>NW_027286069.1:52455300-53682800 GCF_022747635.1 Hetaerina americana
TCCTGCGGAAAGGTTTTGGATCAAAATGGTTCAAGAAGTAGGGACGTAAGGAGAAATTTTGCATTAGACAAAGAGGCTTTCACAAAGAGGAACGAATTGATGACAGGGACAATTTATGACAGTAAGGGTGTTAGAAATCGTCAAAACTTTTATACAGAGCGTAGTTATGTACAGTGCGGACACATGGTCATTGAAGCAGGATTTCAGAAGCAGATTGGAGGATTTTGAAATGTGTACGTGGAGAAGGATGAAGAAAGTGAAGTAGACAGAAAGGAGAACAAATGCGGAAGTGCTAGGTATGGTGGGAGAGGAGAGGGAATTGTAGCAAGAAATCATAAGGAGACAGGAAAAATAGAAGAAAAGCATGTTGATCGGCAGTGGGAGGTATGAGATTGAGATAGAGGGGCGAATGTCAGCAAGCAAGGAAAGGGCAGGAATAGGGTAGGCATGTTGAATGAAATGAAAGGACGAAGGAATTATAGAGAGATGAAAGGGGGCCGGTTGTACAGTAGGATGTTGGGTTTTGTTTTTTAAGGAAAATCTAATATTTATTTGGAAGCTGTTTCCATACAAAGCAGCAGATCGCTAAATTTTCAACCATGTCCGCTTTAAGTACTACATTTCTTACAGCAGCTAGACACTAGAACTGTTTCTATTAAGAGTTCGACGCTGAATACCCTTGTGGTGTTTTATCTTACGACCTTAATATAGGAATGAACAACCTTTCCGTAAAAATTATGTCTTAGCACTATCTCCAAATTACCCGTATGAGAAAGTTTCAGTAACCGCGCTGGAAGTCAGAATCCCTTCGACATAAGCCACTAAGCGAGGTGCTCCTCTTCGAAATACTAATTAAATTCATGTAACTTCGAATGCAAATTAATCTAAGATTGTAGGCAGTCACTACTCCAGAAATTTCACATCTGTGATTGATTAAACCTTTCCTACACACATACAATAATACACAAAACGTACATTATCACATGAGCACACAGTTAAATTTGATAAAAATCAATGACAGTCTTTCGTGAGAGCCTCTCGCCAAGCGCATCGTAATTCGTTGCAAACATGAAACTCAATTCGTAATTTTCACGAATGTTATGTATTTGCGCAACGCGTTTCGACGTGTATCACATCGTCATGAGGTACAATTTAGATAATAAAAGCGACTGATTATGCATATTAGGGCAAGGTGACCGGCAAGGGGGAGTGAAGGATATTTCGAAAGGAGGGGAACAGCCACATTAAGGGGGGGATAAATATAGGGAAGAAGGTATCGAAGCCCACAGCCAAAGGGAGCGAATGTGTCTGATGAATAACAAATCATTCAATAAATTTCCTTCTTTTTCTCTGATACAATTTCATGCTGTTCTAAAGCTTACACAAGTCGATTTTTGACTAGAAGTGTGGGGGGATCAATTAGTGCATGTCACTATAGTATATTTTCTTACATTATTTTACGCACCAAGCGTTGTGCTGAATCCATTCTTTATCCACAGAAATTATCACCAAGTTGAACGTGTCTTATCTCATCGATTTAAAGGAGAAAGGACGGAGAATATAGAATCCGTTAGGGGGGGTTTTATCCAAATACTTAAAAAAATTTGTATGAAATATTGCATAGTACGGAAATGCTTTGTATTTTACGGAATTTTACAATTTAGGACGCTAAGAAGTCGAAAATAAGTCTAAATATGTTTATGTCGGTTGGTAAACCTATTTTACATAATATTTTTAAATTCCACCTCCAAGTTCTAATTTTTCGGTGACAATGCTCGACAAAATAGTGAATTATTATGTTAAAAACTTGCCATGCAAGGTTTTAACTTTGTGAATGATAGAAAACAAAATGTTTAACGCAGTAAATTTTAGACTTCGAATTATTTTTAAAAATAGGCACGAAAATGTAAAAGTAGCATATGACTAGTTGCATGGAACGGTTTATGTTTTTTGGAAGAAAACGGGGTCAAAAAGAGTGGAAGTGACTACCTACTAATAAGAAAAATCGTCTCGCTATTAAACTGGACTGAAAATCATAAATACTCGATCAGTATAATGTGCTCCTATTGGTATAATACGCTCCGGGTCTATTTTAAATAAACCGCAAGCATGTGAATGCAAGGTTAGAAAGAAGGAGTGTATGAGAATCGATGGAGTAGGAATGCCTCGGGGATGAGCTCTTGTAGTAATGAGCGTCCTGTAATATCATTTTATCTATGAGACTTGCATCTTCCTTTTTTACCGCGTGAGAAAATGTTCACTTCGGGCAACGGGCAAGATTGCATTTATGAAATCTCCAATTCACTGATAATAACTCGGTACACATGGTATTTGATTTGCGCTATGGCTGTCAAATGGTTGAGTACCAATTTTATGGTATTACAGCTCAGTAACTGAACCTAATTCTGGAAATGTCATCGCTCAATTTCGAATACAGAAGCTGCACATCAACAAAGGAATTAAAAAAATCATACCATTTAGAAACCCTATGGATTTCCGTTAACTTACTTGGAACCGAAATAACCTTTGTCCGGAATGTTCAAAAACAGACGATTTCTATCAAGGAGTTAAATATTTTTGGATGCGAGTATTACAGCCAGGGAAACGTGGGGATTAATTTAAGAGGTAATGTCTATTCAGATTCACACAATGTTTACACACAATTTGCACAATGTGCTAATCTTATCTTAAGAGCAATTGGATGGAAAATACGGATATTCTGAGAGTGACTGCAACCATGGGAATTGTAATTGAAAAGGAAGTCTAGTAAAAAAGCTTTAATTCGAATAGGTAAATAAACTCGATCAAAATTAACTAATGGGAGACAAGGTTTCATCACCCGAATTCAGCGATATTTACTTGACCAATCCTGTTTACATAAATTCAAATAAAACTCCATGATTTCAAAGGCTTCGTGGACGCCCTTTGACCCGGCCACTTCGTAGGAGCCATGCTTGAGCCTTTCATTTTTCTTTTCCCACAACAGTGAGGTAACCACCGGGGCTGAGGTGTGTTCTAGTATCTGAATTTACTGGGCGAACAGAAATTTCCATTAGGGGGTTGCTCCGAGTTACACCCTTTTCCGGTCTCTCCGCGGGGTTCGCAGTCTGCTGGGAAGGCCCGCACGGCCAATGACAGAACGCCGGCCGTGTCACCACTATCTTCGGCATCTGACGTGCCCAGAGTCCCTTACAAATGAGAACCGAAATTCGGGCGGCACGAAGCGGCCGCATTGGCCGAAAAACCTCTTACTTCCTCACCCTACCCAACCCCCTTCTCTCGCAAAATCCAGGAGCCAACTAAGGGAAACGCATGAATATAATTTCACTTGGGGGAGGGGGTGGGGTTGGGGCGGAGTGGCGGGTGGAGGAAGGGAAGTGGATGATGGGCGGGACGGAAGACCGGCGGAGGATGAAGGAGGAGGTGGGTGATGGGAAGGAGAGTGTAGGACGATAAAAGGGGATAAAGGGACGTCTTTCGGGGGGGGTCGGTGACGGAGGGAACCGCAAAGGGAAGGGTGGGAAGAGAGAGAGAAGTGGTACGGTGGGGGAGGGGAGGAAATGGAAGAGGAGAGAACGGAAAAACCGCCGAACCGTGAAACCCTGCCCGGGAAGAGAGTCGGGTATGAGGGAGGGAGGGAGGGGAGGGTGGAAAGGGAAAAGAACGGGAAGGGCGGCGGGAGGAGACAAAACGGGTGGACGTGTGCTCTTTTTAATAGCCACCCAGGGGGCTGGAAGCGTCGAAAAAATGGGGCTCCCGGGGCGGTGGAGACAACGCGACCTCGCGCTCATTGGCCGGGAAAATACGGCCAGGCGCGGGGGGAGGGAATATGGGGTGAGGGCGAAGTGGGGGTGAACACTGGAGGAGGGGGAGGTAAGCAGGGTCGAGCGACGCCGTGGAGGGGGGCTCGGATTTTATTTTACTTGTTTTTCGGAGTGATATTCCCCTGAGTTGGCAGCGAGGCGAGGTGGGCGTGGAGCGAGCAGGAGTGAAGAGGGGGCACAACGAGGGGGAAAGGGATTGACGAGGGAGGGAAAAAACGGAAGGGAGGGGGCGAGGGTGAGGGCAGCGAATGGGCGGAGGAACTCAAGAGGAGGGGACGCCCACTTTTGTCGGAGTTTCCTCCCAAACCGATGCCCTCCTCTCCCCTTCATCCCCTCCCCCAGATCCTTTGGGCTAACATATGCACCCCCTCCCCCACGATATTCTCTCCGAGTAACAAGGGAAAGCATGTGGCGGAGGAGGAGGAGACAAGGTGTTGCTCACGGTGGGAGAGGGTTAGGGGGGCGGCTGGGGTTGGCGGGCGACGCGGAGGGAATCGAGGCGGAGAGCGGGGCGAGTGGGTGCGGAGGCAGTTTTGAGAACGGCTATCGGTGAAAAACAGTGGGCGGGAGGTGGGCTTGGGTGGGTGAGTCGATTTGGGTGGGTGAGTCGTCGGGGCTTACGGGGGAGGACGGAGGAGAGGGTAGGGGAGTAGGATGGGTTGGAGTGCGGATTGGGAAAGAACAAAAGCGTGGGCTCATATCTATCTAAAGCGGAAACAGGAAGGAGCACTAAATGAATAACACTGACGCCCTTCATGCCCATGCAATCATTTTGTAGAGGAAACAATACCAACTGCCACCCGATCCGTTCCGTTTTTGTTAAACCGATAATTTTTTTTGCGGTGGAAGGTTGTGTATGGAAAAAAGGAGGATTCCGGTTATCTATTAGGAAAAAATCTATCGCCACGGCTCGGCGTGAGTATCCATCTAGAGCCACGTCCTTATCTACACACTGCTTTTACCCGAGGGAACAGGGGAATGGAAATTTGAAAACGTTTTTGTGCGAGGAGCACGAGGGGCAGCAATAATAGGAAAAAATATAAGCCCAAATGGGAATTAGTTCTGCAGGCGCTGCGGTGCCAACTTTAAATAAGGGCCAGCTCCGGAAGTACGGATTGGTAATACCAATTACTGCTCCCAAGTTTCTAAGGACATCCATACCCGAAGATATTGAATTGGAATTCTTTTTTGTGCCTCTTTTCGTAACAATAGTGACTAAGGGTATCTTTCGTTAACATCATGCGAAGAAAGGAGATTCACTCCTGTTCGGCAAGAGGCTATCTATCCTTTCACACCGAATTTGTCGTTGCGGCGAACGGGCGGGCTAGACATTTTAATCTATAATATTTCAAATCAAACATTTGGATTGGTACATTTGAATCGATCGGGAGAAAAATTTCGAGGTAAAAACAATTTTACCGTTTACACGAAGTTTATGTTTTCTACTATTAAAATTATGGGCTATTTAAACCTAAAAGACAAAATCTTCGTTCAAATAGGAGTAGTGATGTAAACAACTATCTCCATTCTGACACAAAATAGCCGTAGACGATTTTTTACGACGAAATTACAAAGTAAGTGCTTTTACGCAAACTGTATGTCAGAGAACGAAAAATACCTAGGAGACGGTCAGCCATCGTTCGTTCTAATTACTATTTACTGGTAAAATATCGAATAGAACCAACGATTGCATCGAAATTAAACTCAGCCAAAAAAAATAAATGAAAACACGCAACAGTAATCGTACGATGAAGTCCAAATATATGTATTCGGGAAATTAATCCGTATATTTTATAGTGCTGAGTAGTCCACATTCTCACTATGATTCCGGTGCTTCATTATTGCTTCAAATGGTAAGGACATCACGGAAAGAGAATGTAGCAATAAGTCATATTTTTTTCAGCCAATTCACTTATCGTCGTCCCCATATTAACTCCTTACCTGAATCCTCCAACCGCCCATTATTTATCCGCTCAACTAAGTTATCTAAACACAAAATCTAAATCACCACAATCCTAGTTTGAGGCAGAGTTATCGTTAATTTATACATTGCAGGTTCGAATCCCGCTATTGGACCTTTAATCAGAATTGGAAAGTATAAACATGTTATAAAAGCTAGGAAGTTATGGGGGCAATCATTTATGTGGTGATTATCTCGACTGGGTGCATAAAACGGGAACCAGACGTGCCGAATCGCTGGAAATGAATTAATGTCAAACAGATAAATAATAAAGATCCCCTTTATGGTCTCGCGAGGATATATAAATTAACGAAGATGTACTTGATAAAATAAATGTTAACACCTGTGTGACAAATACGTGTCGTGGCGGGAATTGCGTGGGTCGAGAAGGAAGAAGGCATGCACTGGAGACGCCCACTCCTGCGGAGAAACCTCAGGTTCGAGCACTGGCTGTCACATAGGAAATAAAATGCAATACTTATGACGATTCCAAGTCTTTTGGCCGGCTTGAAATTTATAAGGGGGGGGGGGTTGAGGTTAACGGAATCATAGAGGAGATCGAATGTCTATTCTAAGCACCGATTATGAGAATACTTTAACAGAAGCAATCGTAAGGCAAACACCGAGAAAATCATAGCCATCAAAATGAAATGCTCGATGTTTCTTGGTCTAAGCAACACCGAAGATGTCTTTTTTTAATCACGCTTCCTATTCTAGTCTTGAAAAGCAGCGACTGCACGGAGGCGTCGCAGTCCCTCATATTTAAACACATTCCACATGTCAAAATGCAAAATGGTACAAATAAATTTCAAAAGTCTTATCGAGATATTATATATACTAAAAGCTCACTTTGTAAACCTCCATATTAAATGTCGACGCATAATCCTCGTTAAGTTACATGCGGGAAAGGAGAACCTAATAATTTGTAAACGCGGGGAGCACATACATCTCAACGTTTCGTATGTATCAGACTATTATGAAGTCAGCAGAGAAGGCGAAATTAATTTGTACGCTGGGGCGAAATATGACCACCAATATCGAAGCAATCATATCAAGTGGGTTTCAAAGTTTTCTGCTTGGAGTAAACATGTCGGACCTGACCATGTGTTCGTCCTTTTCCAGCTATCTGTCCCTTACTAACCTATCTTGCCCACGCACGAGCGTTTTGCCGTATGGCGTTTTCATGTCTGAATATAATTTACCATTCTATGGAGAAGAGTACTCTTATCTCTCTTTATGTTGAGCACAGAACCAAGAAAATTCAAATTCCGCACTTTTAATGTGTGCAGTTCCTGCTAATAAGGAAGAGCGATACATCTTACCCAAGAAAATAATGTTAAATTAGTTCGCGAGCACAGAACCTCGAGCTTCAAATTATAATAGAGAATGAACTGTGCTTCTCCGAAAAGTTTATCAATATTTTCCAGCGAATTGACTTGTAAATACATATTTGACCAAATATGGTCAACAGATTGGGCAGCCATTAGTTTTTCATCCGTTTCCACTACCATCTTTTTACAACAAAAAATACCATTAACATCACTTATTATTAATCTATATTAGTGGAAATTAATACAAAGTTATTGTAACCGAATATGTAAATTTTGTTTGTCGAACTGCTCGGGAAATACTGGTAAATTTTTATTTCTTCACCCGGAGTTGTGTCCGGAGTTCCGCGAATTCATTCCGTGCTTTGGCAACTATTTGACAATTTGAAGTGACTAACCTCTTTATTAAATTGTATGCATGGGCATGAATAATATGATCCAAATACAGAGGCTGATATCATTTTTCATCAATCGGAGCAAATAATTATTAGTATTATTATTCTGATTCGACCGTTTAAGGTAGTTTTTGAATGGACCCTGACTATAACAAGGGTCAACGATACATTTCATTGCTTCTCCTAAGAAAACAAGACCTGACATGCGACACTAAAATGAACCTTTCCTCAATTCCGAATACGTCCTTAGTTAAATTAAGAAAAAGGTAAAGGAACTTATTGCTTAATAAAAATATAAATCATTGCACTATGTTTACGTCGAATATACCCATTTAAACACATAAAAGGGCAGATACAAGTTTAGTGGGAAGGGTGCGGATTTCAACCAGAAAAGTTTCCATGACCGGAACTTAAACTATGGACCGACTTGTCAGCTCCATGCTCTAACAAAATATCGAGGAAACGCAATGGCCACCACTGAAATCCGCTGGACTTACATAACCAGGTGCCACCATTTATTAGCCAAGAGATGGCGTTTGGGAGCTATTTCACCCACTGCTAGAGAAATAGACGAACACACATGAGGGAAGGATAATAGGGAAAGCAGTCATACGATGTCATAAAAGAGCAGGTAGAGTGCGTTTTCAAAAGCACGCATAGCCAGGAGAAGGAAATGATCCAAATTGGCTAAATATATATTCAAACATGTAATCCCACCGAAAACGTTTATTCACTCGGGGGATGGTGCGCAGGCTAGTCCAAGTCGAGGGCCCGGGATTAAATCCCAAATGAGAAGATTTTTCGGACGTATCCCGATCCCTATTTGCGGTGCTATGTGGAGGACCCTTCAAGTGGAGTAAGCCGTCCTTTCGGATGGGACGTTAAACTGTGGACGGCGGCGGCGTTGTGCCGACGGCGGGGATGACCTCTGCTGTCACTCGCCTCCCTTAATAACTACGACCATATTCATCCGGATATAGGTATAAGGTATACACGAACCTATATGCATATAAAATTATTTGCACCGTGTGGCGGAATTTCTTGTTTGAAAATGTGAGCGTAAATGGTCATTATTTTGGAAAATGTTTGCAGAAAGAGTTTTTTTTCGATTTCACGGGCTTTTATTTAGGGATTTATTTCTAGCCACATCAATAAAGGAATTCACATTCAATTAACCACTCATTCTAACGTAAAACTGCTTTTTATCAACCAATGAGAAATTAGTCCTTACAGTCAGCCAGCAAACTTATATTAGATCTCCCTTTGCTCAATAGGACGATGCATATTAAGGTTCCATTTGAGTTTCAAATGTGTAAAAACTTAGGTATCCCAAAAGACAAATGATTACAATATAAAACAAGGGATTACTTAATAGATTATCACAGCTCACGTTTCATCTCTTCTCTGATAACTCCTCTGTCAAGTCACATTTTGTCACTAAGTTTGATCACCCTTCTTGTACATGTATTACGGAACCCATTCAGTTATTCAAATGCAATTTTCACGCGGAAATCAAAATATCATCGTCTTCAACCATTCGATTTATTGCCCGTCCTTGCAATTGAAATTGACTAATTTAATTAACTTGAATTCATTTCTTAGTTCACTTCTTCATTCATTCTTTAATTAACTTCAGTCGCATTCCTTGTGAAAAATACCGATGCATTTCGTGTGACGTCACACCGTAACCGCCCTCTTACAATGCCACTCTTTGGCCGACCCATCCCCCCACTACGATGAAATCCCGTGATATCAACAAAACTATATACTGAGTGGCTAAACCTCTTGGAAAAAATAAGAAGTAGGAATATGCCCATCACAAAAATTTGAGGGTGCTGCGTGTAGTAATTACAACAAGTGGCGCCCGCCAGCAGAACTGAAATATTTTGCAAATCGGAAAGGGTTGATAGGCTATGAGGGTTGATAGGCCAGCCTTGCTCCACCCCATTTTGCCTCCCAATCCTAATGTTAGCTTTATACTGTTTTTTGTCTTTCTGGAAAAAATGTCCAAAAGATTAAATTTTATATAATTCGGGCAAGGGGACGGCAAATGATAGAATAAACGAAAGAAAAGGATTTAGGGTTCGTGGCGTATAATAAACTGAACGAATGATGTTAAGATAAACAAAGATGTACTAAACTTGGACTGTCTCCCTTTAATAAGGTGCGAAATGCCAACTCCCCGTCGATGGCTGAACAGCGGACCTTCGACGCGAGGGCCCAATGACGGCAAACATCCGATTCCCCGCCTACCGAATCTCATTCCTCAGCACGTCTTCGGAGCGAAAAGTGATTGATTACGTACACGAAAAATCAGCTATTCCAACACGGACGAACCTGCCTACCCTGCCTTCGATTTCTTTTACTAGTCAGTCAGCTCCGTCACAAACATCTCGAGCTAAACAGCTCTAAACATTTCCCGTTCGATTTACCGTATCGCATCATCCATGTTATAGTTTTTATCAGCACAAGAGCCCAAACCGATTTGTTGACCCGACGGAAAACGAATCTGCATTTTCGAAAAAAAATAATATTAAACAACAATGAAGCCCCGATTGTATCGGCGCCTATATCCAAATGGCGACGACCTCGCGGGCGACCCTTTGCCTATCGCCTTCATCCGTAACACGCCCACCGCGGCGTCTCATTGTTCCCTCCGCACGCACAAATTGGAAAAAGAAACTTCGCCGGAGGACCGAACCGAGCAAGGGACAGAGACTGACAAGGAGGACGGGGTCCGTTACGGGGGAAACCACCCCACTCTCCATCTCACCTCTCCCCCGTTTCTTCCACCCGTGTTCATCCTCAGCATCCATCACGACGGAAAAACTGCGGGGCCGTGATCATCCCCATCTCTATAAACAATAAAAAAGTTATGTTTGGAGGAAGGAAGCGTAGGGAAGAGTTACGGAGAGAGTCCACTTGCGGGGATTGAGCCGCGGAAGAAGCCGGAATGGAAGGCAGGCACCTGCGGTGAAAGGAGTCACCGATCGCCCGGACGAGCAGGCGAAGGGAAGTCGGGCCGTCGGGCTTGTCAGGTTCAGCCAGAGCCCGAGCTCCCTCGTGTCTGGGCCTCAATCACATAATTTTTGATCGATTGGAAGCGAATTAAATGGTGCCCATTGCTGTCACATTTGTATGGAACTCACTGCTTATGATAAAGGGCGAAAATGTGAAAAATCTGACAGTATAATCGTGTTCTTCTCTTGAGACGAATACACCGAATATTTGCGGAATCAAGACTACCTACCATTTCTACTACTGCTATCCTGCAAGCCAACGCTACGGTGGGTGTCAGGAGGCGATCCAACACCAGGCACGTAACACGAAAAATTACGTTTTTATTAATTTTTAATTAAAATATATTACGCAAAATAATTCAAATGATGTAGATTACGATAACCATACGATACAATGGAATATACACATCACCGGGTGGTAATGAATAGGTGACAATGAAGAATTGCCTAATTGGCAATTATTAACAATGCTGGATTTCCTTTTTGACTCACGCCGTATAAAGAATCCATAGAAATAATAGTATTACAATCCATACAGACAACGGGTTTTATATTAAACGAATAGTTTCGTACGAACACAAGTGTGACAGGTCTCTTAGGGGATTTAGGCTGGGAACCTCTTGAAGTGCGGAGAGAACAAGCGAGGCTTAGACTTTTAGAAAGGTTCAGAACAAACGAGTTTAACTATGACACTGAAGGAATTATAATGGCCCCACACTACTTAGGTAGATCAGACCACAAAGATAAACTAAGGGAGATAGATTCCAGGACAGATAGGTACAAATACTCATTCTTTCCCCGAACAATCAGAAATCATAATAGTAAGAAACCGAAGTCACTTTAGAAATATTAAAAACGTTGAATTTACACGGCGGAACAAAATTAAACACTATAGAGATGTTAGGTATACTTTCAGGTGCATGTGTATGTAAGGTGTAGATTGAGTGTTTGCATGTGTGTGGGGTGTAAGTGTTCATGCATGAATTCATACCAATATTTTTTTTGATACATGATTTTGTGGTTATTGCATGCGGTTTTTTTTTCTCTTTCTTTTCTAAATTACGGGTGGTGTCCTAACACCCCCCGCCACACGCCCTTGCGGCGGCTTACGGGGTATTAAATAGATGTAGATGTAGATACGTTATTTCAAAATAAAATTCTATGCACCGAATATTTTTCTCCGATAGGTAATAAATATCATGCAATAAGATAAAAAGTAATCCCATTGGTCAAAAGTTTGAGAGAATATATTATGGCTCGCATGTTTATCTCACTATGGCATCAACATTATGCAAAAAACATAATAAGCTCATCATCATCAGAGTTGGCTGAACCTTAAGGCTGGTTTTCATGTGAGCTCACCCCAAACTAAGCCCTTAGGAATTTAAAATTTTTACCTTCAGAGTGGGGGGAACAGCTCCTTTCCATGCAACGCCAATCGAATCTCTACCATTTTAGTAAGATATACTCGCTGATAATATTCGCACCGCAAAACGATGAGTTTTGCAACAGAAATAAAATCCAACAGTATCTCTCTTTGCATAATAAGTGATCCTTTGTATTTATTATGGAATTTGAAATTACATCTACTTCTACGAAATACCTCGTAAGCTACCGAAAGGGCATGTGGTAGAGGGTGGAAGGGCATTAGTCATATATGCTAAACTATTATTTCACACATGAATTTGAATATATGTTAGCTCGTATACAAAAATCTCATAAACATACACACATAGACACCTATATAAATCATGCAATAATTGATTAATCGCTCCCTTGGGTCGCGGAAGTCCAGGGGTAGAGGGTTGGACTACACAGACCAGAGGGCCGGGGTTCCGGGACTTCCGGGCAAGCCTCTCCGGTACACTTTCAGCTCCATCCAAGCTATGTGATTCTTCGGGTACCAGATCTGCCTCAGAAACCATACCCGGCTCAGGGAAAGGAACTGGCCCCCCTACACTGATGCATGAATTTCACACGCCGTAGGGCTTAGTACTGGGTGAACTCTACCATCACCTATCAAACCGACCTTCAGGTTGATTACTTTGTTTATGGTTTTTTAAATACATATATTAGCTTGCTTAGGTTCGATTTTGCTTTGAGTGCATATCGTAGGAAGGACGAACGAGCACCCAAATTTGTCTGTGACGGTTTCTACCTATCATATTTTATTTCGGTGGTCGAATCCACTACCATTATTTGGTGCCTTATGAATTCCCTCGGTGCCGCAATAAAACTCGGATGCGCTAACAAAAAGCTGTAACTTTCCGAACATGCATGCCCTCTTCGGGAATTATGGATCTCCCAAACTATCTCCTCCAACACACCCGTCACACTTACTCTCTATCTTGGCAATTTTCCACAAATCTGGCAGATTGTCTAAGACCCTTCGTCTATTCCGGAATTAGCATTTTCTACCATGGAACCCTAATACTTGCCGCGTATTTCAAATCAAATGCGGCCTAACTAAAGCGGAGTACTCCTCTCCCTTACATTTGCATTAGCTTTTTCTACGACCCGTCTAAAGACCCATCTGTCCATCTTAGCGCATATTGTAGTTTGAAGTGGTCTACGCAAATCACCCAAGGAGGAGTAGGAGTATAAATGCAGAATTACCCAGCGGAATCCGAACTCACACCTCGGAGTGGAAAGCCAATAAACTAATCAATGCATTTATTCGGGTCTAAATGAGCAATTGAGTGATCCGACACATGGCGGAATTAATAAATATATGTTTCATACATACGCCAAAGAGGGACGATTCATCAGCATCTGGCTTATGCTCAACACAAGTATACCGGCCCCAGTGGCGGCGGAGTAACGTCCTCGCCTGCCAACCCAAAGGTCGCGGATTCGATTTCCGCCGAGGTAGATTTTCCTACACCTAGGGCATAGGGTGTATGTAATTGTCTTCAATGTCAAGTCTAAAGGTTAGGTGTCAGAAAGGACTATTAGTCTCAATCTCGCCCAATTAAGTCGATAAATAAATAAACAAGGACAGAGTTCCACATGGACGACACGGCAAGACGACAACTCCCGCCACACGCCTTTACGGAGACATGCGAGGTATTTTGCACATGTAAAGTTCAAAGATTTCGCAGTCAAAAATTGTCAATTTTAATCATGTATTCAATAAAATGTCTCCCAATACTAATTAAATTGACTTGGGAAAGCGAGAAAAAATGGTCTTATGAATGAAATCATAATGGAGTCTTTAAAAATGTGTTTCAACTCGTATTTGCGCATATACGCCCCTTCCGCCACACGCCCTGGAGGCGGCTTGCTTGTTATTGTATGGATGCAGATAGGCGACATAGATCGAGGAAAATTTATTTCTTAAATAAACCATTCGACGGTGACCATCCAAGGAAACTGGCACGGTACTTGATGCAAATTGCATTCAATCGCTTTTCTCTGAATTCGCGAAAGAAGAACCACTATACGTAAATTGCTATATCCTACGAATATGAAGTCCTTAGTGCATAACAATCCACATTTTAAATAATTCAATGCTGCAAACACAAACAATTATTACACGTTGCACAACCGCTGTCATGCAATAGAAGCATTATGCAATGGAATAGCAATATGATGGTTTCTAGTGCGATTAAAAAAAACATCTTCTTATGTATATTCTAAGGGATTTCACTCGAAAATTATTCGATATCACAAAAATAAAGTGTATAGCACAAAATAACCCCCATTTAACATTGATAGGACTAACATAACTAATCCTCTATTTAATAAAGACAAATGGTATTCTGCTCATACTTTGTCATTTCGCATTCGACAATGCCTTCGTTGCTACCACAATCACAAAAAATTCATTTAACGACCAATGGGGACACGCGACAAGACAGGGCACGGGACGCGCGGCCATGAGTTGCCATGAGACTGGCGATCGGACGTGGATTACCGTCGAAAGGAGATTCCCGCAACGGTCACTCTCGAAAGATAGAGGGTGGGATTAAGGACAGACCGAAATAGTATATAGTATGAGTATTGGGCAATTTGTTCCACAACACTCCAAGAAGTTTCCAATACGCTTGCATTTAAAATTCCAAATGTGGCGAAACACGCATACAAGGAAATGCATTTATGAATCGTGAATGTACTTGTACGTGTATATAATTTTGAAAATTCATGAAGAAGATAAAGAAGACATTGCTAGAAGCAGCATGAACATTAACGCATCAATACAGCAATACTCATCCTAGTATGTCTCTTAGTCGATCTGTTTCCTATGACGGATCTCTGGAATTTAGTGAACCAAATTTATATTAATTCCTGCGTAAAGAAATATTTCCACTAAAAGTGGACTTAGTATATTAGTAATGTCAGAAATTAGACCAAAATGTTAAGTACCGAGTTTTCTTCAGATCACTACTTCATATGAATTTTTAAAATTAAAATGCCCTCTTGATTTACAAGGTGAATTCCATTAAACAATACAACAGTGACGTCAAGTTACAGAATCTTCCACCAAGTCGAGATAAATAATGCATCAAAATTAACCTGAAAGCATGATAATTAATAATTAGCAGGCTGCCGCTTAAGGTGGATGTATAGCCTCGCCTAACAAGGTATTTTTTCCCGGAACATTTCGTCCAATATGGCCATCGTTGCCCTCCCCCAGCCTCGCTTTTCTAACGTCCTCTACTCAATCGCGGTTCCAGCATTCCATAATGACGTTATCCATATGTTATAATACTTAACAAAGGCTAAATTTTATGAGTAGGTAATTAGTAACAATACGAATTCCAACTGAAAACCTATAAGCATTTACGAACGAGAGGAAGGAAATAATAATTTTTAAATCTCACACAAACATTTATGACCACATTTTCCGATAGCTTGATTTATTACACTCATGAGGGTCAGTAAAGAACTGATCGGGAGATTTTTGGAAACAAATGGCACGCAAGAATTTCTGTACGCAACCATTCCTGCGTCAACAGAGCCGAATCGTTTGGAATGGTGGAACATAAAAATTCAACGCCAATCAGAAACTTCAGGAATCGCGAAAACGAGAAAAAAATACATCGGAGGATTATCTGCGAGGGGACACTGTCGAATTGAGATTCTCACCCGAGACGATCGCTTCTGTAGAAGACGGTGGGTGAGGAAGACACGAGCGAGAGAAGAGAGTGAGAGAGAGAGAGAACACCGCGGCCCCTCACTCTTCTTTACACTGAGGGGGCACTGGCTCAAAACTTAACTCTTTTTTAAAATCTCTATCTTCCCGCTTCGCCTTCTGACTTCTAGATGGCCTCCGGCTATTGTGTGTTTCTGGCAAATCCTCAGGTCACGACGGTTTTGAAAGCGCGCCGTCAAAGGAAGGCGAGGAGGGCATTTGAATAAAAGCCATTAGTCACAGTCCTCTCTCTCTCACTCCCCCTTCGTCACATTCTGTGCTCAGAAAGGCGGGAGAGAGAGAGAGAGAAAGATGCAGAACGGCCGGCTCCAAAGACTCCCTCTCTCATCTCCACCTCCCCCACTCTCTCTTCCGCTTAGGGGTCACCACAGAGGTGGGATTAAGACGCTGACGCGAAAATAAGAGCCTAATTAGCGCATGCGCGGAATTCCTCACCCTTTCTCTGCCCCCATCCCTAAAGAGACAGTCGTTAATGAGTCGTAACGATCGTACTTTTCATACAATTAATCCGCTTACGGTTCCTTGATCCGAATAAGTGGATAAGGTATCTCACGGGATGATTTGCTAACCGGCCATGAGGAAAAGAAATATTTCATAAACTGCATGCCAAAATTATTCTTTTGCAGGCAAAATAGACGTTTCGTTACCATAATAATAATAATACTTTTACATGATCTTTAATTTAGAAGCAATTCGTCGAGGGGATAAGTTTTTCAGCACGATGACGATCTGTTCCTAATTTGGCAGATGCAATTAAAACGCGACATCAAGAAAATTTTAAAAAGACTTTAAATAACCCATACACATATATTTTACAGCATCGATTTGAAAAGGGTACTTTAAAATGGGGACATTCGTAAACGGTTATTTACGTCGAAGGTGATCAGTATACGAGCGTAAATGAACGGAAAGCTAGTTTTGAAGATATCCTTAGACACCCAGCAACCAAAGAAAATATTATCAGCAATATAAGCCTGCGCGATGTTATCGTTGTCAAATTTGTCAAGTGGGTGCACATCAAAGGTTTTAATCATTCAATATTAAATAAACACACCAAGACGGAATGAATTCAAATTGATTTCTTACACTATCACGACCAATCTAAACTCGAAGTCTGTTTCATTAACGGACCTAAGTCTAAAAATTAAGATTTCCATACATTTTTCATATCTATCCGCAACCAGAACGAGGTACTTTTCAAGTGTTTATCCACGATGTCTTCACGCGCAATAATTGCTTGAGCCGTAGCAGTTTAGGTTTTCGCACTTGTGCGCTCAAATTAAGTGAATTTAATGCTTTATATTTGAGAAGTAGGAAGTACTTGTAGGGGTAATACTGCCAGGTATTTTTAGAAAAGCTCAGCCATATGTCTTTGTTCAACGGTTGAGTTAATTCATAGTCTGGTGCGTAGTTTTTATTTAGCGCATTTTAGTACGTGATAATTCTTTAAATCACTACTGGAAAAATGAAACGAATTGAGCAAGAGTTATATATCAACCGCATTTCTACTGCTTATGACTGCTTTTTATTAATTTATAATTTTCTTCCTTTTTGCACTTATCTGTTCAGGCTATTCGGAATAATTCAGTTGCATTCACAAAAAACCTTGCATGCACCATAAACTTCTTATCGTTGAGCAACACATATTCATACATAGTTTATATTCAATGTTCATCGAAATGTTAGCTTTACTGGATCACATAATTCACGATATCCTTTCCGTCAAATTTGATTGACATTTTTCAACACCGTCTAGTCCCTCCCCAAAGTGCGGGCGAACGTTGAGAATAGCCCAAATTCGAATATCCCATTCAAATTTTCACCAATGGGAGGTCATTTAAAATTGCCACGTGCAGCAGGGACCGTTCGCGATGAATATATAAGTCTTTCTAACACGTGAACGACTCTTGAGACTTCCAGGAATCCGATCAGTCTCCCAACCTCGAACTTGAAGCGAACGTCGAACCCTCGAGAAACTTTTAAGTGAATCTCGCGGGGAGGACGATTGCATCTGCAAGCGGAACAAGACGCACACCCTTTGGCATCACGAAAAAAAGAAAGCGACACGCGAGAAGAGGGAAGTGGAGAGGCGGGATGCTGCTGAGGACGGTCCGAGGGACACGTAGGCGGTTTGCGGGGTGAGTTGTGGACGCGTGGGAGACCGAGAATGTATGTACGGATGTAGCCTCGGAGGCCGGATGGACGGACGGACGCCGGCCGTTGGGACTGTGAAGAGGAGAGACGGCGGAAAGGAAAGGTGGAGAAGGCGGGAGAAAGAAAGGAAACGAACGAAGAGAAAGAGAGAGAAAAATCGAAGGCGGGAGGGAGAACGGCAAGGGAGGGGGTGCGCGGGACGAAAGAGAGAGAGAGAAAGATTTCTCCTCAGGAGTCTAAGTCTTAAAAGAGGGATCGAGTGGGGCCCTCGAAAAGTGGTCGGGAAGCGGAGGAGAGGTGGAAGAAGCTGGCCAGGCGAGTGAGATTACGGGGACACTGGGTGCTAAAACGATTAGAAGAGCCTGGAAAGGGAGAACAGACGTGGATGAGGCTCCAAGGGGAGGGAGGGAGGGAGAGAGAAGAGGGAGAGAGAGAGAACAAGCGTAGCCATTTACTCAAATGAGATAAGAGTGACGTGGAGTCGGAAATTAATTCGAAACAGGGACCAGGACGCCCTTCCGTCTCACTGTTTTTGATACGACTCGAGGCAGTGGAGGGGGGACGGGGACGAGGTAAGGCGGGAGGGGGAGAGAGGCCATTCGGACACCAGAACGACCAAGGACCTGACAGAGAAAGTCAAACTTGATAAGCCGCGTGCGGAAATGTATATAAAAAAGGAGGAGTTCATAAAAATCGTGTCCTTTGAAGAGACGTGGTGGAAAAGACAAATGCGCTATCAAGGGGACGGTGCCACGCCACGAGAACAGAAGTAACAGGTGTTCGCTGGAGATGTAGGTCTCTCTTTAACACGTCCATATAATGATCGCAAGTGGCCATTAATTTCTTTGTTTAGCAGTACTTCGCGTCAACCGCGTGCCATTTTCTTCAGAATCGATACGGCGGGCGGAAGGAAGCGGAAAGATAATCGGGTGTGAGGTACGATTCCAAGTTTCGAACATGTGCTGGAAAGATGAGCGGGACTCAACCCATCAAAACGCCACGGTGAGACTCCAATCATTTTTATAGGGCGCTAGGATAAATAAGACGAATGATCCCGCTTTGCTCTCGGAGGTAAAGCGATAGGAATGCGGAGACAGGGAATAAAACCTGGAGATAATTGATTCGTCGCATATAAATAAGTTCGTGGGGGTCATTTTTTTTAAATATCCGTCATATATCATGGCCTTGTCAAAAGAGGTGGCATTGCGTTTATTTTTGCTGCTCGGACAGCCGAGGTGGTTTTGCACCATAATGAACCTTCGGCACAAACACGAGTCAACGCCCGTGCCCGAGGCGGGGTTTGAACATGCGACCTCTGGGTCAGACAACGCAAAAGGCTGTCCAAATATTCAAAAAGGAAACCCGACTAGATAAATTATTCCGCAAAGGGCCTGTCTCAAAATACAACAGGGAAGTATAATTTTGTCAACGAACCTCGAAGCATGAGGATAGAGAAATAGAAAAACTAGCTCCAGGTGAACGACCTGGAGACAGTTTCTTAATACATAAAAAGCATCCGATTCATTCACGCTCCGCGCGGAGCAATACCTAGTGAGTGAAACAAAACAATAACTCAAAGATAAGGGCGAAAGAACATCCTCAAGTGCGGACAATATTTCATTTTCCCAATTAACGACGTAATTAGTTCCCCGCTCTCCGGACCGACAAAACAGTGAAGATATGGGTCTCTGCCCGCTTGATTGATTACTTTCTTGCTGCAAAGGAAACTGGTATCGAGGCGCAATCCAAGTGCCTGCTCTCTCACACACGCACGCACACACATACTCGCACGCATGCACACTCAAATACACTTTCTTAACAAGGCGAGCGCCTCCTCCGCTCACAGGAGGAGTGGATGATCAACTGCACGCATACCATTCATCCTGATCCGTCATCGCTCGCAGCGCCGCTCGATGCCCTTCCCTCCCCATCTCGATCCCCCACCTCCCGACACTCGCCACCCACAACGACTACGTCTCGCCGGCCACCCGGACAAGAGGGAACACCGACCCCCTCGCAACCTTACAACCGCCGCAGGTCTGCCCAAGATTAAAAATTACTCCAAGTGTTGCAAAGCGGGGGTCAGGGACGGGGGAGAGGAGGGAGGAAGTAGGAAATAATTTATCATTACTACTCCAATTCGGTAGTGGTCTACCGATTGGAGGCTGGTAACGTGCCAACCCTGAAGAATATTACACGTCGTCGTACACTTCTGGAGCACAACGTAAACATCCTTTTCTCAATACTACTTCACCCATTCGGCTTCATGCCATCCAAAATGGCCATTCTTCCTTACCTACCTCCATCTTGCTCACCCATCATCCATCCTTTTATCGCTGCTCTCAACATTCCACTACCGCTCAGTATATCCTACATCCACTTTTTATGCCTTATTCGAATATCCTCCAACGACCGCCTTTACCTTTCTAACCACATCCAACACTTATCCGTTTGTCTTAATTGCTGCTCGCCTCGTTTTCTCTATCGTCCTCCGTGTCCACGTCCGAATGGCTGTCCTCCAATCTAAGCTCTTTCCTTTAAGACCAGTTTCCACGACCGTGCAACGCTGCGCTCCATATCAAAGTCCGTACTAATGGGGAAAGAGATATATATTGCATATCTGGAGAGATAAAGGTCATCATCACAACCACCCCGGGGATGTGTCTATTACCCAGGCGGTGGCGGTCATGCTGTAATCCGCGGATAGGCGTGAAGCAACTTCACGGGTCCTCTTCCCCGTCGGTCCACCCATCTCCTCCCTCCCACCTATCCTGCTCACACACACACCGGATCGAATATACACATAAACTTCCCTCTCTCCAGACCTCCCTCCCATTCCCCCCAAAAGGGGGGATCCATCCCCCACCGCAGCGCGAGCTAGTCGAGAGCTGTCGCCCACCACGAGAGATCTTCATCGCCCCGCTGCAGAATCTCTCCCATCCCCGCCCCGTCCCCACCGCCCACACCCTCGGACGGCCAGCCTCCTTCCCGCATAACGCGCCGCCGCCCGCCCGTCTCACCCTATCCCTCTCGCTTCCACGGGCACGTGAAAGGGCGCTCGGCAGAGCGCGCCTCAGCCGGCGGAAATATTTTTCCGACCCCACTCCCCCAACATCCGCGTCCACTCCCGGAGGACAGGCGAGAGAAAACTTGGGACCCGCTGGATTGGTTTACCCACGGTGCCATTCCAGGAATGGCGGGAGGACCGAATCAAGAGCCCCCGCCCGATGTGCTGATTGCGGCGACGGATAATACGCCCTCGCGCGCGTATAATTATTGCGCGACGCATTCCTGCGCTGGAATCGCATCGCAGCATAATTCAGCCGGTCCTGATGCCAGCTGGATGCGAGAATACTCATATGATCCGATAAGATATCCGATGAAGACGGCTTTGATATTAAAGTTTCTAGGTTGGCTTGCAGGCTGGCAAGGAGCTTTTCGAACTTTTTCAACGGAATGAAACCATTAACGATGAGTAAGTATTATCGCCGGAATACGCCTTGCACGACAAAAAATGTGGTAAATGAAGAAATATGAGTCATATTTAATGAATAAATTACTTATCTAGTGCAGATCATCACCAATTATTTTTTGAGAGCATGTGGATAAAGAAATATTTCGAAAACTGCTTTCACAGTAACACTATAAATTAAAATCAATATTTCTTGTAATCAGACCACTGATTACTCTTTGATAAAATTATTGGAAACTCAGAAATATGAAATTGAAACAAAGTGCAACCATAATAACATTTTGTTTAAAAGAAAAGGAAATTGAATACTGCTCAAATGCAGTATATCATACTAATTTTTCAAACGACATTTGCTTATTGGATATATTAATCCTTTTTAATACATGGTGTTTGAATAACGAAAAAATTCCATACTAAGTTGATATAGTGGCTAAATAAAATAACAAAGATCTACAAATTCGAGTAAGCCACAAATAACTCTGAGGAGATAATTATTAAAATATCCTCCCTATTTGTCACTCATAACAGGTTTCTTTTTTGAGATATTTCGTATGTATCTGATTCATAAAATACACCAGAGATTAAAGGATAGTTATCTAATACATTCTTCTATGAGGAATATCAATGAGTGTTTAACATCTGTCAAAAAAACAACGGAATACACAGAGTAAGAGTTATCTGTATGCATATATAAATATGATATACGTACCTAATTTAAGAGTTTTTTCACAATCTATATTATTTTATATGAGAGCAACAAACTTAAAGGCGTTTGCTTCCTCATAAAGGAATGCAGCTACCACATATAAGTAGGGTTGGTTTCATCTCGGCCTTAATTGACATTGAAAACTTAGAGGAGAGGGTTTGAAACACAGAAAAATCGGCTTTTCAAGTCGCATCCAGCGGGTATTCTTTGCTTTTGATTCGCCAATATATCTTGGGAGTTATGAGCGACATATCTAATGACCAGGTCTAGCAATAAGAAATTGAGGACCTGGATACAGGACTCTAAATCTGCGCCATATTTTATCATATTTGTTAAATATGTAGAAGTAGTGGACTATCTATAAGATAGTAATGAAATCAGCATCCAGAGGAGTACTATTTTTGAAGTATTAATCAATGCGATCATGGCCATATTCTAGTGTAATAGTCAACAAATTAATAAGAGAAATTGTTTTTTGAAAGTGATTAAGTAGTGATGATTGCTGCGAAAATGGCATAATCAAATATGCATATGTTATCTAATATACCATATTGAGGGATTAATCAAATTACCTTACAGCGCTCAGTTCAGGACCGGTCTAAGGGGAGGCTGGTGTGACTGGCTCGGAGAGCCAAAGATCAATAATATACGAGAAAAAAGGGCAAATGTGAGCGACAATGACGACAAGTAAATTACGATCAATCAGAGACTCTAAATAGCTTGAGGAAAAATGAAAATACGATTTAATTCCGGTAATATCTTTCGCGAATTTTTCTCCCACACATCATGAACATTTAAATGAGGATGTTGCAGGCAATTACAAATATACATTTAAAGTATTTATCAGGAGTAGAATAGGTTAATAATTTTCAAACGCTCATGCATTTGATGTGCTATAACGTCTGCACAGCTAAAATTAGAATGCCTCCAGGCTCAAAGACACCTACTCATCGTGTTTCTACATTGTTTTTGTTGTTTAATAGAGTAGGGAAACCTTTCATCAACAATTTTAGTCACACCTTGCACTGTCTTAATAAACCAGCATAGAATTGCGGGTTTTCAATTACTTTAAATATCTGTAACAGATTATAAACTCATTCCATTTTAAATTTTTTTTGCTACTTAGTAATAAAAATTACGGACATAGTAATGCACAAATATCGAAGGTGGAAAATATGCTACGTCAGTCCTCTTTGGAAACACACGGTGACTTTGCTCGACTACGGACACACCATTTTCCGAAATGTCTCGTTCCTCCCCCATATATGTATAGGTGATCAAAAGGGGAAAGAAAGGCTTAGATGACGCTCAGCATATGAAAGAAAGGCTTGACCTTTGCTCTCTTACACGATCCTGAACCCTTAAAAAACCAAGAATAGACAGCTTGTACGATATTATTCAAGTGAATTGATGGGCACATACGCATTTGAATCATCAGTACTGCGTCTACAGTTGCATTCCAAAAATACGTCGCGTAAGGTCCAAAATATACAAAAATAGCATACGCCCGTGACTCTTAGCAACCGGGAACTATACGTATTATAGTCGGCATGCGTCGAGAGAAACCTAAGGCGTCACCTGATGTAGCGTGATATATGTGAGATAATATCCTTCGGTCGCCTTTGGCCTTTCATTTTTGTGGGCAAAGTGTATCTACTAAATATATTCAACCTAAATATGGTGATAAAATTATCATGATTACTAAACCAATATGGGTAGTATTGAATTAGGTATTTATTTTCCATAAGTAAAAACTGTTCATTTATCTAAAACGTACAGCTTGGTGGAAGCAATGAGTGGCTGTAAACGTATTTCGAACAGGATTGCATAAGTTTTCAATCGCTGGAGAAAGCATGACGTAGTTACTTACCTTCACCACCTCCAAGACCAAACTAATGCCGATTTTCACAACTGAGGGCTCCAACATTTTGTCCTGTATAGTTTTAATGGCTACATCAAGTGTGCAGGATGATGATGATCTTATTATGGGACCCTTAGCTATGGGGTATAGCAATAGTCCCGTCAGAAAATATTTTGTATCAGTAAAACCACAGGAACCCTCTGGTTATATGAGTCCAACAGGACCTTTAAGAATTTAATTTTTAGGGTCCTTGTAATCTTCAGGATGCTTACTAAGGCGCTTTTCCACATTTCATATCAATCAATGCATATATGGAGCTTGAAAGTTCTATTTGATAGCATCAAATGCATATAGCACCTGATTAGATCCGAGGGCATTGCAATTTTTCATCCTCTCTTCGCACTTATTAAGGAATGTAATTATTTATACATCTATAATAATCCAAAATAAATCAAACAAAATATCTATCTCAAAATGAATACTTTCAATTCGGAGTACACCAAAAACAATACATTCAACATTTTAATACATACGAGGTGTTAAGGTGACTAGAAATGAAGACGATTGAAATTGGAATCTTTTTCTTTCTTGGGCGACAAATTAATTACACGCCATAATTACGATGACTTAATGATATGCACGCTCATATTCGTGGAAATGACGCAAGAATAAGATGAGACCATTCCCGACTGTACTAGAAAAATGAAAATTTCTCCGAGCAACTCGTTTGCATCGCTACGTGCAGAAAAATCTGATTTATTTCCGAGGCCCCAAGGTCTGCGATGCACACAAAGTTTATGCAAGCCTAAGCAAGCGATGGCCAGTGATAAGCGTGGACGCTCGTCCTTCTTTCTCTCTCCTTTTTAGGGACTACGACCCGCTATCCCCGCCATGATCGGGAATAATCCCGCTATCTCCTTTCAATGCAAGACGAGGCCATGAATTCCCAAACATCGGCCCCGCCCCCTTTGTTGCATCGACGGCCGAAAATGAAATAAACGATTATATCTTAGTCATGGGCCCAAGATTAACAATGGCGTGCTGTGTCATGACGTCATCCGAGGGGGGCCAACATTTCCACGCGTTTCTTAATTGCTTCGACCCAACGCGGCGCGACCGGCACCCAATATCTTCAACTCCAATCACAACTCTTCGGGTCCGGTAGTTGCGAAAGGTTTTATCCGCAAGAGTTCAGGGTTCACCTCTGTAAAACGTCCCCGCGTATTTTGGAGTGGTGGAGAGATTTGCTCCACAGATTTGTAACCACGTGGAAAAAGAATAATAATATAAGGGGTACCTACGACATGGCACAGAGATAGTACCTTTCCGAACACGCGTTTTCCCACTTGGAGATAAGATACGGAAATATCCCGAGGTTACACCCCCAAAAATATTATCCTACTTGTCGTCGCGCGACCAGGTCGCGAGGATGGAATGGGGGAAGGAGTAGGATCGGCTGGAGCGCTGGTGATACTTCAAAAAGAAGACGGCCTTTTATCTCGACCTCTCCGTCTCTCGCTCGGCCGGTCGGCCACGGGGGAAAAAAGAGAGAAAAATGCGAAAATAAAGGGGACAAAACGAAACAGGGACGCTGCTGCCGCGAAAAGTGAACATTTTCGAGTTCTTCGCGGAGGGAGAAGAGAGGGAGAGGCTGAGATATGCAGAAAGAAAGGGGGAAACGGGCCATACGAGTGGAGAACGAAAGACTTCTTTGTTGGCGGGGGGTGAGGGGGAGAGGAAAGCGTCCACTCCCACTTTCCTCTGCCCCCCCTCAAGAGTCGTCAACTCAAATTTAATAGAATACGAGAATACACCCTTCTCCAGTCGTTCATTCTCATTAACCTCTTGAATTCCGAGGGATTTGAGGTAGGCGCGCTACTCGCAGTGTCGCCACTGGCTCAAGGCGAGCGCGGGAAGCCAAGTGAGCAGCAACCTCGGTGGTCATATTACGGCGACAGCTGTCGTCGGCAATTCACGAGTGCCAAGCCTTAAATTGCGTGCTGCACGGCGATAAACAAAGGGAAAACCTTTGTGACGGCCCCAACAAAGTAAATATTATAATTTTTTGTTTTCATATTTATTTAACTGTACGATTCGGGCACTATTTAAAAAGAATGCCTTGCACGAAATTCAACAAGAACAGACTTGACAAGATTAACTACATGATGCATAATATAATTGCTAGTTTGGAAAATTACAAAACATACACATATATGAGCATATCACAAAACGTAAAAGTAGATTGATATGCTCATCTCTGCCAAAAGATTCGCACAAAAGGTATGAAATTCAATTTCAAAACGTAAAAATGAAATGGCAGAATACAAATGAGAGCTTTCCCCTTCACTTATGGCCCGTTAGTGGACACGAGCGCTGCTGCAAACAGGTATGAATTCGTATTGAAATTGCACCGCGTCACCTCGACATCAACGTTTCTCTGGTCGAACTACAAGCATTTCACTTCCTTATATAAAGGAAGAGAAGTTTGAAAATATTCGAATATAAATTAACTATAAGCAGGAAATAGAGCATCAATGTTAGCCCTAATATTTGAGAACCAATCAAAACATTTTCGATTTTAGATGGATAAGTATCAAGACTTGGGAGCATTCTGGGTTAATTTTAAGCGCAATTTTAATTTAAATATGGATTTCCATTCACCAAATCAAGAGCAGAAACGTCGGCTACATTTCACTCAGTAAATAGAAATTAAGGAGAACTGCAGCACACAGCCTTCACGTCCGTGACTGGGTTTTATAAAACACAACCTCCGATAGAGGCGGTGGGCTTTACACGCAGTCGGGCATCCACGTACGACGGATCCTTGAAGCATAGAATGATGCGTGAAGAGAAATCGTAGCTTCATCTAGTACCCTGAAAGTCTTTGACTGTCCAAATCATTATTGAAGGAGATATAAATACGGAGAGCATACAAAACATTAAAACTTTGGGATGTTCAGCCAGTAACTTTACCCTAACTCATGGGAGCCGATGTTCATCCGCAAAGACCTAATATGCTACTACGAAACATCTGCACACGAACGCATTTTGCTAGATTACAACCTCAAACATGAATTCACCTACCCACTCCATGAAAAGATGGGTTCATTCTTCTCCGAGGCTTTCTAGAATTAAGTCTGAGAAAGGGAGGACAGCGGTGTGTGTGTGTGTGTGTTTGAGTATAAACTATACCTGGAGCAGACGCGATTACTTTCGACAGAATTACTTCTTGAAGGAAGGTGAACTCCTTGGATTGGGCTCGTGGTGCACTGGATTCTATTCCCGCATCTTCACCGTGGGAACCATCACTTTTTATTCACAACTGCTCCCGGCATACATGCTAGGGAAAAACTATTAAACATTCCCGAAAAGCAAACAAAGCACGCCCTAGGTTCTTCACATGGGAGGGCACTCCGAAACGCATTAGCACCTATCGACCCGACAAGCACCCCAGACAGGCCTTACCACTTCTTCCCCCAAACAGCCTTCTTCCTCCACCCCCAGCACCCCGCGGCAAGCGGCGGTGTAGGACTACTCCGTCCACCTATTTAACACGCCATTCCGAGCAGGAGGCTAACTATAACTCGGGCGGTGGTGAAAGGTATCATCGACCGACCTCCCTCCTAACCACTTCCTCTCTTCCACCGCGCATAGAGCCCGCGTTCAGGAAAAAGGCCCTTTTAAGACACCCGGCTTTAATAGGGAACGTCCTCTATAATCTTTTCCCATCCTCCCATTCCATCCACCTCCACCCGCTTCATTCACCCCCTTCCTCCATGGTTCCAACCCCAACAGCTCACCCCTTCGAGACTTTCGCCTCCTTCCCTTATACCTCCCTCCACGCATCGCATTCTTCTTCTTCCATTCCGAAAGCACGAAGCGTCTCAACGGGATATATACAGTGTGTATGTATGTATATATATATATATATATATATATATATATATATATATATATATATATATATATATATATATATATATATATATATATATAATCTATCTATCTGTGTGTGTGTGTATTATCTATTTTATTTTGTGTGTATATATATGCACACACACACTTTTTTTCTTTTTTCCCACCTTCCCTTATAACACGCGCGCGCGCGAACGCACACACAGACACAAACACACGCACCCCACGTCGCGTTCCTAATTGCTTCTTCTTTCGGCCGACGCTCACCCAGCATGGGGCGGATGGAATGGAAGGGGGCTTAAAAGAAAGGGAAGGGGGCGGGGATGGTGTGAGCAGCGAAAGAGTGAAGAAAAGCTGGCCCCCCTTACCCCCTTGCCTCTTAGAAGGGAGTGAGGTAACCGTTATGCACGACTCATTGCTTTAACGCCGCGGATCTCCCCGGCCGAAAAAATATCAAGCCCATCTACTTCCCCACGCCCCCTCCTCCCCGCACTAATGTTCCAAGCAACACCCCTCACATTACGAGGAGGACGAACCCGTCATTGTCTGCAGTCCCATCTTCTACGCGGACGGACAGTTACGTGATTTCCCCGGATGTTTCGTGCCCGGAAGGGTTGTATAATAACGCGTACACGTGCTACCAATTCCCTCGGGGAAGTTTAGTACCTACCTGTGACCTCAAGCGGTCTCGTTTCGCTTGGGAGGCATTCGTGAAAACCTGAACACATCGGGCCGAAATAAATCAAATTAATAAGGAGCGAGCGTTCGTTTTAGTGTGAAGGACGGAGGAGGAATTATAATAATGTGCTGTAACATTTGGAATTTGGAAGTCACAACAGGGTTCAATAAGCTTTTGAAAAACGCATACCTTTTCATTCTCTATGTAATACGTTGGCAACTTTAATTTTGGAATGAACCAAAATCGAGTTAGTACTTTAGCGAAAGTAAAATGGTGTTTGACCATTCGCATTCATGATTCTACACTAGACTGTGATCTGAAAACCAATTTCAAAAAGAAACCTGTCTTTTGTTTTCTCAATCTGGCGTCCGAATTCGCAAAAGCAACGATATCGGTCAGTATAAAAAATACATTTGATACTTCACTTACCATGTCATAATGGAATGAGTAAAAACACATTTGAGAATAAAATTTGTCCCCATTGATTATGAAGTTTTGAGAGGAAAATCTGTCAATGCCATCTCACACCGATAATGAGTATTAGGAGCACTATAACACACTTCAGGAGAACTAAAATTGAACATAAAGTGTTTAGCGTAATATTAATCAATGTTTGATAGTAGTTAGGACTATGGGATCATTCAAGAACAATTTAATAAAATAAGCCAGCGAGAAATTTCATAGTATTCGATGCGTAAGATATGAAATAAAGACGCAAAATTGAAAAGAGTGGCAAATTCCCAACTGATAGAGCGGCGCTTGCTTTCAAGTACGTTTTTAGGACGGTTCTCAGGAAAATAAAATAACTGAACTAATTATGGTAACACAGAGGAAAAAGATAGCCATGCAAACTGGAAATCCTTGAAACTGGAAAAAATAATCTATTCAAATCAGCACTGCAATCTCGCCGAACGAGGAGTAAAATGACGTTCCCGAATCGACTAGAATATTCAAATCATTTTATTACCTTCCCACGCCATCAGATCGGCAATGGATTCAATTCCGCATGCATAGTTAAGTGCCTCCTATGCGGGAGGAGTGCCGCGTTTTTAAGAAGTCATTCTGCATCGCATAGTTGGCAATCAAGGTGTACTTATTGTCCCCTCTCGAAAATCGACCGAAGCGGTGGCGAGTTATTAAAATTTCGAGGGCAATTTATCGCCACTCTTGAATCACCATAACAATTCACTGCTGTAATCACTATCATTTATTGTTCTATGCTGGGAGGCGGGAGGACGTGGACTCGATCCACCGCCGAGAGGTGTGGAGGAAGGTGGGGACGTCCTGCTACCGGTTGGCGCATGTCTCCCAAGGAGAGTGCACGTGAAGGGAAGAATGCGGAGTAAGATATGGCTCCGGATTGAAGGGGATCGTAAGCAAGTGTGTGCACCGTCGGGAAGCGGATCCAATCCAAGCAGAGAGGGAATGCGAGATAGCAAGGCATGTCGAGTAGTGAGGAGATTAGGTAAGGAGGTGGCGGCGAGATACACCGACGGGATAAAGAGGGGCAAATACGTGGAAGAAGAGGATACGACGACGAATGAAGAGGAGACTGGCACTACGGGGGAGGGAGAGGGAACGAGAGAGGAGGAGGCAAAGGCGCGAGTTCTCCGTTATAAGCTTGAGAGCGGCGGTCGTGTGAGCTTTAATGAGAATCCGTCGAAGACTTCGAGGAAGGAAAGAGGTAAGCGATGATTCGAGAACCTTCCCAGAAAATGCTCCAAGATATGGCGGATAAATAAATGCAATTTCGATATAATTAACTGGATAATGATAGCTTTGCGCCAACTGCTTCCTGGATTTAGAGATTAGAGAAGGATTTTTCATACCCGTGGCATTAGTTATGGAGAATATATTCGCCGGCTTGGTTCTTGCATTCCGGAATGGAATGGAAATTACCTCACCAATCTGCGAATGTGGATATATCCACAGGGATAGACAAGAAAGGCGAAAAATACACATGGACAATACGTTTCCCCACAGAGAAATTTTTAATCCTCACATTGAAGAGTGTGTAATTGAGGCTAATTATGAAAGAATAACCATTTCCGTTCCAATCAGCTACGTTTCATTCACTAGGATAACATATTACACACCTGCAACTCAACAAAAATATCCACTCACACCTGAATACATTTACCTAGAAGCGCGAAATATCAAAAGCGAACACATCCTGAAATTAATTTCCTACGCCCTGCAATCATATCGATGGGTGCACCAGCAATTAAACATTTTCACTCTCGCAGTAGCATGATTGAAAAATAAATATCCGATCGGTCGAATGGAGAGCAAAGGCAGATTCTCCGCAATCGATTACTCCAACAGCCGAGATTAAACTCGCGACGGACAGAGTGAAATGCAAGAGGCGACTCCGACGAGAGAAAACGAGAGGCAGCAGAGAGAGAGAGACAGAGAGAGCAAAAGAGGAAACGAGGAGTAGGTATTGGCTATCGATGCATCGCGTCCCACCCCAACACCATCAACGGAAGGGATTTTACTTTTCCCTTTCGACTCAATTTACTTTCATATGAGACAGGGACAAGTATGAGAAACCAGCAACCGAAACCGCTCCCGGCTGGAAAGCGCATCCCCATTCACCTCCCCCCCCCCGACCCACCCTACCGACCATGTGTCATTCGGGAGAGAGAGAGAGAAATGATACGATCTCAATGCGCCACCGCGCCAATACTTGCTTCCAATGCCGAGACACCAGCCAGCAACCACCATTCTCGGAGAAGGGCGATACGACCGAACGGCCGAGAAATTTAATTCATACATTTAAAATCTCCGGGTGATAGATAAGTGAAGAGAAACAATAGGCCCCGCTAACCCACCAGCAGGACCACAAAGAACGGCTTGAAATAAAATTAAAATAGAGAAAAAAAGACAACGGCACCGGTGCGGCAAACGCGTTGAGAATTTATGCCGCCTCTATGCATCGCCAACCACGTTGCCCGCCCCGATGGTTTAGTGGAAGGCAGTTGCAAGAGGCAAGGTGAAGAACGAGGGTCGGGGGAGGCGGGTGGGAAATTGAGGGGGTGAGGGGACACGAGGGGGGTAGGGCGAGGAAGACCGGGAGATAGAGAGAGCGAGAGAGAGAGGTGGCAATACTCGGGACGAGCTCCGGACCAGCGCAAACTCGAACGTTCCCCGTCCACCCCTGGAGTCGCGAGAGTGCCGCTCATCCCTCGGCCGAACGAAACACCTCGCCCTCCTCTCCACAACGTCGGCGACGAAGGATCTCGCATCACTCTCACGGGCGTCCCAAGCGGGAGAACACCAACGATCTCCCCGACGCGAAAACCAACCCCGCTCGAACATCCCCGAGGGGCACGGAAAACAAAAAATAAAAATTAAATTAAATTAAATCCCACCCTCCTGTGCCGCACCCCACCGCACCCACCCACAAACCCTGTCTCGCCCATCCCCATGTCTCACCACCTATCTCGCCATCTTACACCCACTGACCCTTCCCCCGGGGGCCCCTCCACATGTAAATTCAACCCCCCCCTCCTCCTCCCTTTTTCCAACCTCCACCACGATCCATTCCTCCCTCCCCATCCTTCCACGATCCCTTTCCATCTCCATCTCTTACACTCCCGTGTGGAGACACGACCTCGTTTCGCCTTTGATTTACACTGGGGAGGAGAGAGAGGGATGGGAGACGAGGGCGAGGTGGGAGGGGGAAGGGAGGGCTCTCCCCGCCCGCTCGGACCGCCACCTTCTCCCAGCCCCACATCGAACACCCTCCCCCGCCGCCCGACACCCTCCCACCCACTCCACCCCCGCCCGACCACCCTTCCACGCCCCGCGACGATTCCACGAGCTACAGCACACCGCACCCCTTTCACCGCGGCTCCCCCCCTTGAACACATCTCCCCCATCACCTCCACACCTCACCTCACGGCCTTCCCGCGGGGGGGGGGAGCTGTGTGAGTGGGGGGGGGTTAAGGAGGCGAGCGAAGGTGATGGGAGGGTGGCCGAGAGGGCAGGAGGAGCGGGGAGGGCAAGGAAGAACGGCAGGGGCGTGCCCGGGCATCCCACCCTCTCCCACACCACCCCGATTCTCCTCCCTCCCGCCCGCAAACCGGACCCCTCCGAGGCGAAGAAACCCACTTTGCAGGTTCCTCTCTCAGTTTTTCCAACCTCCTCCTCGGGCCGCCATCATAAAAATATCACCGGGGAGGAGGGAAAGCAAAGAGTTGAGAGGAGTGGGAGAGAGAGGTAAGGGGGAGCGAAGGAGGGACGAGGAGGTCGGAATGAAGATCCACAAGAGCGGAGGGCAATCAGCTGGCACCGCGGGGGAGCTGTTAAGGGGTGGGTGCCGGCAGATATGGGTGTGTGTGTGTGTGCGTCCGTGGGGACGAGAGAGGAGGGATGAAGGTGTGGCGTTTTCTTTTCGCGACGCCTCCACACGCACGCACACCCAAAACGCAACGGACGATGAGAGAGGGGGACACACGCGTGCTCGCGAACACGCTCGGAAAGCCCGTCCCTTCTCTCCCGATCGCCATCTATCTCATCCCACTGGAAATGGAGTGTGAAATGAGTCTCGAAGATTATCTCCTCTCACGAGGTTTTCGGACCGAGGCGGGCGGTGGTGGGAAGACTGACGACATAAAACTTCAATTCAGGTTCGGCATAGTTTGTTTTGCACAACTTTTGTAGAGGAGAGGAGCCTCTCGGACTGATTTACGGCGGGCACTTAAGGGTGGCGTCACGAATTCTAGCATGGCGCGCGAGAGATGACGGATCATAACGGCCGGGGGAAACTCCTTGGTGCGTGCCAATGTGCGAGAGTATTTTGGATAACGAAGTACACGGGTCGCTTAACGGTCCTGTTGACAAGGAAATCTGTCGAACTTAATGTTTACAATTATCTAAATTAGCGCTACTTTTAATATCAGTAACACGCCTATCTGAGAAGGTGCATCAACATAGTACGTTTAAAACAGTAAAAAAGGACCCAGTATGAACGTAGAGTTTCTTATGATAAAGGGATGTGAAGTGTAGGCCTGGACAACCCCTTGCATAATAGTCATGTGCAATTACATTAAAGGAGCTATTAGTGGCGCATTTAACAGGCGTACGTTTAAAAAGTATACAATGATAATCTTAAACTCTACAATTACAGTGCATTATGAAGACCTTTTCACAACATGGTTGATAAAATAAGAATAAAATTTTCATCACTGGCAATTTAATAAGACATTGCTCTCGGAGAAGATGCATACAGATATCATAGTTCGAGCTATTTATTATTAAATTCACCCCAAGTCTTATAAATTCACTCTTTCAACATACGGGTAAATAAAGATTGAAAGGAGAAACAAGTTTGATCACTCCTTACTTGACAAGCTCAACCAAACTTTGTTCTAATTACTGACAAATTGACAATTATTGACAAACTCAAATGTTCCTATAAAACATTTCAAACTTTGGAAATTAATTCATGAATGTTTAAAAGAAATGAAGAGTGCAGTAGTCTGTCTTTTTAAGTTTCGAGTGAAACTGCGAAAAGGCCGCATCCTCTTGCTCAAAACCAGCAAATACAGCCATCGATTGGCCATAAAATTCCAATTCATTATGACATTCAGGTAAGTACTTGCTCTAAAACATACCTTTTATCAGATGCTATAAACGCTTCCAAAACATTTTGGTGAGAAAAAAAATTACGAGAAGATAAACTAATAAAACGTTTTAATTGGCACTTGATTTCAATCTCTGGGCTGCACCCCAAAAGGTGGAGCCCATCGTAGAGAGGAAGGAAGAGCAAGGTGACTGAAAGTCATCCTCCCCCTTTTATTGCTTAATTTGACTAGACAATTACCCCGCGAATAAGAGAAGTAATTGCTCAATAAATGTGTTATAGCGACGCGGAAATATTGAAAAAAAAGCGTCGACAAAAAGGGAAATATCCTCAACGAGGCAATAACAGTCTACGTTAAAATCCACATCATTGTAAATCAGCTTTTATAATTACCTGCCAACCAAGATCATCATTAGCACCGCTATTCTGCAGTCCTGAAAACTTAAAACTCGATTATACCATTTTGAGTTAGTCGAAAAAATATGACCACAATAACAAGAACCACCTCATAGAATGCAGAACTTATTCAACGGTATGAGAGCACGAAAAATTATTTGTGTGGAAACTTATTGAGTGTTAATTCTTAATACAAGATATTGCAACGGTTCATTGAGTACTCCAGGTGACTTCCACTGAGAATAGAGCTATTCAGGAACAATAGCAATTCCCACAATAAATTGCGCTAGTCACATGAATTGGAGCCCCCAAATCAAATCCTTGGTCATGCATTCCATATATATAAACGATTTTATGGCAAAATAAACATCATTTCTCCTCAATCCAAATTAATGACTCAAGTTAATCAACCCTAGCCACAATTATCATCGAACTAGTCCTATAATAAAACAAAAACTATGGAATAATTGTCATATTTCCGTTCCCTCCTCGACAACTCAATGCAACGGAGAAAAGGGCCAAGCTGAATCAACTACTAAATGCGGACATGTAAGACACTCCACAAATTTAAATTCATTTCTTCAGTTAACATGCGAACGAATTGTGAAAACGGTCGAATAAGAGACACGTAAATACTGTGGTTCAATGCTGTAATAAGTACACACACAAGGAAAAACGAATCCAAGATAGGGTAGATCCAGCGCAAATAAAAAAAATAACTTTCCAGAAGAATGCAATCAGATCTGAAAAGAATCAGCTTAGTGAATAAAATTTCTCCGAAATAAACATTTAAGTTAGTTTATCTTGTGAATTAACCGTTTATGAAGTGGCAGCTGTGGACATATCCACCTTAAGGAGGCAATAAATTTAAAAAAAAGCCAACCGATTCAACGCAGTCGGAAATTCTCGAATTCCACCTGGAAGTTCGAATCACTTCTCTAGCGGCTCCGAATTTCATTTTCCATCCGCCAAGATGTTCTTCTCGCCAGGTTTTTCTTCCGTATGTTGACTTCCAAACATCCTATATAATCACTACTTGATTTGAAAACTACGTTACACTATTTCTATACAAAAAAACCATAACAATAGCAGCAATGATTTTGAGAAAAGTCACAGGCTGGGGTTTGTACATGCATACTTGGCACAAGTGTTTTTCGGATAACTTAATATTTTCCCAGGTTTCATCCTTCAATAAAATAAACGCACGTAAGAGAATTGTTACGAATTCCTCTTTGCCTATGGATTTTCCTTTTTTTCTCAATTATAAGGCTTTCTTAAAATATTTACCTTTTACTTGTATAACTAAATGTATAGCCACCAATTGATTTCTGGCTCAAACATCATTTCCTGTCAAACGTTAAATAATTAACACAATGTATCGAGTGCCTACAGCGTTCTTCAGAACTTATTAATGCAACAGTAATAAAAGTTTAATTGCCCTATGATACACGTTTGTCGTAATATATGTGTCAACGTGGCCAAGTCACAATAGCGCGCGACTTTATTGTTACTTTTGCTGTAAATAATGACACGGTACGAACAGGTGAAAGAAGAAGATAAGAAATAAAATCATGATTTTTTCATGAGATTCAATGTTCCACAGTATAATAATATTTAAGTAAGGCAAGAGACATGATTTACTCACGGAAATATGATGATTAAAAAATACCAACTTACGAGACGCTGGAATTAATGCAAATTTTTGGAACCATGAACAAAATGCCGATGACCGGCACGCTAATAATAGGGAAAATTGCACGCCGCAGCTCAGCTCTCAGACATTCAATCACTCGCTTTTGTTTTGTCCCAAACGTTGAAAAAAATACACCATATATTTTCGCGTTTTAACAACTTCGGCTCGCAAATATTCCAATGAATGCGAGTGTTTGCACGGGTATTAATTCAACGAGTCGAGCCAAGCCCTTAAAAATTTGGCATTTAAAATTAAAATACGACAAGGATAAATTTAGATTTAAAGATCAGTTTCAAATTAAACCGCCATGTAAATCAAAGGAGAGGGAGACGCGGCAAAAGAAACCAAGGATTAATTTTTCCAAGAATAAAAACATAACTTTTTTGCGCGCTGCATGGTACATTATTCACGCCCCTAAATTCCAAAACTTTCACTTCCCATTATTAAGTTCACGGCTCGGTAGCAACGTGCCTGACTAATACTGTGAGGGACAATATCTCATTTTCAATCCCAACGACGAACTCGAAATACGACCGAAGCAAAAGCTCACCCGGAGGCCAGATTTCTGCTCCGTTGACAACCAATTAAACTTTCCACCCAGAGCGACAAGAGGCGATAAACTTTACCAAGTTTCCTTCGTTCTCTCCAAATATTAAACCGTAGTTTTCAACGATATTATCAAACTTTCCGATAAGAAGACGCGCTGAGGAGAATGAACTCATCAAGGTATGCGAAACGATTATGGATGCCACGAATATGTCTGTGTAGTATATTACTGCATGTTTCTGATACTTTCTTGAAACGATTTAATCCATGAAAACCCGTAAGCTATTCAATGCAACAACGGACGACTCCGTTAAAAGTTGCTGTTGCGGCATCTCCCGCAGTTTCTTTGGAATCAGTCAGACGTGTTAGAACGACCTAAGTCTTCCACAAAATCACACTTATAATCATTTAAAAGAGCCAATAACTACACTTTACAAAAATTTGCAAATTAAATTAATTCGCAAATTCCTTTGATGAAGGAGGGCCAAACAGATTCGTCCACTTCACCTCAATGGCCAAAGACGTTTACCACTAGAACAAGCAGCCGCAGTCATGAATATTAAGTGAGCGCGTTGATTGCTAGAAAATCTAGGATGTGAGAATTCGATACAAGAAGATTGAATGCTGAAGTAGAAGATTAAAGCTGCGACTCGTACTGGCTCAACTCTGGCTCCAGAGGGTTCCACCCTCACGTTCTCAATATATATTATAACACGAGGCTACGGTGAGGAGTCATGGGAAAAATACTGGTGATCCAACCAATGAAAAAGTCTCTTTTTCCGAAGCACAGTAAGAATCATTGCAGTTTACTGATACGGAGCGAAATATAATTTTTTTATAAAGACGCGCGTCCTAACATAACCAGTTAAACAACTGAATTGAAAAAGAACACACAAAAACTACTATTAATTCAACATATTGTCCTGCGAGCGACTACTCGAGTTCGTAGCAGGTCTGATACAACACCAGGTATGCAATATTAAACATTTTTTTCATAATTATTAGTTCTCAAAAAATATATACAATAATTAAAAAGATGGAGATAACATTAGAACTAGGTGCATGCATCATAAGGAGTGAAATGCTATTCTAGACATACGAAACAAGCTGCTGGTTAAAGGATAATGAAATAAAGGTTAGATTAAATGATGAGAGGTTGAAACATAACGAGGTTACCTAAAAGTGAAAAAAAATATTTTTTTTCTTTGCGAGGTTCTATAAAGTTATTATAATCGCTCATCACTCGTGGGAAGAATTAAAACTTAAATGTGTTGGTTCCACTCAATATAACATCGATGTTTAGACAGAAGGACGTTTACTAACATTGCTAAGACACAGAAACTTCCACGCTAAGCCCTGCGAATATCGAGAGATCGAAAAGCGGGGGACACGAAGACAACGTTGAGCACCGATTAAAGGACGAACGTCAAAGCTTGACGATGAAAATGTATTGATTTCCTCGGATCGATCATTTCCTCCATGAGCGTGGAGGTGCGGCGCTTGAGCAATCTCCGTTTCTCCATAATCTCACCGATTCGCCCTGGAAATAACAATGGTGGCGTCTCGCCGCTCAAATACCAGAGGTCCTGATCGGGATGAGAGCAAGAGGGAGGGGGGGGGGAGGAAATCTCGGTTCGATGGCTCATCCGCCGGCGCAAAAGGAAGAACGGACATATAAATAAATGCACATAAATATATACACCCATCAACCCGATGCTCACAGCCTATTAACCCATCACGCCCTGGAATGAAAAATCTTCCCGAGGAAAAGACACGGAGGAGGAGGCAGAGAGGAGAGGATGGAGAAAAAGATTGAGGAAGAGGAGCGGACGCTCCGTGCACCCACGGTGCTCGAAGCAATGCATGAACCCATAAACAAATAAGATGGCCGTTCGTTAAAAGCCAGGATTGGAAATTCTCATTTAAGAGGCGGTGGAGAAAAATACGCCACAAAAGAGAAAGAATGGAATTGGGGAGGGTGGGAAAGAATGGGTGGGAGGAGGGAAGGAGATGAGCCGATTGCTCAGCTCCCGTACAGAGACGAGTTCGTAGCTATAAAAATTGGAGAAATCAAACATTAAAATCTCTATTACCAATTCAAAGCAGGGGGTCATGAAAGTGTTAAGGTTCTCTCTCTCTCTCACGTATTTCGCGATTTATTACGCCCGGCTATGATTCGATTTAAAAAAAAAGAAGAGCGCCTGGCTCCGAGTGCCACGTCTTCTCGTTTTTTTATTAGCGTCACGCTTCCCGCCGGGCATGGCGTCAATTCGGATTTGAAATGGAGTCAGGCAACGCGGTGCCGATATAAAATACACCAAAATTGAAAGCCTTTTTAAGTGAATGATCTGACCACAACGAACCCCGGAGGAGAACCCAGAAAAAAGATCTCATTACCAGACATCGCAATGAACTAACTGTGCGGTGCCATGGGCGTATGAAAAACGAACCCATTATGATTTTCCGCTCCAGCACGGAAGGTCAATAATTACAAAATGGCACACACCGTTACGTATTCCGAAATTAATTTGTAATATGTTTGGAGTTGGGATAGCAGTCAGCGGATTGGGCTGGAACTACAAGTAGGGAGGAATTTACCAATTACTCGTAGTCATCAGCCTGGGGTAACTTTTCACGAAATGAAATTTTCCCAGCTCCTACAGTATCTATATATAAAATCGAAGTCGACGTCTTCAGTTTCCTAAGTTTCCAAGCGTAAATGGCCTTAAGAAGATAATTAAAGTACCTGAATGCAATAAAAAACTATATGCCATAATAATAGTGCAAAAGTAAGTATCCTTAATTATAGAAAAAACATGAAAAGGAATGCATGGAAATTATATTTCCAAACAAGTAAGTAAAAAGTTTATGTCTTGGGAAGTTGCAAATCTTTCCGATGACAAAAGACTGTAATTAAGTTATTATTTCAAACAAATTGTTAGGGAGGCAGTCTGTGTCTCAAAACTTTGCCAGTACGAACATGATGACAAATGCAAGTTTTTAGCCGAAATAATTAAGTTCGTCTGTATTCGCGAGATATAACAACGTAAAATAACACAATATAACATTAATTTGAATTTTTGGCACAATAATTTGCGAATCAAAATTTATGCACACTATTTATTGAACCAGACCTCGTTATTCTGCTTACGCATTCTGAGATTTTCTTGAAGCCCATAATGTTACAAAAACCGAATTTAAATTCAGCAGGTATGAGCCAAAGATTGCATTAGAAACATTTTGTAAGCCCGAACACGGACACTTAGTTCACTATCCCACAATCCTAAATTCTAATAAAGAAAATACATGAAGTTCAATACACATCAACATGTGATAATTCTGATATAGACAGCAATATATATATATATATATATATATATATATATATATATATATATATATATATATATATATATATATATATATATATCTAACAACCACCAGAAAAACACTGAAATGATGCGAGTAAAGAAGATGTGCTAATGCCAAAGAAAAAACCATAGCGATTGACAAAAATAAATTACATTCTTCACATTAACTGACACTCTTGGATTTCCCGGCAGAAAGCGGATTATAAATCATCTAGAATTTATCACTATATTAGGAAAAGCACAGTAGTGAACTCAGTTCGAGATATACACGGACGAGACGGGAAGGTAAGTCGTGAAAACGGAGCAGGAAGTTGAGGGCTCGCGGTTCGCTGACTCCCGATGACGATGACTCTCTTAGCTGACGGCAAGAGGCGCAGAAGATAAGCAACTGTCAATAGGTGACAACCATCCCAAAATGAGTCATATTCCGAGCGCCAATATTTACGCCTTCGACTTCACAGGACATCCTTTTAAGCCCTACTTCCTCTTCACTGGCATTCCCAGGCATTCAGGCATTTCCATGCACTACAAAGGAAGCTCGTTAGGTTCCAAAACTCTCCAAAACGACCACCGCGGGATAAGAATATCCGAAATACATACAGAATAAAAACTTGCAACTCAATTTGATACACATTCAGAACGACTCTTCCAACAAAATGCTGAATTGAATGAGTTGTAATGAGTTTTTTCTTGGATTAATATTTTATTATAAGTATCAGCTAATTAAACGAACATGACTTTCTTTAAATACGGCTACTCCTACTGATAATTTATTAACCAAATCAACCACTATTTAATTAGGCTGAATATTCCCACTTACACATTTTTTTATTTCTTTCAGTCGATTACTTGTTCTCCTGAAACGGTACTTGAGTGGATGAATGGAAATGCTTTATGATTAAGGGAGGCGTCAATCGAAAACGTTTGTGTAGGCCGGAGTTAAGGGCTGTGAGACAGTGTGATCATCGCAGCGGGAAGTAAGTATAAGAGTAGACGCGAGGGATTCATGGCGGGTATGAAAGTGGCTGGGATAGAGAGAGGGAAAGAGAGAGGGGGGCGAGGCGCTGTATGGAGGGGAGACCAAGCGTCTCGCAACCCTTTTCTCTTGTTTTGGTTAATGCCGAGGGATGGAGCGAAAACGACACCCGGAAATGTTTTGGGTGGAGACAGAAAGGTTATAAGATTCGATTGACGGTTGAACGATCCAACGGAAGAAACAGAGAAAATGGGAGGGCATTGTTTGCCCTTGCTTTCCAAATACTTTCTATTGCCTTCAAAATGGCAAATCCGAGCAATAAATGATGGAAAATACCCACTCTTCCGAGTCGGGAACTACAGAAACTGGAATGGGAGTCCCTTCAAGCACGACTAAGAATTTCGGAATGGCAAAGGATACTTGTGCTTATTTATGGCATCGAGGTTGCTGAGGTACCACGTTATACTGATAAATTATACCATCCGAATAAGATAGAACAAAACTCCAACAGTAAGACTGCCTTAAATGCTCTTTCTTCCCCCGTCGAATGCGCCGTCAAAACGATACCGATGTTAAGTATCTCAATGTTTGCGATCGGAAAAACAAATTTGAATCGGGCATTCATTTACGAACTTCCAGCCACACGCTCTTGTAGCGGTGAGCAGGCTATGAAGTAGATTCAAATGCAGACGAAATGCAGCTCCACGCAAATACTATCACTCGTGACTTACCAGAAAACTTAGTTATTTTTCCAAAATTATCTATTTGATGGGAAGTATTTCTCATTGCATTTATCGCTGAGGTCGTCACACTCGACACACACTATCCTTAAAATAAAGGAGTGCTGCATAAGCGATATTCTTAATGTGACCGTTGCAGTCAATGAATACTTTATCTTAACACGGGTCGTATTTCCATGATTTCAAACTTGTGATTGACCACCTGGGGCCGTTTCTCTGAGTTACAAGTCGATATACAAGTCCCCTGGAAACAAACTTACATGCTATACAAGCATTTAAAAATCGCGCATATTTGTAATTTAGGCAAGTTCTGCACCATTTATTACCTACCATTAGCGAATTCCGTATACGCAAATCGCAAGGAATTGTAAACTGACTTATGAATTTGAGAAACGGGTTCGTGATTATGGGCAAACCGAATCTATCGCAAAACTAATTCTAGTCCGAACTGTTTGAGTATGACGAAAAAAGTTCCAACGTGGTGATTTGCCACTGAAGGATTCCCCCAAGCTTTCTCAGTACTTTCAGTTACAACTACTTCCTCGAGAAGGTATGTTTTATATATTTTTTGCAGGTTCCCCCCACATTTCCCCAACCATTTGAAAAACCCTATCCCCCTCATCCCTTAACCTTTCCTCCTGGTGCTGCACCCCCTACCAGACACCTTTTTGGTGGCTCGCAGTGTATTGATGTAGATGTTTGTTCGCAGGAAGTTATCGGAGATGGCTGAATGAATAGTGCCTCTTCCTAAAGATTATCAACAGAAGGCAAAACGCTCACCAATAATTACTAATCGAAAAGAGGTCGGTACTTAACATTAAGGGCTTCAAAACTTGAACATTATTACACGTAGGGCTAGCCTAGCAAACTGGCTAAAGCTACTAGCATTATTAACTATTTAAAATTTAGGCTTATTTAGAATACGAACATTCAATCAAAACGACGTATATTTATTTATAGGTACCAGATTGGCGAGATAGCTGGTTTCACATGTTTAAAGGTTGAATATCCTGGTTTGACCTCAGCAAATCGCAACAGGTCTTCCTGAAAATTACACCCTCAAATGCGTTACGTGTGTAGTAATCATGGTGCAGCCCTGCGTCGGAAAATATTTTGAACTGTGGGTCCAATATGCTTTTATTGATTTTTTTATTAATTTAAGATTACATTTACAAATTAATATCAGCGACTGGTTTTTCCCCACCTTTCATTAATATCAGCCTTAACTTTCGGACAACCACGGTGAGAGAACAACATAAGAAGCAGTTGCATACGCGAGTAAACAGCTATCAAATTTTAAATAAAACATGAAGTTCACTCTTCCATTTTTTGGGTGTTAAAGGCTCTTGATTTCGCGATTGAAAAAAATTAATGGTAAGTTAAAGCTTCAACGGGCTGTTCGCGTTCCACACAATGAATACAGGCTTAATACATCTGGCGCCAAAGTAAAAAAAGTGTATACTAGTATGTGTGCGCGGATGAAGAGCCGAACAATCTGCGGCAGACCCAATATTCCAACCAAGAGGAAAGGTCATTTAATATGCAGCACCATGAAACACAGGCGGGTCCTATGTGGTTAAGGTAAACTAAAACACAATCAAATCTTTTCTATCGTGTTGGTCGTAAAATATTGTACGAACCTCACAAAAAATAACCTACCTAAAAGTAAGGAGAACACAATCAACGTATTCATTTCATCCTCTTCTAAATGAGTAGGGAAGAAATTTAAACAAATCACCTCCATCTACAGTGAAACTACTTGTACCTTAGGTTCATTGATAATAGGAGTGATGCTGTGAAGGCGACACTATCCAGGCACCTCCTACACTGAACTCACCTGAAAAGGAAAGCAGAAAAGTTGAGAAAATAAAATATAATACCACACTCGCGTTTAATTTGATTAACGTTTACAAAGAAAATCAATTTCTCACTTTTATTCGAAGTCGCAGAAATACAGGCAAAGGAGGGGAATCGAGGTGTTTAGAAGGCCCGTGGGTAAGATTCAAGAAGGTCTGAGGATAACTTTAGCCGCGTCTAAAATTCGAGTGTTTTCCCCACTTCATCCAGGTCCTTATGATTCCAATTCTTCACGTGGCAGTCTATTCACCCGCTCTTCCAAACGCCATTAAGGCGAGAGAATAGTGTAACGCTCTTTAATGGGAAACGATAAATAAGGTTTTTCGTATTTGCTGCCACGCCAACTCGAAAGTCACGATAAACTGTTATGAAGCGACTAACCCCCAGATCAAGAGGAATTTCGCTCTCCTCGTAATAACAGCGGAGAAAACAAATGAGGCAGCGGCGTCCAAAGCGGCACGTCTTTTCAACCCTACAGAAACAAAAAATAGTTGATTTCATCTCGGCGAGTGGAGCCTCAAATGCCTGATCATACCCGACTAATTTTAAGGTCGTCAAGATATTAAAAACTACGATTTTTCGCAGTTGAAATTAGAAGTACCTTTCCTTTTATTAAGTTAATCTAATATCTTACGATAAGTCCACCATCAGCGGCGGTTCAGACGTTGGAAAAAAAACCTATCGGAATTTTTGACAAATTCAATCTCTTGCTCTGGACGTACACGGAGAAAAAGGTCATACCTATAAAAGTAAAAAATTCAATAGAATTTTCAGACGATTACGCCAGCACAACAGGTCAAATCTGAGAGAGAGAATTTTGCACGCAAAATGAAATGAGTGACAGTGGGTAAAATTACATGAGTGCTATGCTGAAAGATGATTAAATTTTAAGTTAGGGCAATTTCTATTAAGTATGTAACTTTATACCTTTATGAAATACACCAACTACCATGAGTTGTTTGCGATTTCCGTCGTGGCCACGACTACGGCTGCCTTCTAACGTTTTTGTAAATATCATTCTATAGTATAAAAACATCAGGTATTTTAATAGGATCCTCCGGGTAGCCCACACGCTCGTGAAATTGCAATATTCCTTACTATTTTCGAAAAACAAAATGAATATGAGAGTCATGTGTGTTTCATTTTTATTTTCTTCGCCATCATTAATACATAACCGCCGAAATCAATGCATTCCTTTCCCAAAATTAAAAAAAAAACTTTTCCATGAGTTCCCACATCAATTGTTCTAGTCTTCCACGCCAATTTTTCACCTGCTACAGCAAACATTATCATAAATGGAATTGAGATTTTTTACCTATACAACTACAATGTTAATAACTAAACATTACAGACAAGATGGTCAAATATAATTGGGACATTGTGGACGTTATAACGGAGACAAGGATTGGGATTTTGGTGGGGCTTTTCTGCAACTTAAAAATAAATACGAATTAAATCAAAAAGGCAATTAGGCAAAGGGTAATACATTAGGGCAAAAGAAAACTGGAGGTAACTGTAACTCTACTTTTGCATGAATTACCTAAATATCGGTAGCAATTTAATTCTGAATGAAGTCAAAAAGAGAATAAAAATGCTGTTATTGTATTCGAAGGAGATATGCTCAAAATTGAAAACTTAACCTGTACATCAACACAATATCCCCCAATCCTCCGAAAGGGCACCAACCATTCATGCACAACGATTAGTTCTCACATATATTTGAATATATATTAGCTCATATTGACAAACACCCGTACATTTACACACACATAATGTTATATACATGTACATCACGCATTACATTTTAGTCTTTCAGTAAATATAATCGGATACTAGGGTACAATTTTATTGCGATTTAGTAGTGCGAGAGAAGAAGAAGTACATGACTCTGTCAGTATGTGACAGCGCCAATCCCTAATTGTACCCCAGTGGTCGAATCTACCGATATATTTCGGAGTGATTATAATTCCCTCCCGTTTACCTTTCTAAGTCTTGAGTTTTACCTAATCTTTTTTTGAATCAAGGGGCCTCCAACCATCATACTTTACCCTCTTTTCGTCGCAATTTTTCACAATATGGCGGATTTTATCTTAACCTTTTCCAATTCTGGAATCAATGTTTTTCCCATGGATCCCAATCACTTGTTGCATATTCCAAATGTGGCCCGTCGAAATCAAAGTAATACTTTTCTCATATTTTTCATTACATTTTCCTAAAACCCCTTTCACTACCAAGCACTAGACCTATGTTGAGGGGCTTAATTCGGCCCCAAATATTATATATCACGTCTCATTTTTCTTCTCTTTTATTTCAAACCTACATTGCGTCCTTGTATCTTTATATCTCTGTAAATCACAGTCACCTGCAAATGATTAAAGAATATTGTTACGTGGGAACCTCGGCACTTACGACCTCACCCCACGGCACAAGAGATATAAACTATTAATTAGTCTTACTCGTCAAACAAATCATTCTGTGGAAGACTTGGCAGACAACTTTTGGGTCCATTATCGCCTAGAAAAAAATCATGCAATATCAGAAAAGAAGCCTAATACTTAAATTTATTTATGAGATCCAGATGGTATTTTAATCTTTCATCTACGACGTATATAACCCTAGTTTTAAAAAATTATTAGTTTTTAAATAAACACACAGCCAATATTATTGTGACATCTTTTACAAATCTAATTCCGCTTTGCTGGAATCGATACATTTTTGAAATCAAGTGGATTTCACGAAACTCCCACACTCAATGAAAACAATTTTAACTACCTAGTTAGCCAGTCCTGTCGGCAGAATACTGAGACAGCGAGATAAGAAATATTACAGGGAAGATTTTTGTGTGGAACCCAAAAGAATTAGGTAGGGAAGCCATTAGTCAAAACAATTTTACCATGTGAACACCAATAATTAGCAAACATACACCATAATACAAATAAGAAGAATGAACTGAGAAGCTGTTAGCTTTTTCCAGGATGCTATACAAAGGAAAACGTCACTCACATGAAGACGAAGTACTCATATAAATGAAGTTAGGAAACGCTAAGAATTAAAACGGCATAAAAATAAAAGAAATATCGTTCGAAAGGCCAATGATATTTTATAAAAGATGTCTTCCGTAGTCATTATATCAGAAAAAAAATCGCATTCTGCCCAAAATATAATTTATCCGGCAGGTTATTCAATTGGAATGATTATAGGAAGTCTACGGTCTCATTCAGTTTATTTTCACCCGTTATGTCGTCAATCACGCTGCCAATGGGTTACAACGGGAAGTCAACGGAAGTGATCATTATCAGCAGGTTCAAATCCGGAGATTGGGTTACAGTGGTTAGCCGTTCCATCCTTTTATGATAGCCCACTCGACGAAAGCTATAGATTGTGAGTATAATTTTCCAAATAAATGTGCTTTTAGGTTCATACATAATGCCAATAAGCCACCCTACATTCAACAATTTTCTAATCACAATTCAAATAGGCTCTTGAGATAAAAATTTTAATGCTCTTCAGTTAGCAAATGCTAAGAAATCAGAGCAGTATAACAATTTAGTTCCTAGTATCTCATTGTCACTCGTAGGGTTAGACCTACGCGATGAAACGGATAAGTACGGAGTCGTGAACTATACGGTTATAGAGAGAGTACACATGCAGACAATCGACAATTTATAAAGACTACCAAACAACGTTACTGCACTAAACTGATTTTATTTTACACTTGCCGCAGTAAATAGTTACCACCGAATGTTGGTTAATTATAAATAACGAATAAAAAACATTTCCTGGAAACAGACGAGTATCCAGACCAGGGAGGAGAAGAGGTTTTGCGTTCCTCGAACAATTGCAACTGTGAAGATGGACGCTGGTTCTCCAAATGATGCGAGTGTCTCCGCTTATATGGACCACATGAATTTATCTTCCACGTGTTTCTACTAGGAATTTATCTTGGCCAATATGCACCATTTATCGCCCTGCCGACATGTTGCACGACACCTCAATATTTATTTTATAACGAGGTCTTCCCTCCCACCGAGAATGGAAGCCAACTGCGCTGAATGCCACCGCCTTCCAACGGCGGAACCAGATGACTTATTCTCGTACCCTTAACTGACAAGTTTTTTTCCTCGCATCGCCACGTACGTCTAATTCCAGCGAACTCCGTATGAGGAACTCTTTTGTTTTCCAGACTACACATAGGTATGCCCCGGCCATTGTGTCCTCCTCATTTTCATACACGCCTGCTAGTCAAGGTCGCCGGACAGGTCATACAAGGCACGCTTTTTCTTATCTTCACTGGGCCGAAGATCCTCAAGAGGATTGTATTTTTGAAAATTTTATGACTTTCTGTTTTCCGAGAAAATTTTAGCCTCCAAAAATGTTTATGACACTTACGGCCTTCCGAGAAAAGTTCAGATTTCACCCTGCACGTACATAAAATCTACCCTACATGAGGATCGTGAGAATCGGAATCTTTCCCGACCACTATTCCAACATGTGATAGCAATTATGTTTATTCTTTCTAGCACTTGAAGATATCATAACGGGTGGACTTGAATCTGAATATCTGTGAATATGCCGACTGAATAAGGAAATGATCACATAGATAGATATATTACCTGCCAGTCACATTATTTATTTTTTCCACCAAGATAAAATAATTGACAAGACCATCAGATTCATGCATTCGTTCTTCCCTCGCAGTATAATCGTAACTAAAGCAGACTGGTTACGTTTAACCCTTACTTTCTAAACTTAAGAAGCAAATTTAAAACACTCTAATACACCAATTATTGTTTGTTTGTGGGTTTTTGTGCATGTGCTATGAGCAAATATATTTTTAATCATGCATAAGCGAAATAAACGGCTGATGTCCCAACACCCCCCGCCAAAAGCCCTTGCGGTGGCTTGTGGGGTGTTGTATGGTTGTTGCTTAATAAAATATAGATTAATTACCAAAGAAACTGCAGGAGATGCCGCAACAGCAACTTTTAACGGAGTCATCCACTAATGTGCATTTCAATGCAACAATTTTAGAGTGTAAAAATCATTCGCCTTGACTGGGATTCGAACCCAGATCCCTCAATATCCGGTCGAGTGCTTCAGCCAGTTAAGCTAAAAAAAATTCAGAGTTTAAGAGGTCGCCTCGATAGCTTAACTGGCTAAAGCACTCGACCGAATATTGAGGGATCTGGGCTCGAATCCCAGTCAAGGCGAATGATTTTTACACTCTGAAATTGTTGCATGGATTAATTAGTTGTATAGGAAAACCATGTTGAATATTAGAGGATCTTCTACGGCAATGCAGGAGGAAATCCCCTGGATACGACGGCATTGCACATTAGAGTAAAGCTAGATTTCCATGCAACCGTTTTTGCGGCGTCACGTAAAGCTCAGCCAATCAGGACGTAGATCGCTGCCGCGGGTTGCGGCGCTTCAGAATTCGTCCCGCAGTCTCCTCCTTCCGTCCGGTGCTGCCGCGGGAATGAAAACGGGCCATGACAGCGACACAAAGACGGAACGCAAAACCGGATGCATGCAAACGTAGCTTCAAGGTACACATTATAAAACCGAACTATTTTCCCATTAAAGTTGAAAAAAAATAATGGCTCACAATATACAACCTTGTCTTAACAAGCAAACTGAACAACGTCTTCGTATTTTGTGAAAATAACTATTAAAATTTCAGGGCAGACATAAAAAGAATCCGCATTGATGTCTCTGTAAAATTCTGAATGTTCTTATGTCCACAAGTTTATTTTGAAGCGAGTAAATACTTGGAACCGAGTGGCTGAGGCAACCAATGTTTTAAGCCTCCCATTTTAGGGACCGGGTTTTGGTTAACAAGGAGAGCAGTCTCCCTGTTTTCCTTCGCCACTGTTACGTTGCATTGAGTCGATTCAGGGAATGCTTCGTCGCTTGTGTGAAGGGGTTTGCGTTCCCAAGAAGCTTAGTCATTAATATATAGGCTATTAAATTTACTGTCTCCGTCCACCCTTGTGTCCATCCTCATCCTCTTTATATTCTGCCAATTAAGTGTATTTTTAGCCGCCAATTCAAAGAACAAAATGACCACACGGTAAAAGCATAGATCGCCTACGGCAGGCAAACATTTGAAACCGAATGACACTTGTCATCACAGGCGCAGACAAATCAAAATTCTGCGGTAAAAAACATAACTGATTTAAATTAAAACAATAATTTCTGAGGTCATACACCGAAGAAAAAAATATGTCCACTACAAACACCTGGAGCGGGACTGAGCTCGGTGGCGAAATATACAGCAAAAATCAGACTCTAGCAAATGTGAAATCAAACCCCACTAGAGCGACAGTCGACCAAGAACGATGCCCCTAATCGCAAAACTGCCTACCTCACGTCGGCCCTAATAATGCTTTACTACAGTACGCAATAAAGTGTATCACAGTACAACACATTCAATCAAGTTAATTGTATATAGAAGCGATTTGTTTTGGAGAGTTTCTGTTCTACACTGCAATACACTCGTCACCAGATATACAGAAGAGCGTAACTCTCCACCACCGAAAGTTGACCGATGCCAACGGTAATGGTCAACTTTCGTCCAGTTATTTTGGTGTAGTTATCAATAATTGAAAAATCAACATAGCTATCATAAATTGCTAATGGATTGGCCGAAAAGTGGTCAAAGGATTATGGGACAGAATGGATTAATTAATTAATTAATTTAGCATATGATTTAATTTACAAATTTTTCTACCGCTATGACGCCTATATACGTGCAGTAACTGCCGCCTATATACGTGCAGTTTCAAACGTTACAGTATATATAAATAAAGTATGCCATAAATTTTATGGCATAAAATTATGAACCTGCCGATTAAATGGAGCATTATTACAATATAAATATGCAACATACGATTTTCACGATTAATATGGCCCGAATAAACACAATGGAATAGCTACATTTGTATGTACAGATACAAATGGAACGGGACTGAATCGAAAAGGGAAATCATTATTTATAAATCATTTGTAGAACATTATCATCACCATCAAGTAATATAATTATCATTGGTCAATGCGTTTTTATTAATAATAATATTCGGTAATAATATAAATAATAACATCCGGTAGGTTAATTAATTAACCTATCGGAAAAGGCAGGTTTTAATGGATGCAAGGACTAAGCGCTTCAAGACTTCTAATAACCTGAGAATAAACTCAATACTCTATAAAACTGAAATACTTCAACTACACATACCTCCTGCCTCAACAACCTTCTCAGGCCCTTATCATGACTAGAACTCTTCGTTTATATTTCAGTATATTCCATCTTGTCCGGTATTCTCCACTCCTACTTCTTAAAAAACTCCAATCTACGCATCTAAAATCACTACAGCGGTTTCGTATACAAAACATAAGAAGGGCCAAACATTAATTGCTATTATGCGGATATTTCTAGCTTTAAGTAGGTTTTCAAAAAGGATAGACGCGATATTACAGAAATTTACCTTTCTTGAAAGTTTGGAAGTCAATCCCAAGAGCATAGCGTCCTCAATTTGCGGATTTTCACTAACACTACAATCAGGCTACTCGTTTTAGTCTTTTTTTCTATCGAGAAAAACTCGAACCTGGTTTATGCAAATTTGAGATCTGATCACAGACTGCATTGACTTAAACAGATTGGTTTCGGTTGATCGATTCATGATCTGTCGCAAATAGTCGATCTTCATGAAAATAAAATCGAAAGTCACATCTCTACATAGGAAATAATAATATTCACACAAATAGTAATTGTGAATTGTGGTCGTATAGAAAAGACAAGAGCGTATAAGGCTCGAAAAAAGGTTTAAGTCAAGAAAGACAAATGAGAAACGTCATTCATTAGTCCTTCAATCAGAAGATTTCTTGACTGCGGCCCTCCAAGCTTCCAATGCTAATTCTCTTTCTGATAGCTCCTCCATTTTATATCCATCTTTATGTCATCTTCACATACAATCCTTGTGAAACCACTCAGTAAAATTCATTACTAATCAATTGCATCGTCGGTGTGCTCAATCCATTTGGCTCCTTTTTCCTAATTTTAGGGTTTTTCCGAAAGGATTTTTTCCTAATCTATGCACCATGCACAACTTATCGTTTCTCATTTCACTTGTGCACCATTATAACCAATGTCTTGAACGCAATCCATGGCGACAAGGGCAGTTGTAGCGCGTTTTCCTTCTTCGGAAGTATGGAGAAATAACGCAGAAAGTGAAGCACTAAATGCGGAATCCTATAACGCACTCCACGACCTTATGTAAACTGTGAAATTCAGCCATCTATTTTTGCACCTTCTTGGAAAAATACTGGATTCCAGAAATTTAAATGCATCTCTTTCCCTACGCTGATCTCAACCCGCTTACTCAGGGCTAATAAACCATTATTTTTAAGAGGTGCCACAGTTGCCGTCTCTTCTCAATTCCAAACATCCAGCTTTCTCGTTCTTTTTCAGGTCTTCTTTTACACCGTCATCCACCTCCCATCGCCAACTGAATTCCCAGTTTCGAAATGAATCTAAGGCTGCATCATTTTCTCTAGGATTTAGTAGCATGGTTATGAACTCTTTTAAGCATCTTTGACCATCCGGGCTAATCAAATTCCCATGCCACTGCAGCTGTTTCTACTCTATGATTTCCATGATTGTATTCCTGTTATGCGTTCTCTTATTGTTTCATTTATGATATGGCCTATCTCGAAACGATCTTGGTAAAAACTCCATTTCTACGAACTAATTTTTTTAAATTCGAACGTGTCATTGGAAAACATTCAGGAACATAGACGGTGATAAATTAAATTATTACCACCTTGGGCTTGGATTTTCTTGGAAAATTTCCATTACAAAACAGACTCTTTGGCATACTCTCCAACGGAGCGGATAGAAATATAAGGACAATTGGGATTGCGTCGTGATTTCCTGCTAACCTTTTCCTCGTGTCTACCCGGAAAAGAAATACGGGAACAATTGAGTTCATGGAAACAGTACGCATGGTTTATTGACCTAAAGCTCTGCCGCTTTAACAATAACCCCAATGGAGTATTAGGTGGGCTGTAAGAAATAAACATTTCACTGCGAAGATAAATTCTGGTTTGTCCATGGTCGTATGCTGAAGGACAAATTGCACATAAACCTTCATTTAGACATCAAGAAGCGGATGCAATTAAAACGCAGACTCCGAGCCTAAAACTCAGCGCCTTGGTTGAAAGGTGGACAGAAGCAAATGAAAAATAATCGAGTGTCATCGGTGGATTGATCGGTCATTTCCGGTAAGCACTTTCGGATTGATGGATGGGCGAGACGAGAGCCCAAATTAAGTTAAATGAATTTACTGAGGACTACAATGCCACGAAACATTTCCGTCGAGAGTGATAGCCGAGGTGGAAGGATAATTTTAGCTTTTTTCATTGTTTAGAGAGAAGCAGTTTCCGTGAGATTGACATTTGTCTAACGCATTTAAGTAACTGGGTACCACGAAAGGTTAACGTTAACAAAGGAAAAACAAGTAGGAGAGAAACCAATAGCAGTAAGAGAAGTAATACGAGTACCTCAGAAATACTTACGGAAATAACTTCATAAGGTTTTGGGGGATTCCTATATATTCCCCGGTATTTCAAAATTTTAAAAAATCGGTTTCTTGGAAAAATTCGTCCTAAACCGTAAGAACAAGTGTGACTTTACTTATGGCCCCCCTATACTCGGTGTCCTGGGAAAAAAATCGCCAGCAAAACAAGTCCGCTGAGATGGAAAATCATTGTGGCTGTCGATACGTGCAATTCGAAAAGTTGATAATAAACAAAAACCTCCCGACTATTTAACGACTGTCGGCGAACGGACGACTGGTCAAATTTTTACAAGTTTTGGGCCTCGAACATTCTCCCTCGCTCCGAGAGATAAAAACATTCGAACAAGAACAAAACTATTCCGGACGAGGACCACGTCGCCGAGGCATCTTTTTAAACAGTTCCCGCCACATAAAAATGTCTTCGAGACGAACCGAATCGTTGTTTGAGAAAGTCAGCGCTCCGCTCTCAGACGTCACCCCGAAAGACTTTCAGAAATGCCTTGCCCTCTCCCCCCGCCCTTCAGTGAGGAGCCGTAGGTCTGAATCATAAACAAAAGGTGGCGGTGCTGAACTTACACCCGGCGGAGGAGGAGCAGAGAGGTTGGATGGGGCCAGGGAGGAAGGGAAGACTGAAGATGGCCTTTGAAGCGATCGGTGATCTAACGCTTGGCCGAAGCCGACGAACGGGGTGGAAGAAAAGGAGGAGCGGGGAGGGAAGGTTGAGGTGGGATAAATGCGTGGATAAGGGGGGAAGGGGGATGGAAAGGAGAAGGAAAGGAAGGGTGTAGAGGAAAATGGGAAGAGGCAAAGAGGAGACAGCTCTCAACATGTACCCTCTCCCTCCCACCAAACACTTGCCGCTTTGCGTGCCTCCCGCCAGGTTGCTGACCGAAGCACACCTCATCCACGCAACTCCCTCCACACGGCCACGCCCCCTCCCACCTCAACCTCCTCCCTCCAACAATGCCTCAACACAAGACTGTTCTTCAAATGCTACCCCTCTCCAGCATTCCCCTTCCCAAATCACCCTCCTCACCCAAAAGCTTTTTGCCCTCCGCCGCCGTTACATGCTGCAGTGAATCCCACCCCCCCGCCCAGATCCTCCTCCACCACATCAACGAACTCATCACCTTATCCCACTCATCATCCTCCTCCTCTTCCCCCGCCTCGTGAGACACGCTTCCCCCCTCTCTCGGGTCACGGCCTATGAGATTTACATCTGCGGGTATCTCGCAAAACTACAGCCAAGGTGAGAGTGGCACGGGCTTATGAGACGAAGCTGAGTCGGGAGACTGAAAGGGAAAGAGTGGAAAGTGGAGAGGCGGTTGATAACGTGGACGTCTGCATAAAAATCCATATCGCTACCAGGAGAGCCACAACGAGACTCGTCCTACCCAAGGACAGAAGAACTAACTAAGACCAGAAGATGAACATCGAGTGGAAGAATAAAACACATGATTGAAGTTATCAACTTGACATTAAAAAGCATAATTAATAATAACTATTGGATGACGAATGATGGGATTCGGGCAATCCTCTGCTATTAGTAAGTAAATTAAATGTTTCAATTTTTCTTCGCCGTGGTTGAGAATGTCGAGTAGAAGAGCGGCGTTTCTTATTTCCATTTTTTTATATTTAAAATATAAAGAATGGCAGACCGCCCATCTTTTGACGGAAATCAAAGAATAAAAACATACGGGATTCGTGATGGATCCTTAGCCTATGAGCAGATATTTCTCGAAAAACGCTACACTCCAACGTCATATTCATGTATTATGTCTCCAGAGTCATAAAACAAAGAAAATCAACTACGAAAGTATTAGACAATTTGTAGAACGTATCGAATATTTAGACTTCTGCTTTCCGCTGAAATCGCAACGTTTCCTTCTACTAACATCAGTAAATGTTCTTTTTACTCAAGTCTCTTTACGTTTCACTTACCTTCCCACGATCGTAAATTCATTCGCCGATGGCCATTTCTTCTGTCGTAGAGTCCACTTGAGTAAGCCGTAATGGGTAGTTAGTAAGATAAGAAAAAAAACTAGTATGTCGTTGAGGATTGTTCTTAATTTTTTGTTTGTCGTTTCACGGCAGCCACCCATCGATCGTTTCCTGGCTGGGTGCAAAGTCGCATGAAGGACACAGACCCGAGGGAACGTGTCCATAAAAAAATTAATGCACGCTCAGCAGACCTCTAACAGACCTGCAATAGCAAACTTTCAAGCGAAAATTTTAGCATTCCTTCCAAAGGCGGGAAGTAATAAAGATCCCATATCTTCTCCGTAGTTTCAACTTAGCAAGCTGGCTTGGATCGTATCGAAAGACAGCTCTACAATGTGATCAGGGCATGCGTGTTCAGAGAGAAATTCATTCTATTCGCCCATTAGTTCTCATGCATCAAAAACAGTATGAAATTGGCATCTGTAAAATTATCTGATGACACTACGATCGTCACCTGAGATGATCGCTAAATGAATGCTTCGAAAATCCTCACGGTTAGATTCATCCTAGAAGTCCTTAGTAGGGTTTACGTATGATTCCAGCTTGGAATGCGGGAGTAATTGTGCTTGAAACTGTTCATTACATTTCTAAATAAAAAATCTACATAATCTCACCATTCTGTTTTCCGAGAAATCGTCGTCACTGGCAAAGTAAACCTGATATTCTAGATGTATGACGGCAGGAACAGATGCACATTCTGCTCTAAGCATGTTCCACTTACTTTTATATTCGTAAACTTGCAGCAAGTACTTTTTTCGGTACATTGAAACCTGGTATATAATCATATCACAAGCAATTGACATGACGAGATTAGAGTTATATGAACCAAAAGAAAATTGCAGAAAGCTTAAACAGATACAACCGATTTCCAGGTGAAGCGAATGGGGGGGCCGCCGTTCCTGATGGGAAGTTCCGACGGTAAGTGTGCAGCAATCGTTTCAAGGAGCGTTTCCTACATAGAAAGGTAACAACATGATGCTGTAAACCTTTTAAAGAATAGAGAAGCTGTTCTAAACAAAATTATCCTCCCTTATTGGTCACTTCAGAGACGAATCCAATGTAAGTACACACAAGTATTAAATGTAATTTAATACATTTTTAAATATCAAAGAAGAGAAGAAATAGTTTCAACAGGCATGCGATTCCCTAATGGGAGGACGTCCTCCGCGACCCACTTCACGCCCCATTTAAGATGAGCACTCGGCTAAAACTCTTCACCTGAAAACGCAATACATCGTCTGGCCTGTCATACCAATGACACATTCCAAGAAACTGCGGTAGGTGCCGCAGCAGTAACTTTTGACGGAGTCATCCGCCGATATACATTACAATGCACCAATTTCAGAGCGTAAAAATCATTCGCCTTGACCGGAATGGAAGTTGGCTTGAACCTCGTGGATTGTGGCGCATAGCGCAAGACTACGAATGCCTATGACATTGTATGTGCGGTATTTCATCACAACATCTTGTTCCTTTAAAGCCCAAAGAGTGTAAGAGGACGCCTCGATAGCTTAATTGGCTGAAGCACTCGGCTCAGGACATCGAGGGATCCGGGTTCCAATGGCGGTCAAGGCGAATCTTAGTAAGTCTTACCACTGCTTCAAATTGCTTATTCAGCAGTATTTCATGCCATTTCCAAACTATCATGTTAAAGAGAGCTGCGTGTTTTAAAGAAGAAAGAGATCTCTACGGCAAGCAACGCAATTATGGGATAACGTTCTCTGCCACCTAAATTAGCTAACAGACATGAGACTTGATTTTCAAGTGGACGTTCTTCAATAAGTATTAATTATTTATGCACACACAAAAACACAACCCACAGGCGTGAAAATCTTAACCAGGTAGTTTAATTTGTTGGAATTACATTTTCTGGCCAAGAATATCTTAAAGTGCCACTGGAATAATCAAAACTGACGCCCTCCCGTTCCAGGGCGTTTCGCGTAGGGATGCCCCAAATGAAACCATCTTCTCAACCACATAAAAATGCTGAGCATTTCCTCAGAGCAACCTCAAGCCGCAGAGCACATGCGTTATCCCCGGAGTTTTCACGATGGAGACACCACGAAACGGACACACGAAGCTCGAGGCTTAATCAACACGACTGGACTCGAAACCAGGGCCTCCCGCGGGAGTGTACGGCGTAGACTACCCACTGGGCTTAAGCAATTAGATTCTGGCGGGGTGAGGATCTTGAGGCCACCGAAGCGATAAATCAAGAGGGTGTATTTAAAATTCAAGGTCTAGCCTTTTGCGTAACGTAGCTAAATAAGGGTTACTAACATAATTTATGGCGGGATAAAATGAGAATTAAACTGGTTTTGCCAAAAAATGCTCAAGCAGCGGAAGAATTCTACGAGACGCTCCCGGGAAATCAAAACCAATTCCTTTTCAGCCCCAACATAAATGCATCCAGGTCCCACAGGGATTGCGTGACTCCAATAAATCTTCTATAAATAAAAGACTGGCACCTTTCGCAGACCTTTTTCCTTCCGCCAACCAAGAAAATTGGAATGTTTTTAAATTGTTTTATAACTTTTTATTGGGTTATTTATCGCATTCCCGTGCTCCCATTATTTTTTCCGAAGGAAAATTAAAACAGTTTCGACGATCAATAGATCATATCGTAAACTCGAAACGAATACATTTTTTATGGCGTTAAGATGACCAATTTTGGGACCTGGTGGTTTGCTTAAAGAGTCGTTTTCGATATTTTCTTAATACAATAATTGGCGGCGAGTTTTAATCACCACAAATATCTGAAAACAAGAGTGGAATTTCAATACTCAGTTACATAGAACTAAGAGCCGCATCAAAAAAGAAAAGCACCTAGCTAATCAAAAATGAAACGCATTAGATTTAAAAACCTCCATTTTCCACCAAAATTCGAGTTGCGCTCAGAGGCCTAGAGTTTGGGACAGGGGGACGATTTAAATCACAAGTAAGTACAGGCTACTACGCGTTTTTATACCAAAATTATTACCTCTCTGCTACGATTTTAAATAAACGGTGGGATCGTTTTCTCCAATTTCGCCTGAAGATGCTTGTCTATTTTTTGCCAACAACATGCAGCGATTATTATCTCTGATTGATTTGATCATTGTTTAAACACTTGAAATAAGATTAAAGAATATTCCTTCCGTTTCTCAGCTAAAACTAGAGGCAAAAAAAACAACAGGTTGAAGTGAAGTTCCCCCTCTGAATAATTAGGCAACCATTTGAAATTCTTTGACTCAAGAGTAGGAACGGTAGGGTAGTAGTAGTAGTAGTAATTTTAGGAGATGCGACCGACAACTGAGGTAATTTGAATCATTAGGGATGGGCAGGAAAGGATGAAGGGTGGAGAGAAACCCGGCGTCGGCATTAGCCTACTCTTAACGAAAGGCACCAAGGGGTCCACAGCTTAACGTCCCATCCGACGGACGGCGTACTCACTCAAAGTGCTCTCCACAAAGCACCTCATGTAGGGATCGAGATACCCCTGAAAAATATTCAACACCGCGGGTATTTGAACCCCTCTGGGTGGGAAGCCAGTACGTTAGCCCCCGCACCATCTCGATTCCCCAGGAAGGGTAGGGGTAGAGCATTGATTGAAGGAAACGGATTCAAATCCAGGTTACGTCATCTCAAAGAAAGTTGAAGAAGTTTGGTAAAGTGATGATGAGAAAGGTGCAGTTAATGCTGGTGCAGATGACGAAGAAGTTAATAATGAGGAGGATGCGCGAGGTCACACGACATTCAAGAATTACAAACAACAAAGCATCAATGAATGATATTAATTTCGTACGACACTACCACGAAGAACCAGAAATCCCATCTCAGTTAAAATTATATTAAGAAAATAAATATGGGGTTGAAGGAGCAGTCAAATTAGGGGGATGAAATTCAGTTATTTCATTAAATTCATCCACGCGTCATTAATTAAACAAAATACGCATCCCTTATTAAGTTTTCGAAACACGTTACTTTGCATGAAATATTAAAACCAACCTCAGTGGTTGACCATTACTTTAAAACAGGGGACGCAGTTGTGAATTTTCATTGCAATGCCTAAAACTATACTTGAGTGAATTGGTACAATCATGATGTATATAATCAAGAACACATAAAAATTAATTAAGTTAGGCAAAATCCTTTTGAAGGCTTCAATACATTTAAAATGCTCCTAACTAGGAACCATTTCATCCTCAATACTACATCCACTATCACTGTACGATGATGTGATGAACGTTTAATACATCTCGCTAAGCAATTATGAATTTTAGAAGTCACACACCTAATCCTTCTTTTACGAGTAAGTTCTCAATTTTGTCAGGGAATCTAAGTCGGAATCTATTTAAAATTGCCTTGGTATTTTAAACTTCATTCCAAATACTTCCATAAACGTGCTACAGTAAGGCGAATTAGGAATGAACTCTTTAATCACTCTAATTGTGTATATATATCTACATGTCATTCTTCGCCTCGCTCCATTTCGAATCGCCTATTTTCATTTAAAATTGTTCTCTCCTATTGGACCATTTTTTGTCCCACCTCTTCCATTCCCAATCCAAACCTTGCTAATATTCCGCCTGCAGTAACTATGATAAGCTATAACAGAAACTAGGGCCTCATTACAGACTAGAGAAAATTTCTTACTACCTGATGCAAGAATATTCAATTAACATCGCTCATCCGCCATAAAATTTAGATAAGTAAAAGAGAGGCAGGAGGAAATGTATATCATAGAGAGCGTCAAGAATTATTTTTGCAATGCAGAACGTACACTGAGCAATTTAAACTGACATGAACTATTCTAAAATATATTTGTGGCTGCTGAACACGCGAGCATTTTTTTCAATGCCATCCCTTCTAATTTTGACACGCAAGCTGGGAAGAGTTGACGGCCGCTACTCCAGAGGTCGAAAACATTTCGTACACGTGCTATAATTCGACGGCAGCGAGAATACGTATGACACACTCATTTAACAAGAAGATTTAGAGCGAAACCATATTTCAAATGTAAAGGTACCAGATGAAAGTAAACGAAGAAAGAATTAATTTTTTGAGCTCTTGACACAGTAAATAAGCCGGACCTCACATTGACGTTATTTACAGACTTCCGAAGACGACGTTCACCATTCAAAAATCGGGCTTCCATGCGCCGCTAAAGTCTCCCCGAGGAGCTATTGTCTCTGACAGGTCTTTAATTTAGGAATCGAAATACGCTTGTAATAAGAACACGACACGAAATGCTTGCCTGGCCTTATCGCGATTGAAGATTTAAAAAACTAAGAGTGCATAAATAATTGGACTTACTCTCTCAACACCAAATGGAGCTAGTGACAACTAGGATTTTCTCCTTACTTTCAACTACACTTTATGTGTGTGTTTGTGTGCATGTAAACATGTATCTGTGAAGCTCCGTAGAAATTATGACAGGTTCTACTGACGCCTTTTTTTTCCAAATATCCTTCATGACATCTAATTTTTAGCCCGAGTCCATTTCCCAAGGTAAAATTGTGATATTCCTCTCATTGTCATTTATCCATTAAAAATCCATTCATAACAAGAATCCTTACCTTATAATTCGACAGACCGCATTTTTAGATACAACGTTTTTGAACAAACCATTCCTGCTGATCGAGGATTGAAAACACTGCATTTTTGTCGAAATAGTTCTTGTTGTAAAGGTATACACAATTTTTAACTCTTGCCGCATCATGGAGGAAACTGTGGACATAATCTCCTTACGGTGTGTTACCATACGTAATCGTCATACATTTTCATTGAGCTTTTACGTTGCAAGCGATGAGAGCCAAGCATTTTGCTTCCTAATCGTTGTTTGAAACATTTCACCGCATCTTCTCCCAGTTACGCGGAATTCGCATGAGAGCGATGCGTCCATTTTGCAATAACATTTCAATGTTTTACCTTAGGCTCGCAGGAAAACACAATTTCCTTCGATAACGATAACCAGCCAGATTTAAATCATTCTTTGCACATTTATGCGATAATTTTTAAAGTGTATAAATCACTTCGATACCGGTTAGGCAAAGGATTTGTGCACTGTGATTATCTCGAACTTTATGTGCATTCATGTACTAGCGGGGAGTCCGCTAAATTTACTGTTGCGACATTCCCACAGTTCCTCCACATTTTTTGCATGACTTGCAGCACATTTTAAAAAGCCATGAAAACAATTTATTTGCTTTGTTTCAAGGGTTTTCGTTATTTAACGTGTCTATTGCATTACTCGAATGATTTGTTAACAGTTGCAAGTGGAAAAATTTCAATATATTTGGGAATGCCAACCTCAACAATCTTACGATATGGCCTACTTGACAGCATATGACCTGCAATTTGAAAGTACACTAAGCAGTCCTAAACTGCAGGTGCATTATGAAACACCCCGAACTTCTATTTCATACAAAAGATCAAATGAATACCCTGAAACAGAGCAGCCAGAGGCCAAAATAATATTTAAAGATTTGTTATCGCCTTGCAAATGGATTTCATTCACTTCCAATTGTGACGATTTTCAATATTTGATGCAATTACATACAAGAATAAAAGACATTTTTCCTTAGGATAAACGATTGCAAGTTACGATTCACATTCATGAAATCATTATTAAAACACCCAATCCGTTTTGCCACTCATACATTAATGCATTCAACATCTGTAAAAGTTTGGCCTATCGCATGCTCAACGAAAGATAAAAAGATTTATCCCTGAGAATTGATACGTGTTTACATTTTAGGAGCGTTTGGAGGAGAAACCCAAGCTACAGGAAGTTTACCACTTGTTATCAGCATGTGCGTCATATGCCGCGTGTCGCCATAAGTTGTTACGACACCCGCATTTAGTAATTCCATTGCGGCAAATGTGAAAAGTGAGCAAAGTGAAAGTCAAACTACAACTAAGAACTGCCATCAGTGTCGTTGTTTATTTCAACTTTAGTGGTGATTGCTTCACTTTAACGTGAATTAAAGTTACCATCCCACCCTGAATTCCATATACTCTTGTCATTTATCTAAACAGAGAAGAATTTTGGGAAAAACTCACAGATAGAGATTTCAGGGGATAACCAGGTTTTAAGACCAATTCAGTCTACACCTGTGCTTTAGATGAGGCGATGATTCACGAAAGAGAGCACGCAACGCAAACTTTTAGAAAGGTACGGAACACCTGAGCTTCCTTACAACACCAAAGGAATTATTACGGTACCAAATTATACTGGGAGATTTAACCAACAAGATAAAATAAAGGAGAGACCGTCACCGAGAGATTAAGGTATTCGTTCTTCCCTCGCACGATACGCAATTATAACAAAATCAAGCCCGAGCACCCGAATACAATTGATGATTTATTCAATGTTCGCATGACGTATACAGGCATACATATAAGAACCAATTTGTGAATGTATGGTGGGTGCCCTACCAGGCCCCGCCACATGCCCTTGCCGCGACTTGCGGGGCATATGTCCTAGAAGTATAAATACATGTATTACTGTCGGGTTAACTGCCTATTTCTCTGGATCTGCCATGAAAGTCCTAATGATTCCCTCGATGTAAGAGGCAAACTCAAGGGCTCGGTTCCTCTTAATTCTGAAAGACTGGTGAGGCCTAACACAAAGACAGTTGAAAATTCGTTAGCTAACTAAAACAGCGCTTTAGAAATACTCCGAAAGTGCACTGGGCTAAAACGCTCCGTTTAGCCTCTCGTTATCTTCATCGGGTTTAAATGAATTACCACGTGGGAAATGAATAGATCATGGTAGCTGAAGACTGAAAATCCTGAAAATGACTGACGTGCATAAGGGTAAGATAGAGTGTGCAACAAGTCATAAAAATCCACAAAATCCAATGCAACAATTATCAGATGTCTTAAATTTTACTAGTTGATTTAGTCAGAATATATTAAGATACTTTGGGTGCATGCCCTAAGAAAATTCCTGATTTCTATGTTGTTCTTAGGGTTTATTACCATGTACCTAAACCAGGAAAAACAACCTTGTTCTTGGTAAAAATGAGCCTTTTGAGATACACTAATCTATTACGTATGTTTCTGTATCCCCTACCCTGGATATAAACTAAATGCACCGAAGGGTTTCGTACGCCGTGAATTCTACCTTCACCTATCAAATAAATGTTCAGATTAATTATTGTTTTTCCTCATGCTCCATCGTATGCAATGAATACCTTAGTAGAAGCACAGACTCCTGTGCATCAACGGCAAATATTATGCGGATAAATATGCCGATTACGCCCTCCGCATATTCCATTCGGAGTGCTGGATAATACCATTGTCAATTTAACTAAGCTGTTTTCTCATTCATAGTTTCGTAATCTATTTATGTTTGTAACGTTTTCAATAAAGAGATAATCGCAATTGCATTGACTCATTTGAGAAAATAATATAATGAATTATAACATACCTGTGAGTAGAACAGAAAGAATCTAGTATACACATTTTTCCGACCAAACCGAATCTAGCACACTTTTAGACGTCTAGTATTTTAGTCGCAAACACATGCAACCAATTTTTATATAAAAATTTACACTCTCATTGAATGCCCAAATGAAAGCAGCCACTCTTTTCACTTCATTTAAAATGTTAATTTTCACTTCACGTTTAGCGGCTATCCATCAACTTCCTATTTGGTCTCTCCTAGTATTTCACCAACATATCCCTTCTGTGGGTCACACACTTTTTTCATCTCGATAAAATTTGATTTATCAGATAAACCAACCCTACTCCCACGATATTTAAACTTAGCTGGGCTAAACACACTCGTGTACAAAACCGTATTCACATTATTCAGAATCATTCATCTTTACAATCGAACCTCTTGCACTTTCACCTTATTTAAACGTAAGTCTATTCTCAATTTCGTTTGATCATCCTTCCAAGTAGAAAATTCTCATTTCATTTCTCATTTCAACACTTCATCCCTATTATTTTCTCTGGTTACTGCACCTGAGAGTGCTTGAAACAACTTGAAGTCTTGTCATCAGTGCGATCCTCAAAAATTTCATAGCCTTAAAACATTATTTGAGTTCAGTCGAGATACTCATAATCCAATATACATATTCCAAATTTTTCATTCCGAATATATTCCAAATTTTTTTAAACATAATGTCATGATTACCAATCCTTTCTTTTTATCAATATTGATACTGATCTTTATGAAATAAGATTTACGATGGAAGGTTTTACATCATTTATGTCACTGGTTTAAATACATTTCAAAGCAAACCAACGTATTACTCATCTGAAATTCATATTTTTATCAACAGTTCGTCTATCAGATATAAGCTGTTAAATGGGTTCCCAATCCAACTAGATCATCAAGGCAATTGTAGAACCTTAGGCAGCTATATCCCCCGTTTGAATTTGCTCGCTTATTGGCCACGATAGACGACCCCTACACATGCTTGTTACATATAAAATACTTGACAGCACAAGCTGCTTACACTCAGTTCTCTTTCTCCACGGCCAAAACACCGACATACCCGATTCTTCTCTGGAAGGAAAGGAACGACATAAGCATAAAACTAAGGAGTTGGCCGGTAAGGTGCACTCAAAAATTTTTTATCTTCCCGTAACCAATCAAAGGACGCATATAATAGTGCTGAGAAAAAGGACATCCTTGTCGCAAGATCCCCTCATACTTTCCGAGATTTAGTGCTCACGTCCTAGCAAACCACTTTGATTGAAATACACTAACAATGAGGGATAATGGCGCACATGACCAATCAGCAGGAAACTTAATTCGACAATCCTAGTTACGAGAAGTTACGGGCAAAACACATAGGACCTGACATTTTATGACTTAGGGGGAACCGCGGAGGGAATGGGTGGTTGGGAGGGGAGGGTGCGTCGAGAGCGTGGGTGAGAGAGTGGGCAGAACGTAAGTATGAGGGTGTGGGTAGGGCGGGGTGTTGGGGTTGACGTGGAAGGAAGGATTTTCACTGGGGAACAAATGCAAGACAGAGCCCCACACCACCGGACAAAACCCAATCCATCCCTCCTCCCCCACGTCTCTCCCTCTGACCGGCCCTCCATACTTCTCCCACCACTCCCCGGACATGCGCGGAGCCATCCCCTCAGCCTTCTCTCCCCTCCGCGCACCTACCCCGCGGCCTGTGCCCACAAATCCCGAGAGAAGCACACACAAACTCAAGTGCGCGTCCCATCCCACCACCCCGGAACCGACCAACGGCATCACCATCCCTCCCCCTCCAGCCAACCGACCTCAACCCTTTCCACCCCCTGCTTTCATCCCAATCTACTCCATCATCTCCCTCTTTCTCCCCTCCCTGCCGTACTCGCATTATCCCCTTCTTACAAAACGCCCCGCCAATAATCGGACCGTGCATCTTCAGCCCCCGCCTCCATTCTCCTCCCCGCCTATTTTTCAAACTCGGGCCCTTTCCTCCCTTCCCCCCCCCCATAAAACGCTCGCCCTCCAAATTCTCGCAGCCTCCCCTTCCTCCCTCACTCTCCCCTGGTCCACGCCTCTGGTTCCCTTCCCGAACTTGCACTCCCAACAGGAGACCCTCTCACTCAGTTTCTTCCTGGTTGCCTAGTTAATCATTTGGCCCAGGGATGGGCAAAAAAAATAGCTGGAATTGGATACTACCAAGCACGACTCATGTTTACTCCCGTGCTGTCAGCCAGGGTTTCATATCAACACGACCGAAACTATCGATACACGAGGTACACTGTCATATCTCGTGCTAATGCGGTGTTGCACTATTCACTTGATGACAGAAGGTAAGACATTCCCCGTTTTACATAGGCAGGCTAATGAAATGCACCGATTACGACCTTTCAATATTAATTTTTAATTTATTTCTAAATAACACTGCAATATTATCATAATTGACGCATTGAGTAATTTATGGTATTACATTTTCATAAAAACCCATTATAAAAATCAAGTTCGAGAAAAATATTGTTTTTGTTGTGTTCCACCAAGTATGGTAGGTGTTTTGGATGAACACAGACTGAACAACGATACATTTCTTTGCCTTTCCTAACAAAACATCTGACACTACCCTAGACTATTATTCGATTCCGCATACATGCTACCTCCATTCATTCCATTCAATCTGACTATTCATTTCCAATCCCCTCTACCACAGTCCTCAACATCCTCTGCCCGATCAAAATGCTCTGCATCCAATTTTTCTGCCCCCCTTAGGATTTCTTCCAACGATTATTTCTCCTCCCACGCCATGCCCTGCATTTCCTTGTTCAAAAATTCCTCATAAGGCGTCATTTCAATGCCAAACGGCAAAGATTTTAGACTCACGCTCTCTTTGGAAATACTGTAATAAACCTCTCCAATTGTTTAAATAAAATTTTTCGTGGATATCAACATTACAATAATGAGCACGTTCTTACGTGAACAACATTAGGCATCAGGCAGTGTTTACGCATATTTGCAAGAAGACCTAACACAAAAATGTAAATGTGGCGATTCTTTCTGCAGAGGCGGAGTGATCAGAACTTATTTCGAAACATAATGCGTAAATGTCAGTCTCGCCTTGCATCGTCCCGCGACTAATATTTCGACAGAGTGGGGGAGACTTGAGGAGAGAGAAGGAACAAGTGATAGGAGGGAGGAGAGAGTTGGTAGCCGCGGAGGAGGCGATGGGAGACGGACGCGTCGGGGATCTCGCAGATCTGAGGTAGCCTCAAAGGAGGGGAATCGAGGAGGTAGAGATGGCGGAATGAATTAGACCAGGGTGTTGGGCTGAAAGGGGAGAGGAATGAGCGGTAATGGTTGGGATTCGGACGAAATCCAACGAAACCACCAAACGACGGAAGCACATGGGGTTCGGGAAGTTCTTCCGCGGTGCTGAGAAAAAGAAGGTGACCAGTCGACGTGCTCATGACTCACCGAAGCTCGGCAACCTTCTCACTTCCGTCGAGGAATTGTCGCGAAAGCATGCAAATGAGAAAGAGCCAAGCGTTCGTTCGCGGGAGATACCGTAACTCCCCGTGGGAAATACTCCTTAAGTAAACTACCTGTTGACTGTGGGAGAGTGAATTTGCGTACGTTCGAGCTAGCCTGGAAATGTCCCATCCTCTTCAAGTAAAATATACGGACGAACAGAATGCTCGAGTTCTCCATAGAGAGAAAAATTTCACCAAAATATCTTTTCTAGTGATCCCCCAACGAGAAGTATAGGTGTCACAGATTTTCCATGGATTAAAAAATAAACTTTTTTTCGATAGTATTCGCTGTAAATATCTGTACAGAAATAATAATTACAATTATACAGATTTCTAATGTTTACCCAAAGCTAAAATTACTGATGGTGGAGAATCAAGTCACTTCGTGAATAACAATAATTCAGCATGAAAATTTTACCTTGTTGATTTCATGTTGAAGTATCGAATTAAGTTGTACCGTTGTATAGACTGCATCCATCCAAAATCTACCTTAAGTGGTTGAACACTGATAATAATATTGAATACAATCGCCTTGAATTAAATTATTACTAACTTCTTTAAACATAGAATATAAAAGCTCGATGTCTGTTCTCATTACTAAGGACGGTCTAATGAAGACTGAATACTGAACTCTGGACTTAGGTTTCCCGGGAAACAAGGGTTTCTCCACGTCTTCAATCACAGAAGAAACCCCAAACTGACCTCATAATTTATTTGCGAAACAATGGGCAGTCGATTACAAAATGTTCTCTCGGAGAGATATTCGAAAATATCTAATCCCTTGTCGTATCAATCAGAGGAACCAACCCACCAGGAACACGGAAATGGCATCGGAGTGGTCAATGATCGCGGAGTGATATGAGCCTCACGCAAATTCGAGAGCTATCCAATGTGACGAGTGGAATGGATATCATGTGTGCGCGCGCGAAAAGTGTGATGACGTCTCCCTATCCCGCAGGTGCCTCTTCTAAGCTCGAGTCCCCACTCCCTCGTCTCTTCCAGGTGAACCGTTGGGGGATAGGCCTCGGGCGAAGATATTGGGAGGGGGGGGGGGAATTCAAATAATTCGGAATGCGAACTTTCTCCGGGAAGAGGGTGGGGTCGGGCGACGGCAGGATTTCTCTCGACTCGTCGGTTCCGGAATATTGTTCCGAGCTTCTGATACACCGAGCACTAGTTATCTGATAACGGCAGTCGACGGGCGTGGGAATGCTCGGGTGGAGATTGCGGAAGGGATTCAAAATCGAAGACCAAGCAACTGTCAGCAGGAAAAAAGGAACGTTTATTTTATTCTGTCTCTCTTCGGTCATCATAAAATATCTAGCCGAAGGAGAGAGTCCACCCATTGGCATTCACACTATTGGACAAATATCGAAATCTCCCGCGACACGTGATGCGCCGGAATATTTTGTCCTTCAATCCCCCCCCTGTGCATCACGAATATTAACCAATTGCCCGTTTCACCCGCAGAGGAAAGTCAGTTTTGGCCCATCTTTCAGTCGAGTTCATTGCATTATCGGTCTTTTTTCAATATTGCCAATGATTTCCGATCTTTCAGGCTATTCGTGTGACGCGGATTGCCGCAGGAAGTTTTCGATTACCCGCTTAAAAGAGCACTTCATTTAGAGAGAAAGAGGGTGAGAAATTGTTGCATTAGCTTTGGAGTACGTTGATTTAGGGGATTGAAAAAGATGGGAAGAGGCCTCGTGATTCTCTGCAGATTCTTTTTCTGCGGTCCATGGACTAACCCCGGTTAGGTTCGGGCCATTTACGGTTACGCGCTACGAGTTAAATGGCTTTTGGAGCGATCCCAAATGACCTCTGACGCCCGGGCGACTGAAAACAAAACAAAAATTCCACTGTCACTGACAGAAAAGTAAATGTACAGCTTAACAAGGTGCTTGCCTGGATTTACGTGAAGCTGTCTGAGGCGTAATTGTAGTTTTTCCATCACCATTTTCAATTTTTCAGCGCCATTAAAATGTTTAAAAAAAACTGACGGGCTGGGATCGATTGCCCCTTATATTCGCGTGTTTCATTTCTTTAGGCGAATACAGGATTACAATAGTAGGATTTAATAGTAGGATAATTAATAATAGGATTTACAACCTTTCAATGAGGGGTCGCCCAGGATCATAAAAATGTAAAGGGGAGATAACAAATATACTGCTCCTGGTCAACCTACACCCGTTTCGAAACTGAATGAGAAAATCAATCACGGTCGAACCGTGGCACCCTCCTCCTATCCAGAATAGACATATCGGCTCATCGGGTTGGTTAGTTTTCTCCCCGGCACTAACTGATTGACCGATCAGTCAGTCAGCCTAGTATTGTATTACCACGTCAGAATGCCATTGCTCCCATCAACTCCATTACTGGGCCCAATCCGCTTCATTGAGTTGGCGAAATATTTCCGGGTGTGCTCGACTCAAAACTGCTACTAACTATGAGATGCCTTTGAAGCACTACACCATTCGGCTTATAATCCCGAGCCTTATTGTTCGGAAAGCATTAATTTCATGAACGCATTTCAGTTAGCCTAGATGGATGCATACCTAAGAAAACATTCACACCAATGACGTGCCCTAAAAATTATCCTCAATTCACTCATGTCAAAACAAACATTGCTACAACTTAACTTTCCCTTTCTGGTACAGTTTTCATTTTATCATTTTTATTGATTGAAAACCAAAGCCTAATCCACAGATTAATCCTATAAAACTCATTTTTCAGCAATGATTCGAAATTCAAATGTGTACTACTTTAATATCTTTATCTACAGACTGCATAATTTCCGATATTACCTACTGCATATCATTTCTACAACAAAATATGTCAATCGTAGTCACATAGCCGTAAGGAGGAGTTACTCTGGCTCACTTTACTGTTTGTTTATTCAAAAAATGTTTAAAATTTTCCATTTCTTTTCTGTGACTCAAGTTCATTTTTACATTGATTTTTTGGTTCGGACAATGTATCACATTTATTTTAGGCACGCATAATATAAAAAAATTCCCATAGTAATTGTTTGTTTCTTATAAAGTTTTAAAGAGCCAAAAATATGAGTAATATTAAGCATAAAAAAACTTCCACTACTGCCGCATCTTACGTTAATTATTTCGATCGACCAATCGCCCTTGTAACTTGGATAAGTTTTTCAACATGATACATAATTTACCGCATTCAAGCCCCTAAATATATACATGCATATATATAGTCCATCGATTAAACAATCGCCTACCTCTCCGCAATATCCAGAATCATCCAACGTTAGGTCTGACTGTTGCGACGTTCCTGATTCCCTAAATATTACAATTTCTTTATTTTTCCCATGTGTTATGCATTTGGCCAAATTTCTAGGCATCATTCAAATTTCGGAGCAACCTGCCTTCAAACAGGCATTTGATTCTTCTTTTCGCGCGAAAGTAATTTACTTATTGAACTCGAGTAGTTGAGGTTTTTTTGTGTCATTTCTCTGCATCGCCCATCAATTCACGCACTTAATTTCGCCCATAGCCGTCTCAAGTTACTCCGTTCCCGACTGAGACGCTGGAGAAATTCGAAATACCATTTTCTAAAGCGCGCTTACCACCCGGAAAAAAATATAAATAATCTTCCGCCTGCAAATAGTAAAAAAAATGTTTCACTGCACACGATCATTTCGAATTAAGCATAAAAGGGAGATCAGAGGCTTAAGCTTTAACCGCCGACGTAGGCACGCAACGACGACCGGTGACCGAATAAATTCACCCGGACTTCTCTCTCTCCACAGTCACTTGCCATAAGGATTTTGATATGCACAATGAGGGAGTGTTAGATGACTCAAGAAGATCATTTCGATGGCGTCAAAGAGATCAAAGCGATTCACTGACAACTTGAGCCCTCCCTCCCCACCTAGTTCATCACGAAGCGGCTGAAAGGGGGTGGAGCCGGTGGAAAGGGGCGGGGAGGAAGGGGAATGGGGTAGGCCGGAGAGCGAAAGGATTGCGGAGAGACGGAGTGAGGGACGGGGGGGGGAGAAAAGAGGTGGGAGGGGTGGTGGGTTTGGAATGGGTGGGAAGGGCATGAGAGGAGGAAATGGGGAAGTGACGGGGGCCCCCTGAACTCCTCGGCCTATCCCCCACACCCCCATCGCAAACCGTCCGCCGCCGCTCCGTCAGACACACCCATTGCCGTGCATCAATCATATCACCCAGTCCGCCCCAGCCTCCTTAGAAGAACCTGGCATGCCATCCTCTCTTTCTCTCTCTCTCTCCACTTATCTCCCCTTTCCCTCGGTACGAACTAGGGACGTAGGGAGGGGGAGAGGGGCCTAGGTCATAGGGTTGACTACACACCATAGAGATTCCAGGTCAGTCACCTTAATATCCCGAAAATGTTCTTTGTGGCAATCCATTTGCGAGATTCCATTTGAGGAAATATCAGCAACTCGAATGAACATAAAAAATTGCTTTTATTTATGGTGTCATATCAATACATATTAAGATCAATTATTATACTCACACGAATCATCACCATCATAATTTTCTGCGGATTGGTCGAAAAAAATTATCATGGTCATATGAACAAATGTGGTATAAATATATGGATATGAATTAAGGGCGTGATAGTCAAGTCGTTAGAGCGTTGAGCTACTGACCGGAAGACTGGAGTCAGACTTTGATGGACGTCACTGCACGCCCGCGCTACAAACCTAACTTTGTGATATTTTGGTATCGGATCTCTTTGGGAAGCCATAGGCGACACAGGTAAAAACTTTCCTTCGTGTGATTAAGGTTTGTCCGGTGCACGAACAAACTAACATTTTTGTAGAGGAAACATAATTTGGTTTTGCATGTAGTTTTATTCTAGTTTACGGGTGATGACCTAACACCCCCCGCCACACACCCTTGCAGGCGGCTTGCGGGGTATGATGCAGATGTAAAGGAACTGACCCCCCAACCCTGATGTGTAGCATTCACAACACCGTAGAGGGCTTAGTATTCAGCAAGTCCTACTCTCAACTTTCAAACCAACCTTGAATTGATTACAGTGGTTATACCAATTTCAAGTTTAAGAAGTATTCAGACTTATTATAAAAGCGGAACTCTACTCCACAATTACTTTTAATAACTACAATATTAGCTATTGCTTAATATACGTAAACTTCGTGTATAAATAATTGGCACTTATATTTTTAGCATTATTAGGCCTTGATGCCAGCATATTAATATAAACAATACAGGTGCAAGTTCAATCAAAATACTCTTTAATAAGACAGCCTAAATTCATGTGTGTTAAATTATCGAAAGTTAAATGCTAAAAGGGGTCCAGATTTTTCCGGCTGCGTCTCGTCCCTTCCTGTACCGGTTTGGATTCCTGAATATCTGGTCTCCCTTGCGTACTAGGAAAAATTTATTCGAAAGGAGAACGGAAACGTTAATTGTTTATAATAAGAGAGAAAGTCTTTCTTCACGAGAAATTCCAAGATAAATCGAACACCTATTGAGAAAAAATTCACCAAGTTATCCATTTTGCTCAAATTTCTTCTTAGGATTATTAGTAGCATAGGTACGATATTATACCAAGCACCGCCTCTTCGGATTCTTGGAAATTAAATTTTCCCATTGGCTAAGGTTTGAAGCTCATTTAAAAGTCCGAAAATATTCCCGAGTTGGATCCCAGAGACAACATAATATCGGAATAACTAATCGGAGCCGAGCTCCACTCGAACCCCTTTAAATGCCCTTATATGATAATTTTGTGGGACAGTTAGCCCAATGGTCAATGTTGCCGTCCATTCATTGTCTTATTAATATGAATGCCTGAGTTAATATCAAATAAAAACCCTCCATTAGGTTGCTGGAAAAAATTCAACATTATTGTTTCCTTTCCCGATACATTTTTTTAAATAAGACTATTTATAAAATGGATATTCACTATCACCCCCCGTGGTTCTGGGTTTCTCTTCTCTGTGATGACGCACTCCGGCCGTCTACTTTGCTCTTCAATCTGCTGACGCCACTATCCTCATGGCGATCTATCCGATTCACTCTACAAGAGGACCCTTATGAAGAACGCTACTGCTAAGGCAGCAATCGATGACTTATCAGATAAACGGTACTCGAGTTAGAATTTTCTGCTCGCTTGAGGCAGGCTGGATAACGCAATCAAAAAGAGCGCATAGAGCCTGATTATTCAGTAATTTAGTTTACTATCTCGGGACAAAGTAAAGGGATTCTGTGAACCGTGAGCAATGCGTCGGGTCCCCCTGTAAGGCACTTCGGAGAATGACCTCGGAGAATTAGAAGGAGTTGAAATAGAGATTTCTATGAAAATGTACACATGTCGATCACTCTAATTGTCCATGGCCACGCATACATAGGAGAAAGCGAGATTTAACTTTATAGGAGAAGGTTAATGCAACCCATCCACCATTGATTGACGATTCCCTAACCGGAAAAATAGACTGCGCTAAGTTTAAGAAATAGAAATACCGAAATCATACAAGGTCTGTCACAAAAGAGTAGGACTCAGTCGATTGAAACAAATTTATTTGCCATATTTGATACATTCATTCGAAAGTAGGCACAAAATTAATTAAGTAGTTAATGTGATTCTATGTCACTGTCGACAGCGAGTACTTCGGAAAATCCAAGGTATTATGGCAGTACATTAGCTGAATTGGTAACAATCGTCCTCATACGGATAGGCATCGAAATTGTAACATAATTAAATTTTTAAATTCATTGCCGTAGAAAAATTTTCGGTGGACCTTTAAGAAATATCGAAATTTGACAAGCTTCACGTTTATAAACATCACACCTCTCTGATGTTCACGAGAAGATATTCATCCGATTCGCTTGAGTGCGTAACGCACAGTTTTGAAATATTGGGTCAACATTTATCCACGCACTCTATTGTAGGCAAACATCTGCTCACTATTAGCCCGAAAGGAAAAGCGAAGCGATTTGGGAGTTGAAGATAACGCCCATACACGAAATGACGACAACAGAAGACGTTTCAAGGAGAATAAGAAGGCATGGAGCCTGGGCGAAAGCGCTGTGCTACGAGATGACGCGATAGGTGTTTGAAAAAGGTGGATTGCAAAATAAAGTTTAGCAAGTTAAATTGGTAAGCGATTTATCACGAAAGCGTAGGTGGCTTGGACATGGGCGATATATTTCAAGAAAGTTCGAATGGGCACAAATATGATCTGATGATAACACTTGACCTCTTGCCATTGATTGAAAATCCGAAGTTAGCTAATCATGTATCGCAAAGCACATTAGAATTTTCGAATAGGTTATCCCCTAACTTTGAATAAACCTAAGAAACCACAGCATATGGGCAGATAAGTAAAACAAAAGCCTTACGTTATTAGGCTTTTAATACGAACCAATGAATTCACGAATTTAAAATTCAAGACGTCTCATTACAACTTAGTAGAGAGTACGTGTATCACGACCACCAAAATAATCAATCCGAAAGTTGGTTTAATAGGTGATGATGGATTTGACTTCGTACTAAGTCTTATGATGTGTGGATTTCATTCATCAAGGTATAGGGGTCATTTCCTTTGCCTGAGCCACCTGGAGGTTCCCAGAAAAATGTCATTCCCGAAAGCCACACATCTTCCTTCGGTGAAGCTGCGGGTCGGTAGTTTCATCTTACCCCGAGATTTTCGATACTATCTGCTTCACAAGGATTTGAGCAGTCAGTAACATGATCATATACTCAATAGGAAACAAAGTTCTTAATATTATACTTAAAAACATTCGAATTTTACAGAATAGGATTTACTCATAATGAATTTGTATAAAAAATTGTCCATTACACACCAAATGAATTAAATACTCGGTGCACTTAACAGTTCAATAATTAATTACTTTTATTTTTAACCAAATTAATTTGTCATCATTCGATTAATTAATAAAATAATGTTAAATAAACATTTTGTGGGGCCAACAAGTGTAAGAGTATCAACTGACGAGCTCTCTGTATTGATCCATGAGTCATAATCTTTTTTACAAAGTTACCCTGGAAACCACGAATGTCCTACTGCTAACGCGTTCTGTTTTCAACATAACGGTGATAATAAACAAAAGTTTGAACGTTTTACATTCATTTCATCTCTACGAAAAAAAATAATGTTTTATGACAGCGTAACTTTCCGGAGTAAAAACATTGACTGGAGTCTCCCGTTAATTCCTTCAATTGCTTTTTGAGTTGAATTACGGTTCTTTGAAAGCATCGGTCACTTCTGACGATCAACATAATTTTTTCTGGGTCGATTGAAACAATAATCACCCTTAGAAGAGGTCAAATGCTTAGGCTTTACCAATATACTCGGATGTAAAACTCAAACCATACCATATCTTGGGGTATACACTTAGGAAGACTATGCGGATCAGTCTTTAACTTGCTAGGCTTAATTTGACGGGTTGCAAGAAAATGTAATGAAATGATAAGAGTTACTCAGCTTTATTCAAGCCACAACTGGAATATGCGCCAAGGACTTGGTATTCATGGAAGATAATGTCATCCGAAAGTCGTATAAGAATTCGGAACAGGCTCAGAGAAAAACCACTAGATTTGTTTAAAATTGCTACAAGAAGAGAGTAAGCATGACAGGTATGTTGGCGGGATAATGCTGGGAGCCCCTTGTTGCACGTGAGTCGGAAAACTTTTAAACTCTTAGAAAGGTACAAGACACCCGAGTTTTCTGGCAACGGCGAGGGAATTATTACGGCAGCAACATTAGAATCGGCCATCGAAATAAAATAAGAGAGATAAAAACCGTCATCGACAGATTCACGTCTTCGTTCTTCACTTACACGATACTCAATCATTAGAAAATCTAACTCCAGGAGAGGAATATATTTATTTAACGACCATCATTAAATGGTTAAGTCAAATACTACATTACAATAGCATGTAGTATTAAGTGTGTGTGCAAGCATATACACACAAGGTCTGTTAAAAAAATATGAAACTGCCCGATAGTAAAAAAGAAGAGACTGCCTGAATTTATACTTTATTTTATTAGTTATCCTTCAATCATACTTTTGCCTTCAAAATACAGCCCTTGGCTGCCAATGTAACGCTCTCAACGTTTTTTCCAGATATCGAAAGCCGCCTGGAACGCTTCCTTCCGGATAGCCTTGAGGTCAGCGGTACAATTTTGTTGGATGTCTTCAATAGTTTCAAATCGGTTTTAACTTATGAAATAGGAAAAAGTCCGCTGAAGCAAGAGTAGAGATGATAGTAGGGTGGCTGGGGGACCTCCGATGTGCTCTTTTCGGCAAAAAAAACACGATAACAATCAATTATTCGTGTGCTGGTGCGGTATCGTGATGAAACCACCAAGACTTGTTGCTCCACGATTGTGGTCTCTTCCGCCCAAAATTTCTGTCAGAATGGTGAAACACGATCCAACACTAACGTCAACTTCATTAGCAATCTCCCTAACAGTTATCCTGCGGTTTGCACACACTTAATCATTCACAGTGTTGACGTCTATGGTCGGCCACTTTTCGGTTCTTCATCGGTCGAGGTTTGTCCAGACTGGAGAGGGTTGTACCAACAAAAGCACTGTGCCCGACTCACAGATTCACTATCGAACGCCTTATTGAATCGTTGCATAAGTTTCAGTGGCATTTTTCCTGAGGTTAAAACAAAATCCAATACACAAGTGCTGCTTCTCTAACAACTTCAATCTCACAGGCACAAGAGTTTTCACAGCAAGCGTGAGCAAGCCCAGACAACAATCACTGCTGCGTGGAGACAAGCCGAGGTAGGGCCACGAGCAAGGCGGTGTTTTACTTCTCACAGACACGCATATAAGGTGTCACCTCACTGATTGTGATCCGTCACGCATTTGGCGCGTAGAATACTGGCCAGCCTCATCTTTTTTGTACCGACCTTGTATCATGTACATGAATGTGTTTAAGTGTACAAGTATATGTAAATAATGTACGTGCGCAAGTTAACAAGCGTATTATATCAACTTTTTTTTACGTGTGCAAGTTTAAAAACGTGTTACACTGAACATTATACATTCAAATATATTTATGTATGAGCTGTGCATGTACGGCTGGTCCTCTACCACCATCCCCTTGCAGAGTTTTTTTGTGGATGAAGGTGAATAAAGGGGTAGAATTCTAAGCAAAATTAGGGGATTTCATCCTGTTTCACATTCCCTATGAAAAAGAATAAACCTTAGGCCAATTACTGAAATATATCTTCACAGGGGACCAAACTGCACCGCACTATTTTGATTACTGCCCATCTCTGACAGTTGGAAACAAATATACTGCCTGACTGAGAAAAATAGGGTCAACAGTTGTTGCCTTGATTCAAGAAGAAACTTAAGGGAAACACCACGCTCCTTTGTCATATTTGGACCTTTCCAAGGAAAACGAGTATTTCAATCCCAACATGAAAAGATTTGAACTTTCATGGCTCTGAGAGCATGCGATATGCTGACGCGGATCCGAATAATATGCAGAATCTTATGTTTAACTTCATATTTTAACTCAGTGAAACGTAAGGATGCGTTGCCCTAAGAAGCCCTGATATCCACACACTCGACTAAAACTCAAAGACATACCCACCAACGTGACAGTGAATGGATACTACAACGTTTTCTTCGTGATTTTTTCCCCTTTTAATGTAAAGGAATAGAGATATCCCTCTTTCTGAAAAATAGAAGCGCAATTTTAATAAATCAATCAAATGCCAAGAAAACGAAATGGATGTGAGTTCGTGCATTTCTTTTTCCGTGACATAGTACCAGAAATAAATAAGTTTCAAACTATGTGAACGAATTTTTCGTAGAAGTTTAAGTAGTGTATGCAAAAAACAAGTTTTTTTTAAATTTCCTCTACTGGTGCTGCTTCCTTTTATGAGCTTTTAATAAAGATTAGGTTGTTTTTCAAAACCAATGGTTTCTGGGTTTATGCTAGAAGAGGCAAGTTAATGTACCGTTGTACGGTCGTATACATGTTTGTTGTATCCATTCAAAACCTACATTAACTGCTAGAATACGAACAACAATAACTATCAAAAAGGTCAATATACACTGTATTCCAATGCTTTTTTAAATTACCGGCTACAAGACAGCGGTCATTTCCCTCTATGCCTTTCCTGCCGTCGAGACGAAAGAGTGAAAAAAGGAACGCAAAAGTAGCACATATTTGATAAATATCTGAAGATTTGAGTTTCCAGTAGGATTAGGAATTGGTTATGCGGGCTTGAATAAACACATAGGGAGGAGGGATTTATAATGAGCTGTCCATCGGATCGTATTACATTAACACAAGATTACATTTATTAGCATGGACACCGCCACCGTAGATGTGATGGATGATGGGTTGCCTGCTGAGATTTCGGCAAACAGATATGCACAAGCACACTACCTATGACAGGCACCCCATGACGTAAGCGAATGCAGATAACTTGTCCGCCGACTCAGAGAGCGAAAATATGGTAACAGAACATAGGAATATATTTACTCATACAAGCAAATGCATTGCTAATGCTTATTTTTGCGCATAGCATACCATAGAATAAAAAATCTACATTGAGCAAGAAAAAACATCCTTAAAATTCACCAAAAAATTTCAGGTGCACAAAGAGATAGTAATAATGCAAATAAATACCTAAATCAAAGTACTTAGGATTTTTACAGTGATGGAGACGACTAATATATTGAATTAAAACGCGTGACGGTAAGGAACCAAAAAATAAATATGAAAATTATAGTGCTGGGTCTTCAAGATAATTGCCCCATATAATTGATTAACTATGAGTTACCTGAAAATATTTCAGCGTGAGCGACGAAACCAAGATCTAAAGGACAAGGCGGAAATAATGTTAGCATGTCGAATAGATAATATCCAATGATCCACGGTAAAGATATTGATACTGCGAAGAGTAAACAAATTATTTTATCAATGACGGTGACGACGATACATGACATTTCCTTGCTTTCAATTCACTAATCCCGGATGTATTATTCTCGTAAGCTACACTTTAGGTGAAATATCATTTAGAAAAGCAAGTTTATTAATTAACGCTCATATGAGCTACCTTATTAGCATACTTTCATGGGTCTACCATTAACAAAAGCTATTCAAAACCATTTATTATCATATGATTAATTCCGTTCTCCTAATCAGGTACTTCTACGCTGGGATTAATTCCAGTCACCAAAAAATGAAAATATTTTCTTCGAAATTACAATAAAAATTCCACCTGAATACCATTCATTTCACAAATTTGTGCAACACGAAGTTGCTCATCTGATTCCAATATGGAGCAATGCCGGCGAGTGACGGCGGACGCCGTTATATTTAAACAACAGCTCAATTGGTACGAATTATTTAACGTACATGACGAGAAAGCAATACCAATGCATAATACTAAGAGGAGATAAAAGTTCATAAGTTTTATCCGAGGTGAATACTTAAAGGGCCAAACCTTCGTGTTTAATTGGATCCCAGCTCAAGGATGCCTTCCTCAGAGGCTAACCAAATGTAATGACGATCAGAAGCCCAGTGTTAAGATATTTTCACTTCTCCATTTCTAGTCCATCAATCATCCTTTCCTTAAGCGAGCCACAAATGACAGTCATTATCCAGCGGATGGAAAGCCTAAGCGCCGATCTCCGTCGAAAACTACCACGTGACTTAGGAAAAAAGACACTGGCTCCCGCGCATTCCAAAAGAACCCTATCGGCAGAGGAGCGCTTGAGGGAGTGAGACAGGAGATATTCTCACGCTGATGGAGAATCCGGGCGAAAAAAATAAAGAGGAAGGGAGGGGAAACGGACTCAGAACAATGGAGCGCTGGGAAAAAGGGGGGGGGACGATAAAAATTCAATCGATCCGTCCTTTCCGACTCCCACCTCGTCGCCCCCACGGGATTCCCCCTCCTTTGACTCCCCCCATTCAGCCCCCCTCCCCCAAAAAATAAACAATCCCGTCATCTGATTAACTCAACAGCCTCGACCCATTGATTCGTGCTTATGGAAGATAGGGAGGCTGGGGGGGGGGGGCGGGGGAAGAAGACTCCGACCGTGCCTGCATCTCAAATAATTCGGTGACCTCGGATCAAGTTGGAAGGACCCCGCGACCGTTTCCATGGCGAAGACGCGTTATCTCGGCACGGAGATCTCCCCCCCCCCCCGCGTCTAGGGCGTCCGTCCGCCCCCGTTCTCTACCCCCCCCTCCCCCAACCCACCCTCCTCACCGCGTCAACGACTGAGACGGCATGCCGGCAAACAACAACAGCAGCAGCCGAAGCAACAACGGCAGCCGAGGCAAAATGTATGCAGGCGCCTCTTCGGGAAGGGGGACTGTGTACGCTCGGGGCGGTGAAAAAAATGAGAGAGAGAGGGGGCCAAAGAGGAGGGGATGGTCCCGCGTTCGATTCCCGATCGGTAGGACCGATAGGACAGAGGGAGAAGTTGGAAATGGAAAACAGGAAGAATGCAACATTCGTGAATGAGAGGGGTGGGAGAGGAGAAAGTGGTTTCTGGGAAGTGTGAGTTTGTTTAAGAGTGATGAACCGAGACTCCTTTGAATTCCGCGGGAGCATAATAACCTGCGACCTATTATATGAGAATAGGGATACCCCTCCAACAAATGTCGTAAACATCAACACAAGAGAATTTCCAGGAAAACAATCACTCGCCCTTCACTGACTATAGGGAGTCCAGGTTTGGAAGAGTAAATTTTCGCACTGCATACCTTTCACGCCTATGTTACTAATAGCCCGTGAAAGTGGCAAGTTTCGCCCATCACTGAAGCCTGTAACTCCATTTTAAAAATAAATTTTAGCTTTGGGAAAAGCGACTGCCTACCATCATAAGAATGTAATTTTCGCATCCCATGGCAATTGGCAGATAAAGAAGAATAAACGACGCAACTTGGAGGGAGGATAGGATGCGAACATCATTGAATTTTCCGCTTTGGAAGCAGTGCGATTTCAGACCTCGAACGATTCCATCTTGAGAACTCCGGCCATGAATATAAGTAGTGGTGGCAGGCTGTAATTTATGGAAATGAAACACGCCGAAATTATTTTAAAAAATTCCAGGGCGATTAATTGTGTACGACTCGTTTCAACGCCAATACATCATCAACAGTTTGGTACAAGATACGTATGCAAACAAATGTAAACTATGCGATAAACTACAGTGGCCGTGGAATATAACAATTTACATTATTTCGGCAATGAAATTAAACCGAGGTATAAAATACTCGTCTTCGGAGAGCCATGCCCAGGTTCTATTCCTGACGACTTCCAGAAATGGCTGTAAACGTGAAACGTGATTCCTGACATCAAGAAACAAAAAATTAAGAGAGAAAAACGTTTACTGAAATCTGTTGACTGAGAAATTGAGCTTTACTGAGTTTTTGGAGAAAATGGAAATGCTTTTGCCAATATTAAATTGTTCAGAGATATTATACATGTTTTGACGTAGACTAGACCGGTTCAATGGGGAAAGCACATTCCGAATGGCCCGAAGGATCTATTTCCATTTCTGGAAATATTTGTATTGCACATCTTCTGCAATACATATATTTTCTTGACTTGAATCTGTGAAGCGAGAAGTCTCTGCAGTCGGGATATCTACAAGTTCAATAATGAGATCATTGAGCCTGTAATTATTTAACCAATCTCCCCATTAATCTAACTACTCGTACATAAATGATACAAGATTCACACTCGTTGACCATAGCTCATATGAGGGCAACCTTCACCATTTTGCTGAGGTAAAATACATCAAAATTATATTCTTTAGTCATAAAACGCTTAATGAGATCTGAAACCTATCCGATAAATATATTACGATCCGATAAATAATTACCTATTTAGCCCGACTTCATTTATATTATTACTTAGGCCATTACGTGTGCGGCCTCAAGGTGCCATCTTAGAAAAAACCTGACACCCCATACGGCAATAAGCTGTCATTTAATTCCGCGTTAAACTACATCTCCCTTCATTCCGTTTATCTTGTCTTTCTCTTTCCTCCCTTTTCCTTGCTTGCCTAACGTTCCTTACCTTTCAGTCTTCAACATTTAATCGCAAATGAAAACGCACCGCATCAAACTTCCCTTCCTCCATTGGATTTCTCCGAGAAATTCTCTCCCCTCCCCCACCATGCCTAGTATTTCTCCGTTTGTCTTAATTTTCGCTCATTTTACGATTTCCCTTCTACATACACATCTCAACAAACACCAATCTAGGCCTATCATCCTACCTCAACGACTAAGTTTCCGAGTAGTACAAAAACCACGCTCCACACATAAGTACTCACTTGTCTTTCCTCAGCCTACTTACTTGAAGTCCCTGCCATTAATTTCCTTCGTAATAACTAATATACGATATAAGGTAAGATTATAGTGTGGGCCAACATATATGGTTGCTCTTCGCAACATAATCGCGAACAAAACTACGTTGTTAACGAGAATTCACGATTAAGAATTAAAATTATATACACTCACACAAAGGTGAGTTTTCATTAATATAAGTTTTAATATTTTAATGGTGGAACATATCACCTCGGTTTTTTCACTTGCCGTTTGAATAAGTTTGATACACTACGAAAATCAATTGCCACATATTTTACAACACTTAGGCTACGATGTTTAGCCAGTTTTTGTCTTTGAAAGACAGGATGGGAACAGGTCAACTGATTTATACTGCAATGCGCGCGGCAAGAATATTTATAGCTCCACACACGAAGTTAACAGCATTTTAAATGTCGGTATGTTCTCACAGATAACAGCGGAATTCCTGGAGTTATGAATTATATGATACTCTTTTATCTGAACATTTTCTGCCATGCCTTCAGTGAAGTACGTAACAACAGTGTACATGAGTTTGGCCCCAGGAAATTAGCAAGGTCATGTTTCATTCACGCTTTCTAGGTTTTACACAACCTCCTCGTCAGTTTTCCTCCATTAAAAGCATGGGGAAACACCTGAACCGTTTCGATAAGAAATTACTCCCTGAAGTATGCCTTGTGTACAGAATAATGGGAGGGCATTCTTCCCCTTGAGGGAAACGCATCAAGTATGAACATCCAGATCTGGAAAAAGCAATAACAGAGAAGCATAATGAACTCCCATCTCTTCAAGAAAAGAGAAAAATACTTCTACGAAGCATCCGCCACCAATTTTGACAAACTATTAAATGCAACCAAATATTCATCAACGCATCTGTTTTCTCATACGCTTACCATTGATCTCCCAGCCTTAGGGCTCACCTTTGGCGCAATGAACAAATACACTCTTTGGAACAACTACTGTATACAATATGGGCATTTATTCGCGGAATGCAATCATTTGGGGCGATGATATATTTACTGCGTCAAAAGATGGCCCAAGAAAGAGTGGTCAAAACAGAAAAAATTCAGACTGACGTCATTTTTTCACAAACCCTAATATGGTTTGTCTCATAGACACAACATTTATGACTGAAGCCCATGCACTCTGGAAACTATACACAATATAACCTAGTTTCACCATGTTATATTGGGATTTGAGGACGCACCTCGTGAAGCCTAACAGCAATGAAGAACTATTGGCATTCAAGACCCGATAAATAAGATGATACCATGCAATCCACCCGTTAATGAATTAACAGTTGGAATTTTCCTAGGGGACGGGATCGCGCGCTTCCCTGTACCGTAGACACCCGTCCACCTAGAAGAGGCTACACAGGGGCCTATTCCCATCGCCCCCGCACCCATTTTAATAGGATGATCATTCTCTATTCTCGGTGAGCGCGTTTCGTCGCACAAGCCGCTGGTCGGGTCAGAAAGGTCAACCACTCCACGAAACACCTCCCCCCCCCTTCATCTCCGTCCACTCGTCTCGAACCGAAGGAGAAAATAAAAATTCCCTTCCCACACCACTCCCCCGCCGTCCGAGCACGAGGCACGTCACGAGCGAGGCGCGACAAGCACACGAAACGAAAGCTTAAAAAAAAAAAAAAAAGGTGTAGGAGGACGGCTGCGGGGGCCCGAACCTGCGACACGGGCCACGAAGACACGCCGCTGCGTTGAATGAAATTCCTGGCCGCAAGGAAACAAAGGCGTATACTCCCTTTCTCACTTTCACTCCCTCGACTTCAACCTTTAACCCCCCGACGCTTACATCTGGGGACGGCACGTAAGAAAGAAGGTTATCTTCTCCAGTTCGAGAGTTTGGCCGGCAACCCCTTTATCCACCCTTCCCTCCTCACCCCCCCCCCCGACGAAACGAGGAAGTCAAAAGTTGGCCGGAGAGGTTTCGAAAATTCAGAAATCCTGCCTGCTATCGTTGGGTCTGCTGCACCGAGCTTTCCCATTGTCAAATGACAACATCATGAGCTTTCTCTCTCCCGAGATCTTACTGACACGATGACCTTAAGGAGTATCCTGAGGCTTTGCTTCCCTTGATTGATGCTCCTCTTTAAAACGAAATCAAATGATTAGGAAACTCAAAATAGGCCGTAGGTGTTTTACTTGGAAGAGAAATCCTAATTATTTATTTGGAAATATTGAAGGCCATCTCGAATAGTCACTAATTGAATTCTAAAGTGATTACCTCATCCATTTTACGGGCAAAGAGACGTGCACATGATTTAATTAGGATGTATAGAGCCTCTGATACACACAATGCCGATAGTAGAAGGGCTATTGCAAGAGAAATAATAAAGTGACTATGAGTCGAATTAAGGATTAAGAACGCATCATGGTGAACATCATTAACTAAAGATGAAATATATCATCTCTAAGCCTTTACAAACTCTAACAACCAATAATGAATAAACTTTACAGATTCAGGCTTTACTTCGTGCAAGCTTTGTGCATTCATATTTCAAATGGAAGAGAGAACGTGCTTTTCCACAGAATTTATTTAGTTTAGTACTACGGGTTTCACCGTGATACGGCATCATCCGGTAATGATGAAGTATCTTATGATGCCGTCTTACAAGGAAATGCGTCGTACCAAATAAATTCCTTGGAAAAGTATGTTCTCTCTTTTATCTGAAATATGGAAACCAATTTTGAGTTGACAATGTCAAATCATGAGAGCTGAATTAAATTATTACCAAGCACTAACTTCATTTCAACACCTTCGAAAATGCGTCCGGGATGGTAAAGATATTGTTAAGACTCGTTATGGTATCCTGTAAAATGATCGACTATTTGTTCACTACAGAGAGATACTAATTATTGTACATAGAGCGAGAAGAATAAAAATTGTTATTAGTAAACTACGGACGGCCGCGGATTAAACACTTATGATGCAAGCAAAATTAAGAAAAGAGTCAATAACTCACTCAATTTTCTGAAACCTATGAAAAATATTATCAACTGAAGGAAACCAGCTCGATTCGATTTGATCAAGATGGCAAATCTGGGGGTATCTAACCCGAAGTCCATGGGTTCGGGTCAAATCGGGTTTTCCAGATGTTCTGGATCTTCTTTAGGCGATTACCTCAACCGTTTGACCACACATTCCTAATAAATGCTTTTGACCCTTTACATAGTTTCAATATATTTAACTAGGTCACGATTTGATTTGCAGGTCAATTACTGACCCTCACGCTTAGAACGGGATTTCATTGCCCGATTGCAGCAGCAGTATATCGCGCATGTTAGAAAAAAGTAACTGGGCACCCCCAGACATATCTACTTAAGAGTGAACGAGAACTCACAACGGGGCTAGATTTCCCTCTATATCCTCTCCTTGAACGCACTCCTCCAAATCACTCACTCCAAATCCTAAATGGTCCAAATGGCCTCAGCTGTTGAGCGCCTCTCACTACAACTGCCGCAACTCCCAACTAATAGATATCGGATTTAGATTCGTTCGCACGGGAGAGTTCGTAAGCCGAAGCGAAATTTTACTTTTACCACCTGGGGGGGGTGGGGAGTTGCGTAAGAACTCCGAATACACCATTAGGGCGGGTCAATTCCTCTATAGAGTCTGATCGTCCTGAAGGAGGTCAAATAAGAGGAGATATTTCTGGTCTCACGTCACCACCATGAGAGCGGATGAAAATATAAATAAATGAGTACATATCTTTTTTTTTACAATCTGACCCTCTGAAGTCGGTGCATTACGCAGGCCCACGCTTGCAAAATTTTCTCAAAATCCTCGAGGCAGATTCGAAGGTGCTCGTGAGGGCGAGACATTCCGAGGGGGGGTGGTGGTGGTGGAAGGCTCTTTGTTCTTCAAATGCATACGCTCCAAAGATTGCGCCGCCGAGAGAAAGAAAAAAAATGGACCCTTTCGAATTCACAAGCGGCGGTCACACAGAAACGCAAGATTGAAAACGGGTAGGATCTTTCCTGACGGAATGTGAACGGTGATGTGGCAATCCCTGAGACCGGGGCTCAGGATTCTGAACCACACGTCCACGGATAAACACACATTTTCTCAAAGAGAGATTCGAGATAACAGAGGACAATACGTCGATTGTTGATGTTGCGTCGTTTTTCGAGAGGGAGAAAAAAAAGAACGCGAGGGACTCACTCATTCAGTTGGTTTAAAAGAGAAAGGGCCCGGGCAGACCCGATGATTTTACGATATTGGATGGCGATAAAGTAAATCACACGCCTTGTAAATTTCACTAGCCCACAGCGGGACTCAGCACCCCACCCACAACCAACCCCCTCCAGCATAACAAGTTTCTCTTCTCCCTGACCTCCGTCCCCGTATTCTATATTACAGGGTGGCGAATGGTTATCAACATTAAATAATTTCCGCGGCCCGTAATTCTGAGAAAGGATGAAATGATATACCACACTTTCGTAATACGCATAGTTTCACGTGTTAATGTGAATATCAGAGCTATAATTTGAAGATGATTAATCATTCGTGCATTTTGACATCTGTATAATTTTAAACGGCACTTCAGGATCCCCACAGAGACTTTTACATGTTAACGCCCTTTCTCGGGATTATTTACGGCACACAAGCATTAAAAAAACTGCGATTACAACGGAAAATGAAACAAGACCAAAATAATACAATAATTAGCAAATAAAGTGAATATTTTCAATTTCAAAAGTTTCCAAACGACATGCACTCGGTTAGAAAGAGTGACATAAGGATGAAATGAATTGCTACATATTTAATTTGGATCGGCTATTGGAGGTGGTGTGGGAAATAGTCATTTGTAAATAATGCGCAGACATAAAAAACATAATCAAAATATTCTCAATTCCAATCAACGATCACGTGAATAACTCATGAATAAAATGGAATATAAAACGCAATCAATCAAAACATAAAATTTTAGATTTTATCAGGTACTGAAATCTTCATAAGATTCCAGAAAGCAAGATGAGCACAAGGTATTAAAGTTACATAAGCAAAACAAAAGTTGCCGCACAATGCTTTTTGACATTTCCCGAGACGATAACCGTAAGTATTCCAGGAAATTACCGTCCGAATGACGTCTAGTTCGACTTCTCATCAACGAGTAACAACGCTGGATGGAATGTACCTACACCATTGGGCCCCCTCAATCAATTAGCTTGCATTGCATTCCCAGAAATTGACTATATCATTATCTTTCTTCTGCGCACTCTTTCATTAAAAGATAGGAATCTTGAAATCTTTCTCTCTCAAATTTGATCATTCAATGCTCTATTAGATGACCGCAGAGGCGATCAGACCCTTTGAGTAAAAATATCATTTATCAACACCAATCACGTTATTGACACGGTCCTTCGCTACCAGCGTGGGGAGTTAAGGCCGAGCATAATAAAACGCTCTTCCATTTGTCCGAGCTGAAGAGCGCCACCTGACAGACAAATTTGTCCACTATCACGTCCATTTACAATAAAATCCCCCCCCAGCACCCAGTTAATACGTTCCTTGTCATCGCGACGGGACTCGAGGGAGAGGAGGTTTGCATATAAAGGACGACGGATCAACGGGGCGGGCCGGCTAATGGGCCCCGATTCATCCTCCAATCGGGGGAATTAACGGGAAGAGAACATGGCTCGATACTTCATAGCCCCCACCTATTCCTAACCCCCCCACCCAATCTCGCTCCCGCCCACCTCACCTACCCGCCCTCATTCCCGACCAACAACCCCCCCCCCCTCCAAAGACCCACAATCCCTCCGCCACCCTCCGTTCCCCCACGCTAATCCTCAAGGAGATTCAAGCTGAATCATAACAACCACTACTCACTCCTGCCGCTCTTCCCTTTCCTTTTTTTTGCTTCCTCCCCCCTCTCGCCGCGCTATTTCCACCCCCTCCCAACCAACATCCTCCTTCCTTTTCCCCCTCCCGCCCTCAATTTACTCCTTCGCCCGCCGCCATCCGCCTCCCTTTCCGACTCTCCCTTTCATCGCAGCCATCCACTCTCCGCTCCACGGGTCTTATCCCATGCACGCTTTGGTCATTATCCTCTCTCTCCTACCTCATCAACATCATTCCGGAGGGCTTCCCCCTTGAGGCCCACCAAAACATTCCTCTTTCTCCTCCCACCCTCTCCTTCCCTCCCCCACGCACTCATCCTCTCCCCCTCACACATACACACTCACACACATGCACACTACCAATTTTTTTTTCATCATCCACCCTCCCACCTTCCTTGCCAAAAACACCGCTGTCCCTCCCCTCCCCCTCCTCTCTCCCACCTCCTCCAAGGCATCCCGGCCTATTCTCAACCCCCTCCCGTGCCCGCCGACGGACGGCCTCCCCTTATAAATCACGCGGGGGAGGAGGATGATGCTCGGAAGGTGGAGAGCCGAGAGGGGATTTCTAGCGGTGGGCCGGGGGAGGTAGGAAGGTGGTGGGTTTAGGAGGATTTTTTTCAGGTGGAGAGAAACGGAGAGTGGGAGTGGTGAGCGAGTGGGGCGATGGGAGAGGGGTGGAGGCGATGGAGCCGACAGAGGAGGAGGAGATTCGACGCCATTGCGGAAGGCGAGGGGAAAGGGGAGGCCCCATTCGAAAACTGACGAAAGTTCACGACTCGCAGAGGGGGCAGAGGAGGGGCCGCGCGGATGCGGACTGGGCGGTAGGGAGATCCCGCGAGGGCGAGGAGGCGGATTGGGATGCGAAAATATGCAAGCGGCGATCGGGAACAGGAATGGGGGAGGACGGGGCAGCGAGGAATCTAATGAGGGTTCGCGCAAATAATTCGTGCGAACCTCATCCAGCTTCCCCGGTCCCTCCTGCTCACCCCACCCCTCCACACACACACACACACACACACACTCCGCCCGATTCCCGAGGGGGCGCACATGCCGGCTGAAACGGGGAGCGAGGAAGAATAATGCGGGTATCACGCGGGAAGATGTGCGACGGGGCCGAAAATTCCTTTTTAATTAGCGGCATTGAACGGGAAGCTTCCACGAGAGATGCACCCTTATTCGAATTTTTTTGGGCCCAGAATAAATCTGGCATTTTCTTCCCAATAGGGCGATAGAATCTGGAGTTGTGAAGGATGGACGAATTAGACTTTAAGTCCGAAATCATTTTGACTGAAACAAAACTGTATAATGAGTTACTACGGCAATTATAATTTCGAATTACTACAAATAAGAAATTCATACCTGCACCTAAAAATGATAGTTTTGGCAAAATACTGCCCTAATTGGGGGTGGTAGTTCGATGAATAGAGGGAGGCTCCAGGTTTAATTCCCGGCAACGCCTCTGGGCGCTGTGTGGTGTTTCGGATACCAGAGCTTCCTAAGTTACCACAGGTGGTACAAGGAAAGAATTGGCCCTTTGACAGAGTGGATTTCACACGTAAGGCTTACCGTGGATAAAGTGATCTCTAGCGCATCACCTATCGAACAAATCCCCCAAATCCAACTCACCCAAATCTTCAGGTTAATTAATTGTGGAAACTGCCCAAATGCACCTACACTTACCCCTTTCGCAAATACTATTACATCGATGATTGCACCAACATGATATTCTGCAAGCCAATGAAAACGTGTGTAATTGGGCTGCACCCAATTCAGGAATTCATACTAAACCACTACACCAAGAGTTATGATTACGTATCGGGCGTGAAAAACGGGTAATTAAAAAAATAACTTTCGTTATGTTAAGTTTTGAAAAATTAAGATTGTCCAATTCGTGGAAAAAGGCATCACAGTCAAGTGGAAGGACCGAGAAATCAAAGAACTAACTCTTGATATTCCTAAATATTTCCAATTTACTATGAAATAATAAAACGAATATCAACAAGATAAGGAAAAGAAGAAAAAAATACCGCCACCCTTCGACAACACGTAATAGATGTAGGCGTAGGTTGGCATGCTTGGCTATATAAGAAAGGGAAAAAGAACAAAAGGGGAAAGTTAAAAACCTGTCCCACTGATAGTACTATTTATTCTCTTGTTGTTGAGGGTCTCTTTCTATAATTATAGTCAGAAAACCCGACATCTTACACCAAGCTGTTTAACGAGTATCCCACTCAAATTGGCTCATTAAACTCAGGGAATTATTAATTATTATTCCATTCCCTTTACAATAAAATTAATCTTATACCTATTTTTAGAGATCAACAAAATTATGGTCCACCGATAACCTTTAGGATGTAATTAGCATTCTGTTGAGCTGGCTATCGCTTCCAGTATTTTAAGTCCGCAGCTATAAGCAAGATCCCCCTATCAAGGAGTCAACCCGTAATTCTCGTCGATTGGCAGAGTCAAGGGTCAGCCAAGTGATCTTCAACGCAAATCACCGATTACACATTTTCATAATCAAAGCAATTGAAGGACTTTCGGCCTACTGAGTTGATTATACTATTTAAATGGTATTTGAAATGGATCTGCTCGACAAATACTAAAACATAAAAAAGTTCATGCGTGAAGAGCGGCGTTTAATAGATGGAAATCTTCGGTCAAGAGAAACCTAACGAAATCTTCGATACGAAATGTACCACGAAGGTGTAAGAGTTAAGCAGGTGAAAATTTAAATTCCAGTGACAGACCGAAAAATTTCCATATGGCTTCATGCGTCAGAAATGGTATCGCGGTATTATTTATGGTGCACACAACAACTAAATAAATAAAATGTATTCAAACTCACCTTAGAGAATTTATCCCAGGGAAATTTTAGATACCAAACAAGTACACATATGTTGCTCACCTGGAAAGAGAATATTTAGAATTAAAAATAATAATAAAATATTGATTAAACTCATACAATACAGCAATACACTCAATATTTAACAATTATCAAAAATATCGGGGAACATGTATTTCAAATGCTTGCCCAAAGTGTCTCACTCAGCCAAAGAGCAAGAATCGAAAAAATGGTTGAAAGGAGCATCGTGAGAATTTTCAAGAGCAAATTCTGCCATTTTTCTTATTTTAATAAAAAAACGGCAACTTCCGATCAATAAAAGCAACTTTCATCGCAAAATCCATTAGGGAATTTCCTTTCGCCTAACCGGTAATTTTGCAATCACTAACTATTAAGTGATCAAAGCTATTTACAGAAATATCAGACAATAGCTTAACTTTGATTTCTCCTAATAAAAGCCCAAAGCAGTAAACCTTGAAGAGACCGGAAGCCGAACCTATCTGAAGTATAAGCCATTATAAGTTGAAATTTGGAAAACACCACGTTGATTCGTATACCTACTATTGAAATCTATAATTTAAAGTTTTTTTCTTCCATCACCGACGACGACAATTTTCATCTCACGAGCCGGAAGAAATTGGCTCCTTGACGAAAATAAGTTACAGAACAATGTCATTTAAAGTAGGTCATTTTCCAATTACGAGAAGTAAGATCAATTTAAATTTCATAAAATAAGTCTCATACACAAAGTTGTAAAATAAATCGTTTTGTCCTAGCTAACTAAAATGGGCATTCCAGTCTCTTTATTTTATCCAATGGTCTGACTCAGCAATGCTTTGTAGGCACCCTGATAATTCAATGTAAGAAGTACAGTCTTTCTCAAAGTTTAGCCTCGCTTTCTCTTAATGCGTTACACTACTCGTAAAATATGAACTTGATCAGTATTTATGAATCAAAAAAGCATATGACAGCACACCTATATGAATCTCATATTCCTCACTCTGAGAAAACTACAAGAGAGATGTGCACATCGAAACTTAAAACGTTGCACATACACATTTAAAGTATTCATTAAATAGGGAGCAGATAGTCTAGAGTAATTTAGCCACAAAGGTTTTAAGACCAGTTCGCTCAGTAGAATTTACTAGTTTTAAAGGCTTGACATCAATTCAAAGCAACGTTACGTTACATCGATACAATTTAAAGCATTTTTCCGTTACATCGATAATCAGTAACAAATTAAAGGAAAACTCCTAGAGCCGTAATAAGTTAGCACCTTCTGTAGCAAGTGTCTATTTTCCTTTGGTTGGCTGAGGAGGGCCACTTCGTTGCCGAAATACGTGTACCCAACATACACCCTCGTCTTTCTCTGTTAGTTCTTAGCTTTTGACGTTGCTCAATTTGAATAATATTCTTCCAGTAGTTCGGCCCTTTTTGAATTCGTAATTGAGTGTTTTCTTGAGTGCTTGGGAGTGTGTCAACTGTGGTTGTCCCTGGCGCGGAGTTTATTCCCTTAAACAGTCACGGATGGTGTGTATGTGTTCATAAATCCAGGCATCCTTGACGGAGTCCCTTTTACCCTGTGAAGGATCACATTTGGGTTGAGTGCGCATGTCTGTATTCGGCCACTGTCATGGAATTTCTTCTCCCACAAACCGTTACAGCAAATTCAGTTCTCATTGCGGGATGATTACTGCGTAATGCTAACTTATTACGGCTATAGGAATTTTCCTTTAATTTGTGATTTTACGAGGACGTAGAGCTCAAGTTTTCTAGATCGATAATTACGTAATCTTTGTTGAAGACAAATAGTATATATTACGATCTAACCAAATTACGGTGATAATCAGGCATGGAGCTAAACAGTTATGACATATGGACTATGTTGCTGCGGAAAATTCTCTCAGGAAACAAGTACTACAAAGAGGAGTTGTAACAGGAGAAGAAAAAATTCCGTTGCAAATATTTCTATATAGGGTAGATTCAGCGGGAATAAAGAATCGCATTAAGGGACAGTAAAATTCGATTTTCCTTTCGTGAAATACCCAGATAAAACCGCAAAAAATATATTTAAAAAAGTAGCTCTGTAGGTGGTCACCATTTAAGATCTTAAATGTAGGAAACAACAAAATAAATGAAAAAGTGGATACAAGTAAATGAGGTGGGAGGTTCGAGATGGAGCTGTATACAAGTTGCAGGACAGTAAAACGAGTATATAAAAGAATATGTGTGGGAAGATGTAATCGATACAATGGAAGCATAGGTAATACGGGCATGTATGCTGAATGGCTGAACCCAGGGCGGTCAAAAAGATTGCTACGACGAATTCCTCCACAAAGGAGAGCAAAAAAGACAAAACAGTAAAAACAGATAATATTTTTTAACATTGATACCCTGTAAAATCTTACAGCATAACATTGTTGTCAATATGATGTTATCAATGGTCTTTCTCGAAGGTAGAAATATACTTTGACACAACCAGCACGGATTTCAGATCATGCGAAACACAATTGTGTCTTTTTATATTTCAAGGAACCCTTCGACAAGGCCCCTTACGAGATATCGAAATACAAACAAGTCATTATGGTATTACGGTGAACGGAACCTATTGGATTAGGGGCCTTTTATCTACCGGTAAAACAAAACGTTCTAGTTCGAACGCATCGTTAAATCGCCGACGAAGGAACAGAACACTCGACATATTTCCTTTTATGCCCCAAAGATCCACGTTTGTGGATCTTTGGGGTATTAGTCGGAATCAGAAAAAAATATCGAGTAAGCTCCGAAATATATAAACCAAACCGCATTCCCGTGAGATCTTCCCCACCAGAATAATCAATGAACTTGCTGAAGTTATTGCGCCTTACTTAAAAACAGGTTAATACAAGTCGATACAAGAACGTTCAGTAGCTTATACACTAGAAAATATAACTTCAGTTATATAATGGCCATTCTCGAGAACAAAACACACTATTCCGCAACCTGCACGGGTTTAAGAAAATAAGATAATGCGAAAAACGAATGCCCTTTAGTTCATGATTTCCTGAAATCGAGGGAAGGAAATTCATAAGGAAATGTTTTTTTTAGATTACAAGAAACCCCTCGACACGGTCTCTCATTGAAAATTGATCCACAATCTAAATTATTACGATTTTTATGAGAAAGTAATCAGACGGATTGGGGACTTTTCATCTAACCGTAAAAAATAGTCGCCGATGAGGTGAGCTCATTCATTAGTGGAGGACGCAAATCCAGGAGTGCTATAGAGAAGTGTTATGGGACCCTTACAATTCTTGACATAGATTAGCGACCTCGGTACCCACGTTGGCAGCAATATTAGATTATTTGCGAATGACAAATAGAATTTCGGGTACCAGGATATCGCAGGCTACTCCTTAGCGATTTAGGCAAGATATTGGGATAGTGGAAGAAATGGGGGTTATTATTTGAAATAGGAAAATTTACAGCTCTTAAGTTTTGTAAAATAAGAGAAAAGATAATCAAGCCTTAAATTGTAAAATAGATAGGACAGAATTAAGCACCTCATAACAAGTGAAATACTTGACGGTCGCACTGACATCAAACCATTCATGGGGTACACGCATCAGAATCATATTTGGGTCAGCCTTTAAGAATTTGGGTTTCATCAAAAATGTAGGTAAATGTAAAGAAAGGTAAAAGAGATGTGTTCCTCCGTTACTCCTTTACGTTAAGCCACATTTGGAATGCGCGTCAAGTGCTTTGGATACATGGGAGATCCCCTTCCTTTCTCTAAACCCCTTCCTTCCACGTTAATTCGTAGAAGGAAGAGGCTTAGAGAAAATTCGCCAGATTTGATAAACATTGCTACGAGTAGCGATTGAGAGTGATGGCAAATCAAGAGGAATTAGGTTTTGGGTTTAGCTTTATTTTGTAGTCTGCGAGCCACCGCCAGGGTGTGTGGCAGGGGTGAATACACATCAGACTATCCTTGATCCAAAACTCATTTCCATCTTGGCGCGGTCGGAAACACCTTATTTTAATCCGTTCTGCACTCAATCTCTAATTTTACATAGTACTCGTCACCTGAATAAAATTTAAGATACAAGAACCGTCATCGACACATTCAAGGGCTCGCTCTTTCCACATGCATAAATAGGCATGTGACTATGTATGTGCGCGAGTGTTTTATATAAGCTACCATACACTCAAATGCACACATAAACTAATCGTTGTGCATGTATGCCTGGCGCCCTAAAACCCCGGCTATGGGCTTTTGAGACGGTCTGCGAGGTGTTGTGCATAGGTAGAAGAATATATAAAATATTAACAAGAAAAAAACAAGATTTAATTAGATTAGATTGATCAGACTCTCTTTTTCGAACATATTCACCACCCGTATGCGGCTTCGAACAATTATAATAAATCACGAAAATAAAATTACTTGTTTTAAAATTTATATCAGTGATAAAAAATAATAACTTTCAATTAGAACGGCATGACGTCTTGCGATCCAGACAGGCCTTGAATAAATAATTTGTTGGCATGTCAATAGATAAAATCATAGAACATATTTTAAACCACTTGCTATTAGACACGAATGCCGAGGACTGCTATCACTGATACGTATAATCAGCATAATATGCTGTATCGTATATTCAGTTTTTTATAACTCTAAATGACTGTACCGGACTATATGACAGCCACTTGCGCCAGCACATGATAGAATTCTCTTCCAATTCTCGTCCTTCGTAAAGTTACTCCTATAACATTCAAATGCAGTTAATAGATAAAAATTGACAGTAAATACTTCATCATAGAAATCTCCAGAAAATACAACCTCTTCAGACAGAGAGACTAATGCAAAGATACTCACAGGAAGTCGCTGCCCCATGTGGAAAGAACTACACGATTTAATATCCACTGCTCATGTTCGCAGTTCATTTAACCTCCTCAGCAGTTCAGTCCTTGCAGTCATCTTTCTTCGCCGAGTGAATACATTTCACCATATTGTGAAAAAGCCGGCCGTACTCCAGTCAAAAGATTTTAGAGCAGAGTACTTAAATTTTTCGGATTGCGTCGTCCTTCATTTTGTTTATTTTCCCATACTACGGAATTTTAACGTCCGCCGACGTGAAATTTATAGACTCGGCTTAGATCTGTAGAACAGTACAATATCGTCGAATTCCTCCATCCGGCCCCAATAAAGACCGTTATCTCGGCCACAGCCTTCTCGTCGACGCCTATTGCTTCCTAAGAGACCCCCGGATAAGCAATTGCTGCACAGCTAAAAACCTAGTCCGTTCCCAACCCTTCGACTTCTTATTCACGCTCCCCACTCCCCTCCTCACTTCTTCTCCTCCCATACACCATTCTTTCTTGACGGCTGTTTCTCACCGTGGTCATTTTCTTACCGGTCGTTAAGAGAATAAACAGCCCGAGGTATCGTTTTCTAGACCTTTATTTACTTTCGGCACGCCTATTTACGACGGAGAAGTTCCCGAGACGCATCAAAAAAGTCACTCAATCATTTCTTTAGCAGTTTGCGGAATGAAACGAAAGGGAAATAAAAAAAGGAGATGCGTGATAATACCGGGGAATCGCAGAGAAAGACGCCATTTGATACAGTCGGTGGTATCCGTCGGTGGGCTGACGCAACACCCGGTGGCCAACTCGAGTATTCAGAAGAAAATTGAAGTCGGGAAGGAAAAAAAAATGTTTATCTTAATTACTCAAAGGGGTAATTTTGCGGAGAAGCAAGATTCAAAACCCTGGGGAAAAATTTTTTTTTTTAATCCCATAGGTCTTTAACGAAAGAAATTATTAACTCCTCTTTCGTCAGAAGAGTGGGGAAATGGAATTGTATCCCGCACTAAATGAGGTAATAAACCGGGAATTCTTAAAGTGGGGTATTGGATTTTTCCGGGAGGTTCGGAGTTATAAACGAAATCCAAGGCAGAGATAATGATGAAGCCAGATCAGTTTTAACAACATATATTTTCCAAGGATAATGGCTAATTAAATAATATACATAAATATGAAACCGAAATAAGGACGCTATTTTTAATAAATGTAACCAAACAAATTTGCAGATCTTCAAATCGATTATATACACGATGAACAGAGAACAACCATGCCATGAATATTATTAGGCAGTTGCAGAATGTCAGTCCAGAGGAGGTACATAAACTGCATGAGTGAAATACGAATATCCGCACATTATCATGAGTTCATCTCAACCCGCAATCCGTATACCAACAAAAGAGAGACGTCCTAATGAGAAAAAGACATTAAATCCAGAGACATGCGAAAGGGTCTTTCTAATGATGAATCTCGCGGGCTAATTACACGGCAGCGTTACCGAAGCTAATTTGCTAATCCGAGAAGGTTTTTAAGGAACATTTTTAGCTTCCCATCTACACAGCGAGTCCGTGGGGTGTCTTTAAAGCCCAAATGACCCACCAATTAAGGAAACGTCTGTTTTTAATCAAAAACAGTGCATTTTTATTCCAGTTAACAACTTTTGATTGGGCCCTGATATTTCAGCAGAACCAGTTTGTGCACACAAAGACCACCCAGTGTTGATCCTTCAGACCATCGGTAACGAAGGGCGAAGGATATCATCTTCATAAGAAGTAAATTGGTTTATCTTTATAAAAATAAAACTTTGTGGACTCCTATATCATTTTGTTGCGGTTGATCATGAGAAATGATTTTGAGGGCATCAGGAGTCGGGCTAATGAAAGGAAACACAGCACCATCATATTGCGAAAATTGTCTGAAATTGAGTATCAAATACAAGAAAGACAAGTACCTTTAAATTTCTAGGAGAAATTATCCGTGGAGGAGAGGAGCAGATACTAACCAATGGCAAAAAAATATCACTATATCTTCTTCGTTCATGCACCATCCATTGACCATGAGAGTTGCACAAAGCAAAGGAAGACGAACTCAAGTCTCGCGATGATACCTCGGAGCATGGATCGTTAGACTTTGAAAATGATGGAAGAGGATAAAAGCCATAAAGATGATTAGAGAAGAGCATGGAGGGTTGGCGGGTTTGGTGAACTCGCTCACGGAGATGATATGTTCCCGAAGGTGTTTCAAACTACTCTCAAAGGTCCAATGGGTTTGACTCTCTTCAGAATTATTTATCAATGGTACTTCGTGTCCGGCACCAATGACTGCAGAGTCTTCACGTATCAATTGTTTTAATTTATTCATTATGTTATCAAAAGCCGCCCTTCATTAGAAAGAGATAAATCGTAGAAATGACAGCATAGAGATATTACTTTTCCCAAAGAATGACAGGGGACAAAAATATTCGCCACTAGAATCGCCTAAGAAATATTTTTTTAAGAACATTATGTAGTCGACGTTTTAATTGTGATTCTACTAAAATCTTTTTTTATTGTAGTCACTACTAGTAGGCTGTTTCATACGTGCCGTGGAAGACCTGAAGAACAACAACGCCCGATGGGTTGACAACGTAAACCGAGAAATAATCATGGCGTTCGGCGTCAAAGCGAAGGATACACTCATTGGAATAATCTAAGACAGCAACGACATCGGAAAACTACCATAAGACTTCGAGAAGAGAGTGATGATTTCAAGAACGCTGAAACCAAGAACAAATAATTGTGAAGAAGTGAAACGTATTAGGATAATTAGCCGAAGAACAAAGGTAAAAATGAAGAAACGGAAAACCAATTCAGATTCAGGGAAAACCGAGAAGCACGAGAGGCACCACCGGCTTGACCGAAAAAAATGGCACACGTAAACAAGCCATGTGGTATTCGTGGACTTGGAGAAAACCTTCGACAACATCGAATGGAAGAATATGCTCAAGATACTAGAAGCGCTCGGAATTGACCACAATGACATGAAAATGAATGCATCACCTCTATAAGAATCAAGTAACAACTGTGCAAATGAAAACGGAAGGAAAAGAAAACCCAAAATAAACAAGGGAGTTACACAAAGAGGCGAATTCTCGTCGGCTTTATTCAACGTAAAACGCCGAACGTATTCAACGTTATCTGTATATCTAGAAGAGGCAATGAAAAAACACAAGCTTTGGGCTTCAAATGAGTTAAGGCGAACGGCAATGAAGTAAAATTCTCCGGTTTGCACATGACATCGCAGTATAATTTCCGCCTCCAAAGCGAAATGACTACCAACTAAAAATTACCAAATTCATACGGTCATGCCGACAGTAAATTAACCCCTCCAATTAACTCATCTATCTGGAGAGTGACATAATTTGGGGTGGAAAAAGTTCAACCGACAACTAGCGAAGAATATCTCAAGCTCAGACAGTGCTCATGAAGAAGCAACTACTATGCTCAAAGAAGACGGGTTCAATACAAGGAAGTAGTTCACAGACAAAATGAGGAACGAGGTACTACATAGAAAAGTAAAAAACCATACTGAGATCTTAACTGCAAAGAAGAACCAGATGGAATGGACACTCCTTGAGGCACCATGGATTTGATATAAATATAATAGAAAGAAAAAATAAGGGGAAGAGCCCCAAGGAAGACAAAATTTAAGAGGATGTAAAACAGAATATTTACTAGGGAGGGAGGGAATTAACGCTGAATAGAAAAAAATAGGAGCCTGCGATAAATCAATTAGTATTGAAGTAATGATGATGATAGATCATTTATACTAATAACGTGCAATCGATCTCTCATCTCTCATCAAGTTATCGTTTAAAATAGCAGTTATTTCAAATGTTTATCAAAATCTCTATCAATGGAATATATTTCCTTCGCGGGTCAACATTTTTTAACTTTGTTACAGCACATGAATGAAATGTCCCTCCGTCAAAAATACTTATTTCTTAATATGCGTAAAAACTGGAGCCACCAGTTAATAAACTTGAGCCAGAATTAGGAAATTTATAAAATAAATATAGTGACTCTTAAAATGAAAATACAGATAATCAAAGATATGATATGAGTTTGAAAAACTGCAATATCAAAATGGTATTAATTACACTTATTTAAAGCAAAAATGAATGTGGCGGTACAGAAATAGCATTAAGATTCTCTGTTTCACATAAATAAACATTAAAATTTGCTGTAAGTATCCAGTCGCTGACCGATTTTAAACCAAAGATTTATTTCCCATTTATATGCACAAAAGTTTAAGATTTACAATCACGGAAATCACTTCATCTACTACTGCTATCAGGTTTATGGAGAATTCCTAAAGTTTTACATGGATTAAAGTATGTAGCATTCAAGTTCTAATGCTAACAAACGTAAGACACGTACCACGAAATGCTAACATTTCATTTACCACTAAGACCTGACCGTTTCCATGGGATCAAAAGCAAAAGCTTTTTCATTATTTACAGCACACATTTTTACAGGAATAGAAAAATGTGTCCGCTTGGAAAAACAAGCAGAGTACGGACATTAAACGCCGAAAAAGGGCTGATTTATAGAAACGACCGAAGCAGTTTTTTGCTTTCACCTCTCTCGGAGATGTACAGACCATCAATACCCATGGCCCATTACTTTCAACGGAATTACTTTCGGGGCCATTAAAAGTAATGACCGCCATAGTATTCACTTCAGGTTCTGTTGGTATTCACCCACTCACACTAACAGGAATGGCCGCAGCTAGAAAGGCGGATGGGATGAAAAAGAAACCTAAGCCGGAAAATCAAATGGGGAATCCCTAGGGTGTAAGAAGCCATTTAAAAACCCTTGCTACTTTCCGGTATAGGACACTTAAGTCAACTTACCTAATAGGTACCTAAAAACACCTGGGAGCTTTTTTTTTACCATTATATGTCTTCAAATCCATCAATTTCGTCGTAGAATCTTGAATCCCTACACTTAATTTCATTCAAAAATTATTATCTTACCGCAAATATGAAAGCATCAAGAGGCAAACAACTGTTACACAACTAACCTAACTACCCATGGAAGTTACTCAGTAGCATCCCAATTAGATCTAGTGTTGAATGAAGACACGGCGGTTAGATAGTGATGAAATAATCTTGAATACCACTGTCCCAGATTAAAAACCTTAAGCCTCAACTAATTGAATCCTGCACCTGGATGTACTGAAAAACTTACGAAGATTGCCAATATATCTTGACTTTTATGAGACTTTCAATACATTTCCAACTTTTTTTTGGAAGAGATTACATTCCTACCACGCCAGCTCAACATGTTCACCCGGCCGCATATTTAGAAGGACAGCAATACGGATGCATTGGCCTAGAAAGGTAATTGGGTGCTCAGGTTCACCCATTAATCATCCATGAAAGTAATGGTACTAGTTGGAATTATGCCAGCTGGTAAAATAATGCAACAAGACAACCGGATTAGAAAACTTTATCGTGCAATAAATAAGAAAACATTTTTTCCATTAAAAAAGAAAGGAAATCATCTTTCAGCGTCATTGATTCTGGCGATGCCAGCTTTACGCTACGACTTCATGAGCTCACCGCGCAGCATTTATTTCATGGAGAGGGATATTCCGGAGGCTGCTTACCTAAACCAAATAAATAACGTTCCTTTCAACAGCACTATTTCATAGCATTTATTTTTTAGGCATCACTTTCTGTTCTGATGCATTCTTCTCGTCATTTATTCCGCTATGCCCGCACGTCGACGCTCTTACCAAAATTAATACACGTAGCCATTTTCTGCACAAACCAAAAATTATAACCTGGTTACTTATTATTCTCCATATTTTCCACCAAAAATAAAAAGTATTTCCTTCGCGCTGTATCCGGGGGCACATATCTCTTCGCCTTCCCCTGAACGTCATGCAAATTCTAAGTTAAAACGTCCCAGCACTGACACCGAAAATCAAATAAAATAATCAACCGGAGGTCGAATGGCCTTCCAATCGCGAACGGAATGAATTAAGCGCTGACCTCCCGACCACGTCCAATTTCCATGTGGCTTCATTAAAAAGAGAATGTTTATAGGGAGTAGGCCCCAAGTTTCCCAATTTATTACGATGATGCGACCATCAAAGCATCCCTCCTACTTACACACTCTTCTCGAACGTAACGTTTGACATTTACACACGATGGGGTGATGTTGGTGGAGGGAAGGGGGGGGGGCACGCTGTTAGAGAGCGAAAATTCAGACGGGGGTTGTAGGGAAAGGGGAAGAAAAATTAGATAAATGGGGAGTTCCGCACAACCCCCAAAACCCTCTACTACCTATGCAGCCGCCAGGACCGTTCTCCTCAAAGGGCGGCACACTTTGAATTTAGATACAGGAGTACACACAAAAATTAAGATTAAGACACGCAACTCAATTTGGATTTGAACATAAGCATAAGAAGTGGTCCGTTCAAAATGGGCCTGGCATGGAACGTAACGTAACGAGAAAGATGGCCCATGCTCACCTTTTGAGTCGAAGTCGTTAAGTACAGGTAGCACAGCCACGAGCGAGATCGAGCTTATACGAGTATGTTATCCTATCATGTGCGATCGTGGATCATACTATAGTTCCAAGAGTGACAAACACGCGAACCAATCATACATCTTCGAAGTTGATTTCGAGTATTGAGAGCGCAACACTATTTCATACTTCCACAGTAGATGCCAGCGAAACACCAAGCACTGGACGGAGTCGAAGTTATTGGTCGACGCATGAGAAATGCTTACTGATCGGACCAACTTAGAACATTTTAAGTCATTGTGAACGATGCGAGAAGTTCAGCATATTAAAATCTATGGTGACGTCTTGAGGTAAGTACTTACAGTAAATGTGAAGCGGCCGTTGAGTCGTAGCCAGGCCTTGATGTGCATTACTTTTGTCGGCGGTTTGATTAGAGTTGCTCCAAAATTTATTATTGGAATATAAAATTTATTAAATTTTTTACAATTATTAAAACTATTAAATTGTATTAAATTAGCTTGGCATGTTCATCAAGTGATAAGAGGTCACTTCATAAAATGGTGGGTTAACATGACACTGATGTAACAGCTTCAATGATAATAGCCGGAAGGTCGACAACAACACCGCGCGCAAATCACCGTATCTAGGAATTCTAGTCCTAGAATCTAGGAGTTTTAGTTCCTCCCAAAGGCGACGACGGCGCGGATGCACGAAACCCAGTAGAGCAGACGCCTTCGACGGCGAGGGCGTCGCGCTGAAGCGGTGAACTTCGGACAGGCAGTGAAACGCCAAAACAGCCTCGCATGCATGCATTGTGTGTGTGCGGGTGGGCCGAGGGCCATAGACGGCCGCGGAGGGAAAGAGGTACCGAGTCCCTTTTTTTCGGGCGACATTGGAGCTTTTAACACAGGCGTGCCAAAGTCGGGGGAGTCCAAGACGGCTAATGGCACGGGGATGGGGGAAAGGCAGAGAGATGGGGCCCGTGGAATGAAATGTTGGGGCAGTAAATGACGCCGAATATAAGGTGACGAACAATTTGCCGCCGCACTTTGGGCGAAGCACGATACTGGTGGTGGACGATGGCGCGGTTTGAATGGCGAGAGGCGGCGTTGTGGAAGGGGGGGGGGAGGAGAACCCACCCCGTGGAGAAGAGCGTCAATCCAGAGGGCCCTTCGCAGTTGGCCTCCGAGGCGGGGCAGTTATTCGAGGAAGGGAAGTTATATCTGGGAAATTGTGGGGTGGGGGAGTGGAATCATGGTGAGGATGGAAGGGGACGTACGAGCGGGAATGAGAGGCGCGGGGGAGGAGGAAGACGGGAGTAAAAGGAGGCCTTCAATACGCTTCATTTACATACACGTATTCCGAGCCGCGAATAACCACTGGTTCTCACGGCATTGTTGTTCAGGGCTCCTCCACCATCTTGGCCATAAGTACAGTACACTGCCCCGCAGGGCCTTCGGTCTTCGCCCATGGCCCACAAGGTAAGGGCAGGAAAGAAGGTAAGGTCACATCATTTGTCCTGAGACTCACTCAACAGTGCCGCCCAAAAGACGGCGCACCGTCGAGACGAGAAGCCTCACGGGGCGGATGGACTGAGCGTCGCCCCCGGGGGCTCCCTCAGACACCCTTCTCAGTCCCTCCTCCCTTCCCCCGTTTACCCTCTACCTTTTCCTATCCTCCTCCACCGACGCGTTTTTGTTTTACCCCATCGTGGTCAGGGAAGCGAGGAGGGAAATTGCCGCCGGGTGGAGAGGGGGACTGAGGGGAGGTTGGGTGGAAGCGAGGTAAACGAGCCGAGAAAATTGAAAAACCGCGGATAAATAAAAATTTTACGATGCGCTTTGACTTACACGGCCTTGAATGGCTTCAATTCCTGGATAACCTTTGGAGCTACGCATCTCTATAACGCTTCGACATGCTCCGCGGGGAGGAAAAAAAGGGCGAGACATCGCAGCCGAGTCTTTTAACATGGGCAAGGGGAAGAGAGAGAATAAAAAAAATACGGAGGTAAATACACATGCCCTTTATCTTTCCGAGGGAATGGCCTATTGAAAGGCACCAGCTCGTTTTTGTGCGCTATGTAACGAAGACCGCGGCCACGTAAGCTGTAAATTACTGCTCAAAAATCAACATCTCGAACGCCTTTGTTTCATCGCCTGCCTTCACCGCTGGGCACTCTTGTGCGAATACATAACTCGGAAGACAAAAATCCCACGTAATAAATTCGAATATCCCAAGCGATTCATGTCAACGCATTCCTTACTCTTGTAGTCCCTCAAGCACCAAGGCAAGCATCCGCGGGCGCTCCGAAGCCTTTTGCTTTGAAGACCGTTCTCGCATCTAACAGCATTTAAAATTTGAATCATCTCTCCTTCGTGACTGAGAAAAACAGGAGGAAGAATAGTATCGCTCGGATTTCGCTCGAGTCGTGAAGTTTCGTTCGTTTGAAAAAAAAATAACGACGGTTTCGCGGAAGGTCATGATATTTCGTACGTTACTGGAGGACGGTGAAAGTCGCTCCGCGGGGGTGCCCCGCTAAAAACCTTTTTCTTATTCCGCAGCGATATCGTGACCCGAGAGGAAAAAGCGGGAGTGGGGGAGGAGTTTGAGGTCAACATTGGAGGGGCGGGTGGTTTTATCTCCAATTTATTGGTCGGCTGTGTGTTATCCAACGAAGTGCCCAAATTTCGCAATTGTACGAGATAATATTGGGTGAAATGAAAACTGAGCCAACGATAAATAATGAGGACGGCTCGATGAGGTCAATGTAAGGGTGCACATGACGAGACGCATTGTGCTGTGAAACGAAATTACCCAATGCAGTGAAACCGGCCTGCTGTGATCGTTCAGGATTCCAATGTAGGATCGACAGGAATAGATGGCGTGGATGACGGCTTGTCGCTCGAGTGACTGTGGATTCGGTCCTACGGGAACATTCCTCGCACTCCGAAGAGCATGATAGGGTGGTTAGAATGTTCTACACAACTCCCAAGGTAAAGAACCTTAGGCTCTCAGCCTTTAATGGTTTCGCGAATAATTTTATGCAACGTATAATTTATGTTCCCCAGTTTCCTCCATACTATTCCTCCGACACTTGACTTTTACACCATTACAATGGCGTCGATCTCGTCTGCTTAGTTTCTCTCCATGATAGATGTGAACTATTACACATTCAACTGATCTGCTGCCCACATTTAAAAATCTTTTCCATTACGGGATTGGGGCCAACTAGAATCTCTTTGACTGATTGGAACCGACTGGCTGACTGACGGAGTGGCCAACAGCAAATTCTGCGCGTGAAAATATCGCCGGGCTTCTGATGTAATCATTTTTATGATCCTTCTCGCACTAGGGGGTCCGGACCTCTCTCCTGGACACTCGCCAGAAAACAAAATTTACATTACTGTAAAATACGGCGGTGCTAACGGTAGAGGTCATTCACACCCAACTCAGAACGAGTGCGTTTTTTTTCTTACATTCTCCTGTTGCTTCATCTGTCATGTACAGTAACTATTTAGAGTTATTTTACGTAAAGGGGGAATTTTCCAAGTCAAAAGTAATGTACATTATGTACGCTGAAAAAAACATTTGAATGTCGCTGATAGGAAAGAGTGTGCAGTGGTGTACCATCATGCAAGGACCTAACCAAAACGTAAAAACGATTTTGCGATACATGTATTCATTGAATTGGCTCAATACCTACAAAACGTTATTCTTCGGATATCCACGAAATGTGATCCTACATTTATTTTTAACTGATCATAAACGTCACATCATAAAAATTCCAAGGCTGGGTGGTGAAAAAGGCTCGGTGTACAAGTGGACTTCTACAGCCTCTCCTGCATGCGGCGTCTGACTTTGCCGCAAGAACAGTGACGACTTCTCTCTATCGACTGGCAGGGTTTCCTAGGATTAGTTGTGTTGGCGCCGTATGAGAAGAGCCATGAGGTCGCACATTCCCTTTCCCGTAAGTGGCAATATGAAGTCGGAAAGTTCAACAAACAAAGACAGATCCTGAACGGAGAGTTTGAGTGAAAGTTTTATGGAACACGAAAACAACTTTGTAACCCTGGGTTTTGAGGAGTACGTAAAAACTACTGGGCATAAAATAAGGCCTTAAACTTCCCCGCGCCCAGTCCAAGAATTTTTACAATCACGCCGTGTAAGAACGAATCCACAGGCAGCGCCCAACCAAACACGTCTTTGGCCACCGCGATAATATTAATCCCTGTGCAATTAAGTTCCCGGAGCATAAATCTCGTTCACACAGGTTTTGAAAAAAAATAATTATGAATAAAAAAGAGAAGGGGAAAGGTACGCGCCCACGATTAAGGGGAGACCCCCATTTCGACGCGGAGGAGGCGCGCCCTTACTGACATAGGCAAGAGGTGGGCGAGAGATGAAGGAGAAGAAAGAGACAAAGGGGAGTGGGAGAACGGTGGCCGAGGGTGAGTCGTTTATGACGAATGCCTCTCTGGGGAATGAAAAATTAAGGAGGGACAGAACACTGGCCTCCGCGGGACAAGGCGGCGAGGTGTGGGGTGAGAACGGGCGACAGCGAGCGGAAGACAGAGAGAGGCAGGCTGACCTAAGATGGCGGGGCGCGCTCACCTCTGACGAAAATGTTTCCGCAACGCGAGCGGTGGTTGAGGGAAAAAAATAATGCGTGTCGTGCCCCGGGGTAGAAGAAGACGGCTCCCTCCCACTCCTCATTCCCTAACCCACAAAGCTACAAGACTCAATCCACCGCCGAGGTCACGGGGAAATGAATGAGGATGAACCGAAAAAATATAAGCGTGCCCCCTCCTCGTCTTATTTTTAATTTACAGATTACCTACACGCCGAGGTATGCTGTAGCAAGGTTTTCGGGACTTGCAGAGCCGCCACGCTACGTGGCGACTTATTTCTCAGGCCTCCTCGAGCGACCGAGTGGCCCCGGCGAAAGGGGTTATAGAGGGGTGGGGGTGGGACCCACCTCCGTCCCCGGGAACGAGAGGCTTCGCTTGTATCCTGCGAACGGAAAAGGGGGTCGTTAAGGAAGGTGCGGGAAGCGGCGGCGTTCGGGGGATCGGAGAGAGAGAGAGAGAAGGTGGAGGAAAGGGGAGAGGTCAGAGAAAAATGAACCGGGCGGTTGATGAATGAGACGAATTCAAGCTTCACGCTCGTGAGATATTTTTTGACCACTCTCGAGTACCCTTTCCTTTCTGACCATCTCCCTACGCTCTCAAGTGCCCGTCCGCCCCTTCTCGCGAAACCTTCAGGTTGGAGTCTGGCCCTGCCTCACGCACCCAGCCGCGACTGGCAAAGCCTGGATACTTACTCCTCGAAATGGCCGGAGGGTCTCGACATGGGGAGTGAGAAACGAGAGGGGAGAAGGCGAAGGGCGTAGGGAGGAAGGGCGCACAATGTATGCACATCTCTCCCCTTTACCTTCGACATTCTTAACGCGACCCCGGCCTTCTATCCACTCCCTTTTCTCCATTATGCATGCACTTCCGATTTTCAAGGGTCCAGTGGCCGTGTTAAATGACTTGACCGCTAGCCTCCATTTGCTTTTTCATTCCGTGATTCATAGAATGCCGAGGGATGGTTTTCAGTTGTTCTGCAATAGGTATGCACGTTGATGTACAAGAGCTAAATTTGAAAAAAGTACATTAAAATCATGCCCACACGGTTGAAATGTATTAACTGCGGATTTCCCGAAAGTGCTGACTTCTCTTCAATTTCAATTATTTACTTCACGAGTCCCTTTTCTGCGCAATCTTAAATAATACGGATAAAATAATTAAGAGTTTAGGAGCAAACACAGAGGTGAAGATGAGAAAGAATCACGCTTTTACATCAACGAACAAACACCCTGCGAACCGCCACGAGGGCGTGTGACAGGAGATGTTGGGGCGCCACCCTTTTGAATCGACATTAAAAGAAAATGAAACGGGTGCACTATAAGACACAATGAATTATCGGAGTGTCTGATGGAAAGGTACACATAAACTGCTACATTCAGGCGAAACTAAGAGCGTAAAGAGTTTCTTCTTCCAAAGAAGATTAGAATCGGAAGGCCAAGGAACAAATGTTTGGGAACCATTATGAAAAATGGAGGGTAAAGGCAAATTAAACTTAATGAAAATGGGAGTGTTAAGGTATATTAAACATTTTGAAAAACGAAGTGCAAATTTGAAGGCAAAGTAAGTGACTGTAAAATGAAATGGCTAACACAGTACGGCCATAATGAAGAAACTTTTGACTATAATTGATGATTAAATAAATACAATCGACTTCAAATACATAATAAGTAAAAGAAATTTTAAATTGTCCTCTGTTCAATGAATTGTTCATTCTGCGACCATAGCTTGATACAGTTATCTTTATTGCTCAAGAATAGATTAAATCATTATGCACTAAATAAGAGCATAAAAAAGTAATAAGGCATGAAGAGTATCTTAACAATTACAAAAATATATTAAAGCGTCGCTCTCTGTGGTTGTAATATCAAGGTGAGAGTAGAAATGAAGTTCGTGACGGCGGAATCACGAAGTCTATGAAAGGGTTCAACAAGTGGCGACGGGACTAAAATGAATGCATTTCAAATGAGATTTAACCGTCTAAAAGAAATATAAATGCGGTAAAAAATTAATATGACGAAAACCGATTCCACTCGCGTCTCTTGTTATTATTGTATTGGAGTAGAAGAGGCCGTTTAATTGAAACCGCAGACTCCTTAGAGCTTTCCAATCGTAGGAGCACTTGTCGAGCCTGTCGGATGGGAGGTGTGGGCGCTGGGGGAAAGAAGCAAGGGGACGACGATGCATCTCTCGCGAAGACGGAAAGAGCGACGTGCGGGAGAGCGATTGCACGGTCACCCTTCCGCCAATGGCTGGAGAAAAGATCGGTGGGCGGGGAGCGGACGAGTTGGGGGATAAAAGGGGGATGCGTGACCAGGTGGGCGGGGATCGGACTGGCAGAGGGGGGGGGGAGTAAGTAGAGGGGTGCTCGGAGGTAGGTAGTGCAAGAGAGAGAAAGAGATAAGGGTGGGGGGGGCAGCCGCCAATCCTCTACACCACTCGACCGACATTATTCACGTCACGAATGAAAGAAGGGAAAACTCTCTTCTCCTCGAGACTCTCAAACTGTCTCCGTGATGGTTCCAAGGAGGGGAGGCGGAGAATGGGGGGGAGAGAAATGGCTTAAAATGTAAAGTGGGCAAGAGCCACAGTAGAGGAGGCCGTCGCTCGCTCAAACGTCGGGGAGCTACGTGGGAGACGTTTTTCACCTGGCGATCCGTGCACACGCGCCACGACCACTCGGTTTTAATTTTCGTGGGGCAAGACGGCCCCATTCGAATCCCTACACACCCATTCCTTTCCGCCGGAGATGCATGATCTTCGCCCCCCCCCCCGTGCGATTCCACGAAACACTCCATACACTTCGGGGGATCCCACCGAGAGGCCCGTACTTACGGAGCGAGCTGAACCTACGAAATTCCTCGATTGTGAGAGGCTGCCCCGAAATGAAACAACCCAAATCACGGCCATTAGTGACGATCATTCCGCAAGGGAATCCCGAACAAATGGCCTTAAGCATCACGCGCCATGGTCTCTGCCAAGCTCAAACGACGTCGAAAATGTGAAAACGGTAAGAAAACTCCACCGGACAGAGGAACACCAGATTGTCCCGCTGAGTGCCCCACGTGGCGTAGGCATTGACCATTAACATTGATTTTCTCCACAAATATTTTTTTAAAAACCCCAAATATTAACCTAAAAGAGAAATCAAAAATTTAGTTACTTTAATTTTTGAAATGTTTTCTTTAACAGCTTAACAAAGTTTTCGGAAAATCTCTGGGGGTAATAATATTCTCAACTCAGCCGTTTTGTAGGCATTATTTTTATTACTGGTTTTTATTACCGTTTTCAGCTAGCTTTTGGATGGACACAGACTATACACAGTTAAATGTCTACATCTAACCAAGCACCAAAAAGCACAGGATACATAGAGCCAAATCAGTCTTCGTAAAAATAAACATCTTCAGATGTCATCGCTACAAACGGAGATCCGCTTATTAAGATACTCGAGGCATGTGAAACGTGGTGCTCTAGACGAGTACTGAAAATCTCGCGGGTTGAACATGTTACGAATTAAGAGGTAGTATTCCACAGAATTGATTAGAGCGGTAAATTCTGAAGATGTGTAGCACCAAAAACTCGGATATCTTGGACACATAATGCGTTACCAACACTGATATAACCCGTGGCAGCTCCTTGCTCAGAGGAAAATATACGGGAGTAAAGGCACAAGCAAAGAATGATATGGTCATTGTAAACTTGAAGAAATAGTTTTCCTTATCTAATCCCAAAAGTTTTTGAAAATCAATTATTAAAGTTGGAATAGCTATGCTAATAGCCAACATCCACTATGGATAGACACAACAAGAAGAATCTAACACCACATAACGAAACGCCCGGCGCTAAAATTAACCTTCCTCAATTCCGCATACTTTCTGCCCACCTAAATCCTGTCCAAAATGCATATTCTTATCCTCCCGCTACTTCTGTTTAACATCCACACCGCTGCTCTCATGTGTCTATTACAATATTCCATCTACTACAGTCTCCTCCCTCTATCACAGCCTTCAACAATCCGCTGCTAATCCAAATTCTCTGCTAGCACAAAGATACCTTTGAATAAATAATTGCAAAGTGAAGGAATTGATGGATATAAGATAAAAAGAGTGTAAACCGCACGCTGCTCGAAAGATTTCATGTCCTTTAAAAGTATTTGAAGTTTCAAAGGGTAATTGTTTCTCTCCGAAAATAAATAACTGTATACGAGTTCAAGGAACATTTGGAAACACACCAGGGTTTGGATACTGTGCAACCATTCACTATTACGTCACAGTTAAGTAATTAGAAAGTTACATCTGCTTTAACAAGTGATTCTGTGCACTTACCCAGAGAGGCTTGTTGGCATTGGCACACATTCCCTGAGGAGAACAATTGGGCGATTCCATACACAAGTGGTGACAAGCAATATTTATATCAGGATAAAAAGTGGTAAAGCACGCGATGCATTATTCAACTCGTAGCAATCGCCAAGGATCCTTGGCCCTGACTTTTTCCCACCCGGTGACGCAAGCGATTCGCCTCCGGAAATGAAAAATGACGACATGCGTATCCCATCAATATGTAACTTGAATTCCATGTTTATATCGCAACAGCACCAGAATAGTTATTAATGACTCCTGAACACTCCAAGACAATATAAAACTTTCTTCAGCTTATCAACGACCTAGATAGCATCAAAGAAGTCAGCATTTTTTCCGGTTTCCACACATAAAAATACTACATCTCTCTATTGAGAACAAAGAATTGTAAAAATGAACTACATCTTCACGTTCCACGACCGCCCGATATTAACGAAGATCCGTTTATTACGATGCAATGCCTTCACGGTTCTCCTATATGGAGTACAATATTTGACTGACGAAAGTCTTTTTCTTTCTTAAGAATTGAAACGTAAGCACTCACACTTTCTTAAATCTCAAAGTAAAATTTCAAACTTGACTCAAACACACCCACTACCGTATAATGTAAACAGCCATTTATATTAGTATGTGTGCGTGGGCTTATGCACGAGCAAATATATATTGCGTGTGTATATATATATATATATATATATATATATATATATATAGTATATATATATATATATATATATATTTATTTATTTGTGCATATATATGTGTATATATATGAGTATATATATGTATGTATATATATGTATGTATGTATATATATATATATTGAAATATGAGTAACGGAATAGTTATACATTAAAGACTGATAGCTTAATACACACGCCTTTGCCGCGGCTTGTGGAGTGTTGTTTGCGAGATGTAGGTGTAGTTGGGCGTAGGGTATAACATTCTTTTTCCGTCATTAGTCGTATTATCTTCTCACTTCTGACATAATAAAAAAAATAATTCTTAGGCCAGTAAATGTTGAGGATTCCTGGGGAAAACTGGTCACAAAACTTAGTAATTTTACAAGATCAAGGGTAGTTTCTCGTGTGAGGCTTAAGAGCAATACAGAGAGGAAACAGGTTAACGGTGGCTGACAGGGAAAAAAAGCTCCGCTGTAGAACCTGTGCGCTTATATTATGTATTAACGTTCACACAAAGGAGAGATCAGAGTGGGAACTGTCGCCTGAATGTCGCTGCAGATGTTACTTCGTTACACAATTCTCGTTCTGCAGATCACAAGAAGGATGTGTGCCATTAACTCAACGTAGAAATTTACCGACGATCCACAATGAATTGTGACACCTCTGCAGACAGCAAGTAGTAACGAATTTACGGCATGCCAAGCTATAATTCAAGCGCCCACCTGCTTTCAAGCATTTGGAAATGTCTTTAATCATACCATCACATCATCAACGCAAACGAAAGCGCTTTATTAGCTGCCGGATTAACTGGCTGAATCTGCATAAAAACACAAATCTAAGAGGACAACGAAGCAAGTAAATGGGGTCCTATTTAGTAGGTACTTATTTTAGCTCAGGTGGGATTCAGCGATAAAGGTAAAGAGGAGTCTGAAGACAAGATTTTAACGCTAATGTACATGTATGTATGGCATATAATGCCTAAAGAACTAAGAGAATATTCTACCCTGATAAAAGTGAAATTTCTCAAAGATAAAGTAAATCACTAAGCTAAATGACCTTTTTTATACTGAATTAATTCCATAAACTAAAAAGACATTTACATGAGTTTAATCGAGTTTAACGATGAAACTAAAGGAATTATAATGGCCCCACAATACTTAGGTAGATAAGACTACAAAGATAAAATAAGGGAGATAGATTCAAATACTCATTCAGAAACATAAAGCCCATGATGAGGGTAGAAACTATTTGAAATAGGTCAATATTAGCTATATAGCCACGCTAAAACTAGTTTGACGGGGTCAAATGGAAATAATAATTGCTGTAATAACAGATTAATTGAAAAATAAACTATCGGTTAGAACAATACCGACACTAAGGCGAAAGGCTAACCAGCAGTTTGGAAAAGGCTAACTTATTAAATTCCTTCTTTCAAAGCGTCTTCACCAATGTCTGAAGGAATGTCTCCGATTGCTTACCGAATCGTACCCAAAATTGAAATATCATATAATGGAATGGAACGTTTGCTCAAAATATTAAGCCTAATAAATCCTACGGGCCCGATGAACCGCCCACTCGTATATTTATGGATCTAGCTTCGGAAATTGCGCCGTATTTAGAAATCATATTTAAGAAGTCGCTGGTAGATCACAAGGTTCCCAGATATTGGAAAACGATGAACGCTACAAAAATAATTGAAAACGGAGACAAGAAAGAATCGATTTACAACAGAACTTTTTCCCTCACATCCCTTTCGTGCAAGGTTATGGAACAAATAGTTGCAAGTTCGATCGTGAGACACCTCGATAATCAGGAGCTATTTTTGAAAAATCAGCACGGTTTCCGAAAGGGTCAATCCTACGAGACACAACTTGCGATTTTTGTTCATGATATTCTTATTTCGGGAGAGAGCAATGTTCCAGTGGACGCGATTTTTCTCGATTTTATGAAAGCCTTCGACGAAGTACCTCAGAGCAAACTACTCGCAACGCTAGAAGCATATGACATAGATAAAAATATCCGGGGTTGGATTAAAGACTTTTTGAATGGTCGAATTCAAAGAGTAGTGATAGATGGAGTTAGCTCAAATGAAGAAGAAGTTACTTCAGGTGTTCCTCAGGGGAGTATAATCGGACCTCTTTCATTCCTACCTTACATTAACGACACTGACTCTGCAGTCACTAGAAAGGTATGTTTTTATTTGCCGTCGATGCAGTGGTTTACCGCGATATACGTGATCCTGAGGACAAAACAGTTTTGCCAGATGACCTTAATGCTGCACAACGCTGGCGCGACACTCGGCAATTGGAATTAAACTTAAAAAGAGGCATAGTCTTAAATTTTTGGAAAAAGAGCAATTCCCACCCGAACGCCTACTACACCGAAATTGGGAACACCGAAATGGAAGGTGCCGACTCAATTAAATACCTAGGCGTTACCCTAATTCACGATCTCTCCTCGGTAAAACACATACGGGGAATATGTGGACAAGCTAACAAAAAATTAGGATTTTAGAAGAAAACTTGTAAATGTAATGAAAGAGAAGAGTACAGTACTTGTGATGAAAAGGTATAGGATAAATGTTATTATTCGCTGGTTATGCCTCACTTAGAATGTCCTGCAAGTATATGGGATCCTCAGAAAGTTGGAATGATTGCCGAATTGGATCGCGTGCAGCGTAGAGGAAATTGATCTGTAAAACGTTGTTATGATAAACTTGGTAGCGTAACCAAAATATTAAGTCAGCTAGGCTGGGATTCACTCACGGAGCGAAGGTTAAATTACAGATTGAAGCTATTGCATAAATTAGAAGGTCTCTTTAGCAGAGATGTTGAAAATGCATTACTATCCCCATCGTACTATGGTAGGAGGGATCATGTCAGTAAAATTAGAGAGATTTAGTGTAGAACAGATCGATTTAAGATGCCATAGGGATCGGACTAACATTTTCCGAACGCGGTAGGGTCATTTTCGGATCAAAATTAGTCCGGTGTGTATTCAACCCCTGCCACACACCCTAGCTGTGGCTTTCAGTAACTAAAATATCTAATAAATGCTGGTTCCAGCTCTTAGAAGTATCCGGCGATATGTATGAACCATCGTCAGCAGGGAAACGTGTTAACGATGCGGAAGATTCAAAAAACGACAACCATCAAATGACTCCATACTTAATACGTTCACACCATAAATATCATAACTTATTTTAAACTCTATCATAGCATATACCATTCCAAATGAGAAAAATCTATTTCCGACCCATGGCATCCCAGGTAATTCCCGAAGTGGCATTACTACGGTATATTTCATTCGTAAACTTAGCTTAGGGACTAAAATACGAATGGATCAGGCCATCAGATAAAAATAGTTGTTATTTTCTCAAGCAAAATAAAAAAAAGGATAGAATTTTAAGCACGTTACTGCCATCTCATTTAACCGAGCGGCGATAATATCTTGGGCACATGCCATTCTATCCATTCACACGTATAAAATAGTCGAGAAAAATATATTCTAAGATCCTCTAATTGGGCATCTAAGCACCCTAATGACCTGGGAGACACATGAGGACCCCTCCAAATGGAAGGAGGGGGAGGAGGGAAAGGCAGGCAGCCATAGCAACCGACCATCTTCTCCGCCGAGTACTTTTTCCATCTCTCCCCTCCCCTCCCTTGGGTGACCTTTCTCCCGCCTCCCCCTCGGACCATTAAGCCCACCAAGTGACCACCGTCAACGTCCAAACAAATTCCCTCTCCGGTCGCTTGTCACCTGTTCGAGGCAAGACGAGAGGGGCCCTCTCTCTCTCTCCCCCCATACTCCTCCCCACCAACAAATCTCCGCCCTTTGCTACGGCACCAACTCTGGTGTGCGTTGGTTCTCTTACAGCGCCGCTCCTCCCTTCCCCCAACTTCAACCGTTCCCCCCACACCAACTACTCCGTTCCCCCTCGCACGAATACAAAGGGACCCCTTGGCTTATTCAAGGAGTTACCTTTTGTCTCACCCGTCGACTCCGCTGTTCTTTACTTTTCCACGTCGATGCTGTGGCGGACTTTGGAGTCAGCGGGACTGTTTAAAAGTATTCCAGAAATAGTTCCGTTCTGTAAGAAACCGCAGCTGCGGTGGTGTGAGTCTTGGACACACGGGACTCTCTTTGAGTGCGTACTCCGAACTCCGAAAAGAACGCATCGTCAATATTTTTCGAAAAAAATGAATTTACAATGGTCATCCCGCGATTATCCTTATTTGCCACCTCCCACGTTTCACATATCATGTCGCATTATGCTACATTCAGTGTATTCATTATGCGTGAATGTGAGTTGGATAGGTACGTCAAGTTTATTTAAACTATTCTCCTCAATCGGCTAAAACCTCCGAGGCTAAACATTCACGTCGAGACCATAAAATCGAAAACTAAGTGAGAAAGTAAGAGGTGCTCGTACTTTCTAATTTATGAGAGCGGGATTGTGAGTCAAATATTGCCGATCTTATTTTTGCTACATTCGTTCGTGTATTCAAGAACTTCAAGCGAGAAAACAGGACGCCGAATCACGAAATAAAATCCTGAAATATGATATCGTTATACACAGACGCGGACATACGACTAAAAATAGAGAATTCATAAACGAGCTCTAATTTGATTTCTCCGTTTTCTTTGATATTTAACAACGAAGAATATGTTTCTAGGAAAGATTTTACAGAAGAAGTTACATTGGTTTCGAAAATAAACGCTAAGCACTATTTTCCGAAACCAAGGGAAATCCTTTCGGGCCATAAATAGGGGTCAGGGATTTCATTGTCCCCTATATTTTCCCACGCATGTCTTCGCAAAAGTTAAAAGACCCGCGCTCCACTGTTCTTCCCAAAACGCCCTCCCTCCCTCCTTAACGCCGCACACTTCATAGTGACCGAGAAATTCCATTGTTCTCAGCCTCCGCCAAACTTTCCCTTCCGGATTATTTCACTCGCTTTTTGCAACGCTGGCCGACGGTCCATCCGTCGTCGCTGCCTTTGTGTGGAATACCCCGCCGCGGGGAAAGAAGGGGGAAAATCTCGCGTTTTATTACGCAAAGGAAGTCGATGATCACTCCTTGGGATTACTTATCCGATGAATACCTCCTCCCTTGCCATCTTCCTGAAATTCCTTCCCAGCATCCCCGGAGGCATGCGGAGGAGTGATGGGGGTGGGGGACATTTTTCGTGGCCAACCCCCCACCGCATCTCCCCTGCTGTTTTGTTTCTCGCACATGTCAACTTGTAATGGTCCGCAACGATTCTCTGCGAGAAAACGTCGGCAAATGTTTTCCCATTTCCGTCCCCTGGGGCTTCCCGCCTCCCTTTGTGACCAACACAGTGGGCACAGGCTTTTGTTTGCGTGTGGCCGAGAATCCCCGCAGTTTCCGCACTCCTCTTGCCCTGGCGCTCCTCCCTGTCTCGCGGGGGTTTCCCTTTTCCCTTTCGGCGCGCATGAAATCTTGACCCGACTTTGTTGTCACGAAAGCCATATTGTTAACACGGAGTCGCCTTTTCTTGGAATAGTTGTGCTTTGTCACCAATCGGCTTTGCGGAATAGTCGGAAAGCATAGCAGCGACTGACACAGCTGGTCCTAAGTGATTGATTGCAGGCCAAGTTTTTGTACCGCACAAAGCTTCGTGACGGGTGGTATAACCTTAGCAACTTTGCAATGTGGTTAACACATATAACTAGTACCTATATGTACCTTGGTTTTCATCGATGCAAATACGGTTGAGGACTCTTTGGCATGCCGCGATTGAAATCAATTCATTACAGGGCAGCACTCCGGTACCAACTGGCATTTAATCCTAATATTTTGCGACGAAAGAAATTTCATACAAAAACTATTTCGAAATAGCAGAATCAAAAATAAATCCCAAACATGATATGCAAAGCTTCTCAAAACAGCAGAATAACCCTTCACACTACCTAAAAGATTAAAGACTACTCTTCCTTTCTCTACCCGGATTTCCCAACGTTTTCCTTTCTATCACGTTCTCCCTTCAGCATACCACTGTCTTTCAATATTTCTTCCATCATACCAACATGATTAGCATAAAATTGTTCGATCTGTTATAAATTTTCCTTGAACGAGATAAAATCATGTCCCATTGAATGTTCCTCTAAACTGAGCTGCACCTAAATATGTGGAACAATTTTTACACACGCTTAATCCATATATAACCCTTAAATCGTCTTGGAAATTAAGGCTTCCGGTAAATATTCTATTTTTTAGCAACTACGCAAATGAAATCCCAAAATTCATCTATTATATATATATATATATATATATATATATATATATATATATATATATATATATATATATATAAATCTTCCAATGGAGATCTCCGTCGAAATCATCAAGAAATAACTTGTGAGTGATCTTTTTATGTGTTCTTATATTGTTTGTTGCTGTCCAATTTATTATTCAACACTTCCGTGTTACGTCGACGAAATCATATATGTATGTATATATATATATATATATATATATATATATATATATATATATATATATATGTATATACATACACACACACACATGTATATTGTTGAATAACTGAAATAATATATGTACTCTGGCTGAAATTGTCTAGGTTTAATCACTTACTCAAGGTCTTTCCATGGAAAATACACACTAAAAGAGCCCAGAAAAAATGCATTGATAAGTTCTAACCTACTGATGCGGCATTAAAATTATTCATGCGGTAGCGTTAATTTCGTTTGAATTTTATTTATCTGCCGGTTAGTTTCGTGCATGTAATAATCTTCTTGGTTCCAGTGACTACAAACCCAGGCTATCTAGTGACAATTTCACGCTTTCTATACCTTGAAAACACGAAATAGATCCCTGTATCCTGTATGGTTGCAAAAATTAGGATCTTCTGCACTTCAATGCTAGGTCAACTCAGATCAACGGAAAATAAACAACTCTCCTTAATGTTTTCATTCGATCATTTTCCTACAGTTAATTTGATGAACCCCACTAGTTAAGAAAAAGAATATTTTCCTTTTCCTCCTAATGATGATGCTCCAAATGTGCTTTCTCCATGCTAGGTTCTTTGATAGTTTGATTCCCATATATTTTACTCGGTATGCTATGCTGCCTACGCCTCCGAGTATATAGGCTTGAGAGTGTATGGATTTATTTTCTTATAAATGCATTTACCTCTTCCTCCTTGAGATAATACCGAGACCCGGTTCAGATACTAAACACAAGTATGGTCAAGATTGCTAGAAAGTGCCTCATAGTCCGTCTTTTTCCTAATACATCTTAGTAGATGATGTATTATATCCGATACTTGTATCCTTAATCTATATAAAATACGTAATATACACAGTGATTGACCGCTGTGATTTCAACCCAAACATTAAAATAAGCGATGCCCCTCAGTCAGATTAAGAATTTAAGTCTCGTAAAAAATGAGTTTATCCTCATTTCAGAACATCGACAATATTTTTTTAATACTAAGCATTTATTTCTTTCAAGGAAAGGACATGTAGGCCTCAATGTCCATGTATTTTTCCTTGAGGTGCCTTAGGTGCATACCATAATAGAGGCAACTGGGAAATGCCATTATTCTCGAGGTCTTCATTATTGAGCTGGAACGCAGAGGTAATCGAAACGTATCTCAAAGTACTTTCCCAAAATTAAATAAAACGTTTTCATTCTACTTTTGGAGGCATGAATGCATTAATAATTTTATTTCAGCCACTACCGAGACCCCCAAAAAAATTATTACCGGTTGAAAATCCACTGCTGCCATCAGGAAAGATTATAAAATTAAGCCATGAATAAGTGAATAGGTTCATAACTGTTGTGTTGCAAACACGCGTGTACGTAATAAAAGCGCAACCAGCAAGTAGGTTAAGGATAATACGGAGGCGCGGCAAGATGGGACGAACTATGGCATTAATCGAATCGCGCAAAAGAAAGCAGCCGGTTATCACCCGGTGGGTTTTTAGGTGATGATCGACCTCAACTGACTTCATGTTGCCTAAGCGATACCGCGCGTTTCTTCTGCGTCACGAGAGACAAAAAAGATAAACATATATGTCTAGTAACCATCCCTTCCCCAAGAAAGGTATTCAAAAGAATTTTTCTGCGTTTATGACGATTCCGAACCTGTCGCCTCAATGTCTTCACCCTGCATTTCTCTTTGCTCGCGCCATCACCTAACTTTGCTTAGAAGAAGATAACTCTTGAGGGACCCTTTCCGATTACGGGAGAATTAATAGGGACTCAAATATCCCGAGAGGTCAACAGCCCCCCTGGCGATATATCACGCAAAAATATTCAGCTCCGCGAAAACGCTGATGCAAAACGAACTACGAGTGCCTCTTTTTCCCCTCGAATTTCGATTTGCCAACCACAAGAGAATCGAATCGTTGGCGCGGGAACGTTTCCATTAAAACGGTCGCCCGCAGCGTCCCTTTGGAAATGCTTAAAGGGACAACCAATTTCACTATCGACGACGACCGGTTAAATTTCCAAATCAATTGGATCAAAGGATTGCCCTAAAAGTTACTGTGTCCAACAATCAGGGCGATAAAACGTAATCAGCCCGCAGTTGTAATACATTACCCCCGATCATAACTCGCGCCACCTCTTCACCAAACGGTGAGCCCTGTGTGTTTCGGCCGCAACTTCGTGATAAGCCTCACTTAAAAGGAATCGAAGAGCACACGATAAAAACCGCACTCAACCACCGTCACTTAATGCGTCCATCCCGGAGGATGACGGCCGAATGGCTTCGAAATACAAGTCCGAGTCTACGCTTTTAAGGGGCGTTTCGGGGGGAGAGAAGGAGTGTGTGTGTGTGATGGGGGGGAGAGAGAGAGAGAGTGGTGAGGAAGAAAAAATCTGAGCTACCGAAAAAAACCGATAAAGACACGCGTGGCTCCACTTCTTTTTCCTGCCCCGGCCACCGAAGTGGAGATTTCCCAAGCGTTATGAGCGCGTGCGTGAGACCGACGGCTCCTCTCGGAAGATGCCGGGACGGGGAAGGGGGAGAGAGAGGAAGAAATCTCAACCCCCCCTCACCAAACCGTCCCACACCCAATCCCTTTTTCCTCCTCCATCCGACTTTTTATCTCCCGTTCGCCTCCCCATCCTCCTCCCAAGGTTCGCACACGGTGGCTGCGCGCCCGTCTCCCCCTCGGCCGGGAGTGGCACCAGCGCCATCACGCTAAGTGGTCCCGTCCACTCGACACTTCATTTAAGTCGCCCGGCCCATCGTCTTGAAGGAAAATATGTCCGTCCTTATCCACCACACTCCCACCCCTCCCGCACAATCCCGAACCCCTGGATCCCTCCGCAACTCCCCCCCTCCACACACACCGACCCCCATACCGCCCACTGAAAACCCTCCCACCTCCTCCGACGTATCATTCAACCTGAGAGTCCGATGCTGTCCCGCTTTGCAGCGGACAACGGGAGGGAGGGGAAGAAGGATGGGGAATAATGCACCAAAGAGAGAGAGAGAGTCTTTCTCCTCACCGTCTCCTTTCCTCTCGATTTTATATTTCACTTCGCTCGGCCGGTTAACTTATAGGACTCTCTCTCTCTCTCTCCCTTTCCGATTAAGTGACCGGGGTGGACGACGAGAGGGAGGGAAACACGGGTGAAGGGGCCGTGAGTGCGAATGAATGAAGCCAGCGGAGATGTGTGCGTGTTTGTATGTGTGGGGGGGAAGGGGATGAGGCGGGGAAAGGGGATGGGATAACGCGGGAGTCCTCTGTCTGATTGATGGCCAGATAAGCTCGGAGGTGCACAAGAACGGGGAAGGCTCGCAAACTTCCTGCAGTTCTCTCTCATCCCAGTGGATGCCGTTCCGGTGAGGGCTGAATTACGAGAAACAAAAGGGGATCTTTACTATTTGTTCATGAATAACACTTCTATATGATTAGATAAGAAAACAATCATGGGAGGGGAAGGAAAAACAGTTCGACTCATGCTTTAATGAAGCACTGCAATGAATCCAGGGCTGACGATAGCATATTCCTCCAAAGAGCTTCAAAGATGTGAGGGTAACCAGTGAGAAAAGTGACTGAAAGTCTAAGAGAGCAACAGCTAAATGGTGAAGTGCCATCATTGCCGACCCCGGTGGCGGCGGGGTAACGTCCTCGTCTACCATTCCAAGGGTCGCGGGTTCGATTCCCGCCTGGGTGAGTTTTCCTCCACCTAGGGCTTGGGTGTTTGTAAATGTGATCATTGTTATCTTTGTTAATAGTTCGATGTAAAGGCCAGAATGTGCTGTTATCGGACTTATACTGAATAAATAAATAAATAAATAAATTGCTGCTGCGTGCCAACTATATCAGGAAACGGGCTATTCAAAGAAGCTACACAAAAATCAGCGTGATGTGAAACCCATGAGGCAGTTTCCTGGCCTGATACTCTGGTAGATTATGGTCACATCCACCTCGGGACAATATTTAAAAAAAAATTAAGAGATACAGTTACAGACACTAATTTCCGAAATATTTGTTTTCTTAATTGAATACCTGATATGGTGTTTGGTAGTACATTTTAGGTCACAAAAGACTCACTCCTTTTCCCAAGTAACACGTAGCTTGACGAAGGATATGTATTTCGGTAGGGCATGATCTTAAGCTACAACTTAGTTCGAAAGGCACCAAAACGCCATTAAAGTTTTGTACTGTAACTGCCAAAGGTGAAAACAATAATTTTTTTTATTAAAATACGAATTTAAATCACAACAAAATATTTTAGATACATTCCTTGCAGAAAATCAATTTGCTTGTTGACCGAGGAAACTTTTTATTACAATCAAAACATTTTTCTGTATGAACAACAAAGCGAACGAACTAAATATCACTAATAACTAGGGAATTACTGACAGGTCATTATATGAAAAAATAATAGGAGCAAAATAAGTCTATGAATTAACGATATTTATCAATAATAAAATAATATTGTTTAACCCTATCATGCTCTTACTTAAGCGTTCTAGCACAGGTAAGTTCATTTCGACTGAGGACAATTTCTAGTCCGATTACCTGCACATGAATTAAGTACGACGTCCTTGTCTCAGACTCTCAGCGACTTAACAAAAAAAATAAAACAGATGCCAAATATTACAATCCAAATCTATTCTATATTGAAACACAAACTAATATTTAGCCAAAATCCTTGCCCTACATTTAAACCGTAAAAATGCAACTATCTACAGCAATGGTGTTGTGAACGAGAAAAGAATAAAGAAAGCATGGCGTTTAATTTGAACTCAAAACAATAACAGTAAAGAAAGCTCAGTCCCCGTTTGGTAATTACAACTTCAAATGCACGGACATAACGGTATTGAAATGCCCTGGGAAATTAACATTTTTCCGGGCAAACGACGGAAGCAAGCAATTTTTTTCCACTTGTGATGTTTTTACGATAACATTTTTCTCACTTTAAATTCCACACTGTGAACATTCCTATCACTTGGAATACCAACTCAGAGATTATTTTATTAAATGCTCAAATTCAAGCTGTAACGTATTCCTGGAATGTCACCAGGGCAACAAAAAAAATTAAAAATTAAAAACATCTGGCACTAAGAGATAACTTATAAACTACATTGCCCCCACGTAATGCCCACCTAGATCTCTTTGTGGCTCCCAAAATGGAGGAGCATACTAATAAATTCAAAACAAGTTTTTTTTAAAGCAAATGACGATGGATAAACCGAAGAGGAAGACTATACACCGATTCAGAGGCGTGGAAAAATCTCCAACGAGAACTTTACTCCTGTCCCCCACTAAGCTACCATGAATATGTAAGTTCTCCTGGCGAAAAACGGCCATTCGAAGTATATATTTTCCGCAATCTAAAGCGGACTGGTCTGAGTCTTAAATTCGAGGTAAAACAGCGATCCGATACTTCATATTTATCTACATCTAAACAATATCCCGCCAACTGCCGCAAGGCTGTGTGGCGATGGTGATTGGCACCAATTATGCATTCACAACTATTAGTTCATGCAACTATTTTGATATGCAATGCATGCAATACTTGACTAAAACTTGATTATTATTAAAACTATTCGGGTGCTTGGGTTCGATTTCGCATATCGCGCGAGTGAAGAACGAATATCTGAATGAAATGTGATCGGCGAATGAAAATTACTGACACAACACCCTATTTAAAAGTAATACATACCTTCATACCAATCTAAGAAAGTTACATAATCAACTATGTCAGCATAATTACAGGAGGAAAATATTTAGATAACGATTGGAGTTCTATTTTATAGATTTTTCAATGAAATGAATACAATTAATATTTTTGATCATCATAATTTGAAAAATTATCCATATTTACATGCATATCCCGAATTAAAGCGAGTATTGACAGTCCGACTTGCCTTTCTTTATTTATACTTTTCGAAAACTGGGGTTGTGACCACAACTCTCCCAAGAGGCGTTGTGGTTGTAAAATGCATAACGAAAAAGGTTATAGACAGTGCTCAAATATCGTGCGACGGTACTCATAAACGCAATTCCTGTCACTGTTCAAAATCATCAGAACATTCTTCAATCTGATTCTTCGAAAGACAGGATCCAGCAATTTTTATACGGAGGAAATCCCCGTTGAATAGCATTGGCACGCCAAACTTGAACCATACGAGCCCAACGTTTTCAATGACCCTCAGGCCCTATTAGTACTTATTTCAAGTAGACGTTGTATTACTACAACAATACTTGCAGCAGTACAATTTAACTGTGACAGTATCAGTAACAACAATGATGCAAAAACCGAGTCAAATTTAGCTACAACCTTGCAATTTAGGGTAAATTTCGCCGCTGCACAGTACGCATTCCGCTTATTAATCCATTTTTTTATGTTTTTAAGTATGTTTACATATATATGCCTTTCGATATCCACAAAAATCAATTCTCAGGAATTTTTTAAACGAAAGTGAGGCACTTGAAAAATCTAGAATATTTTTCTCGCCATGTGATCATAACAGTTTTCAAATTATTTTCACTGCAAATGAGTAAGTGACTTGATATATTGTTTACCGTTACACTGGAGTATGCGCTGGAACCTTTTACTTCCTCTCATACCCAAGGGGAGGAACGATCGCCCACAACGCCCTCTGCATTTATCATCTAATGTCTGGGCCGCCTCTTAATACGCCTGAATTTATATGGCGTGGTAATCGAATGTTAAAGACTTGGAGAGAGGAGTCAATGTTTGCCCTTCTGGTCCTCTCTCTGAATCGTTGATATGAATTTTGAACTGGCTACATTCCGTCTGTTACTAATTGAAGATTCCATTAGAACAGCGAAAAAATTTGCTTTCTTTCATTTTTCATTCCCCGTACTCCAAGGCTTCAAAAGAGAATCAGAAACCCATATTAAATTCTATTGTTAAGAATACGATCTCAACGATTTTATGTCCTCTAAAATGTTTGGATATCGAACCACTAACAATAGTCATATTTGACATTCGATAAAAAAATTATATGCTTCAATGTTATTTCCCTAATATCAAAATCAAAACTTGGAGAAAAAAGAGCGCCGGGCAGCAAGATGAAGAAACCATTGTTCAAAACGATTAGTGCACTATTTTAAAAAAATTGCTATTGATGAATTTTTTAACGCCAGAATGGAAAACCAAATCGCACTCCGCAAGCAGAATCGCATGGAAACAGAATATAACGCCAAAAAATACTAACGTACTAATTAATTAACTAATAAATACTAACCAAAGTACTAACGTTGAATTTGTAACAGTGATTGAAATGAATTGCTAACCGATTGCAAAAAATAACACACACAACATTTGTTTCCCGTCTATCAAATTACGCAAATTAATTGACATTGACTGATTACTAAATGTGATCATCGCCGGAACGGAAAAACAAAATCTCGAGTAGCAAGCGGAACCGCATAGCAACAGAAAATAACGTCAAAAAACCAACCAGATGATCCCAAACATATTTTACCGATTACATCTCTTTAAATCGCATTTATTGCACGGGAGAAAAACCGCCATTACCAGCTCACGGGGAAAGCTAAGAAGGGCAAAAACAAAAGAAATAAAGGCACTGGACTGGACGGAACATTCAGAAAATCCCTCGCGAGGGTCGGGGAGAGAGTCGAGAGGGATTGGAGAGGGGGAGGTTGGCGAAAAGGACTAACCGAGAGGTGTGGGAAAAGAGCAGCGAATAAATTCCAAGACAAATACCCTCGTGGACACTCGAAATGGGATAAAAAAGTCAAACCTTCGATTATCGACAGCGGCGTTGTAGAAAGCGTGCGTGGGACCTTGCTTATTCAAACGTGATTCGCCACGGCTCCGGATGGCGAGTTTATGAGTGCCCTGGGAGGGAGAAAGGGGAGGGACGGAGAGGGAGGACGGTGGAGTAGGGTAGGCGGGGGAGAACGGAAGGAGAAACGTCGGAGGGAGGGGGAGCAAACTGTGGTACGGGGGGAAGTTTAAAATGTAATTGCCGATATGGTTGGAGGGCGGGGTCGGCGTGGGGACTGAGAAAGGGGTTGAGCGAAGAGGTAGGAGGGCCTCCCCGAGGGAGAACGCGTCCGAATGGGAGGATATGAGCGTAGGTGGGTGGGTGGAAGCGGTCATGGTGTCCGCGGCTCATCACTCAGGGCATGGGATGCTGGAAATAGGGAACGAAAGGTGGCAGGAAGGTGCCTAAAGGGGTGACGTAGGCAGCGGAATAATATTCCGATGGGGGTTTGACAGGGGGAAGGGGAAAAATACGAGAGTGGGGGCATTGAGATTGGAATGGAAGGGAGGAACCCGACACGATTGTAATTATTTTATTGCCATTGACGATAGCTAAAATTTATCCCTTTATAGGTCGTCGTTGCTAATAACCCACTCCCTCTGGCCAATTACAGTCCGACGCCAATAAACCGGAGACAAGGGAATTCGGAAGGAATCGCCTTTTAGGGGGAACTCAACTTTTAAACGTCATTTCGATAATTTATGGTTCTATTTCCTGCGCTCCCGTTTCGTATGAAGACACCCAACCCTTACCCAAACTCCCGCCCCCCTTTCTCCCCCCCAAAAAACAAAATAAAGCCCGACCGGCCATGTCGATCGCGCGCCGTAAAAGTCCCAGTTTCCCACGCAATTTGTCACGTTCCATTGACGAAAACCCAAAATTTGGACCGCTTATGAATGGCTCCCTGAGTAAATACGTAAATAGCAGTATACGAGTTTGTCTGTGTATATATTTATACGTGTGGGTAGCCGAATGGAGTCGGAGGGTAGGCTGGAGTGTGAGAGGGTGGCAGGGGATGGAGGGTGGAGATGGAGTGAAGGGGGTGGGTGAGCAAGGAAGGGGGATGAGACCGGTGGAAGATTGGGATGGTGGGGATGGGCAAGCGGAGAGAGAGAGCATCCTTACGACCTTCGTAATTTATGGGAGACACGGAGGGAGAGGTACCGCCACCACCCCCACCACCACCGAGGGATGGAGGGAGAGGGGAAGGGGGAGGCCGTCTTCGAAAGAGGAGGATAAGAGGGGAGGCCGAAGGGAGGAGAGAAGACGACAGGCCTAATAGGAAAGGATGCTCACTCGGGAGATTCACCTGTCGGACGGTGTTGCCGCGCTTACACCCATGCTGCTACCCCCGGGGGCACGGGAGCGGGGGCACAGAGAGGACGAGGGTGGAGGGGGGAAGTGGTGGGGAAGAAGCAGAGGAAAGACGAGGGCGGGGGGGAGAAGAAAAGCGAGCGCCGTTGCCACGTCTCTCTCTCTCGGCTCTCCTTCCCTCACTCACTCCTCCACTCGCGAGCCGAAACGGTCCTCCCTCTGCATGTGCGGGAGGGCGAGTGGACCAACGCTGAGGGAGAAGGGCGTGCGAAGTGGAATGGAAAAGGAAGTTCGCGGGGCTGGAAGACCGGGAGGCGCAAAAGAGTTGTGCGGGAAGAGCGAAACCCGCGTGGGAGAGGAAAGTGAGGAATTCCGACGGACCTAATGGACATCGTTTCTATCTGTAGCAGATTTTCCTCACCAAGGCGGCCGAATCACTCAACGCGAAAAACTATTCTCAACTGACAATGAAATGATATCGCGGGACTGGGCAAAAGGTTCGTTCAGTGCTGAACAAACGAAGTCGGCACGTTTTCTGCGAAGGGAACGTGATAAAAATCAACGCACGCATTACTATACATTTAAAAAGGATTCAAATATACTGTACTTCGGCTGAATTGGAAAATACAACAACCGAAGTAATGTTGCGAAATAGTGACGAAAGTGCTCCACTGGTGAGCATTTGAAAGATACTACGCTCGAAGACGTCACTGAAATATTTCTCTATTTTTAGAAGAGTTTCTCTGTCATCCCTATTTTGGCAGGTGTTCAACTTCCCCCATACACGGATATTTTGCTTCTCACGGGTCTTACTGTTCGGGGAGCAAACAAGATTCGAATCAGGTATTGCGGAAATAAGGTTTGGTCGTGAAGACACGTGTTCGCACACAAATGCATAAAGTGGCAAGCCCAGTCTTGGTCATACAAACCGCTCTGTCCCGTCTTGTCACAAATCTTTCCCTAACGCTAATCTTTTCTCAATGAGCCTACACCATATTCCTGAGGATTTAAAACGTTTGAGGTGTGAGCGGAATGCATTGGTAAGGTGTGAGGACAACGGGCTCAAGTGGCAAAAGAGGGTGAGATATTTTTTCAGCGTGGAGCACAAAGGAAAATGATCTGGGAGCGGGAGGAGCGAATTGAGACGTTGAGATGGAATATGGCATTGTATTTTAGGCACGGGGGCACGCAATGGCAGAAGTTAAAGAGCCGAAGCCGGATCTCAGAAGCGGACAAAGGAATTTCTCGGGTCGAAATTGATGCCATCCCAGTCACCTTCTTCACACAGTGTGGAGGAAAAGGAAAGGCAAAATGGAAGGAAACCTGGCGAGTCTTTCTCCTTAGAGACTTCACTATTTCAGAACACCACAAGAGCATTAATCAGTGGTTTTAGATGACTCGAAGCTTGGACTTACGCCACCTCATATTTAAGACGGGAACCCTAGGGGCAAGGTAGTAATCGTGAATCGGAGTTGGAAGCATATTGAACAGTTCTCAAAGGGTTGGTTTATACTGGCATTCAAAAGCGTAGTCGGACGTCAAGGAGTCAACGATTTGGAAGAAGTGGTCATGACGAGGAGGATTTTGCGTTTCAAAAGTGTGAAATCAAAATACTTTTTCTGCGAGAGACAATTCACCGCAAAAGAATGAGCAACTTAAAGACGGACGGAATATGCCCACACGTAATTTTTTCCACCCTCTGTGATTGACTCGAAAGTGTTTTGGCAGGAATAAAAGCCCGAAGAAGAATTTTTTTGACTGAGGAGGTGGGTGTGTAGCGGTTATTGACGTCTTCTGAGGGGGCGGACAATATATAAAGTTTTGACAATCTGAGACTGATGAGGGGGAGGGTTGCCTGAGGACGGGTTTAGAAGGTGGGGAGGGAAGGGTGAGAGGTAGGAATCATAAAATGTGGTGACGTCATTTGTGCATTTTCTCGGGGGAAGGTACCGGAGTCAGAATAGCACGTACGGTTCCGAGGAATGGAACTCGCATCCACCGTGCCGCAGGAAAAAAAATCTTTTTCAGACATCCATTTCCTTAGACTTTATCTTTTCCTCTCCACCAAAGCCACCTTTCATAGAGGAGTTCTATAAGAATAACATGAAAGAGATTTTAGTCAAGGCGAACAAAGCGTTAGGCCAGAATGGGGCGTGTTTGCACACCAAAGGAGAAACCATCACCTCGGAAAACGATCAATCGGCAAGGAATGCCAAAATAATTTTTCTTGGACAAAAATTAACTATATGGAAAATCTGGTTAAGCTACGAACGTCAGTTATTAACTTTTATCTACCCCGAGAATACTACACATTGTTAAGCGTACACTGGCCATCGTATGGCTGGAGCAAACTATCCTTGAAAATCACCAAAAGGTCATCTTTCCGCATGTTAAGAAATAGGTATGAACTCATGTGGCTTAATCGGCAAAGTTTCAAACACTTTATGTCTATGGCCTTCCAATAATTTCTGCGGTCTCCACCACACTGTTGAGAGTATTCCTCTAGCACTTCATGAAAAATTTACGGGTCATGGTATGAACACGCACTATGACAACACTGACTTCAAATAGTTGAACTCAATCCAATTAAAGCCACGAGTGCAAAAAGTCCGCAGATAAAAATTCAACGTTCGTCCTCCAGCTCTTCACTCCCCCAGGATTTACTCCATCAGAGTTTGGGACGTCTGATAACCTCGTTGCTGCCTGACAACCACACATACCGAAGAAAGAGAGAAAAAAACACCCAAGGTCATGGGAATGGCGAGAGTGGACGACAAAATAGAAACGAATGGGTTGGCACGGCGAGAGGAGAGTGTACACGGGTCCCGAATCACGGCGGGGAGAGAAAGAAGAGGGCGAGACAGACGCGATGATGCGATTGCTTGAAGTGTTTGTGCTCCTTCTTTCGTACAAATATATATATACGCATCGGCGTTTTAAGGATCCAGTTCCGGGCCATAAAGAATAGGGAGCCGATTAGCCGTAGGCCACCCGAGAATCATCAATCACGCTTAACGAAAAATCCGGACAACTCTTCTGTCCCGACCGCGGGTGTGTTTGAGCGCTTGGTGTGAGTGCGTTGTCTCTCCCTATACGCCGGATAGGGAAAAGATTGAGAGAAACTGTACTGCGGACACGTTTATCACCCATTGATTTATGCGAGCCCGTTACTTAACAAGGCCTCCATATGGTGCCGGGGCGAAGTTGGTGTTGGTGCTCGCCTTTGCTCACCAAACGAGGAAGGGTGGATTCGAGGTGGAGCGAGGGGGGGCCGAGGTGTGCGTGTGTGTGTGGAAGAGAGAGAGGGAGAGGAGGCTGCGTGGATGGGCAGGGAAGGGTGAAGGGAAAGGATCGGAAAAGGGGCGGGCTCACCTTTTGGCCGGGAGGAGAGGCGTACGGAATGAGATGGAGGAATAGGGATGGATGGAGGGAGGGTAAGGGACGGAGGGAACGAAAAGTGCTCGGGGAAATGTATGCAATGCGCACACGAGCACAAAAAGCCACCAGGAGAAGAGAGGGAAGGTTTCGGGGAGGGGAGTGGGGGGGGGGGTGAACCCTCCCACACGGGCCATTTTGTTTCGTCGTGATGAATTATCCCGTCAACATTCATCATTCCACTCTCCCCTTCCCCTCCGAGAGGACGACGCAGGCGATTTTTCTAGAACCGATACCCGATTTAAATACTCGGTGTGAAAAATCGACAATTACCTCGGAAATCTTTGCGGAAGCCCCCAAACCTTCCCGACTCCCTTAACCCTCTCTTCCCCTCCAATCCTCCCACTCACCCACATAGACCGTGGAAAATTCAAACTATAAACATAATTTTAAGACCATTCATCAATACGCGGCAGCGGTTGAGTTTTCCCTTACGCCTCCCAGATGTAAATGAGTGCGCTTCGTGGCATTTTTTTTGCCATTTCCGATTGCAGTCATTCCTTCGGTAATCGAGCAACTGGATGAGAAAATTAAAATCTTGCATTTGCATGCTATCACATGCGAAATAAGCTTCCCTTCTCCGCGTGCGGGGACAGGGAAAAAAAATTTTAAATGGCCACGGTTAACGAGCAAATGGCTTCAATGATTACTTCGTTCTACAAAGTAAAAAGAGGCGGGAATTTTCGCGAGGCTGCCATTTTGTCGTGAGCATAAACACCTGCCTGATTTAACTTCAATTACAGTTAGAACGTATCCCCACTTGCCTGTGTGCGACTTACAATTAGCAGTACATTTTGACTATGATACTGAATCACGCTCCTACCTTAAGGATTTTATAGATTTTCAACGCTGCTAATTCGATATCAGTAAATATATTTTTCCATCATGGACCCAGAACATTAATACTAACTCATTATTCTCTCCACCGCAAGGTTTAACGTTAACACAATATTAATGAATGATGTTTTTCCCATGAAGATGGTGAACTAACATTATTGCAAAGCTACAGAAATACACATAGCTATCCCTCACTCTATTTTGCCACCAAATAAATAATTGCCAGTATTGAAGGAATGTGTTACGATGCAACGGATTCTTGTCAAACAGATACCTTCTCGTTCGAAGGGCCCTGTTTCTCTAGCCCATTAGGGAGCGTCTCCAGTACCTAAGGCGTTCTGTTGCTACCTGAGACAATCACTTCAATGCAGAAGAAACAGAAACACTAATATGATGGACATAAAACCGTGCGGAAAAACACTCCAAAGCTTAAGAAGAAAAATCTAACTTTTAACAGAAAATCACGGTTTCAGCTGGGTTAAGACGCTTTTGACCTCAGCTTTTCAAAAATAAATATTATTTTTAATAAAAAAATGAAGATGAGACTTATTGGTCAATCATGGGACTTGGAAAATTAACAATAACTTTTGCGAGGTGAGAAATGATATCCTATCCGAGCACAATTTTATTAGCTTTCCATTATGATGCAAAATTATGTCAAAAAAATGGATAATGACATGAGAGGAGCGATAATCCTTTGCCTAAAAAATAATGAACCAGGATTCCGTACTGAGGTATAAAGAGCAATAACTATCTTAGAATAACCTTAGCAGTATTAAAATTATCAGCACATCAGTGATTATTAATTCCACTGGTCTCCTTTTCAAACAAATTCGTATTCAATTAAAACTTTTTCCACTCCAAGAATTTTTCGAATATATTATGGATTTGTTGGGAGAAATCCTATGGAGGCAGGAAAAATGGATGAAGAGCGTATTGATCGGCAGTGGGATGTTGAAGACTGTAATAGAGGGGAGAATGTTAGGCAAACGAGGAAAGGGCAGGAACAGAATATGGGTGCTGGACGAGATGAAGGGAGGAAGGAAGTCCTCAGAGATGAAGAGGGACCTGATGTAGAGTAGGTTGCTGGATTGTGTTTTGTCATGAGTCATAAAATATTTATTCGGTAGTTGTGTCCATCCAAAAACCTAACTTAACCGGTAGATTACCTTATAATAATACAATCATATTTCCACGGTCAAAAAAAAAATCCACGCTCGAAAATTGATTTGGTCGCCATCAATTTTTTCTACCATAAGGACTTCGAAAAAATACATTAGGGTGGACAAAATTTCAAACTTAAATCATTTCCTTAGATGATAATACAATTTAGACAAAACATTTCCTCATAATTACCTTACTCCGTAATTTATTATACTAACAAATGGCATCACTGGTCCTAATTATGCTAACGACGTACAACTGTTCAAAGAGCACATGTGGAAAAGCGGATTATTAGAACACCATTTACATGCATGCAACCTCCAAATAATGCTATCAAAATACACTTATTACTTATACATATCCCGACATTTTCAACCTTTTTATATTAGAGTGCTCCAGTAAACGCTCTGGTGAATCCATAGACAAACGCATGTGCACAAGAGAGTTACTCTTATCATTCATTTCGAATTAATATCGAATGCTCATTAAAAAGAATTGTTGAGAAAAGCATCAAAGGCGATATTCGCAATTTTTCCCAATTTGGCACAGAAATACTAAATTAAGTATCATTACAAATTAAATTAAAATATTAAAAAATATAAACATCTCCGATGAAAGCATAAATGGACCTTAACACGTGAAAAATTTTAACAACTTACATTTTAAAGAATACATCATTGTCAGAATAATATACGAGAGCCGAGTTAAGCGATGCAATATTTGCACGGGCGCAGACATTAATAGCGATCAAAACCAGGTGGTCATGGAGAGCGATATAAAAATATAAAGAAAAAGACACAAGAACCCAGATGAAACGCAAATAAACTAGAGAAAAAGCAAGTAAGAAAAAAGTTCACTGTGAACATAGACAGAACATTAGAAGGTATCATTGAGTCTAGCATAGAAGGACGATGGACGGAAATAAACACCATAATAAAGGAAGTAACACATGAGCGGCACGTGAGTAATACGGCAAAATCTAAGAGGGCGTGGATAAAAGGTCAAAAAAGAGGAATCGCGTTCATGAAGAACAGGCGACTAATATGCTCAAAGAAAAAATGTTGCAAACAAGGAAGGAGTTCGTCAAAACGTTTGTATGGTGCATGGCACTCTACGGATCATTGACGTGGGATATTGGAAAAGTTGACCAGCGAAGGATAGAGCCCTTAGAAAAATTGTGTTCGAGGAGAATGCTGAAGAGAAATGGACAGACAAAGTGAGACACGAGTAAGCACAGAGAAGAGCAAAACAGGAAAGGAAAATATTGAGAATTCTATGGAAAAGAAGAACTAGATGGTTTGGACACACCTTGAGTCATAATGGATTGGTGAGAAACATAATGGAGGGGAAGGTTCTGCGAGGAAGACCAAGAAAAAATGACATAAAACATATTAAGATGGACGTAAGGCAGACAATCTATCAGGGGGTGAGGTTATTAACCTTGTATGGAGAAATGACATAGTTTCAAGCGTAACAAGATGGAAATCTTTCATGATGAAAGAAGGCACTTTGATTTTCCACATAGATTTTTAAAAATTACGACCAAGGTTTCGTTACAGCGAAACATCTTCCTGAATATGCTACGCTGTAACGAAACCTTGGTCGTAATAAAAAAATTATAAGTGGAAAAACAGTGTCTTTTTTCATCCTGAATAAAGAGGGTTGAAGGGCTGCAGTAAACCAATCTTAGGATTGAAATATTGATAATGATTAAGTCAATATGCAAGTCTACGCACATCCAAATATCTAGTCAAAGTTAATATATCAAAGAGATTTTGCCTTGTCGAACAATTTGAAAATATCTAACAATACATGGTATGATCAAAAAAAGATGAGACTATTTGAATAAATACTTGATTTAATTAGTTACCTTTCAATCATGCTTATCGACTTCAAAATACAGCCCTTGGCTGCCAAAACAACGCTCTCAACGTTTTTTCCAGATGTCGAATGCCGCCTGGAACGCTTCTTTCCGGATATTCTTTCAGTCTGCGGTACATTTTGTTGAATATCTTCAATAGTTTCAAATCATCGTTCTTTCAAGGTGGATTTAAACTTAGGAAATAGGAAAAAGTTCGCTGAAGCAAGAGTAGAGATGATAGAAGGGTGGCTGGGGGACCACCTGTGTGCTGTTTTTGGCAAAACTTCAACTCGGAAACAATCAATTATGTGTGTGCCGGTGCGTTATCGTGATGAAAGCACCAAGACTTGTCCCACATTTGTGGTCTCTTCCGCCCAAAATTTCTGCAAGAATGGTGAAACACGATCCAACACCAATGTCAACTTCATTGGCAATCTCCCTAACAGTTATCCTGCGGTTTGCACACACTAAATCACTCACACTGTTTGCGTGGGCGTCGTTTGTTGACGTCTATGGTCTTCCAATTTTCGGTTCTACATCGGTCGAGGTTTGTCTAGACTGCACAGGGCTGTACCAACAAAAACAGTGCCCGACTCACAGATTCATTTTCAAATACCTCTTGAATCGTTGCATAATTTTCAGTGGCTTTTTCCCGAGGTTAAAACAAAATCCAATACACAAGTGCTGCTTCTCTGACAACTTTATTCTTACAGATACAAGAATTTGTACAGCAAGTGTGTGCAAGCTCAGACAGGAATCGCTGTTGTGCGGAGACAAGGCAAGATAGGACCACGGGCAAGGCGGCGTTTTACTTCTCACAGACGCTGCTAGAAGGCGACACCTCACTTGTGATCCGTCAAGAAGTTCGCGCGTAGAAAGACTAGTTTAATCTTTCTATTACAGACTTTGTATTAATTTTACAGGAACAAACGAAATACCCTATTTCTACGTATTCAACACCATTTAGAACAGAGGAGGTTCACTGTTCTAAAGTGAAATGATATGAACTGATAAATCGCATGAGATTTTGTTATATTATAAGACTTCCATCAAATGGAAGCACGGATGAGGCAAATCCCAAGAGAGAGCCCGCTATGCCTCGTGCAGTTAAGGCCGACTCAGCGCTCGCGTTGCCTCAGGAGAGGACGAAGGGGCATCGCCGTACAGCATCAACTGGCGACAGGACGTCGTCGTCTGGAATTGTGTCTCCTGAGGACCTTCGTCGTGTGTTCGGGAGAGGGGAGTCGGCGCCAGCGTCGACTTCCCCGATCCCGTGGACGGCGAAACCAAAGGAGACCGCTGGCAACGTACCTGCCACAAAAACAGATCCAGCACCAACGGTGACACAGGATAGCTCCAGCGGCCCTTTTCAGGACCAAACTGGAGTTGACGACCAGCAAGGTCGCAAGACCGCCAAGAGGAAGAAGGAAGCGAGAAAAACGGTGCTGCCGGTTTCCTCGCAACCAACTTCGTCTTCGGCGCTCCCAGGTGATGAGGAGGGAGCTGCCCGAGCCCTGGACTCGGGCGACGAGTCGGGCGACGGTTTTACCGTCGTCGGCTCAAAGAAAAAGAAGAAGAAGACGTCAACCCCTACGGACGACGCCATCCCGAGGCCTGCTGCCACCGAAGGAGCACCAACGGTGACAAAAAGGAAGACGCCTCCCATTGTGCTGTATGGCGTCACGGACGTCCAGGGGCTCATCGAGCGACTGGAAAAGGAACTCGGGGACGAGTTTGGATTGGAGGTCAGGCGATCTTCCATCCGACTCGTCACCGAGACCATTGAGGGTCACCGAAAGGCGACTGCGGTACTGGATTCCTTGAGGATCCAATACCACACTCAGCCCATCGAGAGAATTCCCGGGGTGAAGCTTTTCATCAAGGGCGTATCTCGGTGGGTCAGCGATGACAAGGTGACTGCGGCCCTTCAGTCACTTGGCTACGTCGTCAGAAGCCTTCGTCGCCTGACGGTCATGGAGGCTGGGAAACCGGTCCCCATTGATCGCCTCGTGGCGAATGTCGTGAGGACGCCGAGAGCAGTGCAGCCAAGGGACATCCGAAAGCTGCACTACTGCTTCGTCACGGTGGAACAGTGCCGTGGGGGAGGTGGCCCGTTGCAGTGCAATAACTGCATGCGCTTCGGGCACATTTCCCTTGCATGTCGCTGCGCCACCAGGTGCCTTCGGTGTGCTGGAGCCCATCGAGTGGAGGAGTGCTCCAGGGGGAGGACTGACGCAGCCATCTGCGCAAACTGCGGAGGTGACCACGCTGCTGTTGCTCGACGCTGTCCTGTGGTGATGGAGGCCTTCCGCCGCCACAAGGAAAACGGCGACGCGAAAAGAAAGGTTGCTCCGGCTGCTGGGAAGCCGGCGAAGAAACCTGTGCCGGCAAGGGCTGCAGCGAAGAAAGTGGAGGGGGGAAAATCCTTCGCCACGATCTTAAAAGGCCCTTCTCAGGACCAAATGGAGATAGACACGGCGACAAACGCCCGGTAACAGATCTCTTCCCCTCCCCCGAGCACAGAGAGGACCGAGGACTTGTCAACCTCGGCCCCGAAAGTCAAAGGGGAAGTCCTTCCGGGGACAATGGAGAAGGAGAGTACGGCAGAGGACCGGGGAACGTCGACGCCAGCAGGCGCCGCCAAGCCTGTGCCCTCTAAGTCTTCCAAAAAGAAGAAGAAGAACTCCCTTCTAGCTCCTGCGGAGAAGAAGGAGGAAGCTGCAGCGGAAAAGCCAGCCAAAACACCGCCGACCGACGCACCCCCGGACCAGGCAAGGACGGCCCTTGTCAGGACCAACGCTCCCCGTGACCCAGAGATTGTTTCCGCGGCTGTCGCTCCCGTCGCCTCCATTGCTCTGCAGGAGGACCAGGAGCTTTGGGTGACAGTTGCGACGATCTCCAAGACTCTGAGGCGGTACATCAGCAGCAAGCAAGGGCTCCTGCTCCTCTCACTCCTGGAGGAACTGGCGAGCGCAGGATCGGTTTCTTCACCCAGTCATGGGTAGAGACCCTCTAGTGCTCGTCCAGTGGAACGCCAACGGCATTCTTCGCCGTCGTGAAGAACTTCGGGCGTTCCTCCAGGACAAGAATGCTGCCGTTGCAGCCATCAATGAGACGCATCTCCGTCCGTCCGACGCATGGAGACTCCCCGGCTGGACCATCTTCAGGTCTGATCGGGAACTTCAGCGCCAGGGTGGTCGAACATCAGGAGGTGCGGCCATCCTCGTCCGGAATAACATTGAACACCGAGCGTGCCGAATGATCACTCATCGGAACGCGGAGGCTGTCTCGGTGGACGTCCGGACGCGGGGAGGATGGCTCCGGATATCTTCCCTATACTTCCCGCCAGGGAAGCCCTGGGACCCGGATCTCATCCTGGACCTACTAGGAAACGGCAGCCCGGCCATCATTCTGGGAGACCTCAACGCCAAGCACCCCACCTGGAATTCAAGGTCTCTCAACACGAGAGGACAAGCCCTCCGCGAGCTTGCAGACGACGAGGGACTAACGGTGATTGGCCCGGCGACGGCGACGCACCAGCTTGGAGACGTCCTTGACATTGCAATCTCACGTGGTGTCCGGACGTCTCTCAGTATGCACTCGTGTGTTGAACTGTCGTCGGATCATAACCCGACCATCCTGCTGCTGGGGACCAGAGTTCCAGTGATTCCAGCCAGATCTCAACTTGACCTTCGTGCCGCGGACTGGAAGACCTTCCGAGGGCTCATCGCTGGTAAGCTGCCGAGGGAACTGACTCCACCAACATCGGAGGAGATGGCAGACCAAATGGTCGGTCATCTCACTGCTACCATCACCGCTGCCATTGAGGCTGCGATTCCTAGAAGGGAGAGGCGCTCGTACTACTTGCGTGTGCCGCTTCCTCCCCCGGTTCGCGGACTCATCACGCGCCGGAATAACATCCGCAGGCGCTGGCAGCGGTACAGGACCGACGACCTTCGGCAGCAGCTACATGCGCTTGACCGGGAAGTCCGCTGCGCCCTCCAGGAAGTCCGCTCGGACAACTGGGAGGCGCACCTACGGGAAGATCTCTTGCGGGAGGATGGCGCGGAGGACATGGAAGAGATCTGGAAGATCTGCAGGAAGCTGCGAGGAAGCCAGCGACTGGACCCCATCGTATTCTGCGGTGATGAGGTGGCGACATCTCCCGGGGCGAAGGCAGAAATGCTTGCGACCTATCTCGAGGGCACCTTCAGTCCTAACCCCGGGAACGCGGATTCGGCGGCCATCGAGGAGGAGATCGCGGTGTCGGAGGAAGCGGTGAATGCTGCCCCTGAAGATGCTAAGGCTGCTCCCCAGTTCCGGAAGGAGGACGTTCTGGGCACGATACGCTGCTTACGCAAGAGGAAAGCCTCGGGAAATGACGATATACCCAATATCGTCATCCGGGAACTTCCGAATGCAGCGGTGGCGTACCTGACCAGCATCTACAACGGCTGCGTCAGGATTTCCTATTTCCCGACCACTTGGAAGAGAGCGAGGATCATATGTCTCCCGAAGACGTCGAGGACGGAGGTGGGACCCGGAGACTTCCGGCCCATTTCTCTACTCGACGGATTCGGGAAGATGTACGAGAGACTTCTGCTGGAGCCGATAGTAGGTTTCGTCCGAGAGGCTGACATCCTCCCGGATGAGCAGTTCGGCTTCCGCGAGCGGCATTCCACGGTCCATCAGCTGGTGAGAACCACGGACTTCATCACGGACGCCTTCAACAGGAAGATGTCGGTGGCAGGCGCATTTTTCGACGTCAGCAAGGCGTTTGACCGCGTCTGGCACCAGGCACTGCTGTTGAAGATGCGGAGACTCCACTTCCCGACGTGGATCATCGAGGTGATCCGCTCCTACCTAAGAGACAGGACCTTCGTCGTTTCCTGGTCTGACTCGTTCTCTGGGGTGCACCGGATCTCCGCTGGTGTCCCCCAGGGTTCGGTTCTCGGGCCAGTATTATTCAACATCTTTTCCCATGACATTCCCAGGAGTCATGGGAGGCACGAGGTCCTGTCACTATACGCGGACGACGCGGCGCTCCTGTGCAGCTCCCGGCGAATATCTTTCGCCGTGGAGAGGCTGCAGATCGTCGTCGACGAGCTACTTTCGTGGTATCGTCGCTGGCGGTTTGCAGTCAATGCCGGGAAAACGAAGGCAATCGTCTTCCATACCGGCAGAGGAGCGCCGACAGAAGAGGAGCTGTCGGTGAATGGAGTCACCCTTCCGTGGGAATCCGAGGTTCTCTACCTCGGAGTGCTGATGGACCGGAAACTCCTTTGGAACGCCCAAGCGCGACGTGTCCGAGGGAAGGCCTTCGCGGCGCTTAACCGGCTTCGGCCGATTATTCGTCCGGGGGTCCTGAGCTCGGAAACGAAGCGTCGACTGTACCGAGCGTGCGTGTTGCCTGTCATCACGTACGCAGCGCCGGTATGGTCAGGAGTGCCGAAGTCTACCCTCGCTCTCATCCAAGTGGTGCAGAACTCTGCGCTACGGTGCATCTTGGGATGCGGGCGCTACGCCCGCGTGGAAGAGATGCACCAGGACGGGAACATGGAACCTCTGAACGTCCTTCTTCCGGAGCTGTCTCGAAGATTCTTCGAGAGGGCTGCGGATTCAGACGTCGCCACCATCCGACGCCTCGGAGAGATCCAGGTTTCAACGTGGGACCGCTATAAGCGCCCCATTGCGAGCATGGATCGCCAAGATGCCCTCCCAGCGAAGAAGAGGCCCAGGCTTCAGTAGCAGGGATCGCCAGAACGCCGTGACAACGCAGAAGACGACGCCCTGCCTTAGAAGCCTAGGCGGCTGGAAAGGCAACACAGTGGAGCCCCGACCGGAGTAACGGGGGTCCGTCCACGAGAATTGGATAAGGAAATGAGGATTACTGAATATCGGGTGCATGTAGTTTTCATTGCGCGCATGAATTGCATTGACAATAAAAAAATGACGTTTTTCTACGAGATGTAAAGGCAGCTGAATTCACATTTACAGTGATGATGTAAAATATTTTTGAACGTTTTCCAACTAGGCTATGGTGCATTTAATAAAGTAGTCAGTAATGTAGTGTTTATCAACTAGGGTAATGTTTGTTAATCTTCCGCTGACCTTTAACCAATCATTTTATCCCCATATCCAAGATGATGAGAGTATGAGTATCCTTTGTTATATTTCATTGTGCACAAACATTATTAAGATTTCCATCAAACACATTTCATACTATAATTAGGAAAACAATTGATCTTTACTACAAATTTTCAAGAGGATTAAATGTGTATCTGCAATTTAGAGAAGCGCTGGTGCTCCATAAGTTAAAAGATTGTAGGCACTGGGGAATTGTCATTCTCCTTTTGGATTGAACTCTTAACTCAGCATATTAATTTTAGATATGGCAGTCAAAGCTAAACCGTAAATACGGGAAATGACAGCTGTTCGTTCTTGCCATTTTCCTATCGCATTATTATTTACCCTTTCCAGTTGGAATCCCTAGTAAAAATATAAACGGGGTATATAAACATAAAATAAAAAAGAATACAGTAATTATGTAAATGATAATACCAACACTTATAATACTATCTAAATCAAACCACAAGCGATATTGGCTGATTTAAAATCCAGGTTAAAATTTTTTTTGCTGTGATCAATTGAATGGGTGCACAATGAATTATGTGCAGAAATTGCTTAAACGCTATTTAATTATAAACCTAGAATTTGTTTTGAGCCTGACGCAAAATCATGGAAAGTAGGTTTCTTTTCCAACAGCATGACTCGTTTTTATTCAAATATTTTCAGTGTAAACATATTCATTATTCTAACACGATTTTTATTTAAATGAATGAATCGTCCCGTACAGCTGGTATATAGCAATTCAGAATTCCCTCGGCTTTTACGTATTTACTGAGCAACCTAGGCGCTTCCGGTGAACGATTTTTCTATTAACAGCTTCCAATTAATATTTGGAGCAACGTTTTCGTAGATATGTGTATTCCTGTTGACAAGACTACTGAAACGATTAATGATTGCTCTTATTTCAAACTTCTATCATGACGAAGTCGGATCAATCACCTTAATGCTACAATTAATCTAGAGATCGATGAATATGAGAGCTCCCGCGAAAATTTATCACGCTCCTATGTTTCATTGTTTATTTATTCAGCCGGATAATAAAAAAAACTTCATAGATATATTATCTTTTTTACGTGGGTAACGTCAACGTAGAAGTCACCGATGCCTGTCTTTAGCTTGCCTCTTCATCAATCACTCCTCTTTCCACTTATAACTTCTTTCAATTACCATCACTTAGCCGGCGATTATTTCTTTTTTATCGTCCTTCCTATTCCACGTGATTGAGAGAATAGTAAATGGGCTGACGCGTTGCTCCTTGAGCTGCAACGGAAGAGTCATGTACTCACATTCCATTCAATAGCAAAGCGATTCCTTCGCTTTCATTTCTGTCATTTCGCATTTCAAATGGGAAGGGTGCGGCGCGTCCATATTATCTCATTCTCAAGAAACAATTATTGCAACCGACTGTAACCGTCTCCGAGCAGATGCAAGTCGTAGTCAAAAGGAGGATAACCGCATACGGTGGCAATCCATAAAGTCTTCAAGTCAACGGTCACGAACAAGGGAAAGCGGCGGGCACATTCTGCTGGTGAGTAAATAGCCAATTCAGCTTGGCTTGGCTTCGATTTGACGACCGGTATAGGGAAAAAACGAGTCCTATTACAAATATTTGAGACCTACAAGTGCGTAGAGCAGAGATCTCTCGGAATGGGTAGTTTTGGCAGTTTATGGGGAATGGGATTCTTAAGTCTTTCGTGCCCACACCAGGGAATCAATTTGGAAGTCATTCGCCCTTACGGAGAGAACGAAAAATTGAGGAATATGCAAGCAATCGGTGGTCACTTACTCTACTCGTATAACAAATAGTATGGGACAGAAGAATATTTGGCGAGCTTTCAAAATAATAGAATCACACAAACATCATAAGGCAGCCTAAGAACATTTTCATACGTTAGTAAAAGTAAGTTTGGAAGGATAATGAACCAAACAATTACAAAGAAATAATCGATAAGATACCAGCAGTAGCTGTGGTAGTCTATGAAAAACTGACTGCTACGATTGTTCTGACCACCTTTCTCGCATAGAATTTTTGAGGTAGAGTTTATAGACCGCCTCTCTCCAGGTTTCTCTTTTTTCCGGTATTTTAATAGAATTCCGGGAACTAAACCTTTGAAATAATCAGATTTTAACAGAAATATTGAATGTTGTATCGGTCCTCCATTCTTTGCTATCCCAAACAAGTTAATTTGCCTTCTAGTGGGAACAATTAACCTGACGCTCCTTTAATGTCATTCCTTGGTTTTTTCTGTGATGCCTTTAATTTTATCTTTCCTTCGATTGAGATCCTAAGAATTTCGTGGAAATTCTTAACCACTGTTATTTTCTCTATATGCCATTTTCTAAGGCATTGCTATGGGATGTGGTCATCTACCTTCTGCGAAGAGATTGGCCAAGGCCTCTCACGTTATCCATCAATTCGGAAGGGCAATTCTTTAAATTAAAATATAACATCTATCTTTAGCATTAGCGCAAGGTAGCAATCAAACTAATGCAAACAAATCACTATTATTAGTTAATGAGCGAACAAGCTCAATCCGAAGGAAATGCAAACGATAATGAGGAATGTTGGGTTTCTCCGTATACAAATTATATACCTTCCATATCGATTACTGATATTTAATTTCAACTCAAAGGGCCATCGACGGACTAATCACTTGTGGAGTTCAATTTTCCAAATGAATAAGAATTTCGAACCCGAGAGAATTTATAGAAAATTTGTCAGCAAGCATAAAAAAATAAATTCACCAGCTATTTAAGTGCGCCTCGAATTATCGTTTGGACAGGATAAATAGATCACCTGCAGAGTAAAACGAGCAGTAATTACTAGAACGTCATTACTCCACATAAATTTTGTGTAAAATAAAATAATCATCTATTCATCGGTGAAAATAATCTTTAAAATATTGGCATGTAGTTTTGATATTCATCTCCGTCTCATTTGAATATTGGTGGAGTTTGACTTCCAACAAAACGCCGAAGGCTGATGCTCAAAACATCGGCTACCCTTTTCATCAACGAGAGATACGCTATTGGGAAATTTGCATTATAAGGTTGCTGACCAACCAAATGGTAACTCTCCAATCATAATCGATTCAGAATGTTTACAAGAATAAAACGTGAAGCGCAAGAGGATAATTCCCCGTTGCATGCATAGCCAAGTGTTCAGACGTAACGTAAATCAAAACTTAAACACGCAAGTACTTCCGAGCAATATTAGACATTGGAAATTAGCAACGATGACGTCGATTCACTCAATTTCGTAGAAATAACTCAGATAAGTTCTGGCCCTCATCACCCAATGAGCCTTTTCGTTCCCCTGCAAAATTTCACCCACGACCCCCTTTGCCCGTCAACATCCTTTTCAATAACGCCCTTCAGGAAGCCCATAAAGTGGGCACTTATGAGCACTCTGACATATTAATGACGTGCTGAAGGCAAACTAAAATTTTGAATTATGTCACGAAAGAAACCTTCCCTTGGAAGCTATAGGCAATTCGCTAGGACGCTGAAATGAGGATAGAATATCCCTGAAGTGACAATTAATTTATCCTACTGATGCAGCAATCATTATCATTCTGATTTATTCTAAGCCGTCAGGTATGGTATCGTATTAGAATCCCACTTAAGAAGGAGAAATGAGATGATTGATTTCCCTACTACATAACCTTGGCCAGAATTAATCTTTGGCCTCATAAAGGATAATATATCACGATTTATTACAAAAAGCCAGAGATTGGCTTCCTTCGAATAAAAGATCAAAATCGTTTAATAGCCAGTTAAGAATCCACCACTTTGCTTCAAGAATGAATCAAATCCGTAAACCTCATTAAAAAAAAACAAATTTCGCCATATTTTCCACCACCCATGTTTATACTTTTTTCTAATTCCCATTACGATGCTCAAATGTTACACATTACCCAGAGCGAGAGAGGGCATCCGAAAGAAAATAAATGCCCTCCCAAGTTTTCCAACCAGCGGCAAAAAAATGAATGAAAAATCTCGACAGACAGCTTCGAAGAGTCTGCGAAGAATATACACCCAAATGAAGGACCTGGGGGTATGGGTGGGAGTGAGAAAGAGAGAGAAAACGGGGAGGGGCCGAAGAGGATTGGAGGCATTGTTGACTCAACCGAAAGATCGAACTTCTTGGGAGTGTAAAGAGAGAGAGAGGGGGGGGGGGAAGGTGGAACCGGCCACAAACCGAAAATCAACTCACAAAAATCTAAAATGGCCGCCAAGCCGAAGTAACAGCGTCCAGCTTGATGAAACGGAAGAAGGAGGGTGTTTGATCCGAAGAATGGCGCGGGGGGAGCCCCTCAATACTCTCTCTCGCTCCGACTAGCGCGCAAGCACGGTGTAGGGATGACTGCCCGCGGAGTCGGATGCTCTGAAGGGGGGTGGGGGCGCCGGGGATGGGTTAGGCTATCAACCGCCCTGCCAACGCTGTAATTGGCACGTTGATGGGCGGGGCCGGTGCACGCGGGGGAATTGACAACCGGCAAATTAAAAACCAGTTCCAGGGCAGCGAAGAGCTTCGGACGGACAATTAAAGGAACCTTCCTAACAAGGTAGGCATTCAATTCAAATTAGGGGACTCTCTGATGGCGCGGAAAGCTAGATTTTCCTGCACTCGAGTAATGAGAGGTCCAATGAAAGGTGAAAGGGGCGGGGATAGGGGGGTATTCGCTGGTGAAATCGGATGGGAAATAAGGGACAGGGACAAGGTTTAAGAGAGCGGAACATTGAAACATTGATAAGGAGAGTGGGAAGCCAACGGTTGATCTCGCTACTTGAGCTTAGCCCAACTGTAATATTTCATACGGCTTCAAAGGCAAGTAACTCGCTTAAAGCTACGCAATTTTTTACAAATGATTACCTGAACATTCAACCATTCATTAGCAAACTTTTTTCTGACGCACCTTAATTTTAACTTAATTTGAAATCGTTGATAAACTCCCCATCACAGTCCTTTTCGGTGTCATTTTTTTCGTAAGCTGATTAAATTTGATGACAAGGCGAATAAATAGGCTTATCGAAATCCCAGGGTGTAGGTACAGCGGACCACCAGTAGCGCTCGAGGTACAAAAAACGACATTTGTTAGGCGGCATTATTTTTTTTTATACATTACGAATTATAACAACACAAGAACTGGAAGCCGCGAAGTCATAATATGTACTCATTACGAAATTCTCCATTGTTTCCCTTCACCGATTGTTACTCGTCGGACATTTTTTTGCAGAACAGCTCGACTTCTCATCTTAAGTTATGGCAAAGAAAATGAGTTCCTCGGGTAATCCGTCAGGTCGTTTAAGCTTGTTCACCGGTGATGGCATGGTCCAGCCTTATTGAATCAGCAATTTATATTTCCAGCAAATTTGGTGAAACCGCCTTCCGTCACTTGGCTTCCACAAGGCCATAATACTTGGCGCTGAAAAGAGTAGGGAGGGGAAGGGAATTTTTTCTCTTCCAGCACTCCGTAAAATTGACGCTCAACCTATTCGACCTGGTTAATAAAACAATGCACTCGAAAATAAAAATGAGTCGAAAAAGCTCCTAATAATCTGAGAATTGAAAAACTTCGTATAATACACGAAACGTTTTCATTGCGATACAACCGGTTCCATCACAAATATGACATCTTCAGGTACTTTTACGATGAAACCGGTATCGTGTCCCGCGACAAAAACTTGACGTGAAATATCTATAGTTTTTTTCAATTCTTCACATGAGATGAGCCTGAAGCCATTGAATTCCTCCTAATAAAAATTAGAAAAAATATTTTTGCGAAATTGGGCTTTAATACAACGTGTAAAGTATTGAATTATGAGGGCAATGTAAAATTCTGAATTGCAAATCCATAAAGCATGAAAATTTACCATTAAAAACCTCTTGATCGGGAAAAGAAGACGGGATCGCTAAACTAATGGCTGGTCCTGTGCGCCAACAATTTGCAACAGAAATAAGACATCTAGTATCTGAATCCCGCTCAATTAAAAGAATTTTTTTCATTTTGAGTATTCACATGTCAGTTTTTTACGAGTAAAAGACTGACACATGTAAATTATAGCCGTACGCGTGATTCCATATAATGTTTTTTTAATTGCATTTCCTTCGGTACCAATGTTTAGATCACAGAGATAACATGCAGCTTATAGCGCATGGCATTTTTAATGAAAGATACGTTATAATTTTAACATTTTCTTGAGATTCCGCTTTAGTCCAATTTCAACTAAAACAAGGCGGAAAAGATGGGAATTACAAGAATCCCTTCCTCCAGGACGGCTAGGAACCGATGCGACCACCCATCGCATAGATACTCCGCTGTGTACGGACGCTGGAAAAGTCTCAATGTCAGTGAAAGAAGTCGCGAGCATAGAAAATTCATGGGATGAGGACGAGAGGGTGGTTGGGGAGAGGGGAAATAGACAATTTTCCTTGCTTCGTTCCTTTCCCCATTTTTTCTGTAAGCTTTTTCCCTCACTGTGGCAGAATGTTCGCAAATGACCTCCTTCGGCACTCCTCCGGAATAGTTCGTTCCTCAGGATGGCGGGTCGAATTGGTTGGTTTTCGAAGTAATTCACATGGCTGAGACGATCGTTAAAAAAAGAACGACGAAGGGAGGACTCTGGATCGTAAAAAGGGGGCGCTGAGAGTAACTGCATGCACCATCAACATGGCTAATGCCACCACGGGGAGATATTGCAATAGACGAGACGCAAGGGCAGGCGTTTTCAGAGGGAAGGCTCATTTCTTCCCTCTGCGCTCGAAGGCAATTGATGATGCCTCATTGGAATACGGGCAAATCCTTCGTGCTGAGGGGTACGGGGAACAGCATGCTTGTTATTTCGTTGAGAAAGAACAAGAGGCGTCGGGGGAACAGCCAAGGTGCATGCGCGCTCTGAAGACAACCATGTTGGCAAAGATTGGATCTATTTCGCGCTGCTCACATTCCCAGATATTGATGGAGGTAAAACAATTATTTCATTATTAATCCAAAAGCAAACGTTTAAGAAAGCAAATCAATTCGTCCAAATATATTTCACAGGTGAATTATTTCTTAATTTAGAGCGATGGGGAAAACGGGCATCGAGGAGAAAGGGGAAATATCATCAAATTATGCAAGTGATTTTGGAAAGTTATTGAGGAAAATTTTTGTTTTTCTTCACAATTGGGTAATCTTTTTATCCGCAAAAGTTAGAAATAACATTACATTTTTATATTCTGTAGCGTGACAGAGTAATGACTCATATTGTGATGTCGTAGCTAAGAGTTTGTAGCAGAGTACAATGATGAAAAAAATCAATGCTCATTTTATACTTAAGTGGACTGAATTCAGATTTTGGACCAATTCACAGAATAAAGGTTCTTGGATGCTGACCGCGAAAACCTTCTAAGATTCATCTTAAAACGGTTTTACCTATTTCCTCGTTGTTGCTCGTGACACTAATGAAATCAGCATACAGATAGAATGTGAAGATAGGTACTTGCAACATGAATAACAAGGTCACCGTCGAAATTACATTTCAAAGAGAAACATGAAGTGTAAGTTAACTATTATCCTACACATCTAAATATTATCAATCCCACTTTATTCGCAATATATAATAATTATTTGCCTAATATTTAAATCGACTTTGTTGTTTCACTAGACTGCATCACAAAAATACAACATAGTATATAATTTGGTAATTTTCATGGATTTACAGCACACACGTGCCTGAGAACATTTATTTCATCTGAGTTTGATTACAAATGAAAGAACTAGATTGCGAATGTAGACATAATCTACAACATAAATTGCCATAAATAATGGTGGCCCAAGAAAAAATGGAAGTGGAGGACTGAAGGGATAAACAGTAATACTATCTGTAGAAAATATGGAATAATTACATAATTTAGGCATCATAAGTTTCACTTCTCGAAGCGCGTCATGTGGCTAAAACACTAATATAATTCGCTCTCTCATTACTGTGAGTAAATGGCAGGATGTTTAGACACGAAAAATTTCCATGATCCACCAAAAGGACCTTATTTGTAATCCCCATATCACTACGCCCAGTGCCTAAACTTGTCAAAACAGAGGAAAACAGTCAGTATGTGAGCAGAGAGTATTTGTTCGAATCCTACAAATGAAATCTTAATATATACGAGTACTATTTTCATTGTGCATTATCAAAAAATAACATCGGTGATAGAAAAAAAAAATTACTTTGCGAAGTTCAATACAACGAACACGTTAATATTTATAATTACTAATACACAGTAGAAATCTACTTCATAAGATAAAAAGAATAGTATTTTTCCAAAGTTCCAACTTTGAATAGTAATAGAGGATAATATGGTAATACTTGCTTATTGTATACGTTCTATGGACTCCTACTTTCGCATGGGAAAATTAACAAAGGCTGACGTCTTGTAACAAATCCCCAGCTATCTCTAATGGTTGCCGCCAGAATAATGTAAAACACACTTGTGCAATAGCTGGAAAAGGTCAAGTTAAAGCAACACCGTGAGAGATGCGAACAATTGAAAGATAATTAACGCATTAATTAATTGAAACGGCCAAAACGATTAGAGGCACTCGATGAAACAATGAGACGAACGCAAAGACAAGACGGAAGGAATAAAGCTGAAGTTCCACCAAGACACAAGCCGCAAAAGTGAAACTTAAAATTTGAGAGAAATTAATGACTTCTGTTCATTCTTGTCTACTGAAATCAATGAGACACCTAATAATAGAATGGGCAGCGAGAGTCAGAGAAAAAGAAAGAATGAGAGAACGTAACAACAGAGCGAAGACTCAAAAAGGCGGATTCATAACCATGTATAGATTTCGCTGACCACGGACCATGACTAAGCGGTTAGCTTAATCGCCCGCTCCTCTTGGAATACCACGAGTCTTGGAAGTCTTCTCAAGCCGGTCACTTAGAGCCCATTAAAAGAGTCAATAGGAAAATGCCCTCGGCTCTTATACGGGGTAAAGAATACTAGGCGACCAATATTTAATAAACGATAGTAGGAAAACAAAAAGTTACAAGCCAGAAGTCCTTCCTGCAGGATTGAAGGCAAGTGATTAGAGCATTATATTAAGCAAACAATCTTTTTTAATTAACTACCACCATTTCGATTTAATCCGCTTTTCAAAACAAAGTTTATCAAGAAAGATTATGATTAATGATCTCAAAAATTTTAAACCATGAATTTGCAAGGATAGAAGTAATAACTTTCGATGCACCGGTAGACTTCATCTAAATAAATATTTAAAGAAAGGAAAAACATACAACCGCAAAATAATGAGGCACGAAGAGCAATTCGATAGAATTATTTCACAAAAACACGTAAGTAGGGAAAACATTTTTGCAGCATTCATCGAGTTGGTTGACTATTACCTTCAGAAGACCAATGGATTGCAAGCGGCGGAGAATATAATCATATTTTTTATTGATATCATGAACAGACTGCGACATGAATGAAATAAAGTCACCGATTTAAACCTCAATCGCTGGTTTCAGATGTTCGAGGTTGGGTCGCCTTAGAATGTACCCAGCACGAATGCATGATGAGTAAAGTTCAAGGGATTGAAAATCAGGGGAGGAAGTGTGAATAACGCCAATAGCGGAACGAAAGGCGACTTGTCGGCGTACCAACAAGTAGCCATACTTACAGGAAAATGATGCCTAGAATTATTTTTCGTATTTGGTTACCCAACCATTCACAAAAAACTCTTATTTAAGGGATAGGGATCCTTCCAAATCAAGGGATACCGATTGCTAAAATATGACCCTTTTCTGCACGTATTTCCATCCATCTTTTTAATCTTACTTCACTTGTCCTGCTTGAGTGCGGATGAACAATTACGACATTTTATAAGCACATACATGTATGTATTTAACGCGCAAAGAGGGAAAAGCACTGAGAAAAGGGGCCGTATCTTTTGCCTCGACGATCGCACGTTTCCCCATTGGGAATGATGACGGAGCTGGGGAAACTCCATAAGCGTCTCGGCTCTGGTATTTCTCCTTCGAGGAACCCCAATCACCCAACAGCAACTACCTTAATCACGGAAGCCCGACGTAATTAGCAAAACATGCTCACGACGTGGTCTATGCAAACAAACGTGGATCTATGCTAGCGGAATGAAGGCGGGGAGGAGAAAAGCAAACGGAGAGCCTCGACGGTGGAGAAATTACGAAGGCGGTTGAAGGGTATATTCTTTAAAAACACTGACCGTGAAATTGTCAATTTCACGCTCGCCCCAGAAGAACGCGTAATAGCAGATCCCACAATCTACCTACCTAACTACCGATCTTCCCTCCGCCCTCCACCCTCTCTCACGCTCCTTTATTTTGCTTATTCAGGAGGGAAAGAACGAAAGAGTGGGAGAGGGAAAAGTGGCTACCGGCACTAGCCCCCAGCTCGCCAAAAACACGACCGAGGGAGGAGATTTGAGGGGTGGCTGGGGAGGGGAAAGATGGGATTGAAAAAATATAGCGAAAGCCGCCCATGAAAAGACGTCCTTGGGACACTTCTCTTTTTTATCATAAAAAATCATCAAACCTGATTATAAAGGCGGAAAAATCAATTTGACCGGGCACGTGATGATGCAGTGGCGCCGAGACAAAAACAAAGAATTTCCGATGGGCATGGAGGAGGAGATGAACAATAGCCAGAGGAGCGGACGTCACTGGGGTCTGAGAGCTGGGGAACCGGGGTATGACGGGCGAAGACGACGAGTATGGACGTGTGTGGTGCTCAAGGGAACAAGAGGAGAAAGGTGAGTTTGGAGAAATGGTATCCGGGGCGAATTGGGTGTGCGTGGCGGGGGAGGGAAAAATCCCCTCACGGGGGCGGCCGGCCGCCGAGGGAGCGCGGGGTGGCCGGCGGAGTGTGTGGAGATTTTTGAACTTTTTTCTTTCGAATTTCCAGCGTGAAATCAAGCACTGAGAGAGAGGAAGGGTTGCGGGAGGGTTGTGGAGCGAGCTGGCGGTGGGTGCGACAGGGTAGAGACGAGGGGTGCGATGGGCCGATGGGCCACGGTAGGCCAGAACTGACCCGGTGACGGAGGTGCCAGACGGGCCGAGGGTAATGAAGGAGGAGCAGATCGTCTTTTGTCGGCTTCCACACAAGGACCAGGGGAGGAGACAAGGGGGAGCTAGGGCGGGGAGGAGCTTGGGAAGGGGGAAGGGTCGTGGGAGACACTCTTTTTCCTTTTCCGCCACCCATTCCCTTCGTCAGCCTTCGATCCCTTCCTCCCCACACCCCTCAGACACCCTGAACCGAGTCCCCCCTCCCCCTTATCGTGAAATCCCTCAGTCAAACGTGCGGCTACGGGAGCGGCTATCTTTGACTACCCTCCCCTACCCCCGTGGTCAGCTAACCCCGACATCGACGGGACTCCCCCACCTTTTTAACTTCGCAACAAAAACCACCACCGCCTCCCCATTCCGACCCTCGCTGGCCCCTTCTCCAAAACAAAAAAAATAAGCCACACACCATCCTCTCCTACCTTCAGTCTCTTGAAACCATAAAGCACCCCAGACTGAAATACTTTGCCGAAGGTTTTTGAGAGTGACAGGCAAGAAAAGTTATGGGACGGCCAAGAAAGCTAAGCCTACCATCGTAGCGTGAGAGCGGATTTCCTTCCTGTAGGTTATTTTTATCACCAGGGGTACTTGGGATTTTCGTTCCATAGGTCATACATTGCAAACCGGATGCTCAAAAACTAATGGTTGGGTCACACTGTTGATTTAACTCATTTCTATGCTTCTGACTTCATCAATAAACTGCGTAAGAAATACTTTCAAACACCAAAACCCGACAATATTTCTAATACCACTCATTATTCCCATGTTAGCAAAGATTCTTCACTCCATAGCTTTTCAAACAGCGTAATAAAATTACTTGAAATAAACTATACATGTAAGAGGACAACTGATTTCATAATTAATGTCAGATTTAATCATCTACAAGCGACTGGTTTTTACTCAGCGAATATCAAGCCACAGCGACGCGCCAAACTTTTGAACTACCAATTTTACGTCTATATTTACTGCACTCAAAGAACTTCGGTCAAACGTCAGTGCCTCCCACCGATGCCAACAACGTTGAATAATCAGTATGGTATGCTGTAGGATGTGGAAGCATCTGTGAGCAACTCAAAAGGTAAACAAAATAACCAATCCTATACATTTATCTGGCAGGATAATTAACACGAAGTATACTTATCTGCAGAGTAACAAATAGGAAAATACCCCAGAAATAATACTTTGGCTTGAGTGCGAGGGATTTACGTATGTTCTTAGAATGTTATGTAATCTTAAACTGACGAATAAAGCATCGATAATTTAGAAGAAAACGACGGAATTTCATATATTGTCATTATCAAGCCACAAAATATATGTGAACCATAATCCAAGGCAATCATGTCTGTGAGATTTTCACATAAACGCTTTCCTTTCGCAAAAATGTCACGACCGTCCTTTTGCACAGAATATTCTTCTATTTTTGATCGTCGAATGTTTCTTGAATAATTCACCTTGATACCCACAAAAAAAACATACTCGTGCTACCCTGCATTTGCAACACCCATTTATATCAAGGTGAAAATCAATTTTAACTCTTCAGATATAAATTCAAAAACATTTGCATGCTTATTAATATTGGAAAGTAAACGAATATTAAAAGTCATGGACACATAAATCACATTGCTTTAGTTTGCAGAGTCATACTTCTCAATTCTTCCCGGCTATCGAGAAAATTAAAAGTCAGTTCCTCCAACTAAGAAAAACGTCGCACTAACGCACGAGAATATATCTTTCTCATGTACATGCATAAGTGTGTAAGGACAAGGATAATTGAAATAAGAAAAATGAGCAATAGGTGATTATAAATGCAAACAAAGGCGCTGCTCATCAGTTACTACCCCGGTCATCAAAGAAGGACTGTGTGCATTAGGCGAATAGCTCACAGGGGATAGGACGTAAACGGCACCAGGTGGTGATAAATATAACCAGAGGTGGAGATATATGAGTGCATCCTTTATTGAAACCTAAAGAGAGTAATGCATACATGAGTCATACGTTCTACATTAAGATCTAAAGAAGGCAATGCTTCAAGAATCTCAACGTTGATGCTTATCATTTTGCATATATTAAAAATTAAAGGTACATACTCCCAATTTAGTTAATTATGAATGTACTACTAAGGATGAAATGATTATTTAAAGGGAACATAAAGGAAATTCATTCAAATAAATGCAAAAATATGTAATTATCTAACGTCTAACATAACACTCTATCGGGAGAATATCGCAACCGAACACGCTGCTTCAACTCGAAAAACAATTTAAGGAATTTGAAAGGTGTAGCTGTCTTTCCAACATTATTTTGAATCAAAAACAAATACTACCTTGATCAAAAAGTTCCCGGAATAACCACCGTGTGGCGCTCCCATCGTTCCGATTTGAGTTCTGTTTTTTTGTTAAATTGGTACATCTGTTGTTGATATTCCCTTTAAATCTTAGTGTCATAACTTGACATTTGCAAAAGTTACGGTCGGTTTTCGGTATGTCCATCAGTGCTTCCTGCGATTTTTCCATTACTTCCTCTCGGCTGCTAAAACGCGTTCCCCGTAATGGTTTTTTAACTCGATTGAACAGAAAGAAGTCACAGGGAGCCAAATCAGGTGAATTCGGTGGCTGTTGGATGGTATTTGTTGCATTTTTCGTCAAAAAATTACGAATAATGATAGCACTGTGCGACGGTGCGTTATCATGGTGCAAAATCCACGAGTTTTCTGCCTACATTTCTGGTCTCTTTCGGCGAATTGCTTCACGCAAACGTCTCATAACGCCCAAATAATACTCTTTGTTTACTGTCTGGCCTTCTGGCAAAAATTCATGATGCACTACACCGTTGTAATCCATGAAAACCGTCAGCATTGCCTTCTTTTTTGACTGAAAACGACGTGGTTTTTTTGGTCTCGGCTCATTTGGTGAACGCCATTCACTTGCCTGATGTCTGGATTGCGTGTCGTACTCATAAACCCACGTCTCGTCTCCAGTAATGATCCTTTTGATGAATGTGGGATCGGATTCAGCCTCGCAAATCATGTCTTTTGCGACGTCAACACGGTCTCTTTTTTGCATGAAATTGAGGTCTTTTGGCACCAACTTTGCTGCTACACGACGGAAACCCAAATCATTAACCACAATGTCTTGGGCGGATCCATAGGCAATGTTCAAGTCCTCCGCTATTTCTCTGATGGTTAATTTGCGGTTATTGACCAACATTTCTTTTACTTTATCAATTTTTTCACCGACTTTCGATGTCGATGGTCTGCCACTGCGTTCATCATCTTCGATTGACTCACGACCACTTCTGAACCGCTCGTGCCACTGGTAAACGACCGTTTTTTTTTAGAGAATCGTTGCCGAAACACTTTTCCAACATTTCCAACGTCCGTGCGCCACTAAATCCGTTTTTTACGCAAAATTTAATACAAGTTCGTTGTTGCAAATTTAAATCCATTTCTGAAATTGTAAAAAATCGCCAACACACACAGAGATAGATGTACTCTTGGCTACGTAACTTTTGCAAATGTCAAGTTATGACACTAAGATTTAAAGGGAATATCAACAACAGATGTACCAATTTAACAAAAAAAACAGAACTCAAATCGGAACGATGGGAGCGCCACACGGTGGTTATTCCGGGAACTTTTTGATCAAGGTAGTAGTCCAAGTTTCCAATTCATTATCATTTTCATGTCATCATATTTAACCGCCTCGTATAATTTTTAGGAATAGAGCACATCGATTTAAATACATCAATCTACCTAATGGAATAAATACGGCAGTTTTCCCCTAGCAATCATAGGCATTATCCACAGTTTATATATGAATATATATTCACACATCGCCCTAGGTGGGTTGCGCTTTCCCTCTCGAAAAAAATCTTTATCTTAAAATTCTACCTGTTGTGCCCAACGACGACAACTGGCCACTTAACAACTTAAAACCTTTTTTTAACTGGCTCTCGTTTACTTAACCACGCTCGTAAGCGGATTCCATCTTTCCGTCCCATTCCCAGCCTACTCCTCCCTTCTTCATCCTGGCTTGCCACCTTCCCCTCCCTTCCCAATTCCCCATCAACCGACCCGTCCAGAGACCGATGAGAAAGCGAAAAGAAAACAAAACGAGTAAAATGAGGGGAGATGGGATTGAAAAAATAAAAATACGTACACGTTAATAAATAAATATTTACGAAATATATATTGCGGGCATTGGATTCTAGAAGATCTGCGGTTCGAGTCCCGGTCAAGGAAATTGATTTAAACTCGGGATCTGCTCGATTCAATCTTCCCCACCATTCCTGTCCTCGGCCCTGATGACGATGGAAAAGGATTTCATCGAAACGTCGGCAGCGATGGAGATGGAGGAGATTACCCGGATGAAATCCCGAGAAGAATTCACAATCTGTATCCTTGTGAAATATATATATAAAACATATAATATATATATATATATATATATATATATATATATATATATATATATATATATATAACATAGATTTTTAAAACATAGAAACACAAAGAAAGGACACTAACATATGTAGTTTTGACGTTTCGACGGCACGACCATCGTCATCGGAAACTGAAAATTTTATGACGACGGTCGTTCCGTCGAAACGTCAAAACTACGTATGTCAGTGTCCTTACTTTGTGTTTGAATGTAATGGAGAAAATTGAATATTGGAAGGATAGGAGACGTACACCACATGTACATGTCTCAGACAACTCAGGTTCGAGTGGGGGACTCAGAGACCAAAGAAGCAGTGTTTAGGAAGAGGGTTAAGGCAGGGTTGCCCATTATTACCAGTGCCGTTCAAAGTATGTGAGGAGAAAATGATTAAAGAGGCATTGGAAGAACTGGAGATAGGAATGAAAGTCGGCGGAAAATTCACAAAATCAGTAAGGTTGCTAATGCTCAAGCATTAGTTTTTCAATCAGTTAAGAGGTTGCAAGCATTGCTAAGCACATTGGAAAGTCAGTGTGATAAGCATAGAATGATAATTTATGTAATCAAAACAAGGGTCATGAGGTTTTTGAGAAAGAGAAAGGCTAAATAAAAAATTAAATTCGGATTCTATAAACAAGAGCAGGTTGAATAGTTTATCTACCTTGGAAGTGTTCTGGCATAAAATGGTCAAAGTAGTAGATATAAATGAAGAATTGCGTCAGGCAAAAAAGTTTCCACAAGGGGAAGGGAGTTAATGACAGGCACCTGAATAAGGATTTTTGGAAAAGGCGCGGCGCAGAAACATGGTCATTGAAACGAGAAGATAGGCATAGATTGGAGGCTTTTGGAAAGCCGCCGCGGATAAGAATGGAAAAGTTGAAATGGGCTGAAAAAAAACAAACGAGGAAGTGGTAGGCATGGTAGGGGGTGAGAAAATCGGAAGAAATTAACAAGAGCAGGAAAGACACATGTAGAGCGGTTTGATTAGCCATGGGATGTTGAAGACTGTGATAGAGGGGAGAATGTTAGGCAAGCGAGGAAGGAGCAGGAATAGGATAGGGAAGTGGGACGGAATGTATAGAGGAAGTAAGTATGCAAATTGGAGGAGATGCCTCAAACAGTCTTCCTCGCACTGGCACAAGGTTCCTTCTGCCCGCAGAGGAAGGTGGTATTGACTCCGAAAATTTTGGAATACCTGTGTCTTATGTTCGTCGTCGAAACGTCAAATATATAAGAGAGTCTCCTTTCATTGTGTTTTTCTCTTTAGATATGTTTAACCAAAGTGTGTATATATATAACGATTGTACGGAAAAACTCACACGAGCGGCAGAATATAACACAAATAGAATAGAATAGCAGCAATTAAAAGGACACTCACACGGTAAATTGTTCCGTGACACACGGTACTGTGTGAGTGTCCTTTTAAATGTTGCTATTCTATTCTATTTGTGTTATATTGTGTCAGCCCAGTATAAATAAATAAATAAATAAATAAATAAATAAATATATATATATATATATATATATATATATATATATATATATCCCTCCCCGGACTACAACCTTGACGTGGTGGAAGGGCTTGTGCGTTCCGATGGCCCCTAGAGCTGTGCTGGTGGGAGTAATAAAAATTGCTCCTGGTAGGGTCACCCATGCCAGATAGGTCGAAGGTTAGGAGCCAGACGAAAGGTAGTCCACGCAGCGTCTGTTCCTCAGTGAGGCGGCTGCAATGGCGTCTGACCCCAGTGGGGCGGCCAGTAAGTGATGGTGTCACGTTAAAAACACTATTGAGGAAGGCAACGGGAAACCACCTCAATTATCATTCCCAAGAAAAATATGATGGACAATAGAGATATTTTGAGTCCTGGCAACCACGGGGCTCGGCCCAATCGGCCGTGTGTCGTGCCCGGCAGCGGGGGAGGCAAGGCTTCCGCGGTCGTCATCCCACGAAACCCTTGCAAGGGAAAACCAGCAGCAGCAGGACAGAAGACGCAGGAGAAGAAGACCAAATTAGTTAGAATAGGAACGTGGAATGTTAGGACAATGATGAGGACAGGGAAATTGGAGAATGTTAAGCGAGAGATGGAAAGGGGAAATATAGATATTTTAGGTCTATGCGAGGTGAGATGGAAAGATAGCGGGGATTACTGGAGTGATAAGTATAGAATAATATACAGCGGTGGGGACGAGAGCCAACGAGGGGTTGCCATAGTATTAAATGAAGAGGTAGGAAGAAGCGTAGTCAACATAGAGCAGGTAACGGATAGAATACTACTAGTGGAGATAAAAGCAGAACCGACGAACTTAGTTATTATTCAGGTATACATGCCACCGAGCAACCATAAGGAAGAAGAGGTCGATAGGATATACGATCAGTTAGAGGACATGATCGTGTGTTCCTGCAGGGAAACATTTGATAGTGATGGGGGATTGGAATGCGACGGTAGGCGAAGGAAGAGATGGTGATGAGGTTGGGGACGACGGTTTAGGCACGAGGAATGACCGCGGGGAGAAAGCAGTTGAGTTCTGCAGGAGACAGGGCTTAGTCATCACCAACACTTGGTTTAGACACCACAAAAGACGCAGGTATACATGGAAAATGCCAGGTGACTCAGGAAGACATCAGCTAGATTATATCCTGGTTAGACACAGGTTTAGGAACAGTGTGATAAATTCACACAGCTTCCCGGGAGCGGATGCGGACTCAGACCACAATTTAGTTGTTATGAAATGTAGCGTCCGTTTGAAAAAGATAAGGCAGGGGCGGCGAGTTAGAAAATGGAATGTACAAGCATTAAATGGGTTGAAAAGGAAGGAATACAAACAGGCGGTAGAGAAAATCATGGAGGATGGTAAAGGGCTTAGTACTATCGAAGAAAAATGGGAAATGATCAAGAAAGGGTTGTCTAAAGCCGCAAAAGACACTATAGGAACCGTTAACGCTAAAAGGACTTGGAAACCATGGATCACGGATGATATGATTACAAAGATGGATGAGCGGCGAAAATGGAAGAATATAAATACAGAATTAGGCAAAATGAAGTACAAAGAATTGAACAATAAATTGAGGCGGGCAACAAATAAAGCAAAGGAAGCATGGTGGAAGACGCAGTGCGAGGATATGGAAAGTCTGCAGAGAAAGGGTGAAATCGGTGCGCTGTACAGCAAAGTTAAATCGTTATCGGGAAGTAAGAAAGGAAGAGCTATGCTAACAGTTAGAGATAAGGCGGGTAAGGTAATGGTTGACGCAGGAAAGATCCAAGAGAGATGGAAGGAGTATATAGAAGAACTGTATAGTAAAGAACTCAGACCAACAAAGTTAGACATTGAAAAAGAAAATGACGTAGAGGAAGACAGCTTAGGTCCAGGCATACTAGACAATGAGATAGGAAGGGCATTAAGGGAGATGAAACTAAATAAGGCCATGGGGGTAGATAACATTCCCGAGGAACTTTTAAAATGCTTAGGAAAATGTGGGAGGAAGAGGCTATATGGGCTGATCCGTAGTATTTATGAGGAGGGAATCTGGCCGGAAGACTTTGCGAGATCAGTTTTAGTTCCTATTCCGAAAAAGGTAAAGGCCACGTCATGTGAGGACTATAGGACAATTAGTTTGATATCCCACGCAGCTTAAGTTGTTCTCAGGATCATAAACAAAAGGATAGAGAGTAGGGCAAATGATTACTTAGGGGATGATCAGTTTGGCTTTAGGAAGGGGGGAGGTACGCGTGATGCCATTGCAGTAATGAGATTATTAATCGAGAGGAATATAGAACACAACCAGGAGGTATTTGCCTGTTTCGTAGATTTCGAAAAAGCGTTTGATAGAGTGAATTGGGAAATACTAATGAGTATATTGCAGAAAATAGGAATAGATTGGAGGGAAAGGAGGCTAATCCGCAACCTGTCCATGTCTCAGACTGCTCAGGTGCGGGTGGGAAACGGGGAGTCAGGATGGGCAGTGTTAGGAAGGGGTGTAAGGCAGGGTTGCCCATTATCACCGTTGCTGTTCAACCTGTATGCAGAGGAAATGATCAAAGAGGCATGGAATGAACTCGAGGTAGGAATGAAAGTGGGCGGGGAATTCGTAAAATCAGTTAGGTTTGCTGATGACCAAGCTTTAGTTTGTCAGTCAGCCAAGGGGTTGCAAGCATTGCTGAGTGAATTGGAGGTTCAGTGCGACAGGTATGGGATGAGAATCAATATTAATAAAACAAAGGTTATGCGATTTACTAGGAAGAAAAAGGCCAAGCTTAACATTAAAATAGGAGGGCACAAACTAGAGCAGGTAGAACAGTTTACGTGTCTCGGTAGTGTTTTGGACCAACACGGTCAAAGTAGTAGGGACGTAAGGAGAAGAATTGCGCTAGGCAAAGAGGCTTTCACAAGGGAGGGAGTTGGTGACAGGGACTTTGAGTAAGGATGTTAAGAAAAGACTCGTAAAAACTTTGATATGGAGCGTAGCTATGTACGGTGCGGAAACGTGGTCATTGAAGCAGGAGGATAGACGTAGATTGGAGGCTTTTGAAATGTGGGTGTAGAGAAGAATGGAGAAGGTGAAATGGACAGAGAAGAAAACAAATGAGGAAGTACTTGGTATGGTGGGCGAAGAGAGGGGTTTGTTGGGAGCAATCCTATGGAGGCAGGAAAAGTGGATGAAGGGGGTGTTGACCGGCAGTGGCATGTTGAAGACTGTGATAGAGGGTAGAATGTTGGGCAAAAGAGGAAAGGGAAGGAACAGGATAGGGATGTTGGACGGGATGAAGGGAGGAAGAAAGTACTCAGAGATGAAGAGGGACCTGATATAGAATAGGATGATGGATTTTGCGTTTTGTTGGGAGTAATGAAATGTTTGTTGGGTAGTTGTGTCCATCCAAAAACCTACCTTAAACGGTAGATTACCTTAAAAAAAAAATATATATATATATATATATATATATATATATATATATATATATATATATATATATATATATATATATACACTTACCCTGAGACAGAGTTCTGTCTTTCCCTTTCTCGAGAAAGGTGGCTTACACCACCGAAAATTCGAAACCGAGAGAGTTTCTTTTCTTTTTTTGTGTGTTTGTCTTTGTCCACTAGTGCTACCTTCATATGCATTATCATTCACGTCCGTGAGACTTTCAGAAAAGTGTTATATATATATATATATATATATATATATATATATATATATACATACATACATGTATGTGTATATATATATACACACACATAAAGTCCTGCTTGAAGAAGGCCTCGGAGAAGGCCGAAAGCTTAAACAATTTACAATGTGAGTGCCCTTTTAAGTGTTACTATTTTATTTGTGTTCTATTGTGCCGTCCAAATATTATATTATATTATATATATATTTAACCCTCTAAACGACGAAATATCCGCATGAATATATGTACTCATTTAGTTATTTGCATATAAAAAGTCACTGACAATCTCAAGGCTGTATCGCCGAAAATACGCTTCTAAACCCAAACGCCCCAAAACCACATCCACTTCCCTACCACATTCACCACCTTTCTCAATTACCCAAATTACGCCCGACTCCTGCGGTCCTGTCCACTTCCTTTCCACGGAGCATAGAAAACATACGGCCCAGTGGACTATCGAAATGTCTCCCAACCGCCGACGTTGTCCTACCGCATCGGCTCCACCCAGGGAAACACAACACACACTCGTACACGCGCCCTCCCACGACGCCCCCACCCTCTCCTGGGGGAGTCAACCCCACATTTAACTCTTTCATGCCCGAATCCGACGCCCCCTCTCTCCGAAGGACGAAATAATATTCCCGTCCAATTTCCCGTCTATTCCCCACTCGTCCAAAGTGATCCACTGCCACCCTCTGCCTACCCTGCTTGGGCCATGAGAATATGAAACATTAAGGTGGACCGGCACCACTGAACTTCTTCAAGCACACGGCTCCTTCTTCTCCCTATCTACTCTGCGGGGGAGGGGGGTTGGATATTTGGCGGTTACCTGCCCGCGGGGGTGTTGGGTAAGGGAATGTTGCGAGAGCTGCGGTGACCGAAAATATCAACATTTCGGGGAGACGAATAAATTTTAGTCATTCCAGCACACAATTTTGCAAAACGGTAATCGCGGTGAAAAAACAGGTTAAACTGTCGAAACGTTCTTTCGGAAGCCATACCAGTCTTGAAATAAAATTCCCTGCCCTCTCCCTCACGCGTTTTTATGCCTCAAGAACGACACCACTAACCAAATTTTCAACAAAATAGCAGTCCTAACATGTCCTCCGAGTGGTCTGCAATCACGAATTAAGCAAGCTATGTGGCAACGAAGGTCCCAGTTCTTTTAGATTGGTTAAAATTAAAACTGATCACTGAAGCCTGCACGGTAGGCAGATCATTAAATAACTCCTTCTCCCAAATGTGACTTAGAATTAATTTATTCAAAATGTGAAAGTAAAACATCAGAGAGCGGGTTTTCAGTCAGCATTGTGAAACGCATTTCATCACCCATGTAAACGCGTCATAATTGGCATCATGAAGTGATACTCAGTTGCAAGAGAGTAAATTTAAATTCACACAGGAGACATTTCTTTTTTCATTATTCACAAATAATTCCAAAACAGCAATTTACATCTTTCTTGATGGAATTTTAAAAAAAACAATAACAATGAGGGCAATCAAAAGCACCAAGGCCTACGTGGAGGAAAATCCATTCAAGCGGGAATCAAAACCGCGACCTATCAATCCACAGAAGAGGACGTTAACGCGCTGCCATCAAAGACGAAAGTTTCTCGACAAATATTTTTCATTTACATTAAAACGTTACCACGAGTTGCTATAATTTTTGCGCAATGGTTTTTGGATAAATAACAGGTTTAAGTCACGAGGACAGTGTACTGATCAAAGCGCCCGGGTTCGACTCCAAGATTCACATCTGGTTATCCTCAGCTTCACCCAATTGGTGGTTCCTGGAAAACCACAAAGAGCACAGGGGGGCAAACGGATAGGAACTGTACTCTGTACCACTCTGTCTGAAGCATATATTTAAACAAACGTTGTGTTCAGTATTAAGCTATCTCTACACTGAACTAACAAACGAATTATTGAATACTGTGGTTTTTTATCGAAATATTAAGTGCGAAGAATAATTCTGCACTGATGATGAACGTAAATACGGATTCTGCGTGATTTTTTTATCCAGAACGTTGTCCTCTCACCTTTGTTAACCTGCTCAGGCTGGATATGGCCGCAGCTCATGAGCACGTTACTTAAGTGAACTACCTCGTACTACGCCTATACTATGATCCTTGCACGCGCTCACTCGACGCATCTCTTCCCCGCTTCCCTTCCCCCCTTTACCATCCACCACGACCACCTACTGCGCCCTTTTAATCAGAGTCAACGGTGACACGGCGATTAGAGCCGTGGAGAAAAGAAGAGCGAAGGGAGAGATATCAGTGGGACCCCACCTAGGTGGGGTCGAGTTGGAAGGAATAGCATGCAGGTGTGAGAGATAAAAGCCGAAGTGTGAAAAGAATTTGATTTATTTACCGGAATCGGAGGAGACTGAGGCCCAGAGCCCCCGAAGCGCAGGGATCGAGGGACGCACAAATGTACGACAAGTTGTGCAGCAAGTTAAACTTATGACGAATGCCATATAGAAATACAAAAAAATGCGATCACGGAAATGAAAACTATAACCGTAAGCAAGTGGACGGTAAAGGCAAGAAAGAAAACAGCAAACAAGATCGAATGAAATCGGAAAAAAATGGGTATTAAAAAGAATGGAGGACTGAATAGACATAAAAATGGCAGGAAGACAGGAAGTGGGGAAGGAAAGAGAACGAAAATCCGTACACTTCTAAGATTTTCCGTGCATTTATTACAAGCCACAAACCAGAAACGCATTCAAAATAAATTATTATGTGCCCCAGAAAGCTTCAATGAAGAATAAGGGGGAACATATAGCGACAATGAATGCTAAGGATGGGAAGAAGAAAGGATCCGATAGGTACGCGCGTGTGCGCGAATATGTGTGCTCGTGTGGAGGAAGCGAGGAAAGAGATTGGGACCGAAGAGCCGCTTAATGGGACACTTGTATTTCACCTTCGCCGCCTTTCCTTATCATCCTCGGGAGGGGGCCGCCGCCTTAAAAAGCTAAGGACCTTCCGCTCCGAGGCGCAGCCAATCCTTTACTCGGCTCATCCCATCCTCGCAAAGAGATCTCTCCCCCCACGTTAAACACCACCCACACCCGTAAGTCGAACCCCTCCCCCACAACGACACCGACGCATGCGGACACGACCCGCAATCTCCTCAACTTTATCCGCCGACAAACGCCCGACGTTCCACCGGCTGCTCCCCCTCTTGCCACCCCCGTCCCTCCCTCCCTCTATCACGCCTAGCTCTATGCTCTCCATAAATCTCCTGAATCCTCCACCGCTCCTCCCCCGCAACATCCATCCCCATCACCTCTCTCTCCGACTCGAGATTTCCATCCCGCGACGTCTAAACCCCTCACCCCAGTTCCACCGCCACCGACCTCATTCCACCCCCACGACAAAAGATCTTCCCATCACACACCCACCCCGAGGGCCACCATTCCCCCTCCGTTTCATCTCCTTCGAACTCTTCCATTTGCCACCCCACGGCATATACCCACCCGAAATCGACTGACTTGCACGCGAGGATACCTTGGTGGCCGAATTCACTCGTTTTCCCCCGCCGACCCACTCGTCTTGTCTGTCTCGCCCCGTCCCAACTTCAACTTCTCTGACCCCCCCAAGGTATCCCTCCCCCTACACCGGCACCACTTCCACTCACTTCCAGCTTCTTTTCATCCCCCTAACCCTTTCTTTTCATCCCGCCCTCCCCCCTGGTTCTTTTGTTTCCGAGAATCCTCCCTCCCGTCCTACTTCGTCTTCTCTCCTTTGGTCGTTACCGCTCCTCCGCGCGGAGGTCGCCGGTGGGAAGCAACGGGTGATTAGGACGTGAACGGAGGGATCGAGTGGAGAGAGTGCGCGACCAATACCGGACCCCCTCTTCTACTGTGGGAACGAGCGAACGGAAGACGTCGACTGCGGTGGGCCCAATCCTTCTCCTTTCCTTCCCATCGCCCTCCCCCCATGATAGGTCTTCCGCCGCAAACCCTCATCCAACAACCCTCGACGGCGAAACGGAGTGAGATCAAGTCGGGAGGAAAATTGGAGGCGGTATGCACCTTCATCTGCCCTCCTCACTCCCACACACACACACTCCCTCCACTTCACGTCGAGCCACTCAAAGACGATGCGAGTCGTTCGGACTCGAAGAGTGCTTCAATCCGACGTCTGATCCACCGCCGAGCCGCGGAGACTGAAGGCACGGGCGATGCAATCGGTTCTTTACCAGGGGTGAGGAGGAAGGGGAGATTAGTGCGTCCTCGAGTGGGGATGGTTGATATGTTCTTACTCGGCAGAATGGGTGGCCCTGGGTGGGGACAAATCGCTTGGTCTCCTCTCGTGCGAGGGTCACCGAGTTTATTTGAGGTGAATGCTGATACTTTTGGATTACGTGTGGTACCATCAATCATAAGTTTCTCACGAAGGAGAAAATCCATCGATGAAAAATACACATTTTTTAAATAGCCTACATTCCTTGCAGCGGATAACATATTTGGACGCATAATGCATTTCTTGCTGACGGCCGAGAGAACCACAAGGAAACCTCCGATGACCTGAGTCGCAATAGCTACAAAAAAACTGTCAAAAATAGTTAATAATTTCCAAAAACATTAATCAACGGAAAAATGTTGCAATCCATCTGTTAAGCTGTTTAGAGCCGAGAGAGCACTTCATGTTTTCGCGGGATTTCATGAGCTTAATTCCTGAAATCAATAATAGTATTATTAGCCGCGTTGAAACATTTCTGGAGGCAGCATACGTGTATGCATTCATTTGATAATTAATGAGAAGTCTAAGAACAGTCTTCTGCAAATCAAAAGATACTTGTAAGGCGAGGATAATGCATAGGGAGAAATCCCGATACACCCTCTCCACACTGTGATGACAGTGGAATTCACTTCTTAAGAAACCAGTAGCGAATGAATATTTGAACGTGCACCTAACTTTTTCTTTGAGAACGTTAATGTTTCCCATTAGTTGATCACTTACTGACATGCTACAGATTAGCCAGACATACAAGCATAATTGTAGAGCAAGTGATATACATGTATTATACCTTAATATACTGATTGTGAATCATATTCCACATTTAATCTAATGGAATGCACATACAAATAAAACTTACGATTAGAGACTAATCTCCCTTTCCAGGCATAGTGGAAAAGAATTTTTATTTTAACAAGCACAATATAATACAAACATAATTTTCCCATGAGATTTCGCGAAGATCGTCAGCCAAGGCAAAACTGTGGGAAACACAACTATAGCTGATTTCGGAATGTAAGCATTATCTATTTGTCGAAACCTGTCACCGAGGAGCACCAGACTTTACTATGAATTCGATCGTCCTCACCAGAATATCCCCCCATTTCGGTTCCACAGACGCATGTTTCCGATTATATGAGCGCGGTCATAAAAATGGACGGCGGGCCGCAAGGGTAGAGCGGAGACTACCTTACGAACGATGTGTGCCCATAAAAAAATGTTACAACGAAACCGTCCAGGCACGAGGAATGCCGAGGTGAGACAGCTAAAGACGGGTCGGGGACGATTTTCCGTCACTGTTCCTTGTACCATTGGCAGTGTCGTGGGCATTTAATTACGCGATTGCCATGGGAAAACAGGAACCTTTCCCGAGACTACCCCGCAACCGGACAGGTAGTAACACCGCCATCCTATTACTTTTCCTGTTCCACCAAATCGAGCCTGAGATTTTGATGAGAATAAATCGCCTCCCATTTCTCGTCCTTTTGTGGAAAGCTTCCCCACTCATCAGCTAGACAAGACCTGCTCACTCCTCACTTTTTTTTGTTTCTGGACACGCCAAAAACCCACTGTCGGAATTGGGAATCCATTCATCTTGAACTTTTAAATTTGTGGTCATTAAGAGCCCGAATTATTTAAGCCTGCGTTCCACCTGGCAAATAAGCTTAAATAACCTACCTGAAAGGCTTTTGAAAAATTTGTCGGATGACAAACCAGCCTAAGCGATAGAAGGCCACTTCATGTAACACAGCCACTAATTGTAAGCACAGAAAACTTCCCATTCAGGATATTCTTCCTTTGGATCAACTTTAAATACAGTGATCATTTCAGAAAACCGCGCACTTTATATTCCAATTACATTAACATTCCCGCCCGGGAGGAAATGTATCATGGCTACACCTATCTTATCAAGCAAAAAAACAGCCACCCAAAGAACATCCACAGAGGAGTATTTCTCACTCACCAAACTATGCTCCAGACCACAAAGCTTCCTTGCAAAGGAATGCCCGGGGACGAGATGTGGATGGAGGGAGGGAGAAATAATTATTTTTCCCCACAGTAATTGGCAGAAAAAGCAAACCTACACACCAACATTTCCCATCATCGATCAACACTAACCATCCCCTAGCTGAGTCCACAGAGGGCATGAAACCATTTTTCTTTCGCGCTCCAACCAGGCTCTCTCCCCCACCTCCTCACCATTTCCCACCGTCCCCCTCCCTTTTCAACACACCCATCTCTCCAACTCCGCCTCATTTTTTCCCTACGTCGACAGTCGACCGAAGAGAGAGAGACAGCGGGAGAGGTCCCCGCCAACCGACACGGAGACGTCGATGTGACGGCCGAAAAGCCTTCTTGCAACGGCGATCACTGAGCGGCTGCGTACTAATGGGATTAGACACTGAACGAATGCGGAAATGATCAAGACGAGGAGAAAGAGATGAGAGCACAGAGGAGTATGGCTGGGTGAGTACCAGAGGGGTGGAGCGTGGGGAAAGGGGGAATTGGAGATATTGGAATGAGGTAAATGCCGGGCGAGGTGGGGTGGGGTGGGGGAGCAGAAGCGGGCGCGGGGCTGGGAGGAAGTGAAAGAAGAGCAAACTCAAGAGGGAATTAAGACGGACGATGGAGGTCATTCGGGCGAATATGGGGAACTTTAACATGCATGTTAAAAATGATTTTTTATAACGCCCGGTATGTGGTTGTTCTTTTCCAGAATGAAACATCCGTGCCATCTCATATCGTCAACAACAGATTCATCTATCCAACCGTGAATTTGGAACACATGAAACGGAGTATAATCCTGAAAAAAGCGCCCTGTGTTAATACCTCAGCAACTTAAACAATACAATCTTCTACGCCAGGGATGGAGAAGGTTAAAAAAAAGGTCTGATCACTCCCAGTTAAAATGGTTCATGAGCGAAATATATACAAGCGATAGCCCAGAAAATATGATGACACTTGATCGGAATAAATAGAACGTTAAATGTTTGACATGTGAACCGACTACAATTAATTTTATCGTACTTATACTTGAATACAGAGTTACTGAAGTTATTCCCTATACTGCCGGAATTCTTATTCTTAGGTAGAAGAAATCAGAATGGATTCCACCATTGTTTCCGATTTCGGTCACTCCATAATTATTTCAGATTGAAAATATGGTAAAAATTGAACTCACACTTAATTTACACCTACCCCAAGATAAAGGATGAAGTGGAGAGACAAGGTTTTAGAGAGAACACGGAGGACACCTATCAACTACATGTCACATGGTGTGACAGATAATATTGTGAGGTTCAGGAGAAAGAGTGGAAAAGAACAAGAAATAAGTGAGTAGTAGCAGCAAGAAAAAGGAGGAAGTTGGAAATACAGATGCAATGAGGGCAACGAAGACGGTATATCAAATGATACCTAATATATACTTTCTCCAGATTTCCAGACAGAAAAGATTCCTGAACGGCTCATGACACTGGGTGTAATTTGAACCCAAGGAAATTGAGCAACTTATAATCCCGTGGTTTTAATGTTCACGCAAAGCAGACTAGATTAAGGGTGAAGACCACACACGGGGGTTTTATAATATATAAAAGAAATTCTTATAATGTTTTCCAGGTTTCCTTTTTATAAAAGAAGCTTAAAGGAACTAAGTACTCATTCACATCCTTGAGAAAGTACCTTCATTCACACGGATGAAATGAAATCAACCTCACTTTTTTAGAAGCAAATGAGGAATGATGACGGAAAGTACTATTTTAACTCGCCCTTTGAGGACGTAATTGTTTCCTCCGATAGACGGAGAACATTTTCAATGGCATCCTTTTCGTCAGGCATCAGTTGTCTCCTGAATTTACTTTATTGAATTTAGCATTATTTCTATCATTGCAGCCCGATTGGAGAGCACGGAGTACATACTTTTCGCGACGCCACCTTGAAATGTGCAATACAATCATTCCTACTTTTCCAATTATTCCTCTAACATAAAGGACGTAAGTACGGCGTGTAGTGCGCGGAGATAAATTCCCCTAATCCACTGAAAGTCAGATGTGAGGATGTAGAAGAGAAAACAAATCCATCAAATGAATATTACGTCGTTCGGTTGTTTGAAAGAAAAGGCAACACGCAGTCGACAATAAAGATCGCCATGCTTTCCCTTTAGTCCTACAAAATGTCGTTATATTCGACGAGCAATGGAACCTGTCCGATTCCTCATGCAAAAATGCATTCGGAGACGCCTAAATAATTTCAAAAACAGCAAAAACGCTCAAATAACAATGCAACAATTTCAGATTGTAAACATCATACGTCTTGACTGGGATTGTTGGAAATTGTTGCATTGTAATAAACACTTAGCGGATGACGCCGTTAAAATTTACAGCATGGGTATTTTCCGCAGTTACTTGGAACGCTCAAATACGTTCGGTCAGCTTAGTTTGGAAAGCCATTCGGTCTCCATAGATTAGCAGATTAAAATAGTGCCTCATGTATTGATTTCTTGCCCTGTAATTGCGATTAACTTCGAAAAAAACATGGACGAAGGAATCTCTGCCGTAAAAATTCCTAGTAACCACTAAATACACCAAATGAGAAAAAAATCACCCGGGGTGAGGGAAAAGGCAGATGAGAAAATGATGCAGCGACAGAGAGAAAGAGAATGAGAGAAGGACATGAATAAGGGAAGAGAAGACATTTCGAAAGAGATGCGATGGAAGAAGGGAAGGAAAGAAAATGAGACAAGAGAATCTGGGGGAGGGGGGTAGAGGGGGAGGTTGATGCTCAAGGGAAATAACCAAAAGGAGAGGGAAGAGCTTCGAAGGAGGGGTTGTTCCGTGAGGGAGGCGATGGTGGGGGGAGTTGGGAGGTTTAAGCAGACAAGAAAGAACAAAAGAAGCGGAGGATTGATGGAGTGACCACAGCCGGTGCCACCGCAAAGCGCGTGGCAGAGCTCCGGAACTCGGCGGCCTCCGAGGTAGTTCGGCTCCTTTGTGGTTGCCAAGGCCCCCGGAGAGGCCTCGAGGGATCGGGTAGGGGCGACAAGAGACGGCGAGGCTTCAAAATCTGGGCCGGGACGAGGAAGAATTCCGGGCGAGCGGAGACTATTTCAGTGGCGATTGCTGTAGGTTTTTGTTTACGCGTCCCTTTCTTTTACTGGAACATATAAAAAATTCACGAGACGGAGAACAAAAGGATTGCAAGGAGTTGGTATTTCCTTTACCGAACGGTATCGCATATTTCTCATATCAGGGATGCTGTAAGGGTAAGCTCCGGTACATGCTATTTCCCAGAGTCGTTTCCGTCCAGTTAAAAAATTTGAAATTCTAAAATGGACATGATAGCATTACATAAATTAGAAGGATGATTTATTTCAAAAAGGGTATTATTTAAATACACATATTTTTGAAACAATGGCTGGAAATTATGCTGAAATTCCCAATTTTACCAAGTTCTCTTGGCTGTATTTTAAGTCAACAGGACCATAACTTCCAAGTTTTAGAAAGAATTAGCACTGAGTTGGCGACACCAACACGAAGTCCACATTACACCGAGAATTCTCTATTAAAATTGAATTGCGGAATACGCAGCTTAGCTATAGCGATTGAAGTCACAAATAGTTCGAAAGAAAATCAATTCAAAGTGTCGGCATTAGTCCGCCATCACCTAAATAAATACTAGTATATGGTTACACATATCAGATGCTGCCACCTATTCCAGTGCATCACAAGCATATGAGATCACAAAAAAATGAATAACATTAATTGATAAAGCAGTCAGTTTAAAGTCGAGAAAAGCGAATATCTGTTAACCTAAAAACCGAAGAAAAAAAATAAAACCGAAAACAGCATCGGAAAGAAGGCGCCAACTTTGAAGACGAGAGAAAAGATAGTTAAGAAAGAGGTAGGTTAATGAATCTCCAAATAAAATATACGTAGAATCCAGCTGTGTAACGCTACTCAACTCGTTGCTTAGTTTAGCCATTGATCGGGCCGGGCTATTCCAGTAGCTCCATCCATCCAACTTTAATGCTAAGTTGATAAAAATCACACTGAAATGTTATGATGGGTCAGAAGTCGGAGGATGATCACAGGGCTTGCTATCCACTTTCGGGCCGTCTTAATTAAAACGATTGTGGCGCTTTGCCTAATGAAGTACGCCATTCATGGCGGGGCACGTGGGATGAAAGCAGAGTTGAGCTATCCTTCCGATAAAAATAGCACATCACACTGTGCGCAAAGCTCGCCACAAACAAGGGAAGGCTTTATGGACTTCGGTTCAACCAAGGACATAAGCAGAGAGAAAAAAGCACTTGACGTTCTTTCCATTTAAAAGACAAAACGTCCCCGGCTGGCTTGGCTACTCCAGTCACTCGGGTCTGACACTTAATAATACGTCGGTTTCGAAGTTCGGTTCTAAATTTTAAAACAGAGTGGTACTGTTTGAGGGTTATGGTTAGTTCCACATGTCTTTCTTCTTCTTTTAAATTGGGCTCAGGGGACGTTAATTACCCACGTGACTCACTTGAGGAGATGAGGTCACACAGCAAGTGCCTCTGGGACTCACGTGGGGCAGGAGAATGGTCAGGGCATCCATAACGTTCCAGGCTTTCATAGGGTAAAAAGCAATTCGCCTTGGACAAGACGAATGATTTTTAAACATAGACATTCCTTCATTTCGGTGGACATCAATGGATGATTCCATCATAGTAACTGCCACGGAATCTCTTGCACATATTTAAATTCATCCCTCACGTGCCACCTTATTCAAAAACTATTTGCACATTTTTTTAACAATAATTATATGGATTTTAGTCGATACTCATCGTCAGAAAAAGAAAAGTGCCCAACAAGGTAATTTTAGTCTAATAATATCATTAATTACTTATTATCGCATAAGCAACGCTTTATGAATTGCCATGGAAGCGCTTAGCGAATATAAGCTAAAAATCCATACCGCTATATTAATTTTTTTAATTCCGTCAAAGATATATATATATATATATATATATATATATATATATATATATATATATATATATATACATATATATATACACACACACATATATATATATATATATATACATATTTTTTATATATATAATAAATTGGACAGCAAAAAACAATATAGAAACATAGAAAGATCACTCACACGTTATTTCTTGATCATTTCGACGGAATTCTGCTCCGTCTCCATCGGACGATATAGAAGTAAATTTTATTACTTTATATCTTAGACATTACTTTTATATCTTCCGATGAAGATGGAGCAGAATTCCGTCGCGAAATGATCAAGAAATAACGTGTGAGTGATCTTTTTTGCGTGTCTATATTGTTTGTTGCTGTCCAATTTATATATATATATATATATATATATAGTATGTGGGTCACCCTTTGAGAAGCTAGATTTCAGTAGGCGGGCCGAAGGAAAATATTATGAAAAGGTATGACTGAGGTGTCACTCCATTCAATAGGCCACTTTGGAATGCACGGCAGTTATTTGGAATCCGTGGGAAAAAAATGTTAATTCAGGAATTGAAAAAGATTCAGATAAAACTCGCCAGATTATTTAAAAAAATTGCTCAAAGATGAAAATAAACGCGATGGTTATATTGAAGGAATGGGAGCCCCGTGATTCAAGATTATAGTAGAAAAGATATTTAGAAGGTGCAGGATGATTCAGTTTTCTTAAGATAACGAGAGGATTATTGTGGCATCAAATATAATTCCAACCCCGGAATAAAATTTGTGAGGTAGACGACTTTACCTACAGATTCAAGTACTCCTTCTTCCGTCGGACGATGTTCATTCATAAGCAAATCATCAAGTACTCGAATATGTTTACTTAAAGATAAAAATGTAATGATTTATCAACTATGAATAATGTACGTGTATATTTTATAGACGTATGTATTGGGAGTGTTTTGTATATGAGCAAATATGCGTATATTTAAATGAACATTTATGTATGAACTAGTAATATATATATGTTTATATAGAGAAAAATTCTCTCTACATAAATATGGTGCACACACATTCCCGTTGGCTAAAATGTGATGAGCAAAACATTGGTTTCGATTGAAGAACTAAGATAATCGAAATACGCAAAAAATCAGAGTGTAACGTGAAAAAAAACTCGTGCCAGCCTCGCCTCGAGCCGATAGTAACGGTATTAAACGACCAAAACCGATGCCGATTGGTTTGTGGATGGCCTCTGACGTAAATCACCCCGCCTAAAAACAACATCGTGTTTCGAGCGAAAACATAACCTTAGATCAAATTAAGTGTATCTCTGCTACCAGGAGCGCGAAAACTAAGCTTACAGTGACGGGTGTATCTTAGCTGGAGCTTTGATTATTGCAAAAAAGCCACTGTTAGGTGGAATATAGTAGCAGTGTTTAATGCGTTGGACTTCTGACCGGAGGACTCGGCTTCAATTGCTGGGGATGCCTCTGGGTACCCTCAGCTTCACCCAAACCGTGTGATTTTTCAGGTAGCAGAACTTCCTGGGAAACCGTAGGCGGCACAGAGAAAGGAACTAGCCCTCCAACCATAATATGCGCCGTTGGATTTAGTACTATGTGGGCTCCAGCCTCCACTTTCAAAAAGACCTTCCGGTTGATAACTGTGCTTGGCCTTTGTTTGACAACGCATCAAAGGAAACAAATTATGTCGCCACGAATTAAAACGGAACGGAAAGGTTTGAGGAAAAACATAGTTCTAATTAACATACGTTTGAAGTAGGAAAGCATTCCATATTAAATCAAGAGATTGAATAATATATCTGCAAACAAAAATAATGAAATATGAGAAGATCTCAGGGAGGAACCATCATGCAGTCCGGAGACAGAAACCAACCAACACTGACGAAAATGTTCCAATTTTACACCCGATACTTCACGGAATGTCGAGCCTGTCAGATTTACGGTCAGGAAAGAAGGAAACTGAACGTACATTCCTTCGCTGCCGCGAAAACACGGACTGATTCAGAGGATGGAAATATTCGCGTTTTTTAAGCCCCTGAGAACGCTACCGGGCAGCAGAGTGACGTCATCGAAGAGAAACGAGCTCTCCCGGTCAAGCCCACCAGGTGGGAAAGTAGGAGTAGGGGGACAAGGAGACAACGCCACGCATATTTAATTACCCCGACGTCTTTACGACCCGAATGTGTTCATTGTGCGACACACCTTCGCAAACAAAAGTCTCATAATTTTCCGACGAATTAACCAATCTCGAGCCATTCCCTCTATGCCGTCTCAATTAAAGTCCGTCACAAAAATATGACCGAGGCGAAACACAAAAGCATGGGAACGAAAACCTTACGTGGAACAGTGATGATAAATGATACCGAAATAAGTGAGAGAAGGGGGGTTGGCGGGGGGGGTAGTTCTCTTTCTCCCCCCCCCCCGCAACCCCCCGGTCCTCGCTTTCCCCACCCACCTTTTGCAAGGACGGTGGCGCGGACGGAAGACGTAGGAGTCCATTCTGTTTGATATCGAGGGTGCTCCTCGCCTCCTTCTCCTCGCTCGCTGCCCAGGCAACAACACAAAGGTGCTTTGCATAAGGCTCCCATTGTGTGCGGCCATCATTCATTCCATTGGCGATTGTGCGGCACGCACACTTCAGCACCATCGGAGGGGAACGGTAATGGGGGGAGAGAGTACGAGGAGGTGGTGGTGGTGGTGGTGGTGGGAGAATCGACCGGAGCGTGGGTGTATGGTGGCGGAGGTGGGAGAGAAAGGAGAAGAGATTGGGAATGGGGGTGGATGCGCTTCGGAGAGAGAGGGGAGCGCCCGCCGCCGCAAGTCGACCTCCGCTGTTCCATGGGGGTCAACCGTCAACCAAATCATCGGGGCGTGTGAGGAGGCGGAGGGGGCGGGGAGTTGGGAAGGAGAGAGGGAGGGCAAAGGGCTACGCGGGGGGAAAGGGAGAGGGCACGGAAATGGAGAGGAAAAGGTGATATTGGGGATGGGGATTAAGTTTATGAGAATGGGAACTCCGTTGAAGAATGAGAGGGGAAACTCGACGACTCCTTCGCACCCTCCATCGAAGAACGAGAAAGTGCCCAATGTACTCTCCCCTTCTGACTCTGTTCTATTTCTATGAGAGATGGAATCGGTGCGTAGGGAGCCGGCCGCACACAGATAACAACCATCATCATCTACATCTACAGGGTACACTAATAGCCAACTCTAGGGTGTTTGGCAGGGATTCGTTCCTCTGCGGGTATGCACTATCAAAATTAAATGCCACTTAATATTCACCTGGTGATGAACGAAGACATTACACAGGCGATTAAAATGATGGAAATAAACATTACGTACAGATTGACATGCGCTACGGCATCTACATTTAAAATATAACTCCAAGCATGCTAGACAAGCCACTAGTACGGGTTGCAATTAAATGTCCTCGATGTTAACGGGTTTGGCAAGATATCTCGTTTGGATTTTCCGCTCCCAATTAGGCTTCGACGTGAGGACACGGATACCTACGTTTCCCAACGATACACGTTGAGGGGACGTTGAACTGCGTGCGCTATACTATCTTCCCTCAAGGGCTGGCAAGAATTGACATCCAGAGATCCTACCAGTTGTCTATCTCTAAATCAGTCACCCCAAGCTACATAAAATTCCCTCCTGCTCGGTAACCGCGACTATCGAGAGTCCAATGATCACGAAGATTTATAAAAGCTATTCGCAAAGAAACAATTTACAACAAGAAGGTAAACACAAAAATCAAAATAAAATTGTATGGAAGAACAACAATCCCCAATTACTCTAATTGCGAATGGCTGGTGACCTTACACACGCCTGCCACATACTTTCGTGGGGCTTGCAAGGTTAGATAGCATAGATATGAGAGATGCTGGAAGTATTTCCCTGGTGTGCTATTATTCCCTGCTTTCTGTGCTGAACTCGGTATTAAACCTAAATATAAAGGAAATCGTATATGAAGATGTAATCAAACAGCTAATTCTCGTGAGGCGCCACGTCACTAAAGAAAATGAAAAAAAAACATTTCTCAGCCGATTTAGGATAAAATCTTGTTTACTTGTGAGTGATATCTGCTCAAAAATTTCATTTTCAGAATGAAATGTAATTTTGACCGCAAATGGTTTACGCGGTATGCATTAAATTCAACTGGTGTAACGGATACGTATCCCGAATACACATTAGCTAATTTCGTTCAAATTATAAAAGAAAAACAAATCTAATGTAAAATCGTAATAAAAATATTCCTATCTCTTCATAAACAAAAGCATATTAAGGACTACCTTGGTTTACACACTCTTGATATTTTCTGATACATATTAGAGGAATAACGGATATTTAAATATGCCGAAGAAAATTTACATGGAACATCTTAAAGTCCATCCTTTCCCTGAATAATAATCAAATTTTACTCGAAAGTCTACGGCTTCCAGATGGATACGGTAACCAAAACTAGTGATTCAGAAATGTATTCTAGAGTAGAAAATATTATCACTGGAGTGCTATTAAGAATTCAAAAGTGATATCGGGAAAGTGTTAGACCGCTGGCAACAAACATGAATAATTGTAATGTAATGTAAATTGTGAAATGACTCACGTGAACCAACTTTCAAAGAGAGACTTTCTCAAGTTGTGAGCACAGGTTGATTCAACTCGATTTGAGGGCAGCATCAATGCTTAGCCTAGAGAAAATAATGAACGAACTTCGGCAAGCCTCGTGCAACGAAATTTGGAAAAAACGATAGTCTGATGTCTATAAGAATCTAAATGTCTAGACGAGTCCAAGGAAGGCAATTGGGATTCATCGGAATGATACACGATCGACGAACGAGACTTAGAACGAGAAATGTAACAATTTCACTAAATTTATCACGAGATGCTCCAATGCATGCCCCTATCATCTAACTTTCCCCCCACGTTCTCCTTTTTGTTACTTTAGAGAAACTCTAGATAACATTTTCGAGGAAAATACTGACACATTACTGAAAAATACAAAATTCGTAGAAATATGTTTCCACCATCTTGGAGTGACGAAAACGGCGTCATATTCTGCACATTTTTGGGCAGAATATTGGCTAATAGGTCAGTTTACACCGTAGATACATTATGCACTCTTGATATACAGTCCATGAAACCACATGTTTTACTACATATTAATAATTACTGGTAAGTATAGTAGTTTTAAGGGGAGGCGACCGAAAGCTGACGTCATTTGCGCCATTAGGGATGGACAGGAAAGGAGGAAGGGTGAAGAGAAACCCGGCGTCGGCATTACCTACTCTTTACGAAAAGACTTTAGTCGAGCCTACTCTTTACGAAAGGCGCCAAGGGGTCCGCAGCTTAACGTCCCATCCGACGGGCGGCCTACTCACTCAAAATGCCCTCCACAAAGCACCTCAAGTAGGGATCGAGATACCACTGAAAAATATTCAATACCGCCGGGATTTGAACTCGGGCCCTCTGGGTGGGAAGCCAGTACGATAGCCACCTCACCACCTCGATCCCTCGGTCATTCGGATGGCATATGATTACGCGGGATTAAAGAATAGCGGATGTTAGAAATTGGACAGAGTTAGAAAGGGAAGGCCACAACCCACGAAGCTTCCAAAATAGAATAAGATGAATCACCGGGGTTATCAAAACGACCTGAAATCGAAGTACAAAAACTGGAGATAAACCATCTAACGCTAACGCCTGTGGTTCCAAATTGAAGACATTTATCGAAATAGCAACAATTGTCAATGTCAGAGTAATTCAGTATGTCATTATGTAAGCATTATTTCAACACAGATTTGCATAGCATTAATCAATTAAAGAATTGAACAACCGAGACTAAACGTCACCTATCAAAGGGCAATTTCTGAAAACCCATTCGCTGCCTCATCGGTTGTAGGTGCACGCATAGGGTATTATAGGAAAATATGCAATTGCACATTCGAAAAAAATGGACGCATGACTCGTGAAGAGCAAGCAAATACACAAGGATGAAGAAGTAGAGTTGTTCTGATGTTTGGAACTCCAAGATTTTAATCTGTTGCCCAGTTGCATCCGTTATGCCCAATTCTGTCACGACAAGCACGTTATGAGGCGCTTACGAAATTCCACGTCGTTCTCCCCTTCTGAGTCCGTGGTTCACGCAATCCGACCGGAGCCCGAAAACGCCAGCAGTGAGCCGAAACAGGTCGCGCAATTCTCCAACTGTCGACCACACGTCGCGACGCAAACATGTGCACCCTGGGACCCAGCGGGAGGTGCACGTCGAATTGGCGCAATCAAGCGCCGCGGGGAGTCAAGTTGCGGGGAGTACCGGGAGGACCGGGGTTGCCGGTGACGGGGGCCGAAGCGGCGGCGAAAATGCCCTGACAAGTAAAATTCGTCGGGGGTGAAACGAAGTGAGAAAAAGCGCGACCGTTGTTCGCGCTCGAAGTCAAACGAGGAGAAGAGAGTCGTAATGCAAGGATCTACGGGGGTGGGGGAAGGTCTCATCGATTGTCGGGAGGCTGAAGGATTTAAAGAGACGTCAATAAAACATTTGGGGGGGGGTCAGGGTCACTTTAGGACGCCAATGCAATGGCGAAGGGTACATACATACATACATATAAAGATATGTTCAGCAGCAATGGCGTGGTCAGATTGAAAAAGAGTAGATCGGAACGAGGCGGGGGGGGAGGAGGGAAGGGCGGGGAAGTTCACGGTGCGGTATGACTAAGGGGGGGGGAGGAGGGAAGGGCGGGGAAGTTCACGGTGCGGTAGGACTAAGGGGGGGGAGGAGACTCAGGAAAATGGAGGTGCGAAGTAGAGGGGGGTAGCTGGGCGGAGATATGGCCCTTAGGGCTGTGGAAGGGATGACGGCGGCGGTGAAGGGGACAATGGGAGGCAACTAGGGAGAGAGAAGAAGGGAGGAGGGGGGTAAACTGAAATGAATGGGTTCAAGGGAGGGGGAGCTCCTTTAGAGGACGGAGAGGATGACGATGGGAGAAGTCAAGGGAGAAGGGGGAACGGTGAGAGAGAAAGAGAGCGGGAGAGGATGTGCTCTCGTTCGTAACACCGGATGCAGGCACCACCATGGCATTGGGGAGGGGTCATGGAAGGTGGGTAGGTTCGCGGGGGGGCGTGGAGGGCTGGGTGCCTGTTGAGCAAAGGATTGGACGAAAAAGTTTCGGGAGGAGGAGCGAGGGGGAACAGGTGGTCGGGAGGCAGGAAAGGTGCGCGCGGAGAGGTGGGAAAAGGGGTGGGACGGAACTGGGAGAGAGAGAGGGGGGGTGTGGGTAGAGGAAAGGGGGTGGTGCAAGGGGATGTGGGCGGGAGTGGGCAAGGGGTTGTGGAGGGTGGGGGAGCGGATGGGTTGGAGGGAATGGGGGAGGGGAGGTCCTGAGATCACACGGGGGTGCGAGGGAAGGGGGATATCGTTTCGAGTGGGTGGGTGCGATGTTGGCAGGAGGAGGAGGCGCCGGAGTGTCACCGGTAATGAGTCAAAAGAGAGCGCTAGCAGGCGCAGCAACGCGTCTTGTTTACCGGGGTGACCGCTCGCATCCTAGATCCGATCCCCTTTGAAGCGGAGGAGGGAACGCCCACGTGACATTTCACCCCGTACCTGAAGGGTCGACCTCTCTCGCCACTCACAATCATCCTCCCGATCCCCCACTCACCTTACCCCTCCGGCGTCGTTCCAGCGCGCACACACCACCACCCTGCCCCCCAGTTGTCCCCTTCCCCACACGTGTATTCGCCCCGGCCAACCTCCCTCCACACACCCGGGGTGTCCCGAGCGCCCTCCACCGATATTCGGGACGTATCCTCCCGCCTTTCTTTCCCCTACCCGCCCTCCAAATGTTACTATTCACCTGGCGTCTCGCACGCCAGCTTATCACCCAGCGCACACTTTTACGACAGAATTCCTCGTTGCACGAGGGGGAATGGGTAAGTTTGGGCGGGTGGGAATGATTACGCGTCGTTGGCCAGGCGGCCACCTACCTGCATCAGTGCGCCCCGCGGTGACGTCACGCGTTATCTATTCGATCGACGACAGTCGTTAAAATGAAATTCAGACTACCCTTTATTGGGGGTTCAATTAAAACAACTCGAAGCTCCGAGCGATTTTTAAATGGAAAAAAGAGTGCTAACAATTTTACGACTCTGACAGGACCTGTAAGGTACAATTTAGATTTTTGGGTATACTTAAGGAGATAAAACTTTTAAACGATAATTTCCATCGAAATCTTCCCGTTAGTACCATACTACAAGAAGCAAGACAAGGGGGAATATGCCCTTAAAATCTGATGGAATGCTATTACACCGCTTTATTCCATTATCGAGAGAAAGATCGAAAAAAAGGAATTGAGTACAATGGAATAAAGTAGGAAAAGTAGTTATGAATGTTGTGCATTGTTAACGACATGTGGAACAATCCAATTAATAACCGGCTGCTGCCTGCCGAAGCAGTAAATATTTTGGAAGTTAAATTGCATTGTTTTGCGAGAGATGCGAGATTTTTCACTAAATATGTGCCAATAGATACGATACCCAATAGAATTTACAAGCTGTTACGCGAGTTATTATTTTTAAGTATTAAGCAGTAATCTATCGTCCAACGTTTTCTGTTTTTTTGACGAATCCAAAACATAAATGCCACTACAGTTGTAAGTCCCACCTATTGCAACACTAAATAAATACTAAAAATCCTGCATTATAGTAAACCTATCTTCACATCTACTTAGGTCGTTTCTCTATCCAGTCCTACATGTACATTCCTTTTCCTGACTTTACCTCGTTTATCCAACATTTCCCTCTCTCTCACACAACATTCAACATTCCATTACCACTCAATATGGTGTACATTCATATTTCTTGCTTCCTTCGAGTTTTTACCAACCTTCTCTCGACCCCTATCAAAATGACTAGATATTCGTAATATGGTTTCAATCCGGACATTTCCCTTTTTCCATCCTCTTCCCCATCCACTTCTCAATAGCGTGTAAATCTATGCGTGCCTCAACAACCTAGTTTCTGAGCCGTAGAATATTACCTTCCGTATTAAACTTTTTACTAGTTTATTCTTTACACCTTTACTTATTGTTTATGTGGTCATCAAGCGCTCTTTGTAAAAGCCTCTTTAGATATCCTTTTACTTAGTCGACATTCTTCGAAAACACTAAGTAGGTAGCCTGTGGTGCATGCCCCCGTCCTCTGCCCCAGATGTAATTCTTATTTAGCATTTCCATCTTGAAAATCTAATTACGTTCGTTTTATTTTCAATACTTTATATCCTATAATTATAATCTAATCATAATATAATCCCTGCCACAAAGCTCTAATTACATCGATCGTACATCGATCTATTGAAGCTATCAGATCCACTTCTTCCCGAACATGACATAGCCAGGAAAAAAGTGCTCTTTCTAGTATATTTTGAAATCCTGGAGAAAAATCTACAGGGACGCTGCCCCATCCATAGTCATGCTCCTGCTTGTTTTCTTCAATGCTTTCCTCTATCTCTCTCCCAAATACACCTGGAGCTAAGCTATTCTCATAGGTCCCATATCGTCTTTCATCGTCTTAACTCACTGGCCTAATATATTTACCAACTAGTTCCTTTATATATTCATTCCAGCTTCCCTGAATATCTTCTGCTTGATAACAGTTTCAGGCTTAACTTTGTGGAATTCCTTCATGATGAGGATAGAAAAAGAAACTTTGCACTTCCACATTAAGATTTAATACTTCAAACGACCATGGTTTCGATGCTGCGCATCATCACCTGATGATGATTAAATCTTTATGTGGAAGTGCAAAGGTTCTTTTTGTACCCTCTCCTTCTGCTTCCATTAATGTTTCTTTCTGTGGTACCTCTAATAATTGGAATGGATTTTCCTTTCTTACTTCCTGACATTTTTTCCATTTTATAGTCCATCGGAAGTATTTCACCCCATCTCTGTAAACTCTCCACATCCGCTCTTTCCACGAGGTTCATTTTGCCCTATATACGAGTACCTGTTAGGCAAATGTATTGAACTTTATCCAAAATAATAGCCAAATAATTACCATAATCACTGAGGACCAATGATCGTATGACTAGTATTGATCATAGTGACTGAATACAAGATGAATACAACAACTTATGAGCCGATGCTACTAGGGGTTTCCTTTTTTCCTAGCATCTCGAACTTCTGGTTTCCATTAGGTTACGATCCCATCCTCCAGAGTTTGCAGAACACCAATACCCAAGACAGAACTAGAACTTATGTCCCTTGGGTTAACCAGGTGATAGATTTAATCGCTGTACTAACGCAGTCAGCGCGATTCTCGAATCGCGAATACCTGGCATGGGGCCTCGTATCAGCGAATGCGTTGGGAAAACCATTTTCCGAGAAAAATTATTTCACATAGTAAATAATACTTTCAAAATTTGCGCAGGAGCATCATCCAAAATTGATATGTTATCATTTTAATTAAATTCTTTATCTGATTATTTTAGCCCACTAACAAAGCAGTAAGTAACTCTACATCGATCCGGGACAACTTGGTGTCACAAAACTTCATTCTGTCCAGCGAACTTGTCACGAAACATCCCATCTGACATAAAATAATTTGAAAGGCCTCTATTAAGTATTACAGGCGTTACACATTGAGTTTAGCTATCTAAAGAGACATATGTATTAATTCTAGTCATGAAAATCCTTCACAATCACGTCTTAATGCATACATACACTACAGCGTAAACATTTCAAAATACATTTTCCAAATTTTTAATAAATCCACAACGGATAACTCCGAGTTGACCCAGCTTACAGGCGCATTTCGATGATCCGATAAAAGAGCCTTTTGCGACAGATAGCCTAATTACTTCGGACTGCACATTCTAATTTGTATATCATAACTATATAGAGTAAAATATCATTATTTGATACCACCGTTTAGTTGAGCGACTGCAGCGAAATTCTAATACAATCACCGGCTAAAAAGAAGGGTTCATCAATGATTTGGCTAATTTATTAACGTCGAAATTGCCTTTTCTCAATGAAAATAATGAAATGCTTGAACGACCTACGTTTCGACAGTTTGTGTCATCATCAGGTTAAGATCTTAACCTGTGGAGCTCACAAAATTTGTTTCATTTCCGTGATGGATAACGTCCGCAATATCAGGTCAGTAAGCATTTCCTTCGTATACTTTTAATTAACTCAAGAACCAACACTCATTCAGTATTTCATACTCGCATATGTGGCGAGAAACTTACAACCATACCGCTAAAAATAAACGGGAGAGCATTTAAAATTCATGGTTAACTATTTCACGCTCTACATTATTGAACCATATGTATAAAAGAGGTGATCAGGAAATTCAAACGGAATTTAAATAAAAGCGCAAGCTGAGCCACGTCAGATATAATAGGCAATATCTATATTAAATAATATTCAAGATAAATAAAGTCGCACGAACTTCGACGTGGAGGATGGGACGGTGGAGTTGTGAGGCCTACAAAGCCCGCCGCTTCGAAGGGGAAGGAACGTAAATTTCATTCAAGTCGAAGCAGACGTCGTCGAGGCGGTGCGCAAATGTCCTCGGAAATGATCACACCAAAGGCCGTAAAAACTCAATTTTTTCCCTTTTCAAGCTTAGCCCGCTTCACTTTGTCGAAAATAAACGTAAAATATTATACTGCTATTGGTTACTTTGCGATGCGGGGACGATTCATGGTCGGTATTTTTATCAATCCCGGAGACAAACAAGCCGTTTGCCTCCAACCATCCAAACAAAATGCAAAGGGGGATTTTGGGGATTATTAGGACCTCATCGATGACTTAAAGAGTCGAAGGCTATGATATATATATATATATACACACACACATACATACATATAAACACAGATGTAGATTTTTAAACCATAGAGACGGAAAGAAAGGACACAATATGTGAGTGATATTGTGAGTGTCCTTTCTTTGTGTCTCTATGGTTTAAAAATCTACAACTGTGTTTTAATATATTTGTGCGTCGCCGAAGAGCGTTCCATTTCGAAGATATATATTTTATAAATATATATATATATACACACATACATACACAAACACACACACACACACATATATATATATAATATACAATATATCTAATATATACATATATATATTTTTATATATACATACATATATATTCACGAAAAATATTCACAGAAGTGAATATAAAGTCAGCCACAAGCGTGGCGAAGATGTATAAAACATAGAAACACAAAATAAAGACTCACAGTATCGATTGTTGAATATTCGGTAGCCCAAACACCTTTCTCAAAGGAAGAAAGAAAACTCAGAGCGGAAATTTTCTTCCTTCCGAAGAGACGGGTGCCGGCCAGCGAAATATTAATAAACCGATACTGTGAGCGTTTCTTTATGTTGTGTTTCTAACTTTTATACATTATCGCCACGCTTGTGGCTGACCTTATAGAAATCAGCTTAAGTTAAGTATAAAAGCATATTGACATATAAGGCTTGAGACAGACCAGCGAAATTTTTCAACGGTACCCACCAGCCAACCTTTGGCAATCCCTTCCACTCTCATACCTGTCACGGGTACGTATCTTGTTTCAGCTCCTTGTAATCTGCACATTAATTTGCTATATGAAAAAGTACCAGATTCGATTTCATACACACGTGGGATAGGTGGGCTTTTTCTTGAGGTTGGTAACAATATATCACCTTCATTACATTTGGCCCTTTGTTGTAATTTATTATTTATAGCTTTAAAAAGTCACGTTGAACTGAAGAAGTTGAAACATGACACTTCTCTATACAATGAAGGAAATTCTGTACACATATCTCATATTCAATATTTAACCGTATGTATGGTTTCCCTTTTAGCGGTGCACCTAGTCAAGCCTGCTACGGCGCATCGTTAAAATACGATTCGCGTGCGCGTGTGTTTGTTTTTTCATGGTTTTAAGTCGAAATCGTTTACGCTTAAGAAAACACATTCTTATCAATTGCTATGTAAACATACCAAAAATATTTTCTTTTACTAAATTGGACGTTTCATGTGTATTTTGGGATTTTGTAATCATGGGGACGAATTTTCTGAAGCATACTTCAAAAGTATTTCACATTGGAGAAACGGGAATGAGATGAGGCAGGGCTAATGAAAAAGAAAGTTCACTTTCATGGATGAATGCATGCAGCAACGTTTAATATTACCCTTTCATTGCGGATAATATAAAAAAGCTGCAAGAATATCAATAATTAAATCAACCATTTCCGCAACCAGGTTTTTTTTGTTACAAGGAAACAAGAATCGAAAGGCAAATATCCCAGATAAAAAGCTCAACTCCATTCTCTATTCCAACTCCACTTAAATTCTTCGCATTAATTACCATGCATCTAATCGAGCAAAAAAGATTAAAAATTAACCATGCTCTCACTATTGTTACAACCTTACTTATAAAATACTAACAAGAATAACCTATGCAGTTCTATGTTTCTTCGTGTTTTATCACCAGGTTCCTCAATTCCCTCCTGTCTCAACACTAAGTCACACGTGGAAATGGAAAATAACATTACAACGCCCTCCACCATTTCCTTCACGGGCTTTGTTCACTTGGTAACAACGCCACGCTGGCTGAAAAGGTGCTATTTATCGGCAGGACATCAGGACGAAAATGCGTTCGACAAGAATCTTAAGACAACAGAGCTAATGGACCAAAGTTGTTGAATATCCTATCATTGTGCAATCAATTCGTAATATAATTTACGATGGCAAATTTTTATGTTATCTATTTCATAGCGCATACACACATTATTCATAACAATAGCAATGCCCAAAAGTTGCATGCAAAGCAAGGCCTTATTTTAAAGAAAGTTATCGAGGGATTTGTGCCATTTTTTAGAGGAGCGATGTCACTAGCTTATGACTCTGACTGGTCGCATTCCCAAGAGGAAGGAATAAAAAATCGCTAGCAGGGGCCACAAAACGTTGGGCATCATCCCTAGATAACACGGCAACGATCCCCAAAAAAACTATCGTACAGCATGAACCGCGAAAGCTTCTAAGAAGATTTATCGCCCTTATAATTTTAACTATCTGATCATCTCACTATTCTGAATGATTCAGCCGGCAGCACCCTGAACAAAGGTACACAGGAATGCAGGTGCGAACGAGCTGTAAAATGTGAGGAGTCAAGAAGGGTCACACGGTACGGGAAACCACCATCAACCATTAATTTCCAGAAAGCGAGTGTTTCTAAACTAAATCCCACACCGTATCGAACTGGCTGATTCGCACGTCATTGTTCAAGATATCGAGCAATAAAATGATGAAAGTGCGTCCCTTACGTTGAAAAGGAGTGCTTCCGTCAACAACCGCTCAAACGCTCTCCAGAGTGAGCGGAGAGTGCTCGTACACTAGACGAGGTGCAGCAATGGAATGGATTCATTTACCACTTTACATTATAACACATCACCGTTACGACGCGCTCACTTTGCATGAGATTATTCGCTTTCATATCTTCATCATTCCGATCGGCTCCAGTTGGCACTAAGCGGCAATGAGCCTTTAATGAAATTCTAAACCATGACGTGTGCTCTTTTAAAACGACTTGTTGATAAAAATCAAGCCAACATTGAATTCAAAGAAATCTCCGCATCATTACCAGAGGAAAAGCAGCGTGTCATGTTTTTTAATACACGACTATGTTTTAAAAGCGCAGTACATAATGGATGCTCCTGAAATGTAGCCGAAGGATACTGGATATGGGAGCGTCGCGGGGTAATTTCCTTTTAGAATAGTTTAACATTTACATTCATTAAGTTACAAACGAATATTTCGACATACTATATTGACTCACAAATTCTGATCGAAAGAATTAGGAATATGTACTTGATGGGAGATGAGAGGCTCGTGCAAATGCATAAATTAGAATTAGGTAGTATATTAGAATTCAATGTACGATGTTTGTACACACACAATTACATCTATGTATGATATGCATAAGTGTATTTAGAACATGTAATAAATGCTACTCGGAGACATATTTGTAACCAATTAAAAAATATGGATATTAACAGTAGAAATATACGGGAAAATATTACGAAGGGTTTCATGGAACATCACATATTTCTATTGCCTTGTGTTATTGGTATCTTAAAATAAAAAGAGCAAAATCAAATTTCAATGTTGGTTTTGAATGCTGAATGAATGTACCTAAAGGTAGCTAAAATTCAATGGTGAGATAAAAGGCAGTGAGAAACAGAAATAGCAAGGAACGTCGGACTGATTTACATTTTCAGGTGTGAACATCTAAGCTAAGGTATTTCTGCGTCACTCAATTTCCACTTGAGAAAGCAGTATCAATTGTCATGAGCACGTTGTTTCCAATGGTCTCGCTATTTTTGTATGCTCATCACAAAAATGACGAAAAGAGACAACTAAATTAACTATATACCTATCCACTTGAGTTTAAGGATAGGATATTTATGCTCCTTCACTAGAATGGACAATATCTTAGGAATGGACCATGAAATCTATTAGCCCGTTTACACAGTGATCAGCTTAGAGTGATTCATTTCCGCCGTCGGGATACCGCACCACTTAAATTTAACGAGTTTTCTTCAGTCAAGTGCGCTATTCCGCGCGCGAAGGAGTTCAGAAATATGTCGGAACTAAAGAATTGAAAGCAATTTTTCATGAATTTTTATCCACAAAAAATATACTTACCACTAAGAATTAACATAGCTCAAACATTTGACGGAACCGCGAGAGTTATAGGTAGTAAAACTGTTTTTTTTTGAGTTTATACACTACATAATTGATTCCGAGTGTTTAGAAAAATTACCACACCAGAGATTAGTCCAAATCATTATAAATAAATAAACACAAAGTTAATAGTTAATATCTATGCTTTGGTTATGTAAGTAAATTATTCTAGATTTTACAGAAGTCTCGAATCTCAGTACTCAAAAATTAGTAAAATGGAAGAAAACCTACCAAATCAACTAATAATTTTGGTTCCGACACCTTTTTAAAGCAATGCTGTACGTAGACTTCCTGACAAATTTTACATTTTTAGCGACTTACCTAATGTTATACACATTTCATACAAAAACTCTGAAAGACATATATACTTTTTCTATTTTAAAAATATTAAAAGTAGTTTAATCGATTGAGAGAACTTTGATATGCAAACAATGAGATACGCAAAGGCATTCAGATAGTCATTTATGTGCGTGTTTATGTGACCCAACATCCCCGCCACACGCCCTAGCAACGGCTTGCGGGGTATCGCGTAGATATAGCGATATGCGCTTCTATTTAACAACATGGGTAAATATTATGGGTGAATGGGCGAAGGTAAACATTAAAAGATTTTGGGAAGACATGACTGTTTGCTTGAAATAGACTATTGTGATAGAAATTTGTTAACAGACGAAGGATACGTATTCCATGACTCAGTCATGGTTATAATCAAAATTCAGTCATATTTCCCGAGATTTGTACATAATTGGTCGTCCAGTAAGGCGAAGTTTAAAATTAAACAAGGACTAGAGATACGTACCATTTATTCGGTGAACACAAAAGGAAATAAATGGCTTGCTACACATAGTCAATACGGCTAGTTAGTTTCTGAAAGTTACAGATACCACGTTGAGGCAAAATTACAAGCACGTACTAACTACAGACAACTATAATTACTAATAACCAAGGCATTCATCGTAACTCTTGATGCATAGCTGTTAGGGTGAAGCACCTAGTTTTACCATACGATAGTTATTATAAGTGAGGTGGATAAAGAAGACAGACCAGTTACGATAGAACTAGCTCAAGGCGGGTAGAATAACTCAAGGTGAGGGCCAGAAAACTCTCGACAGTTATCGATACTCCGTCTGCCAGCGTGTACAAATGTATAGGTTTTCGCCCAAGGAAATAATGCTGACTGGGACTGATGAGTTGAGGACACGCCTATACGAGTACCTTCTTAGCAGTTGGTGTCCCATAACGAAGAAGATTCGATGGATCTGACCCATTCCCGCACGGAAATAAGGCATAACCCTAACAGGGCTGCGCATTAGGGGGAGATATCGACGTTTGTTTAAAATTAACAAGAATGGCTATTCTTCACGCTCTTATTCATGCGGAACATATTCTTCCTCACGGATCATTAAAGGAATACACACATTAAGTCCTCAGGCTAATCGTTCATAATCAATGACTTTTCGTTTCAATACAATGCTTTGTCAAACTTAATTAAGTGGATTTAGCTTGCTAAATGAATGGCTGAACAGTGAAATAAATTTGGTCGCACAGAAATACGTGAGAAGTACTTCTGTTCCACTAAGTGTCCCCGAAGAAGTTACGGAGGTCAGGATGAGATGCCACAAAACCAGGTTTGACATTCCTATTGAAAAATATACGAGACAGGCCCAATACATGACTATATTGTACACTGAATTCAACTAATCAATGCTTCCGCTTGTCTTGCCATTCGCTTGATGACTTACCCTCACTGATCACTAACAAACAACATGAACGGAACAATCTCTAATCCTCATGGTTAAGCATCAGAAAATGTTTTAATTGCTCGGTGCATCAAAATGTGGGTATAATCGCGAGATTCACACCTTACAGTTTCGATATCCCCACATGCATTCCATCGACCAACGAAGCAACACCACTGCCGACAAAAATGCAGACTCGGTTAATTATTGAAAGGGGTGAAAAAGAATGGAGTGAAAAAATATGAACAAAAAATATCTAAGAAATACCTGATGGGTGATGCTAAAAGAGATCCAAAAACGATGGCAATTCTTATTAGCCGTTTTTCCCCATGGGCGTCACCCGTTCCGTGGGATGAGAAAACCGACATAATCCACGACAAGAACCGCATTACTCAACAAAAACCGCTCCTCGAGCACGTTTTAGCAAAGGGAGGAAAAAACAGCGCCGGCTAACCTTCTCACCGGCCAGAGGGTTGGAGGAAGCGAAGGTGGACCGTTTTGCGGAGGGGGAGAGGGGACGGGAGAAAGGCAGCAAGGAATGGAGGAAAAAACTCTTCACGGCGCACAGTCTTCCCAGCATTCCGATATCGGCCGGCGAGCCGGGGCCCGGAGACCGAAGCTCGGAGGACGAGCACTTCACCACCCTCCTCCCTCCCCCTATGCGTTGGCACTCTCGCCCCTGCCCCTGGACCCATCCCACCACGCCCATTTACTCCGCTGGCCTCCTCCGCATCCCAGCAATAACTGCCATAAAAAAAACTTGGATCGAGCCAAACGCAAAAAAAATCTGCAAAATCAACCTTCGGATAACGTTGATACCGCAAGAAAACTCGAACAAAAATCAATCGTTGGAAACTGTCGTAAGTTTCGTGACGTAGATATAGGCATTGAACATTTCAGAGACAGACCCTTATTCGCTAACTGTAAATAATATCAATGTCATAATATTTTATCACACATATTTCGTGTTTTGCTTGATAATCAGTTTAATGGCTATCGCCGCAAGGACAACCACTAACTAGAACTAAATGCTCTCTCACATTATTTATTTCATAGCAATTAATTCATTCGAAATGCGTGGACTATTACAGCTTAGTAAAATTCCACAGCGTTATTTTTTCACGACTTAGATTCACTAACTATTGAAATATAATCGAAGAAATCAACCCCCTGGGCTTTTTGAATGGACAATAGATACGTATAAGCAGTGCCCGAAATAAGCGCTTCACAGCATTGTCAGGGTTTGACCGAAGGAGGTCGATATATCACTCTAAAGAAAACACCCGAAGTCTCTCGGCCCTAACGTCGAAGCCTTTAACCGAATCACGTAGCTTGAACCACAAGCGCATAGTAAGATGCAGACTTTGAAGCATGTTTTCCGGAACGTCATGTCACAGGCAGCCATGCTCGGGGGAAACATGCTTTACGATTCGGACGCGACTATTTTTTTGCCTACAGCGGAAACAACCCCAACGGTATTGATATGCCAAGCATGCGCGGGACGAAAATTACACCGTGAAAACCAATGACGAGACCATGACAGGAGCTAGGTAATTAAAGTGATAACTTTTTTAGCTGTAAGATGTTAATGGTGAACTTAGCCCAAGAAGATGGGTAAAATCGGTATCTGAAGCTCATCAGCATCACATTGCGGATTCTAGAGTTATAATTTTTCTCGGTGCGCGTGGCACCCAACTCAGCACCGTACCACCGGTACCTATCCCCCCGGGGATCGCAAAGCCAGCCTCAATCAGCTCTCGTCGGCGGCGACTGCTTCCTCAACACCGCCTCTCACCCCATTCCACCACTCCTCCCAGGCTTGATTGCTCTCCTCGTTACTGCGATATCGCGCGGATCCTCTTGAGGTAAAACATTATTGTCGAGCCCTTCGCTCCTCCCACCGCCCCACCTCGCTCCGACTCGAACCACATCCTCCTCCCGGCTCTTAAAGAGTCCCGGTACGCCGCCGCGAGCACCTCCCCTTCACCGCAAACTACACGGGGCATATATTTCATGGTCTCTTAGCCAAGCAGGGAGGTTAAGCAGGTACGGAAGAGTAGTGCTGACGGGAGGGCGGAGGCGATGTGCTCGGGTCGGGGGCGAAAGGGGAAGGGCGGGGGTTAGAGGGGCTCGGACGGAGGGATGTCCCGCGCCGGCATGCGAGCGATGCAGCGGCAAATTTTTCAGCCGACGCCGACGCGCCCGCGGAACGATTGATATTGTTGACGTGGAGGGTTAGGGGTGAGTGCGATGGGGAGGGAGAGAATGGGGAGACGGCGACCGGGCACCGGGGGCCACTAGAGTCGGCAAAGAGTTGGGGGACGTAAAAAAACTAAAGAAATGGATAGAGAGGATGTGGGGCGTGAAACCCGTTGAATTTCCCTTCTAAGAATACAGTAATCCATAACCAACAGTGGTTTCAATCTAAAGCGATGAATGAATAGTGCAGCCCCGGCAATATCCGCGGCACACGGGCCTCAGAATCCGGATTTGCGCACGAGGCCATGACTAATTGGATCGTTTCTTCATTATTAGCTGAATATCTCAGCAACAAACGGAGCAAATCACGCAGAATCGTGGAAGTCAGGGAGCATCTGTGCTTCAAGGAGCGATTCTGTGCAACTCTTTTAACGTAAGTACACCGAAAACTTAAATATGTTGTGACTAAATTAGTACTTCTGTATAAAGTAATTACATTTAAGATAATATCAAGTCGGAGTGACCCTGAGGAATCCTTTCATACTTGGGATGAAGTATCAACACTACAATTTCAACACAACGCCACGTTTCACGACCATGATTTCGTTGTTAAGGAACGTCTTGCTGAAGATACTAATTATAAACTTTCCCAGTAAAGTAATTACGTTATACCTGCATTACTGCGGGAAAATAGATACCTAATTTACACCCCAGAATCAGTTTAAACGGCCGGCGGCAGGAGTTGTTAGAGCACTTGTAATACGAGGGCAGGTCAAAAAATAAGTCGCAATCGTCAGCAAGATGAACTCGGAAATTGTTACGAACACTTCATTGGGAAGGCTTGGAATATCTACGATACAGTTCCGACTTAGTCCCCAGAGATTTTCACCTGTTCAGGCCCCTAAAAAGTCATTCGGGTGGCCGACGTTGTGGAAAAGATGATGCCGTAGGCACTTAAGGTTACTCGTTGGCTGCGACAGCAAACAAAAGACTTCTTTGCTGCAGGAAATTGAGGACTTGCAAAGAGATGGGAAGAATGTCTGAATGTCCAGGCTGAACATCTAGAAGAGTGATATAAAATATCAGGAATTTATTTTGATTATTATGGCCTCTGTCCAGTTTCGCGAGTTATTTATTGACTAAACCTCCTATATGCAGGCATGCTGCATGCTTGGTGTACGATCACCTCCTTTCCAATCGGTTTTTGCTTAATCGCGAGGTGCCAGGTGCATGAAGAAATTGAGTGAACGTATGTAGAATGGCTGGTGACCTAACACCCCCTGCCAACTGTCCTTGCGACGGCTTACGGGACATTGTAGACATGAACATCAGCCTTTAATATGGAATTGTGAGTTATAGCATTATTTCATTGTAATAATATAACAAATTGCCATGAGATTTGTTGGTCCCGGGTGAATATATAACTGATAATTTTGAATGCTGCATCAGATGGGGAAACATTCTGGAATTTTACGTTGAAAAATAACGGATGAAGTTTCGACAGTGTTTCCAAAAGGCCACCTCAAGCCTAGCGCTACGACAAGTAATGCATATCTTGCCACAGCTATGGATAACGAACGACATTCTCGCTCACCCACGCAAACGTGAAATATTTTACAGGCACTAACTTCCTTAATACACCTAGAATTAAACAATCAAATTGATGCGCGAGTGGCTCAGCTCCCACTTGAACTAAAAATCTTGACCCACACTCCTAGCCATGCACTCTTAAGAGTCAGTAAACAAGCGCTAATTGCTTTCAATGGTCTTGACGACTCATTCTCGTGAGACGGATTAGGAAGATAAATATTGGAGGATGTGGAAAGCATTTATGAGATGCGTTAACGGTGAATATAGCTTGAACGGCGCTAAGTGAAATAAATGAAGAAGTAGAGGGGAAAATACGTAGGAATGAGTAGGGGAAGACGGGAGAGAACCATGAGGTTACCAGACTCTGTCTTGTGAGGGCGAAATAGAAAGTAAAGCATTTTTTTAAATAATGAAGAAATAGTTAAATGAATATTCTTATATGAACTTAAGTGCCCGAAATATGAAATGGGTTGAAGGATAGGAAAGGATTTCCATATCATTTTAATGCACAGTCATCAATCGACTTAATGGACATACGTATACATGCAGATAGCAGGCAAGGATTCCCATCATACATATAACCTAAAACATTTGTGTATACATGGCGGAATAAACCTATGAGCGTTACATTACAGAGAGACGTATGCCAGCTTTGTGGAGACGACAGCCATTAAAGGAAAATTATTTGGTCGTGTATTCGTAACACGTAACTAGTACGGAATGTTACACTGAAAATAGGGGACATTTTGCCGAGGAATACATTATTAATAGGGTATCTCTAAATAAATACAACTCTTTTAGCGTAGGCACAACGAAATAATTATAATATTAGAGTAGACGTTCTTTGGCAAAATGGATTAAATTGAGTATTTAGATGAGGGTGGAAAGGAAGAAGCATTTTTGATTGTATAACATAGAGATATACCCTCATCAATTTTCCCTTTGTATGATTCTCATTGCATTTTCTTTCTCCCCAACCATTAATTCTTTTCTCATACGCCTGCTTGGTGAAGTGACTGCCATCTCTTCTCTCAACATGCCCAAACAAGCGTACCAATCTGCTTTCATACTTGCCTAATACTAGTGTAATCAATTGAAATTAGTGCAAACACCCTTTACCCACCGCATTTAGTTGAATTATTACGTATAAAGTGGAAAATGTTATAAAGAACAGAAAATTGATATTTGAAAATCAAAATTATGTTTACAAACTTTATAATGTATATGGGTTGTCCATTAGACCTGAAAATCTCATTTAACATGAAAAAATGTGCAGAAATGATTTTCTGAGAAAATAAATCCTTGCACATATTCTATGAGGGGTGAAAAATAGCAGACCAAGTAGAATTTATGCGTGTCGCACTATCATTGGACCTCGTGCATAAGCACAGGACGTTAGGAGCATCTGCGGATCAGTAACAAGGAAATTGGGTTTCATCAAACGAAGAGTGGGAATATATTCGAATAAAAAGCTGTGTTATTTGGCCTCGGTTAGACTTCATTATAAATAGGTTGAACAAGCATCGAGGGTTTGAGCCTTTACAGAAGACCTCAGAGTTAGGAATTCAACACGACAAGGCGGCTTTTCTTCCACATCTCCACTGAATTTATTCCCTGTCAAAATTGATCCGATTTCGCTTTCCTACTAAACATTTCCCAGACTATCTCCTTCTCGCCTACCCGAAAATAATAGTCCTCTCTTGGTATTATGTTACTTTTAAAAAATATATATGTTTGAATATGTCTCTGATTATACAGGTATGTTCAATTATATACGTCCCTATAAATTGGAAATTACAGCCGTATGTAGGCTAATTTTCTAAAATTAGAAAAAGCATGAAAACAATACAGAGGAAAGCTGTTATATATGTGAAAAATCGTTGTTAACGAACAGAAAGCATCGTACTAAAGCTGGATTCCCAGGGTTGGAAGACTGGAAGCGCGAAAATTACAATTACACTATCAGAACCAACTTGGAATGGCTCATCTACACTACTAAAAATTCAAATCTAAGGTTAATATTATTAATTGCATAAGCACGGAATAGAATTCAGTGAGCCGCGGAGAATTATCAAATGAGAAAATGAATTAAAACTTTGAAGGCGAGGATTATTATTGACGTGTAAATATTTTTACACGACAGTAATAATTCACAGAGGAAACACACAAATGAGAAAACCGAAATGTCGTAATGGGCGCATAAACTGTGGCGTATTTGGGTACCAGTCATACTACATGCAGAAATATTAGATAACACATTCATTAGAATATAAAGAGGCTAATACAAAATTTCCTAAGAAACTGCAGGAGATGCCGCAGTTTCTTTTAAACGGTGACTTTCAACGGAGTCACCTGCTAATATGCATTTCAATGCAACAATTTCAGAGCGTAAAAGTTATTCGCCATGACCGGGATCCCGGTCAAGGCGAATGATTTTTACAATCTGAAATTGTTGCAATGAAATCTAATACACATAAACAACCACAAATAAACACACAGACGCCTATATACACCAAGCAATAATTGTTGTGTTTGACAAAATCATTAAATTTAATTACGTATTTAAGCTTGACGGGCGCATAGGTTCTATCTTGTTATGATTGCGTAACGCGCGAGGGAAGAAAACGAGTACTTGAACCTGTCAGTGACAGTGCCCACCTCTTTCATCTCATTTCATTAATGTAATTTGGCACCAAAGTAATTCCCTTGTTGTCGCAAGGAAATTGAGGCGCCCTTTATCTTTCTAAAGGCCTGTCTTGCCTGCTTTCTTCGAAGACCAAGAGGCTCCAAACCCAATACCCACATCATACCTGCCACGCTTACTCTCTTCTGGTAGTAATTTTTAATAAATCCCACGGATTTTCTCTGAAACTTATCCAATTCGTAAATTAACGTTTTCTCCCATCGATCCCAGATACTTGCCGCATATTTCAAATGTGGCTAGACTTAAGTGTAGTAACATCTCTCTCTTACTTTTTCATTACATTTTCCCACAACTTTTCAAATGAAACCAAGTTTATTTATTGGTTCGGAAAACAACCTATGAGTTTGAAATTTGAAACTGTAATCCGGTAATTTCAATCATATTTATGAAGACACCCAATCTGAAAAGATTTCACTTTATTCAAATTGAGCGTAAGGCTTAAATGTAGTCGACACCCATTCAAGGGCCTATAAGGTCAATTAATGATATGCTCGAGGTAGATACTCCCTAGGATCGCCCTCAGAGAAAATTCATTCCTCCAGGAATAAGGCCTTTCCGATATGAAACGAGGAGTGGGACAACAAAGAGAGCAGGGAACGCACAATAAGAGGGGCGATTTCATATGCCGCTCCAGGTGGGGGAACCGTAACTAACGGGGCTCGTGTTTTGGACGAGAGAAGGGCTAGAGAAGGCAGGTTGCTATCCGAAGCGGAAGGGAGTGGGGGGGGGGGTGGGCAAGAGAAAGAACGGGAGAACTAGGAGAGGAAGTAGTTGAGGAGTGAGCGCTATAATGATAGGTGTTGAGGAGGTATTTCTCAGGCAGCCGCAGATGACGTTTTCGACTGATTATGAGAAGCAGCAGCTAAGGCCAGGCAAATAAAACAGGATCATGGCAGAATGGAGGTCAGATGTTCACAAAAACAGTCGCAAGCCGCTTAATCTACTCCTAAACTGATGGGTTTAAAACAGTGTGATCTACATAAATCTCATTTCTGAGAGCCCATTATCCTTCTTCGGCTGCGAGCAAGCATGTTCCACCATTTCGAAAAAAACGATCATCACAAATACGAGGTGCTCCCATGCAAGTTTCTACGAGGATGTGAGAAGAAGACATTTTTTTCACCGCCCTATTAACAAAAAAAACGGAGATAAATGACGATGACAGTTTATATTGAAAGAGCAGATACTACAGATTTATTTTTTTAAGTAAAATGTAATATTAGTAGTGGCATCGTTATTACGGTAGCAACTTTCAGAATTTGAAATATATTTTTTATTATTAGGTAATCTACCGGTTAAGGTAGGTTTTTGGATGGACATAATTACTAATTAAATAATTTGTGATCCCTAGCAAAACACAACATCCTACATTACATCAGGTCCCTCTTCAGCTCTGAGTACTTTCTTCCTCCCTTCATCCCGTCCAACATCCCTATTCTGTTCCTTCCTTTTCCTCATTTGCCTAACATTCTCCCCTCAATTACAGTCTTCAACATACCGCTGCCGGTCAATACCCCCTTCAGCCACTTTTCCTGCCTCCATACGATTGCTCCCAACAAACCCCACTCTGCGCCCACCATACCAAGTACTTCCTCGTTTGTTTTCTTTTCTGTCCATTTCACCTTCTCCATTCTTCTCCACACCCACATTTCAAAAGCCTCCAGTCTACGTCTATCCTCCTGCTTCAATGACCACGTTTCCGCGCCGTACATAGCTACGCTCCATATCAATTGAAATATATATAAAACCAAAATGGAAGAATTGATGGCGTTGCCGAGGTGTCGTCAAAAATCGGAAAAATTTAAGTTACAATTATTTCAAACAAAATGTGCCTCAATATCAGGACATGTTTACCAGTGAATGTACGAGGGTCATCCGGAAAGTAGTACCCGTTCGTGAAATAAAAAGACAAAAGTAAATATTAACAAACATAAAAAATTTTATTTGAAAGAGGATACTTTAAACTACTTCTCAACATAATCTCCAAGCAAATTAAGGCATTTGTCATAACGTGTGACAAGTTTCTGTATTCCTGCTGCATAGTCCTTCGCCGCCAGCTCATTGAGATACGCGAGGGACCCATCTTGCACAAATTTTTGCATAATGCAGATGGTGTTTAACAATTTCATGAACAATTGTTCGAGAAACATTGGGAAAATGCTCACAGATGTCATCAATTGTGACGCGCCGATCGTTCCTCACGAATTCGTCAACTGAGCTAACCAGTTGGTCTGTAATGACAGACGGTCTCTCCGAACGCTCATCGTCGTGTGTGTTCCCCCTCCCCATGTTGAAGTTGCGACACCACCGCCGAACAGACGACTCGTCCATTACATTGTCTCCATACACCTCCTTTAATTGGCGATGAATATCACATGGGCGAACGTTTCTTGCATTGAGGAATTTAATCACTGCCCTCACTTCACAACTGGCGGCGTTCTCAATTTTTTTAAACATTGTAAACAATCACAGAAACAACACAGGCAATGCTAGCGTCACGCAACTTGGCTCAGAGAAGGCAGACAAGCCACTGAAGCTATCTGACCTCGTCCAGCGGCTACTCGCGTCGTCAGCACTTCATGCGGCACGAACGGGTACTACTTTCCGGATGACCCTCGTACAAAAAATAAAGAGGTCCACCAAACTTCCAATCCGGAAGATAGATGACCAATTTCCACCCGAGTACACTGCCCAAACGTCATAGAAAATCCTACGTATCGACCACAGACTGATTTGCTCAAAGAAATCGGCGGTTTGGCCCACTGCATCATTTCGGGGGCTTACTGCATCCAACGAGTTGAGGAAGTTGGCAAAGGCACACATCAAAACGACGGCAGCTAGACAACTTCATTACACATGAGCAATCAAAAATATCCAATTTGAAAATACAACTTAGCATTCATATCTACCGATACATCTCCCACCATTAAAGAGGGGCATTCCCACTAATGACTATAAATTGAATAATTCTAGGTTAGAACTGCAATTCATGAAGTCTGACTTGACAATTGATATGTACATACATAGGTATTACGAATCTGTAATCGTATCATACCGATATATTTTCATTTTTCAAACGAACAATAGTCTATGGGTCAAAGTAGGTTTCACACGAACAGAGACTAAGCACTGATACACTTTTAAGCCCCAACTAGCGCCATACACTAAATGGTGTACAAACTTCCGCACAATCAACAAATTTTTAACTCCACAGGCTCCTACATCTCTTCATTCCATCCGAGAACGATATATCCTTTTCTCCTACCATTTCGTCCTCCTAACATTCTGCTTTCCATCAATCTTCAACATTCCATCGCTATTCAAAATGCCCTGCACCCACTTTTCCGGTCTTATTTGATTTTCTCCCCCCAACACTCCACTCCCCTACAATGCATCTAGTAGTTCATCCGTCTTGATTCCCACCCATTTCACATTTGCATCCTACTCCATGAATGCGATTTTTTCTTTCTACAATTTGGATTTTAAAATGTTCGATACATAAATGGAGTATTGCTAAAGGAAATTTTCTTGCGGGAAATAAAGAATTGATACATTCTCAAAGACAACGAATTTCCTCTGGGAATTTATATTGACTGAAGAAGTTAAAATGTATTTTTCCTCAGCACCCTCACCAGATGAGAATACGTACTTGCTTGATCATTACCTTCATATGTTGGCACACTATACTATTGGGCTTTAAATTTTTGATACACTAATGTTTGTGCGATTGTTACACTGGGCCATTTCAGCAGATCATTTACCCTCTCATGCATGTCAAAATTTAAGATCTTCGGGCCCCAAAAGTTGCTGTCGTTTCATTTAGCGCGGGGCAAAGGATTCCAGGTGCTCGACCTCCATCAAAACCTCTCGATTACGGGTTAAACTTGGGGCGGTTGCATTGGCTGGGACGACGTGGAAGGGTCGCAAGTCACGTCAAGTTGCGTAACCCGAGTGATTTACGCTATCGCGTATCGATGACGACGCCGAGGCGCACGCAGGACGGAGCCCTCGTGCTTTTCGGGTAAAAATGAACGATAAAATGGGGCGAATGAGGAGCAATAAAAGAGGCAAAGGAGGGGCACGGAGGAAAGTGCATGGGGTTTGGAGGATGGCAGTAAAGGGTTGGATGAGAGGGACGGTGGGTGGAAGGAAAGAATGGGAAGGCTCCAGAGGACTGCCGCCGCCGAGGTAAAGAGGCCAAAGCAATAACCTCCGACGGGGTACGAAACCACGTCCCCTCCCTCGAGGCGCTGTCAATCCTATAAGGCATTTGGGCTGAGTTTAATTGGATGACTTAAAAGGTAAAGAGGGATTGGGGTGGGGGCAGACTCAGCCTGCGGAAGGGAAAGTTAATTGGAAGCGAGCCTAAAGATGGTGATTATGTGGAGAGTCATCTACCGAGGAAAAACAAACAGCCGGATTCCTATTATTATGGAGGGGCATTTTGGCAATGCCAGGAAGCATCGTTAAAACGAGGCTGAACCGAAAGGCCACCCACGGGCGGCGAGAGAAAGCTGGGGTCAGAAATTCGAAGGCAATTGAATCGAGGCTGAACACACCGATTTTCTTAGCTGCTTATCGCTCAACAAGAAATAAGAATTACATATTCGGACTGCAGCAAGTGTTCGAGCCATAAAATTAAACGCCTGAATGACACTCCTCTTTTCCACTTTTATAATGAGGTATCATTTCAACGTCTAATCCGTCCCATGAAACCAAATTTCCTGTTTCAGAACCCTGAAACCAGAAAAAAATTATCAAAAAGCGTGTTGTGCTATAACGTAATGTGCGAATACAGCTAATATTATATGCCCGAAGATGGTGTAGCAAATTGAAACAGTTCGTGTAGTAAATCAATATCTAGTGGAAAATTGTTATCATTCGTTCATTATTGTCATTTTACACTTCCACAATAGGCATCTGAATCATTGGTTTATATGCTTTTCTGCCGCATAAAGGAAACCTAAAGCTAGTCTAATACATCGAATGGAGCTCATTTTCATGAAATTACTGCGCTTAAGAAAACGGGTGGAAAACTTAAGAAGAATTGATAGACTTCAAATCTGCAACACTAAATGAACGGAAGGTAAGAAAGACATCAATACCTCAATGGAGAGAGACAAACTAAAAAAGGAATTTGAGAAATAGAAATTCTATCTTTTTCGTCAAAGGAAAGATATTTTCATTCCATCCCATTTTGGAATACCAAAATCAATTTAAATAGAGGTATTCTTGGGGATGAGATAAAGCAATGACCTCTCAAGGTACACAAATATAACGCTTCTAGGATCGGATTAATAATATTTCTATTGATATGATTTACGACTTTCTCTAAGGTCACTCAAGTGTTGATAAAATCAAACTACACAAAAAATTACGCTGATGCGATGGCTCTCGAATGAATTATTTTCAAACTGGGCCTCAAAACTAATATAATTATAGAACCTGAGCGCCTGTTTACGTATACATAATTATATACACGTGTTTGTTTACTTTTTTATGTTTATGACATTGTATCACCTTGGAAGTTAGGTCTCATGCCTCGGGGCACATGACTAAAAATGCGGACGGGGCGGGGACGTAAAAAAAAAGCATCGGCGCCTGGCCACACCGCCGCTGACGCCAAACGTTTTCCAAGTGGCGCCCGAACGATTAAAATACTCGTTAAGATCTCGTCTCATACCTTGCCGATGTACGCTCTTTGCCACAAAACGTTTTCACGTAAGGAAAATACTCTAGAGTGTAAACATAATCGAATAATTATTTCTGGGCAGTAACTCCTAATCGAATATAACAAGGAGTGAGGTACTCATCTGCTGGACGTATCTTCGGATCTGACTGAGAAAACGGGGCATGGGGATTGAATCACTCCTCAATTATTCGAAAAACAAATGCAGTGGGTTGCATCGCAGTGTGGTTGTAATTAGAGACTATCGTCGCACCAAAGCATTGGCATGGACAACATATTATGAGCAAAAAAAAAGGAAAATAACTTCAAAAGTGAGAAATTTGAAATACATTATTTCAATTAGCCTGCGGATTTCCTGATTCACGTAAGGAAAATCAAATGAACTAATAATCATTCCTTCCTCTGTGACTTCTCAGCCGAGCAACCCTTAGAATGATCCCACGTCTACTGGAATTTATACGTTCGATGAGAACAATGTGTAAAGAGATTGCCCAAATAATATGATTCAATTATAAGATTTGCAAATGAAAGAGTCCCTTGCTTAAAAGACAGCCAAAAAGATTAAAACATGTGATTCATTTTATCGCTTTGAAGAAGCCGTTAGTATAATGCGCGAGATTAATTCATGTAGGTTTCTCCTGAAAATGTAGAGAAAACAAGAAATTTCCTCGATAAATCCCACGATTGTTGTGATGGGAGTGATGGCGCGCCTTTTAAATAATTAATACACTTCCTAATCACATCACTCATTTAATCCCACATTTGGTCAAAGAACATATGCTAAATGCCTGAAAGAAGGGAAAAAATATAAAAGCCTCCATTCATCCTAATTAAACAGCTGTAGTCACAAAAGAATTAAAACATAAGAAAAATGATTTTATCAGGCACAATTTGACTACATTATGCGCCAAGCTAAACCCAAGCTATGAGAGCCTCTGGTTAACATAACTTGCTGCGTGACCGAGGGCGGCACAGGAGAAAGGACTGGGGCTCCCCTTCCCTGAATGACTGAATTTCACACGCCACAGGACTCGGTGCAGGTTGAGCTCTAGCCTCACTTGTCAAGATCAACCTTTGGGCAGATTACTGCGGTGGAAATACTGGAATTAGCACTCCTTATTTGCATGTTTCCTTTGTAAATTAATAAATAAAGAAGGCCGATATTCAACTGCACTCCAACCTCTAATTCGACTAAACGCGGAATGTTTATTTTTAATTTAAAAGTACGCCTATGTGGACCATCATTTCTGTTTTTCTCTTTCTTAAACAATCACTAGAAAAACTTGAAGTAGGGTAGTATGCAAGGAAAAGGAAGAGGAAAAAGTACGGAGTTGATAACTGAATTATCCAGACTCAACCATACGTAAGGTTAAGGCTAAACCCCAGTAACAATCGATGTGATTCGCGCAAATCGAGGACTTCGATTCTTATAGAATTCTTGCGATCTTGTGAGCACAAAGAGTGTGAGTAGGCATCCTATCAGTTCCCAATGCGTACAGTTTTTATTGCGAGCTCAAAAGATCATTAAATAACGCACCATGCCTCCCTAAATAGGCGCTAATGCCAACAGCTATAGACCTTAACCTACCGATCAACTGGATAAAGATCGTAAATAACATTAAAATACTACTTACTTAATAGCTCTTAAAAGAAGAATAAAAAGTATTTCCTACAAACGCTCCTTTAAAACGTTTTCTAGTAAATCAGCGGGAGGACTTCCAAAAAACCCAAAGCACTGCGAAGAAACACTTTCTAAAAGCCAGGAAACTCCTCCAATCTTCCTATCATTAGACCCGAGAGCATCGTGCTCAAAAGGTTTTCGATTAATCAGTGAGTATCGTAAAGGCTCTCTCCGATCACCTGTGCCTGATAAAACTCTTATAGATAGTCATTATTTGCAAGAGAATAAAAAAATAACTTCTCCCACCCCTAAACTTTCAGAACACTTCGAAATTACAAATCTCTTCGATCTAAAGAGCTGTTGATCGTAAACCCAATCGACAGCAATTATATTCTCTTCCACGGAAACGCACCGACTGTCTCCAAGCGTCCCAACCCCGACCGCATGGAATGGAAACACGCCGGACATTAAGAAAAGGTACGGAAAGACGAATAAAACTGATCCCGCTCCAATAAAGTGGAAGGAAAAACGATGATTCCAGCCCGACAAAAAACAAAAGGCAAACTCCTTGGCCGCATTTTCCGAGGTGGAAGTCCGGGAAGCCATTAGGATTTTTGTCAATGGCGCGGATGGGAGGTGGCAAGCAGAGGAGGCCGAGGGAGCCAGAAGGAAAGAGACCTCCAGAGGGAGAAAGAGAGAATGAGTAATAAAGAGTGGGTGGGGCCGAAATAGGTCGATCCTCGAGCGATTCAAGACGAAGATTTTTCGGCCCCTAACAAGGAGGGAAAGTGAAAAGAGCGACGGTCGAAACGTCGACAGCGATGTAACGGGAAGGGTATGAGGAGATTCATTGGGCAAAGAGAGGAAGCCAAAGAGATTTGGACAGTGGAGATGGGAGGAAGAAAATGATGAAAAGGAAGAGATAGGCAAAACCACATGAAGCAATTCTACTGATTTAAAGTTTCCAGACTTTCTGGTACCAACATCGGGGCCCCATGGGACGCATGCTGAGGCATTCATTCCCCGCTGGCACTATTAATTTATGTGGTACCATCGTAGAATAGAAAAACACAAATGGAAAGCTTCGACTGGGAAAATTACCCAATTAACTTTCACCCAAGCAGCGATAGGATAATTCAAACCTTATTGTAAGTTACGGCCGGCAATCATAATGAGTAGAGGAAATGTGCCGAAAAGGTCCAAAATTGGATACAAGCGGCGAAAAAATGTGAAAAGGGCATTAAAATCCTTTTGCGACACTAAAAGGACGAACGCCTTCCATGCCAGAATAACTACTTTTCAAAATCATAGATTTCCCCATGTTCATGCTTAGCCAACCATTCTTTACGTATTGAAAGTGACGCGCAGCTCTGCAGCGGGAGAAATGAACAAGAGTCAATCTACTTAACTTGAGGGCGGTCACATTTTGAAACTCGTATTACCCTAAGATAACTCCATGAAGATGGTGGATGAGGTAACAAAAAAACTACGTCGCTATGTTAACCCAAAGGCAAATCTGGGATTGCAGGAGAGCTTGGAGTAGAATGACGTCACTTAGCCACATCATCAAGGGAAAGGGAAATCCACAGCGGTGAGAAAGAGAGAGGAGGAAGTGGCGGACGGAGAGATGAAAAAGTGTGCGTGAAAAGTCAACAAGAAAAAAAGCGAGAAATAAGGGAAGAAGAAAGGCCTACGAAGGAAGATGCAAAGAGCGAGGGAAAATAAGAATGAAGAACCTGAAACGCTTCGGAGAGAGATGGAGAGCGAGGAGGGAAGAAAGGCGTGGAGGTTAGGAAGGGGAGACGATGGGATGGGAGCAACACAGGGTGAAAAAAATCGTATGGACTCAGAATGGGAGTAAGACAAGGAGTGGGAAGAGAAGTCCACGGATGTGTGTATAGCGAGGGCAGAGCGCTCGCACTGGGAGCGGCGGAGGGTGTGGGGGAAGATGCACCGAGGAGGGAGGGAGGGCCCATGAAATGAAGCGGGAGGAGGAGGAGTATGTGGGGTGGGTCGAAAAGAAAAAAGGAAGAGGGGAAGAAAAGAGGAGGAGGAGTTTCCTAAATCCAGACTAACCGGTCTGTCTTCAGGACTGGGCAGTATCGGGCCGGCCATCAGGTTTCGTGACTAGACCCCATCCCTCCTCATACGCGCTTCCCAACCCTCCCGCCTCCTCCGCCACGGCCCGCCCCATCCCACCGCCCGCAAGACGCAACAACCTCGGCCCACCCCATCCAAAACCCTATCCGCCGAGTAACCCTTCCCTCTCCCCCGCCGCTGTTGAATCTTCCGCCACCACACGGCCGCCCGCCTTCCCCTCCCTCGCAACTCCGCTTTCAATGCCTTCTCCCGCAACAAAACGAGGTCCTCTCCCAACACCGGGCTCTTCCTCGCCGCAGTACCCCGACCCACCACCGCCTCCACCACCCACCATCCCCACACGCACACATACGCCTCTTCTTTATAACTTCCATCCCTCTCCTACCACCTCCTTCCTTCGCCGGACCGCTTAACTTTCCCCTCCAATCCTCCACACCCACCGCAAGCCTCCCGCAGTTCCAATTTTTTCTCCGAATCGAACTGTTCCCCTTTCAGAAAGACACGGGGAAGTCTCGATTTTTTTCGTACCCCCGCCGATCGCCACCGTATTAATCTCCACGGGCACGGGGGCGCGTGCTCCCGGACGCGTCGCCCTCCGCGGCGGCCGAGATCCCCGTCGACAATGCGGGCCGCCACCGTCGTCGTGCCGTCGCACCTTCCCCACCTACGACAGATACCCTTTTAAAGGGTCTAGGTGACAAAAACCGTGGGAGTGGAGAGGGAGGTGTAGGGTTAGGGAGGGAAATGAAGAGTGGGTGGGCAGAGGGGGAAGGGGAGCGGCGTATGGGTCCACTCGCCCCATTTTCAAACGCACCCTTTCTTTCCCTCTCTCCTTCCCTTTCTCCTTCCTCTCGCTCAAAAGTCCTTCTCGGACGGACGCGGCGGAGACAAATGAGCAGAGACGCTCGCTCTTGACGTCGACATATTGCCGAATAAATGCATGAATAAACGTTGACAGCGCTACGACGGTAGTTCAGTACGGGGGAATGCAGCGCGCGCGCTTATCGTGATTCAAAATCAAGCCACATCTGTTAAATCCGACTCTCAAGTTCTGCTCAGATCCGTCATTTTTTCTGGCGCATGTTGTCACAAATTGGATCGTAATGATTCTCTTTTACGCTACTCCTTCGAATAAAATGCGGGACGATCAATCTGTTTCAAGAACGTATCACCCAATCTTGATTTTACGCTCATTGAAATTATGCGCCTATTTTTACTAATCGGAGCATCTGAGTGGTCCCTACTTCCCTCCGACTCTGATTACATTAAACCCACCTCAACGTATTTTACTATGCGTAGGTGGGGACACGGCCTTTGAATTTAATTCAAGTTGAAAAATTGTTGAAGTGGCACTATATGTGAGAAGTCGTTCTATCAATTTCCTCGGGAGTGTACGTCTAGGCCGTAAATGCCCCAGCCAAATTTGAAAATGCTCCGGGTTCGAGTCCCGTCTCTATATGGACCGTTTCTTTGCCAATTGTGACTCAACTTTTCGAAAACATGACTCAAATCTATTTAGATTCAGGTAGGCTCGCGGAAGAATAACAACGGTCAACTCAATAGAATGAAAAATGATCTTCAACTTACTGAATAGAATTATTGTATGATCATGATGCACAACTTCACCACTTGATTTTTAAAACGAAACCACCTTAGGGGAATGGAAGAAACATTCCAGGTCGGAGACACTCCAGTTGTTTCTAAAGAGATCATATCCAGTCTCCAAGGTGAATGAAAAACTGTAATCCATTGTATGAGAAAGAATGAAAGCGACCTGCATCACCAATACAGTAGCACATACTGTGCAGACAACCTGACCGTCCAGTAACCAGTTATGTTCAAGAAAAGCAGAAAGACTCGAAAAGAATTAAAATATAATTCGCAATCGCTATTTCATCAATTTTACGCTTCGCCTTCAGGCTCAATAACTAGCATTTTAAATTCCACCGATTGATTCTCCCCGTACAAGGAAGTCTACTCCAAATTTCTTCTGGGCATAAATTCGCAGGAAACATTGGATTCTCGGAATATGTACAAATAAAGAAAGTGGGAAACAGAACATCTGGCACATCGGAAACTCTGCGCATTGGAATTTGAACTGCAAACGATTTCACAACCTCCCGTGGCCAAAATCTCAAAACATAAAAAATACGTAATGGTCAGTTCCTTATTCTTTTTTTTTACTCGTAGGGACAGCAATGCTCGGTGCTAAAGAACACTGGCTCTGGAGAAAAAAATTAAATGAAGTTATTTTATTGAGAAAATTGAAAGAAACTTTTTATTTCAAAGTAAAGCTACCGTAAACTACGATATCAGAGGACAGTTTGAGTTCAATTGCAAATCAGGTAAAAGATAAATTATGTTAAAGAGAAAAAATAGGTATCTCCAGAGGTCAAGGTGAAAACACGCGTATCTATATAGAGAAAATATATATTATACATATGAAAATCACGTAAGAGCTAAGGATTAGAAAACTACCTTGAGTACCAAAGTTAGTCCTTCATTTTCCTTTGAATGCGAAAGTAAGTCGTTTATTTCTGAAACCCCCTCATTTTTGCGAGCTACTGACATTGTGATAGTAAAACTATTTCAAGTAAGGCAATAAATATGAAGGTTGATCCTTAAGGTACAGCAGTAAGAACCGCTAGGGGGACCAAATAAACAAATAAAAGGGCCACGCAAAATATTAACCGCCTCCGAGACGGAAGTGGACACTGCCAAAACCATTCCGGACGCCGGGTGAATAAGCACCAAGTGTCTGGGGGCAGGAAAAAAACACCAATCAAGTCCCTTACGACGTGTACGTAAATTATGAAAGAGAAAGCAATGCGTCACGTTTATCTGGACAGAGTTGGACTGAGGAGATATGTCACAGAGAATATGCAGGAGAGAAAGAGAAGGATGAGCGAGGAAAACGAAACGCACACGGATATTGGGGGCTCCGGACTTCCGCCTGGATCGTTTGACAAGGAATTTGGTTCGTATGAGAAGAGGGATCGAAGGAGAGGTGTGAACTTGTGTTCCGGCAATGATTTCAATACTCTTCAGAGAAAATAAGCTGCTTTGGGAGGAATGTAACGAACGGTCCAAGAGAGGGTCGGAGAAGAGTTTATAGGTGGGTGCTGAATGAAGAGTGGAGTAGATGAAACAGATATTGAGAGGTAGCAGGATGTTGATGAAGGGTGCGATAGAATGGAAAGGGTAGGGTAAGGCGGGAAACGGCGGTGAGGGGGGGGGGAAAGAATGCATATTTGGGGCGGCATGAGGAGGCCCAGAAAGTATGAGGTGCTAAAGGAGACTTGAGTAAGGAAAAGCTTTTATATTGTGCAAGACAAGTCCATGTTGATAGGTGATCATTCTCAAAGACATCCAAAATCTACCTCTGCACAGAATATTATCTTTGAAAATTAGTATTCTTCTACATCCACATCTACTCAATACCCCGCAAGCTACCGCAAGGGCGCGTGGCGGGGGGTGTTAGGACACCACCCGTAATTAAGAAAGAAAAAAAAACCGCATGCAAAAGCCACAAATTTATACTATCCACGAACAAAACATGGCATACATTCATGCAAGAACGCTTCCACCCCACACCCATGCAAGCACTCAAACTACCAACTAACATACACATAAAAATATACCTAATATTTTTGCAATATCTAATTTTGTTCCGGCGTGTACATTCAGTGTTTTTAATATTTCTAGAGTGACTTCGGTTTTTTATTATTATAACTTCTAATTGTTCGGGGAAAAATGAGTACTTGTATCTATCTGTACTAGAATCGATCTCCCTTATTTTCATTCTCCCTTTTATTCTTTATAGATCTTGGAAGTTGGAATATACGCGGAATGTACATAGTGGACCTTTAACCATGTACATGGGGCGATTCTTGCCCAAGTACGTATTAGCCACATGACATAGTACCATGAGGCATTAGGATGTTGAAGACTGCGACAGAGTGTAGAATATTAGGCAAGCGAGGAAAGGGCAGGAATAGGATAGGGATGTTGGACGGGGTGAAGGGTGGCGGAAAGTATACATAAATGAAGAGGGGCCTACTGTAAGGTTGGATACTGGGTAGTGTTTTGTTAGGAGAAACAAAATATTTATTGGCTGGTTGTGTCCATCCAAAACCTACATTAACCTGTGGATTACCTATTAGAACCGAATAGATAACAAAGAGGACGATTAAGAATATTAGAGACCTCGGTGGAATAAAATCTAAATAGGCTGGGATTGAATCCACGACCTCCGAATGAACAAACGATTAACTTCGGACATCGAAGCCGGAATTGCTGTTTTAAATCGAATATACGAATTATTAACTACTAGCCTTGCTTTGTCGTCAACTTTTCCACAAATTGTTCTCCTGATTATTCTAATCAATCCCATGCAATTTAAGATGAATATGCAATATGTTTCCCCTGTCTGACAGGATAACTAAAGAAATATCGTCCACGAACCTGACTGGCGAAATCAGTTTCCTTTGTTGCCTATTTTCCAGTTGTCTACTTAAATACCTATCCAAAAAATCCCTCTTCCAGCTATATTTGCGGCGTGATCATAATAAAATGGCGGATGCTTACGGCCAATCCTGTCCTAATTATAGATATAGAAATGGTAATGACATTCGATTTACTAGAGAGAAGAAAATCAAAATTGGCGTAGACATAAGGTATATTCGTAGGTCCATATGTGTGTTAGTTGATAGTATATGTATTTGCAAGCTTGTAGGTTAACAAGGTTTTTGCACGAATATGTACGCCCTCGAGAGTGTAGACTGGCATGAATTTGTTGGTTTTCCATGTGGTTTATTCTCTTTTACGAAGGGTGACGTAACACCCCCCGCAACACGCCCTTGCGGGGTATTATAAAGATTTAATTCGGTTCCTTTCATGGCCACAACAATTCTTCTTCAGGTACCATAGCTACCTTGATTTTGCAATCCGATGACGTGGAAGTTTCGAGTAAGACACCCATATCTTCATACTGATGACCTTAATCAAAATATAAACAATTACCACACATTGTATTAATTCGAGCAGTAGTATTTGGAATGTGTGTTCTTGTCTCAAAGCTAGCTCAGACCACAAGAGCAGAAAGACGCGCAACTTATTGCAAAATTGAAGAAAATCTACGGTGGTTTTTCTCAAAGCTTAGGTAAAATTACCTACGAGTGTTATTATAGGAATATAATTCAGAGAAATAAACTTCCTAATGCCGAAAAGTACAGTACCAATATTTATACACTTGTAGTGAAATAAGTGCATGAGAGATGATGGTAGGAAAGAGATGGTAAGGAAAGAAAAAAGTAGAAAAGAGAAGCATGATTTGGGAAAAAAACTTTCCTATGCTCGAATTCAGGAGAATAAGATTAAACACGGAGGATGGAAAGAACGTTTATTTTATGGAATAAGGAAATGACTCTTAGACGAAAAATAGACTTTGGTCCACGAAGAGAAGTGGGAAGGAGATAAACGATAAGAAAAATGGTACGAATAAAAAAGACGGGAAGAAGAAAAGGAGAAGAGAGACATTTAAAAAGAAAGAGAGTGAGCGAGATTGGACCTCCGCGTCTCGCGTGACCATTCACAGGCTCAAGTCACAACCGAAGTCCACCGTGGCACACAACAAAAGACAAGGAGGACGTTTTTCAAAAGTATGATACACATGCTTGCGCTCTTGACATAGGTGTGAGGTCATATTTAAATTTCGAAAGCAGGAGCTATAGAACGAAATTTATTTTTTCCCACGGACTCTTGTACCGGCATTGAGCAATGGAGATAAAAAAGAAACTATCAATGCGACCCACCTACTGACTCTTCTAAAAGCGTCCCCCTCTGCCCCCACACGTTATCGTGAGACCCGTCGTTGTGGCGAAAGGAAGTAGACTTTTTTTTACCACGGCTAGGGAATAAGGCATGGACGAGGGAGCGGCCGAGAGTTCAGAGGAGGAAGCACAGTGAGCGAGGAGGATGCCACAGTGAGGTTAAGTGCATAGGAATGCGAATCCGGAGGAACGCCCCTCCCTGCCCGTCCGAAGCCACGTCACACGGTGGCTGTTTATTGGACCGGGGTCCAGGTAGCGGGGAGAACGCGACAGATGTTCCTGTCAGGGTTTACAGTGTTTATTAAGTCCTTATCGATATTAGGGGAGGGTGAAGAGGGATGGTAAATGTATGAAGCGACCTGCCCCAGGACTAATGAAATACTGAGCTGTTCTGCCCCCCCCCCCCTCCCCGACAAACTGTCTCCCTTCGGGAACAGTAATGTTTTACGGCTGTGCTCGCGGGGTTATTTATGCGTTACCGTAGCGTATAAGCTGTAATGCAAATGAATAAGCTTGCGATATATCGCTACCACGACCCCCACCACTGGCGCAAACAACGCATCATAAACATATCGTCGGGATGACACTCAATGGAAGGAGGTATACGAGCTTTGATTCGCTAAGAAAGCTATTTGAAGTATCACGGAGAAAGAATGGAGACTCTAAAATGAGCGTCCTCCAAATTTTTTGGGCTTTCTATTTCACCCCCGAGAATGTAAGCTCTTTTAGTGCAGCACTTTAAAGAACTTATAGAGCATAGCGAATTAGAGCGTAAGAGAATATTTTGCACAAACAAAACTAAGAGACAAATGCGACGGATTTAAGTAATCATTTGCCACGTGAATTTTCATCCACGCCATTGTAACTGACTGATAGATTTATTCGTAACTCATGAAAATGACGACATCTCTCAGAACATTAACATAATCATCAACAAAAAAAGTACACAGAAATTATTGTTGTAACGACCACTGCGGCAACACGAAACCCGCATAATTTGTTTAAAAAGCGAGCTTAAACTTGAAAATAATTACCTACATGGTCACTGAATTTACTTCATCATGATTCACTACTAAAGAGGAGCACTTACGAGTACCGGTTTGTGCATTATTGATCTTTCTCCCGAACTCCAACACTACGCGAAATTAATGCCAACGCAAATTAGCCCAAGAATCTAATAAATAATGTGCACTGTGTTGCAAATACTCCTGACGACTATTGTCACAAAAATGCTACGATTACTCATGGTTCTATTGATATTTATTATATCTTTACAAGTCGGAGCAAAGTTAAACACTGCAAAGCTGTTAGGTATACTTTCAGGTGCATGTGTATGTAAGATGTAGTTTGAGTGTTTGCATGCGTGGGGTGTAAGTGTTCTTGCATGAATGTATGCCATGTTTTCTTTGTGGATGTATGAATTTGTGATTCTTGCATGCAGGTTTTTTTTCTTTTCTAAATTACGGGTGGTGTCCTAACACCCCCCGCCACACGCCCTTGCGGCGGCTTGCGGGGTATTAAGTAGATGTAGATATCTTAGGTTCACCGGCGAACATTTCATAACATACTTGTAAATGGGTGGATTGGTATATTTTGGCATTGAAATTACAGATACAGTGAATTACAGATATTCTACAATATTATCAATCACCCTCCATTGCATTGAACCACGAGATCTGAGAATAAAAATGTTTGAGAGATGCGATAGATGGATGAGTTTCTCGAAGAAAACTCCTCGGGTTTGGATTACAACGATTTCGTATTTGGCTCAACAAAGCGAACCTAATAATTGCGATTGCCTAATGAAAATACAGTTTTGGTGCCTACTTTTGAATAAATATATACCGCCTATTTATGGTCACATATCACCGAAATCAAATACTTTTCAAGTAATTTGATGACATTAGTATCATGATTACCTGCATTTTAAAAGTTTTCCTTTTCTCCAACGTACAAAATTCAAGGCCATGCAAGGAGGGAAGACAATTTTTAACCCGCAGGTAACGGTGCTTGCGTCAAAAAAATATTAACTGATGCGGGAGAGCACAATAAGGGACATAATTTTTTGGTAAATGAAAACGGATACTTAATCGCCAAGCCTTGAACCCTTTGCAACGGCACCCTCACGGACGTAACATTTTTCAATAGGCCACAAGAGGGTACACTTATTTAAACAGAATACAAAAGATCTTTTGTTACTACGACTGGACACCTGCCGCGCGAGGCTTCCTTTCAATCCCGAGCCGAGGAGGCAAGCAGCTTGTTATCTTAAATGAAATACTGGCACCATCCTACCGCCTTTTTAAGACATTGCAGCGGAGGGTGGCGGTTTTTTGAGTGGGTGTGCGCGGCCTTTCGTCACAAGTTTTTTCCTCGAATGGCGAGTCTAATCCCAAAAATTATCTATGTTTCCCTAGTCAGATGGGGTGTAAACTTCCGTCTCACAAATTCATAACCTCGGTTAATCTCTTCTCCCCACCCTCCCTGTCGGGGAGACTTCAGAGTTAATATTTTCGGGCGCCAATAACATTTAACTCCAAGGTGCCCGAGCCGCCTCATGCTGAGCGTCCAGGCGACGTGGTAACAAGATATCAGAGATAGGCCGACCACTGACCGAGGGTGCCCGTAGATGCAGCCGCGGACCCTTAACAAAAAAAAGGTAAACGACGCCACCCACCTCCTTCAGTTTACCAAAGTGAAGTTCCACCTTTCCCCTCCTGGCCCATTTCGGAGGCCTCAAATCCGTTACGTTGGTGACCCGAGGCCTCTTAAAGAGGGTTCCAACCTGCAATTGGTGTCCTGGGGCCTTTTCCGAGGCACGCCCCACACCAGAAAGCATTGTATTTAGGAAATTAGAAATTCCGAAGAACGACAGAGCGAGTTGGTGATGATGAATGGTTCGTTTCCCAAAAGTGGTCTCGAAAAAATGGAAACGGGCTCATTTCCACCGATATGAATGAAAAATTACGCCAGATCTTATCCTCCCAACACGATACCGCAATTGAGGAAAGACCCTGCGTTTGGCCAGGAAGTAGAATATACATAATGAATGCGCTTGGAATACTTTGAGGCGAGGGGACACGACAGAATGATAGAAATTTTTTGCAGCCACACGACCGATGTCTAGCCAAACAAATGAGAAAACGTCAGAATAGAAGGGAATGTACAGCATGTACCATTGATAATCCAAACATAAGAAAAAACACCTGCAGCATATCTTACTCACAAGCTAATGTTAATTGAAATGAATAAATATCACTCACCGAATCATATTTAAAATGTAAGATTACCAGAAACATTACTTTGAGGAGAATGATTTAATCACAACATTACGCTATTCATTTCCAATTCTATCGTTTAAGGCTTCAACTTATCCATGTTACCATAATCAGGTTTTAAAATGAATTTAGATCAAAGGATATAAACTACGAGGGTCATCCGGAAAGTAGTACCCGTTCGTGAAATAAAAGGACAAAAGTAAATATTAACAAACATAAAAAATTTTATTTGAAAGAGGATACTTTAAACTACTTCTCAACATAATCTCCAAGCAAATTAAGGCATTTGTCATAACGTGTGACAAGTTTCTGTATTCCTGCTGCATAGTCCTTCGCCGCCAGCTCATTGAGATACGCGAGGGACCCATCTTGCACAAATTTTTGCATAATGCAGATGGTGTTTAACAATTTCATGAACAATTGTTCGAGAAACATTGGGAAAATGCTCACAGATGTCATCAATTGTGATCGTTCCTCACGAATTCGTCAACTGAGCTCACCAGTTGGTCTGTAATGACAGACGGTCTCTCCGAACGCTCATCGTCGTGTGTGTTCCCCCTCCCCATGTTGAAGTTGCGACACCACCGCCGAACAGACGACTCGTCCATTACATTGTCTCCATACACCTCCTTTAATTGGCGATGAATATCACATGGGCGAACGTTTCTTGCATTGAGGAATTTAATCACTGCCCTCACTTCACAACTGGCGGCGTTCTCAATTTTTTTAAACATTGTAAACAATCACAGAAACAACACAGGCAATGCTAGCGTCACGCAACTTGGCTCAGAGAAGGCAGACAAGCCACTGAAGCTATCTGACCTCGTCCAGCGGCTACTCGCGTCGTCAGCACTTCATGCGGCACGAACGGGTACTACTTTCCGGATGACCCTCGTATATACCGCCTTATATGCCTTAGTCAAAAGAACAGTTGTTACTTTTCTAATTTATATTCAGCACGGAAGATTATTAAACAATATCACTCAAGTGAGAAAACTACTAGACAATAATTTAGTTATACCACTAAATTCAATACTTCGCTTATCCACAACCTTTTCAAAAAACAATTCTGGAATCAAAAACCAATTATTCTATTACAGAAAATGGAAAATATGCATACAATTCAGTAGAATGGAACAGATGTCATCAGTCACGAAGTGCTAGTAGCAATGTCATACACTCAAGTTAGTGCGTTAGTATCAGTTTACGGCAATTACATTTCTAAATATTTTAACAGTAGTATATCGTTCAAGATACGTTTTAATGTTCACATAGATTAATGATTGGCGTATACAACTTCCATTTAACACGACATTACACAAATTAACAATCTACACTAAAATAAACTATTTTTTAACTTCTCCTACTTTCTGCCTCTCATAATAGTAGTTTTTAGGGGAGGCTACCAACAGCTGAGGTCATTTGCGCCATAGGGGAAGGACAGGAAAGGATGAAAGGTGGAGAGAAACCCGGCGTCGGCATTAGCCTACTCTTTACAAAAGGCGCCAGGGGGTCCTCAGCTTTACGTCCCATCCGACGTACGGCGCGCTCACTCAAAGTGACCTCCACAAAGCACCTCAAGTAGGGATCGAGATACCACTACCGCACCATCTCGATCCCCCTGCCTCTCATCATTTCGTCCAAGGTACCTAATCCTTTAACTGGTATACTCAACATTCTTCTCTCTAAAAACGTATTCGATAGTTCACAATCTCTCAATATACTATTATATATTATTATATATAATATTATATATTATATATATATATAATAATATATATATATAATATATATTATATATTATATATATTATATACTATATATATATTATAATAAAATTACGAATAATGATAGCACTGTGCGACGGTGCGTTATCATGGTGCAAAATCCACGAGTTTTCTGCCCACATTTCTGGTCTCTTTCGGCGAATTGCTTCACGCAAACGTCTCATAACGCCCAAATAATACTCTTTGTTTACTGTCTGGCCTTCTGGCAAAAATTCATGATGCACTACACCGTTGTAATCCATGAAAACCGTCAGCATTGCCTTCTTTTTTGACTGAAAACGACGTGGTTTTTTTGGTCTCGGCTCATTTGGTGAACGCCATTCACTTGCCTGATGTCTGGATTGCGTGTCGTACTCATAAACCCACGTCTCGTCTCCAGTAATGATCCTTTTGATGAATGTGGGATCGGATTCAGCCTCGCAAATCATGTCTTTTGCGACGTCAACACGGTCTCTTTTTTGCATGAAATTGAGGTCTTTTGGCACCAACTTTGCTGCTACACGACGGAAACCCAAATCATTAACCACAATGTCTTGGGCGGATCCATAGGCAATGTTCAAGTCCTCCGCTATTTCTCTGATGGTTAATTTGCGGTTATTGACCAACATTTCTTTTACTTTATCAATTTTTTCACCGACTTTCGATGTCGATGGTCTGCCACTGCGTTCATCATCTTCGATTGACTCACGACCACTTCTGAACCGCTCGTGCCACTGGTAAACGACCGCTTTTTTTAGAGAATCGTTGCCGAAACACTTTTCCAACATTTCCAACGTCCGTGCGCCACTAAATCCGTTTTTTACGCAAAATTTAATACAAGTTCGTTGTTGCAAATTTAAATCCATTTCTGCAATTGTAAAAAATCGCCAACACACACAGAGATAGATGTACTCTTGGCTACGTAACTTTTGCAAATGTCAAGTTATGACACTAAGATTTAAAGGGAATATCAACAACAGATGTACCAATTTAACAAAAAAACAGAACTCAAATCGGAACGATGGGAGCGCCACACGGTGGTTATTCCGGGAACTTTTTGATCAAGGTAGTATTCGGCATTCAGTTTTCCTGCCCTCCTTTAACTTCTACTTAGAACCTCCTCTCCTGCCTTACAATGCATATTACTTCTGCGTTTGTTTTTCGTTCCATTTCACTTTTTTCATTCTTCTGCATATTCACTTCTCAAAACCTAAAATATACGCTTATCCTCTTGCCTCAACCATTAAGTTTCAAACACATACAAAACTACACTTAATATCAAAATGTCCACTAATTTTTTCTTTAAATTATACACTTTCCGTCAAACTCCAATAAACTTTCGTCATTTAAATTTATTAATTGCTTATAATGATATCAAAAATTAGACCCATTGAAGTTAACGAATCATCAAACCCATCAAACCACGAATTTATCGCATTGTGTACAACAGAAACGTGAAAACCTTAGACAACCGTCGAATTAATAAACATTGCACTGAATTTCCGTTAAAAACACATTGAAATTAGATTTATCGGCCCATCGGTCAGTCCTCTCAACCCTCTTTCATTCGAAACCGCCTCAATTCATACTGCGTGCCACCGATAGGGGCACGGGTAACTCAGTAAAGCCTTAATTACCACTCTTCAGCCGTCTTTTCTGAAGCGTGCACATGCTCAAACACAAAAGGGGGGACCGCCTGTAAATGTTTCAAAATGTCCACTAATTTTTTCTTTAAATTATACACTTTCCGTCAAACTCCAATAAACTTTCGTCATTTAAATTTATTAATTGCTTATAATGATATCAAAAATTAGACCCATTGAAGTTAACGAATCATCAAACCCATCAAACCACGAATTTATCGCATTGTGTACAACAGAAACGTGAAAACCTTAGACAACCGTCGAATTAATAAACATTGCACTGAATTTCCGTTAAAAACACATTGAAATTAGATTTATCGGCCCATCGGTCAGTCCTCTCAACCCTCTTTCATTCGAAACCGCCTCAATTCATACTGCGTGCCACCGATAGGGGCACGGGTAACTCAGTAAAGCCTTAATTACCACTCTTCAGCCGTCTTTTCTGAAGCGTGCACATGCTCAAACACAAAAGGGGGGACCGCCTGTAAATGTTTCAGGGGCCACTCAATAGCTCACACGAGCGACTGAACACGTGTGATGGTCCTCCGAGCGTTAAAGTCTCCCGCGCCGAATCTCACTAAATGGCTGAGAGGAAAAAAAATAATATCGAATCGCAGGAAGAAGTGAATAAAAGGGATGAAAGGGGGAAGGGTGGGAGTGGTAGGAGAGAAGCTTATTATAAAAGGGGGCACGGCAGGGGGGAGGGAGGAGCAGATAGCCCCCGGTGGTGAGGATGAAGGAAAAGCCGCGAGGGGGGTTGGTTGCGCGGAAGCGGGAGCTTTTTGCATTCCGCCTATTGTGTCCTCGGCTCAGTCTCATTATTTTTTTTTGGTCGCGGGATGGCGTTTGTAGGAATGGGAGTGGCTGAGATGGAGGAAGGAGGGTAGGGACGGGTGGAACGAGAGTGCGAGGGATGTCTCGGGTGGAAGAAAAAAACACAATCGAGGAGCGCAAGAGGGAGGGTATGGAGGAATCAGAGAAACCCTGTCATGTACTCAGGGACGGGAAGAAGATACCCTTCTCTAGCCGGCTGCGTCAAGAGGGCTGAGAGAGGATACAAAAAGAGGGGATGCTCACGAAAAAAGGAAAAGAAAACATCGGCCTTTTGTCCCCCTCCATTCTCCTACCTCCTCTCCCTCTTTGTCTCTCCGATATCTCTTGAGGTTCTCTAAATTCGCCGGTCGGTTGCCCATCCCTCAATCCACACACGCCTTGCATGCCCCTCCCACTTCCTTCTGTACCTCGTCCACCCCACTATCCCTTTCACACTCCCACCCACTGCATTCCCTTCCCACATTCAGCCATCTCCACCCACTCCACATATATCCCACTCCTCCCTCGTTTGACCTTATGCCGCTCTGCGATCCGAATTCAATCTTTCTTTCTTTAATTTTTTTTGGTTTTTCCCACAGTCCCCTGGTCCCTCTTTCGAGGAATACACCACATGCCTCCCCTCCACGCGTTTTCCCTGCCTTACACCCCTCCCCTATAAGAAGGTTCTCTCGAATCCCTTCCCCGCCCTGCTACCCAAATACTTTCCAACCTCCTCCCGTGTCTGTGTCATTTCCCTATCTTCGAATCACCATACATCTTCACGAAAATTATTGCTCCCTTGGCGACCTTCTTTTTACCATTCCTGTGAAATTGTGTGATTGCCGTGCATTTCGTGAGCATCAAAATGTCGGCATTCGAGCTGGAATGCCAGGGGTGGGCAGCTCCAAGGGAAAGACGGAAGGCGGGATGGAATCGAGAGGATGGGGGAGGGGGAGAGGGCCGGGACGAGGCGGGAAGGCCGGCAGAGGGAACAGGAGGAAGGGACAGGAGGGCGACGGGGAAGGGAGGCTCTTCCATCCCTTCGAGCCGGAAAAGGGTGAGCACTAGCAAGTGCGCAAGATTTTTGAGGAAGATTGCACCGATTTTGTTTCCTCGACGATCTCCCCACTTGGGCGGTGGGTCGGCGATTTGATTTGCACACGAGAGACGGAGGAGTATTCGATCGTGACGGAAGGGGAACTCGGGCTGCTTTTGCGTGGTCCACACTCCATCTCACCGTCTCAGATTTGATGATTTAAAATATAGCAAGGATTCTACAAAGATCCGCGGTGCAAAATCGTTTCTCGAGTATTTCTTTGGAAAGACACAGCAGATTCCCACGGCATTACCCACCAAATTTGGGCCAGAGAATTTCAAAGAAGATGTGAAAGTATTTTGAAGAAGCACATTAATGATACCTGTACTACAGTCTGCAATATATTGCAAGAATCAGACGTTAAAAACGCCAATAAATGACGGGAAAGTACCACCAATATAATTAAGGTACACGGATATTGGATAACCGCAATATATTTCTTGGAATGATCTAAAGCCGGCGATACGGCAGAATAGGTATATAAGGGTTAAATTATAGTAAAATGGTAAAATTAGTAACAATGGAGTGGTGGCATCAAGAATAGTAGTTCAGAGCGGTAACGAAGAGACATATGCTCATAGTGATACGGTCCTACTTAAGTAGCATGCCAGCGTTTGTTCAGCTAGCATTAATATGTCGACATATAATTATCTAAGGTCTAATATCAAAAGAATTTTCTTCTTCGTAGGCAAAAACGCAAACGGTCACATGAAAATAAAAATCAATAATATTTCATACATTGAAAAATAAATTTAACAATATGGCCAACAAATATTTATCATAGGATAGCGGCGCGTAGTATACTATATAATATGAAGTTTTTACATTTCAGACGTAAGCTACTCTTGGTAATCAATGACCTGGGATTTATTCAAGAGATTACTACCTCACGAATTGTCTACGTCGTGATCAGTTGAATTTGATTGGGCCCTGTGAATGCAAACAATTGGCCAAGGGATTGCCTTCCTTTGAATGGAGCTATAATGACGCATACCAAATCTCCTGACTTGGGATAGAAATTGGCACTTTTGCCATCTTCCTCAGTGTTGGAAATGTCACCACCCCATAAATAAACGACGGGGAATCCGGATAAAATCTGAAATGGCATAGTAGATAAATCGATATTCGCGGTAAACTTCATTTACGCGGAACTATTCTAGAGGTAACCAATGTAAACAATGTAATAGATATTGCCTAAATACGAAATTATATGGAAAGAATTCAATATTTTTTTGAAAATCCTATGAAGCCGTCGCATAGCATGGCAATCGGTTTTATTCTCAAGGAAGCATGATCAAGAGGAATATGAGAATTCTCCTTTAAAATGAGGCATAAAAGATACGAGAGTAAAATATGTTGTTGCGATTCGAGGGATGACATTTGTTTTAGCAATACGAATGTCACCTCATAGGATAACTTCAATAGACCGAAATTTTCGTCATTACAATACATTTTTTGGGGATTAAAATTATAAAGCTCAGTCTATATTTTTAATGTAATCGAAGTATGAAAGGCTAAAACGGTGATTTTTTAAGATGCGTAACGAAGCTTCGCGAACGAAAACTACCTAGTTACGGCAAACCCCTCACCAATATAGCAATATTCTCAGGCCAAATCCTTTAAGAGGGCTAAATCCACTTTCAGGTCCGGTGACATCAATTTTGCCACACACCCGGTCAGGATCCGACGCGGCCACTTTGCCCAGCGCCGAAAATTTCAATCCAAGGGTGGTGCTCGAAATGCGACCGTGATAAAACGAAAAAAAATGAGCGCTGATCGAATCGATCGGATAAAGTTAGCCGACGTTAAAATACGGCAGTCTATCGCACCCCTGCGTTCCGTCGGACGCCGGCTACGAGGGAGGGAGAAAAAAAAATACACCGCGACCGGCAGACAGGGATGGGAGAACCTCTCTCTCGGACAGCGCACAGATCCTGTACGTGTGGCTTTGTCGAAGTGTGGTAAAGAGTTGTGGGGGTTGGAAGGGGAGCGGATGGAAGAAACGAGGAGGAGCATGACGGGGGCGTGCCGGGCCTCGGAATCGAGAGGAGTGAGGGCGACAAGGGGAGAAGAACGGGGGAAGCAGGAGTGTTCGGGGAGAGGATTGTGAGTGGAGGAGGGGCGGAGGAGAGTCGACGGATTCCGCGGCCGCCGTCTCCCCGGAGCTCGGAACACGGGCGATTGTCGGCGCGCGCTCGCAAGGATCCCTCTCCCGGCGACGAGGAGGAAAGACAACGGGGAAGCGGGCAGAAAGAGAGAGAGACACTGTGGAGATGGGGAACATGGGGGAGTGCACCACGGGGTGATTTAGGGGGTGCACACAGGGACGGAAAGGGGGAGGAAGAGAGAAAGAGAGGGAAGGGGTGAAGAGAAGGGGAAGCAATCGACGGATGTGCGCAAACAGTACGGCCCTCCCCCCCCCACCCTCCACTCCACATAGCGAGCTAATTGGATCCGAGTGGTTGGACCAGATAGTTTGGGAACCGATAAGATCGAACGAAGCCCATCTCAGCCGTGGAGAGCTGTGCCTGTAATATATTTTAACGAGTCGGTGGTGCTTTATAATTTGTTGCGCGTTTAGAGCAAATCGACTCTTTGAAGTTATGAACTACCGGTAAGATCTTATTATTTATAAAGTTTTAAAAACACGAAAACAGCTTCAGCCCTACTTTAATCTGATGAGCCAGACTATTCACGTGGTAAAAAATCACCTATCCTACGTGATCTCGACATAAGTCTCTCTAACCACACAAAAAATAAAAAACTACAAACTTTATGACACCGTATTGTAATATCTATTCGGTGATAGGTAAGATCCAGCTGCACGTGATAATGAGATTTCTTTTCATCCTATTTAAGACATACTATAGTTTAGTAGGTATCTACCACTACGGCCAGTATCATCACTTTGTTGAACAGATATTTCCATACAAAAACAAAAACGATTGCTCAGACAATATGTGAGAACAGTTTCATAGCATCTGAAATATAGTAGTACATAAACACGGTTTCAATTCTTGTTAGAGACATATTAATTAATTAAAAGGTATAGATATTACATCCTCTCTTATATCTAGCAACTGTCTTTAGAGTAAACAAAATACAATATCTCTGCTTAAACAAGGAACTATTGAGCAAGAAGAGATAGTCGACCATGAGTGTTAGCAAATAGGTAGTAATTTCTTACAACAGATGAATTTCTGCACTATAAAAGGTCTGCCCAAAAAGTATCGCGAATTTTGAATTTACGCGGGTTAAGTATATTTGATTTTTGATTTTTTGTGGCGTTATGTATGGTACCTATGGTATGTCTCTCCCTTATGCCGAAAAGTTCGGTCATTTTGATTGTTCCGTTAATTTTTGTCAGCTGTTTTGCTAAGACGTGTTTTGGCTTGCCTTCGATTTCTGCCTGTTCCAAAAAATGGATCAAAGAATCTGTATCAAAATTTGTGTGAAAAACTAAATTAAGGTAGCGGACGCATTCCGAATGTTGACTGTGGCATATGGAGAAGCTACCTTGAACCGAATCAACGTTTATTGGTGGTAAGAAATGTTCTCAGAGGGCCGTTAAGATGTGAACGACGAAGAGAGTGCCGGACGCCCGAGCACGTCAACAACAGACGAAAAAATTGATGAAGTGAAGAAAATAGTATTGGCCAATCGTCGTGGAAACTAAAGGTCAATCATCCCAATGGAAGCTGCAGCACGAGCAAAGACCGAAAAAAGCGTGCCAAGTTCGGTCGCATGTGAAAGTTTTGCTTACAGTTTTCTTCGATTGATGGGGCGTGGGTCATCATGAGTTCTTCTTGCCAGACGGTAGAACGGTAAATAAGGAATATTACCAGCAAGTTATGCGCATTTTGCGCGAAGCAATCCGCCACAATCGCTCGCATTTGTGGAAGAACAAAAATTGGCTTTTGAACCATGACAACGCCCCTGCACACACATCGTTGCTTGTGCGCGAATTTTTGGCAAAAAACAACACACTGATGATGCCGCAGCAACCGTATTCCCCAGATCTGGCCCCCAGTGACTTTTTCTTGTACCCGAAACTGAAGAGGCCCATGAAAGGACGATGCTACACTACGATAGAGGAGATAAAAACTGCATCGAAGGAGGAGCAGAAAAAGATCACATGATTTTTTCAAGTGCTTCGAGGATTGGAAAAAACGTTGGCACAAGTGTATAATATCTAATGGGGATTACTTTGAAGGGGACAAAATAGATATTCTTGAATAAATAAATGATTTTTGAAAAACCACAAAAGCCGCGATACTTTTTTAACAGACCTCGTAATGCCATTACAAATGACTGGAGTGTAGATGAGATACATCATTCCATTATACAAAATATTGATTGCTGTCCACAATGGGGCAAAATTAAGGTTCCCTCACCCATCACCACATGATTGTGAAATGATATGCATCACATTTTGGTTGAGAAACAATAGTGGTCAAACACAATATGATGGATGCAAAGAGAATTAAAACAATAACTTAAATAGATGTGGACGTATTCCATTACAGCGACCATGAATTGGAAATGAGACACGAAGAAATATATTCTTTTAAAAATTACTTCATTCACTAACTGATTTGATGACCAATAACATTTAAATTCTACCTTATCTTCGTGGTGATGAATAGTTCAATATCTGCAGGCAAATAAAATTAAAATCAACTGATTCCTAAACCTAAATATAGTAAACAATATTCTTTAATTTAAATTATCAATGAAAGTGCGATCTTCCAGAGTTGATTGAGACGGACTAAAGTAAAACAAAGAGGAAGCTTTGACTTCAAGTTCTTCAAAAGATAATCGTTGACAAACTGAGCAAGTACCAAACAATGTATAACGTAACAAAGAGGCCTAGGCTGATAACTCTCACCACTACAAATTCAACCCAATTACTGCCTCAAATGGAATTAAAATTATTCAGGAATTCTATAAGTATAATATATAGCCTTCCAACCACACATAAGGGTATTAATAAAGAAAGAATCAAATAAAAAAGGCATCCTAAAGAAATGCGTGAATATTAAAAGTGAATACTATACTAACATCTATCAATAGTCATTTACCTATCTACCTCAGCATTTAAGCAAGTACCCTCTATGCGAGTGCTGTTCCTGATATGAATTGTATCGAAAATTATTAGACAAAAAAAAAGCTACCTGCATAATTGAAGGCAATCCGAACGGGAGAAAAATATATCATATCTGGACCGCTAAACTCGAAAGTGATTTGAGCATCTTCCTAAGTCAAAGACATTTTCAAAATTAAACCTATGTGCCCCGAGGAAACTTCCTCCTAGAATGGCATAACACGTCACTCCTGAGGAAATAAATCCGAAAAACAAGAGGCGGTCCCGAAAGAGATAAGGCGAAGCCTTGAGAGTGAAGAGCTCTCACGAATCGTAGAAATTCCAATTTAATGAAACGACGGGGAGCAGGACGGCGATGGCCATTCAATCTGAAGCACAGAGCCTATCGCAGCCCATCACGAAAAAATCACCACCGGCCGCCCATTCACGCGCACGCACTCGGTCGCACAAGTTGTGACTCCAATCTCTCCCCTCCACCCATCCCCAAAAATCATCTCCCTGACCTTTTCCCGTCCACGATAAAGACCCCCGTAGATTCCCCTCGAAACCCCACTCCTCACCCCTCAGCCACCTACCAACCCCGGCTCCCTTAAACATTTGGGCACTTATTTCTCGGCCATATTTCCAAATTTTTTTTCATCCGCCAACCTGAACCTTTCCACACTATCCCGGCGGAGAGAGGGGAATGAAAAAGTAGGAATCCATCGGGAGGGAGGGGGTGAGGGGCGGCGATAGATGCGAGGAGAAAGAGGGAGGAAGATCGGAGAACGAAGTGGAAGGGCCCTGGGGGTCGTACGTCTCCTTTTAAAGACCCACGGAGCCAATCGTTAGTTGTGTGCGCGTACGTGCAGGCGGGGGAGAAGCGGCTTCGAAATTCTTGCGTGCTTCATTGTTTGAACATGAGAGCGGCACTCGTCAATTTCGGGAGAAAGAGGTTCAAGGAGGAGAGAGGGAGCTGGAGAAAGAGCGGGAGAGATTTGCGATGGAAGTGTGAGGACTCGCAATGGCTGTCGGCCGATGGAGGCGAAAGCCGGAACGTTGATAAAGGCGATGGAGGAGGAGGAGGAAGTAAAGAGAGATGGACCGAAAAAATATCGGCGATGAAGAAGATCTCTATCCCCCTCCACCATCCCTTTTTTGCTCTCATCGTGAAAGCTTTATGTGGAGAGAAGCAATCGATATTCAGAAGAGATATCGCGGATACCCAATGAGCAAATTTGAGATCGCGAGTCCCTGATCCCTTCGCCGAGACCATGCACCATCAACCGCACCGCTGAACTTTCAACATCCTCCTTAACTACACGTCCCACCCTCCTCTTCTGCTCCCTTTTAACCATACCTAATGGTGTCGGGATAGTAGACAGATGTGGAAGAGGAAGGCAAAGGGGGACGGTGAGGGGCGGGTGGGAAGAAAAAAAAGATTTGTGTTATATCTCCCCGAACAATCGCGGTCAAACCAAACCTCCCGCCCGCAGACGTCCCCGGAGACTGCAGACTCTACGCCTCCGGCCGCAATGCGGTGGGGGGGGTGCCACAAAAGGAACCTTCTCCCGTTGCATTGCCAAATGGCCGGATCACAAAGCGGGGAGAGCGAAGGAGACAACGGGATGGGAGAGAGAGTGCAACGCGCGACCGCAAACATTTATTTCGCCGGGGATGCTTCCGAAAAGATGAGCAAAGGGAGCGCGCCTGGAGGCGGGCAGGTGGGGCCTGGGGAAGGAGGACAGTCGAGACGGTGGAGGGGGAAGCGGGGACGCACTGCTCATGTTTCCACCCCACAAAAGGAAATTCTTCTTCCCCCCGGAACGAAAGGACGAACCGTTTCGCCTGGGGCTGTGAATTATTGTCCGAACGCAATGGAGTACTAGTCGTGGAGCGACGTTAACGAGAACGCCTTAAAAACTTGCGGCGAGAAATGAGCACGAGCAAGGAAGGAATAACAGATTCCCGCAGATGGAGGCAATCTCGTCCGAATTGTCGAAATCTGGAGCGATTTCCCGCCGGCACCACCCTCGGAACTTTTTGTCCGATTGCCGGGAGACGCACAACGGTCCCGAAATTGCTCAACTATTTGGCCTCGAGGAGCATGAAGGCTCATCGACGATGAGCCGGAGGAACGAAATTCGAGGAAAATAACTTCTGAGGGGATTTAACACAAAAAATATGAATTCTCCTCTTTCGGTTACAGATAAGATTTAAGATATTCGAAAAATAACCGAAAGTATACAAGGAGATGAACCATGCTGTAGAAGCCTATCACTAAACTTACCTAAGAGCAATAGTAAGAAAACGTACGATCGGCTATGCATTTTTGTTGCATAAATGTTGTAACATATGTTACATAAACCTGTAAAATGTTGCTTGTAATCATTAAAGTGCATCTAATAAGAAAAAGGAGTAGGTTAGGCGCGATGTATAGAATTGTTAAAAAGGACGAAGCGTGGGAAGATTTATGGCAAGGGATAGAAAAGCCTAACTTTAAGGGAAAAAACGACCATAGCCACAAAATAAAAATAAGGACTCAAAAAACCAATAAGAAAAAATACTCTTTTTTAAATAGAGCCATAATTGATTGGAACCAGCTGCCTGGAGGTTTGTTTGAGCCCTTTCCATCACATTTTAGAAGTTTTAAGTTGAAATGTAAAGCAGCCACTGGGTAATAAACTTCATTGTAGTCATGAAAATATTGTTTGTATGTGATGTGGACGGCATATTGTATGTGATGTGGAAGTTTGTTTGTATGTGATGTGGAAGTGTCATTATGTAAAAATATTTTATCTCTTCTGTTTTTATGTGTTCGTATGTAATTTTCGTTGTAGAGTTATCTTTGACCTAACCTGACCGTTGCCACCAGGAAATTTGCCTAATTGCAACGTAATTGTGTAAATAAATAAATAAATAAATGCAAGAGTATATTGATTATCATGTAGATTACATCGAAAACAATAATATTTCTGTGTTATGATATTCTACTAATGGTAGCCTGCTAATATCGTATGTATATCACGGAAAAATTCGAAGTGTAAATTCAGATTATAATTCTATAGTGCAGTATTTTTTTTAATCGCCACCATATTACTACATGTATATAAAGTAATTATACATATTATATTATATAAAGACTCGTTAAAACTTAGACATAGAGCGTGATTTTGCACGGCGCAGAAATGGTGGCGGAAGCAAGGTTGGAAGCTTTTTGACAAGTGGGTGGTGGAGAATGATTGGAAAGGTAAAGAATAAGAAGGGCTAGGCATGGTGGGGGAGGAGAGGGGATTGCTTAGAGAAATTCAAAGGAGGCAGGAAAGGTGGAAAAAAGTATTTTGATTGGCGATGGCAAGTGGAATAGTGAGATACGTGATGTACACTCGTACATAAGTGAAAGTTACTGAAGTGAGGAAGGAAGTATGCGAATTTTAAGGTTACTTATAGGGTCGAATGTGAAGTTGTTTTCTGGAGAGGAATGTATCGTTGTATATAATCTGCCCATCCAAAACCTACCTTAACGGTAGGATACCAATGAGAATAATAATTATATATAAGTATGCACTGCATATAAAATGTAAAGTCGTTTTCCTTTTTACTGTTCCTAAACTTTGCTTTCCAGCTTTCGATTGCAATTTATTGATATTATCTCATTTTTCTCCTATTCTATTCTGTATAGTAGCAGTCTCCCTTTCCCTCGCTCAATGTCCTCCATAGCCTGCTAGTTCCCTTCTTTTCGTCATTGTTAATGCGTCTACATTCCATTTTCTCAACCGTCATCCCTATTTTATCCTCGAATATGACAACAAACTTGAACGGTACCAAATTATGATCTGAATCAGCAACCACTACAAGGAAACGCCGTTCTTAAATGTATGCCTATCCAAAATGTAGCCTAGCTGATTTCTTTCTGAATCCCCGGGCATTTTCCATGTAAACCTACGCCTATATTTTGGTGTTTTAACTAAGTTTTCGTCATGAATAAACCCTGTCTCCAGCACAACTCAACAGCTTTCTCCACTTGGTGATTCCTTGTTCCCAAGAGGCGGTATTCTACCTCAATACCATCTTTTTCTTCGCCTGCCGTCGCCTTCCAAACCCTTGCGCAGTCCTAAAATATCCATTTCACACTCGTCATTAATGGGAACAACAGTCCACACCCTTTTATAACCCAACTAATTTGATAACCCACCATATCTCTTCTTTTACTAAAGTTAACACTCCTCAAGTACTCCAATCCAACCCATAATTCGACAATTATGATAATGATGATTATTTTAGCATATCAGTTTCGCTTCCAAAGAGTAACGTGGGGAGGAGAACAGTTTTATACATTGCCATTTTTTCTACCATGCACAACAATCATTTTTTAATGCACTCCACACATGTTTAACCACCTTCACGCCGGCATTGGCACGCTTTTTATCTCATCATATACAAGTATCCTACCATCTTTCGCAACAATTCTGCCAGGATATAGAAGCATACACCTGTTTCATTATTTCACCGTGTACCCACACTATGCAATCATTCTTCACATTCCACTTATCAAACCTTTCGTTTTGGAGGGCATGATTCATTATCTCTTTTACCCTTATTAAGATATACAGTGTTCAATGTGGTTGTTCTGAATCTGCAGCCAGCAATAGAGCATCGTCAGTTTCTCGTCTGAAATGCCACACTATTAAAATTTACCAACATATTCCACAGGTACTGAATTCCACAGAAATATACGTTGACAAACCATCTCAAAAGGATAATTTAAACCCGCTATCTCAGCGGCTATTTTTACCCTCCACGTTATGTCGTCAGATATAAGTCTCCAAAAAACCAAATTCATTATTACCCAACACCTAATAACATGTTGGATGGTTCAAGTTCCCAGGCTAATTGTGAGAGGCTGTTTTAAATAGCATCATGAAACCGCACTGTGCCACAAATATACAAATTTAACTTACTTAGGGCTTATGGATGCCCACATCATTCAAATCCCCAATACCCAAACATTACAAGATTTTTCTCAATTTTTATGTAGTGAATTCGCTTTTGCGGGATTCAAACGCCAAATTACACGACCAGGGCCGTGTGAACAAAACGAAGAACCAACCATTCCGAGCTGTTTGACTAACTGCGGTGACCTCGTCGGCATTATTATGCAGAGGGCTCCGCTCGGGGAAGTGAAGGGAGGAGAGGAGCCAGAAGCCATTCGATGCAGTCCCGGGCTGCTTACTGAATAAACGCGCACTAGGAGAACAGCCGCCGCCAGCACTATTTTTCACGGGCCTAGATCTTATCTACCGTGGAACCGGAAGTGAGAGATGGAGGTGAGGAAGATAGGAGCATAGAGGAGGGATGGGAAACGTTGTGTGTACGTGTATGTGTGTGAGTGCGCGCGCGTGGGATGTGGGCGGGGTGCGGGATGTGGAAGCAGTTGGGAGAAGGAACGACGGAAACCAGACAGGGCCGGAGCTAAGGGAGGAGAGAGGACGTGCGGGCGGGGTTGGGAAAAGAAAAGGGGTTCTCCAGCTGCGGCGACGGTAGACTGTTGACATTAGAGTTTAGCCACGAGGCCGTAAACAGGCCGACAAACAGCAAATTCCCGAAAATGCCGGGGAGGAGGAGTCCATGTGTATGCGCACACATGTAACCTTTCCCTAGTCAACCATAATGCGTGGAAAGGCTTTATTCAACACGTTCGGCGCCGTAGGCAAGGGTTGAGTGGAGGATTAGGAGGGAATAAAAAGGCAGATAAAAGGGTTCAAGTTTCAAATGCTTCAGCAGCTGGGGAGAGACAAGTGGGACTCCATAGGATATCCCATAGAACAACGTAAATGCGAATTTTCCGGTGGTTGAAATCGTGTCACTCAAAAGGGCATGAGTAATTACCCACAACTAGGTAGTACATCTACTTAATACTCAGGGACCCTCCACGGAGACAAGCGGAAAGAGGTATTTGAGCACCATCCTTCTCTATGTAATAGAGTGTTAAAGTAATGATTTTAATAAGTTTGTCAAAGAGATGGTAAATTATGCTTATTATGATACTTTTTAATACCGAATTCGGGGAATTTATCATTAACGTTACTACGAACCCACATCACGATCACGTGTTGTACGAGGGATTTCAATCTGTCCGTAGTGAGGTCAATTTCTCCAGTTGTTATCTTCAATTCGAGTGTCTGCGATTGGAATCATTTCGGAATTTAGGCTGAGTGTGATTCAAGTTACGCTTTGCAAAATATTAAACAAACAATTATTCAAGTTGACTCGGTAGTGCTTTGCTATTAATGAGATACTGGAACCGCGATGCCGACGAATGTCGAAATTTCAAAATGCTGGACAACACTACAGAACAATCAGAAATAGTTGAAGCATATTGGTAAGAGAATATTACTTACGGCTAGTAACTGAAGAAAACTCGAGAAGTAATTTTAATTAGTTAAATAACTAATTTTAATTATTTATAGTCATTGCTTACCCTTACATGGAGTTAGGAAAAATTCATGTGTTTCTGTTTTATGGATTTTCTCCCAATGTAAACACAAATACCCTTAACGTGACCTCCAAAAAACCCACCTTACATATGAACCTAATGTGGGATAAAAATTTCGATATATATACATATACAGGGTCCGTAAAATAAGTATCGTGACTGGTTCGCTACAGCCTCAACGGAGCGGTGGATGGGGGTCCGACCGGTTGGCTCGGTAGAGGGGTCCCCCACCACTCAGAAGCACTTTAGTTCAGTTGCCTCCGGGCATGCGTTGAGACAGGAGGTGGATTTTGTGACGTGTGATTGTTTGTGCTGTCGTCGCGCCAGCATGGAGCGCACAAGACGTTTCAGGAAGGCCAGGAGCTCGTCCAAGACGAGCACCGCGTCGGACGCCCGACGACCGCTCGAACCGATGCTCAGGCGGCCAGAGTGAAAAAGGTATTGGACTCTGACAGTCGTTTAACCATCGCCATTATCAGTGAGGAGACCGGCCTTTCAGTCGGAACCGTCCACACCATTGTAACAGAGGATGTTGCGATGAGGAAAGTGTGCGCGAAGCTGGTGCCGAAAGTCTTGAGCGAGGAACAAAAACTGTCGCGGGTGGAAATTTCGCAAAAAATTTTGGATTGCGTTCAGGAAGATGAAGATTTTCTCGACAACGTTATTACCTCACAGGATAGCTCAAAAGGAGCTGAAAAGATATCGGTTCGACTCTTTCGAGGCGGTTCAAGCGGCAACGACAAAGGTTCTCAACAGTATTACGGAAACTGACTTCCAGCGGGCTTTTGACGAGTGGCAGACGCGCCGAACTAAGTGCATCGATGCAGGAGGAATATATTTTGAAGATTATTAAGTCATTGTAATAATAACTGCAATAAATTTTGATTTTTGGTACCAGTCCCGATACTTATTGTACGGACCCTGTATATAGATGATTTCGTCGAAGTGACGCGGAAGTGTTGAATAAAAAAACTTGGACAGAAACAAACAACATAAAAACACATAAAAAGAACACACACGTTATTTCTTAATAATATCGACGGAATTTAGCTCACAAAATAATTACCATTACACGACTTAGAATATGAATGATTTTAGTACGAGTAATATAATTTGCAGAAATAGCTCATTATTTACTAATTTATCGCAGGTTTCAAAAGAAAGAACTTACTGATAGTATAATGTGACGATAAGTAATCTTTCAGGGGCACTTTATCGAAATGGACTTGTATCCACATAACCGCAGGAAAGCGAAACTTGGGTATGCCAGGATAAGCGTAAAGGTTGACTAAATGCCATGGGTATTAGGGTACTAGAGAACACGTACGGTAAAAATGGGAGAGATAAAGTGAGGACTGAGTGGGTCATGGAAGATTGAGAATTGGATGAATGAATTATGAATAGACTTACTATACAAAATAATTGTGCTGGGCTGGTTTGTTCATGTTTAGAGAATGGATGAGTCGATTCAACACATAGTTGTACGAGAAAAGAAAAAAAAAGATTGAAAGAGCAATGGTAGACGCAGAGAGTCAAGGGTGAATGTAGCTGTAGATTCTTAGGTTAACAAAAATTAAAAAAATCGAAATTGTGCAAACATATGACGTTATAATATAAACAATTAAAAGAAGGCAAGTTTCTTGAAATTACTTCAAACCAGGCTTCTGATTATATAAGTAAAATATGGCACTAAACATGTGAATACTGCAGAGTAACACACGCGGAAACAAAGAAAGCAACTATTTACACGCATCCTTGGTTACTTACGTGAGAGTTACCTTAAGCGAAAATAATAACAGGTTGTATGAGCATAGTTTCTTTGTTTATTTCCGCATGTGCCACTACCAGTTTTCCCACTTTTGATGCCATATATTACTACGCCCCTTCAAGAGGATTACCGCAATAAATAGGAAACTGAATTATTATCGAAGCCATAAGAGCTACCCAAACCTCACCTGAGATACCACTCGCAAAAATAAAGTTGTGACCAGCACGACTAGCAGCGTTCTCATGCATGTTGAAAAAGCTTATCACACCTAATTAAGACTGTTTTCGCTTTCTGTTTATTCTTTGTCAAAGCCGTTACAGTTTTCCAAACCTCACCTATCCGCAAAATATAAAATTTCGCGCATTAATACGAGAATAAAAAGAGATAAACTTTATCACGATTTATTAAATCATAAAAACATTCTCTCGAGGAAAAGGGCGAGACAAATTTATTAACAAAAATATAAAAATAAATCTCTGGATGACAACGCTTAAAAGAATTTACTCGTACCCACAGGTACCTGTTATTCATTCCATCTGAACGAAAACATTTCAACTATCATACCACACTAATTAATATACATAAATAAACACACACACACACATCGGGAGGTAGCTGAAACTGAAACAACTAAAAAATTGCCCGAGAGCCACATTTAAATAATATGTAAAACTTTCTTCAATTTATTTATGTTTTTTGAAGTTTTTTTCTAATAAATGATCATCGCATGGTCCGCCAAGTGCAATTCCGTCAAAAACGTCTTAATACACAAGAATAAATGACCACACCTCGCGTTAAATGTTGGTTGCAAACTGAAGAGAGCTTGGTTGAAAACAGACCTATCTTTCCATTCCTACCCGCACAATGGCTCCTATTGCCATGGGCCTAGACTCCCCAAGGACGAGTAGCAGGGGAACTAATTAGATCTAAATACCTAGGCTTAGGTTCAAGACACCTGTCTGTCGTAACCACCCTGTTTGCCCATTTAGTGGGGCGAGGGCGGAAGGAAAACCCCCCCTCCCGGCCGGTCTTACGTCCGCTGCCTCCCAATAGCCGCCGCCCACCTCGAAGAAGTGCAACCACCGCATCCCTTCCGATCTCCTCCCAAATGACTTTCAGAGCGCACTCTAACCACTTCACTCGACAGGAAGACGGGAGAACCCAAATATTGAAACGGGAGGGGAGGGGAAAAACAAAGAGACGAAAAAAAATTTGAGAGAAGCGAACGCGCCCTCTTTCTCTCGAATCGGGACTGCCTCCACCGACCACTAAAAGGAGACGCCGGAATGAGGGGCGGAAGACAAGCAGCCGTCCGTCCATCCTCTTCGGGAATGGGGGCGCCACACCGCAACGCCACCACCACTACCGATAGGAATTTATATTTATTATTATTTCCTTTTTCATTTCGGAGGGCCGGGCAGCGAAAGAAGGAGAGTAGGGCTGTCAGAAGGGCTAAAAGCGCGTGTGCTCTCCCCAGCGAAAATGAGGAACGTCGAGGGAGAAATGAAGGAGAGTGGGAGGGAGGGTGGAATGGGGGGGATGGTGGCGTGGGTCATAAAAATAAAAACGACGGGGGAGCGAAGCCGATTTGAGGTGGAGGTTGGACGGATGGATGGATTGTCGAACGCGGAAGAAGGAGAAACGTCGGCGATGGCGGCGCCCCGATGGGAACTCCGTGCGAGGCTGGGAATGTGCGAGCGAGGGAGCGCGGGGGGTGAAAGGGTGCGAGGGAGGAGCGTGGCGGGGGTGGGCGGGAAGAGGGAGCGGTGGAGAGAAAAATGGATTCGAGGCATCGCACGGGATGAGAGAGGGCGCGAGGGTGTCGGTCGCCCGCCGTCGAGTGAGAGATGATTTCTTTTTTTCCCACAGCATCCCAGATCCTCCGGGGAAGGAAGGAGAGACGGGCGGGAGAAGAAGAGAAGAAAAAGAGAGGGCCCTGAAGAAGAGGAGGCTGGGACCGAGGGCGGGGGGTCGGGAGGAGAGAAGCGAGAGTAAACGAGCGGAGGGAGGTGGGGAGGGGGCTTGAGGGAGGAGCGGGGAAGATAACGAGGGTAAATGGAATGAGACGCGGTTCGAACGAGATGAAGGGGGTGGGTCCAAGGAGGAAGAAATTAAGAGGCAAGATGGCGGAGGAGAGGAGACGAGGGAAGGGGCTTAGCAGCGGTCGGGGCGGGGAGGTGGCGCGAGGGAGGAATAAAAGGGGGAGGAGGCGGTCTGGCGGGGGGTGGGAGCCCGAGGAAAGACCTCACCGAGAGGAGGCGTGGACGGCAAGAGGGAGGGGGGCAAAGAGAGCATAGGGACGCATGTGATTCCCCTGCACAAACTACCAGCCATCCGTTTTTTCCCCCTCGGATGACCCTCAAAAAGACCCCGAGCTTTCCCGCGAATGATTTAAGCGGTCCTGAGAGTACGTGGAGAAGAGTTGAGTGGGAGGAATCATCGAGGTGCAGAGGAGGTATAGGTGGCCGGGTTGAAGGGAGATAGAGGTGTACCCGGAGGAAAAAATCGAGAGAAGAGTGGAGCAAACATCTCCCGTGAACGACACGTACGCAAGATGTTACCGTACAGCGAATGGGACTGAACGCGATGGGGGAGGGAAAAGGAGATTTGTGTTTGGGGTGGGGGACGGAGTTTCAGGAGGGCGGGACACAGAAGGTGAGAAGGATAGAGGGAAGACGTGAAGCCACGAAGGCACGCAGAGACAGGGAAGAAGAGACGGATAGAGCGCGCCGTGAACAATGCGACCAATGATCACGACGAGGTTATTTTTCCAGATCTCGCACTCTCTCGAGATTGCACGACTCTTTTTCCCTCGCCCACTCCTCCGACTAGGGAAATGTATTTATTTTTCCCATTCCGAAGAAATAACGAAGGGGATAAAAGAAACGAACGGATTCGACGAGGAAGGGTGGGGAAACGGTCGGGAAATAAAGCGCCCAAGCCGGCAGAAAAACACTGTGTCTGTGGATGTAGGAGTGGGGATGGGTGATGGGGAGAGAAAGGAAGGGAAATCGGGAAAGTAATTAGCGGGTCAATCCGAAAGACTACACACTCGTGGTCGGCGATAAGTGTAACTATAAAGGATCGAATGAAATACATCGATTTCACCATATCCTCAGAACTAAGCACAAAATATACGAGAGACCCATCAGGATTAAAGAAAATTTCAATACTGCGTAAAACAAATAGCCATGGCGAAACACATTTGAAAGAAAGATTTAAAGGAGAATTACTTTTCCTCGGTGGCTAGACCAATTACAGTACTCGTACACATCCCGAAGGTTCCAGTGCAGAAAAATTTTATTCCCGAATTAAACAAAAGCCAATAAAGAGATAACTGGCTGCTAAAACTTTACTAGGAACGAACATATAGCTCAAACATAACTTGATAATTGGAAGTCATTGAATGGGGGCCGTTTAAGGCACAAAGATGAAATTGAACATGCACGAACTGGAAAAAAGATCATTTGAGTTTAAAGTCGACAATGAGAGAATTAATCTGCACCGCAATACACTGAAGCTCCAGAGCGAAATATAAAGTTAAAGGAAAATGACTAGCCAACAACTGAAAATAGATATCGTTTGGTAACGACCAGGCTCAAGCCCTAGTTACACTACGCAGAATAAAGTATTTCTTGGTGTTTTCCAAACTAATGTCAGCCCACACTATTCCAGCCGACCATAGTTTCAGCAATTTAATGTCATTTTTAAACTACCTTAAAAATTACAGTAAATGGTGAATCAATGGTCCCCTCGGTAAGTAACATGCTAAGAAATAGTTTATTTTACGCTTCTTCCCTTCCCTGCTTCCCTAAGGCACAACTCTGGATGACAAGAGTAAAAAACATTAGTCTAGAAACCACAAACTGATCGAAAATGAAACAAAAACAACTTATTGTTCTAAACCTCATGATCAATTTAAAAAATTCTTTAATTACACAGGTGACCCAACACCCCTGCGGCGGCATCGATGGGTAGGTTCAGACGAAGACAAATCATCGGAGGAGGAAACTACAGGGGAAGCGCTCTTTCGAGAGAGGAAAAATCAGGGTAGGGTTCGGCCGATCCCGGCATAAGGCAGGAGGCCACACACTCATCCCGGTGATGGGAGGGACGGGGTGGAAGACAACAGCCGTCAAGAAAGAAGATGTTGCGGAGAGGGGAGGGGGCGTGAGAGGAAACCCCTTATCCCTTCCTCAAGAAATGGACGCAGCGTGCATGATGGGAGAAGGCGAGAGGTGGTCCACGTCGGAAGGGCGAAGCGAGGGAGAAGGCGAGGAAGGGAAGTGAGGGATGCGGAGAGGAGAGAGAGAGAGTAAGGTCGGGAGGATGCGAGGGAGGGAAATGGTTTGGGTGAATGATTCGTGACGAAGAAATCCGTACTCGGAGCTAACCTTCTATTAGTCGGCACGTAGAGAAAGAAGGAGAGAGAGAGAGAGAGGGGGGGAGGGTCCCACCGCCTCGCCACCCCCGCCTCCCACATCCATACCTGCTTCTCCGGCAATTGCAAGAGGCTCCTCCTCGTCTCCCACCCCACTCTCTTCCATCTCTCCCCCCACCGTGCACCCCGGCCAACCCCCACCTACCCATTCCATCCTCTCCTCCCCCATCAGCCGGCCCATCCATCTCCTAACCATACTTTCCCACCCCTTTTCATAGCCCCGTCCCCGCCCTCTCTCTCTCTCTCTCTCCCCATGCGCTGCACTCGCGGGTTCCATTCCACCTTTCTCCCTCCCTACCCACCCACTCAAACCAACCCACCCCACGCACGCTCCTTTTTTCCCCTCTCACTTCCCCCGCTAACCCCTTAGTCTCCCGCCTCGGTTCCCTCGTTTTCGTTCCCTCCTCCTCCTTACGGGTCGTGTGATGCCTCCCTCCCAGCCCTCCCACACCTCCAACCCCTCCAATCTGTCCGGGAGTGAGAGAGGAGGGAAATCCGTGATTCGGTCCCACCCACCCACGCACACACAATCACACACACACATGCTCTCACACCGGGCCAGCCGCGCTCGTTTGGCCTGCCCGATGGAGGGCAGATCGCCCTCAACAAGATTTTTCCCGAAAAAAGGAGGGTAATGTGAGGTTAAAATGTGTGTTTTCCGATTCGGATAACCAAGCCTCCTTGATCACAAAAACCGTAATACGCGAACAAGCCCGATCATATGTTGAAAACCTTCAATACGAGGGGTTAAACAAATTCTTCGACCGAGGATTCACAAAAAGGAGCATCGGGAAATTATTATCACTGAAAAACAAGTCGCGGAGGGACAACATGTTTTCAAACACCTTGATGGAACCCACTCTATGGAGGAATAACGCGTGGAAATTAAATTTCAGTTGAGGCCAATAAAACTTTTAACACGAAAAATTAAATTAACTGTTAAATGCACACAGCGGTTCGGCAATGAAAGCAGCCCATGTCAGTTTCCATACATTATATAGGAATGATTTAGCCTTGACCGAATGTTGCATTCAAAAGCCCGAGGGGGACGTGCAATAAAATAGGGGAGGTCGCCGAAAGCCCATCAGACTCAAAGTGCTGTATTTTGTCGTCGTGTAAGACTTCGTATAAAAATACAAACCATGAACGGACACGATCGATCGGTTCTGAGAAAGCATGCAAATTAACGTGCGTGCGATTTCCATGATTTTCACGGCGGATAAATCTCCGCTTTAGAAGCCGTCGAAAACAACGGCTCGCGGAGAGTGTGGCTTAAATCTTGGTGAAATATCCGTTTTGCCTTCGTCTCTCAAAACACAAGAGTCGAAGAGTGAGGGCGAGTGAGAAGGGGAAGGAGCGTGCGTCGGTGTGCGCTAGGGGAACAAGGCGATGGAACATCGCAAAAGACGCCATGCACCCCCTTCCCCCTTTCTCCCCGAAGATTTATGCACAGTAAAAACCCGGACAGACATCCTCTCTCCACTCCTTCCCCAACGTGGTATCCCTCAAACGAGACGAAATTGGGGGTTAATGGCGGAGAGAAAGAGGGAGAGAGGATTGGGGGGAATGGCAGGAGAAGGGAGACCGGGAGGGCAGGACGGTCGTGGATAACACCCCCTGCCTGCCCTTCCACAGCCCTTCTGAAACCTCTATTTATTTTATAATTCCAGGGGTGACCCACCCCGATCAGGGGATGATGCGGTGGAAAGAGATCGAGGAGTGAGGGGGGGAAGTGGTGGTCGGAAAGGAGAGGAGCACATCACGTGGTTCATCCTGGGGATGGTCCCACACGTCCTCACCCCCCACCTATCCCCCGCCCCCGATCTCGACCGCGCGGTTGAGGGAGTCGGCGAGTCACGATGGATCCATTCAGACCGCTCTCCGGGTACGGCATTACGGTCGCGTGCTTGCCGTGGGAATGGAGACTAAAACAAACTCGGGCGAATGGCTAGCCGGACGGCGGGGGGATGGAGGCGATGAGGAGGGCATAGAAGGAGTTCTCGAAAGGTGGCGGCGGAGGTCGGCGGGGTCGGACGCGGGGAGTGTAGGTGGGTGGGCGGGAGGGTACGTTGGGGAGGAGGCGGGAAGGAAGCACTTATTGACTGCATGTTCTGTGGGAATCCTTCCCGGGGATGGCGGAGAGGCAGTTGGAATCTTCCGAGGACGGCCCTGGGGATTACCGAGAGTGAAGGATTGGAGAGAGGGGGATGGGAGGGCGAAGGGAAAGAAACGAGAGGTAGGACTGAGGATATAGGGGGGGGGATCGAGGTTGGAAGGGAGGAACGGGGTGAGTGAGGTTTTGGTGGCGGCGGCGTAACAAGGAACTCCTCGAGTGAGGGACCGAGGATGGCATAGCGCTGAGTTAACCTCGCGATGTGGAGACAAGGCAAAGTAATGCTTTCAGATAAGGGTTATTTTTACGGTGTCCAGGGGAATAATAAAATTTTTATGGCAAGGCGACAGGGTACGAAAAAATCGTGAGACTTTACGAAAGGACCAATGAATCGGCATTTAACTCATTGGTGTAAAAACATTTAAGTCTCCTCTCCCTTTGAAAGGTGTTTTCGTTATTTGCTTTAAATTATAGCTCCCACACTTGGTTCTTCATAATCCAGTAGAACGTCACTACTCATTATTAAACAGATGGAAGAAGAATATTATTCCATCGATGATGATTCTGAAAAAGACATCTTTCTATTCAGCTAACCAGCAAGAATATATTTCTTAGTAGTTGTTGAAATTGAAAAGTTATTGGAAATGATGGAGCACACTAGGGCATTAAAATCCGTGACAATATGACAAGATAAAGAAAACAGCACTAGACACACTTCAGATAAAAATAAGGGCTAGTTAAAAATACATTTATACCATGGAAAACTTTGGGAATGTCATTTTTAACCGTTCTATCCCAAGAAGTCCAATGGGAATTTTATTGATTTTCGCCTGAAATTAGCCCGTGAAGGCATATGAAGAAATGATTATTTTTGAAAATACGAGAGTTGGAAATTATTCTGTTCTTAATTAAAAGGATAAGATTAGATTGGAATATATAGATATGCGTTAAATAATATAAAACGGATCCATATCTAAAAGTAATAAGATTAGATTACATACGTAATGAGCATATCCTCTCTGTTATGCCTCTATTTTAATTAGAAGTATCGGTAATGTGACGAATTAATAAAATAACACCTACTCAAGTAGTTAAAAATGTATGTTATGAAATTCGTTAAAATTGGATTATAAAATAACGAATACCTTTTAAATTAACAATATTTCAAAAGAAAAACGTAACAATGAGTTAAATATATTATCGCATATGAGGTAGGTTTTTCCTTCCGACGAAAATTTGAAGTTGCAGCCAATCATTTATCCGAGTATTTATTTATGTTCCAAGTGAGGAGAAAAAATTCAGTTATGCCTCATGACCCTTATATCACAAAATATAAATAGGTTGTTAATGAAACCGTAAATTTCATGAGAAAACATTGGCCTCATAATTATTTAATTTAATATTTTTGGCACACATTAGGCACAAAAATATTTTCAAAAAGTCTGTTGAATAAATAAGGAGAAAACAAACTAAAAGGAGAAATATTCTCGCAGGTCAGTTTAAATTGAAAAGTAATTGACAAGGACTGTACCTTCAACTTCACGATATTCATGCACTCCAAAATGCATGACACATAGTGAAACAAAACTGCAGTGACTTGGATGACCCATTTAAAATCCCATTAACAAGTTTTGCTAAGGAGGGTATGCCAAAAAAAAAGAACAGACCGTGATAACCGCAGGGTAAACTACACATAACACTACATTTTTATGAACACAAATGATGAATAGTTTGGGAGGGTAGGGATAAACCAACGCATAAGATTGCGTATCAAACGTTTGATTAATGAGTAGTTCATTAGCGTGTGAAAATACTACGAGAACTGAAAGGTTTAAGTAGATGGAATAATGGTTAATAATGCATCCGTGTAAATCATGCGCCCTGTACGGCAAGACAAGAGTAGGGCTTCCCGGCGCATCGCGGCGGAGAGTTTCTTTAAGACCTTAAGCGAGAAGGACCTTACGCTTTTACGCGTGATGCGCCGGAAAAAACGCTCGTGACCCACAAATTTGCTCGTGGGATGAAAAAATCACGCTGGATCATATTTCAAGTTAGAAAATAAATTATATGCCAAAACGGTCCACACCGCCGTATGAAGCGATTAATGTTTGCCCACGAGAATCACGAAATCGCTCCGGAGGGAAATAGCTTTTTTTGGGGCCCCTAGAGGAACACCCTCCACATCGGTAGCCTTAGTCTTCGGCAACAGCCGTTGTGCTACAATCTCTTGGGCGAAAGGTTCACGGTATGAATCCCTCTGACAGGGTTTTAGAGAGTAAGGTCCATTCATCACTCGAAAATAACCAGTTCAACGAGGCGTTTTCGAGAACCCTCATCACTGCACACTGCACACACACACAAACGAATGCAAAGGCGGAAAGGATTTTTCGAAAAACAACGAGAGAGGGAGAAACAAACGAAATGAAAGGTGTGTGCTCAGAATTAAGCGTTGAGTCGTTAATCAGAATAAATTTCCCGCTCTTTAGACGTATTTCGAGGAGAAGTGATTCGCCGTGAAAGACGCGAGAATTGCAAGTTCAATGCAGCATGTTTGTTCGCAGCCAAAAGATTAATCACCCCTCATTTTTCTCCAAGATTATTTGATTGCAATCGCTAGTTGTTGAAAAATAGCATTATTATTATTATTTACATATTCCAAAAAAGTATCACGCCAATTAATTGGACAAATAAAAAATATCAACAATGAAAACTTAACGGATAACTAATAAAATTTCTCGGTTTAACCGTTTTAGGTAGGTTTTGAATGGGCACAGACTGCAACCTTCTACATTTCTTAGCCTTACCTAAAAAGGCAACATCGGACGCCCCAAACTACAATAAACGGTTCTTCAAATCCGCATACATTATATCACCTTTCAGTTGGTCCAAAATCCCTATCCCTTTCCTATCTTGCTTGCTGAACATCCTCCCATTTATGTCAGTCTTCAACATTTTATCGCCATTGAAATTGCTCCGCATCCATATTTCCTGTATCATTTAGATTTCTCCCAAAAACGTTCTTTCTTCCCCAACTATGCCTAGTACTTCTTAGTATAAATTATCCGTTAAATTAATGCTTTCTATCCTTCTCCAACCCTACATCGTAAACACCCTTACTCAACAACTCTGCCAACAATTCCCCCTTTCTTGTGAAAGATGCTTTGCCTAACATAATTCTCCTTATCGTATATCTCTCCTACTGTGCTATCGTATATCCTGGTCCGAGACACGTCCAAGATACGTTAACTCTTCCACCTGCTTTGGTTTTTACCCTCCTATTTTTACTTAGTTTTCCTATTTCTCCAAACTTCAAAATCTTTGTACAGCGAAAATGAGTACATATTTGTATTAATAAAAATTACGATGTCGAATAGCTAGTAATACATCTATATCGTAAAATATAAGAATCCATTATGCCTGTCCAGAGTAAGAAACTAAATCTTTGGTATGTAATACGATTATTTTAACTTTCGCTATATTCACGGGTACTCACTCAAAGTCACATGAATAAGACTTAAAAATTACATAGGGCTGCATTATGCGAAAGAGCACCAAAGGGACTTCCAAGACATTCTAAGCGTTGGCGTTGACTAACAATATTTTCCCCGAAAATAAATTCATCAAATACATACTTTAATACGGTATTGGTGGTACTATAGCGTTTCAGATAGATTCTGAATTGACACATTACTTAACTTCGTCTAGCAAGACACAATCTGACACCCAAACTATAGTAAACTGTTTTTTAATTCCGCAAAATATATACATCCCTATCATTTTCCTCGCCTGCCTAACGTCCTGCCCTCTATCACAGTCTTCAACATTCCCTTCCATTGAATTAGGTAAACAACATTAAAATCAATGAAAACCTAGTAGTTGGTAACCAGTTATGCAGAAAAATAAAATATTTACAAAATACATAATGCACTCACATTTTAGCACAACTTACAATTATATTTTGCAATAAGAAACCGAAATGCTCGCTAAGAAAACGGCGAAAAATTATCTGGAGATATTTCACCTCATCGAAGGTTTTAACTGCAGCCCGAACAAAGAATTTTTCTGTAATTTGTTTTACTGAACAATTGATTGCCCACTCTTGAAAGTCACGAGACACACAACTGTCATATGTTTCATATTGCCGTCGTAATAGTATCTCATCATCTAACTGAGCGCGAGTTTTTATTCCTGTTTGGTCACGCTACAACCACTCTGTGGACGCAGCAACACCCAGACTACTACGCGTCGGGTATAGAAAAGTAACGGCTAAGAGCCGTTACTTTACCCGAAGCTTGAATTGAACAAGTTCAAAAGGTAATTCAATGAAAACTAAAATTTATGAGTAGGACCCGAAGCCCATGGAAAAGAAGTTTCGGACGATTTACGGATTCCTCTGTTGCGTTGGCATACATTTCCGCGGATGATGTTATGTATCAATTAGTGGATGGCTACATATTCAGAACTAGACTACAAGTGTACATTGTTGCAAGTCGGCCATCCACACTTCGGTCTCCCATCTGAAGATGCATCCTCCCAAGTGTACTTATAATTAGAAAAAGCAAACGCAGAGGTAGGACAAGAAAATGCATAATCTTCGAATGAGCAATGCAAAAGGATTCAACAGGGATTGCAATAGAAATTATGTAGATCTACGATGTAATAACAAATGGAAAAACATGCAACCATAGATAATTGAATTAATTTGGCAAAATAAAGACGACTGACATATTTAATATTCGCTCCATTACTTACGTTAAGAAACCCTTAAGATAGCCAAAGGTGTAAGGTCAACAAGTTTATGACCTCCAATTACCAATTTGACACTTCAAACAAGCCAAGATGAACTCAAACCTTGATTAAGACGAGAAACGAGGCAGTGTTGACGAAAAAAGTCCACAATTATGAAATGCGAAACATGGGAAAATCTCTGAGTGAAATGAAGGCAAATGTTGGAGGCTCCATTTCGTAGAAGTTCCGAATATTCATATTAGAACGCAGACACAATAATATTTTTTCACAAATACTTATTGGCACGACGCAGTTCACCGAATCATGATATCATCAGGTACCAACACAAATACATATCCGTGGAAAAATACTATTGAATCTGTGTCTTAACATGAAAAATCTGAGTTAAAGATGTATTGGTACACGTATATCAGTAGTGGTAGGATTGGCACAGGTGAATTAAGCTCTACTGCAAAATAAATGGAGACAGATGAGTAATTAATTCTCCTTCGACGGTTAAATGAAGTGTGAATCAAAACACAAAAGATAACGATGAGGAACCCATAAGGTAAATATTAACTACAATGACTTGTTTTGAGCGTACATGGTCAATAACTTAGATAAATCTCAAGTAACTAGGCAACCGAACGGGCAGAGACGGGGGGGGGGGGCATCATGAAAGATGACCAATGATTACGGAAGTGCACTCATCTACCTTACATACCATGCGACAAAAGTAAAAAACGGTGATTCATCTTGCAAAAGAAAGGGATAAATACAGTCACTGTCTACCGGACTCGATAAGCTAATGGCCTGAGTCCAGCGATAAGCATGGGAGGTCTGAGAAGAAATCTCGCAGCATACCAAATCTCATACCGACTTAACTTCACGGAGATTGACGCAATAAAGCAACCGCAGACTGTCTAAAATCACAGCTTGGCAAAGCGGAACTTACTTGCGGCACACGAGAAGTTTTGCGTCTCAACGGGAGGGTTTTCATGGGGAATTCTCAAAAGTTTCGCGTGTGCTTAGAAATATTATTTAGAGTGTAGATGGGGAAAATATCATGAATCACAAACATGAAAAAGCAATAAAGGGTATCATTGAATAATAAAAATAATTTTAAAACCATATCTATGGAAACAAAACATGCCACCTGTAATGGACTCTCAGGAAACTACGAATGTCCGACTTCAAACAATTGAACTATTCGTTTAGATAATACGTGTGCGTGTATACATATACTATGGCATCGTTTATTTGATCTCGATAAACTTAACCAATGTGTAGCAAGGAATGCAAAAAATACATATTATACGACTGCAATATCTCTCTCGAGTTTTACCCATGGCACCAACGTTTCAACTCGATGTATTTTAGCTGGCGGACAGGGCAAATACAAAGGGCATTACTTCCCGGCCTCGGTTATAAGAACAACGTCTCTTGCCATGGATGTCAAACCCCTTCTCTTCGGCGCTCGTGAGTTCAACGGGCTGACTGAACACGCGTGAACGAGCGAGGGGCTAAAAAAGCATTAGCGAGGGGCGGTATGCCAAGTCGGAATAGAATCGCCCACGCTCGAAGCCTGTGGCCCGCGAAGTAGGCAACGTTTTTAGCGTCAGCTGTGAGCAACGGATTCCTTATCTAGATGAGCCCTCAAAGGCAAGCTAAACCCATAACAATTGACTACACACGCTTCCACTTACATTTTTTCCACGATCCTTTTTTATCGAAAAAAAAGGCTCGGGACGGCAGAGCTAATGGTTCCGCTCCCTAGCGCTAGCTAGCGCCTTCCATGAATAAGGAGGATGGTTATTTGCCGCGTCCAGGAAACTTGCCACGCTCAACCGGAACTCGGCAAATTGTAATGAAAGCACCCAAAAAAAGGAAAAAGTGCATTCCGAGAATCGGATCACAGCTAAGGCCGAATGCCGAGAAACTATGCATAACAGAGAACGGGGATTATTACTCAAAATTACTACTTACCCTTCTTTTCACAAGGGAAGAAGATAAAGCATCACTGCCCTGGGTACAGACTCACCTGCAAATAAAGAGTAAGAAACAAATATTTTAGTAATGCGTGCGTGATAACCCAGAGATTGTGGATTCACCCCCAATTAAGGCGTTCGTGGAGAGTAACCGGAATCGCAACCCAAACGAAGAGTAGGTAAATACCACAATGACCACGCATCAGAGAAAGGGAAAATTAGGTGAATCATCGAATAACAAATGGTTGGATAAGGAATTATGTGGATGAAAAACAATTAATGCCACTATTGTATATATATAGTGGCTTTTATACGTAGTTTATGGTTTATACATATTAAATATATAAATAAACTATAAACACAGTAATCAACCCGAAGGACGGTTTGGTGGGTGATGTGCTGACCCAGTACTAAGCCCGACGGCATGTGAAATTCACACATCAGGGTAGGTGGGCCAGTTCCTTTCCCTGTGCCGGTTATGGTTTCCCAGGAAGATCTGGTACTCGACAAATCACATAGCTTGGGTGGAGCTGCAGGTGCCCAGAGTGGTTTGTCCGGGAATGGAACCCGGGCCCTCCGGTCAGTAGTCCAACGCTCTACCCCCTGGACTACTGCGACCTATATATATATATACATACATATATATACATATATATATATATATATATATATATATACATATATATATATATATATATAAATGCTGACAAATATTTATTTATCGGACAAGATAATACGAGAAAGGTGAAAACTACTCTTTAAGAAGCCTTATTTAAACCTTAATTTAAAAAATTATATTATACTAGGTGGAATTTATGCTAATGAAATGGCTAACAGCTCTCGATGAGCAAGATCCAAACACAAATTACTTTAAAAAACAAATCACCACAATTATTAGCTTGATTTGGTGTGTGAGTAAAACAAAATTTACACTTTTCCATAGATTTATTTTTAACGTACAACACGTTTCAGTTCGTCGAACCATTGATTTGGTTCCCATGAAAACTCGGTTCGCGACTCCACTACTGCTATTCTTTCGCTAAGATGGATTTTGCTCGTAAGGATCTAGGAGACGTCGTATACCGTGGAACACCTTGATTTAAGAGGGCAGTTCTCTGGCTGGCTATGCTGCAAGATTTCAGGCTAAGAACAGCGCTGCGAGCATGCTAATGTGGTGATATGACGATTCGCATTCACTGAAGACTCTTTAAAAGTTTTAACTTTTTAACAACACTTTATCTTAAAAAGGAATGTATCTGGAAGATAAAGCGTAGCATTCGCAACTGCACGCAAATCACTCGGTAAAATGGGAGAACCTTTTTCTGGATTCATAGAATTAATTTATAATCGAGATTATTTATTTACCTACTGTAGGAATACCCACAAAAGAGCGCCCACAGTCATCTGACATAACAGAGGATCGTCTTCCGGATGAGTAGCATTCCACGTTCTCGAGAGACGGCTAAGGACCAGTTGTACAACAGGGGACTTTAGCGAAGCGCTAATATTTTTTCGCAATGCTGACAAATAGCCAACGGAGGTAATTTCCCCTCGCCGCAAGACGCTACTTAAAACTCTCGGGTGGCCTGCAAGGAGCGCGGCAACGTTGCATCTTGACCGCGGAGGAGAGGAATGAGGGAGGGACGGAGAGTGGGGGAGAGAGAGAGAGAAGGCATTGCGGTGCCTTATCTCCGAGCGAGGAAGAGGAAGGGGAGGCATACATGAGGGACGAACCCAGGAAAAAACGTATTGCATCACACATCATTAAGAACTTTTTGCATGAAAATATTTACTAGAGACATTTATGGTTTTATTGTCCGCATTGATTTTAAATAGACATTGAAGTGTGCATTTAAAAAAAATGGCATGCAAGACACGGACTTATGTCGCATTCGAGGTACTTAGTTACTGTAACGAATTCATTTTTCACCAAGAAAATATTGTATTTGAATACATTTACTGTGTTAGCCGGCAAATAATAAAAACATAATATAATTCATATAATTTAAAAGTTAATACATCCCCTTCACGGATCCTAAATATATTTTTTTAGAATGAAAAATCACATTTTATAAGAAAGGCCATGAGCCCCCAACGGTTTTTAATGATAGGTAACAATCACAAGCAAAGTGTTTTACGAGAAAACGGATCCAAATTAGCCTCCCTCTAACCTCTTTGCCAGTACTGCTGTTGAACATACATTCACTAAAGCTGTCGGGTTTATCCTTTGATTTACGAGTACCTCACTTCCAGAAGGGTGCCCATAACCATGGATGACTCATTGTGATTACTACAACCGTGATGCATTCATCTACATCTTACCCCTCAAGTCGCCAAAAAGGTTAGCGGCAGTGGGTGTCAGGTAATCAGCCATTAGATTTATTGATGATCGCTGCTTCGGCAATGGATTAATTTAATTCGTTCCGGCAAGTATCAAATTACGTTTGTCACTGTTGTGGTCGCGAATTTTATTTCATGCGTTGCGCGTCAACAGCGGTCATTAGCACGCGAAGGCGTAAGATGGGCCTCGGGATTCTTTGCTACACGAAACCTTTCTTTCCTTAAAATGATAAATGTCTGTAAAATAAAGGTATATTTGGGTGGACAAAATAAATACCCTAAATACCTTGAATTCTTTTACACACTTTTATTAGGTATTTTAAGTCAACATTGTGGATCAATCAGAGTTACGGTAATATTTTCATGTTTCTAAGCACATTAAATGAAGTCAGCGCCTACTTCCGAGCATTTTGTCCATAATTAAGAGAGCTTTTCGCACACAGAACGTGCTCAAAGACTGCCTTTTCAGTGAAAAATGTTTTCAATTGCTTACATGCGAGAACAATAGAATTTGACCGATTGCTACAACCTCCGATTTATTATCAATAAACCCTGGCTATCGAGTTGCCCAATAATCGAACGGAAGATTATATGTCCATTGACCTTGCATGAAATGGATGAGTGAGAGGTAGAAGGTCTGTAATTCCTGAGTTGCTCCCTATCGCCGCTCGTAAATACATGTAGATATGATACTATGCACCTACTTGCCATCCCCTCAGCACTACGTGATGTTAGTAATATCTTGAGTAATATTTCAAAATGTGTGTCTTTTGATGCTAATTATTCATGCACGAGGACGCGGACATGAATTTGATTGGGTAGAATATTCATTCGGGTGGAACGTTTTCAGAAATTGTTTATTGTTGCTACAGTAATATAAATTGTGAGATTCATTTGCTGAAAATATTTGAATTGGGTTCTGTACGTATTCAATGAGTAATTTGTAAAACCCTTTGTGAAAATTAGTTTAAAAATAATTCAATTGCTTCAGGTTTAACTTGCGGATTTTCATGATGACTGAATAAGTAAACTCTTTTGATGATGTCGTTCATGCGCCGAAACCGGCAATACCCGAATAAATTACTATGATATAAGCATACGTAGGGAAAGAGGTAGTCCAGTGGGTAGGGCGCAGGGCTACTGACCTGTGAGCCCGGGTTTGATTCCGAGTGACGCCTCTGAGCACCCTTATCTTTACCTAAACCCTGTGATTTTCCAGTATAAGATCTTCCAGGGAAACCATGGGGGGCACAGGAGGGAAAGGACCTGGCCCCTTAACCTGGTTTGTGAATTCCAGACGCCGTTGGGTTTGGAATGGGTTGAGCTCTATCACCTATCAAGCGGCAGTTTACAATTCTCGTTATACACATGTAGTTTATTTATACAGTAAGGGGTTTCAAATATTTTGTAATTCCTAAACTCGTGATTGTCTTTCTACGTCTACATTCTACCCAGCGAGGGCGTTCAGCCAATGGACCACACACCCTAATCCCTATACTCCACTTTAACTAGCGCTAATTGTTTCACAGCAGACTGCGAATTGAGATGAATAAAAAATAGTTAAGATTAATGCGCAAAATGGCGTGAAAAAAACTGAAAAGCCATAAACACCACGTCATTATCAGTGGCCTTCTGCCTTATGTATCACAAGCAAGATATCTGTTGAAGGCCTCCATTTCCGAGCAAACTTGATGCTCTTTAGCGGGCAAGTGTCAGTCGTAAGAGAAGATATGAAGAGGGAATGGTGGAGCGACTAGGGAGGGGATATCTATCTATATATATATAGCGATGGTGGATGGGGAAGCAGAGCGACAGAGAGAGTAGGACGAAAGGGAGAAAAAGGAGGCGAGATAATGATTGAACCTTAAAAAGAGAGAGAGCGCACGAAGAGGGGAGGGGAGCGAATCGAAAGGGATGGCCTACTATCTTTCTCCGTCTCGCTCTCGTGAAGAATGACTCCTTGTCCTCGGAGGGGTCTCTCTCTCTCTCCATCCGGCTCGGGCGGACACGGCGCACGGCGGCGACCCAGTACGAATCCGCATGCCTCCGCGAAAACTGTCGCGCGGCCATCCCTCACGCACCGCAGTCCGGATGCCTGCTTGCGCCCAAACGCGTCCAGGAACGTCACACCTCGTCCCGGCCCCACCTCACCCCAGCCCTCCCCATCCCAATTCCTCCGACCGCCACCGAAAAATTCTCTCCGGGGGACGTGTAGCGGTGACTAAGACGTAGAAATGGGAAGGGTAGCAGGGGATTATAATGATTAAATAATAAAACCGCGGAAAAACTTGTGTGGTGACGTAGGTGCTCCTTCCTGTGCCTCCTTCCCCTCGCCGATTTCGCGTGTGTTTTCTCCACGGACAGCGATACCAGAGGCCGCGCGCACGTAGTTTGTGTGTGTGCGAGATAGAGGAAGGGAGGGAGCGGGCCGCAGTTTTACTCCGCGACGCCTCGCCTTGGGGACGCCGGAGTAGCTTCGAGAGTGCTCTCGTGTTGGGCCCCGTGCTCGCCACTCGCCCCATCGACTCGACCGCCGCAATCCCCCCCCCCCCGTTTGAACAGTTTTCGCTAATTCGCATCGTCTCTTTCGCTGCATCGTGTGAGACCCACGCGGTGACCGTCCATCGTCTGGGAGGAGTCGACGTTGGGAGGTGCAGAGTGGAGGAGGAGGAATGGGAGAGTGGAGAAAGAGCCCAAGGGAGGAAGAGGAGGGAAGGGGTTGCAGCCGGCCCCGGCGGACGACGAAGCCGTGGCGGGAGTGACTGTGTGCCCACGGCAGTGGATGCAAAAAAGGTAACGACCAGGCGACGGGGACTCGAGCGTAGAAAGAGAGAGTAACCGGGTTGAAATACGGTGGAAATTATTTTTCTGACGTGTTTCCCCAAGTTACAGGACGAGAAAGATAACGACGTCGATTGCAAACGTAGCATCTATATCACCGAAGGGGGGAGGGGGCGAAGGCGTGGACTTCATTCTTCTGCCTCCGCTGCCTTCCCCCTCTTCCCAATTCCCCGCCGATCCCTTTCGCAACTGCCAATTCAATTGTGCAGGGATAGTTACTCGATATAAATTTACCTCCGGTCGCGAACGAGTCTCACTTTCGCATTTTATGCGGCACGATAAATTTTGGCGGACGATGGGACTCCAGTCAAGAATCCGAGATTGATATGCCGATGAGGCCTATTGGCAAATCTTTCAGCATCTGAATTTATTCTATGTTCATTTTGGCTTAAGATTTGTAGAATTGTAAGATATATTTGCTTTTGTACAAACAAGAAAGCTTCTCTTACGTAAAACATAACTTTATAAGAAAAAAATACTACGAATAATACTATATATCCTCTGCATCATGCAAACATCACGTTCTACTGATGAGGTCGCCATGCAATAGTGTGACATTCATTAGGAAATCAGTATGAAGTGCCGCTTACTTCAGTGTCCATACATTCTACGCACAGTTTCGCTATAATAGAAATCCCTAATGTTAGAATATTTTAAACGGCATATACTTCGGAGAATGACCTCACCGTAAAATCACACTGTTAGACAGCGGCTGCTTTTTAACGACAATCGTTTCCCATTCGAATTTTCCACGGAAACGAGAAAACAATTTACGAATAAGACTGCAATATAAATCCCCACACTCGATTTGAATCTTTAAATTCTTCGCGCAACTATTGGTTAGAAACTCATAACCAAGTACGCATCTATTATTGAATATATTCTCAAGTTGGTATTCAGGTCCCGTCGGTTGTTTCCGAAGGAACAAGGCCGTCGCCAGGAGCTCTAAAATCGACTTTAATTGGTTGGCGGGGCCTTGTTTTCCTTCCCTCAAAATGGTCTCTTATCTGCCGGGGGGACATAAACAGACCCAAGACCCGCATACCAACCAGTTAAACCGACAAAATGGCCATCAAATATAGATAAATTTCATCCACAAATACATAAACACAACGAACGGGAGGTCGGCCGAGGGGAGGAAGGAAGCCGGAAGGGGAGGGTAGGAAATAAAATCGACGTTCTGCACTCGCGACGACCAGCGATGACGCGACCTTCGCGCTTAATTAAAGGCTGGCGCATCGAATAAGCTTGGACTGCGGCCGGCAATAATGACGAAGACCCGATCGTTATTCCGATGGGGCATCCCGGCCTCCGGGGCGAGGACGGATTTTCGGCACTGGCGCACGCATAACATACAAACTTGCTGTTGGAGAGAAGGGGGAAGAGGGCAGATGGCAGGGGGAGCCTGTCCCTTTGCAAGGGACGAACACGAGACGGGAATCGATCATTGGGAATGATACATTGCGGGCGGGATGGCCACGGCACGTCCCGCGACGCGGCCCCATAAGGACAAACGATCTGCGCGGGAAAAAAGAGAGAGGGCGACCGGGGGGGGGAGGGGGCGAAGGAGAAGAAGGAGTGCGGGAAGGCCGTGGAAGGAAGGGAAGGAGGAGAAACAACGCACATAGGCACACACAAACACATACAACGCATACGTGCTTCCCTTACCCTGCAAGTCCGGGAGAATAACTCCGGCAAAAGGCAAGGTGATGTGAAACCTTAATGCACGAGTATTTGTCAATCGAAGGTTGTTTGATGTCAGCGGGGGGGACCGCCCGCCATCGACTTGCGTTGATTTGCAAGGTGTTCACGTACATGTTCCTGCGGAACTGGTTTCGGAGCAAACGGGGAAGGAAAGGAAAAAAATTGTCAAAGGAATTGAAAAAGGAAGGGTGGAGGTGAACGGTTGTGGGGGCCGGGGGGAGGGCTCATGATTCCCCCCACCCCATACCTGGAGTTTAGGTATACCCACCACATGCCGGAGGAGGAAGGGACGCCGCCGCGACGGGATGAGGAGGCCGGGGGAGAGAGGGAGACTGGCGGTGGGAAGCGAGGGCGGGAGTGGGAGATTGGACTCTGGGGGCTCGGCGTGAAAGGGCCATCATTCGCCGAGTAAAAATTCGACCTCAAAAGAAATAAAAGCGGCGACAAGCATCGCTTAGCGATTTCATGAACTCTCGGCGCCGCGAGGACCGCCTACCTCGGCCCTCCTACAAGCAGCCCCATCGACTCCGTCCCCCGACGCATTGTAAATAAGGAATATTAATGTTCCTTCTCTTCCCGATTCAACTCGGATTTTTATTGGCTTATCGGCGGCGACGGAAACGGAAGGGGATGGGGGCGGGACGAATGAACGGCGCCTTCAGATACATTGAACTCGTGTTCGAGCAAATTAAGACGTGAAGACATTTCGAAATTGGCGCACGGTGCGAGTGCGCATCTTTCAAATTTTTGCCAAAATTTCATCACTCACTATTATCACCAGCCGTGTGCTGAACGTTTCTCAAGCTAATTAAGCCAAATACGAGGAAAAGCACAGTGCTTAATCGAAATTTCGATGTAATTATTGAAGGCCAATTAACTGGCGGTGAAATGATTAGTTTCCCTAACCATGAGCATTCAGGTATTTACTTTTCGCAATCAAGAAACGAAGTGAACTTAAAATAGTCAATATCATGACGCAATGCATGGAAATACTTTTCATCTTTTTGCTGCTAGTTAAGGTAATTATGTGGAATGAAAAAAGAAAGGAAATTGAGAAGTTATATCTTAAAGGAGAATGAAGCAGGAAAAAGGATCTCGAGAGTCAACCATTTCGTTATCATAACAAGTTTTCAGAGAAGTCGTTACATTAAATTGCCAGCGGAAATTGAAATGAGTTGAGTAAATATCGTTCCAGCTTTCACGAAACTTAGGTGGCAAAAAAGCTGAACGAAAAAAAATATTTGTATTTTTGCACTGATCAAGAGATACAAACATAAAAACCTACAGTATCCAGGGTTTGAACAGAACGGTATTAAACCATCACGGTATTTCAAAAAGTGACATCCGACTCACCGATAACAATACCCATTTCAAGTCACCACGGCATTTAATCGATCCTCACAAATGCAGTTGATTAGCGTCTAATCAAAGTGCAAGTTTTTTCTAGTTAGATATAGATGATTGCATACTAGGAGGGATACAAATTAATGATAATCAGAATTAGCATTATGAATTACGTCCTAAGGGCACAACAATCCACCATGGCATTCTTCAGAGCACAATATTCGTGATTTTAACCGAGTTGAAAAACTAGCCTATTTTGGCCGACTTGCAACAATATTGGTAAAGCTGTTTGTTTCTGAAACACCCCAATAATATCTTTAAATAACTGCACTTTTCATTTCAACTGTGTGAAACAAGTGACATGTCCGCAGCAATCACACCGAAAAGGACATTTTTCTACCTCATCTATCAACACAATACCATGAAGGTGGCCACAAGGGCATGAGGCGGAGGGTGTTGGGTACTAGGCACACAAATATTAATTTATGCGTGCATTTAAATCTATATAAAAACACTCGTACACATACAAAGCGACGAGGGAAAAACGAGTATTTGAATCTGTCGGATAACAGTTTATGTATGTCTTCCTTCATTAGGCGGTCTACACATGTTATGCGGCGTCATAATGATTTCCTCGGTGTCGCAAGCAAACTAGGGTGTCCTGTACCTTTCTAAAAGCCTAAGTATTGCCTGCTCTCCTCGTGAATCGAGGGACCTCCAAACTAATTCCTCTAACATTACCGTCACACTCATTCATCTCTCGTCGTAATTTTAATAAAATCGGGCGTATTTTCTCAAATCCTTATCCAATTCCTACGTTAACATTTTCTCCCATGGACCTCAAACACTTGTACCGCGTTCCAAATACGGCCTAATTATAGGAGTAACGAATGAAGACCTCTCTCTTACCTTTTGATTGTCCTAAAACCCTATTAATGAAACCTAGTATCTTTAGGATGAAGCATTCTTCTGATGTTATTACCTACTCCAGGAAAGTATTGCACCCAAATATTTTACCTATTCTGAGTTGCTTAATTGGGTTCCGTCTATTTTGTAATTTACACCTCGAATATCTTTCCTCATATTCCAAAAGTTCAGAGCTGTAATATTTACAATACATAATTCAAACCCCAATTCCTTACATAAATATCTTGTCTAAATTGCTGGTGAGTAGCCAACAAACTCTTGGTGTCCTTATTTCTCTCAAAATCATTGTGTCGCCAGCAGCTTATCTAAAGTTAAAGGGAACATGGCTCGTCAATCAATATCAATAATAACAGGGCCCATAAACACTTCCATGCAGCACTCTTGAAGTTAAGTCTGCCTCTAAAGTGCTCGCCCCATCAACGACTACTTTTTGTTTACGTTTAGAGAGGAAGTTCCTAATCCAGTGAGTCATATCTTCAATAATAACCACGGGGATCGAGGTGGTGCGGTGGCTAACGTACAGGCTTCCCACCGACACGGCCCGCGTTCGAAACCTGGAGACGAGTTATAAGTTTCAATGATATCTCGATCCCTACTTGAGGTGCTTTGTGGAGAGCACATTGATTGAGTGCGACGTCCGTCGGAAGTGACGTTAAACTGCGGACCCCTTGGCGCCTTTCGACAAGAGTAGTCTAATGCCGACACCGGGCTTCTCTCTTTCCCATCCATTCCTAATAGCGCGAACGACCTTAGCTGTCAGTCGCCTCCCCTAAAACTACGACTACTAATAATAATATTAACCACCACATACATTAATTATTACATCGATTTCTCATGAGGGGCCACGTCGACGGCTTTCTTGAAATCTGGAAAAGATATTTCCTTCCCCCTATACCATTATATCATGATCAAAAAACAATTGTTTTTTAAGGATCTGCTTTACTTAAATCCGGGCTGTTTACGGGTATGTTCCCACTGTCGAGAATAGGCATTTTATCAGGAGCATCTTATTTTATTAAAGGGAATTTTCCGATAATACAACTCTAAATAATTACTTTCACTTCGAACATTATAGTTGTCCAAATTACTACATATGGGCCTACGAATTTGAACCCATGTATAAATTTAGGGTAATATAAACCAAATAATAAATGCACTTATCACAGAATTAGCGTTTGACACTGTTGCTTTCGCCGCCATTAGGTGGATTTTCTCCATCATATAGAAAATAGACGTATAAGTACAGCAATTCCACAATTCACATTTATTGTGAAATTGCTCCGGGAGTGTATTTTCTAAATAAAGGATTGGTTTTGTAAATATCTTAATAAATCATTTTCCTATTGCTTTATAATAATTTCATTAGATATTTTGAAACTGGTCATTTGACGGTCATAACCAACAGGCATTTTACATCTACACCGCGACTACACGGGGAAGGAGTAATAAGAAATTGAATGGCTACAGAAGAAACTTGCCAAGATAATTAGAAACCTCCTTATGTACCCATTCTCCCTGCATCTTCATGGTTTTGGTAAACGACTGCCGTTGCTCATAAAGATGTAGGAAGAGAGAATAAAAAATGGAGAATTAAAAGAGAACGATTCTAGATAAAATAACGACATACTCATTTGCCATTTTCCGAGGTTGTCTTTTCACGCAGACATGAAAGAATGTAAAAACTTTGCCGATCCCATGTACACTTAGAAAAAAAGATCAAAATAAAATAACCTCGGATAAATTCCTCAAAATGATGCCACCTCTGACGATCTCTATATTCTACTCAGTCGGGTCTATTGAAGACGCTTAATGTTGGGAAAGCAGGCGAGCACGCTATCTCGAGAACGTGATGAAAACTTTACGCACAATAACTCTCGGGAAAAAAATCTTGAGCGCTTGTAGGCAGAATCACATTGAATTAATGTGCTCCCCCCCTCCCAACTAGCCCCGAACCAAGTTCAGATCTCCATCATTCATTACGGCCACCGAGTCTCTCCCTCTCTATTGAGAGAAGCCACGGAAATGTTCCGTTATCGCGGAATCACGAAATTAAGAGATACGCATCACTCGAATTCCGTCATCTTTATCTGACGGAAAGGTTATGTAATTAACCAATAGAGGATTAAGAGGAAGGGTACAATTACTCCTGCACATAACGAGGTATGAAAAAGTTCTGAAGCGGCTAGGAAAAAATAATTCCCACTTGAGAACATGACGGGAAAACTGGGAAATACTATTTGAAAAGGGGGAATTTCAACTCCAAGTTTCGCACGGCCTCTGAAGTTCCGCTTAAGAAATAAAATTAGAAAAATAAGATCCGATTATGAATAAAAAATAAATAGACGCATTTATAAAAATCAACACGGTGAGAAATGAAACATGGATGCCCAATAAATCGTCATGGAAATGAAGTAATACAGAGATGAACACCGTGTGACAACGAGTATCATTCAATTTATACCCGCACATGCTAACTAATGGGCCACTTATCACCAACTTTTTACAAGTTAAAAGCCTAGGAATTTCTTGAATCAGATAAAAGTCAATACAGAAGCATTTGTAGAAGAACGATTGTAAAAAAATTGGAAAAGAAAACAAAAATCGATACGTAAGCAGTTGCTTTCGACGTTTAACTGCACCGAAGTACAACATTCACGTATTTTCATCTTAAAAATGAAATTTTGTTCTCAATTGCTCATTTTCGTGAAGCGTTCATCAAAATCGAAACGTGCCACCACGAGGCACAATAAGAGAGTGAGATGGAAGAAGTTTGATAACACCAAATTTAGTGTAATTTTTAAAAGGAGAATTCTAAGCAACAAAATTAAATTTCTAAGCGATTTCAATGTCCTCACATTATCCAATTATGGTAGTGTCAACTATAATACTGCATGTTCATGCGGTGGTGGGGTTTCGCATTCTTGCTTGTTGTTTCTTGGCTTGCATGTTGTTGGATGGCTTTAGTGCTGCATCCTGGGGTGTAGTTGTTTGTTGGTATAAGGTATATGTGTTTGCATGCGTGTTGGATGAAGGGTTTTTTGCATGAGTGTGTGTGCTGCTGTGGGTGTAGTTTTTCATGTTGTCCTTTTTACGGGTGGTGACCTAACACCCCCCACCACACGCCCTTGCGGCGGCTTGCGGGGTATTATTTATATGTATAACACTGTAGGTACGTCAGTCAACGCAACTATCTAATCAAATCTAACGAACGTCATATATTAGGAGATACACTAATAATTTACGCTAGGCGCAAAAGAAAAAGTATGATACTTAATGCATCCACTCATTATTGAATAACTACAAAAGACTGCAGTACAATATAAAGCAAATATACTTGTCAAGTGCGAGAGAATGTGTTCCGAAGAATGCATTTTTAGAGGCACCTGTAATATTACACAAAATAATCGATCTACTCTCACTTTTTTCTAGGGTGAATTACAATCCCTGGCTAATAGGAAAGCATCACGGAACCAAAATACTTTTACTACTTTTGAGTTATGAGTAAAATAAAACTACTGTTCCCAAATATGATAGTGAATTATTTTTTCCATGAGATCATTGCCTGAATATTTTACCAAGATGTGAAGGAAAAGATTGGTGCATAAAAACAATGACTTTGCAAAAAATAAGGCCACGAAAATGGTGTAATCTAAGAGAGAAACAAAGGGAAAATTCTGAAATTAGCTTACTGGAGTATTAATTAAGATTGCTCTTCACGGACATGGGGTTTCCCATAATTATATTTTAATAACTACCAAACTATTTGAAAATCTGAGTAAAAAAATCAATGAAAATGGCGCAAGTGTCACCTTTCGCATTTGACCATGTCGATGAGTGAAGCGGATAGGGATTCGAAAGTAAAATCAATGAAAAATATGCCAAAAAAAACTGAATATAACGGAACAAATAATGAAAATTTCACGCCAACTCCAACGAAATTTTATGCAACGCTGAAGGTTTAAATCCGAAGAGTAACTCCATACAATTCCCGTCATTGATTTCTCTCGCTCGGGATCCTAAATTCCAGCAGATTTGCGACAGAGCATAAAAGAGAAATACATAAAGAGTTAATTGGAGGATAAAGGGAGACGAGAAATAAAAAAAATCAATGGGACGGTAAAAAGCAGACATTAAGACTGGGGTCGCATTCCGCACATTCTCCCACTCCCGACTAAGCCTTTATTTGTCACCTATCGTTAAACATCAATCCGTCGCCATCGACAACACCGACACGTTGAAAGTACCCACCTCCGTCCGATATGCAATTGACGCAGTTGGAGGTTATGGCCCAAACTAAGCGAAAACATGCAATGTGTTTTGGATCCAACGTGAGCGTGCCAGTAAAAAAAAACCTAATGGGAAATTGTCAAGAATCGAAGAAGGTTTAAAATACCATTGTGTTTTTGGGGAGGCGTATAAACCTTTTTGAGGAAGGCCACGGCAGATGGGTCGGCAGGAGTGAGACAGGAGAAAAGAATGCACACGAGAGAGGACGACCAAGGGGATGGGTTAAGAGACGGGGCGGGGGGGCGGAGGTAGTGTACAAGGGGGAGGGCGGGACTTGTAAAGCAATGCGTGTACGCCTTGGCGGGGGGGTGTGTGTGTGAGAGAGAGGTTGCCTAAGCAGGACGCTGGGGGGACTTGTTGGGAATAGGTGGAAGAAGGGACGTTGTAGAGAGAGAGAGAGGAGGAGGGGGCTCGCAAAGGTGGAGGAAGAGGAGGTGAGGTGATGGGGACAGATGGAAATAGAATCCGGATCCTTGAGGACAAAATACCGATGAAAGGAAAGTTTCTAACGCAGGAGGGCGACGCCTTCCGACCAACAGAATACCCCTGTCCGTTCCAACCACCGAAAGGGAGGGAGCAAAAAAATATAACCCTCGTTCCGACCCAACCTCCCGACTCCTCGCCCATTTCCACTCTGACAAAACACCTCGAGGGGGTCCTCTCCCGTAAACGCAGCCTCATCCTCACCCAATCTGAAATTCCCCAAAAATGAGAATCCCAATATGCTCGGGAGGGCCCCGTGAGCCACTCACGGTGTCTCTTCAGTATTCATGCCCGTGGCGCACGTCTCTGGAACATGTAACGCCGACTGAAGCGTCAGTTCTCCATCCAGAGCCGCCTCTGGGCCAGGCAGGCCTTCTCTTGAGGAGGCCGAGACTCCTCGGAGCCGAATAATCTATTAAACTGTGCATACAAGACACGACCCCTTCCATTGGTTTGACTATGTATCTGTAGATAATATTGTACATGCATGTTATTGTAACACACACACACACACACACACACACACACACATATATATATATATATATATATATATATATATATATATATATATATATATATATTATATATATATATATACTAAAATACTGCATACCAGGCTCTGGCCACTATTGAAACAATTTTTTTTTTAATCCCAGTGCTCTCGTTTTTTAGTTAAAAACTGTTCCTAGCATTCTGATATTATAAAATTAACATGCATAGTGGCGGCTTGAATTGTATCGTGTTGATCTTGAGATGAAATCCAGCGATCATTTTGACTAACGTCGTCGTGGCTTTTTGAACTCAACAACAAACGACAAACTACGCAATCCTTAAATCATTTTCACTGTTTTTATGAATAGATGCTAAACCCTTGTGGGGTATGTAGTGCAATATTATATCCTAGGAATTCACATGCTTGGAGAAGTAGCAGGAAAAAAGGTTTAACTCGAGGAGAATTTAAGGAGGAAAAATTAGTAGTTTCCGACGACAAGTGTATTACTTATTTCATTTTGATTGGCGTTAATAATGATGATATGAAGTAAGGTATCGAATATCTATTTGAAAATCCTTCTAATGCTCAATAAGGATAGGCGCACCCACACACCTCAGCCCACGCGTTGGTTTGGCAGTTGAGGCTAACGTTTATGTAGTACGAAACAACGAAGCCGCTCGGCGAGGGAAATCCATGCATTCAAGGTGGGGATGCCATTTCTGTTCCCTCTGACTGTTCTTAATGAAAGTGAGGCCCGAGGGCTTAGTAAACAGAGTACGTCCACCTACATTTGCCATACTTTCGATTTCCATGTCATCACTCAAGGCAGTGGTTCCTATCTTAGAGATAATGAAGTATGATGGCCAGCATATGTTTTAAGAAACGAGCATATACCCGCGAGAACAGTCGTTTAAGTTCATTAGGTTCTACTTCAGATATAAGACCAAACTAAAAGTTCCATTTCTATCGGTATAACTTTGCCGAACAGGCACAAAAAGAAATAAAATCACACTTCTTTATGATCCACACCCACACACTATATATTGATCCCGTGCCATTGCCAAGAGTAAGAATCCATGAAAGTATATCATTTTCCGCATTCTCACCCTTGAAAATTGCACAAAATTGAAACCGCTGACGGGGACAATAAATAATGAGTGAAGCATTACTAAGCCTGATTTTTTGCATTTGCAATAAGAGTAATTCACTGCCTACATCTACATGACACCCTGCAGACCACAACAGGAGGTGGTAGCGCACAGTATGGGACATCAAAATTAAGTTTTACGTCTGTTTACTGTCCATACTGCAGGCACGCTATTTGACAGTTTACACTAAACAACTGACTTCATCCAATCTGAAAAATAAACACACATTCATAACAGTTCAATTAAATGGTAGACGAAAGAAGAATAGGTTCATTTCAAAATAAGCCACTTTCCACCGCTACAATCTTCTAAAAAATATGAAATAAATCCCGGTGAAGAAAACAGCGTTCTGCACAAGAAGACTGGTCTCACGCCGTGAGTTGGACGAAGCGGAAATTATATTTCAGAGCTCACCTTCACTCGATAGAACTCCAGAGCAATCTTCAACCCGCCGAGACTCACTTCAGCTACGCTTTATTCCTCCACCGCCTAATCCCATACGCCCCCTTGACTTCTCGAGACCCTGCATCTTCCCAGCTACCCCGCAGAGCCTCTACTTGAGTTTTTACACCTCAATCGCCCCACTATGACCGCTAACCGAAGCAGAAAAATAGGAGGACCAAGAATGACAATGAAAAGCAATGATGAGATTAAGTCAACCTGCGCCGGGAGTCCTTCGTCACACAGCCACTAAGCAGAGGAGTAGAGAGTAGCAAAAACATCCAGACAGCAGGGCGAAAAAAGGCTCGGAAAAATATTCTTCCCTACGTAATGCCTACACAGTTGTAAATAAACAACGTAAAACACTATAAACCCACCAAGAGGCTTTAGGAAAATTACTAACAAGTGTATAATAAAACTTCAAATTCCTCAAAAAGGTATCCTAACTATGTAACCGTGTCGCTGAAAAGACTTTACGCCTTCATGACGTCCCGATATCGACCTGTACCTACTTCCATTTCTTTTCTGACCCATCAAGCAACCATTCCGGAAATTTCCGTCCGTCAGGCAGGAAAAGAGCAAATAGCACCTTGGAACAATCTTCAAAATAGATTCACCGCCCGAAATTGAAAAGCAGACGAGTTGACGAGTGATGCATGGAGATGACTTAAGATAGGGAAGATGATGGGCAGAGGAAAACGATGACTTTCAATAACATTTCGGAGCACATATGTCAGGCGATACGGCGATGAGATCGCGGCGAATGTGATATTTAATTGTATGCAGACAGACTCTATCACAATATACAAGCAGCGAAGTCATAAAAGGGAGGGGAGAGAAGGGTGAAGTGGCGAGAGTGGAGCGCTGGATGGAGCGCCTCATTGTGAGTCACGTTTTTCTCTTCACTTTCCGGATGTGGGCGGAGGATCTCGTTAAGAATCATTCGTTAGGGATGACAATGTGAAGAAGTAATGGGAGGGTGAGATTAACCACACCACCATTCCGCGTTGACAACGTAACCATTAGAGAAATATTTATGGCTTGCGTTTGTTTTAATGCACAGAAGTATTAATACTCCACTCGGCAATATCTTCATTACCGTTCTATTTAGCCATAAGACTTACCACATGCCTTGATTCACGGACGGAATCCTCATGGAATTCTTGAAACCAGAAAATGGACACGTGTTTTCGATAAACTAAGGCTCGTTAAGCATTGAATATTCATTTGCCTGTAAGACTTCTTTTGTTAATGTGACTAGCGATGGGACCTGTGTGGAGCTATCACTTATGCGAAATACTAATTGTTAACATACTATCACAAAAAACACCCAAGACTCACATTAGCTCCCAACGGGAACGTAAATTAAACCTTTCTTCTGCCTAATGAGAATTTCTTTGAAATATTGCGGGCACCGCACGACAAATAATGCATCCGAACGAGCTCCAAAGTATATAAATATTTAAAACCATGGTCTACTCGTACATATTCCCTTCTTTGGTGACTCACCGGCGTAATGCAAGGGGCCATTGGTCAAGATGATTAGTGATTTGATAATTACATTTTTTATTTACAATTGGGTAATGTTTGTGAGGTATTTGAAAGGTTCTTATTTCTTTCTACTATAGTGATCACGAATTATGCGTCGTAAAGAGCCCTAATAAGCGACGCTTATGGCAGCTTATTTCCCGTTCTCAATTGAGTCCGACCCATCACTTCGGAGGAAGAATAATCCAGCAGCGTGAGATTTATATCCTGAGAATTTGTTTTTTTCCACAAGTCGTGAATGAAATCATCGTGTTCCTGAAGCGTTACACCCTAGATTTCCCAATTAATGTTTGGCACTTTCTATCCATTGATAATTATTTTTGCCGACTCGGGCGGCTTTCCATTTTATTTGTAAATTCGGTCATTAGATCGTATGTGCAGGGTGCCAAATGCTATAAACTCATTCCAAGGTGAGGTTTTACTAACGCGAGAAAAACCGCTAATAGTTGTTCATTCGAATATTTTTCCAACTTCCGCTTGAAGTTCCGTTACTACAACCTCGCAAACATTTGGAAGGGGCTTTATATTAGGTCCGATGTTAAAGTGACACCCGACTGTCGTCGTTTGTCATTATCATACCAATTCTTCCGAGTTCACAGTCGTTAAAATTATACGTTTTTCATGCAGAGCATTAATGATCATATTTTTCAGATATACCTAGGGACGTCACCCCTGAACCAAGGGCAGGGCAGAGTACAGTTCATCTATATCCGTCTAGTAGCCTATGGGACTTAATGGCGTGAGGTACAGATTCATTAACGATAATACATTGCCTAAGAATCATGTAAATTCAAATTTTCAAACCTTTTGATTCATAAATAACATTGCATTCTACATTAACGGAGCTTAAATCTCAACAATCCTCGATTCTTACGCACTCATTCAATTGGAGTTAACTAGAGCCTTTGCGAGTATCACATTATATTATTTTACGGGGCCTACGCATTGAAAACGAAAGCATTACCTCTCTAATGTGCTACAAAGACAAGAATACGCCATAGTAATGAGCCACCCTATCTAAATATGAGACATGACACCCACCGCTAACTTCCAGTGCATGATAGCTTCCGACACTATGACCAGACCGTACCACATGCTGACCCACACTCTCGACGATAGTCAAAAGTAAGAGTCGTAGCGGCCCTCATAATCTCATCCCCCTCCGATTCTCCTTTGGGTACTTAATTGAATAGGGTAAGTTATTCTCGAGCAATCCCAGTTCCGTCTCACCGCAATAATGTCACACTATCCGCTAGGAATAAGTCCATAAAAGACTTGTGCGGGGTTCTCCGAAAAGTTTTCGGGTCATTCGGTCCACAAAAGGAACAAGGACCCGCACACATTCCGGGGAGTAGCGGCAATGGTGGGGACGGAGAGGAGCATACGAAGCTCAAGCGGAGCATGCCGAAAAAAATATATAATCCCATGAACGAGAAAATGGACAAACACGCGCTTCAGACGCGGCAGCCGACACATTCCTCCCTTCCTCCGAAGAGACATTTAATAGACCGTAAAGATAGGACGCTTTTCTGCCAAGAGACCGGAGCCATAACGATATATTTCCGGCCTTTTCAAACGACGTTATCGCCAGGTTTCCACCCATTCACGAGGAGCTGCTGCCCTCCATCCGGTGCTCCCTTCCTCCCCTTGCTCTCAGTCCGCACGACCCCACCACCTTCGACACCTCCGCGAGAACCAAAGGGGAGAGGGCCCTTAGGACCGCCTCCTGCCCTTCCGAACACTACCCCGACGCCCCCCACGGCCCGAGACAAAAATCCTTTCCCCACCGCTTTGACCTCGAAGAGACCGCGACGGCCGCCACAAAATGGACCGCTTTGTGAGGTTTCCGAAGCAACAGAAATTGGATTATCAACTTGCAACGTGAAGCCACTAAAGAGATTAAGGTGGGAAGAGGATCCATCCGCACTCACTCCCCTCTTCGGGTTCACACCGCTTTCGGCCCGCTCTTTTCACTCCGGGACGAGGCCTTTTTTATCGTTCAAGCCATTCACGGCGATGCCATGGCTCACCCGTGTGATTTCCTCCACCAGGGTTGCCAATATGCTCTTTGCTTCTTCGACTATTCCAGAATTTCCTAGGGTTACCAAGCTTCAGGTTTTTACGGACATGCTGTCTAATTAAGAGCACCCGCGGACGTCGGGCGAGATTCAGCTTTTTGTTTGGAAATTTACATTCAGAGAAAAAAAATGCATATGAACTCGGCTTTTCCCGACGCGTTGCTCTCAGGTATAAAACCGCGTTGAATACCGACGTTTCGATATCTAACACAGCCATCACCTTCAAGGTGAAGCCTGAGGACGAAGTCATTGCCTACTTTGGACATGTCGGTGTTCCACTACTCCATCGAATTTGAGATAGGAGGCCCTTAGTACCCAATGAAAACTGTGTAAATATATATCGTACGTATGTGTGTTCGTATGCATAATTTCAAAGCTTCCTCTTTTGTCCTACCCTTCGATTACATTAGACGTAAATATTTCTCATAAAATCCGAAATTTTTTCACTGAATGAATATTTCGCATTCACGCGGCGGAAATTTCTGATAACCGCGGAAACATTAGACTTTTTAATGCTCTAAATTTGTCGGCGTCTTACATTCAAAACAGTTCAGTCCATGGTGTAAGATAACGTACGGATAACATAAGTATTTTATCATCTGCCCGATAACATGCTTATTTATGAGGGGAAAATTTTAACCAACCATCGTGTTCCGCACAATTACATCAATGGTACACTTTTTAAGGTTATTATCACTCAAAATCTCAGACGCTATCCCCGACTTCGCACGTCGTTTTTGGCTGCAATATAATTTACCTGATTCTTTCTATTTGCCAGTATGTCATGTAGTGTCAGTATGCATGAAAAGGTGCACTACTTTCTCCAAAGCTTCAAGAAATCCCGCAGTACAATTGAAAGCTATTACATACGGCTGTACAGTTGACGAAAATCCTTCCTCGCCCGCGCTGACGCCAGACACGTGAGGGCGTAATAAATCCAATCAGAGCTATGAAAACATCATGAAGTCTAATGAATATGGATGAGTGTCCTTCGAAAAGCGGCGGCTGATTCACTACAATTATCCATCTTCCACGCTGTTCAGACCGAAGAGGAAATAATAATTTAATGTTCTTCGTCCCTTTCTTTGCCCAGCCTCTGCCAACTCATCATTAGAGCTACCGGTCATATTTTATTGGCGAATGATAGTACTAGCCACTTAATGGCGGCGTTCGTCGGCTTTTGTTATTAACACTCCCCACATCTACAAAGGAAGTATTTACAACGGAATGCGCAATCAATGATTTTTCATTGGCGATGTCTTCAAACCTTTAAAACACGAACGGTTAAACATGAAGTTCAAGAGGAAATATTTTTGGGGCGCTAATTAATTCTAATGACTGGTCGTTTATTTTGGAAACTTTTTTCTTTCCTCCTGAAAAATATTTTAACATGCTTCATAGCCTACAACTGATTACATATTTGGCAAAGTACCCAAAATATATGACTTCATACAATTTTTTCGGGTTTTTGGGAAGGATAACGTCAAATACCGACCTAGCTATTCCACCAGAGTCAATATTTCATTGCTTTATTTCATTACCCACGTCAAGAACTATAATATCAAAGCGAAAAGTCATTTAGCAACATCTCATAATTTGCAAGTAAGGACGGCACCGATGGTAATTCGTGCGGCACCGCTTATTACTTGCCTACATCGCATGTAATACACGAGTCAAAAACTTTTATCTTACGCCGAAGATAGTTTTCAGAGGACTTGAAACTTTGATAAACGGCCCCCAGGGCAAGTCACTCCGGGACGATTTAAATTCGGCAATTTTTCAATCTCATGGTCACGCATTATTTATTTCCAATTCGTCTCCCTAGTCATCCAAGGAGGTTTCTCTCCGGCTCTATTTACTCAGACCAAAACAAGAACTCTATCCTTTTGTGAGTTCATAAATAAATCTGGGCGGTGGCTAAGTTAAATTTTCATGAAACAATCGAAATAAGGAGTAGGAAATAAATGTGTACGGATTATCACATCTGCAGTTTCACTTGGCCACTGCCCTTGACGTAGCTGAGACATCCCAACCAGATTTTACGGCTTGAATGGAGCCCTAACTATAAAAGGAGAACACCTGAGAGTATAGACGCTTGAAAATAAGGGCGCAAAGGTAAAATGAGCAAACGGAGTAAGAGGCGATGGAAACCAGTACAGCCAGTATGCCTTTCTTGAGCCGTTGTGAAAAGAAAACGACGGATTTTATTGAACAACCTCGCAATGCAACACTGAAGACACCACCTTAGACCACAATAAAAGCGAGACTTCACCATACACTCGTCCAAGTAACACACAGCAATGAAAGGACTAAGGATATTCATGTTTGCAGCCCCTCCGGCAACTATGAGGAATTCAAAGATATGAATAAGTGAAGTGACTCCAGATCGTTGAACCTTTACTTAGGCAGGATGAACTCGGCAAGAGCATTAATCAGCAAAAGGGCCCCGTAAATAAAAACAAAGAGATTTTAAGTAGATAAAAACACCACGGGAACAATTCGGCAAAGAATGGCGCCGGAACTCGATAACCCCTAATTAAAATAGTCGAAATATTGATTTACTCGAAGCTTTGGCGTTAAGGACAGTATAATACCCAAGTCCGCTCAATCTTTGGTCCCTTCCTGCACATTCTATAGATTGATAAGTGGATTTTTAAAGAACGCCAATGACATACGAGAATGAGCCGTAATATACGACCACACACATGAGGCAAAGGCAAGTATTTAACCTTACCCCCAAATCCTCTCTCCTTCCCGAATCTTCTTCACCATAATAATCACCTTCCCTCCAGCACCCATCCCGAGATTTCATCCAACATAATCGCCCAAGAGACCCTTTTCGGCCAAGATGTCTCCTTATAGTCAGTCGTACGCTTATCTTCAAGTATCCTTTCCTGAGGTAAGGAGAAAAGCTGTAATGGGAGAACGCTGGGGAGGATGGAAGTTGGGACCGTTCCGGGAGGGGCCCAGAGGAGTGGGGGAGTTAGGAGGTGGTCCCCTTACTGGAGGAGGGTCAGAAGAGCTCTTCAGGGAGGCGAGAGGAAAATGGAATAGGAAAGAAATGGAATGGGAAATTTTTTTGGGGTTTTTTCGTGGGTTCGGGGGAAGGGAAGCCTGAGACGTGGTGGGGTGAGGAAATAACTCTCCCCGCTCCTCCTCCCACGATACACTACTAGACAATTAACTCGGCAAGGGGCGTGCTTCGGGATGGGAGGGAGGGCGTGGCGACCCGCGTAGGGACAATCCTCTTTCTCCAACCACAACCTCCTCGATGGTTAGGCTGTCACGCTCGACAAAGAGGGAGAAGGAAACGAGAGGTTCTGAAGAGGGCGAACGGCGGAGGGGCAGCAAGGGTTCACGGGGGGCAGAAAAGTGCAGGGTGAGGGGGGCGGGGAAGATGGGAAGGAAGGAGGGGGGAAAGAAAATAGGTAGGCGAAGTGGCGGAGGGATGTAGTGGAAGGAGGTGCTTCAAGGGTGGCTGGCGCATTCAACCGCATTGGCAGGGGATTGGGCGTAGTAGAGGGGATGGAGAAGGGGACTTGAAAAGGGAACGAGTGAATGAAAGAGGTGGTTGGTACGTGCACACGAAGGGGGGATGGGATACGGGGAATCTAGGCAATGTGGATGAAGAACGGGAAAAAGGGGGAGGAATCTCTCGCATCCTGCGGGGTCCATATTTTCTCCCCGCCACCACGCCCCCTCTCTCCCAACCCAGAGAGAAACTACCGGGACCATCCTCTGGATACACCCGCCAGACAGGGGTGGGGGATTCGAGGGGTGGGAGATGGAGAGCGGACAGAAACGCGAGGGTGGGGAGCGAAATAATGGCGGCGGGGGAGGGACCGGCGCCGGGTATCGAGTGGAAAGTGGGAGTGTTATTTCAGGCCGCTACCGTGACAACTTAACAAACCCTCGTTTGGTCGCACGCAAAAGAGGGACTGCCTGATGTAGAGGAGTTCTGGCGCTGGGAGGGAGCAGGGGAGAGGCTGGCAGGAGACGTGAAAATGCGGTCAACATATTTATGACTCGAGTTTTCTCGTAAATATCTGTCCATGACGAGACGGAATGTGGTAAATACCGATGCACGTACCGAGCAGGCCGAGACAAGAAGATCGGCCATCCTGTTTTATTGCCGAAGAGACGAAGACCGCTGCCCCGGCTGGAACAATACGGGGAATCAGCGACTGAATCAATGAATCCTTCATCTGAAATATGTTAGCTCTATCATTAGAAGCCGAATTCATTAAAATCACAACTGACTTCGGCCGGAAATTTATAAAAAAGGAATCATAATCTATCGCCTCCGATTGGATAGATAAACGAAAGAAGACAACTCAGGCACGCGATGGAAACTCATTCAAAATCAGGATTATTCCTTTTGGACATGTGAATCTCTTTTCATGAATGAAATTCCTTGATAAGAAAACATCGGATTGCAATAGTAAAAGAATGCCCGCATTTTTACAGACGCAAGGCTTTCATATATGACCCAAAAACAGAAACACAAACGTTTAACGACCCAGAAGATACGGCACCAAAACGATCTGATCTCCTATTTCCAAATAGAGGAAAATGTGAAAGCTAAAACGCTCGAGTGCGCGAACTGCATAAAACGACAGTGAATAAGAAGCGAATCTCCCACCGGACAGACACAGGAGACAAAATACCCAAGCGGAATATTCAAGCGGCAATTCGATAAAGTTTCCTTTTATTAGCTTCCTGATCTCCACATACCTCGCCATTGTCTTTGCGTAATTATGCCGACTTAAATATTCTCACATCTGCTCCACCTTTACCCTCGTGCTCACGTTTCGGGTGAGATTATGTTTTCTTTCAAGTTTATTCACTCGAAGTTTCGTAATCTTCAATCAACGAAGGGCTAACACAAAGGATCTCTCGAGTAAAAGCTAGTGGTGGCATTTCCGTTCGCGGCGTGCATATAAAATTAATGCAAGGAGATTTGGATCTATTCCCATATTTTTCATTCCCGATGAAGAAAAATTTTAAACCTTTGGAGCACGCGCTTAGATTGTAATAGTTTCCAAAAATATAGTTGCGTACAGGTCGTTATCACTTCACGCCATTAATGTAATTCCAATTAATTAGACGCACAAAATTACACGCTTGTCGACCGAGTCCAATTTATTCCCGGTTTGATATGGAAAAACTCAAGCATTGCGGGAAGCCTTGTGAAATAATCAAATTCACTTGGCCTTAATCAGAAGTCGGTGATCTAATTGTATGAGAGGGTCCCCTGTCATTTACCGCATTACGTAAACCCAAGCCTCCGCTGAAACGACTTCTGCCATTATACTTAATTTCCTGTTCGTCTTTTGGCCCCTGAACAAATTGTTACTCTGAAAATCAGATTATTTTTACTTGGGGCAATTAGGACTGATTAATTAATGATAAAGGAACTCACGAATCCAAATAAAACTACGAAGAGAATAACATATGTCATTACGCAACCAAGCCAGCACAACTGGTTCAAATAAAACTAAATAAACATCCGAGTGCGTCTTTGAAACGTTTTCCTGAGCCCTAAGAACTTCAGGTTCTGAACATCATTCAATAAACGCCAGAAAGGGCACTTCACTTTTTAAGTAACTGGCGAGAATGACAAGTTTCTCGAGCAGCTGTATTACACGATGCACACCCTCTCGGGCGATCCCGACGCCCGGAGAGAAAATGCGCGACGGTCGCAGCCGCGGGCCGCACCCCTAGCGAATAGAGTAAATAGGTGGATAGACCCGTCAAACGTCAGCGGTGACACTCGAGCATTCATCCCGACAGGGAGCCACTCAAATTTCCCCGACCATTCTCGAGGGAAGAAGCCATAGACGAGTGAACGGGATGTAAAAATGAGTCCTTTGTTGGAGAGTCTCATTTTCGGTCGGGTTCCCATTTTTCCTATCTCAACAATAAGCCTACCTCTCCCACGCCCGCATCATTCCTTGGTTTCCTGCCGCTTCGGAGCGAAAGAGAGAGAGAAAAAGAGGGAGAGTGAGGTCACTTCTTGATGCACCGCCGTTTCACGAAGCGTGAAATTGGTTATTTGAGGTATTCGCGGCCCTCCTCCGCCTTCGTTAAATATTCCCGACTCCATCCCCCCACCCCCACACAAAGCAGTCCACCCTCCTTCCCTCTCACACTACAGCTAGTTCTGCCCTCACAATCTACCCTACCCCAACCGCCCCCCCCCCCGCTGGCTTTGGCACAAAAGCTCTCTTCTTTCTCTCTCATTCCTACCCCCCCTGAGGAGGAGAGAGAGTTCATCCGTGGGTCCCCCCCCCCACGTTTTAGTCTCCCTCAACCAGCCTAACCACCCACTCCCGCCCCCTCGAAACTCAATGGCGTCCGCGTGCGATTTAACGGATCTCCGACGCGACAATGCCCCGATTAACACACAAAACGTCGGGGACGCTTTTTCGCCCGACCAGACGAAAGACTGCTCACGGAGAGCATTTTTTTCCGCAGTTTTGGAGGCCCGTGCCTGGGAGGATGAGGCAAAGGTGGCCTCAGAAATAATTGGCCATGGCGATTTTTTCCCCCTTCCCGTCGGGAGAGAAAGGAGGACTTAATGATGACGAAAATCGATTCAGCCTGGGGAGGGTCGCAGCTTGAAAAAACCTATTAAACTGCAAATTAGCTTTTCATTACATGGATGAGGTGGTAAAGGAGACAAAGACGTTAAAGTGTTCGAGGGATAATCAACAAATATTTTTCTCGGCTTTCGACAGAAATTGGCTAATGCAAGCTTTAGGCCTGAAGAGCAAATGTTTAGTGGGAAAATGGGAAAGAAATGTGTTCATTAAAGGAATCCATAAGTGAAAAATGCTGGAAAAATAAACAAAACATGTTATCATCAAATAAACGTTAAGTTATGAAGTAATAACTAGAAATTCCCATTTTAGCGCATTTACATAAAATAAACTGAACACGACTGATTACTTCAGAAAAGAAAAACTTTCAAATGAAAACAAAAATTAACGTACATATGGGCATGACAGAAGTGAGCAGCAGATATAGCTGATAGAATCCTAAGTTTCATAATAGGGCTTCACCTAGATGGCCTGCGATGGAAGAAATAGGTATTCAAGGCAAATTTTCAACATTCACCTCTAACAACACTGTCGATAAAATACTCCTGCTAATACCATGCCCAATAACTTTCTGAGAGCAGTATTATATTAAACATATAGAGTTAATCAAGTAATAAAATTCTTCAGAATAGTCATCAAACCTTGAAAAGGACATGAGATAATACATTATTTGAAATTAGTCTGGGGTGTGGTCCTTTTTGGCCTCAGACAACCGATTCGAACACGAATCAAGATTTTATTGCATTCTCGTGTGATTTGTAAGCGCCATGACCATGTCATCGATGGCTTCCTTCCTAACTTCACCCACCCGGGTAAGAAGACCAACCTCAATCACCTCGCCGACCCTATCATTAGCCGCAGCGTTGTTTGCTTTCCATGCGATACGCCATTCAATCTCCCACAAATTATACACGACCTACGCCAGTTTTTATGTTTCCTTGTGGCATCTGTTTGTCAGTTAATAACACAGTCGAAGATCAGGCAGGATCCGCCGGAAGAAATTTCCGGGTCCTGAAGGAGAGTAAAACCCATAAATGGTACTTCCGAGGAAGGGGCAGTGCCTAACCGCCACCTCCGAGTTGCCCGATGGATGCGCTCCCTTCCTCCGGGCTTTTTGTGCACATGGAACACTAGAAGATTGGGGTCGTTAGAACTGTCAAATCAGTGGGTTGCACTTCTCAAAATCTTCGTACTTGAGCATAGACACCGAGTATGCGGAATCACGACAGTATAGAACATAAAACGCACACATTCGTCGAGTAAGTGGGGTTGGAAAACGGACGTGAAATACGGAAAAAATAACATTTTTAGACTCTTATAAGTTAGGCACGGAGTTCAGTGAAGTGAAACAAGGTAATAAAACAATAAAAACTTGGTTAAATATAACTGCAATTCAAACCAATTTTATTTTTAAAAATTAATGGCTGGTACGTGGATGCCTGAAAAAAATGCGGACGGCGCGAGCAACCGACTCAAGAGCATTAGCCTTTCTCGCACATATCTACCTTAGGTCGCATCCGCCAAAGGATATACAAGATATCTCGATCCTTCCCTAATTACACAAGAGGCGTAGTCAGGAGGGGAATTGAGCAAACATGAGATAAAAAAGATAGAGGAGAGGAAAGAGAGGGAATTTCTTCCTTCGGATTTTTCCGAACGGGATAATGAATTCTTATCTATCCTCGACCACTCCCTTCCTATCCCACCCTCTTCCCATCGGCTGTGAGGAGAGGAGGGGGGAGAGTAATAATAACCCTCCAGAAACTTCCACCTTCTCCCCTCACTTCATCACCAGAGAGAGGCAGACAGGCCCTTCCCGAAAACCCTTGGCATCCCCCTTCCCACCAACCCTTGCCTTCTCTCCTATCCCTCCTTCCCGAGCCACTCTCGCACACTTCTCTACCCCTCCCCCCTCCGACGTTCCTCCGCGTCATACCCACGGGCCAACATCCCGGCCTCCGACTCAGCACCCGACTCGACCACCACCCCTCGGCGGGGGCACCGGAGGTGGCGGCGGGGTGCCGGCATGGCGGGGCGGCGGCGGCTTCGGAGGGATTGCGGCGGGAGGAGGGAAGAGGGGGGGGAGGGCTTAGGGGAGGAGGCGGCAAAGAGGACCAACTCTCGGTGGAGGCGCTGGCGGTGGGTGAGCATCTCCAGCTGCTCCTACGCCTGCCTCCTCCTCGTACCCTCGGGGTGTCCATTCCCTTAATGTCCTTCACCGAAAAAAACCCATTGATAACAACATGTGGACACGCGGTGAACTTTCCGAAATTGCCGTGAGCACACACTACAAACGCGCGACCACTCCCATTAATAAATTACCGGCCCTTTTAAAGAGGGGGGAACTACCGAGCTCAAATGACGGCACCATTCCTCTATCTCACCCCCCCCCCCCCCACACGCGGTTATTCAGATGCTTCCTCCACGGCTCTCGCGGAGTCGCGGCGAGGTGAGGTGGGCGCTGTTGCTTGGCTCCCAGTTGAGCGCGTCTCTCACTGGACAACGTGCCGAGCCATGGGGGACTGCTTCTTTCCATGCTAAAATGAAGCGTCCCTCGAAAACAACAGTAACGAGACGTCATTACACGAGGGTAATAGACTGGAATCACAACTAGAGTGCTGCAACACAACTGCTAGAAGCATAACAAGGAAGGGGCGGCTGCGACTCGATTCTTTGAGGGGAGTCGTAAGTCGATGTGGAATAGTCTCGGAGCCTTTCAATTGTGTGCGTGTATATTGACTTGCCGGGGGTGACATAGAAAGAACCCCTGATGTCAACTCAAACGTCACCTGTTTTGTCAATACTCTTCTCTTTGCCAGCAATTTTATTAGGAAGAGTGAATTTTCGGAACTTGGGAATAGACATGTCTCTAACTTTTCAATCTCCGCAGTTGAATACATTATGGTATCATCATCACCTCACTAATTAAATGTAAAACTATAAAATTTGCTTTCTTGAGGATAGGAATTAATTCCAAATATATTCCGCAATTTAAAGCATCATGCAGGTAGATACCAACTAGCAATTCTATATACATTTTCACAAATCTATACGTAGCAATCAGTCGATTAAAAGGATAAGTATACGTACGTATATTTATACAAATTTCCGTGATCAATCAAGCAAGGCACGAGCACGCGCGCTGATTTAACACCTTTGCTTTTTCACTACAATTACAGAGGAATACATCAAGATATAATCGTCAGGCACAGCGGTCTGAACGGTGAAAAATAATGCCTTTAAAATATCTATTAACAAAGCCACCGACATAAGTTTTCTAACGGACCACTCCAACGCACCCTAAATTAACTAACCGATTCATGGCACCGACTAGCCCACGAAAAATGATCACTTGCATCTCACGGCCCAGCAACCTATTTCCCACCCTACCTTCATAACGGACTTCATGATTAATACCGATGGCATCATTTTAAAATAAAAAAAAACGTGCCATTAAAAATATTCTCACGCAAGTCGAAGCCAAAACATGATTTCTCGCCTGAAACGTTGCAATAACTTATTACGTAATATGTTTACGACATCATAGAAATATTTGGAAAAATCATACAGTGCCTACCAACAACCGTAAGGATCTTCCATTGGCAACGGATTAGGGCACCTCAAAACTCATGGATGAAAAGGAAGAGTCACATTAGGACTTGACGATTCCAAAATAAAATATAAAGTGTGATGAACAATCTAAAAAATCTCTCTAAACCACAGTAACATCGTTTCGGTATTACTCAGAATTTCAGCGTTACTACAAAACTACGCAGTCTTGATCTGGAGAAAGGCATGTTGGATTTTGAGTAGATTTGTCAGTACTTCAATAGTGTGACAACTGCACAAAGATTTCCATTGTCTTGCATATAAAAAATTCTATTGAACCGAATGAAAAACGGATTGATAGAAAAATATTAGGATAAAAATACTTTATACCCAGGGAGCATTGAAATACACTGCTAACGAAAATAAATTAGAGACAGACGTTAAAAGAAGAATAAATAGCCTTAGGAAACACACTTTTTCGAAATAAAAATAACTCAGTAATCAATACTCATGGAGAACAGGAAAAAGCTCACCGAACGATAGTTTGAAAGGTATCATTATGGGAATGTGAGAAGTGGACCAAAAGGAGAGAATCAAGCTTGAGGCAATGTAAATGTGGATTTGGAGGAAATTGACGAAAAGAAGACGAGTAGATAAAGTAATAAGGTAGAGTATAAAACGTAATGAAAAATGTTTAGAGGTGGAATAAAATAGCTTTGCTCTTAAAAATACTACGACAAAGGCAGACAAGTGATTGGACAAGTTTCCAGGTGTTTCTAATAAACATATTCTAAGGTAAAGCGGTAGGAAAGAAACCAAGAGGACTGCCAAGATCTCCCTTCTTCAAAAAAAGGAGCAATAGATGTACTTGAAATCGTACACTACCCTGAGGGAATGAGCAATAAAAAGAGATACGTGAATATTTCAAGGCATTCACTGCCTTTACAACTTGACGATTTCCATTTCAGAAAGTACCATTTGTCTTCGTGGTAAGCATTTGAAATAACATGGTTGAAGTAAACTGCCCTTGGGACCGGGAACGCACAATATCGTACTTAACCAAAAACTGTCATAGGTGGTAGGCTAATACTGATTTGAAAATATATCCTCAGCCTTTCAAATCCACAAAATGCTGTCTGTGAAAAGTACCATTTGAAACCATTACACCGTGGGAATACGGTTAGGAATTTGCGATGATTGGTTGTCACTTACATAGCTGTTGAATTAAACTAACTAATTGATTGGATATTTAAAATATTTCAATTCTTAGGAATTTTTTGATAGTTAGTTACTAGTAGGTATTACTTAAGAAAAATATGGAAAGTCAATTTACCTTCTCGGCACTTTTTTATTAAATATGAATTTCATATTCAGATGGGGCAATGTTTGTAGCTGAAATATACATTGGTAAGCAACACGATTCAATTTCTTCGAGAAAAAATTCCAATCGCATCACTTCACTTCTTTCCTTCTTTGGTAAGGTATGGAAATGATTCAATTGATAACAACCTTAATATTTTGATCGAGGCAGTGCCACAAAAAACACGCCCTAGCATTTTCTCAAGGCATTTATCGAGAAAGGTAATGACCTTATATGGCGTTTCTGGAGCCTTTCCTTGATTCAACTGCTTTAATGACGGTCAAAGGGACTACCTAAGTAAATATTGATGGCAGGGAAAAATGTGCGTTTAATAACCGGATTCGTGTTTGATTAAATTGACATTTGACATTATAAAATTAATATTCGTACATCCCAGTAATAATAAATAAGCAAGCAAATTAGTAATTGGTGAGATTTTCGCTTAGAGATATTGTACATAAATACAGTATTGAAGCGGAACACTCTCAGCTTTCTCAAAATCATTTATTTTGTGCACTTTGAGGAATTCCAGCTCAATGAACTATGGCAGTGGTTCTTAATCTGCTACTTATTCAGAAGTCAATTAAAGAACTTCAGAAATCGGCCACTTTCACACTATTTTTTCATTGCAATTCTCGTTTTCACTATGGTGAAAGGATTTGTTTTTATATGCAAACATTTGTACTTAATTTTCTTTTGCCAGATAGTTTAAAACTTCTTATATCATCTGTCACGCCATTACTACTCTCTCTTCTGTCTAGTTTTATTCAATATGTGAATGACAGAGCGCAACAAAAACACATAATAATTGTTGAATAAGGCCGCGTGAAGTGCTATTTTGAGTGGATTTTGTAAAACATTTTTCCTATATTTATTTGACAATCCTCAATTAAAAGACATACCGAAGTACTACATTCCTTGACAAACGTGAAATGAAGTAAAAGACATTGAAAAACTAAGGAACCGACTAGAGTGCAACTATGGCTATAAGATTACAGAAAAAAGATGAGACACACAGGTTGAACATAAATCATGAGTGGGTGACGGCATAGATTCAGGAACGATTACCAAGTATGCGCCCATACACTGCTACCAAATAGTTAAAGGTAACAAGTTCAGATATTAAAGTCGTAAAATGGATTGGCCTTCGGCCTTTCCCACGACGCAAAGGAGAAATAACAGTAAACGTCATTTTGGAGTCATAAAACAATCCTCGGGCATAAACCTTATGACTTAAGATTAATGCGGACATTAAATTCCTTGGCTGCATCCTATTCCTCAGCACAGAAACGAGAACACACATCGAAGTGCGAAAGCCCTTACTTACTTGCAGATAAATGGCGCTTCCGATAACAAGCGGATAACTGATGAAATCCAAATCATTTTTATGTACTCCATAATAAAATGAACGAGGAAGCATAAAAATCACGGCGAGATGACGGGATGATAGGTAGATATAAAGCGGGAGCACGATAGTGAAACAAACAAACGTCTTCATTCAAACGTCCTCGAGCAAAAAATTTACTTTCGTAAAAAAAAAGGACTTCATTTATGACGGAGCTGCTCGGAACGACGTTTTGCAGCATTCCGATCCTTTCTTGCTTCACCTTTTCAGCGAAAAAGTAAAGAAATGTCAAGCTTGCTCTTCTCTTCGCGAGAGGTAATTAGATAACACTAGCTCGGATTCACCTCCTCCGATGAAATCTAAAGGGAAGTATTTTCAAGCAGACAGATATAAAATTCGCAGATGTATTTATTTCTACGCCTGGAATGCCAAAGTAAAACATTTGAATGGCACGCCAGGGCATTAAAGATACACTTAAAAGGCAGCATGCGCCTTTTAGATACTGAGTGTTGGATTATTGACACCGGATGCCCGACTCTTAACTGTTTCGAGGGGCCACTCCTAATGGCAAAACCACGTCAGGGTGTGTGTGCACTGACTTTAAGCTGGGTTGCTATCACGGGCGTCACTTCCTCAAAATGCTTGATAAGGAGAGCGTGAGGTGCACTTTTCTCGCCTTTGAGACTTCGTTGATTCCTACGTTGGGAACTTTTCACGGTAGGAAGCTTCGATATTATATTAGAGAAGAACATGCTCCGCGACTTTACTTATTCCAATCTAAAATCAAGGGAAAAAAACCAAAAATTTAAGAATTAGTAAAAGTTTAAGGTTTTTTAGATTGTGACACTTAAGCCAAACTTGGGGTTCCATACTTAGCTGTATCGTCCATTAAACATTTGTATACGTCACCTTACGAATTCAATCATGCTACCATGCCAAATGACACACAAAAAGAAAAATAATCAACATCTGATACTCAACTGAAGTTTGCTCATGGGTTAAAAAATAAAGATGAATGTATTCGTCATACAAGTATATTTGTTCGAATCATTCAAGAGCAAGTTATTGGTAACCATGAAGACAGTGGAATTTCTATTAAATATATCCTCATGGACTTACACGAGTTCCCACCTGTATTGCATTTTTTAGAAGTAAAAACTCTCAAAGCAAAATCAGAGCTTTGAACCCGACTAGCCACAAAGAATTCTCATTGGCTTCCGTTGGCCTTTCTACAAAACATATTTTATGAGGATGATCGACATAATAGATACTGCGCATGAGAGGCACCGACTCGAGATACGCACTCGGTCATTTCTGACACTGGTGATGGGGCAATTCAAATCTGCAGATAATTAATTTCCGAATATTTTCTCCCCAAATAATTATGATTACCCATGCTATAAAATTGAAGAAAACCTAGTGTGTGTGGAGAAATGGGAAGGCGTACCAGCAATTGAATCGAAGCTAGCGGAGGTGGTGAGTGATTTAGAGTATTGTCAGATATGTAAAATTCAACTGGCACCACACTTCGAGAAACAATTCTATCTAAGGAAGTGACTGACCGTGTAAAAACATGAGTGATTATGAGAAAATATGATTCAAGGCCTCGCAATAATTAAGCCTTCAAAGAAAAACAAGGAAATATCATTTCAGACATTTCATTGGAAGTTCAATCGTTCCTCGCATAAATGCAGAGAATTAAATGCTTTTGTGTCTTTTTTACCTACCGCTTATTTAGGGAGGTTTATTAACTTAGTGCTTGGGTTTCTTGAGCTCTACTACTTGGTCCACTCGATGGTACATTATCCTCTAACAAGGTTTGTGATCCAGATGTAGTTTAAGGTAACAATTCCCAAAGACTGAAAAAATATTAGCATTTATAAAATAATAAATATTTGCTAAATTATAGTACTAAGCTTGGGTTCTAGCAGAAATGAATAAAGAGGTGACATTTTTCGAAGGACCACAAGAAACTAATTCATTTCCACATTCTGACTGTTGGTGACGATATTTAATCAGGGAATGAAAATCAAAGCGATGATAAGAAAAGGGTTTATCATTAAAACTTACAACGCTTAAAACTACTGCGAAAACTGTGATTTTATTGTATTCAACAGATTCAGGCGAGATGTAGCGGAAGTTCATCATAATGAGAAAAACAATGCGATTTTATTTACAAGTTCAGATAACTTATGACGGTGATTTTAGTCAACGATAAATACTACAAGAGTGTTGATATGCAATGATCATCCGAATTGGGCATTGAAGCGGAACGAACGCAGACCATCCTTTGGAACGAATGGTCTCATCGAAAATCTTACAAACATCGGCGATATTTCACTATCAATCAAAATCATAAAGTGAACTTAATGAGGTGGAATTATCAACTTAAGTTTTTAGTTTAATAGGACATAAAAAGCATATGACCTATTTCATCGCCCAAGGACACCGAAGCCGGATGAATTCCGTCTAGCTTAATAATTTTGAACTCAGTCGCATAAGAAAAAAAGAACGTTTAGATGATTAAGTAGTATTAAAGGACAATGAATAATTAACTACCTGAATGAATTTTATAGCAATGCTAACATTCTACCCTCAATAGTTCATTCAAAACGATTGAAAAAAGTTTTCAGCAGACTAATATCTCCCTATCCGAATTAACTCTGCTAGATTAGAGCTGGGTGCGTCCTAACATAAATATATCATTAGGACTAAAAAATAATAGTTTGAAAATCCTCTCGACCTCTAATTCAGAAAAAAAAAGTTTCAGAAAATCGTACAAAATTAGCAATTTCCACATTTGAGTGGAATATTATCCAAAAACCTCTGCAGACTTAGTTATGGCAATGCATGACTGTTTGTGGCGGAGTTTGATATGCACGGAACCCGAAATACAAAGCTCTTGCTAAGTGTGTGTGAATTCCGAGAGCATCTGAGGGATAGAGGAAAGAGCACGGGCCAAATCCACCGCTAATCAACCACTCCCTCGACTATAATGTCACGTTCGCCCTCGAATATCGCATCCGAGCGGTACCTTCACGGAGCGGCACCTCACGCCGCGATTTTTTGTTTCAAAACATCCACCGCTCATGAGCAAACGGAAAAAACACAGGAGAACCGTTTCCCCGGGATGGTTTTTAGCGGTCACGTTTCCACAACGTGAAAGAGTCTTTTAGGCGTAGCATGGATGCCAAACCTTCCGCAGACACACACTTACTGCATGGGGGGGAGGCGTGAGGGATGTGGGGAGACGAGAGAGAGAGAGGAGATCACGCCGCTTCCCGGAAAAGATAGTCCTTCCCCTCTCTTCTCCACCCGCCCCACGAAAACCTCCACCGAACACATCCTCACTACGTCGCCTCCCACACAATCTGCTCATCCACGCCCATCGCCACTCCTCATACTTATCTCGTTCACGCGCCAAACCTTAATCAAAGAACTCGACCGCTTTCCACGGAAAATCCTCCCCGCTCCGCCAGCAACCCTTCCCAACTACCATCCCGGGAGGACAGAACCACAGCAAAATGAAAAGTCGGGGGAGGTGAAGGGAGACAAGGGCGGGAGGACAATTTGAGAGAAGAAAGGGAGGTGTTGGAAAAAGCAGAGCATAAATTGGTGGGGAGAGCGGGAGGGTGATTTTGTGAGAGAAGGGAGGAATCGAATGACGTGGAAATCCGGCAATTCTGGCCCCGAGAACGAAAGGAGAAATTCAGTAATAATGATTTATCTCCCGTTCCCCTAGAGATGACCAGTCTATTTTCCCACGCCTATTTTCCGCCAATCCATTCGAAGGCTCTTGAAATACCCTCCGTACTTCGACTCATCTCCTTGAGACCTTCGCGTCCACCTGCACGCCCTGCATCCGAGAACAAAAGAGGACGATTGCAGCACACATTTTCGGCGGAAATTAAGAGGAACACCTCGGCACCCTGCACAGCCACCCACTCACCGCCTCTTCGGCGCTGAATTCTGAGGTGAAGAACGCCACGCGGGTGCGCCGTGGTAAGGCGTGACGGAGATGAAGGAGGTTGAGGGAGAGGAAAAGGGGTCACCGTGGAAAATGAGCGGCGAAAATGCGATGATATGAAAGGTGTGGGAGCGGTAAAATCGATCAACACTACGTCTCGATCCTCCTCCCTTTGTGATGGGAGGGAGAAGGAATCCACACGCACACACAGGTACGCGCACAAAAAAAAACAACAGCGATGATTATTCGCGGTTCGTGCATGTCCCGCTTCTGATGGGGCTCCTAACCCCTTCCTTCCTCGTCCTCGCCACGCCACGCCGGCCGGACGTGCGAGGCTGGACAGATGGCCTCCTCTTCTCTCTCTCCTTCACTCCCTCTCGGGGAGGAGAGATTGCAGAAGAAAACGAAGGAGTCGAAGCGGCAGCGGGGGGGGCGCATGTGTGGGAGGAAAGCGAGAGGGAGGGAGGGAGAAGTGAAGGAGAGAGCGGGCGGACAGGTAAGAGAGAGGGAGAGAGAGGCTGCCGAGGGAAGGAAGAATGGCGTGGGGGAGGCGTGATGGACAGCGCGGTGCCGAGGGGACAGCCGAGGAATTGGGTCCCGCGTCAGTCAGGAGGAGGGCCCCTCCCCACTCCTCTCGAACCTCTCCCCAGCCGACCCCGTAGCGAATAGGCTACTACCGACTGAAAGAGCGCGCAAGGCATGAATCACTCCGGTTCCCTATCTTGGCCGAAAGGAAGGGAGGGGGCGGAAATGAACTCGGTCCCCGTGAGTGGGGGACTCTTTTCTCCTCCCTGCCACACGCAACTCCTCGACCCAGGTCCAGACGTAACCTGCCGCGTGCCTTGAACGAGAGGTAAAATGTTTACGAGCGCTTGTCTAAACAGGAGCCGTGAAAAAAGTATTCTACTATATAGCAAGGGAAACGTGTGTCGGGTGTTGGAGCCTTCCCCATAGTGCAAGAGTGATATAAAACTTTACGAATGCCAAATGAGCTACCACCATGAAAACCTACCGAAGAGACACGAGAGAGTATACTGCGGAAGCATCTGAGTATTCTATGATCATATCGACGTTAAAGTTTAGATCGACATATTCGAAATTTGGAACTATTTTGGAATGCTTCAAAATTGGATGAGAATTTTTTTCCTTTGTAAATATGCTACCAATAAATATATAAATGAAGAAATAACAAAGACGGTCTCGTCACTTCAAACTCCATGTTATTTACATAAATTCGAAAATTACCGATTTTTTTAATATTTGGACAGGACCTGTGTTACAAACTCACTGTTGGAATAAGATGAAGGCTTCACTTCATGGCGAGCCATTCATATGGGATATATACTGTCAAAAGTTGATCATATACATATACGCTTATTCGTTTTATGAAAATAATATAATAAAGGTAAAAACAAATAATAAAAGCCCAAATTCTAGACATGGATTATGGAGTTTGGATTAGTGAAAGTGTGTGAATCAGGAATAACGAAACAAATTCTTTCAGTGCTGAAGCTAACCGGAAAGCCAATAGGAGGCATTTTATTTAATTTTATCAACCATCAGATACGTAGCAGATGATATACTTATAAATACAGGAATTTGAATGCACGCAATTACGTCTTGACTTCATCACTAACGACCTGACGATGTGCCAATTTCAATGATTTATCGATACGCTTTACACATAAAAGCTAACAAGTCCCTAGCCGTGAGATAGCTACAGCAGGAAATAAATGGTTAAAGTCGTGTTCACCACTGGTGGATATGAAGAGCAAACTCGATTTACCGAATTCAGAACAGCAGGCTCCCCGATGCCCATCCACCTGGAGGCCAAAGAGGAGATGTGACTAACCTCATTCACACGCTAAGTAAGCCGGGGAAAAGGGAACATTTGCAAGTCCGTACCCAAGATAAAATAAAAACCCCCTAAGGGAGGACTCGAGAGGGGTTCGGAGAAGACTACAACAACAGGTCGTTCATTTATTTGTTTTAAACGGAAATGCGAGTCAGGCAAAAAAAACCGGAGACGTAGTAACGAATAATTAGGCTTTATCACGCCACCATTGCCTTTTCCGAATCCTCCGGAAATGCCCAGTTAAGAGAGAGCGAGCCAACTTCTTCCTCCCTCTCTCACTTCAGACTCGCTCTCGCCAAGACAGCTACAACGGGAGGAGTCCTGGCCGCGGGCAACCCCGTCCGAGCCTTGTTTGCAGCTCTGCGCCCCTTGCGTGAAGGGGTGAGGGAGAGAAAGGTGAAGGAGAGAGGGCGAGAGAGATAAAAGGGTGAGAGAGAGAGACACCTACTAGGCGATACCAGCACGAAAGTGGGGCCGCTGCCTCCTACGTCACAATCCCACCCGCCTCACATGTCACGCCACCTCGCAAATGTCCGTGCTTCACGCCTCAGGCACTCGAGTTGAGAGACGGGGATGCCGACGACGAATGGAACGAGGGTGTGGGAAGGGTAGATTGGGGGGGAGGCGGAGCTGTGGGATCGGAAGGTATTTTGGCCCTCCCTCGGCGAGGCGCGAGACGAGGAGATGAGGCTCTTTCCATCCCGACGGGTGTTTATATGAAATTATATTTTAATTTGAAATTGCTTTTTCTAAGCGGCGACGGGAGATTGAGACGTGATTCCCTTCACACATCTCGCACTTTTTTTTGTTTATAGTGAAGAATTTTCAAACGCGATCATTCGCGCTCTGAGAAGGAGAAGTACAGAATGTGCTGATTCTTTGGAATGCATCGATGTTGGCCCGTCCCATATAATAAAAACAGTAAAAATATTCCTAGTTTTGTCAACTTTCAGCAAAGAATTCTTAATTAATAGGGGAGAAGGGAGAGTAAATAGAAAACGTTATCCTGCAAGGACATAGCAGCAAATTATAGTTATTCCTCCTCAATATTGTTAACGTGAGTTCCACCAACAGTAAAATAAAGGAGAAAGGAAGGAAGGTATGAATAATTATCAGAACGTATCCCAAGTTCTTCACTATTTACAATTCCTAGAGATAAACATCGTGGCTTGCAGAGGAAGACACAGCAGCTCACTAAACGCTTAGCAATACCTGCACCTTAACGCACCAATAAATTATATTCGATATGGCGCCTTATTTAAACGAGAAAAAGCCAAAATGAGAAGCCGGAATTCGTGGAGCGAATAGTAAGTAAGCACTGAATATTTTCGAAATGGGTACCGGGAGCATTTTCGAGGGAAACTGAAATCAGACAAAGGATTCATTTTAAGCCTAACGAGAGGTGAGAAAATACATTCAAGCGGAAATGAAAACAAGTTAGCCTGAGCTTTCCATTTTCGCGCAACCAAAACGTGCCCGGCGAAGGGGAAACGCAATCCGTCGTTTTTTGTGCGTTCGTCTTGACTGATAGGGCTATAAAACGTATTCCACCGCCCACCCTCCGCGCTCCTCAATTGTTAATTGAAATTCGCAACCGATTAAGCAGAGCTCCAGACTGAAAAAATCTAAGGTGCTTTCCGAAGAACATCAATTGCGGATCAAATTAATTTCGCTTTTTTAATTGGATGAAATATTCACCATGTAAAGTCATCTTTCCACGGCAGAGGATATATTCACCACATAAAGCTATCATGCGGATTAGGGCTCAGGGTTGATTTCACTTTATTGAGCCAATGAGGGAGAAGAATTCCAGACGGACCAAGGTCACATAAATGTAGGATACTAATTCCTTAGGACTTATCAGAACGAGGAACTTGTCAAGAAACCACCTGAGGATTCTGCTATAAATAAGTAAAATATTTATTTACTAAGGCTCACAAAGTCGCCTATCTAGATACGAAAAAGTCATACACCAAAACTAAAGTAGTACTAATTGTTCTATAAAATTTCGCATGAGTCCTGAAATTTTCAAATACGCTTAAAGGAATTAGCTGACGATACCCATTGATCATACTGTAGCTTCAGGCCGAGGCAAGCAGCACATTTAGCGGTCAATGAACGTTCACATTTGAATGTTCAATGGGCTAGTACGGAAATTCATCGGAGCCAGAAACAGAGATTCGACGCCCACGCACAAATTATTCCAGTGTATGAGAGTTAAATAAACCAAACCCCATGTAATTCCATTCCCCAGGATTGCAAAGACTAACCCGTTCGGGAGCACATCCGTCATGGCTCGCGAACGGGAACAATGCACATCGACGCCTGCACGGTGACAGCGAAAAATGGACTCCTGAACAGAATATTGGATACCATTTGTCAACAGTCCACGGAGAGAAGAGTGGAAGACCTAACGGCGGCGAGACAACGGAGAAGGAGTGAAACGAGTAGAAATTCGCGGGAACTTTCGCCGGTCGTGAATCGGGGGAGGATCGAGGGCGGGGGAGTGAGGTTGGCGGCCCACCCTCATTGTAACCTCGTTTCGAAAGCGCCTATGACGAATCTCCCAATACTTCACCCCATCTATCCCCTCTCCCCCTTGGGCTAGCATATTGTCGGCAAGAGAGAAACAATACATTTCGTAACGCGATGGCAGAGATACGATCCCGGCAAAGCGTTTTCGAGCGAGAGAGCACGAACGCGAGAGCCCACCGATGACTCTCACTACCTTTCTACCTACCTCTTTTGCCTTAACCTAAGCCACCGACGTCTCGACGAACGGATGGGCTGGAGATACGCGTGGGGGGACTGGATTTCCCTCACAAAGGGGTTTTAAGAAGGAAAATGTACGCAGAGGGATGAGGAAGAAGGGTGGAAAGAGTGACGGAGGGGGAATGGCGAGGGAGGGGAGGGGGGCAGTGAGTGGAGGGAGAGGATGAGATGGGGAAGGAGAGAGAGAAAAAGAGAACGTGCCAAGTCAGCAATAAGGGCAGGGTTGAAAGGGAAACGGGCGAGGGAGGGTAGAAGTGGGAGCGAAGGAGGTGGCGAGGAACGCGGAAAAGGGGTGTATAGCGGACGCTCTCCGGAGGCCCGAAAGAGGCGTGAATCGTTGGGGTTGAAGATACGAGCGTGTATTTCCCCGCATTTGTGAGCGACGAGGACGCTAGAGAAAGGAGGAGATGAGAAGGAGGAGCGGAGGGTTGTAGTGAGATGGAAAGAGGAGAGGAAAAAATGCCGCGACGGCGCCGGAGAAGAGAAGAATGCCGGGGAGGAAATTGGGAGATGAGAGGGTCGGGTGCTTGATCTCGGGAGATGGAAGAAAGCTCCGATTTCCAGGAAACGGTGGGAAGAGCGGAGGATAGTGAGGGGAGAGGAGGAGTGGCCGGCAAGACAGGGGTCAGTTCGTCCTCCTCGACCCTGCTCCTGCCAACGCGACGAACCTCAAACAATGGACGGACAAAAGGTCAGCTCTTACGCTTTAACGCCGCTCCGATCACCTTATATTCACCCAAATCCCAACACCGCTCAGACAGACGAGCCGGACGAGCAAGGCTTTTTTATACCCCTCTCCCCCACGTTAAATCCCTATTCACTAAATCTCCGTCCATTTCGCCGCGCATTCATCCGAGTCTTCCGGAATGGTGCGAGGACCTCCGGGGATGCCGGGCAGACCGAAACCATCCGCCAACAACGCCGACCGCAAATCCTCTTAAAGCACTCAAGGTTCCCTCTATTGGACGATTGCCAAGGTGAGGATGGAAGGGATATTGGTGGGGGTATGAAATTGCACTAATTAGACCGACTCGTTTAAGTTTAAGGGAGAGACAAGGCGAAATCACGGTTAGCGTCTACCGATTCCCACACTCGCGGTTCGCTTATGTGGTAAAGTTCCACAAGGAAAATAAAAAAAACAACAGATAAAGCATCCAACGCTTAATAAAAGGACGCTGTTATGCTCACGTCGAAGTCTTCCAGCGGACCCATAAGTTAACGGATCATCACTTCCTACGGATGCTAAAGGAATCGCCTGGAGGCGTTGAGGGTCCCATTAGTTAAATACAACTAGGCAAGTATCTCTAAGAGCCAAAATCCAGAGCAAAAGGGTGAATACATTTTCAGCATTCGGCGGAATTCCGGGTTAAGTATCCAGCCCATTTTTCGAGGGATACTTTTTTCTCAGGGCAACATAGGCAGTTTCTCGTCACCATGGAAGTGTGACACGCTTCACTGAATACGACATAACGTCCGCTGTGAAAACTTATTTCGCCAACGTAACAGCTCTCATGCGCTAAATTTATCGCATGCATGAATGAGATCAACGCGGAAAGGAAACGTGAACCGTGAGAATTTTTCTCCTACTTTCACGGAAATCGACCAGAGTCTCGCGAAATAGGGCCATTTTTTAGGAGTATTGGTAGATGCAACTTGTTCCGATTCAAAGGAAATTGTAACAAAAAAGTGATGTCAGGTTTCCTTCACGCAAATCTGTCCTTGAAGAAGGAACACCATTAGCGGACGGTGCATATTAGTTAACAGTTGGGTAGTGGGAAATAAGAAACCTGGAAAAATAATTACTTGGTGTATCTGCTTCATAAACATTAGAATAGCTGTTACAGCCATGACGTTGACAATCGAGATGATTAACTTTTGAGTACATGGAGCAGAAATTACATAATTGAATCAGCCATTTAAGCAACTAATGTCAGTGCGGTTGCAGGTCATGACACATGGACTTTAAATAGGAATTACTCTGGCATGCTCATGATGAAGCACTGTAAAACTAACCTCTACTTCCATCTCTACCACTAACTCCGGCTTCGACGTGGTGGCTGAAGACACAATTTAGAGGCCAACAAATTGAAATAGCAAAAAAGCAAAAATTTCTGACCAGATCTGATTGAAATTCAGCGTTAGGGAATCATAATTTTAATCTGAACTAAGGTAAGTAATGGCCCGTTTGCAAGAAAAAGACAACCTCTCCTTATCAAAAGAGCAATGCTCTGATATGCAGGCCACTCATGCACTTAACCCGACAAAACCACAGGTTTTCATCACCTTCCCTGGAAAATAATAGTCTGCGGCCAATCCAAACCATGGGAGGATATTTTTATGAAGACCAGAAGGTCAAAAGAGCGGCAATTATCGAAAAACCAAATCGAAGATAAAAAATTGGACTTTTTCGAGGGGTGAAAACAGCGATTGGGACGGCAAAAGCCCATCATGAACTAACGATTTATGCTGTCGGTATCCAGTTACCAAACAACATACCCGTCAAAGACGACCGGCTTTGCACACAAATTTACAAGTTCGCCCTGTGTCAGCGTGAGTTATCAACCTATATTTAAGGTCGAGCGCAATTCATACGAAAATGAATCCCATCCATTTCGCTTTGATGCTCGAGGAGGACGAGAGCTAAGGGAGGGAGATAACGCAGGAGGAGCACGAAGGGCTAAGGGCGGTTCGGGAGAGGGCGAGAGTCCTCCTCCCTAAGGGAGCGGCGAGGAAGAGGCAAGCGGCCAGTCCGAGCCCGTTAGAGAGGAGAGAGAGAGAGGATCGCACCACACCAAAGGGTCAGAAGGGGGGTTAACTACGCCACCAACTCGTCTGCTTGACCGCTTGGTTGAAACAAGGCCCACCACCAAGGTCCGGGAGCACGCGCGTCACTTATACTCGGGAGAGAGCCCACTTATAAAAAGAGCCCGTCGTTCGTTAGCTGTACCCGTGAAACCGGAGTGCGTGTCACGGTGTTTGTTCGCGCTGAGCAGTATATTTTGGGCTGCCCACGCCCCGCAATGCATCTTTCGGGGAGGAGAGAGAAACTATGCGTGGGACACACCTCCGCAAGCGGGCCATAAATTGCAAGTCAAAACGAGTGCGCCATAACAATGCGACGCTGAGCGGGCTGACAGTGCAATGGCACGTAGCATGAGGAAAGTGGCGGCGGCGGGTTGGGAGTGGGCATAGATAGGGATGCTCCATCTCCTGGGCTCCGCGCTGGGACGAGGTGGAATTGCCTCGGTGTTTATGGCAGCCTCACCACCAGACGGCCACTTCTATGTATCGAGGGAGTTGGGCGAGCGGGGAGAGAAGCGCCCGGAGGAGGGAATGAAGAGGGGGGGAGTGGGGGGGAGAAGGCCCAACATACCCACCCCCGCACGGCGGACAGACCCCTCTTCATTCTCTACCTCCACTCACTTCCCTTGGTTGAGCGTGGGAGAATGCATCACGGGTGATTATGAGACACGGGTTGTTTCAACTCCAGAGCTAATATCTCGAGGGTAAGTGGAAACAGATAATGCCGTATCAGGCACGGTTTTCAACATGGGTTTCGCAAGTCCCTCGGTGGTGAAGACTTGACCCGAGATAGATTTGTCAATAAAAACGGTAGTGGTAGTGTTTCTACCAACCGCAAAACGGTCTCGTGTGATGGTGACTTGCGCCGGCGAGTGGGTGTGCACGAGTGCACTTTCACTTGCACCCGACTTGAACTTGGATGCGTTTAAGGGGGGTTCGTGCCTTCTCCCAAGGACATCTGTAAGCGCGAAGGCAAAAGTTTTTGGCGCTTGCAGTGATATAACTCGTAAGGAGCGCACAGACAATGCATCTTTGGGTAGCATTAAGTCTTCTGTTATTTGACACTCAGACGGGACAAGTGCAAATTTCCTGAAAATTAACTCGTATGGAAGTCGTATTTTAATTGCCCCACTTGACAGGAAAATTAATATTGTGCGCACTGTGTGAAACAATGGATCATAAAGCCAACTTTCATTCATCACAAAGGAAATTCCACTTATTATGAATACTGTTCCGGCCAAGGTATCCACGAGAAGAATCACTCTGGATCCACACAGCTACACAAGAAAATGCATAAGGATAACAGCTATCATTTTAAATATTTGACAGCAGTAAAATACTCTAAATAGTCTCTATTTATGGAGGAAATTGTCTCCAAAACCTTACTTTCAAAATCGTTCTCTTCTGAAGAAGGTTTTTCATTAGATTACCTGATGCACCTGGAATTTCCTTTTTTCAGATTTCCGTTTATTTCTCGTCGATTAATCTCCTAATATCAGAATTCATGTCCAGGGGACACAAATTAAGTTTTTATAAATGCAACTCGTTAAAACGGTGACAGTGAATGGCGATGAAACCTGACCTGAAATTATCAATTATACACATTGCATGACAGGGTGAATGTTAAGTTAATTTCATAAACTCAACAATTCAATATTTATCCTCTTTATTGAAAAGGGTTAATAGGAATAAAGTACCACAATTAAGATTATCTTTTTGTCTGCGTTAGCACGGTTCCATTTAAATATTCTGGAACACAATCGGAGAAGCATGCAAACTCGAGCGACAAAATCAAGAGACGAACCCATAAAACGATATATAAAACCCATTCAAAAGATGTAAATAAGTATTTATTGAATCCAATGAATTAATTTACATTTGACGTACACCCCTTATATTAACTTAGACCTTAAATTATTGTATCACGAAGCTCATATTGCGCGATGATTTAATTTCGGAAAGCAGATGCGAGTTTAAGGTATAACATAAGGTTGAAGTAAATATGTAAAAAAAGGGTGAGCGCCATTATTAAGATAAAAAAGTGACTCATACAGTTAGAGGAGAATGATATAAGCTAGGGAATCAAAACGGCAAATTTGAAAAACTTCTCGTTATTTCGCCATATCCGCAAGTAATAATGAAAATGGATATAAACTAATATTGCTATCGTCATCAATCCCATATTTTGTACAAAATATAGTATAGTTTTTGCAGGAGGCCAAAAATATTTTTTCCTTGCGCAGTGTCAATATCAATTTATCGGTTAAGTTTATGTGTAGCATTGAGCTAAATATAATTATTTTAGGAATTTTGTTAATCGGAAAATCTTGGTGGTTCAACGGGTTCTTAATAAGACTATTCTTATCTGGTTCAATAACTGAATAAACAAGATTGCAAATTGTAGGCACTTACAAGTGACTAATTATCGTCTGGAATATTTTTGGAAAACTGTGTTCAAGCAATTTAATTACATACAAACTGTTATCGCATTGCAGGATGAATGGACGGAGAGCAAAGGAATGAGCCCGAGGAGATTCCAACGACCGACAGAAACAGGAGGCGGCACCTGGACGGAGAACTTCGCAAACAGCCATTGCCTCTCTCCTCTCAACCATCGCAGCCAACTAGCGTGCAGGTGAGAGGGGAAGGTAGGTGTGGAGGGGGCGGGTGGGGTAAACCAGAGGGGACGGAGGGATAGACTAAGGAGAGGTATTGCTGAAGGGGATGGGTAAGAGAGGGGGAAAGACGTGAAACTGCCCCGCTTGTTACGAGCAAGGCCATCGCTTCTCCCCCTTGCCCTCCCTCCGCCTCCACCTCCTCCGCCCTCCTCCTCTTGGCTTCCCTGCCGCCGCCGTCACGGGGACGAGCCAGTTCCTCGGACCCGCTCTTCCTCCCGGCAGTCGAGACTTGTTTCCAGCGGGAATAACCACGCAGGCAGCACAGCCTCGTGCGAGTGTGAAAAGAGAGTTGAACTCTTCTCAGCCGTGGGTTTTTGACCGGCCTGTGGCTCGTACGTGTCGGCTATAAAACCAACGGATCCGCTTGCTTTCCCATTTCCGACCTACTTGAATAGCGCAGATTAACCTCACCAACTGCGTTTCCTGTGTCCACTTTGCAAATCGCTGGCCAAATCGCCACGTGTGAAATAAAAAGTGATTTCCTTTCCTCGAACGTGGAACGGAGCTTTTGAAAGACTGCTTTCGTATTCGGAGGAAGGGAATAATAACACGTGTGAGCAGGCAAGACCAGAAAGTCAGGGACAGCGCTAATTCAACTGGACAAAAGCGCTTACTGTGGGAACAATTGAGAAGAACGCGAAACCGCGGACTTGGAGAAGGAAAGGGAAGATTCAAAAAGGAAAGAAAAATGACGGTTTCATCGGGAGTTGTTTTTCTCGGAGGGGAAAGGAGGCTCGCTCGTAACGAGTAAATTGGATGCCACTCTCGAATGGATACAGTGAAATGTGACTTGGATTAAGTGGTTTAAGCGCAGTGTTTGTAATCGGTGAAACGTTGACGACGAGGGAGATCGCTCACATCGCTTACTTCTGAAAACTCCCTATTAATTTGCAGCCAACACAATTCGCAGTTTTCAAGTAACGTGAGTGCATCATTTTCCCTAGTGAAAACCGTGTTGTGTGATTTGAGAGAAGAGAGAACGGGGTGAGAGAATAACATACTATGGATACCAGTGGGTGGGAAGGAGATCGAGCGGCGAGTTTACCACTAGTGTATAAACAATGACCCCTTCGTTGAGTTACCGCCCACCTATCCTAAAAACCCCGTCGTTTCCCGCAACCGCGAGTGCCGTGGGCCAACGAAGCCGCGCCCCGCACCCACCACTCGCGTGAGTGATGTCTGTACGAGGGATGACGTCAGGGACCAGGTCGCGACGCCGCGCTGGTCTGCCCCGCGCGCAATGCAACTAAACCCCATAACCCTTACGGCGCTAGGCGCCATCTTCGGCGTCCTCGCCGCTTCTTCTTTGAGCAAGGCGCTGCGTTACACGGCGCCGGATGAGTGCAAGTGGGTGTCTCTGCGGGATGCGGGAGGAGCGGGCTTCGGAGAGGTTGAGGCGACGTGGGAAGGAGCAGGAGAGGACCCAGACGACTCGGACGGAAGCCTTTTGGATGACGACGGGGAAGGGGACGACGAGGAGGTTTCCCTATTCTGCCGATTACGGACCATTAACAGCGAGTTGGAAAACACTAACTTCAGCGCGATCCAACCCAGGCACACGGCAGCGCTGCGCCTCGAGTGCTCCGACGCGCTCTTCTTCCAATCCTCTTTGCGCACCGACTCCTTCCGCGCCCTTACCTTCCTCAGAACATTGTCCATCGAGTACTGCAAGCTTGGGTCCCTGCCGGCGGGTGCGTTCCGCGGCCTCACACGCCTTCGCCGTCTCACCCTGCGGACGCACAACGCCGACTGGTCGGCGCTGGCGCTCGACGTTGAGAAGGGAGCGTTCTCCGCATCGGATCTCCCGCGCCTCACGCACCTCGACCTCTCCGAGAACAACCTGTGGTCCCTCCCGCCCTCTGTTTTTTGCCCACTCCCCCTCCTCAGAACCCTCAACCTCACCAAGAATCGGCTGCGTGATGTCACGCCTTTCAAATTCACCGCACCCGAGGGTCCCGGGAACCCTTCCAGTATACTTGACATTCCCCACTGCGGTGCGCGTCTCCAAGTGCTTGACCTCTCAAATAACAGTGTTGAGTCTCTGCCAGCGGGTGCGTTGTCCGGACTTTCACGGCTTCGCGAGTTACGACTCGAGGGTAACGCCTTGTCCTTTGTCGCAGACGGCGCGTTTCAAGGACTTACGTCACTGGCCGTACTCCGGCTTTCTCACAATCGCCTTTCGAGCCTTCCACCTGAACTATTTGCAAGCAGCCGTGACCTACGCGAAATTCATCTCTCTAACAATTCTGTTTCTGTTTTGGCTCCGGGATTATTGGCTGGTCTTGAGCGGTTGCAATTACTTGATCTTTCGCAGAATGAACTGACAAGCGATTGGGTTAATGGCGCAACACTGGCTGGATTAGTCCGCCTTGTTGTTCTTGACATTTCACACAATCGTCTCGGTCCACGAATAGACGCAGCTGTATTTAGGGATCTTTATAGTTTACAAATACTGCGTCTATCAGACAACGTCATAGAGGCATTACCCGAAGCAGCATTTTCTGCTCTGGCAAATTTGCACACCCTAGTACTATCACGAAATAGGCTTGTAGCTGTCAGGCCGGCCCCGGCAATACCACCTGTTGGCATGGCGACTGTAGGTACAACATCAACAAAGCCAGAAACCTCTCCATTCTCAGGTTTAAGGGCATTGTCGCTGTTGGCTCTTGATGGAAACTCCCTAATGACTTTAGAAGCGGACGCTCTGTCAGATTGTGCAGGATTACAAGACCTGCACATCAATGGAAACAGGCTTAGGGTAGTTCCACCTGGATTATCAACAACTCTTCCCCAGTTGAGAACAATAGATTTAGGAGAAAATGCAATAACGGCTATCGATAACACATCCTTCGCTCCAAATGGGCTTCCACATTTATACGGATTACGTCTAACAGATAATTTGATGGTTGAACTTAAAAGAGGCGCTCTAAAAGCATTACCTGCACTAAAAATCTTAAATTTGTCACGAAATAGATTATCTTACATTGAACCTGGTGCGTTTGATGACAACCAGGCCTTGCAGGCGGTACGGGTGGATGGCAATCAACTAACAGAAATAACAGGCCTATTCTCCAAATTGCCAAATTTAATTTGGTTGAACGCATCTGACAATAGGTTAGAATGGTTTGACTATGCACTTATTCCCACCGGGTTGCAATGGCTAGATATTCACAGTAATTCCATTGCAGAGTTAGGAAGTCATTTTGAATCTGAATCAAAATTAAAACTTTCGACACTAGACGCAAGTAGTAATAAGCTCACAGAATTGTCAGGAAATGCTGTACCAGATTCTGTTGAATTACTTTTCCTCGGAGACAATAGAATAGAGAGAGTGCAACCTTACGCGTTTTTCAGAAAACCTAATTTAACCCGAGTTGATTTAATGAAAAATAACATTACTCATCTAGGGCCAAATTCTTTGAGAATATCTGCAGTCTCTCATACGAGAACACTGCCAGAATTTTATATAGGAGGCAATCCTTTTGCTTGCGACTGCACAATGGATTGGCTTCAAAGGGTCAATAACGACGGATCAAGACTCAGGAACCAGCCAAGAGTTATGGACTTGAACAGTATATATTGTAGATTAGTGCACGGCAGAGGAAGAAAGTTCATGCCCTTAGTCGAAGCTGCCCCCTCTGATTTCCTCTGTCCTTATGAAACTCACTGCTTTGCACTCTGTCACTGTTGTGATTTTGACGCCTGTGATTGTGAAATGACCTGCCCTCCTGACTGCATCTGCCATCACGATCAATCATGGTCTGCGAATGTGGTGGACTGCTCCACGGCAGGATTACTTGGACTACCGGCTAGAATACCTATGGACGCAACGGAAGTTTACCTTGACGGTAATTCTTTAGGCAAAATCACAAGTCATGCCTTTATTGGTAGGAAACGTCTGCGGTCATTATTTTTAAATGCATCAGCAATAGACACAATAGCCAATAGAAGTTTTAACGGCCTCCCAGACTTAAGAATCTTATATCTGCAAGAAAACCTTCTAGGGGAGCTAAAGGGTTATGAGTTTGAGGGGTTGCCGGCATTACAGGAGTTGTATTTACAGGGAAATCGGCTAACATCGGTGGCAGCTACTACATTCTCACCCCTACCCGCGTTACAAATATTGAATCTCGAGAGAAATAGGATAATGTCATTCTCTGTATGGACCCTGGAGAGCAATACTGCACTCAGTTCCATCCGCCTTTCCCACAACCCGTGGGCGTGTGATTGTGACTTTTTGACCCATTACAGAGAATGGCTTCAGGCTGGTGCGGCCGACGCCGTAGATGACCTGAGTAAGATTCGGTGTTATTCAATAGGAAACAACACTAATCTGGAAGGTCACGCAACAAACACTTCAGTTATTGAGTCCGTGAGTGGCGACTGGGAGGAATCACTATTTAATGATCCAACGATCACCTCTTTCCTCCTCATTCATGATAATAATACTTCATGTGGACTGTGGGGTCAAAATGGGACTGGTTTTTCTTCGGGAAACAATTTCTTGACAGAACCACTGATCAGAGATTACCTACCGCTACTAATTGCAGCACTTACTGTGTTTGTTATTGTGACTTTCTTATCATTACTTATATTCATATACCGGCTTGAACTGAGAGTTTGGTTCCACTCTAGGTACGGTGTACGCTTATTTCTTTTTCCCTCCTCTTCATCCTCGATGGGAGCTTCGCAAATCGGGGATAGTGATAAACTTTTTGACGCTTTCATTAGTTATAGTAGTAAAGATGAGGCATTTGTGGCGCAAGAACTAGCACCCTCTTTGGAACCAAACTATAAGCTCTGCCTGCATTACAGGGACTTTCCTGTCGGTGGTTATATAACAGACACTATTGTGCAGGCGGTTGAGTCGAGTAAGAGGACGATAATGGTGCTCTCCGAGAATTTTATTAGGTCCGAATGGTGTCGTTTCGAGTTCAAATCGGCACATCACCGCGTGCTTCGAGACAGGAGACGCCGCCTCATCGTCATTATCCTCGGAGAGGTGCCACCGGCCAGAGAGTTGGATCCGGACATCCGCCTCTACCTCAAAACCAACACGTACCTCCAGTGGGGAGACAAGCTGTTTTGGGAGAAGCTGCGGTACGCCTTGCCGGACGTCCCTAACAACAGGCGGCGTGGAGGAGGAGGCGGTGGGGGGGCAGGTAAGAGGAACCAGAGGCACAACTCTAACGTTCCCGCAGTTTCCAACAACCCGACGGCGCCGCCCCAAAACGTACCCTCGGTAACCATTTCTGGAAATCCTCAAAACAGGGCGGTAGCTATTCACATTTGATATAACTAGTTGAGAAAACTTTTTGAATGACACTTTATAAAAAGGCAAAGAAAATGCCCCATGTTTGTGATCAAAACTTGTATAAATATGCGTGAAAAAGGGCAGTGTAAAATACTTGATTCTCTAGTGCATCCGTGTGGTAATTCCTGTGTGTTTGTTTGTGTGTGTGTATGGTAGATACGAGAATTAATGGCATAATTTTAAAGCAGCTAAATACTTTATTTTGACTGAGTAAATAAACATTTTGCTGTCGAAATGATGTATGATAATGTATACGACTGATTTAAATATTTAAAATTATAACTTCGGCAGCTTTTCTTAATTTAAAATTTCTTAAAACCATATAGAATGCCAGTGAACTTTCTCCATAACTTCCATGTTCTATGCATACAACGAAAATGCATAAGTTGCATGAAAAGATTTCTTATGAGTGTGATGATGTGTGCCTAATGGTGTGTGTTATGTTCCACAGATGTGAAAAAATAATGAGTCAATTAGTCAGCCCCAAGTGATATTATGAAAAAACCTCCCTTATACTAAGTGCAGTGAATCATCCCGGCAGTGTCATCGAAAGATGGTGGACGGGTATTAAAAAGTGATTCTGCAGTGCTCACCGATTTCGGGAGAGTGCGGTCGGAGGAAGAGCCAACGGCTGCCGCGAGGCGACCGGTGATAGTGACTGGTGGTCAAGGTGTCCGTCTGCACGAAATGGGGGAGGAAGAAGTGGGAGAGACGCGCGCCCGGGACGTCGCTGCTCGTCGTGAGCCGTGAGTGTTCTGTGATGCGCATAAGGACATAAAGGATTCACGCGCAAGGTACAGGTTGTGATTTCCGTCGTGGGTTCCACTAGTCGGCGGAGGGAGCTAAGTGCATGGAAGGGAAAATGGACGGTTTGAAAATATATAATCGCCCCTGTCGCCAAATAATAATAATTTATTGTAAAAAATTTAAATCTACGATAATCTTAGTGTTGAATGTTGAAAATCCTCAACGAAGTTTCCTGTCCTCCATGATTTGTTTTGCCAATAGCACACTCCCTTATTTTAAGAACACTGAACTATATACATGATTGACGGTGTGAAGGAAAAGCCTTGTCGTAAACGAAGTTTTGTATTGCCTGTACATTTTTCTGCTTTTCATTTAAATGTAATTGTTTATTATGCTTGTCACTATGGTGCTATAACCACTTCATTTCCACTGTCAGAGATCGAACTATTGAAACAAGTGTTCATGTCTTAAACCCTTTCCAGTCAAAAGGATAATCTAACATACAACGCGAGACTGTTACTTTTTATGGAAAATAAAAGAAATCATGCTATATTAAAATGCGTATCTTATCATTTTAAGTTAATTTCCTTTACATTGAAAAAGTTGCCTGAAATAACTATTCTGCCTCAGACAAAATTGAGAGAAAGCTTACACGATTGATGTAATAGCCAATATACAATATTAAAGAATGTTGCAAAATAATTCCAATGAATTTTGCCAATAATGTCAGAAGATTTTATAGCTTCTAGTAAATTTCTGTTCACGTTCAAGATACTTAACAAATTTTGATGTTTGAGTCAAATGCAAGTGAATGATCAAACGGTACCTTATTTTGATTCCCTTAAATTTACAATTTGCCTGAGGTGGTATATTGTACAACGTTATTTCCACTTTAGACAACAAAGAAAATCCATTGCTCGCAGTGCATTACATTTTTAGTAACTTACAGTATGAACGTTGCCCATGCAAGTGAATACATCAAATTACTAACAAGTATCCGGTACAATGATTTTGTAAAATAGATTGATGCACTTACATGTCTGAAATGCATATTTTCAAAGGAATAACAAAGAGTGACCAATTTACAGAATTTCACATTTTGAGGCTCCAGTGCACCCAAAGTGCACCTTACTTTTTAAGTATCGCTATCAACTAACCTGTGGTGATATCTATCACCATAAGGCTTAGTTTGTTACGATAATTGAACAAGTATTTAAATAAGATATATATATATATATATATATATAACAACTGAGAAACAACAGTTAACGGCACTATGGAATGTGTAGCACACAAATTATTGAAAATAACTACTTACTGCAATATATCCAAGAACAGGGCTTGCAAGGCACTTTCAATAAGCGGAAATAACCAGTTGTACATATATTCTGTCAGCAATTGGACAAACCTCATCCAATGAAAACAATTCCAAGGCCTTAGTTAAACTAGAGAACTGATTTAAACATTACTCTAAATATAGCTACTCAAATTAAGAATGTTTGGTTGGCCATGTTTACACAGATATATTTTATTCCTAAAAGGAGTAGTAAAAGGCACTCATACCTAATTCAGATAGAAACAATACAAAATAATATTCCTCCCGAGGCGAATGTAGGAACTTCATACAGGAGGGCGTAAAATTTATTTAACCAAATGAGCGGGTAATTATGCTATTTTTATTCAAATCATGTCAAAATGATTGTCTTTTATTATTTAAGTATTTAAACATAACAGTTCGCTAATCGCAATTCTTGCATAACGGGTTCACTCTTTCATAGTCCACTACTACACACTATAGATTTTGCATGTGCACTGGTGAGATACTGAGAAAAATGTATGTATACCCACCACCGCAAGGGTGTTAAGTGTAAACAAATGAAAAACACTACAACTACAAAGGAACAGATAGCTATCGGCGAGATCGTGGACGGGATAGTCCACGGATAGGATAGTAGGTCCGTGGAGCCGCCTTCGTAATAAGTGGGATTAAAGGGGCGAAGGCGAGTTATTCCACATAAGATTTGAGGCCACACAAAAAAAGGAAGGTAAAGATCTGGTTAGGCCAAAGTGGGAGGGAAAGAAAGGAGAGAGATTGAGAGAAACAACAGGGAGAGAAGGGATGCGCGATGGCAGGGGGCGGGTAGAGGTTCTGTTGCGAGAGAAGGTCGACGAGGAGGCAGGAAGGCAGGCGGGAAAGGTTCGTGTGGGGGACGGGAGGGGATTGGGCGGCTTCGCTCACCGCCATGACTGCGATAGGCGCTGGCCGACCGACCGACCGGCCGGGGAAGAAGCGGCGGCTTGAGGTAAACGGCGGAACAGAGAGAGCGAGTTATGGATCTTTAAAACAAGAGGATTCGCTACGCAGCAGGGCAAGAGAAATGGAGGAAGGGCTGGGGAGAGAGAGTGCAGAGGAACGAAAACTACCGGGAAGTTTTTTTTCAGGGTTGGCACCTAACTAACATGGCCACCCAATAGGATTCGGTAGGGTGGGGTGGCATAAGTGAGAGAAAAAGATTCGTGCTCAAACGTGAATAATGCTTTTTGGTTTACTTTAAAGGTGTAGCCTTCCGGTTGGAGACTTCAACGACCGCCGCGCCGCCACAGGTTCGCACGCTGTACACATTCTCGCACCGGCTGAGTGACACTTTTATGGTAGCATTCTAAATCACCGTGAAGAGGCCACCTGCTTTTGTTTACAAGAACATATGTAGATTACTGGCCAACGAAGGGCCATCTCATTTAAATCTACAGAGACATGAATATGAAAGTGACTAAAATTCTACAATGAATATGGCAATAAAATATTGATAAACATCATTGAGGCTAGTGCAAACAAAGATAACTTTTCTAAATCAATTATTTAGCAGACATAATCAGAATTAGAAAACAACTGCAAAGTTTGAAGTTGAGACAGTAAACTTTATCTTGCTTTCTGATAATATCTTCATTGTGCTGGTAAACATATCAGTAAAGAGACATGTCTCTGACATGTACATGTAGGATGTGTACCTGTACATGAATGATATCGAACTTATTATTTGTTTAGGAAATTAAAATCACTTGAATTAAGTCTTAGCGACAGATTATTTTACGATGATACTTTGAACCAAACTCGCCAAGATTAAAATTTAATGCGACTTAAGGTCCGCACTCTTGGAAGGCCACGGCGGTCTAAAACATGCAGACGGTGGATTGAGTAATAAATATGTAAATAATTTGTCCTGATCTTAGTTTTAATCCTCGATTGGCTTAAATAACGTAGACGATGAAAAAGATGGAAGCAATTATTTTCACGTTAGACTAACGAAACATTCCATTCCATTGATGATGAAGTCCTTAAAAACCTATAAGAGGGGTAATCAATCATAAAATTTTCCCAAAATCTAAATACAAATAACTGATACTTTAAAAAAACAACCTTAACCATGGACTTATGAAAAATTACGAAACCATCCCTTCACTCAAACATCCAGGCTACGCAAACGCCTTTCCCATCCTCGCCGTATAATCGATCAGCATTTATCTCCCCGCGAGTTTCATTTTTTTTTAAATCGGCCCTTACACGAAGAGACGTCGACGAAGAAGGCGGCCGGCTCGGAAGAGGGCCGAGGGAGGGAGAAGAAAGAGGCTGAGGAAGGTTTTGCTATTTCCCGTGACGTCACGCTCACTCCATTTATGCAAACCCGGCGCATGAGAGGGTGTGAGAGAACGATGGGGTGAGAGGGGGGTCAGAGAGTGGAAGGCTGAGAGAGAGAGAGAGAGGCAGACGAGTTGGGCCCTTTGCGTCCGGATGATGGAAATATCGGATGGGAGGGAACTAGTTAACGGGGAACGCACACTGAATAGACTGGCCGCGGGACGAAGGAGCAGAAGGGCGGAGGGATGGAAGGGGAAAGAGGAGGGAGGCAGGAGAGGCGGAGAGAGAGGAACGGGGATGTATCGAAGGGAGATGATTGGAAGCTGGAGTGTGGAAAGGCTGTTCACCATCGTTAGGCCGTCTGCGTTGAGCCGTTGAGGAGTCTTTTTCCCAAACGGCCTACAAGACGCCCGCGGTCATCTCCCTGGATGCGCCGGCATTCCGTTAAAAAAAAACACTGTGAGGATAAGCTCACTCTGGGTCAGGATGGACGGGTATAAAAAACCACCTACGCCTCTTCGACTATGGAACGTGCAGGAGGAAAAAATAAGCTCACGTCTATAATATATTCTTAGGTTGCATGCCTTCGCCACCTTATGGTATTGGTTTTTGGAACATACGTGGCTCTAACCTCACGAGCTCGCTTACACAATACTCGAATAAATCGTCCGAGGGGGCTTCTTTTTGAAATAGCAACACGTAACGGATTCCACGCTGTAAATCTCGGCTATCTCTACGTTTAAATCAACCGCTCACTCTTATTAACTTTGAGGGGAATGTGAAACAGCATTTCAGGTCCGAGGATGGGATGGGGGCAATAAATAAAATACATAATACAGTGCGCAAAAACAATGCCGTATGGAGTATTATAGCGATGAAAGGGGGAAAAAGAAATGAGCTAAAGAGATAAACATCTTCATTACGGATATGCCCACGCTCTTTCTTAACATCTTTCATTCTTTCTATGCCTATAAAAATCATCTTCGCGTTGCACGAGCGAAATTTTATCTCTAAAATAACCTTTCAGTTACAATGTCGTCCGAGCAGATAAATTTTCATTATTATTAACGGCAAAAGGTACGGATAACAGTATTAATATTTGGTTAAGTAATGTAGAAAAGGAGTAGCCTGAAAAATGCGTGTGAACAATGTGAAAAAAACGAAAAGTACCGCCAGCACAGTAGGGGACGGAGGATGTACAATAAAAAATATTGAACTGATTCAAACAACTTATTTATCTGATATATTTATCTCGTAAAACCCATAAAAACATCCATTTTAACATTCCGTAGCCTGAAATAGCACCGAAATTAAAATGAATTTTAAATTCCATTCATGAAGTATCTCAAATATATACACAATCAATAAAAGCTCTAGGGGAAAAAGCAAAAGGTCACAGTTCACACACTAAAAAATAAACGAGAGAAAAAAACTGAAAACATAATGAATTCAGAGTAAAATGATTTCAGGGATTAATTCATTAGATAGGCGGGGTAAGCAATAAAAAATTACCTCGCAAGCTGGGATTTCTTGAGCACATCCCAGATAATGCATATTAAAACTGCATTACATTAAGTGACAAGTAAGTACGCGGGATATACTATTCTCTGGCCTAAGAACTTGATGTAAAATGCGGTAGGACAATTTCAGCATTTCTTGAATCTTGCAGACAAAAGGCGGGAATACATTGAATGCCTCATGAACTAATTCAAATACTACAGCAACAAAAAGTCAGCACGATAGCATGCCGCATTTACCACGTAGAATATAGCTCTTCATTTACGTAAACTAATATTTTCCAATTTTTATGAATATAGATTTCTTTTAAATATACGCAGAGAATTTTACCCATAAAATTATTCACAATTCAGCTTTCAGGAAAGGAACTGACACATAAATTGCATAGAACGTTACAATGTTTCGGCTTTCATATGAATTACAGGATATGTTTCGGAAAACACATACGGGTAACTAGAAGGAGATAAAAAGAGTTCACAGGGAAACAACAAATACATCGAGAAATCTATTCTGTAAAGATTGTGCGGGAAATAAAGGAAAGACGCTGCAATCTAGACATAAAGCGTACGATAAGCAAAACCTACAAAACGCAACAAGGAAGTAGATCTATGAAACGAGCGGATGATGCTGCCATGTCCACGAAAAAAAATGACGAAAACTGTTCTGAATAAGATATAATAGCGTTTAATAGAAACCAAAGGATACAGTCGAAATTAACAAGCAAGCAACGTGTGAATGGAAAGATAATATGTCTCACACAGAGTAAAATATCAATAAGAAAATACCGTGTATATGAAAGATTAAAAAGTACTGAATCAAATCACAAGAATCCCTTACGATAGGAACTAATTATATCGAACTCATTAAGAGCAGAATAAAAGTGTTTTAAAAAGCCTTGGAAATCAGCACTTCAGCTGGCTTGGTGAAGTGCTGATTTCCAGCTGATTATGCTATACATATATATATATATATATATATATATATATATATATATATATATATATATATATATATATATAACGGTGAAATAACTAAACATCGCTTTAATTCAAATCTGCCTCTAAAAATCGCAAGAAAAAGAGTAAAAATCTTATTTCCAGAGAAATACTGAAGGCGAAAAAAGTCAGAATTATTAAGTGATAATAAATAAGCCAATTACGGAAGGTAAATAATAACAGAAACATAGTAAAAGGCGCAGCTGCACAATAAAGTTACTTTTCTATAGTTAGAACGTGAAATTTTATTCTCTCACCAATCTGGCCATTTACATCCTTTACACACTCCTAGAAAGTGACAATAAATACATAATTCACCAACGTAAACGATAGGGAAATATTTTTTGCACCGCAATAATATTTTAAATGGCTTAGCCCTTGAACGTGAATGTGTATCTGACTCAATGTATCTTCGAACGATTACCAAGTATTTTATGCATTATTTTCTTCGCCATCACATCAAATGAAACAATATCGAAAAATGAGCTGGAGGGAGCACATATGTAAAATAATACACATTCATGATCTTCAGACATGACCATGCTATCACACTAAACGTTATTTGTTCCATAAAACTTAAAAAGTTGCATCATTTGACACTATCGTATCAGTAAACGTTTTTTTATTTTGATAAAATGAGCATAAATTATGGATAATTGCAATCAAATGTAAGATACATGAAGGGATAAAGAAATTGGGATTGTTAAACTATATAATACACAGAGTATGATATAATGTTGCTTATTCAAGGATACTCCAAACAAAGCGGCATGAGAATACGTAGGCACATCTAACCTTGCACGTCTAAGGTTCAAGGTAATAGCGTTCCACTTTCGAGTCGGTCACTCAGGATTTATGATTTATATTTGACAACCTCTTTACTTTTATTTTTAGGTGAAAGCAACACGCGTCCAACGAGATGGATATTCATAACTTTCTAGAATATGAAAATAAATTACCAATAAATTTGAGAAATTGTACTATAAATGATAAGTATCCACAGGAAAAGTAGATCCACTAAAGAAAACAAAAAACGCCAATGAAAAGATACTCATTCTACACAAAAGTAAGGTAACAAAGTAAATACTAAAATTAGCATTGATCTTGACTGATGCTTTCTAAAAGCGGCATCTGCAGAAAATTAGCGCGTAGAATTTGCTGAGGGTGAGAAGTATCGTTTACCTTAGGAACTAAATCCTTTGCACAAAGCTTGTCAAGTGCCCTGGTAGAGAAAAGTACTACAAAATACGTTGAACAATAATCCAAGCTTTGCTTTACCAACAACATACCTTAGCATAACTTTAGAAAACCATTTTTTTCCGAATGACTACTATCTGGCTTCATCTTAAGAGTTCAACAGTAAGAAGTAAGGGAACTAAAATGGGAGTCTGGTTCACTCACGTGAACAAAACTATCAGAAGGAACGGTCACCGTCGTCGTTTGCGAGGTGGCTTATTTTATGTTGCTTTGTTTTCATTGCATTTCAACTATTGAACTACATATTATATAATGATTCGATTAGTACTGAGCTGAAAGGTCCCCAGTGAAAAATTAATTCTCTCCTTAACAATGCCAAAGCTTACTAAAGACTTTCCTAATTTGTTGTGGAAATTTGTACCAAGCATATCTCAGCGTTCAGATATAATGGCACCCAGTTTTATGTGCTTTAGTTAAAAACGCTCAGATTTAAGAGTTCTATAAGTCACACGACTTAGATTTGGGAACTATTTGTAGAAGTGGTTATATTATGTTGATGCCACGACGATAGAGACTCGCCATACTGTAATTTTTACTGGCCATCCTGTTTCCCCCGCCACACGCCCTTGCGGGGTATTATGTAGATGTAGATCTAAGTTCCGTTACAGAAAATAGACTGCAGGATAACAACACGCAATACCCATGCCGGATGCGAAATTAGAACGCCAATACTACGCCAAGGCCTACTTCAGCCAACAATCGGGTCGTTATGAAGGAAAATGATATGCTTTTCAAGTTTATTCTAAGTGCAGAGAAAAAAAAATATTATTCTAATAGTGGGTACCGAAAGAAATGAGGAAAATAAACAGCTAGAAAATACGAAAACTTTGAATAAGCTTTGTATCAATGGAGGCCAAAAATACGAGTAAATTAAACACACAATTAGATAAGAAATTGAATATTATGGAGCAAAATACGCACTCTATCCTAAAGTGGACTTTACTTTTATTGTGAAGAAGGTGGGGATAGTGAATAACAATCATGAGAACCTCAGTCATATGAGATTTTTTTCATTTAGAGATGTCATTATTATTTATAGAATTCATTCAACTATTCATGTACCTAATCAATCATGAGGCGACGAATGAATTTTCATTTGTAGGAATGGAATCTGAGAAAGTTACAACAATTGACAGAAAGGAAAGTTTATTTCAACTCGAATACGAGAAACGCAACGGTGTGCAAAATGCGCGAACGGGGGTAAAACCATTTTCCGTTACATTCACGAGTGAACAGAGAATTGAAAGGATGTAATCAGCAATACGATCATAAAGCAATGCATAATATATGTGAGACGCTAGAACAAATAAAAATACACAATGAGCCAACAAGGATCGATAACTTGAGGTTACTCTTCATTTTAACTATAAAATATCACAGTCACTGATAGAGTTTTAGCGGACTGAACTCTCAAGCCCAAAACTAAATAATTACCTGAATTGTACGAAAAAGAAAGATTTAAAGAATTTTCATTGGTAATCTGAGTAAATTTTTCTTGCGCCGGTTCTCATTTTTTTATTTCTGTATCTCATAGTTGGTTATGCATAGTGTCTACAGTGGTGTACTAATTTAATCCACACTTTAAAATGAATGCAAGTAAGATGACAATATAATGATTCATAAAAAGTAGAATAAAAAAAGGAATTCAAGGTTAACTACTTAATACATAAGGGCCGCTCATTGATGAGGCCTTCATTACTTAATATATGAGAGCTGTTCAATAAGAGGCATCATATATTGTTATTCGCATAAATTATTGTGTATTATTTTAATTTTATTCTACATTTTTACCTTAATGTGAAGTATAATTAAATGCAAGTTTCAATGATTTGACTGGGTACTGCGCTCGCAGCAGCCGATTCATCTTGGAGGGTGCTCAGGTCGCCTACAGCAATAGCGTAAATAACCAGGTTGATCAATCATCGTACCTAAATTAGATGAAATCTATTGCATATTTTTGAACTGGAAAAATGACAAACTAGTTGTTTTTGTTATTTTAAAGTACACACATGTATCCGCATACAAAATTTAGGGAACAAATAATCTTAGACTTGAATAATGCAACATAAACCTTTTCACGGTAGGTGTTGGTAATGTCTATAAAATGTGTACGTGTTAATAATCATGTCTGAGACAATGTAATGAATATTTCGTCGATTCCTAGTGGCTCTCCCAGTAAAAACGACCAAATTTGTCATTGAAAAGTGACTATTAATTTGATTATTCACGTTAATGGAATACTACAACCGTAGCTGCCGAAGATATGAATACACAACTGTATAAGGATCAGTCACAATACCAGGAAATTTAAAATGTAATCACTCTTTCTGCTCACAAGTTCAGAGAGAAAAGAATTTACGAAGATGGAGGTAAAATTATGGCATGCAAAATATTCTACGCTCTTAAAAGAGCAACACTAATTATTACAAAACTGTACAAATTGATAGTCGAAATGCAATCTCAGGACTTTAAAAAGGGAAATTATGCATTGCTGTCATTAGTTTTAGATTCATATTAAAGCTAAAAATAAAACAAATTAATAAATAGAAATTATGAGCTAAATTCATATTTAAAAGTAAAATTACACGTGGCGCATGATTTTTAGTCTTGATGTCTCAGGGCGTTGATTCTGCTGAGACCTCATTCACTCGTGATCATTAGTGAGAAAATACTAACTTTAATTCATCATTATCGTCAAATTGATACACGTGCCATAATGATAATAAATAGAATACTTAATATGCAATATAAACTCTAGGTTCTCATTTAATAAATGTTAATGAAACGTATCCGGTGCAGGTAGCAAATAAAATATTCTGTATTATCCGAGTACTCAAAATTATAGCAGTACATAAGAATATTGAACACCCACATGAAAATTATTTTTAAAGACGATTACAACATTGTTAATAACTAATAAATATGCACTTATTCAAGTTTTAAATGTTTGATTAATAGGATATTTTTCAATACAACCTTAAACGTATTTTCCATGCATAGTTTCGATAAGGCATAAATAGAAGGTTTCGGGGTCGTTTCAATTAATAAGATTGACAACTATTCGTAGTACATGGAAATGTTAAAAATAATTTCACTGATATCTTTTATTTTTTGATCGCTCGATAATTAAATAACTATTAAGTTTGTGGTTTTAAATTCGAAGTCACATCTATGTTTTGTTAGGACCACCACTGAAAGTAAACGGCACAGAAAGTAAATATGAGTGATATGAGTAATATGACGATTGCATGCCAGAGGATTTATTCTGTCATGTGACGAGGTAGGCCAACAATGAATATTAATGCATTTACAAATACAATAATTTAACATCATAGATAGTCCCGAAATATTTGTTTTAATCGAGTGATTAATTATCTGACGTGTTTCATTAAGAATTTGGGCTCCTATCAATTCACTATGCCTTAATTTAAGATTCAATCTGTGCACAGGGAAAGTATTTTTAATTCGCACATTAAAAAAATGTCGTTTCATTAATTGGATTAGGGTGAACTCGAACACTGAATGATACAACTCCAAGAGGTAGATACTTAAACAAGGCACAAAGCCATTATCAGCATCAAAGCTTCGGAAGGGTGAATTGACGATATTGATGACTTGGCAGACGAAGAATTAGATCATGTCATAGTTTAGTATTATAATTGATTTCCTTGATTTAACTGAAGCATAATTTTGAAGCATGCATTGAATAGAAACGAACTAATATCATTACATTGTCTCATCTGCTCGTCTGAAAACGATTATTTTTCTACCTGTAACAATAACGAATAACTAATTACACATAATGCCGCTTTCCGTGATATAATTACTCCCAATCACAGTTTTACCAGGGAGGAACTATCATCCGCAAGTTTAAAACACTAATTATATACTCTGGAAACATTTAGTATGAAAAATCATCAATTGGACAAAGAGAAGGAGATTTGGTAGAAAAATAATAGATTTTCGATAGCGAGATGGCGAGAAATTTCTGATATTCAATTCTCACATTAATTGGAACGAATAACGATACTAATTTTATGTTCATCAATATTAATGGAAAGAAAAGACTGATAAACACAGTCTGCGCTATAATGATGAGTGATAGTAAAGAGAAAAAATACCAGTCATTCTTTAAATCCATTCTAAATGTGGATTTGAAATCCATGGCCATTGCGAGGCTGAGGCGTGAAAAACATGTCATTCGTAAAATATTTCAGAGGCACCAAAACAGCAAAATAATAAATTTTATAATTATAATTCGTAAAATTTTTCACTAAATCATGAATAAATAAGGTAGATTCAAGATCAATAAATTGGATCACCATTCTGTAAGACTCGATTGACATCCAACTGGCAAGTAAGCAACGAAAGAATATTATTACACATTCTGAAGGGCGTATGGCCCCGCAAGCTCTTAGTAAAGGTACAATAGGAAATCGCAACCAGAACCGAATTTGAGTTACGAATTTCATCCGCGAATTAAGGAAATTTTAAAGGACCTTTTGTAGTGCATATAAGATTCTACGATTGGGCTGTAAAAACTACGAGGGTGTTCAATGTTTACTCTTTCCGCAGTGATGTTTCAGCTTAGTCAATGATTCCGAAACGTATAATATTTGTAGGAAGGTAGGTGATATGGTGCTTTAGAGGTGCATCGAATACATAGGTAACTACCCACATTAAGCTTACATCATTAAAAACTATATGCAACTCCAAAATAAATCTGGTCGAGAGTTTTAATTACTGGATAAAATAATACTAAAACTTTAATGCATATATTTTTATTATTGATCTTCTACCGGTTAAGGTAGGTTTTCAGTATAGACATCCAATACAATTAATTGAACAACGATACATTTACTTGCTCTCCTAGCAAAAAAACAATCTGATATCGGACACTACAGTAAGCCCCCTTCAATTCTGTTTCCTTCCTCCCTTCATTTGATCCAACATGTCTATCCTATCTTTACTTGTTATTATTAATTTATTGTATAGCTATTTAAAAACATTCCCCTACATAAGCGATAAAACTTCGGGTGTAGCGAAACAATTAAGAAAGAGAAACAGAGCGACCGCCAAGTACATTGTTGATGGCCTAAACATACATAATCGAATCTTGACGGATTTCTAGAAACTAATTAACTTTGAATAATAAATGTATGCCTGAGTTTTAAAGGATCAACGAACAGCATATAAGAAATAAATGACAGGAGAGCGTGACTTCCCATCAACAGGCAAAATAGTCATTTACTCAGATACAAACGGAGACTTTTGTAAGCATAAAGTTGAAGTCTCCAAGCGCGAATAGAAGGAACATAGTGGATTCTAATTCCAGTTGAGTGTAGAGAATACAAGTGCAACAGTTGTATTCGGCCTGAAGTAAAGCCGCTTCACGGTCGCGTAAATTTCGATTGCCGTAGATGTTAATGTCTTCCCCAGCTCATACATACTACCTTGCAGTTATTGCATCCGAGTGGGCAAGGAAAATCTCTCACACATTTACATTCCTTCAATATGTAACAGGCTACAGGTAGAGAATGTGGCAGGGGATTTAATACACCATCTACGAAAAAGAAGAGCTAAAATGAGTAAAAACCTAATAATTTGTTCGTGTTTCTTTCTCCAGCTCTGATGTTGTGAAATATACGTGGGGAAAAAATAATACCATCCATCTTTTTGACAGTCTGATTTTGTCAATATAGCATATGCAGTGCATGGCGGGATTATTTCCTTCATTATGCAAGAATAATCTTAACACTGGTACCTTTTTATTAATTTTAATTTAACTTTGAGCCCTCGACCCCTCTGGAACTCCCATCCAAAATTGCGCGATTCTTTGTAATCTTTTGAAGAGATGTTTCGCTAAGAATGAAATCCTTATTTTGTTCATTCATTCATGTATCTTGAAAAAATATTTCATAGCAATGATTTTCCAATAATCACAGCTCATTTCATGTCAGGTGTAACTAATGAGAGACGGTAAACTTCCGACTATTTTTAGTCATTATACGTTGCCACTAAGCATTTCACATATACTCATCACACTTGCACTCCCTTCTGTAAGGCGGCACTCGTAATGGGGATACGTGCTAATTCCATTGAATGGGAAAAGTAAGTGACCAAACATGTTTGGAGACCTCTGTACCAGACAATTAATTATAGAATTGCTCATTACCATGATACGGCCACCATCCTTCACACTAAATTAACGACATTATTTAGACAAATTGCTCCGAAAAATGCCTGCCTCGGAAAAATTATTTGGCCAAGGTTAATTTTAAACGCGTAAAAAGAGGGAAGCGAATTTTAGGAAATGATGAATCGGAGACTGGATTCCATTTCCTACAGGGAAAAATGATCTGTCAGATCAATCCCGGAAATCGCCTTTTCGCAGAAAAGCCAACTGGAAACAATGTTGAATGTGTGCTTAGACGGTTTCTTCTATTGTCTGCCTCATATAAAACTAACTTAAACTCCTAGTACAGACGGATAATTGCAACAGACTGCATTAACAGACGGATAGATATATATGGCGTTCAAATTTAGCGATGAAAATGCTTATTATATAAACAATTTTAATGCTCATACTGCGATGAAAAATGAAAGCGGCGCGGAAAAAGTTACAATTTTATTTTGTTCGTAGGTTACTAATTTGAGAAAATTATTTTGTAAGAAACTATTCACTCGTGTATTCTATGAAGCATTATTAACATAAATGCTCACTACTAAATATGGGACAAAGTATCAGTAAATTTTAACGAAATGACGAATAATCCTAAAGAAATGCTGTTAAACACTGGGTGATGTGTTAATGTGCCATGTTGTCTATCACAAGGGCATGTAGGGGCCAGCATCACTCATTTCAGAAGTATATGGTTTTAATTTCAAGCATAACGAGAACATATAATGTAACTAATCATTAAAAGCACAGTTTTCGCGAATGCTGGAATCGCGTGCGACAAAAACTAAGAAGTAGAAAAATAATTATCTTGTAGCAGCAACAGTATGAAAAATCTATAGGTGGTAACCTTTTCTGATAACTAAATAAAATTCCTAGATGCTTAAATTTAACTTCTTCAACTTAGATCAATCTAGTGAATAAAGCCCTCGGGTGCCAGCAAAGAGGCATCCACGAATATTGGCCATTCGGAGATAATATTCCCATACTTTAACACAAACAACACTACTCGCAAATAAATTTTCTCCATTCTAGATATTACACTTTACACGAACAATATATACTTTTATGGAAACTTTTTTATCCGTCTCTCTCACACATGGATTATCATTCGAGTGACTTCTGATATAAAGCAATAACCCGAATATACCATATTTGGAAGTTTGCAGTTAAAAACGGTTCACGACGCAAAGATTTCGTTAACTTCGTTGTATTTATTCGCATTAGGAGAATCACATTGAACTCTTTCTAGGAGCATGGATCTTCAATCATTCAGTCATTTTTTGGAGCTTATGCCCTTCGCGTTCGTCGTAGAAGCACTAAGCCGACGCAGTTACATCCCTACTTGTTATGGGAATCCAGGAGTACTATTTTTTCACTTAGTCTACGCGCTAGCTCTCAATCGAGTTAAAAGTTTGATATCTGGCACTCTAGCTCTCCCGTCTATGCTTGATGAAAACTCTCCCAGCAAAAATAAAATGAAGTACATTGATGCTGATGTAGCTAAATCAAATTCCATCAATGCTGATGATCTCCAGCCAAATTAAATTGCAGTTTCCGGACTCCTTACGCAGAAATAAAGCAAAGAAAGTGAATTATTATGGTAACGATGAAATACTGACTCCATGACTAATGTTAACTATCAGGGCAGGGTTAACTCTTAATATGAAAGAATACAATAATGTCACCCAAGCACGTAAGTTTTTTCACTCTGCCTACTTTGTATATTTTTAAGCACATGTAATTCACTAATTCTTTCAAATTTAATTAATATTGAACCACATTTAGTTCATTATTTTCATTTTAAACCCTATCAAAATCGTTGAGAAAAACGGGTGGTCAACACCCGTTAACAAGTGAATAAGTTTTAAAATTGTAATTAAATCTGACCTATGGCACATGGATGGACTCCGCAGGTACTCCAAAGAGAGATTTTTAAACTGATGGCTATTTCGTTATCAACATCCTAATTGTTCATTAATATCAATTGCTGCTGCTCACAAATTTGAAATTTTACAGCCACAGAATTCTGAATTCTCTGGAGATAATGAAACTTGTTTCTATAAATTCACGTTCGTTTGCTTCTCAATTTTGGCGTAGAAAAACTCAATAACTGGATCTGAAAACGTAGAACCGTCACCACATTTGATTCATTTACGCTGGACTAAAAATGAATTTAATCTACGTTTTTGATTTTATTGACATGTTGCATTATGAAATCCAGTCACACGCCCACATTTGGATTGTGGAGAAGTGATTTGACTGTGGGAAGTGAACCTTCTCAATACTGCTACGGATTTTTGGTGTGGCGCTCTCTTCTTCTTGAAATCAAAAGAATATCTTAAGATTATTTCCCATGGTAAAACCAAATTGCCTAAACGTACAGGTGGGAAAGAATTTGTAGGTTGTGCTAATTTTGTTTCTTAAGGTGATGCTTCTAATATCCGAGCTAAGAACCTCACTATCACCGAATTAATTCTATAGTGGCGTGTAGTTGAGTGATTTCGGATTAAAATAATAATCCAATAGAGAGAATTCCCAGTGATTATTAACTAATAATTACGGGTTCTCGTGGTTGAAATGTGTCAAAAAGCGACGTCAAAGATAATCTGCGTCCGCATTTGGATCTGCAGGCTGATATTAAATTTATTTTGGAAGGCGCTGAAGGAGAAAGGGATTCAGCTTGAAGAAATGAGATTAGGAACTTGAGGCTTATGGCTCGGGGAAAAAATATCATGGAGAATGATTTAAGGACAGGCATTAACTTATGAAATCATATTCATTTTTAAAGTTAACAAACTGAAATTTGGAATACCCTGCCGAAGTAAAAATGTCTGCAATTGAAGAGCTTATGCTGTTTTGAAAACCGATCAAAGATAGAAATATTTGTTAAGATCCCTAAAACATTATCGCTTCAACCTCTTTGGAGTTCAGCAGTTAGCAACACCGTATGGCGGCAACGATAACACCTGCTGTTCCCTTTTAAGTTCGTTATGCGCCACGAAGATACTACACCATTTAATTCATAAGACGAATCGAGGCTGTAATATTTCGAAAATAATGTAGGATGGAAAATGGTAAACTATGTTGCATAACTAACGCTTACATTTTTTCTACTACTATTCAATTAGGTTAAGAAAATTTCATTTGAGGGGCAAATTTTGTTAGATAACTCCTGCAAACGGAGACAAGCGGGCTCTGCATTTTTTTGCGTGATATTGAATTGTCTTGATAGTAATCTGAATGGCATTTCTAGCTTGTGGGCTGGGGAAGTGAAGAGCAGTCACATGGCTAATAAGTAAATAAGGATTGCCTGCAGCGGGGACTGGAAAACGATATCCAGCGTCAACATCAAGATGGAAAAGTAATTTGATACGGCTCACGCAGATGGCTGCTGTAAACCTAGTTAAATAAATTAGTTGAATTACCATTTTTAATTCGATTAAATCATAGTCTTAGGTTTATAACACCGTTCGGTGCCCAAATATGGAGTTTCGGGAGAGAACTAAGTAATTTAATACAAATGGATGTACGTATATGCGCGGAATTAATGGGTTAGGCTACAATATCATTAATATTCTGAAACACAGGTTTTAAAGTCTATATTATTGTAAACTATAGGGTTAAATTCGTAACTGTATTAAATAAATAGATAAATGTATCCATCTCTAGACAACATAGAACTTGTTAAAAATCGTTGAAGCATTCCTGTTGACAAGGTGGAATGTAAATGAGCGAAAACAAAATTAAGGTTTTAAGAGTATTGCACTAACATGATGCCTAATGCAATTACACCATCTACCATGAAATATAAATATAATATTCCACTCTGAGACAACTATATTTTCGCATCCGATCACCATCATTTTACATATCCATAGGCTATTAACACATTAAAAACGACTGAAGAATGGGATCAATCAAAATCAGGTTATTGCCGAGATGTTTTCAATAATAAAAGCGTAGTTTTTCAAGTAGCATAATCAAGACGCAAAGCTACTTTCCGTATAAAAATTACATTTCGTCAGGGGAATACATTTCTATCTATGCTGAATGTATTTTAATAACTTGGGCACAATCAAGAGTGTAGGGAGAACGGCATCATAAAATATGTTTACAAGGGCAAATTAAACTTTTCTCTCCATTTTCTAACATAACAGGTTTGGATTCGCAAATGCCATAAAAACACCTAAGAATAGTCGTTACAATAAATATAATTGGTAGCTACTATACAAGGCTTACGTGCATGGAGGCCATTTCTATTTTATGGACCTATTTTCTTCGAATTAACATGCCAAGATAATTTTACGATATTCGGTTACCTGCAGCACAACCCACTAGATACCAAAACAAGCAGTATAATCTTAAAACTACAGCTATGAAAGATGACACCTCTTTCTCTTTATCATCTGGAAAAATCATTGACGGATGATGTTGAAAGAACGTGACGATCTCTTTTCTTTGAATTTTCATTCTAGCGGGCAAGAAACAACGATTTATGTAAAATCATTTGACCGACGGAAAGGTAGTGCCCGTAAGAGAAGATCTCTCAGCAAATCCTGATAAATATTTCCCTCCTAGAGACCTCGTCGGAGGACTCCGAGGGAAGGGCAGGGTAATGAGGTTGATGTTTGACAAATAGGTGAGAAAATGGTCGCCGTGTCGGCTCGGGGGTCTCGATAGTGATCCGGGCAGTGGACTCGGGAGGCAGCTGAATGGGTTGGCCGGCGGGGAACGGCGGAGTGGCCGCCTCTCCTCGAGAGAGACGACCGGAGCACGATTCCAATGCAAAGATAAACGAGGACGTTTAAAGATTTAAAAAATAAACATATTTCCATGAAACAGAAAATTCTAAAGCCGCGCCACAAAGCCATACTAGGTCTAATTATGAAACGATTTTTAATTTTTACCATCACCACTAGAGTAAATAATTTTCGGGGCACATAGAAGTCTATATCTGAGCGGCTATCAATACAAAAGCAGAATTATTTCGCATCAATAATAATGAAGAAGTAACGCTTTTCGCGAAAATAATTTTAGGTGAAAGAATAATTAAAATTAGCATTATAGAGTGACTTCCGATTTTAGACGTAAGTTTTCTTATTCAGCGTCATATCGATGAACCAGTCTCCAAACAAGAGCGATTATCTACGTCAACTGTTCAGTTAGGCTATTGTGGAGTTAGAAGAGCGGTGAACTTAGATATAACTAGAGCTGTTTGCTAATCACCAATGTGATTGTTAATTACAATTTTACAATTCCAATACTACATTTTCCATGACAATTACGACGGTTTACCAACGGAAGATGAAAGCAAAATTGGCCAATTTTGAGGAACGCAGGGTAATACCAAAAATTAGCCATATGCTACTACCAAACCAAAGCTATCAACCCGAAAGATGGTTTGAAAGGTGGGGGTAGAGCTCACCTAGTACTAAGCTCAACGGTGAGTGACATTAACACATCGGGGGGGTTCCTTTCCCTGCGCCGCCTGTGGTTTCCCAGGAAGATCTAGTACTCAAAAAATCAAACAGCTTGGATGAAACTTTAAATGGCAAGAGGCCTCACCGGAAATCGATCTCGGGCCCTTCGATCAAAAGGCTAGCATTTAGAGGAATACTACGATGAGGAAAATTTATATTACCAGTTAATTCAAATTTAAACATTGATTACCTTAATCTATACACTACAATTCTATCGATGGAATTTTAAACTTGATACTCTTCCTAAATTACTACTCGTAAGTAATGGATGAGAACTAGAGATTAAAATTAATATCAACTTTGGCGCATCATTAGCTTTCAATTTTTCGGCACGACCTATTATTCATTTATAGTGAAGTGATTATCATTACAATAAGTTTGCAGAACGATTACCAAAGACTGAAATACAATTACTCTATCTTTGAGGCAAGACTACTCAACGTACGCGCAGAAAGAAAAGTCACAAACATTACTGTAAATGAAATGAAGCTTCAAATTGTATCCAATATTACTGACGGAGTATAATTCTACTGTTCAACTGATTATTTCACCAGAATTGTTCAACCTTAAATGGAAAATATCTGAATTTATTTTCGATTGAGTTCGGGAAACTACAGTTGCCATTTTCAATAAATCCGTGGCATAAAAATAATTACATAGTAATGTGGATAATGATTATTCCGATTTGTAATATTTAATGAACAAAGTCCAAAAGCATTTTAACAATTAGCAAACAGAGTGAAAAAAATCTCTGTTCCTCGCTTCGCCATGATGTGCTTACAGGGAAAATGTACACATTAAATCTACCAATAAATATTTGGGCTAAGGCTTGTATTTGCGATGAAGCTGAACCTGAGTTTCACAAGACTAGAGATCGATCGAGCGAACAAAAACATAAAATATTAAAGAGCTGTAACAGCTTCTGTGAGCGTTCAGTAATAAGAAAATAAGAATTCGGACACTTGTAAGACTAGGCTAACTTTTAAACAATCAGTAAGTTTACTATGTAAAATATTTCGCCAATTACAATAGGCATCTACATGGTCGTTAGAAAAAAAATTGAAACATGAGAGTCAATCAGACGCCCGGAATACCATTTCATTCCATTCTTGACCGAATTGGACATTCCACACGATAAAGCGTAGCAATGAAAATACGTTACTAACTCCAAAGAATATATTTTGATTTGATTTAGGTGATGGAATGCCAGTAACACGTTTGCATGTTCCTAACACTTTGAAAAACAACCAAGAAACTTAAGAATAATTCTTAGTCTCACACAAAATCTCTTAATTTAATTAAAAGCGAACGAAATCAGTAAAATTTAAGAAGTTATATCAGAATTCACAATTGAGATATTCATTAATTCAAATATTAATTACTTAGTTCAACTGCATATCACCGCACGGCAGTTTTGTTCACAGTTCTGCATTAAAATATAACGTTGAACTAAACGGATCTCCCTTGAACGAAAATGGGAATGGATAAAATGTGACATGTTATATATATTATATACCGGATCAAGCGTCTAACAATTTTACAACGAAATACTCTATCATAAAATATTCAATATATTTTTGATCTCCATTTACTTTGGTGCATGAAACACTCGGAAAACGGAAAAGTAAAAGATTTACAGAGACGGTGTACACGTCTTGACTTCATTGCATCTATATGTGCACAAACTTATGTCGATAGTTTATTTCCATTCAACCTCCTGAGACAGCAGGGATGACGGTTGCATGTTCTGGCCATCAAAACATTCCACGGAAAACCAGTTTTCAGTCATCCGAAAATATGATATCAAGGCTGCCCTTAAAAATTAGCACAGGAAAGGGATTTTAATAAGAAAAATTATTTTCGAAACATTTTAAGGATTTTCTACAGTAATTTGTCAAAAAAAATGTAATGTCTTAAGCGGATAAAATAATACTTTGTAATTCCACAGATTTATTTCACAAACACACGACCCGGGTTTCGACGTACAACGTCATCTTCAGGTAAGAAGATGACGTTGTACGTCGAAACCCGGGTCGTGTGTTTGTGAAATAAATCTGTGGAATGACAAAGTATTATTTTATCCGCTTAAGAATGAACCGATTCCATAAAATAACGCCTGAAACCATCGAGTATAAAAATGTAATGGTTAAAACGAAGAAATACGTGTAAAATGAATTTTTCAGCAATATAGCAATAGTTACAAATTGCAAATCCGCAGTTTTGGAATTAAGAAAAAAGTCTGAAGGATAACAATTTTTTAATTAATTTACCTTTACTACGGTAATGCCCAAGGATATTGCTGCAAGCCACGAATTATTTACATTTCAACAAAAGAAAAAAATGGATTTGAAATCAAAATTTTAGATCAATGGTACTAAATCAAATGGCACTGAATACTGTTGAATTTAAAAAAGACTGAATTGACTAATAATTCTTCTTAGGGTGTGTCAATATAATAGTCAATGAGTCAATAATTTACCCCGCAGGGGTCGCAGATTGTCACCTAGGTGGGTTTTCCTCCTCTTAGGGCTTGGGTGCATGTAACTGTCTTTAACATATGCATGTATAAGGGTTCCATGAAACAAGGGGTTACTTAGTGCTAATCTCTCCTAAGTCGCTAAATAAAATTAATACATACTCTAACAGTTTACTACAATACCTCTCTAACAGTTTAGTGGAGGTATAACGCCTGTACGACATCCTCGTATTAAAGAAACAGTGAAGTTTCTCAACTCGTTTTTATCCGAGCTTCACATATGTGTAATGTAGTTAATACACTAGCGGCAATAAAGAAATGATGAAAAATTAGCAAAAAGACATTACGAATTTTCGCATAAAAAATGATATCAAATGAATATAAGAGAGTTTTAAGGACACTTCCCTTTGGTAATCTGTATTTTTAACATGATGCATACAGAACCAGGCCACGCATACATAGCGCAGCAGCAGTTTCGTTTAACTTCATTAATAATAACATCAACTACGACGACAGACTCCCCAAATTTGAAAGCTGCTTATTTTGAAGGATGCATTTTTTCATAGGCTGATAATAAGAAACTGGGAGTATAAAATCAAGGTTACGAGAGTGATTCGCAATATCTTCGAAAAATACACCTTAGGTATTTATTTTTAATCGTGAAAATACATTCAACTACAATTACGATAGCACAGCCTTTTAAATGGTACCTACAATTTTTTTTTTATTTAGAAGCAGCTCCTAATTTTATGCAAATGTACTTATTTTACGACTTTCTTCGTAGAAAATACTTAAGAAAGCACTCCAGATTTTTTAGAATAATCCTTCTGTTGACACTATTACAATAAATTATGATTCTCCCGCCATAAATCAGACTATCACCATATTACCAGACGCTTGAAAGATGCGTTTCTAATACTAATATCTCTCCGGAAATATGACATTAAGAGCAGTCGAAAACTTTTACAATATGATGAACACTGCTCTAATGAAAACGTTCCAATACGATCAGGATCATTAAATCAAGAACTAGAACTTATGAAATTCCAATTCTCATCATGTTTGCGCGAATTCTAGGCGAATTAACTATTATTTTTTTAAAGGAAACTATGAATATCAGGAGTCTTCAGCTAAGATATGGTCATTTTCAGCTAATATACGGGCTAAAAAGTATCATATATTAAATTTAGCGAGGAATTCTTATCTCACGTCTTTCTTTCCGTTCTTCATACTTGATACTTGTCCTTATGCATCCCAAAGCCCACTAATCCCTTTCTCTTCCCTGAATAACAAACATTATGTCTTACATTAAGGCCTTCCAGCAACCCACTGCCTCTCCATACTCTACTTTGCTTCACCCTCTTATTTCTCCATTCTTCGAATTTCACGGAATAGCTTTTTCTCGCACTCATAATCCTTAAAACTTAGTCTTTGGGCTTACTCTCTGTTCACATAATTTTCTCCTTTCTTCCATCATCTCAAAAGCCTACGCTCATCCTCATGCCTCTAAGGCCAGGTTTCCGATTCTAAACAAGTAAAAACTGAAAAACATAATACACCACGATGTTTACGTTGAAGCAAATTTGCTCTGAATTGTAAACGTTATCAGCTAAGAAGAGCAGTCCAAAACTCGAAACCGTATATGTTTGTACATCTATATAAACTTGCGTGTGTATGAGTATATATATATATATATATATATATATATATATATATATATATATATATATATACACACACACATACATTTGACATGCGTAGGATGTAGTCTGAAGCGGCCCCCAAGGTATGGTTCAGGTATCTTACTGGAGATCTTGATTACATACAATTTAGCGATATTTCAATGAAACTTCCAACTATGAACCAAAGCCTGTTCCATCCTCTCCCGCATCCATTCACCCGCCTTCCCGTCAGGAGCCAGATCATTAATGCTAACCACGAATCAAATTTCGTTGTGATTAGAATGAAAATCCGCCCGTCTAAAGGGCCTGTCATTCCGAATTTGCTATTAAATGCTAGCGATTTAAACAGACCAAGATTTAAAAATAAAGTTGATGCGCAAAACGTGCATTTTCCCTACGTAATATTTTGCCTGAACAATTTTGTTTCCTTAAGAAAAGTCACTCACCCAAAAAAACACAGGGTTACCGGAGTGTGCAATGAGTCATGGCAAGGCATTTGCTATCCTTCAAGTGTTTCCCTAAAGGCTCCGCCTTCAATGAATTTTGGATTACCTAGAGATCAGAGAGAACCGCAAACGCGTCGTATTGTGGAATTTTCATTGGTTTCATAAGTTATTTGGAGTGTATAAAGAGGCCTGCGATGTCAGATTTGGGGTTCCTTTCTTCCTATTAATTACACAAATGAAGCAAAGATATTACAATATCGACTACGGTTTATTTTACGCTATGGAAATAAGTATCATATTCTAGGATAATTTCGGCGATGATTTACACAATTCGGGATAGAGGTGTGGAAAAAGATAACTTGATGGAACAGTACATGTGCTGTATATCCTTTCATAATGAAATGCGCGAAATATTGACAGATATTCCACAGACGGAGTTGTGCTTCCACACTACACTCCTGAAGGGGTCTGAATGCCATAGAAAAATACGTAAGCGCCCTAACTGCACTCAGAGACAATGGCGGGGGAAATAAGTAGTACGCCATCCACAGGTATTATCCTACCTGTTTGTTATTGTAAATAATTTGCTACTACTTCACTCTAAAAGAGATATGCAACAATAATGAATAATGATGGTATGGATTAAAAATTACTCAAATTACTAAATCAACGGTGAAAACCGGGACAGTTAGAATTTTAAAGTACAATTAGCAATACACTTGTAGATACAAATACTTGTAGATAACATGCGCTGAGTTTGGAGAGGGATTATTACATATTATTCCCGGGCATAAATTCATGAAAATGTCTTTCAAAGACAAAGCACAAGCGGAAATCTAACCACGTTTTCGGCTCATGCGCTATAGTGAAACTATTGCAACAACTAAATACTTATTTTGAAAAGTTTTCTTTTTGAATATCTGACTGGTGCTTTCTTGTGACATTTGTCAAATGCAAAATCCACGACGTTTACCGATCTTTTGACCCCATCGTATTACTACTAGCGAGAACCTAAAAGTTCGCCGTTCGTGACCAGTCATCGGCAACCTTGAAAAAAAAGGCCAAAAACCATCAGCAAGAATATCATTTGTCCGTCACCGTGATTACGGACCGGGGGGGGACTCGAAAGTTTTTTGCTCAGGCGAGCGGAATGAATGTTCACCTCGCATTGCAGGAATGCCGCCGCGCAGCATACAGCAAGTTCTGTGCGAAAAAAGAACCTCGAGCAAATTCTCCCTTCCCGCTCTATTTATTCGCCTGTGCCAACGAAACGCTAGCGGGCAAAAGAGGAGACTGCCTCATAAGACTGTCTCGAGCGGCATTGTCAGCCACAGAGAGGGAGTAAGAAGGAGAGGGCATCGTCACCGTCTGTTTTTTGGCAAACACCTGGTACATAGCTTGCCGCCGAGAGAGCATCTTCCCCGGCGAAACTACGCTTGCCTTCCGTACACGCCAGAGGACGTGGGGAGCTGGAAACGGAGTTTGGAGGCGACGTCTGGAAATATGCGAGCGGGCTCCCTTCGTCATCGAAGCCCGCTTTGCTTTCTTTTTACCGCTTTCATCACAATAGCCGGGGCATACGCGGTTCATTTCTCTAAGTCTCCTCGCCCCTTTTCTACCAAGACTCCAAGGGGAGTGGAGTGCTCGCTGGGACGTTTTTTATGCGCGCGTCCGAAACTACTCTCTCTCTCTCCCTTGCTGGAGAGAGAGAAAGGAATTTCATCCGACACCAAAATTTATCCGCAACACATTTACGACAAATCGCCATCCCACCCACATGGACGTCCGATGGGGAAACCGAGGGGAATAAAAATCAAACATGCCCGAAAAAATAAAGACGGAGCAGAGCCCAAAACGATTAACATAGCGAAACAATTTGGCATTCTGGGTAAAGGAGCACTTTCTTGTCCCAGAGTCTTCTTATGGGGGAGGAACGATGGAAAGGAGCAGCGTGGGGGATGGCGAAGAGAAAGAGCAGACGCACGTAGCATTGAGGACGGCAGTGGCCTCGCAGTGCCGCTGCTGCTTTCCACGCAAATGGGAGGAGCCGAGGAATTCGGACTGGGTGGGAAGTCTCGGGGAGCCCCCTGACAAGGGCAGCAAAAGACTGGAAAAGCCCATTCTTCTCCGCGGGGTAGTAAAAACATGCAAAACAATACCGGAAGCGACTTGGAGGGAACGAAGGAACGTTTTATAAAAGGTAGAGAGGGAAGATGGGCGAAACGGGAGGAAGTTGATGGCGAGGGAATGGGCGAGAGGAAGATGGGAAGAATGCGGATTGTCACAGGAGAGAGAGAGAGAGGTACAGACGGGAAGAAATGAGGAGGGAGTAGTGTTACCCCCTTCACTCCCCCCCGGAAATAGAGTTCACGCATGCGTCACGACCCCAACCCCGCCCACAGACGGCGGTGGTGACCTCGGGGGCGGGGAACCTCCTTCCCACCCGTCTTGATAGGAGTCTACTTGAAAACCCTTCCCACTCTGGGGCCCGCGGGAACGCGGGGAGCCGGTCGTAAGGGGGGGGGATGAGGGTTGTGTTCCATCAACGGGAGCGCTCCGCTGTTCTGCACCGAGAGGCGTCATCCACAACTAACTTCACCTCACAACCGCCCGACGCCTCCCGAGTCCCACAGCAAAACGTTTGATTCCGAGTGTTTGGAGAGGGGAGGATAAGGGTTGGGGGTGGCGGTGGAGAGCGTAGAAAAAGGTGAGGATCTATACATCAGACCCCATCTTCCTATCTACCGCCTCCAGTCCCCCTTCTCCCTCCCTCTCTATTCTCCCATCCGAAGCGAGGCTTAGGGGGGTAGGGCGGGGGAGAGGGGGGAGGGGTTGCAAAGAACAACTTCCCGCATATGACCATACATCTCATGTCCACGAACTTCGCCTCTTCCATTAATTCTCTCGGGGGGCTTGCATCCGCTCGCACACTCGAGAGGAACGTTTTAAAAGGCATTCTTTAGCATACGTTAGGGATGAGGACGACGAGGGGGACGGGGGATGGGAGGGTGGAGGAGGAATGGACGGGGGTGGGGAGCGGTGCGGGCGGGCGGACGGAAGGAGACGGGTGTGAGGTGGCCTCACCGAGGGGGTGGGCGAGCGGGATGCGGTGTGGGAGGCGATATTATTGTATCCTGGATCCCCCGATGCATGACGTTTTCATTGTCTAGGGGAAGAGACATATTGTGACGGGGCGCGCATAAAATTGTCACGTTACGCAGGGATGAAGTTAAAAAAAGTCCACCGCTCCAAATATGATCCCCCTGCGTTAAGGTGGGGCGCATCGCCTATGGGACCATGCCGCGGAGAACGGGGAGGCAAGGTCTGCCGCGAGAGGAGCGCCGTTCTTGCGGCGAATCAAGCGGCCGATGGGTGGGAGTATGGGGATGGACTCCGATGATGGGCCGCCGCGAGGGCGACTAATGCCCGCGTGATGTAATTGGAAAGCGGCGAGGCGGCATACCGGGATGAGTGAGCCAAATCGCGAATTATCAAATAACAATTACAGGGGACGGGATGCGGCCTCTCTCGCTTTTATACACTGGGTGGGGGTGAGGACGGGAAAGAAGGGAAAGGAACGAGGATGGTGACTAACAGAAGCCGCTAATGGCTGAATTTAACAAGCGTAGGCTTGTCCGGCTCTAAACGTGTAATCGCGAAATAGTCTGGGTAAAAGGGAATAATGCGCTACACCTGGAATACCCTAGTATTTTTGATTGACGTCTCCCCATTATACCATTAAATATTTGCCTTCTCGTCGTTTCAATTATGGAAAATGAGTGACTAAATACAAAAAAATAAGAATTATGAAAAGCATTGCATAAAAAATTTACATGTCATAAGTAACATCTAAGTGGTTAAAATATCTAAAAATAAAAATTCTGAATATTAAACCGTCAAAGAACACTCAATCGACTCCTTCCACTGAAACACATAAAAGCATTTAAATTAATGTGTAAGAAATTAGTATTAAAAAATTTAAGAAAAAGAGAAATTAGCATTTTTCAACTTTATTTGTCAATAGTTTGAAACTTACAATGAATAATTTCCGTCCCACTACATGGGAGCCTCGACATAACCTGTCAATTAATGCACAACACTCTACGGGCCTGGGCTATACACTGGTTAAGGGTTGAAAACATATATGAAAGTTTTGTGTCAAGAAATCCTCCAGGTGAAGTTCCAACGGAAATGTAAGAGAGAGTCCATATTAATTTAGTTCAGAATAAATATTGTATTTTTTATATTCACCCAGGCTCACTGATTGACAGAGCGTCGAATTGTCAGGACACATGAGCTACCTTTGAGACAAAATGCCGTTGCCTTATATTCGCACAGATAGGAATTTAAAATGCTATCACGAATTACAAGTACAATGCAGTCACTCAAAGTACATCCCTCCTTCAAAAAGTCCACAAAAACAATATTAGAGCTTAACACTCAGACGCAGTATGAATGCCTTTGGCTATTCTGAAAAAAAGAATTTTACTTGGCTTGAATTTCAATTGGGTCGAACCACTTTAATATTAAAAATTAGGAATGAATCCTATTAGTACGTATTATGCAGTCCCACAATTAAATGCCAACCTTGAGGACTGTAGGTAAGAAGAGAGTGCCATTCTAACTAAATGACCGGGTTACAACAAGGAATGAGGGTTTGTCGTCTCCGAGTTTAAATAGTCGTGAAAATTATTGTAAAGGGACAAAAGTATTGCAAAAAAAAACATTTGCCTCCCTTTTCTTCAAATCCACCACAATCAGGGGTGAATCTAGATTATTCCCTACGTGGTATAAGGGGAGATTAAGGAACAGCTATCCATGTGGGCGAAGAGTACTTAAACATTGGTCGTATAATTTAAGCAATATCATTTTGATTTCTCATATTTTAGATGGATGACCACAAAAAGTATTGCTTTGTCTTATGGTAATTCGTAGGTTACCAACATGTGGATACGCAAAAAATATGCCAATCAGTCAATTGATTGATGCGAATGGTACCCTCGAGCATAAAGGGGCGAAGGGAGAGAGCGGGATCGGCACCATAGCCTTCATCCTCCCCTTGTCACGACAAAAGCCAATTTGGTTCATTATACAGAAAGGAACATACGGGTCAGAGAAAAGGCGGCTCACAAGGCTCCCTTCCTTGAGATTAACTAATCAATTACGGTATGCTGATGTTGAAATATTATAGCCTTTTAAGGTTACGGGAACAGCTAGACATCGGGAAATTTCACCTCCGCATAATGACGTATCTGTACCTAACCGATAATTATTACAGAAAACATCGCCCACAGATCGTAATTATTATAGGCTTGCCCACAATCTTTTAATTATTCAAATATTCTACATCCAACATCATTCACCCAAACAAATTCTGAAGGCATAATGAAAAATACAAATTATTCCTTGCGCAACATAAAAAAGGAAAGGACGGTGCCAATTGATAAAATAATGTCTCGAGCCTCCAGTGAAAGCCATATTGTAATATTAAATAGCACGCATTTCTAATTACAAAACCTGATTTGAGAAAGGATAAGTAAACAAACAACTTTCCCTTGATTGGATGCATACGAACGAATCACGCTCGGGATAATGAAGGATTAATAATTAACGCCGCGGTCAGAAAAGGTTACGGAAAATCTCCTATCTGAATACGTCAGGAAGAGCGAAAGGATATCAAAACAGGTGTGAAAATTATATCAAATAATTGAAAATCTGAAATCATTGCAATTGATGTTTTCATAAAATTTGTAATTACAAACTATAAATCAAAAATGGCATCAGTCTATCAATGATTGATGCATATAATGGACAACGTACTATTGCTAAGCAACAAATGTAAAGTATTATAATGGAAACATGATATTCATTTACGATACCAGTGAAACAGATGGTACCATAAACCAAATCTTAAATTATCTTACTTAAGACTGTGCTTGTGCATACCTTTGAAACAACAACAATAAACATTTGCCAACTTTCCATTAGCTTCACAAACATTTAGGGATACCTTGAACAGAGAGAACAACATTTTTCCCGACAGAGAAAATGAATTTTCTCATTACGCATGATATACCACTGAATTTCCTAAAGGCTAATTTCGATTCACAATTCATTGAAAAACGCCCAGCGCCGGGGACGAGAAGGTAAGTAGTCTATTGCGTTGGGTATAAGGTACTTGTGGATTTCGTTCAACCTACACAGCTAACTCATTCAGCAGTCATTATCCGAAACTGGAAATAATTTGATGTCGATTTTATAAAGACAAGCTTTAACTTTCAAACATAGTGAAATTATCTTAGCTGTCTTCATTAAAAAAAAAGAAAGAAATCATTTGAGTACGTAGTAACCAAGATGAAAATGCACTATTGGGTTAAACACTCATGGTATCTGGCTACAAGCGGAGGGCCGGCCAGGGGAAGATATTACTTAGGTGTTTATTTTAATAAGAACATATCAAAGTTGTGCACACAGCATAATTAATGACTAATCCAGTTACTGGGATCAAAAAGAATACTTAACTCTAAATTGATCACTATGGCGGAGTGAAAGGTATTTAATGTCAATTTAATAACTTCTACAGATACGGAAGTTTACCTAAAGGTCTAAAAATCTCTCCCTTCGGAAACATGACTAATGTCAACACAACCGAGACATAATAGGAGAGAAGAAAAACAAAAAAAATTAAGACAAATAGAGATCAAAAAGAGAGCGAAACCTTACAAATTACAGAAGTTTTTTTCCAATAAAAACGAAAAATAAAGTTTACTGATACTTTTAAGTATTTAATTAGTTTAAAGCAGAAAACTGATAATTTAAAAAGTTTGCGGTAGTACTGGGAGAACTCGGAAGTTGTAAATCAAAATTATGGCTTCCACTTTTCAAAGTTGTTGCCATAGCAAAATAACGTATCTCTTTGAAACAGCACTCCTAATACCCGTAATACAACATAATTCGCTCGAATAATTTCATTAAATATAAAATTATCGCATAAATGCTGTAGAGCAGTCCAATTAAACCACCTTCATCAAAGATATTTCCCAAGCTTAATGTCTATAGGTAGCCAGATAAAATCTTCTCTTTAAGCATCAATCATATCTGCAACCTACTTCCTCCATTAATATTAATTTGATAAATAAACTATGTAACTTGGAGGAGAAGCGGGAAGACAAGCAAAAAATATTTTGAAAGATATTTAATCACTTCAGTTTTCGCCCACAATAATAACTATGCCTATAAGAATACGAAGAGAATACAATTTAATTCAATTACATACGCGATAAGATTCTCTGACAAGTGTACACATTTTATTAAGGTTTTCAAATTACGCATTATCTCATTACTAAATGAGTCGAATCCTAATCTCATGTTACATAGAGACTCTTTTACATAAATGAGATGTTCATAAAACCAATTACTTGGAGCTAACTACAAGAGGGACTCAGAAACGTCCAAGATATAAGCGATAACTACAAAGGAACCGCGTTGAAAGCACGACTATCGAAAGAAAATGTTCGAAAACCAACAACTGGAGATAAAAATCCCACGCCGGCTCAACAATGAGCTGAACCAAACTGTATGACCCTCAGATATGACTGAATGTGATTGGCAAGCCCTCCATCCTATCTAACGGCCAAATCAGTGGGTCCCGGTAGTCAGGCGGGGAACTTGAATACTTCACCAAAGACCACCGGGTCGGCCTTTCGAGGCTACGGCAGTTGGGTTTCACGGAGCCGTCCATCACCACCCCCTATCACCACATCTGTTGCCCAATTATCTCTTGCTAGAGTAATGATATCCCAAAATTCTTTTCAAGCGAAGCAATCACCAGGGAAGCACAAATATAATAGGGGAGCATAAACCTACTGACAACTTCTAGGAATTAAGAAAAGGGGAAGTGAAACATTTATCAGGTCGATCGTCTCTTTCCCTCGGGAATTTTCAAGCAAATTTTGGCATCCGTTTCCGCGTAAATAGCTAAAAAAAACACAGCATACAACTTCAGTAAGACGTTATCATCCGAAGCCACGAAACATTGGATTTTATCAATTCCGGAATAATATATTAGAGTTCGAGGGCATATTGTTTCGTGCGATCTCTTACAGATGTGTTCAGCGACCGTGCTCAAATAATAAACCCATTTCAACTTGTATGAAAGACAGCACGATTTTGTGCCTCGCCATCGCATTTTTTCAAGAACGGATGAGGTCATTGAGTACACGCATTGTGAGAGATAAAAAGAAAATTAAAGCCTACTGCCAGTGTCATGAGCAGGTGAGTATGGCCAAAGAACACTCGAGTTAGTAGAGCAGGTACTTGCATGTACGTGCAATGGATTAGCTAAGGAAACATTAGACAAGTGAATGAATATATACCGCCAAAATCTTCGTAAAGTCGTAGAGTTTAGCTGTTATTTAGCGAGTGCACAGACTAAAATTAACGACTGTTTTGCAGCAGATACTAGGATAACCTGCATTTTATTTCGAATGTACGTAGAGGAAGGGAATTTTTTAATTTTACTTACATAATCGATAACGAGAGCAATTTTTACGCCCCAATGACATTCAACTACGACCAAAAAAAAGAGACATGGGCAAAAAGGATTTAAGAGTTCGCGATTATACGATAAGGGACCACGTTAGCTGAAAATGCGAACAGCTAAACGTGCAATCGTAACTAGGAGGGGGCGTGGGTGTTTTCAGTCATTACGTACGGGTACATGATTTTTCATTTTTCTCTCCCCACAGCATCATTGACCCGATCTCGTCAGCGGAAAGTTGATAAAACCGACGACAAATGCTTACGTAAATTCATGTCCACTCACGCTCCTCTCATTATTATTCCGAGGCATGTAAAACACTAACGACTTTCCGTTTTAATCAGTGAGATCACAAGGCAAGGAAAACCCTTATCGCACAGAAAGTACTCGGAACGCGATCTTTGAATTTAATGTAAAGTTAGTCACAAGTAATAACGACCGACATTTGTTTTTGGAGAAAGGGCATTTTATTCTCTTAGGCAATATAAAAAATTCGCTGGGATTAACTGGCATTAAAAGCCACAAAACAGTGCAAGAGATTTAAATATCAATTTTAACACTTTCAAGATTTCATTCGCTACAAGGAAATCAAGGAGCAATCATTAATTCATACTTTACATAGAAATCAAGGACAATTATAACAAACAGTCACATTTATTACTAACTAGAGGGCACGGCGTGTGAAATTCACGCATCAGGGCGGGAGGGGGGGGGGGTGGAAATTCCTTTCCCTGTTACGCCTATGGTTTACCAGGAAGATCCGAAACTTCTCACAGCCTGGGAGAGACTGAGGGTGCCCTGGGAGAGACTAAGCGTCACCCGGAATTGAATCCGGGTCCAACGGTCAGAACTCTCTATACCCACTGGAATAAGACGCCCCACGACAACAATAGCAAGGGATTTTAACAAGCTGTAGCAAAACTTTTCCGGGTCTATTAACTTCTGAGACTTGATTGTTCTTTAATCATACATTATTATTTTTTATTGTTAAAATTCACTTTGAACCATGTGGGAAAGGGTAGATACCTGCTTAGTATTCCGTGAAAAGCAGACTAATAATAGGATGACTTTTCCTAAATGATTAAGATTCGACGAACCACACTAAACGATCTTCCAATATCTCAACAATTTATAGAAAATATTCAGGAATGTATTTCCCTATTTAATTAAGGTTCGCCAATCCATGCCCTAGATATATAACATAAATTTCAGTGCCTCTACCTTTTTGAACAATAAATACCCACACAAAATTCATACCTGTGTCACATGACCGCCACGACCAAAGCGAAATTACTGCCGACTAAAAATTCATAACGTTAGAGTCGACAGAAAATTAAACAATTCTAGTAATCAAGTCCTTCAGAAATAAGTGAGCATCAGCAAGGAAAACCTAAATTCCTTTTGAGCATATGAGGGAAGCTGAAGAAATATATCACAATTCGAACAGTGAAACTAGAGTAAGTGGAATCCTCCATCTACCGGGGCTACAGTATAACTTGGGATGGGAGAAGTTCTACCGATACGAACTACTATGCTCAAAGAATCAAAGTTTGCAAACACGAAAGTAATTCGTGAAAAAGCTCGTGTGGAGGATGGCACTCATCATGGATGGATGGATCTGAGACATGGGGTATTGGAAAAGTGGACCAGCAAGGAATAGAAGCCTTTGAAACATGGTGCTGGAAGAGAATGCTGAAGATTAAATGGGCAGACGAAGAGAGGAAAGTGGAAGCATCGAGAAGAGAATAGCACATGAGGAAAGATCTACATTGAGAACTCTATAGACAAATCATGAGGCACGATAGGAACATAACAGAGGGGAAGATTTGGTGAGGACCAGAAGGCAGGTACATAGGACAAATTAGGAAAGACGCAAAACAAAAAAAACCTATTTGGTTTTACGGTATCCAAACTAAATATAGGAATGGAAAGCTGCAGTAAACCAATCTTAAGATTGAAATACTGATGATGATCAGTAACAACTTCACGAGACTTGATGATTTCAATTATCAATCTGGCATGGATCGGAGCAAATTTTTTATAGTCCCCCAACGTATGGCTGTTCAACTACTGAGAAAGACAAGAGACGATATCAAACCAGCAATAAGAGAGCATGGAGCTACGACCAACCTAATGACCACGAAACACCACTAGGATATGATTACGCGCATCGTAAGAAAAAAACATTTTCCCGCGGAGAATTCGCGGCTCCAAACTCGCATCCAAATGTGATTCGAACTCGAGGGCATGCAAATATTTATATACTTACATTGAGCACGTCCCGAGTTGAAGAATCTCTCTACCATCTCCACCTAACATTATCCCCCAACCAGTCGCCCATTGAAAAGAGGGGGGACGAGGATGCGGGAGGAAGGTGCACTGCCAAAAAAAAGTTGAAAAAGTATGGGACTAGGGTCTACCACTGCGGGCGAGCGCACACATGTTCCCCCAAACCACCCTTTGGAGGACGCAAAGAGTTGACAGGTCCGGGTGAAAGGGAAGGGGGCGGGAGTAGTGGGGAGCGAGTCCCATGAAGCCGTATGAATCGGCTAGTTATCTCGAAAGGAGAGTGAGCATAGCATGAGAGATTGCGCAGCCCGCACCTATTTAGTTACGGCACCTTGGCGAGATGTATCACACCTAAAAACCTCTGTAAACTCAGTCCACAGAGAGGAAGAGTGAGATAGGGTCGAGGGAGGAGCACAGAAATCTTCAATCCTCACTCGGGAGGTGGAAGTGGGGAGGAAGGAATGGAAGGAGACAGGAGTTGCGCCAGTGAGTGTATGAGAAAGAGAGAGCGAGGCAGAGCCGGAGTACACCCACACTCGTCCAATACCCAACACTTTTTCGCACACATCGCGCGCGGTTATAAGTGTGTATATACTTGTCCAACCTTATCCCTTCCTCCCGTTTTCCATCTCTCTCTCTCGGCACCCCGGTCCTCGCATGCATAACGAGGGGACGGAAAGTGGGGAAGGAAAGACCCAAGTAAGGAGTAAACGATGACGGAAAACAGGAGGGCGGCGTGGGCGTATGGAAGGGGTGGAGAGAAGAGACGTTCTCGGAAGAGTACCTCCTCGACCCTCCACCCACATCCCCTCCCTCCACCAAGCTGCGCGCGCTAAGGGAGTGCGGTGCAGTAAATCGAAGCGAGCAGATGTGAAAGGGGGATGGATATATGTATAAGGCTGGGTTTAGGGCACAAAGGATGCATCCGCGGCATGGAAGGAGGTGCGGAGCGGGAGGGACGAGATGAAAAGGGGGCGGGAGGGAAGGAGTGAGAGGACAGAGAATGAGTAGAAAGAAAGAGGGAGGAAGAAAAGGCCGAGTGGGCGCGGGAGAGCTGTGGGGGACGTGGGGAGAGGAGAGAGAGAAATAGAGAGAGGGAGAGAGAGAGGAATGTGAGTTGAGTGGAAACGACTTTATCTCCATCTCACTCCTCCTGCCACCCCCACGAAACCCTTCCTATTCCCTGCCTTCCTATCCCTTCCCCCACCGTACGCCCCTTTCTATAAACGGGAAGATGGTTTAGGGGAGTGAGATAGAGAGAAAAAGATTGTGCAAGTATGAGCAGAGATGGAAGGAGGAAAGAGGGAAATCGCGGAGCGAGGGCGAGCGAGCGCGGGCTTGCAGACAGAGAGAAAACGAGGCGGGAGGAACCGAGTGAGTGAGAAGGAGCCCACGAGAGCCAGGAGAGGGGGGGAAGGAGGAGGTAGGTGGAAACGGAGAGGGACGGAGGGGGGGCGAGTGAGGCGGGAAGGGGGAAGGTCAGCGCCTCCCGGTCGAGAGGGAGACCCCTTCTTTCTCCTCCGAACGACCTCGCGGAGGAGGAGAAGAGGCTGCTAGCAGCCAGTCCCTCTTCCTTTGCTCACCTCTCTATCCCTCCCTCCACACCCCCAGCACCTTCCTCCTTCCTTCCTCTCGCGTCCATCCACCCACCCACCCCACCCTCTCCACCACACACACATACACACAGACGCGGGCGCGCAAACACAAGCCACCCTCGCGAGCGTACGCGAGAGGTGGGGAATTCTTCACCCCCTCTCCACCCTTCCCCCACGACTCGCAGCCGCCGACCGCATCGCTCCATTCTCTCTCTGCATAGGGCTGGAAAAATAAATGGGGAGGCCGCGGGAGGAAGAATCAGAGAAGTAAAGAGACTGAGAGAAAGAGCAGGGGGGAGGGGTGGGAAGATAGGAGATGTGCCCGACACATGCGGGAGGGAGGAGTGGGATCGGCCGAGAAAGAGATTAAAATCGTACACCATCGACTAAATCTCGGTCCATAAATTTATTTATAGGAATATAACTATATACACCTACAAATCCACAAGTGTACAGGCAGCTTACATGCGGTTGCCGGGGATGTCGTCGGGTTAGGATACGAGTTCGTATTCTTTAAGGGTGTTGGCATTTGCAAAAATAATAATCCTGCACATGTAACAGGTTTAAAGAATAGCCATAACACTTTTACAACTTGAGTAGTAAAGTCATAATGCTATAGGCAACGATGTAAACAGAAAAAGAGTATGATTTCTCAAGATCATAACCTGACAAACTATGTACATTAAATTAAACACTTATAGCGGAAATTCAACATTCAAAACTCAAGTGCTCCAAAGAACACATGAGCAATTTTCAGTATTGTGTTGCTATAGCTAAAGACGTCTTCGGGGTACGGAAAATATGATGACTTTGAAACAACCCATCGCTAATGCTATTGCTTTCTAAGAGGAAAGAGGCATGAGTTCACTCTATTAAAAATTACCGCAATTATGCCACTGGACACATCGATGCGGTAATCAAATGTCGAGTTAAGTAATCATGAGGGGAGTAATGGGAGTCATTACACGGAGTAGGTTCCATTCTCGCTCTCCAAATATCTTTCGCAGCATTCTTACTTAATGAGGCAACGGATACCATATCATGGCCATAATGAAAGTTATACGTTTTCGGCACTAGCCATTTATTTTTTGCTCCCGAGGATCCACTTCACTAATGTGCAGGGACTGAATGTTTGCTCGGGCCACCTCCAAAGCTGCGTCCATCTACCGACTTCTTCCCTCTCATCTCCACCCATTCTCATTCGCATCTCATTTTCTCCCTCTCCGCATTAATGCCACCATCACATCCCGTCCCTCCACTCATGCCGACACATCCCCGCCGCACGGCCATTACTCCTACCTCCAGGCCGTCGTTGGCTGCACGACGTAGACGTTTTGCTTTCATTCACCATCCGAAAAGTTTTCGAACGGACGACCTCGGGACCGAAAGGGGGGGGGGGGTGATTGAAAGATCAAGGCATCCTTGATTGACTCTCTCGGCGTCGGACACACAAAAAACTGGCGAATCGTCTACGGCGACACTGGGTGCCGGATGCGACGGTGAAAGGGGGAGATAGGGGGGGGGGGGGGAAAGAGTGGTACGGGGAAACCAACGCAATCCGAAAAATATTTCATCTCCCTCCCACTACTCTCACCCAGCCCCAGAGCCGTACGAGGAGGGTTGGGGTGGAGTAACACGGGTGGGGGAACGGAAACACGCGAGGGCGAAAAGAGCGGTGGAAAATCGCGAAAAGGAAGGGACGCGTACGGACGCGAGCTAGACCTCCTGATGGGATCCGCTCTCGAGAGTGCACGGCGGGGCAAAAAAGGCGAGGATGAAGAACGCGGGAAGCAAACCCTGACGGCTGAATTGCCAGCGAGAAACGCTCGAATGGTCAAAACCGTTGAAACAAATTAGCGCGCACTTCTTCTGGCGAGGAATTTTCAATCAGTGTACATCCGCACAACTCCGTTTCTCCGTCTACATTACAAGTCCCCTGGGCAGAAATTGATACGGCAGCACTCGTGCACTAATGCGATCTCCTTCAAGTTGTGCGAAACTCGTCCCGTTGAGAGTGGATTTAGATTTCTGGGCAATATGCACTCTTAGAAAGTGGTTATGAAGTTGAACCATATAATGAGAAACCTTAGTTTTATTCCTTTCGTGTGAGATATTGGGTACATTTAAAGATGGACAAGCGCATTGCCACTTAGTTAACAAAAATAACAGATAGAAAATAACCACGGTATATAAGAAAAAATAGCTCATTCACTTCGACTTTAATAAATATATCTTATTTTGTGTCAACATCTAAAAGAAAGCAACACGTACGCGTATGATCTACAGAAGGAAAACCTACGCTTTTGATAGAACACGATGTTTCGTGACTCTGTAACCTTTTTACTGTTACATCACCCAGCCTGTGTCGATTGTGATGACTTGTGTCCATTACGGATTGCTTCATGTAATACACGTCAGAGAATGAAGATCCACTATTACCTGATGGGATTTTTAATATGTTCAAAGGTAAGAGCAGTTTCTGCCATTCATGCATTCTTGTATCGTATGCAAAACATGAAACTCAATACCCGGCGCACCTGGGTAAACGACAGCGATTACATGGAGGTCAAAGGGGGAAAAACAGAAACCGAAAAAGGTAATGGCTGCACATTTTTGCCAGGTGCGCTGCTGCATTGTGTACTTTTCGTACTCGCGTAAAGGGTGAGATAAGAAATCCCGGGAAGCACACAAGAATGCCTACCTTGAGTCGTCGGCTGGCCGCCGGAATTACTTGCGGCAGGCGCGTTTTTCCTCTTGAGGAATTAAAAAGCTAAGACCAAATGTGCACAGTCCTAATTCAGTCGCTAGCCAAAATCGAAATCAACCACCCTTCTGTGTGCTCCCTTCATGCACAACTTTTACGTGATCATGTTATTTGTATTTCCGTGACATTCGCACGTGCCACTTTCCCAGCGGGCTGGCCATTGGTCCTAAGTGACATATGACGCAAATGACTCAAAATTTAGTTTCCATTTCAACAAGATTCAAATCTGAATACCTTATTGTGGAACTACCAAAACCTGCATTCCCGAATATTATTTTATTAAATGATACCAATAAGCGCAATTACTTTGCTTACCAAAGCCATGCAGAGAAGTTTGGTGCCATTAATTTGGTCACGACTTGAAAAATAATTCAATGCCCGTATGAAAGAGATACACTCCGTACTCATCTTGAAGTATCAGTTTGAAACAAATTGTAGACAAATATTATATACTATTTCTTGTATTTTTATGAGCCATATAATAAGACAACATGAAGCATTTGAGAGTAATCTAAAAAACTGTGATAAATTCATTTTTGAATTCAAAAGCGCATTTAGTAAGGGGCTCCTGAGAATCAGAGACCAAGAAGAGCCCCGAAGTTTGCAATTACGCAACGTCTACCTCTTTCAAAAATTATTTTTAAATGCCCAACAACCGATGAGGGAATCCATAGCATCTGATAAATAAAGAATTTTTCCGATTAGCCAAGCGATAACCAAAAGAATAAGGGGAAACTTAAAGGATACTGTTCATATCTCGCAAGGAGTAACAGGCAAATCACAATATGCTTCTTCCTAGAACATTAGTGTGACAGAGAGAATGAGAGAGAGAGGAAACATCACGCTCAAAAAAATACGGAAAAATGTTTACTAAAACACATACAAATAAAGGAAAGACCTGATGGATCAAATACGAAATCTATTGAATACTCTACATTGGGTCGCTTTTTAGCTACCACTAAAAATCAACATTCTCCATCGTTAAGTATCGTATACATCACCCATTTAACCAGAAAGATAAGCCGGCTGTTGGGCTTAGGAAAATCAAAAAACATTTACCCACATTACGAGGAACTGTCCAATCGTTTCACTGAATGTGGCGGTAATTTCCAGATAACAGAATATAACACTTGAAAAAAAGCGGGGAGGGCAAGAGAATATCAATTTTAAATATTCATAGCGACTCAAAAGGTCCGGGAGGATTACCGGAGATAAAAACATTAGCCGCTTATCGAAAATCGTGCCTCATTAGCATCCGGCGATACATCCTGCTTCAGTCCAAAGACTGAACGAATTAATTGTATTTTGTAAAATTATTGAGCGAACTGAATTCGTCACTCTAACAGTGACAACTTAGGAGGAAGTGAGTTAGGAGCTATGTAGGAAGCCGGTTGGTGAGGACCAGGGAAGGGGGTCGAAAGAGCAAAATAAAGGGCAACTCGGGGAAGGTAACTAAGTGGCGGAAAATTTCACTTATCGATCATTAGAAGACGCTGAATTTATTCAATGCCATTTTTCGCCAACAAGGAAAGCACGTAATTAGAGGAGGAGCATGTAAGAGAGAGACAGAGGGTAGAGCACAGTAAGATCCGAGAGGGGAAAGGAGAGGATTAAAGAGGAGAACGAGATGGAGTGGAAAAAGGGACGGCGAGGGGGAGGGACAGATGATGACGAGGTTAACGAGAGTGGATGGCATAGGAGGAGGTGACGATTGAATTAACGAGGCTCGCCAGATGGGATTGGATACGGACTCAGTGAATAGAGGGAAAGGGAGGGAGAACAGAGGTGGAAGGAGAAAGAGAGAGATTGAGAGAACGCGAGGGGGGGAGAGAAAACGAGATGGGCGGGGAGGAGAGGGAGGAGGAATACATAAGGAGAATGCACGCGTCATGAGCCCGGGAGAATCATGACCGACGGATAGATAAGACAACACGGTAGGATGCGATGGGAAATAGGTAAAACGGAGAGAGATGCGGGAAGGCGTGAGGGGCTGGGAGGGGTGTGCGAGTGATGGGGAGAGGATGAAACGCCTCGAGGGAAGAGAAGAAGAGAGGTTGAGGTGGGAGTGGGGTTGATGAGGGTGGGGTGGGGGCGGGAAAAAAATAAAAGGGGGATCGGTGGAGAGGAGAAGGCTAGGGCGGGGAGGGGGGCGAGGGAGCGGAGAGGACGGTGGTGGAAAAGATGGCGAGGGCCACCCCTAGAGGAACGCTGCACAATCCGCGAGAGAAGGAAGTAAGGACGGGTAATACTCGAGAGATTTGTGATAAGGGGGAAGCCAATGGGAATGAGTGTCTGTGGGAATTGAAGAGGGGGCGGGGGCTACGGGGGAGGAGGAATGGGAGGCCGAAGGGGACCGGAGAGGGGACGATTCGGGTGTTGTGTGTGCGTGTGTATGGGAGGGGGAGAGGGGTGAGGGAAAGGGGACGGATGGTAGAGAGGGAGGGAGTAAGGGAGGCCAGGTGCGTAGAGGGAGGTGAGGTGGGGAGAATGCGAGAGAGGTGAGTGGAACGGGTGAGATGGATGAGGGGGCTGGGGTTAAAAAGAGGGTGCTGGGATGGGGGTGCGGGGATTAAAAGTGTAAGGGGGTGGTGGGGGGGGCAGGGGCTGGATGGGTGGGGTAACAGTGCTGTTCTGCCCTACCACGCACACTTGGGCGGCAGCGAAACATAAACACGTACTCCTTGTAAATATGAAGACGGAGGGGACGGGACGCCGCCGCGGCTAACCTGTGGCCGTCTCCCGACCCGCCTCCAATTTTCCGCCTCCTTCGGTCAGCTCCCTCCGGTGAGAGAGAGGCTGGCCGCAGAGCAACCCGGGGAGGAGGAGGCGGGCCGAGAGAAGGCCAGTGGGAGGAAACGCCGATAGGGAAACGGGCCTTCCATAAATTACGTCACGCTATCGGCTGGATTTTCTCACCACCTCACCCACCCTGTCACATATCGTCAGGTATTTCTGGAATAAAAATTAAATTATACAACCGTGATCCGCTTGCCTCATTTATTGTACTTTCGAGGATAAATAATTTTTTACACCGGGGGGTGAACGCTTTGACAACCATCCTTTCTTTGGGAATCCTCAAAATAAAAAAATACACCTATAAATGTGGATTAAGCGTACTTCTTACAAAGCATTATTTCAACAGCCAGTAGACGTGATAAAACTTCCAAAAAATCACGCCTTCGCCTCGAATTCCGGCGAAGCTAACGGATGAGACCAAAAAACTGCATTAGTTTTCCCACTTTTTCCGTTAAGGAACGACTTTATGAACATGGGCTGACGAAAATCGACCAATTATGAAGACGCGCAGACTATCGCAGGGAAAATGTCAATATTGCCAAACCATTGCTTTGAAAGGCGAATTTTTGGATAACGAGGGAAACGATGAAGAATGCGTAGACCCGAATTGGTAGACCACCCCCCGATTCGGCGGTGTAGTCATGGTGGGAAGTGCTCTCGTGCACATGGCCATGCATCTCGGGACTCGTCCTTCCCCCACCAGAGCCCCTTTCTCCCTTGCCCTCTCCCTGTCAGGACCTCCTCCAAATTGAAACTCGCAACAATGATCCTATTGTGTAGCTAATCTTAAAAACGACAGAAAGATCTCCCAGAATCAAACATCGTGTTTTCGTGCACGGGATTCGTTTTGGGAGGGTTATAGGAGGGAGAAGAAGCCATAACGGGAGGGAAATTACGAGCAGATTGTGAATGGAAAAAACGTGATTCTCAAAGAATTTCCCAAGATATCACGTCGCGAAGGAATTTTAAGATGTGTCCCCAAAACTGAAATGTTTTATGACATCTAAAAGATATTTATTCCAGTTCTCCTCCCAGCGGCAACAGATTGAGATTAGGTGGCCAAAAGTACAGTTTTTGTCCGATTTCACTCATCTCGTAGAATTTAGTTCTAGTTAATTCGAAATCGATGAACATATCTGAGAGAATTTATGCAAACTATATATATTTATTTCCAAACAAGATCAGTCTCGAAATGATTCATATTTCACCAATTTTATAATTTCAATGACATTTTAAATATAGCTGCATTTGGCCGACGTTCAATAAATAGAAAGATTTGAAAAAAATAACAAAGGTATTCTGTTTCTGCGTATGCCATGTCAAAAAAACAAAACTACTATGTCTAACACAACAAATGACCCCATGTATTAGTAGTAATAAGAGCAGTTGTGAAATTGATAAAATATTACGAGAAAAGGTATCAAGTATGAAGATTTTTGCATTAATTGCACAACACATTTTTCTCTGGGCCATGGAATTTCCTAACAAAATTGGTGGCTTTTGTTCACGCTCCAAATATTGTTTGCTGTGAACAAGTCAGAAACAAGGAAATTATACAGGGGATCATCCTGAGTATTCCTAATGTCAGTTGAATCACTCACTAATTGTTCAAGTAAAATATTTAGTTAATTACAGGCAGTTAAATGTAACCGAAGCTATTCATTGAAATATTTACGTAGCGATCTCAAATAGGAGTATTTAGGGGAGGCGACCAACAGCTGAGGTCATTTGCGCCATAGGGGATGGACAGGAAAGTATAAAGGGTGGAGAGAAACCCGGCGTCGGCATTAGCCTACTCTTAACGAGAGGTGCCAAGGGGTCCGCAGCTTAACGTTCCATCCGACGGACGTCGTACTCACTCAGAGTGCTCTCTACGAAGCACCTCAAGTAGGGATCGAGATACCTCTGAAAAATATTCAACACCGCCGAGATTTGAACCCAGGCCCTCTTAGCCACCTCACCATCTCGATCCAAAAACTGAATAGACTCATAAAAGGACGATGCTACGCTACGATTGATGAGATAAAGACTGCATCGAAGGAGGAGCTGAACAAAATCACTAAAAATGATTTTTTTAAGTGCTTCGAGGATTGGAAAAAACGTTGGCACAAGTGTATAATATCTAATGGGGATTACTTTGAAGGGGACAAAATTGATATTCATAAATAAATAAATAATGTAACGATACTTTTTGAACAGACCTCGTACTTGTACGTTGATGGTGAAAACATTACATTGAAGATAATCGCAAACTCCAACGCCCTAGATGAAGAAAACCAGCCTATACGGGAATCGAATCCGCGACCTCTGAGTTGGCAGGGGACGGCGTTACCTCGCCGGCACCGGGGCCGGAAAAGGCATTTAGGTACAATGGAATAATAACCAACAACATTCAGTCACATAAGGAAGTTCTCATTTGAGTTAAAATTAATTCCCTATCATTGCTACATAAAAACGACCGGATAACGAATGGCTTAGGTAAAACATGGTGTTAGGTTAGCTTGCAGAGGTTTACTTTCCTTACGGAATTTCTCCTATTGAATACCAGGCATTGGCAAATAACATGAGTCGTCGAGGCACTTAAAAAATTAAATTACTTGTACGGAACGCGTGTTTCAGAACAAAGGAGCTTTTTACAAGGAGAGAAACATTTATACCTCATGATTACCAACGTAGTCAGTCATTCGCTTAACAAGATCTTTCAAACCTTAAAAAATAATATCATTAAAAAATAACTGAGACAGGGTACGGTACACTTAAAAAATAATAACATAAACTCCATAAATAATAATTCAGAGAATATTTCCTCGAATATATTTTGAAAAACCAAATTAGAAGTAAACCGAAGAAGTCCATGGATGAGACAAGGAATATCATGAGTCACTGATACAAAAGAATCTGTGAAACAATACATGAACTTGACGGAGGAGAAAGAAGTACGAGTATGTAAGAATAGAGTAGCATCTATAGATAAAATTGTGAAAAGAAGTGTTTTCTGGAATGACATAAAATTAGGCTTTTCTGACTTCGCCTACTCCAAAAGGGAAAGGGGGGCACATATGTATTGCGGGTATTCAATAATGGTCGAACACCTCCATATGCATTTCCAAATTAAGAAGATGGTTTTCTATATTTTGGGATACTCCCTTGAATGAAAGTTGGTATCCACATAGTTGGAAATAAATAACCGAATTCAAGCATGTGCATCCAAGCATGTAGAGATTATCTTTATCGTTATAATAAATATTTTCATACGCATGATTCTCGCCGTGATGCACTTAAGACCACAAAACCCTGCATTTGGACGTCTTCCTCACAGCTGTCCTAAGCTTTATGCTTGACGGTCTTCCAATGCAAAGGCATAAATGTAAATGTAATAGAACGAGCATCATTCACGCTATGATTTTTTCCGAATACACAAGACAAAAGAGCTTGATCCTGTCACATAATTTACGAGACTAAATGGAGTAAACCTGGAATACTTGCTTGTGCAAGCGTGACATTGTGACCTCACGTCGTAGCTATATGGCCTTACGTTTCACTACACTATCAATAATTACGAGAGCGAAAAAGTATAAAAAAATTGCACATGCAAAGTCCTCCACAAACAACAACGTGATTAATATCCATCTACCACTACAGCCCCGATCGTTGCACCAATTTGTCAAGCTGAGACCTTTAGCGGGTTTTTTTCGGCCCTTCAATTTAAGCCAACTCACACTTCCCATTGTAAGATTCCAACCCCGGTATCTCTCCGTGGCTCCATTTCTCAACCTTAGACAGCGCACCTCACACCCCTCATCCCCTTTCCGCCACTGGAGCGTGACAGACCGATGGAAATGGATGCAGGTTGGTGGACGCCGTGGATGTGGGCGGGCGGAGGCAGCTTCGGCTTAAGACGGTCACCCGCGGAGAGGGCAAAGGGGGAAGGGCTCAGGAAATATCGGAGGATGTGGAGAAGCAGAGAGGGAGGAGGTGAACGAATGCCATTGAGAAGATAAACTCACCCTGGAGTGTCCCCTGGAGCAAGGGTCGGGCGAGGGAGAGGGGAGAGCGGACGGAAGCGAATGGGGAACATGAAGGAGGAACGGGACGAGGAGTGAGGATAGGAAAGGAATGAAAGGGATAAGGGGGGAAAGTAGGATGGAGGGGAGAGGAGGGGGTGAAAGGATTGCGGTCCACGGTGATTGAGGCAGAGAGTGAAGCGGGGGAGGCCAGGGATTGATATAGACAAATTGATACATTGTCTGGGAGAGAAGAGAAAAGGTACAGGCGAGGGACGGCTAGGAGGAGGGTCCGCTCGGAGGAGAGTGCGGTGTTGGGGTAAGGGGTGTTTTTTGGGGAAAAGAACGCGACCAGTCGCAACGAGGAACGACTGCTGAGGGGCATTAGTGATGGCGATACTGACCCTCGACAGGGGAAAGAAGGGGGTGGGAAAGCAGAGAAAGTGTGCCCGTGTGTGTGTTTGTAATGATCTTGTAGGCGATGGTGATCGAGAGAGATGGTCGAAGGGTAGGAGTGGGGCGTTGAAGGGGAGTTGGGACAGGGAGGAAGCGGGAGGGAAAAAGAAGATCCCGGAGTTGTTCCTAATTGGGGCGCAGACGCGGGGATCGGAGTCGCTGGCGGAACACCAAAGCATTCCCGGCATGCTGGGATCCCGTCTCCAGGGCAGCTATTTCCCCTGGAAAGTGAGTAAACGTGTCTCGCGTGGACGGTGTCCCCGTGATGCCATTGAAAAGGTTAGTGTTACGGTGATAGCATGAAGGAATGCTAATAAAAAATTAATAAGGTTTCGGAATGGGCGGTTTTTATAATGTGTCACAATTTATAACATTTCGTCATCTAATTCCAATGAAATCACAACTCGAGTTCTCAATCTGTCTTCCAGGTGTGCGCTCACCTCCTGGTGGCGAGGGGCATAATTAATTATTGACAGTGGCATGAAAAGAGAGGCTGATGCTGGGAGAAATGTAATTGCACGCAAACTTTATATTTTTTACCTGCGCTCTATGTCTCGTGCCTGATTAGCATAGGGGCCAAAAAAATTCCAAAGGATACCAAATTAATTTTAGAGAGATGGAGAAGGCTTTCAGGATATATCTTGAGGTCATACTGTCCAAACAAATCATTGCCTATAATACAAAATACCTTTCCAGCAGGTGACTATAAAATATAATGCGCTTAAAAGCAATTTTAGGATTTAACTTTTAATAGACGTAATTCATCTCAGAAATCTTATCTTCTCCATATTTTAAGTAAATTTCCTCACAATTTATGACTTTAGAGCATATATTTTGCTTTACATTTTACACTGGGAGACTTAGAATGCCCATTAATAATTCTTGCAATTTTATAATGAAAACGACCACATAGAGGTGCATTAATAATAGATAACATACGACTCGTACTACTACTTAGAAATAAACCATACATAAATAGAACCGACATTCATTAAACATAGGCATAAAAGTAATTTCAGTTGAACGAAAATAATTGCAGATGAATTTTCAGGAAAATTTCTAGGGGCAATCAAATTAATAAAACTGTGAAATAACTTTTCATTTTAAAATAATTAACTTAAATATTAGCTAATTGGCATAAAATTATGAATTCACAGCATATATACGTTTCATCAAAAAGTGTGTAACTAGCATAATGGTCAACTTTAGCAATCGAAATTATCAAAAATTAAACTGAGGAAAAGTATTAATCAATGAAATACACAAATCATAAGTATTTCGCAAAAAATGTAGCAATACGTATACTACCGATATAACTTGTCATATTGTAAATCATAAAACTTCCAGTGAATGAAAATATGTGAAAATAAGAAGAGGAATCCGTAAGGCATACTGCAAAACTACACGTTTTTGTTTTCACGGGACTGACGTAATTAATGATATTTTAAATGCTTCCATATAGAATCCACTTTCTTCAAATCCATCATATAAACTATCTAAAACAGTCGAAGATACATTCCTTATAAGTAAAGGCCGACGGAGAAAGCGAATACAAAATAAACCATGACATTCGCCATCATTTAGCACAAAATTGATTGCCTACGTTAAGCAGAAGCAATGTAATAACTTTCCCCCTCGGAATCAGGCCTTTCTACGACCAAATGTTGTTTCTTATCTTACTTGCCCAACAGACTGATGAAAAAGTTACTAGTTGACATAAAAGGAAAATGAGACTAATTAAAAACAAAAAAGAGGGAATCATCGGACGCTATTTTACAACCACTAACTACTATGATACGCGTTTTAAATAAATGGAAACGGCCCACGTGAGGCAAGTAATCAAACAAGAGGGCAGCAGCGATGAAGCAGCCATTCCACTGCGTTTAGAACCCATACCCGCCACCCATTTTGGGCAAGGTTCCTATCGTCAAAGCGTTTGATGATTGGACACCGCCCCTTTAAATCGAAAAATCTCCTCTCACGCACATCCATTCTCCCTACGCTCGCACACACAAACCTGAACACACAGAGACAACGCCAAGAGTCTCTCTCACCCTCACTCACACACACGCATTCTAGCTGCTACCCGCTTGCCACGTATCTCCTCGCGGCGGGGACCCCAGCGCTCGCCCTGGGGGCCGATTGGCCGTTTTAAAGCAGAAGAGGAGAGTGATGGAGGAGGCTGGACCATCGGCGTGGATGGGGAGAGGGCGGAAGAGAGGAGGAAAGGAAGAGGAGAGGGGAGGAGTAAGACGAAGTAAAACGGCAGGCGGAGGACGGTGGAGAGACGGTGAGTCGCAACCGGATGGGGATTCGAAGAGCGCCGGAGCCTCATGACCGGATCTGACGGGAAGACTTAAACGGAAGAATAGGATACTTCAACGTCTGCCTGCGGAGACTTCAACGGGGGCATGTCGAAAATAACACCACGGCCGAACCGACAACGCGAACGGGGAAGCACCAGAGCTCCTTACATCAAACCTTTACCCTTCTAGACTAACCTATCCCACCTCGTTTCGCCTATCTAGGAAGCCCTTTTTGCCTTACATTGCTCCCCTCCCCCTGCTCCCCTCACTCTCGCAGCGGTCGTTCTGAATTTCGTCCCGAGTGCCGCAGCGGGGGACCGAGCTATTGGCTCTCTTCCGCCAAACCCGATAAACCGTTCGGTCGATTGAATTAGACTGACTGCGCGGCATGGGGATAAGGCAAATTGTGAAGTGGGTGGGGATATTTAGGGAAGAATCACCGGGGGTATGCAGTCATTTCGCCTCTCTACTCAATCAATCGAGTTTGACTGTTGTGAAGTTCCCTAAATTAATATCTATGTAACAATTTGGGAGGCACGAAACTTTCCTGTGGTATTCATGTGGGATGGAGAATGGATATGTTTGACGTAACCTGTTGCCCAGCCTGCCACACGTATTCTGTGCGCTTTAAGTTTTTGGTTAAATATGACTAGCTTTAAAAGATTCATAAGAAACAAGTGATTAAGGAGGAAAATGAAGAATTCGTCATGATTAGAAATATTGATAGTATTCTCAATTAGATACATATTTAGATCCGAAAAATCCTCACAGAACCATACCCAGTAGTCACAGAAAATGGTTCTAGACCAATGTGAACTGTAGAGAACCTATTTAGGTCCCCATCCCAAACTAACACTACCCTAAATGGTTGCAAAAATTTTATAATTAACACTGAGAAAGCCATTTAAATCTCCCATTTGTGCGTGGTATTAGACTAGGTTCTTATGTAAGCATACCTTTGACCACATACGTGTCGTTACCGTTTGGGACGTTTACCAAATATTAGTGGGTACCTGGGGCGGGAGTATTAAACCGCTTTTCTATCTAGATATTACTACAGTACAAATATTCATAGAATTACAGAGCGAGCGCCTAAGATCCACTTTGCTTCATCCGTATATTTATTCCATTAAATTCAGATTCTTTTGCCTATGCCACCACTTAATATTGTTCTACATCTCTACACTTCCAGCCCTTATGATTAAGTACGGCATAAAAGCTTATTTTTGGAAGAAAATGATAATGTAATGACGCAGCCACAAAATTAGAAACTTATGAGGCATTTCGGTTCAATTCCGTTACTACTTTCCTGATGCTCTCATCTTAAATCTTTAATAAACATTCTAGATGTTTCAATCGCATAGTTTATTATTAGAAACTTTGGCTAACTTATTATTGATTATATTGTATGCTTATAGCTCTCATGACTTAGCACCCATTATTAAAGCGCATAGTAGCCTACTCTGGTAGGGCGTTAGGGAGAATCCTTGGCTCAGATCTCATGTGACAGGCTACGCCCGTTCGAAATTCAAGTCATAATTAATTTTATCGTCACTAGATGTTCGTGGGAAACCGAATATTGGAACGGGGAAATAATCTGTCCCGCTACCCTCGAAGTATGGATTTCACAAACCTTATGGATTAGCTCGAGATTGGCTCATTTATCCTCACCTTTCAAAATTTACCTTTGGGGCTGACTGATTTCTTAGGCTTTAGTTATGCTTCTCAGAAAGGTCTCGGAAAATACACATTAACACCGTTCCAAATGTCAGAATTACTTAATGAAAAGCCTTTGTATTGTTTATTCCAGTCGCCGATAACGTCAAACGGAAATAATGACAGGAAAGAAACTTTTCAATGGGACATTTAAAAGTGGAATTTACTATGAAACGCTTAAAACAGAAAACTTAATCTTTATTCTGCAGAGGATCAGATAGTTATAGATAAAATAATGGGATGCTGCAAATAGGACCATCGTGCTAGATGTGAAGGCATCATTTCCATGAGTATTAATGCAGTAATGGAGGCGGATAAATTTTGCCCGGTTTTTGAAAACAAACAGTACATACGTAAAAAATACAATTATTGCTCATCGCATTCCTACCTCTCCCTCGCTGGCCTAACGTTATTAAATAAGTAATAATACGAAAAAAACCTTACTTTTCGGCATTACACCATATTTTCAAAAACAATATAACCTTCAAACCAGTTACATGCACCCAAGCCCTGGGTGGAGAAAAACCAACCTAGTTAGGAATCGAACCCACCACCTCTGGGTTGGCAGGCGAGGACATTCCCCACCGCCAAAGGGGCCGGTTACATATACTTCCTTTTCAAGAATGATGTACGCTTAAATTAAATTAAAAAAAAAACAATCTCTTCGCATAGGTTTTGACTCGGGTGTCGTCGACAAGTATGATCACTTAACAACAATGAAAATTTTAGAACAAGTAATCATTTTTGAAATAATACCTATTCAATGTGTGTAGGTAAATAATATCCAAATTGATAATAATTAAACGCAATGGCATTATGAGCGCATTCGTGTAAATGGTTACTCAAACTTCGCTAATTAAATATGAATTCTCAATGGAAAAATGATGACATTCAGGAATGAATAGCAGAAAAACATTACAGAAATCATATTCGAAGAATAAGGAAAACTTAAAACCGCAGGTCTGGAGTCGTAAGCAATGAGGAACTTTCGTAGAGTAATTAAAATAAACAAAGTGTAATGTCAATACTTCAACATCCCCGAACTTTACCTATGAGCAGAGAATGAAGTAGTTTTTAGTTTTGTTAAGTACTCTTCGAGCCACCACTAGGGTGTGTGGCAGGGGAGAAAGATGGGACGATGGCATCATACACTTTTTTATCACCAATACAATCGAAGAAATTTCAAAATCTAGCTAATTACATAATTAATTAAAAGTAGAGGGATTCTGTTAATTATTTTCACACTGTTTTGTTCAGCAAACTAAGAGAAGTTTATTTTGAAGTGCAGCTTATTCACAGAGTGCAGTTTATTTTGAACCATTTCATAAACCTCTAACAAATTCCAAGAAACTGCGGGAGATGCCCCGACATTAACTTTTTAACCATTCATCCAAATCCACTATATGTGCACTACAATTCAACAATCCCAGAGTGAAAAATGTTCACTAAATAGTCGCTCTATGCGGCCAGCACTCTTAAGGATTACTTAAGGTAAACATATAAATTGTAGTTCAACTTAATACTCATAAATACTCTGCAAAAGGTGGTGCTTTAGGAATGCAAGTAAATACGAAGCCCGTAACTATTGTTTAAATTATACCTTTTCGCTTATCGGTAGTGTGACTTGTATATGTGAGCTTGGCTAGCGAATAGCTTGTTTTATATTTTGCTACCCGGAGAAGATTATTGCCAGAGTGGTTTACGTCGCTTTTCAACGCAATACCTAATCACGCGCAGAGGCGTAACCAAGAAGTAACTACCTCCACCTTACTTCCTCGGACCCAACTCATTCGCCTTCTCAATCCAATCAGAAATCTTTAAAGTCGGAATGGTTCGGAACGGTGGCGTGACTACCCAGAGGGAGACTCTCTTAGGGTCGCGGCTTCAAGCCCCGCAGGGAGCAAGGACAACGGCGGGCATCAATTCAATCCTTCATGAACGAGATGATCGTATAGATAAGAATTCCGGTACACTGGCCGGGAAGAAGTTTAAAGGCCATCGAACAAAACGCCAGCCATTGCGAGGGCTCCCGCGTGAAGGCACACAAAGTAAGCATATGACATCATCAATTTGAAGCTCGCTATCGCTTGAAAACGATGTGCAAAAATTTCCCCTCTCGGTAGCAGAGAATGGTGGAGATAGCGTCGGCCAGTGAGACGGTGGTTTTTCTTTTCCGTCCTAGGTTCAAAACACGAAGAGATCGCCCCAGAGCACTGAAAAGCAGCGGACGTAGGCCATCTCTCAGCGTCATCCCTGATATCGATTGAAAAGAAATCAGCCCAACTAACGAATTTACATTAAGAATATGTCTAAATCGATCCACAATTAAAAGATGAGGCGATGAAAAAACTTCACTGATCGACTGGTATCACCGTGCGAAACCGCACTAATACGAGATTTTAGCACACAGCATAGCTGACCGCACTCTGGGACGAGAGAGATAAATACCGTTCGACCATCCTGGAATAAATGTCACGTTGATGCATTTTGAGTATTTGCAACGAACAAGGAATAGACTTGAGCGCTAATCAAAACTATTTATTCATAAATACGGAATTCGCCAGTTAAGGTGGACCAGTTTGGCTTCAAAAAGGGGAGAGGAACCCGTGATGCTATTTCTGTGATGAAAACAGTAGTAGAGAGGACCATCGAAATCATCAGGATGTCTCTGTATGCTTCCTGGATTTAGAAAAGGCATTCGATCGCGTAGAGTAGGTAAGGTTGACGGAGATAATGTGAAATGTAAGAGTGGACTGTAGGAAAAGATAACTTATCGACAGAAATACGCCCGTTTTAAATTATCGTCGAAAATGGCAATTACTTCTCAAGCCAACTCAAGTAGAATAATACCCTAATTTAAAAAAGTGTATGAAATTACAAAAATATGTTCGTCATGAATAACGCAGTGACGTTCAAATGATATGATCTATTGATAACTACGGCTAAAACATTATACCTAATGATGGCTTCCTTAATTTTTAGGTTTGCGAAAAGAAGAAGCGAATGAACACGAACGAATGAGCAGAAGCAACGTGCTACCTTGATTATTATTATTATTAGGTAATCTACCGGTTAAGGTAGGTCTTTGGATGGACGTAATTACTAATTAAATAATTTGTGGCCCCTAGCAAAACACAACATCCTACTCTACATCAGGTCCCTCTTCAGCTCTGAGTACTTTCTTCCTCCCTTCATCCCGTCCAACATCCCTATCCTGTTCCTTCCCTTTCTTCGTCTGCCTAACATTCTCCCCTCAATTACAGTCTTCAACATCCCACTGCCGGTGAAAACCCCCCTCAGCCACTTTTCCTGCCTCCATAGGATTGCTCCCAACAAACCCCTCTCTGCGCCCACCATACCAAGTACTTCCTCGTCTGTTTTCTTCTCTGTCCATTTCACCTTCTCCATTCTTCTCCACACCCACATTTCAAAAGCCTCCAGTCTACGTCTATCCTCCTGCTTCAATGACCACGTTTCCGCGCCGTACGCTCCAAATTAAAGTTTTTACGAGTCTTTTCTTAACATCCTTACTCAAAGTCCCTGTCATCAACTCCCTCCTCCTTGTGAAAGCCTTTTTGCCTAGCGCAATTCTTCTCCTTAAGTCCCTACCACTTTGACCGTGTTGGTCCAAAACACTACCGAGATATGTAAACTGTTCTACCTGCTCTAGTTTGTGCCCTCCTATTTTAATGTTTAGCTTAGCCTTTTTCTTTCTAGAAAACCGCATAACCTTTGTTTTATTAATATTGATTTTCATCCCATACCTGTCGCACTGAACCTCCAATTCACTCAGCAATGCTTGCAAACCCTTGGCTGACTGACAAACTAAAGCTTGGTCATCAGCAAACCTAACTGATTTTACGAATTCCCCGCCCAGTTTCATTCCTACCTCCAGTTCTTCCCACGACTCTTTGATCATTTCCTCTGCATACAGGTTGAACAGCAACGGTGATAATGGGCAACCCTGCCTTACACCTCTTCCTAACACTGCCCATCCAGACTCCCCGTTCCCCACCCGCACCTGAGCAGTCTGAGACATGTACAGGTTGCGGATTAGCCTCCTTTCCCTCCAATCTATTCCTATTTTCTGCAATATACTCATTAGTTTTTCCCAATTCACTCTATCAAACGCTTTTTCGAAATCTACGAAATAGGCTACCTTAATATCCGATGTATATTACTTCTTTCTTGGACACGGACGTGGAATAATACAAAGTTTGTATAGAAAGCATCGGTAACAATTTTTTCCTGACGTGCGCGTGAAGTGCTGAGATCAGACCGTCGTTTAAGAGTGAGCATAATCGCAGATCGTATTCGCATTGATAAGATGACAGTGCACACCATTACCACTGAAAATTTTGTTTTTGCGAAAGACCTGCGGTATACTCGTCCCGAAGGTCTCGACGGACAACTAAGAGCAGAGTTGTGTCTCTGCTTGCGAATACCTTTTACAATAACATCTCGACGATCCCCCTACCCCCTTACAGTCCCGTCTTGGCACCAGAAAACTATTTCCTATTTCCAAAAGATAAATCCTCTCTCAAAAGGCACCATCATGGGACCCTAAGTGCCGCCGAAAAAGCTTACAGGCGTACCCTTATGGGCCTTTCGGGAATCCGCCTAACAGGGTCTTCGAGTGGAGCGAAAATCGCTGACTAAAGTTCGTCGACGCTTTGAAGAATTTTGAAGCATTGTAGCAATATCGGAAATATTTTTACGGAACCTTTCCCGATGCTTTCTATACAAACCTGCACACTCATTAAATTATATCAACATTAAAATGGTGGCAATTATGGAAAAAGACTACCAACGAAAACGCGACTTACTGTACAGGGATGTCTATTGAGCGAGTGAATCAGAAATCAATCTACTATTCAATTTAGGACACCTTTAACTCATATTCGTCCTTACGAGGCAGGATCTACTTGTTACTAAGGGAGAGGCAAATCAACAGGACACATTTTATAAGCATTTCCGAAACGCTTGTTTTCAATTTTTACGCACACGCCCAAGATCATTGGTAAATTTTTTCATAGTAAGACTCACAGCAAAACATGCGTTATTCCAGAGACTCCTTTAATTTTCTTTTTGAAATAATCGTTTAAGCGCCAAATAGTTACTTAGTTAATAGATTAGTTAATAAGTTAGTTAATAGATTACTAACAATACATTTTTAATTGTAGTTTTCAGAATTCTAGCATAGCCAATCGATTCAACCAAATATAACTTTCTGAATTTGTTACTTTGGTAGATAAGCCCTCCTCGCATTTCATACATTCATATGCAAACACGTGGGCCCACCATTAGAGTGGTATTCGGAAAGCATCACTAATGACCGCTGTAATTGATTTTCCCCTGGCTGAAAAATACATAGATAAGGCGGGGCCTTTGAAGCTGCTCCCTTACTGCGGCGTTGCACGAGTTGTGCAACACCATAGTAAGGGACCCTTTAAATTGAGGAGACTGGGGAGAGAAATCTCACGATACCGTCCGACAGATTACAGCGCAAAGGTCCTTTTAAAGGCCACACAGTGATGGGCGAACAAAACACACTAATTGAATCGGCCAAAGCGCCGGGCAGCAGCCCCCCCCCCACTCGGCTATCCCGAGACAGACACGCGGGCGAGGGCGGCCGGAGGTCCGCTTGTCTCTCGCAGACCACGTGAGCCGCCCTCCTAAATATCCTATTAAAAGGGATCCATTTACAACGGAAAATGAAAACGACTTACAACAGACGATGAAACCCGCAACTATTTCAGCGGCCGCCCGGCGAAGAGGGAATGGTCGAAGAGGGACCGGGAGTCGGGGCGGGCCGGGCGGGGGAGGAGGGCGGCAATCTCGGCACGCCGATCGTGCAAACAAGCAATCCGAACACGAAGCAAAGGACGCACAAACACGTGCTAAAGCTTTTCGGAAAAAGCGTCGCTTCGAGAGGGGGGGAAACAAGAGTCCGTGATACATCCCGAGCCGCCGAGTGCGGAGACAGGCGGGTAGGTACGAGACGGTAGGGATTGACCCACCGCTCACATTTTGCCCAGTTCCCGGGAGCCCCCAAACTATAAAGCGGTCAAGATAAGGAGGTGGCGACGGGATTTTAGGATTCAGGGGCAGATGTACTATGCCCCCCCGAGGGGAGAGTTCTCGAAAGTGTCAAAACACGAAAAATATGGCGGAAAACGAGAGGAGAAACGGCGTCTCACCGTTGAATTAGTGAAAGGTAGGGAGTGAAAAAAATCTTTAAACGGACAGGTACACTGGAAGATATAAGCGTTCGCAATAAAGTATCAACTTCGCCGAACTGTAATTGAGAGGAAAAAGGAAAAGGGCCACGTTCAAATGCATTATAGGCAAGCGCTTGACACTCAACAGATGGATCTCAAAAGATATACGCATGCAAAAGAATAGTTTCATCAAATTATTCAGAAACCTGAAACATTACGAGGATCACCAGTATTGAGTTTTCCGCGGTGATGATTCTATCATGCATTCCAGTCACTCGCGCATTTTTTGGGAATTGAATTTTCCCTAACTTGGTGCCGGGAATATGCTATTATGCATTCCACGCTCGCTTCCATTCAAACTGTGTTTTTATGCCATCTTGGATTAAGGAGTGGTTGAGGTTAGCACCTAATTCAGCTATATTGGCTGGAATGAAACGAAATTATTAAGATATCAGCAATAATGAGCAGTTTAAATGAATCCAGAAGCTCGAGTACATGGTTTTAATTGAAGGGGGACGGACTCCCTGCACGACATAACTCAATTGGGCACACAAATTCGAAAAGAAAAATGTCCATGAAAAGAAGCAAATAAATCACTCCCACCTCCGCCATCCAGAAAATTATGCTACTCTCGCATTCAGCAAAGACATCGGAAACAGCCATTAAGTAAATACATAGTTGATTACTGATTCGACACAGCGGGGCACATTTACAAGGGGATCGGCGTTGAAAACAAGGGAGTGATCATTGGAAGACACTTTTTGCTCTGGACGCAGTCACGATGTCATATTATGTTGACTCAACCCTCTTAAAGGTCGCAACGTCACCCGGGGGAAGGGGAGACTTCTCGCCTCTCGTGAACGGCGGTTAGGAGGAAAGGTAGGCGAGCAAGGCGATACGGGTGCAAAGGAGAGGTTGGGAGGGGGGGCGTTGGAAGGCCCCCCCGGAGATCGAGACAAATCTCCTCATCCTTGCCAATCGCTTCGTTTCCTCGGACCGAGGCGCGCCAACCCTTAACGAGGTCTCATATAACCGCACGCATTTAATCGCAGGCGCAAACCTGTGGGTGCTTTTGCCGATCATAAACGCCGAGATGTGGATGAGGCTGGAACGAAAGGGGCGGGAGATACCGGTGAGGATTAGCACGATAGAGAATAGGGGGGGATGGCGGAAGGAGGCGAGGCGGAGGAGGAATTGATGGCAAAGGGGGAACGGTTTGAATTAAGCGTGAAACGACGTCGTTCTCTTTATTTTTAACGTTTATCGCGGCGCGGTGTGTGGATTCCCATCTTGCAATTCAAAGATCTTTAAGCCTGACGAGGCTACCCATCACACCATAAAGGACGCGTATTTCAACAACGGTGATGATAAGTACATTCCTCTGTCATCGCGTGGGTTTAAAGGCTACTTCCCACGGCACTCTATTACATAGCTATTTAACTTTGGCAATCCCGGAGAGAACCAACACATGTCCGATCCCCGGTGGAAATGTTAGCTGTCATTAAAACTATTATAATGAAAACGCGACGCAAAAGTTCACTGAACAAGGTATTAACGAAACAGGACAAACGACTCCATGAGGATGGAAATGCGGCAGAAAAAAACAAGTTCCAATAGCAAAATATGAGAGGAGACTTAATTAAATAGTTACTATGTCATAACTTCAAAATCATAGGACACAGTTACATAATCTTTAGAAAGGAACTATACACACAAAATAAACATAATAGTAACAACATTAAATCAGCTATAAATTTCGTATCATTATATTTAACGCATTGGACTGGGGTCCTTTAAATCGCTATATATTTTATACAATCTCTTGAATTTCCTGTAGAGCGTGCAAAAATAACCATTTGAGAATCTCAGCCTGTCTTTGCTTCTTGACAAAAGAGATGTTCTCTATTTGACCATGGGTTAATATTACGAGGCCTATTCCAAAAGTAAGGGCCATCTGGTCATAAAAACATTTTTTTCTAGAAAAGGTTTTCATCGAGGATTTTAGTTTCCCATGACCCTACTTCACTTTTCTACATAATCGCCGTTCATTTCTGGTATTAAGTATTGCCGAATTATCTAATCTTAGTCATACCAGAAATCTATATAATTAATAAATATTTTGAAAAATAATTCCGTCCCTATGATTCAACTGAAATAAATTCGCGACATCCGGGAAGGTACTTCGTTCCATTCTTCAGTCTAGTGTAATGCAGAGTCGGCAGAAATTCGACAGAAGAACTGAATTTAATGCAGTGGAACGAGTCAGGCGGCGGAAAGAGATATACAGAATCATTCCTCTTCTTTCAAACTATTCCTCGAAACTCTTAATCAGATTTGGAAGTCGAGTTCGTAGGACTTGGAGAAAAAGTATTTTAACTCGTAAATGTTAGTGTAGTTTCACCAGGATCAGCTAATTGCGTACTCTTGTTACCACATGCAGAGGCTGGGATAGGTATCATTTACCGATCCTTTCTGATTAATTTACGTCGAGGATCTGACGCGGTTATTCGTTCATCCGTACCCTTCCATCAATGGCCCAGTCGATGACTTTCCCATTAGGGGACACAATAACCAATCAGTAAAAATTAAATATCATTGAGTGCTAATTATAAGACATGTAATACTACTGTCACTCACTAAAACGCGATAGAAAAAAAGGCGAAATCGTAAAATATTTGAAGCAAAATTCATTCTTGCGTCAGTCCTTCAGAATTCCATAATAAATACACCCTGTTCCAGATCATAATAGTACAAAGAACGTTAAATATTCTAACAATAAACAAAATAACAAGAGTGGTATAAATTGGAGAACGAACCTCAATTACTATTTTGGATGGGCTTATTTGCACGTGACAATTTGAAATCAAATTTGCTGACATTTGAGTAGCTTCAGGCGTGATGTGGTGGAAGTCGAACATAATGAATAACTGATCGAAGCACTTCTCCACTTTATCAAGTGGAAAACTGCTTCGATCAGTTATTCATTGCTGACATTTATTTAATGACAAATTTTTAGAAAATAAATTAACTCTGTCGAAGTTAATAGCCACCACATTTATGGATATAAGGGTAAGTACGCTTTTAAAACGCTCAAAGAAAACGAATTAAGGTCACCAAAGGATACACTACAAACAACGACAGAATAAATTTTGACGAAAAATCTTTTTTTCGGAATTTTTCTTAATTACCTGATTGATATCAATCTCGAACGTTGGATATACTTTTACAAATTTCAAGTAAATAGCAGCGGATACGCCACAGCTGTGCTGTATGCCTGTTGCCACCAAAGAAGCCTTGAAAATTCAATATTTTCAAGGAAACTCATTCCAGCAACTCTAAAACTTTCAAGACCAGAAATCCCATCACGTGAGTGGGTCATCAAAATATTTACCGAGAACAGAAAAATAAAATTCTTTTCTCAGCCGCATTTTCGTACGCCTTTACCTTTGACTCTATCTGCGATTTTTCAAACAGATGGACAAAAATGGGTGATCAACCTGTTTCTGCCAGAATTGTAAAGAATTATGAAAGAATTTCGATATTAATACAAACTAAGGCGAAAACAAAGAGGAAGAATGGTCGGTAATTACATGTAGATTACTTCCATTGAAAAATAGGCGACTTGATTTCGACAATTACCAAGTCAAACATTTACTTTTTTTAAATACGTAAATCTCACGCAATTCACTACGTACTCTTCCCAAGAAATTAAATGTAGACCATGATTTAGGAAAGCGCCAGTTCCAGACATCAAAATAATAATGAGCCCACATTCACCCACGAGACAAGATGAATAACAATATTTAGATATATCGAACCGTACTCACTAGAGAAGTTTTCAACAGTTCAGTGAAAGCCAATCTTATTAAGGCCTAATCGCAATTAAGGCCTCTCATTGACTAGTCTACCATGACGGACGGTGAGATAAATGAGCCTTTGATCACTCGGGCCGAGGGAACCGGAATTCTAACGTGCCCCCGCCGAACATTTTGGAGGTGCGATATAAAAAATGTCTCCAACGCCGTGCGGAGGGGCCGAGTAATCCATCCAGCCTATCGCGGCCGCAGCCATTGGACACCGAACAACCAACATAGCTGCGGAGACGACAACATGGCAGACAGACCTCATCCTCGGATCCCACGGATTTCAAAACAAGGCATAAAATAATCAACCGTTTTATTAATTCCAAGGTCCCGACAGTTGCAGCAAAATGATAATCTCAGCACCGCCACTCAATTCTTCACCCGAGAGCAACCGTCTCTTATCAGCTTACATTCTATCTCTTCGCCTGCTTTCTCACCTACGACTCCCACAGCCACCCGCTCCCCATCAACCCCATAGCCGACCTCCGCCACAACATCAAGACGATGGATACTAATGTCCCCACGCATTCTTCAGTTAGATCTCGACCTCCCAACCCCCTCTCAGAACTCCCCCGTGACGGTGCTCCTCTCCAACCGCACGGCGCATTACTTACCTTCCCCTCCCCTACTAAATCCCACCATCTCCGGGGCCTATCTATTTCTATCCTTCCCCATCCTCGATAACCTAGACCAACTCCACCGCAACAAGGGCTTCTGTCTTCCCGTACTCATCTCTTTAATCTATACTCTCTCCTTTCGCGTCCAGACGCCCTGAATAACATCCTTCTCCCTCTCGTCCTCATCCCGGCACCACTGACTAAGTCCCACCCCCCCCTCTAACCCCTTGCTTTCTGCCTTCTCGTCCTCCGCTACCCAAACAATCCAGACACGGCAAATATGTGCGCAGTGGCACCAAGAGACGCACTCTCCCCCGTCCCCTTTTCTCTCCGCCTCGCTTTGTAAATTTTCCCCCTGCGGTTTCTTTGCACCTCGTACAGTCAGCCTCCGCGACGGTGGCTTGGCACACGTGTGGCGATCGCCCTCAGCGAGGTGCCACCGCGGATGCTGCATCATCCCTCAACCGCACTCTTCACGCCATGCCCCGCCGCCGAACACATCCAGCACCCCCTCCCTCACGCCCACGCCTGCCACGGCAGCGGGATAGCGTCCGAACGCATACGGGAAGATGACCAAACTCCCCCGGAGCAAACGCCCCCGACACTTCCCTGGGCTTCTGTCTCCGTCGTCCCCCTCAGCGGAGTGACACCTCGACCGCCGAGAGTGAGCGCTCGCCTCGAGGAAGGCGCATCCCTCCGCGGATCGCCGTGTCCACTCTCCTACGACCGCATCCATACCACTCGACCCCTTCCCCCGCCCCCATGTCATAACCCTCCCCAAGCACCACCTCCTCCTTCGGAGACAAGCCGACCCTTTTATACATCCCATCAGCCCGTCCATCTTGGCGTGGAATCCGACAAATAAGTTCCTCCTTCCCAGAAGTCGAGACCTTGATCTGACCTCCCGACAAGGAGTTGCGCCCATGCTGATTCCTCCGACGGTGAGCATGCCGGCTGCCGCCGCCGAAGAAATGTTTCGCTAGGCATACCCGGTTACCCAATGTCGGCCGCATTAGTCTATGGGGGATGAAAAATACGAGTCGCAGCGCTATGCCTAACCGCCACTCGTTTGTAAACGTCCGGCCTTTACCTTCATTATGGCTCCGAGGGGGATATCCTCACCGCCGCGGAAGGGGATTTCGTTTTCGGTGGGATGGTATGCCGACCATTATCAGATGTGAAAATATGAACCTGACGGGCAACAGGTGATTCCGTAGAAGGCTTTGGGGAGATGCTCGCCGGATATTTCGTGGTTTTTAGTTGAATTACAATTAACCGTTTCACCATTGAAGAAAATAAGGTAGCGGGGTAAGCACTGATTTCTCTCCACAGTTCCGCACATTTATGAAATTAAAGATAAAAATTGAAATACAATTTCCACCGTCAGAGACGAACTAACATCGAAATCGGGCGGTCACAATTTGGGGAAGATAACATCATAACATTGTCTAATCCAGCGAACCTCAAATGAGATATTTGATATTCTTCTTTATAAAGTAGCGCTACGGTAATGTGGATGCATTTTTTAATGCTTGACATGAATCAAAGAGAAATAAAACGGCTAAATTACCATCACTCAACCAAATATAACGATAATAAAATTTCAGCTCTAAGTATTATTCCCATTATTAGTGGCACGTCCCTAATTGCGACTTACCAGCTTTCGCGCATCATAGACATGACTACACATTTAAAAACATTTCAAATATGATATATTAGCAACTGCTCATCTCCCAATAAAGCCACAGCCTTCTCCGCGAGCCTTTCACCCTGTAAACTCGCAAATCGCTTCATACTACCTTTTTAGACGGGTTAAACTTGTAATTTCTCTCAAATTTCATCTCAATCCATAACCATAGAGGATAGAGACAAAATGGGGGTGCAAATAATTCCGAAACCGAAAGTCATTCCCTTTGCTTATGACCCATTCCAAAAAACCTTAGATTAGCGCGGTTTCGAACGATGGCTATTTTTCCGGAAGTTGGGGGTGCTGGCAGAAAGCAAGACGTTTTCGTACAGCCTTCCCGAGGAAAGGGTTACAGGAATGAGGATTTCGATATCACACGGCACGACTTGCTCCTCGTCACGATCCAATCCGTTGCCCCGCACACGAGTTTGCCCTCCTCCCGCCTCTTGCGGCTCCTCTCGGTTTTAAAAACCCGCGGATCTCAATAACGAATCTGCACTGATTTTTTCGCGGCAAAGAGAGCTTTTTGAGATCGGACTTTCTCATTTCCTCGTGGCTCACGCTTTTTACCTCTCGATCACTATCTGAGCCTGGCATCGCCACAGTCTTGATTAATACCGCCCTCGAAGATGGTACATTAAATGAAAGTTGAGAGTGGAGACTCTTATTTCGCCCCGGAGAATAGTGATTAAATTTCAATGGCGTAAACCACTTACGGCACTGATTATGATTAGTGAATAACCTCTGTGGCGTGCGGGTAAGCAATGATGCTAGTTCTCGAATGATTCCATATTATTCATGTTGCCCGAATCTTCCAGAAACGGTGGAGAGATAATATCGACAAATCACCGGGAGGATATTACATCAATCATTTTTTTATGATAAACAAGAGGGGGTGACATAAGAGTGAGAAGGAAACATCTTAGAATTTTCCGAGGTACATGAACCAGGTTATGAAAGCTTATTATATAAATTCATTTTAATAAATGTTTTATGGGAGTTTTAAAGCATCAATATCGAGTACAATATGATAAAATATTAGTTTAAGACTAAAGTATAAAATCTGCGTTAATAATTGTGCACAGAAACAATCGCAAATTCACTGTTATTTCAGTTCAATTCCAAGGACAATGATTTCCCGAAGACCTTCATGAAGGGTGGATAGGGAAATTGAGACTTGTCAAAGAAACTCTTGACACACATATTTCTGAACGCTTAACAATCTATCAATTATTATAAATGGAAACGTTATGTTGAATGATGGGTGAATGCATGCGTAAATGGCGTGAATTATATATAATATATTTTCCTTTGTAACGTCAAAATCAATTCCATCAAATTGGCGTCAATATTAATATCTAGATTAAGACTCCATTAATCAGAAATGCGTGATTCATTTCACGGCTATAATTAGGCGTCTTAGGTCACCTGTCAATTGCTATTGGAGAATTACACGGGGTTGATTTAGGTTTAATTTTGTTTGCTTCATTAGATTAGCTAGTGGTTGCAATGGGTCGTCTGAAATACTTAATCAAGTAATAATTCAATCACAGTGTTGTGTCTACATCCTGATACTCCTTACGTCACACATCTTGAATGGGACAAAAACTTCAACCACGCATACAGGTAATACCAAAAATCTTTCATTGCCATAGAAGGGCTTAATTTCAATGACTTACTTAATTTTACTACGGTCGAAAATATTCTATGATTTACCGAAGAGTTTTACGGCCACCAATGGGCTACCACGACTTCAATGCTAACTTAATAACTTTTTCCGAAAACATATGCACAAGAGAACTTAAAGGTTCCTCGGACAAGGGCACACAATTATAAATACCTGCATAAAATAAAAATTTGTTAGTCGCTAATTTCCGAAAAAATGTAGTTGATTCGTTGGCATTCAACAGGGAACAACCGAAGAACAACCAACCAAGATCTATGCTTGAACAAAAGTTTAAGGAGGCGAGGACTAATGGAGGGTTCTTCAGGTGAGGATGAGTAAGGGATCACCTACTTTCAGCAAAACGTTTATCACAGCGATCACAGGAATATATGTGCGCATGATACTTTCGAACGGCCAAATCATCGACAGACACCCACTTCGAAAGAAATAATGAAACCGTTTGTGTTTACCAGGAGAAATGCAAACTCATAAATATTGACCAGAGGACGATAATGTCTGTCGGATTCAAGTTGCATGAGAAGGTGCCCGAAAGGCACTAACATCAGTTTATGCGAAAAGAAATATTTCAGTATGCGAACCCAATCAGCCAAGAAAATCCAAACCTGCAGTGAATTCAGATCGGCGACGGGGACCACATTGATTGAGGAAAGTGATTATGTTCATCATTATTAACTTATGCTGGCCATAAATTCTTACAGGAGTCGAGAAATTTGACCGGGCGTGTGTGCGGTCGGGCCTTATGAGGAGACGAGCACATCGAACCGAAAGCGAATCGTTTGGAGCGGTATTAAATTAACATCGAAGCTTAATAGGAACCACCCCTTGAATAAACAAATTAGCATTAAGATCAACTGCCAAGGGTTTACTTTCGGTAAATGGAAGATACTGAGCGAACGGGTTTTCTTTCCGCAAAAATCATCTCGCGGACATCCGATCGGTCGACGCTATTTTCGATCGATCCCGTTCCGAAATTCTTTTTTCTCCATCTTTCTCTTCCTTCGCCCCCCTCCTCCTCCACGCGGTGTCCGCCTCGAACGGCTTCCCTTAAAAAGATTACGGCATCTTCAGAGGAAAAGCGAAGAGGACGGGGAGGTCAAAAGACGGGGAAGAGGGATGGATCTGAAATCTTGACAATTCCGGCGGCGGGAAAAAAACACGAGATATCAGAAGTAAAAACACAAAGGAGCACATCTCCGAAATGTCTCGGCGCTGCCGGGAAGACGAATCGGCCACCCGAAAAACCAAAGCCAGCCGGAGGAACGAGCGGTATCGTACTCTGCCCCCGTCCTCGGGCCCCGTCAACCTGAGAACCACACTAGAAAAATCCGGCAGGGGAGGCGGGACGGGAGAGGGAGAGTGAGCGGGGATGTTGCATACCTGATAGGCAGTGAATGCGAATTAGGCAGGGGAGTGTGTGTGGAGGGGTGTTTACCGGAAGACCCGACGATGGAGAAGCGTCGAGTGTGGGTAGGAGGACGAGGGCATCCATGGTGGACGCTATAAAAGGCATCCTGGATGCGTAGAAGCGAGGACCCGCGGTACCGGCGCCGCAGGGGAGGCTGCGATGAACCTGGACCGTTTAGTGGAGTTTGGTGCCGCCGCAGACTCATCTACGCACAGAATCCCCCCAAAATAATAATCAGCGGAGGGGGAATTACAAAACAATCAACGCACCACATCCGAATCCTTCTCTTCTCGAATCCGCCAGGGGGGGGACTAGCCGGATGGCGGAGGATCAAAGGCATAAACCGCCTATCGCGGGCCGTGCGCGCGCACACACATATCCTCTGGGAATATTCAAGCCGCGTCTACCACTCCGCTCCCACCGCAAGGCACGGGCATAAATCGCTAGGTATGCGTGCGAGGGCGGGGCATTTTCTAGACATGAGAGCGACGATGCGACGGAGTCCCAGGGGGACGTTGGGGGTGAGGAGGCTTGGGGAGTGCGGCGACCGACGAGGCGGAAGGGAACCTCTTCCGCTCGCTGCTCGCGAAGTCTGAGGAAGCAGCGAGGTGGACAGATGGACGCGTAACGAGGCGTGTGGATAGCTGCTAACGCTGGGGTGTCCCACCGAAGATATAACTCTTCTTGGACCCGGGAGAACTTATCGAGAGAATCCCTTCCCTTTGAAGAAGAGAGCCGGGGTCAGGGAGCCAGCCAGACACGTGGTTCGGCGAAACGAAAGAAAGTTATGGACGATTGCCTATGCTGAGTAAAGAGAATGACACCGGAAAGCCTGCACGCCAATGCGGACTCAACACTGCCGTAGAACGTAGCATGTGCCTGCCTTAACATTCGTATTCTCATATCACTCAACATTTCATCCGGGTTAGGTCCAAAGCTTTTCATTCCAGAGAATATCACTGCCCTTAAGAACATACACACGTAGCGGAAATCTTGCAAACGACACTTCATAAAACAATAAGTTATACGCTCAAGAAATGGAATTTTGAAGAAACACATAATTACATTTAAGCAACACGTAATTGATATGTTTATTATAAATTTGAGCTTAATTCTGAAAATTGAAAATATGGCAAAAACTGAATTCCAAAGGAAAAACAATCATTCGTAAAATTCTTGGCGGTGAGAATACCGTTGGCGCATTTAAGAGGCCACCGTACCAATTCCAACTCCATTGTCAGTAACCTCATTAGCGTCACTTTGGTAATAATTCACCGAAGAGCTTTGAAGGGTCTAACTGAGGGGAGCGATTCACTGAAAGGGAACCATATGCTATACCGTCATGATTTTGCAGAAAAATGTTTTTTACTAATGGAAAGACCACGAACTACAGAAAGAAACGACTGACACTATTCTTACTCAACACGTACTATCCCAAAAAAAAACTTTTACGCGTTTTTCGATCAAGCCTCTCTCTTCCAATGTTGATTGCTTCTTAAATGTTATCGAGTTTTTATTAAAATTAAATAATGGAAATTGTAGGAGAAACAATTTCAACGACCCATCATTCAGCGTTCCAAAAATTCCACAAGTACGGGAAGGTTCTTCACGGATCATCCTCACTCAACGCTTGTGATCGAAAGCGCCACATGACCTTAATTATTTCACGCAGCACACAAGCAGAATGCACGCACGTTCATCACGTCTCCAAAGATAGCCTACGTCTCACTCGAGCCGCGCAGGGGTAGCGGTCACGTCGCCTTCGAGAACTGCGTCACCGAGCACCACGCAAAACACGAAATAAATTAATCCCATCCCAGCAATAACTCAACTGGCAGTTCAAACAAGGGTGGACAGTTTTTAGCATTTTCCAACCACCCTCCCGCTCGCATAGGAGCGAAAGAGAGGGCGCTTTTGTTCTCAGTCTCCCTCCGTCGCATTGGCACCAGGGATGATGCCCTCACGGGTGCGAAGAAGGAATGGGGGAAGGGGAGGTAACGTGTTGGAGAGAGGGATTGGCATGGAAGTGAAGGGTGAGGCGGAGGGGGCACTTCGGAGAACACATCAACTTCACAATGGAAAATGACATCAAGGCCACGCCAAAGGGGCTGTTGCTATTGCCCTCTAAGCAATATAGCAGCGCGAACGAAGGTCAAGGATGATTCCGAAGAGCAAACCGAGAATAGTGGGCACAAGAGAAACGGCCAAGAATGAAAACTCAGTGAGACGGAGACAGATTGATTAAAGTGACAATCTCGGGTAAAAGGATTCCCAAATGAGAAGAGAGGGTTCTCGTGTGCTGCTGGATCTTAGGGCCCGCACGGCTCCTCTAATCATTGGAAATTGGTGATCAACTAAACAGCAAACTTTAGTGTGAAGGACACGATTACTAATTAGTAACACTTGATCCGTTGTCCTTGCTCGTTTACTTGATTTTTGCTTCAATGTTCCCAATTTCCCAATGAGATTTGCGAGAAAAATAACATTTAAACTTCTGACATTCTTTATTCCAATATAAATTTATTTCCATTATAATTTGAGTACCGTTATTAATTCATAAAATACCATTTTATAGGTTCATTTGGAAAATTTTCTAAAAGTAAAATTCCAATTATCAATTGTGTTTAATTATATCTACAGTAACAAATGTTATATATTCCAGTAAGAGCTGTGATTTCCAGTATCACAAGATTTATGCCCTTAGTTTTATGTGGTGGGTATTTATATTTCATAATATTTGTTCAGGGCATGCCATGAAATTCAAATATATGAGATATCGAAATATATGTATACACACATAATAAAAGTCAAAAACTAGCAGATAAAAGTATTACGAGCAGGTATTCCATTTTCAGAGAAGCACTGCAAACATTATCAACAAGGATAAAAGTAACCATATTATATCAGAGCATCAGAGGAAATAATTATTCCAGTATATATAGCATCAGAGGAAATAATTATTCCAGTTTTGGGTAGGTATTCCCTCAACCTATGAAGAAAATCAAAAATTATATATATTATACCTATATCCGTTACTACCGTCACCTGGAAACGGAAGATGAGTGGAGTTAGAGTTGGGATTTACGTTCATGTCAATAAAAATATTAAAATTACCTGATATTATAAATGAATGAAACTAATTAAATATATTCTTTATGATCACTGGATATTTTATGTAAATTACTTTAATGGCTATCTTTCACGTTATCTCACTATACTTCTCAACGAATAAAAGTCTGAAACTCCTACTCATAGCTTGTTTCACTAAAAAGCCCGACCAAATATGAATACCTAATACTGTGAGAATCCAAGAGTACTACAACAACCACCTCATGCGAAACACAAAAATGATACCAATTTTAAAAAAATCACAATAATTAGCCCGAAGGTTTAGTTTCATGCGTCTATGGGGTAGCACTCATCTCCTCCTGCCAATGCGGCGTGTGAAATTCACACATAGCCTAAGCGGGCCAGTTCATTTCCTTGCGGTTTCCCAGGAAGATCTTGTAGCCAAAACCTCACAAAAATTGGGTGAATCATAATTACTGGTTTATTTATATCTCAATAATCGCCTCATTTTTATGCGAGTCAAGCGTATTCAGAAAAATCGCCGAGCAGGCAGGCACTAAGGGAATGAACTAGCATTATTGAAGTCCTAAAAACTGTTTCATTCACCGCGCAGGGCATTTCCCGAGAAGGGAGGAAGAATGAATAGGCGGCCATTGTGCAAATGGAAGGGTTTTAAGACTAAATTGACTTATTTAGTAGCATCCCAGAAGCTTAAGTTTGTTCGATGAGTACCAGACATGAGACGAAAGAATTCCATTCAATAATTTTTACCTTGATGAACTGTACCTTAGCAGCTACATGGGACTATAGGTTCAGCCGTCCCTGCTTTAGGATTGTAACTTCTAAACTTAAGGCACAGAAGATGAATAACAAATTGCCATAAATAGAAATACGAAAAATACAATTTTGTGGAAATAATTATGTTGGTTCACTTATTTCTTCGTTTTTCTCAATTCAAGCCGTACAATACGTACATATAACTCAAAGGTAAGCAAAAATAGGAACTCCTCCAACTTTCCACATCAAAAGAGCCCGTCCTAAAAGATATATAGGAGCGCAACCGAGATGCATTCATGGATTTTATGATAGTGGTTAAAAAGAAAAGGAATAAATGAAAATTAATATAACTCGAGACTGAATGAACTAAAACAGTCAGACATGACGCGTCTGGGTTTTTCATCACCCATCTTGAATTAAAAATTACCAGTGCAGCGGCACGATTTTAATCTCGCCAAGGCCACTGTATGCAAGGCAAGGTGGGCAGGCAAGAAGGCCGTTATCTTTAACCGTGATAAAATAAATCTTCGACGATCGAAGAGCTCAGGAAATGAGAGACAGTGAACACAGCTTCAGTCATGTTGTCGGGAGGAGATTCCGGCGATAATTCATAAATAGCCGTTGACTGGCTGATAGAGGAACGAAGAACATCGCTAAGAGTTCGTGAAATCATTTATTATTAAAATATAGGAGGAGATATCGATTTTTCTGAAATATTCAAGACAAGCGGTGATAATTTCGCGAGCTGCTGGGAACGTATCTCTCGTCTCAACCATCGGCAAATCTTTTATCTGAAAACAGTACGATCGCTGCATCTCAAATGTTAACTAACTGAGTAAAAGAAATCGGGCAACAGACATATTGCATTAAGATAGTGAATTCCCTCTCTTTCTCGACTCCAAAGCTCTGATTCAATATTAGATAAAGACCTGCAACAGGAAAAACCAGATACATGATCTGGCTCTAATTCAGCGTGGGTAAATTTTAGTTTATTTTCTAGTTTTCTAGTCTAATTATGATTCGAAAAACCCTCTTGATAGTGCCATTGTACGATAATGAACGTTGCACCTCGGTGATGCGTGACCGATCGATAGACAAGAGGTATTTAGTAACATGGGAATCTTTTAACACTGTATCTAAATCAAACTAACAGTTAAAATTATAATAGTTATAGACACTTGATAATAAAAAATAAGTCATTAAATCCTTACCGCTTCTTTTCCCGAGAGGTTACAGCGAACGTAAAAAGGGATCAAAATAAAACAAGCGAAACCTGAAAACAGTTAAGAATCTGCCGAACAAAAGAGACTTTTCGCCTAATTCATTAAAAATTCATACCGCCTCTTAAAAAAGAATGCTAAATAATTCAACCCGTGTGGACACAATCAAACCGAGGGAGAGATATAAAAGCCGCCCTCCTCTAAAAACCTTCCACCCTCGGGCCCCAGGGGCCTGAGGGGGAAGGAGGAGGGGGAAGGAGGAGGGGGAAGGAGGAGGGGGAAGGAGGAGGGGGAGGGAAGAAAGAATCCCCCGAGTTATCGGAATGCGCTCTCCTCGGTTCGTCCCGTTATGGGAACGAAATGAGCGAACGGCAACCGTGGGGAGGAACCCAAGGTTTCCAAAAGTAGGGGGCGGAGAGAGAGAGAGAGAGAAAAGGAAGAAGAGGAAGAAGGAAGCGGGATAAGGGATGAGAAAGTGAGAGGGAGAACATGAAGAGGGAGTGGCATGGGGAAGGAGAGACGTAACCGGAAAGAGAGATAGAGAGAGGGAGAGAAGAAGGGTTTATATGAGGAGGCGAGTTCGGGTGGGTATGCGGAGGGGGAAACGGGAGGTGGCCACAAAACACGCGATTTGTATGAAAGGAGCGGAGTAAAAAAAGTTACGCTCCGAAGACTTAAAGGCACTATGGTCTCTGTTCTGTATGTGTGCGTTCGTGTGTGTGCGTGAAGACGCCGGAATGAGGGGATGAGAACCAATGGAGTAGTTTCGGGAAGGTAGGGAGAGAGAGAGAGAGAAATGGAAGGAGGGAGTGGGAGAAGAAGGAACGGCAAGATCTCGGAAAGAAAAAGAGGATAGAATGGGACTGTCAATGAGTGTCAATTAGGTTGGATATTTACGCGACCCCACCACTCATTTCTTCTCCTCGTCGGGCGAAATGCTCCGAGAGGGATCCACGGCACCGGTCGTATTTCCCGCTCACCCTCCTCCGTTCCCCACCCCTCCCCGGACAGCACCTCGGGCCGCACGAAAATGTCCTCTTTAAACATCAAAACCCTTCCTCACACCCTTATAAACGCCCGAGCGGACCACGCGATTCCTCACGTCCTCCCGACGTAGTTAACATACCCACCGCCTCACCCTCTATCCCCCACTCCCACGTCTTCCCGAAAAACCCCATTACGTCCTCTCTCCTTTAACACCCCATCCCCACACACACGCACCTACAAACACAGGATCTCCCCCTAGCACTCCTGCCGACGATTCAAGTTTCCCTATTATTCGACAATGTTCTTCACGGGTCCCACCTCTTCGCGGCCACCTCCGCCTATCCAAACACCCCCGTTCTACAGCCTCCCTCCTCCCGGCCTCTCTCACATTTTCCTCTACCAGCCGTCCGGTCCATCCACACCTCTCTCTCTATCTCACCACGAAAACTCATCTTGGGACTCTTCCCATTCCACACATCTCATCTTCTCTCATTTTCTTGCCCAACCGCCCATTCCCCACCCCTTAACTCTCCCGCCCCGCCGTCGTTTCCCTCCCTCCACCCTATCCAATCGACTGCCACCACCACCACCACCCTCCTCTCAAATTATTCATTCTTGTTTATTTTACTATTCTCGAAATGCTCCCAAAAACTCTCGCACCTATATACATAAATGCATGGGTACGAATAGAAATACATACCTGATGTGTGCGCGCGTGTGTGTGTAAATAAATAAATAAATAAATATATATATATATATATATATATATAAACATTCATATACACACATATATATACCTACATGTATATATATATATATATATATATATATATATATATATACATACATATATATTATATATAAACATGTGTGTGTATTTATTTGTTTACTTCTAGACATCCTTTCACCGCCGCAGCAATTTAGCACATTACCCCATCCTCCCCTCCAATCCCCCCCTTCGTCACACCATCCTCATTTCCCATGCCCTCTCTTCTTACTCTATCTCACACCCGCACCTTTTACTCACACCTCTTTTTACTCTCCTCACTTACCTGTCCCCGTTACGGCAAAAATTCCTCAGTTACCATAGTCTCAAACGGCACTCCGAATCCCTATCCTAGCCGCTCTATACTCAAATACCCCACTAACCTGAAGGGGAGAAGTCAGTGACAAAATTGTTCGAGTGGGTAGTAATGCGCGTAATTCGAAGCGGGATGGAGAAGGAAATCATCAACTTCCAATAAGATGGTCTACGGTTTCCCTGAATTTGATACGTCCTAATGAGCCAGGGAAAGTTGAAACGAATTATTCCAAGAACTGTGACCGAATGTCTCGACAATACACCAAGGTAATACAGATTTTGGTCGCACGCAGTTCACAACCAATCTACAAGGAATCGTAAGAACTGGTAATTCAATTTTTTCTCTCCAAAACCTCAAAGTAACCTCCTCGCCCTCTCCAGGGCACACAGTCAAATAATTTTCCCCCCCTCTTCCGACAAATCACTAAATACGTCTCCGGCCTCCAACGTTAGGCTCTGTCATTCAACGAAAGCATGTCTTAACATTAATTAACGCTGAGTCTTCCATGCTGAATGATGGATCGGTTAGACCTGAATGTGCACAATGACACTGAATTCATCTAAATCCCTCTCCGTGGACCCTCTCCGTGGAAGGAAGTCATCGTGGGGCTCTTTGTATCTTTATTGAGGAATTTTACCATCGTAGATTACTAGCCTCGCTCATATTTAGCTTGAATATTTCACAACTAGCGCGTTCTTTCATGCAAACGCAGAACCACCACAACAAATACCACCTTACCACTACAAAAGAGATTCAGTTCAAGTTGTAAAAAGGACAAGTTTAAGTCTTTAAATTATTTTTCTCTCGCCAATTTCACGGTTCTTAGGGCAACAGCAATGTTTGTTGTCACACAGATGACTCCAGTTCAGCTCCGTGGAAACGTTTTTCGTCGTACATTTATGCTTAAGAGTGATTTTGGCAGAAAAGGCATATTATGAAGAGGATGGCATGGGAAAATGAGATTTAATGGTCACATCTTTCCATAGTTATTAGTGCAAATTTGTCAAGGTCCAGTAAACACACATTTCCTCTCGTTCCACGGCGCAGAAAACCTTGGGAAAGGATCGATCATACTGCTCAAACGACGACGACGAGTGGCGAGAGACGCGATGGGAACGAATGACCACAAGCTGACGCGAAGACGACCCCCGGAGAAAATGCTGGTTTCCCTCGCAGTCTTCATTGGGTCGCGCTTCAAACTCCTATCCCCATCCTCCCCCACCCACCCGCCGATATCCCTCATTCTCCCCTGCGCCATCCATTCGAAAACCCTCCGGAGCGCACAATCGCTCGGCTGGATGAGAAATGAGAAGAAAACAAGAGGAGAGAAAGATCGCGAGAGAATGGCAACGGGGAAAAGAAGACGGGGAGGCATGTATGCGCGAGCGTATGCGTCCCTGGCGCGAGGATGGGACTAATCTGCATCCAAACAGACTCGTAACTCTCGAGGCTAATTTCCTGTAATTGCGGCCGTATCCCGCGGAGAAGGCAAAGAAGAGAGAGGGAGGAACGGTCTCCAAGGGCTCGAAGAAAGGCCGGGTAGAAGGATCGGAGTCGAAAGAATAAGGGGGAGAGGAGAAAAGAATGAGGGACCATGGAAATGAGAACGGCGAAAGAGTGCGCGGACCCGAGTGGAGACGAGGGGGAATATGAGAATGATGGCCGACACGCGGAGACGGAGGGAGAGGAGAGGAGTAGTTTCGGAAGGAATGGGAAGGTGCCACCAAAATAAACGGCGGCACGAGGAGAAAAGGAGAGCGCCAACCCTAATGGAAACTGGGTGGTAGGAAGGAAGGAAGAAACGTGAAGGAGAAAGGAGGGAAAATTCTATAATTTATTTCCACTCGTTAATACACAGGACGAATGCAAGAACTAAACATCCAATGTGTGAGAAACGCTGGTACAAACGAAGCAGAAGATACTGCTCGCTGCATGCGATCATCATAAACTGATCCGCAAACCGAGCTCATCGTACGAGCATACCATTCCAACTCCGTCCGTCTTAGCAATTTAATTCCTCTGAAACGGCTGACCATTCGAAAAAGTAACCGAAACGAGAACCGGAACCCCTAGTGGGCACGCGGGGGCACTGTGTGAGGCACCGCTTAAACGGCGAACGGCGGTGATTGAATATATTTGGGACCACGAGCTATTCAGGTGCCAACCGTTAAAGCAGATGTATAATTAAATGCATCTTCAATGCCAGCCAATCGAAATTACGACTGGTTAACCATGGCTTCACGAAAAAATATAATATAAATAATGACGAGAACCAATTTGATCACATATGCTATGCAAAGAAATGACAAAAGCCAAAGCAGTTTCCATTCCGTCACACATTAATTAAAACTTCGCTCTGCCAGAAAACAGCGAGATACCCCGGATACTAGAGATTATGAAAAACGTATACCATGAACAACATGGTATTGCTCAGCACGCCCGTATTACACTAGTCCAAAAATAAAAGGCAAAGTCCACCTTGGTTCTAACTTAGCAAGATATGTCTATCATTAAAGACTAATCGTAGCAAATACCGAAGCCGTGTTTTCTTAAACCTTTTATTCTTTACTGTCCATCCTTAATGGCGCAATTGACCTCAGCTGTCGGTCACCTGCCCTAAAAACTATTCCTACCAAATAAAAAAATAGGATGTGCTGTTTGAGGGTTAAATTCTAAACCTGGAAAGTTTAAACTGTGAAAATGACTTTTGGTAATAAAAGTCATTAGGGTATTAAGCAAACTAACTAAAAATACAATTTACAGAGTATAAATACGAATTTTTGATTTCGGTTATTATCTTGCTACGAAAGAAATTAAGTTTATGAAATATATCAATTCTTCAAGGCAAAATAAGTACTCGGAGGCCGCTCATGAGCGAAATTAGAGCACATCCCAATCTCTTCCAAAAAATAACTCCTTTATAATTTGAAGTTTTGCAAGCATACATGTACACGTCATGAAAAAAAATGAGCGACTCAATGTGACCAAAACAATATAAGAGGAGGATCATACTTATCATCGGTAAAGATCAGTTTTTAGTTCAAAGGGTAAAACCTTTCAAACACATCGTCCATTGTAAAATGTCTCAAATATTTGAGCTGAACAGTGCCAAACGGTCTGACTTAACAATCCAATAAAAATAATGTCCAACGGACCATGTTAAGCCAAACGACCGGACAGCTATGTGACCACTGGCATAGGGAAGCAGAAATGATGGGGAAAAGATGCACAGCATCGGAGGGATGTGGGCAATATATAAGGTGCGAGAATAGAATTGGAAGGATGGCAGGTATAAGAGGATCTGGGGAGAGAAAGAGTGAGGAGCGGGGAGGTGGAAAAGAGGACTGCGGAGGAAAGGAGGTGTTAAAAAGTAGTGATTGGATCTTTGGGAGGGCGAAGAATGAGAAGCACGCTGGAGATGGTAGGGAGAATAGAGGTAGATAGGTTAGGAAATACGAAGAGACAGAGGAGGACGAAGAACGGGAGAGGCAAGACGGGCAAGGATGAAGGGAGATTGTGATAAACCGAGAGGTGTGGGAGGATAAGTCAAAGATCCCAAAGGGGGACACTCACTGATAGACATCTTGGCATTAAGCCTAACCAAAGAGATGCGACGAAAGAACTGTATTTTAATGAGAAACGAATTCCCTCTCGACCGCCTCCCCCCTCCCCCACAGAGCGTTTTCTGTCCTCCCCGGGACAAAAAAATAATCTGACATTCAAGGACAAATCTCAACGGAGAGGAAGTCTTGGGCAACAGGTATGCCGATCGTTACTTTTAATACGAAGATGCGGCGTTTGAACCAAAATGATACATTCCAAGCAAGGTTTGGAAAATATTTAAATTGTGCTTGCTGGAACATGGGCGTCGAAATCTATGGCTTTGCTTTTTCAACATAACGATTGGTGAAACGAGAAAAAAAACAATCAGGCACACACAAAATATACAGTCTATTAAAAGGGTATACACCCAGTTCGTCGACGATTCCAAACTCCCTTAAAGACATCTCCATATTGTTATTTGAAATTCCTTTCTCACAGTGGAAGACTGCGTGGAATAGGAGAGAAAGGACATTCCATTATTTAAATTCTTTCCCCGTCCGATCGTTTCAAAGGCGGCCCTTGAGCGAGTAAACAAAATATTATGTACTTACGGGAATCCAACAGGAAGCAAGACGCGGAGCCAGAGGGGAGAAGATAATCTCTGTGGTCCAAAAATCTTTGGTACTCACCTAAAAGGCAAAGAGACAGAAAATAAAAATCAATCAACAGTGAAACGTAAAACGGTTTACAAAACGCCCTCTTAAATAAGGACTGCCACGACAGCTAGATATAATTTTCTTTCATTACGACAGCTAATTTAAGCAGATGTCTTCCATAGAGCCTCAACTGAGGAAACTGATTGCAGAAACACGCAAGCATCCGAGGGCAGCAGTTACTCACACGCATGAGCGAGCACGCATGCACGGGCGAAGGAACGAAATGAGATGTGAGTTTTACGATGTGCAGACTGCCTCATGGTAGTTTCGAGTGCATCGCGTGAAAAACCCACGGGGGCATGGAGGGGCGGAGAAGAGGGATTAACTTTACTGGAGGCTGCAATAAAATAATTCCTCGAAGCCAAATATCGAAATATTGCTATCTCGTAAGTTACCATGCAATAAAGTAAGATTCTGGCGTTTAAGCTAGATGAGGATTCGATGTTAAATCGAATAACAGCAAACTACGCGGCACCAAAGTACAACCATTATTTAATAAAGTCAGTTATCTTATGCATTAACTAATCGAAAAGCGAAATATTAAAATAAGAGAAGGAATGAATATCTACATCAAATGGAGCCATCTGGCTGAAAAATAATTTACGTGTTCAAAATGTGATACACTTCAATAGGTAAAGACTTGCAGAATTAGAAAGCCTTGAAGAGACTTCTGCTACATTTCCCCGGAAACGGTGAGTTAGGAATACCAGATGAGATAAATATGATATGAGAATAACTGATTCTCATATTTTCTGAAAATAATACAATATGAATAAAATTGTCTGAGGCGTCACTTTGTGGAAGCGATTCATATCGGAAAAGAAAGAAATACTTAGTTGTTCCACATATATTTTATTAACACGACCTAGGTTTCGACTTACAAAGTCATCATCAGGTAAAGAACAGAAGACACAGGGCTTTATATAGTGGATAGAGAGCTGGAGAGGGGAGGTGTTTGAGAAGAGGGAGGAGGGGAAAGAGAAAGGGAAATGGTGTGTAAGTTTGGGGGGAGGGGGAGAAGACGGTTGTGTATGGCGTCGGGGTGGGAGATTACGGTTGGGTACTGCTTCAGGGGGGGAGAGGGGCTGTGGAACAGAGGGAGGTCCAGGAGGGGTGAACGGGAGGAATAAGTTAGGTCATTAACTAGAATACCCTTAAGGTGACTATTCTTCGAAATTTCCAACCGTTCCAAGGCATCTAATCTTAAGCCTTTTTTCTCTACATGCAGAATTTTGGGGACAAAATCACTGGAGTGGTTGTTTTCTAAAAGGTGCTGGGCAAAATTGGATGACATATTTCCGTTTTTAAAACAAGCGTAATGTTCCTTGACACGATCACTGAATTTTCTCCCGGTTTGCCCAATGTAGAAGGCAGAGCACTCACAACACAATTGATAAACTCCACTCCTTTCCATTGCGGGAATTTTGTCCTTGCAGTTTGATAAAAGGTTCCCTAAGTTGGCTCTATTATAGAAGGCAGGTTTAATATTGTTTCCTGCAAGGGATCTGGTGACTTTACGGGAAATATTCCCCAGAAAGAGAATTCTTCTCCACTTCGAACCGTCTTCCTTGGGGATGGATCCGAATATTGATTTGACAGCTATTTTCTCTAGTTTTTTCCGATACAAGTTATCGACTAATTGGGAGCAGAAACCGTTGTTTTCAGCTATTGTTTTAATGATTTTAAGTTCGTTTTGGGTATTTTGTGGCGATAGAGGGATGCTAGTCAGACGGTGGACCATAGAGTTGAAGGCCGCTAATTTTTGTGGGAAATGATGTCTTGACGTAGAATGAATGATATGATCCGTACAAGTGTCCTTCCGGAAAATGGAGAAGTCCAGCTGCCGATTATTTTTAGTGATTGTTATATCTAAAAAGTTAATGGAGTTGTTGAGCTCTTTCTCCATAGTGAACTTAATGTTTTTATCCAAGGAGTTAAGGGTTATCAAGAAGCTATCCAGTTGTCTTTGTGAACCAGCCCATACACAAAAAATATCATCTACGTAACGGTGCCAAGAGATTATGTTTTTCACCAAGTTGTTGGAAGAGGAGAACAGAGTACTTTCCACCTGGTCCATATAGATGTCTGCTAGTAGAGGGGAAACAGGAGATCCCATGGCCAGACCATGGGTTTGTAGGAAATATTTTCCGTTGAACTTGAAATAGTCCTGCGATACACATGTTTTTAACACCAAACACAACTCACTGATTACTGGGAACGGGACCCCCTTCCGAAAAAGGATTTCTTCGGCTAACTGGAGGGCTTCCTGCGTGGGAACACTCGGGAAAAGGCTGCACACGTCGAAGGAGACAAGAATGCACTTGGGAGGGAGGACTAACTCTGCAAGGCGGCGGGTCATATCGGAGGAGTTTTTGATACCAAATTTTGGGACGAACTTGGTGTGCTCCTTGAAGATGGCGTTTGCTCTTCTTGCCAGGTGGTGATTAGGGGCTGAAATATTGGAAACCACCGGCCTGATGGGAATATCTGGTTTGTGGGTTTTTGGGAGACCAAAAAACCGGGGCGCTGAGGGATTCATTTGCACTAACCGATGCACTTCGGGAGGTTGGAAAATAACTGAGCAGGATTTTATTACTTGTTTGACCTCTTTATGAAATTTTGGAGTTGGATCACCATGAACTTCGAAGATGTTATTGTCCTTTAGGAACACTTCACACTTATTGATATAGCCGTCTTTTCCTAGTATCACCACCGAATTTCCTTTAACAGCCTTAAGAATTAATAGATTTTTTTTTTTTTTTTTTTTAGATATAACAATCACTAAAAATAATCGGCAGCTGGACTTCTCCATTTTCCGGAAGGACACTTGTACGGATCATATCATTCATTCTACGTCAAGACATCATTTCCCACAAAAATTAGCGGCCTTCAACTCTATGGTCCACCGTCTGACTAGCATCCCTCTATCGCCACAAAATACCCAAAACGAACTTAAAATCATTAAAACAATAGCTGAAAACAACGGTTTCTGCTCCCAATTAGTCGATAACTTGTATCGGAAAAAACTAGAGAAAATAGCTGTCAAATCAATATTCGGATCCATCCCCAAGGAAGACGGTTCGAAGTGGAGAAGAATTCTCTTTCTGGGGAATATTTCCCGTAAAGTCACCAGATCCCTTGCAGGAAACAATATTAAACCTGCCTTCTATAATAGAGCCAACTTAGGGAACCTTTTATCAAACTGCAAGGACAAAATTCCCGCAATGGAAAGGAGTGGAGTTTATCAATTGTGTTGTGAGTGCTCTGCCTTCTACATTGGGCAAACCGGGAGAAAATTCAGTGATCGTGTCAAGGAACATTACGCTTGTTTTAAAAACGGAAATATGTCATCCAATTTTGCCCAGCACCTTTTAGAAAACAACCACTCCAGTGATTTTGTCCCCAAAATTCTGCATGTAGAGAAAAAAGGCTTAAGATTAGATGCCTTGGAACGGTTGGAAATTTCGAAGAATAGTCACCTTAAGGGTATTCTAGTTAATGACCTAACTTATTCCTCCCGTTCACCCCTCCTGGACCTCCCTCTGTTCCACAGCCCCTCTCCCCCCCTGAAGCAGTACCCAACCGTAATCTCCCACCCCGACGCCATACACAACCGTCTTCTCCCCCTCCCCCCAAACTTACACACCATTTCCCTTTCTCTTTCCCCTCCTCCCTCTTCTCAAACACCTCCCCTCTCCAGCTCTCTATCCACTATATAAAGCCCTGTGTCTTCTGTTCTTTACCTGATGATGACTTTGTAAGTCGAAACCTAGGTCGTGTTAATAAAATATATGTGGAACAACTAAGTATTTCTTTCTTTTCCGATAATACAATATGTCTGAAAACAAGAAAGAACTTTGCTAATCAAACCAAAAATTGTCCTTAAATCGAAAACTTTGTGCTCCTAGTCCGAGAGGGATTTTTTTTTCAAAATGCCCAAATAGAAAACAAATTAGATATTAAATGCCCCATTCAAAAAATAATATCACATGGTAAAAATTAAGGGAACCAACAAAAAATTTAAAGTTTAAATTAATATGTGATCGCTCGATGCCAGACAAGTAGGTAACAAAACTATAAGTGAGAAAGGCATTAATTGAAACGAGACGAAGTGAGCTATGGAGGATGCGTAATCGTCGATGAAGACAAGAAAACTAAATCTGGCAGCAATAAATTTTTTAATAAAAAATATATGACATTAATAGAATAGAATATACCAGTTTATACCAGCACGTGTTCACAAAACGAATTTAGATTAAAGTTGGTTGACGCTGTACATAGCATAAGCCATGAAAAATCCGGACAATTTTCAAGCTTGCGTTAACTGAGGCCAGCCGGATCTCTGCCCAAAAAAGAAACATTTTTTGTCGTTGAGTAAAACACCGACTGCGGGGAATTTTATTCGCTCGACCTGTTCTGCGGGCCGGACAGAATTTTCATATTACCGAATCCTCGGCCCACACGAGCCAGGAGGTTCGCCGAGGAAAAGACCACGCGATGACTTCACGGGGCCAAAAGCAGAACAAAAAGACCGGCAAGGAAAAGAAAACCGAACACCTAAAGAACCCGTCAACCCGCTAAATGATAATAACAAAATTCTTCAAGCAGAGGGAGAAAGAGTGAGAGCACCAAGACAGGCGGGATACGTAGGAAAGGAAACCCGTCTCTCCCAAATGGAAACGCATCGACGCGCTAGGAAGGGAGGTGGGACAGAGTGAGGAGAAGAGAAACGAACGATAAAAAGAAACAATCGACGGACAAAGCGCTGGAGATTAAAAAGAGAGAGAGACATGCACAAAGAGCGATTGGTTTGAAATAAAGGAGGCACAGAGCACTCCATTCTCCCACAAGATGCATCCGCAGGGGCGATAATTGGAGAGGGAGGGGATTAAGCGGAGATAGGGTGCTAAAGAGAGAGAGAGAGGGCGGGAGGTAGGGAGACACGAAGAGAGAGACAGGGACGGCATAAGATGCGAAGAAGGTAGAGGGCAGCGAAGGAAAAAAAAGCGAGAGACGGCCGGCAGGTCGCTTTCTGAGGAGGCCAGGATGGAGAGTCGAAGGAGGAGGCGGCGGTGATAGACGGGTAACATCTCACAAAAGAGAACAAAGAGCTTTCGGCACCGGGAAAGGATGCCCACGGGAAATCTAGCGAGGGAGGGTTTGGAGGGGAGATGACGAGGGAGGACGCGAGGGAAGAACACGGATGGGATGGGGAGAGTGAGGGGACGAAGGCGAAGGGGAGAGACGGTGGTGGACGAAAGGCAGAAGGGAGAAGGAAGAGGAAAGAGGGAGACTAATTCACCTTCTGAAGAAGGTCATTCCGTCTCTCCACATCGGCTCCTCTTCCCTTTTCCCGAATGCCTCCCTCGACCTCCGAGCACCACCTCGCCGGCCATATAACCATCCCCATGAAACCACCCGCCTAGACCCTTTGATTTGTCATCAAGGGTGGATCCGAGGTCGCACCTGAGATGAGCAAAAAATTTACATATGCGAGGGAGAGCCCATGGGAATGCGAAGACGGGAAGAACGCCGCAGAATGTAGAGGTAGGAGGGACGGCAAAGGAGGACGGGAACGAGGAGGAAGGGGATTGTCAGGAGTTCAAAAAGCGGAGAAATCTTTCCCGACGAAGGGAGAGGGGAGAGCAAATGAGGGGAGACCAGGAAGAGCGGCATGAAAGCCGGGGCGACTGGAGGAGGGGCGTGGGAGTCTGGAGAAGGAAAGGGGTGGGCTCCTACACGGGATGCTGTGGCTGAGCTCCTCATCGATGCACCCCGAAGGATGGATGGAGTGGCGAGAGAGGGATGAGAAGAAATCGTGAGTATGGGAGGCAAATGTGGAAGTGGTGGGGGAAGGATCACACGGGGGCAGAAGGAAGGAGGGAGCAGGGGGTGGACGGGCGGGTCCTTTGGATGGGTGGAAGCAGGGCACGGATGAGTGAGAGGGAGACGACGAAGGGGAAGATGAGTGGAGACAAGAGCTCGCTTCTTTCAGCGGGCGCTCCGTGGTCTCCGCCGGCTCTTCAATTTGGACTCAAGTGGGGCGTAATTTGTTTCCGGTTCAGGTGAGCCGTGGATCGGTGGGGGTGGAGATGCGGACGAGAGGAATGGGGTGGGCAGAGCGGGGATAGTTTGGGGGGCAGGAGTCGGGGCACGGGGAGGGAGCCGTCCTGTCACGGTATCCGCCGGGTGTGGGCGCGAGGCAAAGAGAACATCCGCAAGGGGTACCCGCAAAACTTCCTGGACACGACCTGCTGGCGGATCGCTGCTGATCTTCATGAGATGCACGTGATGGATTACGGCCGATAGGGAGGGATGGGCAATTAGCAGGCCCTCCAGGAGAGGAGAAACCCGTGACGGCTACCATATCCCCGGGAGCTGGTTGAAGGGAATGGGTGGCATATGGGAACCTCTAGGAAGCCGAGGCGCGAGGATCGGTCAACCTGGGGTCCCTAAGGTGGCGGGCGTGACCACCCCTCTAGCTTGCGCGACAGGGTTTTTGTCGTCGGAGGGGAGACGCTGACGCGATGGATTATTGTGTTCACGCATTCTCCCCGACCCATTCCAGCACCATTATTCTTGTATTTCACCATTTTTGGAGGCAACATCAATTTGACTTCTAGAGAAGAGCTCGTTATTGATAATGGTGCCGAAAGAGCATTGGACTGATTTGACAAGATTCTCTCAATTTTGTTTCTGCCAGGATCTTTGTATCTTCATATTTCTTTGCTTTTATAAATACTTTTATAAATCGCTGCTCGTCCTATTTCATCCTCTCCGTTAAATTATCTTTTCATAAATACCTTCAGAAAGGCATCGTCCATAACGTTGAATGTGTTCGACGATTGACATTTATATTCTTAATGATTTTAATAACATGTGCAAATCACAATTATCGAACATGGTAATTATTGAAAATAAGAAATAAAAATTACCGGGAACAAACGAGTGCAACATTCACACGTATTTTTATATTTAAGGACGACTCATGGTATTTCGATACCAATATACCTAGGAAGAAAAAAGGTAAGCACTTTTAAAAATCATTTCTCCACAAGGATGAATTTGATATGTTTTTATTTTTACATGCTCAAGAAAACACACCACTAGGGAGTAACCTGTTTTGTTAAGTTACCAAAATCGAATAACTGCTTTTAATTTAAATGTTACATTGACATAGAACAGCACGTATTTCACGATGAAATTTTTCTGTCGAGTGCACACACCTGCAGCAATGGCTCCGTTTTGCCGTAGAAAAGCGCGTTCATCCAAAACAGGGAAACTGGTCTCGGGGAAAACGGACTCAATACAAGCGTAATTACCACACGAGGACGAGGGTAATTGGGAAGTAGAGAAAAAAATAACTAGAATGTAAAACCTTCCATATCAACTCAACCATCACATTTTAGATGCAATTGCTAGTACCTACTAATCATCCATCATAACCGCTGAAATAAAAACCCGTACCCACTCAACGAGAGGGCAATTTTATGAGGGCTTGTAAATAATTTCATATTAATTTATCCCACAACATTCAGGCTTAAATTCAACCAATCTTTGCTATTCCTTTATTTTCTCTTTCTTTGCCACTAATGACCAATACTAACATTTCTAGTCCTACCCTGGTGCATCCTATTTTTCTTGGTGGTGAAAATCATCAACCCTATGCATTACATCGCGAATATACCATAAAAAACCTCAGAGGCTCATATTCTGGGCATTTCCAACCGACGTAGGCAAACTACACGACGAGCCTAAAAAGGAGCCATAAAACGGAAAGAGGACCGATTTCGGAAATCTAGATTAACAACTGTAGCAAGACGGGAAATAATTCCCATTCGTCCAATTATTGGCATAAGACGAGCATTTGTCAGACGCTAACCCTTACTCCGCGATGATAAGACATCATACGACTGAAATACAACAAAAAATTCCCCGAGACCACCGCAAATAAAACTCGCCACGCCACCATAATGGAATTGGGATACTATATTTTTTCTGCTTGCCCACAGCCCGCGCCGACCGCCAATCCCCCTCCCTGTCTCACATACCGATCCCTCTCCTTGCTGCCGCACATGCAAGTGATTCTCTAATAGCGACAGAGCGGCTCTGACGAGACGAACGCTCCCGATACGCATCGAGGATGGCCGGAGGTGGGGACCGGGCGCGGGGCAGGGTACGACTGTGGGGAGGAGGGGGTTCAAAAAGGAAGAACGGGGGAGGGGGAAGATGGTGGAGGGTATAACAGGGAGGACGAGGGGAGGAGGAGCGGAAGGGTTTCCGACCGAGGCGGAGGAAGCACACGGGAGTGGGGTGTCGGACCCACCCCGATCACAGAGTCCAGTCACGGAAGAGAGTGCGCCTTTTATTCCCCCTCGAGTGCAGACTGGCTCGTTCATAAGGAAACAAATGATGATAAATAGTGTCGAAGGCAGAGTGAATCGGAACGGGGGATCGGGATGGGCAGGGAGAGTGGGGTGGAAGAAGGGAGAGAGGAGACGGGGCGGGATGGAAGGGAAAGGAGGATCTGTGGGAAGCCCCACCTCCCCCGACAACTTCAAACCCCCTCCCCCTTTCTTCCTCTCTTCCCATCATCCGCTCTTTCCTTTGGCGGAATGTGCGGACCCATCCCCCCTCCCTCTCCGACGCACACTAACCCGCCCGCCCGCCTCTTCAACTCTCCCCTTACCCCCACACACCCAAGCCCCCACCGCACTCTTTATCCCCTTCCCGAACGCTTATATGGCCGTGCACCGAAAAGGAGTAGTCAGGGAGGCGTTTTTTCGCGCGGGCTTGGGGATGCGGAAAGATTAGAGTGTGTTGAGCGGGCGAGAAGACGTGTGGGGGGAAGTAGGTGTAGTGGGAGACCCCTTTTCGGCGGCGGGAGCGAGTTATGATGGAGAGGGGACATGGAAAAGCGAGAGGAGCAAGACTGAGCACTCCCCTCGATCCAAGCGAAAAGGGGAGCGAGCCGCGGAGGTTGGGCAAGGAGCCCGCAAACCTACCCCGGGCGGGAATAAAATGAACGACCAGTCCACCGTAGGTACCCACCTCTAATCATTGAAGACTTCTCTCAGCAGTATTTTTTGAGAGGATTGAAGACATTAGGGGAAATTGATCTTCGAGAGATGCAGAATGGTTTAAATTATGAATTGCCAAATTTATCGTCACCGATCGGGTTTTAATTCAATACAGGCAATTACGCATAAAGTAGATTGCCATGAAGGACCTCTCTACGCATGCGTGTGGAAATTCACTATTGAAACATTGTATGACTTAATGCGCTAGCTATAGCTCTCCACAAATGGAATGCCCGACACTTAAATATGGGAGGCACCAACCAAAATATTGGCACTCGGTACAGATGGAAAATTAGGGCCTCAGATGAATAATTAGGATACGCTATTTTTTACGGATAAGGAATAAATAGAGGCGACGACAGCTGCGTATACTCACGACCGCTTTGGGAGACGAGAATCTATAGGAGAAATATACATAAAAACAGGCAAACAGAGGAATGAGATATCACGAGCAACAGAAGGAAAATAAGGAAAAACTAATTGTAACCACTACAGGAGGCTGCTAGGAAATGGAGCTAAAATAACATTGGCATATTTTAATGGGACTAAAAGAAATAAAAAGGTGAGCTTTTACGATGACAATTCTTTAATTTTGCCAAAGATACGTCTCCTGTGCCTCAAACAACGTTTTCCAAATAAATCTGGCCATGGACGCTAAAAATAGAAAAAAAAGATTCTACTGATTTCCACCTATATGGTACATACTCATTTTGAAACATTTTCCCAAAATCATTAGCTTAAGGCTGTAATAACAAGGGTTATACAGCAAGAGTTTAGTCTATTATTACGCACCGAAATAAGCAACACCCATTGAAAAAATTCAATAAAAAACAAAATTTATCTGGGTTTATAGATCCAGCAACGGGCCAATTATTAATTCCAACAAAAGAGGCTGTTAGATGACTTCTTAAGACACAGGAAAGTTTTAGGTTTTTATTTATTCTAGAGCAACCCTTATTTACGCAACACAAAAGCTTAGGTTTCCGTGAAACACCATACGGAAAACACTGCTACCGAGACACCTAGTTCACCAACCCTTTGGGACAAAATCAGGAGTTTTTATTTTACAGTTTCGAGAAATTGGCTGCGATTGGAGCCGTGCAGAGTGAAATTCCACCGCGAATGGCCAACCGCCCTCAATCCCTCCCCCTCCATCGCTCGGAATAGAGATGCTCCCGCTATAACCGACGATGGGCCGATCCAACCGAAGGGGGAGGGCGTGGCCGAGCGGATGCGGTCACTCCGATAAGTCCGCCCGGGGACAAGGAGACTTCTTCCCCTTCGCTCCTTCCCCCTCCTTCCCAGCGCATATAATTGCGGAAAATTGTCGAGCAGTGAGTTTCTTTAGTGGTGGGGAAGGAGGCTAAATTGGCGTATCCAGAGGGCCACGAGGCCACTCCGAGAGTGGCTTCCGTTGGCGATTTTTAAACCCAATTCGCACACCTATCCTTCGGCCTTCTCCGCGCTCGTTTCCAAGGAATAATCGTCACAGCTGCCGAAGACGTACTCGTCTCGTGACTGATTCGTACACTTAGATGAAACGCATGCAAAATGAAACAAAGAAAGTGGACACACAAGGACTTGTGGCTCAGTTGAGAAGGATTATTTTTACACACAAGGGCAACTGAATGCATGATATAATGTATAATCTTAGCAAATGGGATCATATCAGTAAATATTATAAAAGGCTGAAGTGGCTCAACGTCAAAGAGCGTCGCTCATGTTTCCTCATGGTCTGAAATTTTTAAATTATATCCTTGAGCTGCTGACTAAGCCTATCAGGACGATTCACATTAAAAAAGGAGTTTAGCAACCCGACCCATTCGGCCCCATCCTTCTGGAGTACAAATTCTCCAAAAACCTCACATAGATAATCGTTAGCTTATTCATAATCTTAGCCTATCGTATCTAGAATTCGTTTCCCAACGAAATTATTAGCGTTAAGAAATCGATTTCACCGAGAAATTAACTAAGTAATTGTTATTTGAAACAATTTTTTTTGCAACAAGCTATCACTATGACAGCGTTCATTACGTCTTTTTATTTTATTCCGTTTTTGCGTATTTACTCTATTCTACGTTATTTTATGTACATACCTATGCTTATGATGTACACAAAATACTATATAACAGGCCATCGATAATAAATGAATCATCTTTTTATGTGCCGTGGGATGCGATGGTTTCTCCAACACTAAAGAGATTCAATCTACTCTCGTGGATAAGAGCGATAAGAATTCTACAGCGGCGTGCTAATATACTTTGCAGAATTAGGGTTTCTTTTAATAAAACACTAACAGCTGGCGTTGACAAATTAAACCAAATGAAATATTAACTGCGTAAAATCAGCATTCTCAACTTAATATGAATGGCAGAAAAGTAACTCGTCTATAAATGTACTATTAAAATAAAAGTACCTACTGTATAAGATACAACAAAAGTATTTTTAATATGACATAAATCAAACAAAAATAAATGAAAGCAAATTATTTTTGCAATATTGTTCAATTTATTAAAATAAATAAATATCAAATAATTTCCACTTTCCGCCCTAGAGCAAGCAGCTAGAAATTTCCGCGAAAAAAGCAAGCTGTCTTTAATCACATCCCTCTCTACTTCACGTTACTCTTGAAGATTTTTATTTGTGAGAATGGCAAATGGGAGTGATACTGAAAGATAACTTCGTTTCACTTCGGAGATAAATATCTGAGGATATGATTGGGTATTTATAAATATAATCTCACCAGTTTCGAAAATTATTAAATTTGTGGGTTCGATAATTGGAGCACAATTTGGTTTTACACCACCTAAAAAGGACCACAAGTTCTAAGTTCTGTTTTTACACTATCTAACCACGAAAAATAGTGCGTCCAGGTCCCACGGCAGCGCCATACAAATATCTTGAAACTAAATTCGGAGGTAGCATTCCGGTAGGTTCAATCGTGTTTGGAAATCAAAAGGAAAAAAATTACTTGTTTGGACACAATAAAGAACATATGTTTTGCACTCCATTGCAACCAGTTGTAATATTTATATGTTAATGGTATTCACCTTAAGTTATTAAAGAGAAAGAATGAAAAGTTCCCAAAGCAATGAATGATTGGCAAAAGATGTCGAACGCCTGCGAAAATCGTTGTTTTAATTCTTCAGGGAATTCAACAGTAGTAAAAACTGTAAATAGACAAATATATGTTTCCAGTGAATCGCCATTTTACCTTGGTCAAGTAATACGAGAAGCAGATGTTTAGATGATCCATAGGTAGTCAATACAGCAAGGGAGCTCGCATGTTCCTCCGTAGTTCTATTTTTCGCACATAGGTATTATAATTTTAAGATCACGCATTGTCCCCTTTTGAACCACGAACGGTGTTTTCGAAAATGGTCGACTGACAGCACAACTCCACTCGTGTACGTCTGGTCATTTCGCACGGCTATGCGACTTTGATTTAGAGCCTTCAAAGCACGTTTGTCAGAAACTGTACATATTTCCCACTTGATTATTTCCCAATTGTGAAGTAAGTACCTTATTTTGTTCTGTTCCAATGTCGATACTGAAGAAAAATGTTTTTGGTATGAGAAATATTAAAAATCATTAGAGAATCATAAGGGCATATAAGCGTGTTTATATATATATATATATATATATATATATATATATATATATATATATATATATATATATATATATATATATATATATATATATATACATACACACACACACACACACCAATATTAACCAACTTATATTTCAGCATTAGGACACATTCAATATCAAAATTTCTTATTAATAATTTTCTCATCATGACATTTATGGAAAAAAAGGAATAAAAATATTTCAAATTCTGATGTAAAGTCTGGCTGTAAACAAGTACATAGACTGAGAAAAAGTCAATAAAATTCCAATTTTTAGTAAAAAATTCGTTATTTAAATATTAACTGTTTGTGAGGTGGAATCCCAAGTTTTCTCTCGTTAGGCGAAGTAAAGAATTTAGAAGTGTACAGCCTGCGTACATCCAAAAGCCTACCTGAAAGCGGTAGACTACCAAATATATAAACATACATAGAGGGCTTATGGGCATAACAGAAAAATTATGAGTATAATTAACACGGTTCATCATAGCTTTTGAAGGCGTGTCTATAAATCAAATGTGAATTATTTCAAGTTGTTACTCACAAAGATATTAATGATCGATGCCAAAACGTCGATAATTTAAGGCACAATCTTGCGAAACATAGATATTAACCCAGGATTGGAACTGTGCGAACAGTTTGAAATGGCATTGGCACTGTAGTCACATTATCAACGGAACTCGGGTTCCAATATGTGAAGTGGGTCATCGCAGTTCACATTCATCAACATTTTCAGTAAAGATAATTTGCTAATTCTCATTATGAAATTTTCCAGTATTATACTCGACGCTAAATTACTTATGAAGCTTAAATACAGGTATCTGCACCCGTATTTCTTTGAATAGGTTATAAAAGATAAATAAGAAAACCAAAGACATCATAATCTAATTTAAAACATAGACATTGTTTTCACTCAGTTCAAAGACGGCATACAAGTCCGCTCAGGAAATAGGATTGATGTGCTAAGATTTTTCTTTAATTGCTTACAGTACAACGGGCCGATCCCTAGGCAATTCTATCCAGATAGAAAAAAATTGTAATCGACATAACCACCTCCACATTTTGCAGAAATAAAGTTATCCAATTATACTTTTAAATAATGTTTCGGCTATGACCTTAAAATGTTATGTTGTCAGCAATCGATTCTCCTCGTATAGCCATATGATTTTGAGGTTACACAAAAAATGAGTAGAGGCCCAAGGACAGTACTTTGAAGAATTTCAAGCGTTTGTCCAAATCTGCTCAACAAATTACTTTAAAAAAATAAAAGCATTACTTTTAGAACGCACCCTTTAAATTGTATTAGCTTTTAGAGACCAGCTAGAAACTCCCTCTTCCTATTAAACATAGTAACTAAACGTTCTCATCTGTGAGAATGCTAATACATTCCGAAGTTGTGTTTTAAATATCATTTCAACCATCTAAACTGGACGAGAATAGTATGAGGACAAATGGCTTTAATATACAAATAAATTTCAACTTAACGTGAAATATGATATGATGATCGGACCCTCATTCGGCTCAGTCCATTTAGAAATTTCCATTGCATTTTTTCAATTTTTTCATATTCAGCACGAATGTATCGACGAAGACAAGGAAAAGCGATAGCTTAAGTTATTCCGAATATTCAAACAGAAACATAGATTTTGCTCTCGTAAACAAACATTCGACCTTCCAATACAAAGGAAAGCGACGGAAAAAACATCCCACACAATAACCGGAAAGGATGAGGGTTGTAAAATATTTCACAATCATCATTTTTTTTACAACGCAATCAGTCGCGGCACCACTTTATAGACTACAAAGGAATGTTAAACGGCCACATTTTAAACTCCACGGGGCTTGTCGTCACATTTTTTTTCTTTCGTTCTCCACTGAGCTTAGGATTCCATTTTCGACATCTCCACCCCCCCCCCCCCCAATCCCCCTGCTCTTCCCTCCCCTGTGATCCCTTAGGCGACGGACGCCCTTGAGGACCCGTTCCCCGGAGGCGTCGTCTGAGGAGAAGAGAGCGAGGGAGAGAGAGAGAGGGTGGACCGACGAAGAAGGAAGGACAAAACGAAACTCGGATAAAGGCCAGAGGATGGGGAGGTAACCTGAGAAGAAAGGAAGAATCGAGATCTCGAGAAGAAGATCCGGCTTTGAAGAGAGAGAGAAGGAGCGGAGTGAGGGATGAATAAGGAACGAAAGGGAGGAGATAGGCGAGGAGGATAGGCACGGGAAGAGCCGGCCCATGGAGGTATTGGGAAGACGGCGGCTTCTCGGTGGAGGGAGGCGATCTGCCGCGCACCGAATCCAGAGCACGTCCCCGCAGCAGCGTAGCAGTCCATCGGTGGCGCCCCGGACCAGCCTGGCTCACCCGGTCGCGGACGTCCATCCAATTATACGCACACAAACACGCACGCTAATACGGGGCACGCACACGTGAACCGGTGCACTCGCTCCGTGCCCCAAGGGGGATGGTACACAAACAAGAGAATCATGTTCGACGGGGAGGCGGCGTGTGAGAGCCCCCTCTTACCTTTACGACGCCACCCACCCTCTCCATCCCACCCTACGAGTACCTACAGGGCAGGCATGGGGCATCCTGCTCAATGTGCGTGCATATGAATTATTTCGTGAGCATGGCAATGGCTGCCGAGTGGGGATTGGAGGAAGTATTCCATTTATTGTCGAGGGATAACGACTCCCGAGATTGCACGACGAATATCGACGTGCACGACGTCAAAGCGAATAAGCGTCACGAAAATATAATGATTCCAAACGTGCGAAAACGTAAAAAGCATCACTCGTAATCGGATAATTCGTCCCATCTCTATCTAGCGAGAGTTAGGGAAGAAAATGTTGAAGGATTGGATGACCTTAGTGCAATTTCCACCGCTTCGGAGAAATAGTGTATTACGTTGCACGAAACTGAATACATTTTATTCCGATGAACTTTCTTTTTCATGCATTACTAGAATTTCGAAGTTGACTGTAATATTGGTGACACCAGGGTTTTCGGGCCACTTCCGCGTTGTATCACCCCCCTAGACAACAGTTTCGCTGGCCTTACAGTCATATTCTTCAGGTCTGAAGAGTGGTGAAGCCAGCGAAACCGTCGTTCAGCCAGATGGAACAACGCGGAAGTAACCTGAAAATCATGGTGTTGTCTTTACAACACCGCAGAAGCCTTTGTTACATTATTTTAATAGTTTTCTATCTGGCAGAGTGGTTTAGTAAAAAAAATCTGACACAACGTAATGGATGTAAACAAATGCGATATAAAAAACACGTGGTGGTTATGCAGAACAAAAATGTTTATATCCCTAAAGTCAACATGGCTGAAATATGACTGATATACGACGAGAAACTAAATCAAATTTAAAAAAACATCTAAATCCTATTTCTAAACCACAACTGATGTGCAAAACATTATTCCCTTGGAAAACCCGAGCTCAAAACTCTTTCTCCATTTCATCTCCCCCTAATTATTTTGATATATCTACACACTTTTTATCGGGGGTATTATTTCTACTTCTTCTCAATCGGGTAAAAAGGCCTGGAAGATCCCAGACACATTAACGAAGAGGACGGTAGGAAGGCAACGAAGAAGGGAGGAGGCGTGGAGAAGATAGAGGGGAGAGTGAATCTGAAAAACCCACCACGCGGAAACGCCAGCCCCCGGTGCTCATTCTTTTTCATTTATCCCGCGGGCTTCCATCTTCACTTCGTTCCTTCCCATCGCCCTTCCATACGCACTGCCCTTACCCCATCCACCCTTCACCACCACGTACGCGGGATCCATAAATTATACATGATCCTCCACGGATAGCATCCTTCTGCCCACCCTCCGATCCACGCCGCCCCCTTCTCCCTCTCTCTATCTATCCTATGGCAACCTCTTTCACAACAACATCCTCCCCCGTGCACCATCCCGCCCTGCCTCTCTTACCCTTCGCCATGCTCCCATCTGCATTGAATATCTCCCACTAATCGAAAGGGATGGGGTGCACAGGCGCCTGCTACACCGGCAATGATGACAAAATACCACGAGGCAACGTGATGGAGCGGCGTGGCCGCAAACAAGTAGAACGTCATCACCGCAGCGACCGCACCGTCAAGACAGCTGTTTGGCGTAGGCGCATAAAAACACATGCATGCACAAGACTGAGAGCGAGAGAGAGAACAGGAGAGAAAGAGAAGAGAAGAGAGAGAGAGGAGAAGGAGATGGAGAATCCTCACGCGGTGAGGGCAACTCTTTCACACCCCCCCTATCTCACTCTTTGCTTCCCGCACAGTCCCCAATGCTCACGGAAGAAGAAGATAGATCGTATCCGACGCTACGGAAGCAATAATAAAAGGTAGATTTTGGACTTCCCTTTTTTTTCCTCTTTTTCCCTACCAGAAAATCGCCTCCCGTCCCGAGGGCGAGCGTGTAAAAGATAGCGAATCCGCCGAGCGGCGGGGCGCGAGAGGCGAGGAAAAAGACCTGAATGGGGAGGCTTGCTTTACCCCCGCTCTCTCCCTCCCCGCCGAAACCTCTCCTCGCTTTTTGTCCTCGTCGTTCTCCTCGCTCGCACCGCCGGACTAAATGCTGGAGATAATTGGGAAGATGAGTTGGTCATCGTGAGTAATGTTGGGAGAGCGCCGGCGAGGCCGAGCCGATCCCAACCCGTGCCCCGAGCGGTACTCGAACCTCTCCCCACACCCGTCGGACACTCCTTTCCCTCGCCCGTCTTCCCTTAATCCGAGGGGTGGGGAGAGGGAAAGAGGGAGGCGCGCGAAAGGGAGTTGGGGAGGGAAGGGGGCAATGGAAGGGGGGGAGGTGAACGCAGACTTGTCCGAGGAGGCTCCCGGCGTATCCCCGGGCGTGCATAAATTTAAATGGACTAAAGATAAACTAGACAGGGCCGTAAATATCTAAAATCAAAAACTCGAGAAAGATTCCTTTCTTCTTTCTCCGAGGGAAGGGTGGAGGTGTGCTATCCCGCCTTTTCCTCCCCCATCCTCCTTCCTGGCGGAGATCGAAAACTATTTCGAAATTCGCTGAAAGGCCACGCGCCATATTGGGGGGCAGCGGAAAGAGAAAATGACGGGCTTACAAGGGCGCGAACGGAATCGAGTTTACTAATAAAAGGCTTTAACGGGAAATAATGCGTAACACGAGGAGGTAATTGCTTCGATACGGAACCCATCCATATATAAGGCGTTGAGAAGGGGTGAGAACGAGAACGGGCACTGTGGTGCACTGAAATGAATGGCGTGACGTCTTCGCCGTTCCTCCCCCGACTACCGCATCCTCCCAACGCTGAGGCAACACCATTTTTTAAACAACTGCGACTCCACTCTACGAGTTTTATCCATTCTTATGGTTATTTGGTTTCCAGTGAATTTTGCCGCGCCAATAAATAGGACCAAGATCCGATGGATGATGCAGTGACGGTGAGTCACGGAAACGGATTGCTTGCCAACCCAAAGGATTGGAAAATGCAGGCTGTCTGGAGGACAGCCGGCGGTATCTAAATGGCTACTGAACCGAACCGCTTGACCACAAACTTTTGATAAAGTATTTTCATGATGGGGGAATTGATGCTCGAAGCAATTCATTAGATGCCTACCGAGAGAATACACAATTACAGTGTCTATTCCAGTCAGTGATATAGAGGTTAGGAATGTTTTCCACCATTAATTCTGAGGCAATTTGAATTTTTGACAGAGAAGAGAAGGGATGCGGACACACGCAGCCTAGCAACGTTTATCAAGAACTTGATAGCTCCCACCAGGGTAACATATATATGGGAACTGCAAAACCTTCATTCAAATACACTACACCACAGTTCAATTTATATCCTTTTTTATGATTAAGGCGGGTCAATCTTCAACATTAGACCCCTGCAGCTGGGAGTTGAAACAAAAAAAAAGCTCAATAAATATCCACGAAGCGCGAGAGAACATTCGAACGGGGGCGAAAATTATAGCGAGATTTTTTAAATGCTAACGATCGGCTTACGCTTGGTGAAGAATGACTTCGGAATGGGTAACGTGCCGTAAATAGGGGAATCTGGAAGATTTAGGGAGACATCCAGCGTGCGCGTAGTTTAGAAAGACATGAGCACATTTCTAAAGTAAACTGGATTTTTTTGTACGCAGCATGAGGGGCTAAAAAGGAGCGTGAATTTTAACTTCAGGATGCAGTCGGATGAAAAAAGTTTCAGCTTAATTTAATCCTACTAAAGTCATGAAAATATCCGAAAATTCCAATCAGTTCGAATGCAAAATATTTATCAGCAAAAAGTTTAAGTGGTTAACCTGTAAATTTACACCATTGTGCACGTAAAAAAGGGTGCCTACGCATAAATATACACATGGTTGAAAATCGAACTTAGGTGGAATTCATAATTAATGATAGCCTTTAAGTTAGAAAATGAGTCTACTAGCCCTGTAACGATATCCTGTTTATTATATTTCATACAATGCACAGTTGTTATTTTAAGAAGTTACGTAACTTATATAACTAAGGGAATAATAGACAGGGAGCAAATAAATGCCTAAGTATGCGTAAACGAAACTTCAAACAAACATCGCCTCCTCTGACGACGTCCGTAACTCATTTTTTTCTCATATAAAGTGACATAGAAGAATAACCGTTACGACTATCGATTCGTGAGAGATGGCGAGAAGAAAGGAATAATAAATTACGGAAAATTTACAAGACGGTCATCATTGCCTGAGCCCTCAGAGAAGAGCTCAATCGCCCACTAAAAATTCCCAGGCTTATTCCTCCAACGTCATGAATAATGCCTACAATTAATTAATTATCCCATCTGAATGCGCGTACGAAAACTCCGAAAAATCTTCCGACATTTTTACCAAGGGTTTGAACGACAAAAAAATAGGTGAATCAAAATTAATGAGACGACTACGTCATCTTGGATGAGGAATAATTCTCTGATCAAATATCATGTTAAATGATACTGAAATAAACTAAATCATTTTGAATCTAATCTGGCTTTCCGATCATTTTTTTAGCCCTTGCCATTGGCTTGGAAAGTAATAAAGAAATTCAGACAACAGACACAATATACAGATTTTTTTGACTAAATACTAACTTAAGGTTTTGCGAAGAACAAAATATCAGTCACAGAGACGGGTAAATAGGATCCATTTATCTAGTTGTTAACCAGCTAGAACTAGAGTTATTTTTGGAGACACATCTTTCACGACTAAGCTTACTGAAGAACTATAAAGCGGCAAAACAAAAATGCAAAATAATATCGATTTGTGGGGAAACTGTATTGATTCGTCGTTTCACTTCCGCCAGTTTAACACTCGATTTCGGTACTTGAAAAAAGATACTACTCTGAAATTACGGTATATTTATAAAGGATGGGAATGAAAAACGCCTTAACAAAAATTCCTTAGCAAAGGAATGTGAAATACTTTAGGCAGCTCATTTGCCAAGTGGATTATCACTTTTCCAAAAAAATAATACGTGAGAAAAGTTAATACAGAGGACGCCAATAGCAAACAAGAATTTCTGCCATAACTTTTTGCTTGAAATCTTATGCACGGATATTCCATCATCTATCTTAAGCACACTAAGTGACATTACTGAGAGGATGATTCAGTGAAAATACGCCATAAACGACGCTCATTAACTACTGCCTGCATGGGGTATACCCGATTTCAACCAAGAACATCGGAAAAGATTCATCACTCAAGGGTATAAGTCACAAGACAGATTAACCAATTGGAAATACCTAAAAATTAACCCGTACTCACATGGAGATTCTGACATGATACATCTAACAGCGGAAAATTGAACGTAAACGATATACCTAAATCAGGTAATCTCATATATCCAAGTGTATACGTAATTCTGCTTTTCTTAAACGCTGGGATTATGAAAGAGAGTCGTCTTAAATGGAGGGGTCATTTCAATGACGGGCAACGCTTGTACGCATGGAACTCAGATTCGAACGAAGCGTAATTCAATTTACACTACGTCACGGAAACCACTACGATTGGACCTAATGTGTGGAAAATAGAATCCTAAAGCAGACACTGGTCTACGTGGAAAGATATTACAACTGGAGTCTTTCGTCTTCCTTGGAAGCAGCGTAACACGGAATGGAAGAAGTTCGACGGACATCAAGCGCAGACTAGCTCACGCTGAGAAGACGTTCATGATGAAGAGGCAGCTACCGTGCTCTAAGAAGATACGGTCACGGACAAGGAAGCGGTGGTACGTGAAAACATTCATGTAGTGGACTGTAGCAATCTATGGATCGGAGACATGGACCATTGCGAAAGCGAACCGGAAAAGAATAACGGCCTTCGAAACCTGGTGCTGGAGTTGGTTGCTGAAGATCAAATGGGCAGATAGGATGAGAAATGAGAAAGTGTATTTGAGGGTAGAAGAGGAAAAGCCACTTTGGAATACTCTACAGGAAAGAAGAACGAGATATATTGGGCACTCCCTATAACTAGATGAAATTTCAAGGTGCATAATTGATGAGAATAAGTAGTGAAAAAACCGCGAAGAAATTAAAGGTAGAAATAAGTTCGCCAAATACAGAGGAATGATGCTATAAGAGAGGAAAGTTTACAACCAGGGCTTAAAAAAATGAGACTTGGATACGGAAGAGTGTAGTGAATCACTAAGGTACAGTTAAGCACAAAATTACTTCAGTCATGTTTGCTGAAATACGTAACAAAACCGATTGAAATCTCACCGAGACTCATTCATTACATCCAGAGATATGATACATCTATTAATATCACTTTTAAAATGAAAGAGTACTTACAAAGTCTTTTTGCACATCAAATGTCTGGTTTTAATGACTCTTTTACTAACTTTTAGCATTCTTGCGGCGACGACACTTATTATTTAAGTAACTGCGTGCGAATGATTTGGGTTTCGGATCTACTGGTGGTTGCACAAAGAATCCCCGATTTCAACGACTATTTAGGAATAGGCAAAAGGAAATTTTACATTTAAGAATGTGGTCCCATTGAAATCCATATTTCCACCTGAATTTTTATAGTCTTCTGATATGTAGAGGTTAGATATCCTATGCATCCATAGATATGCATAAGAGGAGGTTTTTGGATTTTTACACATTAATGTGTATCAAAATTAATTCAGTATATAGTGCTGCCATTAATAAATTTCTTGCATTATTAAAGTAGATAAAATTAAGATTTTTCAATTCAGACAGCCTAAAAAATAATTTTGATCGTTCCTTAATACACCTTGCAATGCCGATGTTTTCAAAGTACCTTAAACCAATGAAAATAGCTGTCAAGATTGCGAGCCTAAAAAAATATTTCAAATCATTATGTGCAGAATGTCAAGTAAAAGTTACAAGCATCCAGACAACTTTTATAATATGCCAATTAGCATCTCTACCGGTATCCTAGAAAAAACGAGCACGACAAACCGAAATATAAACGAATTATGCAGTAAGCTCTAGAATACATAATTCAAGTTTTTGAAATTTGCTAATAGATTCAACTTTGCCATTATTGGCAATTTTAACGGTGTAATTCTTTTACCCGACTCAAGATTTAGAATGCCACTAAACCATTTTGAAGATGGACAACGACATGGACGCCGACAAAAACCATTTTGAATAATAGGAATAAATCAGCGCAAATTACCGAATTGTTCTCCAGGAGTTCGAGAAAAAATATGATAAGTAACTAAAGCAGACACCAAAAAAGGGGAAGATGAGTGCTCCAGAAAGTCTTGGAGCCACTGCAGATTGAGAAGGAAGCCGCAAAACATACCTACGGCTGACCTCACACGCCCCCGGTGCAGAGGGGGCTCTCGGTACGACCGCAGCAGCCACAGCAACGATTTCATACCCAAACCCTCCTCCTCACCGCCCCAACCACACCATTTTCCTCCCGTTCGCCAGGCAGCGACTTCGCATGAAGCACGTCGCACCTACCACCACCCGGCCAATAAACACCTTCAGTGGCTGAAATATGCCGGGCCGTTTCATTCACGGCATTGCGGAGGATGCGAAGGAAGACGTTTGGAGGGATGGACGGCAATTTTTCACCAGAGGGGCGAGTCCAATCAGAGAAATATTGATACATCCCCATCCTCTCCTCTCGAACTTCATCCCTCCACCCACTCCACCGATCTTGATGACTGAATCTCTTCGAGACTCGATGGGTATCTCCTGGGTGGGAAGTGGGGGGAAGGGGAGGGCGTGATGCGACCCCTACCGATTCGTTCGGATGCTTCCCCCGCGGCCGTGTGGAAGGAAACCCTATCGCATCGAACAAACACTTCCCTCTTCGAGTCTCACGGGCTTGGGGAAACGCGTGTGGCTCTGAGGGTTAGGGGCGTGGGGATGGGGGGGAGTAGGCTGCTGCTGAGAAGAACGGTGGAATGGGACGCGTGTGTGTTGGTGTGCTCGCAGTAGGGTGAGGAGAAGAGAACTGGGGGATCGCGACGAGTACATGCATCACCCGATCAAAGTCGATCATCATCAGATCCCCGCGTTCGATTTGTTCTCGTCCGACACGGCATTAAGCAACGGCTATCAATCCACTCGGGTGAGGAGTGAGGAGAGCTCTGAAGATAAGGCGTACTCCTCAAAAGGAGCGCTTGGGGGTCGTGGCGGAGGCACGATGGGTAGGGAGGGGGGGAAGGTGGAAGGGAGTGGGGGACGGAAGGGGGGAGTAAGAGAAGAGGTAGGGGAGGGGTGGAAAGAAAAGCAGAAGAGAGAGATAGGAAAGGAGGAAGCGGAAAGGCAAGTACGACATACTCGCGGGTTGTCCTTTTCCTCGATCGCGACGGAGTCATTTCTCGGAATCGTGACGAACGGACTCGGAGGGGGGAAGATGAGGAGGAAGGTTTGAACGCGGGTGTAGATCGCTCCCGGGGTTCGCCCCTGTCTACTCTTCGGAGGGAGGTCCCCGCTTCGGCGCTCCACGTCAAAAAATGCCGCCCTTCGGCATCCAACCGAGCTGCGGGAAGGGCAGAGCCGCCGGTCTTCGGTGGCCGCGTGTGTGTTCGAATGCGTGTAGACGCTTCGCGAGGGGCGAGAAAGGCCCTTCAGAGTGCGAGCCCCCGACTCATAAATTGAATCGGAGGCGGTGGTGGTCGACGGAAGCTGAAGAGCGATAGTGATGGAGAGAGAAATGTTGCGGTTGGCACTGAACGGGGGCGGGACGGGGAGGGATCAAAGGGGCTGGCTGTTGGGGGTCGAGGGGCAGGGTGCGAAACAAAAGACCTACCCCCGTATATTTTCAAACCCCACTGAGGCTGTCAGAATAAAATTTCCGCATCGTGATTATATCCACCGAACAAACAGCCAACGGCGTGATTTCACGGAAAATACTCACGATAAAATTCTAACGAAACTACGATACTCGTATCATTAATTTCATTTAACTGCACTACGTTACACTCTCCATAAACTGCTAGTATTTAGTCATTAATAAAAAATATATTAGAATAAAAAAAGTCACCCAGGAGGAAAATGATCAATGCCTGGCAAATGCTATCCAACTTCTCAAAAAATTACTACTGATGGATGGAATGAGCAAAACATATCTTAAAAGAGAAATTTGTTTCAAAGTCCTGATCAGACTGAGGGCGACATATACAAATGAAATCGCGCAAGCTACCGACGGTCTAGACCTTTCCCCCGATAAAATCGAAGGAAACGACACGACTCCTGACGAGACGGGAGAGCGAAAAGAAACCGATCGTCCCGGCACGCCCCCGCCGAGCATGCAATGCATCTCTCGGCGCGAAAGGGAAGAGGAAGAACAGGGAAATTCCTCTCGGGCATCTCTCCGCTGCTGGAATCCCACCCCCCTCCCACAAATCGCGAGCCACCCACCCGACACCCCCTCCCCACAACAAGACCCGCGAGGCGAGCACCACCCGGATGACAGTCCACAATGCCATTTTGCCAGGAGCCGTCGCCTCGCGCAAATACCGCCGAGCTAACCGGTGAGATTAATCGCACCGCGGATGAGTTACCGGGATCGCTCGAGGAGGTGATTGGCACCGCTGGAAGGGAACGTCGGGACTCAGGAGGAAATGTTTTTGAAAGAGCGGAGAGGGTTGGGAGAGGGATGCTGTTCGCGGAATGGGGTGTCGCTTCACGAATGGGCGGGGAGGAGGCATCGGTGGAAAAACAATCGCCCCGTAACCTCGCCCTGTGAAATTCTAAAGGCCGGATGCGATCCCACGCGAGCATTTGCGGCAGGAGTTGAAGCACAATGAGGTAGCGCTCCACTAAAGGGCTCATCGACCGGCAGAATTATTATCTCCCATTTTCTCTTTGGATACGACCGAACAAACCGCAACCAGCTCCCTCTAATAATGCAGCTCTTATCCATACCAGCTGATTGAAGGAAGGGAGGATTCTTCTGACTGCGTGCGTGACTATGGAGTTTAACTGTGGTGCAAAGGAGAGCTGATGCTCAACGGGGGTTTTTAAGTCCACCAGAGCACACATTTAAAATTCTTTTTGATTTCCATGGTGCAAGAACACAGTGACTACAACTTATAACAACTTCACAGTTCCGTCTACGTAATATTTTATTAAACTAAAGCGTTAATATCCATAGGTTCGTTACCGAATCGCCACATAATGTCATAGGGAATGTGTACATGCGCATCGTAACTTTTTCTCTCAAGTAAGTCCTGATTGTGACGATCAGGTGGAGAAACCAAAAATAGATTTTAAACGCCCTGAGTAAACATTACAAACTACGCTACAGGGCAGGCATCGAATTAAATTCTAAGATAAATACATACACGCATATGCATAACGATAAATCTCGACAACCGGAAAACGATTAACTACACGACACATAGAATGACATTTCTGAAAGTTTAATGGACACTAAACCATAAAAAATGTAGTCTGGTTAAAATAATTTTCAAAAACGACCCACAGCAGAACCCAGACGTGTCAATAAAGTGTACGCTTAGAAATCATTCATGAACCATAGTAATATTTTCCTTTGTTTCATGAGCCAAGACATTAACCAAGAGGAGTTGACTAAACCAATGGGTACGATGCGGAACACAGGATCAGCTTAAAATGAGATGCCTCTTATTCTAAGACTCCATACAAATCAGATGACGCAAGGCAACGGAATGGAATAGGGATTGGAAATGATAGGTAGAGGAATGATTCATGGTTATACCGTCATGGCCGCCAGCGTTTTTAGCATACCCAATGAAAGGAAATCGCAAGGGAGGCATGGGTATAATTAGAGGATTGAAGACGGAGAGCTGATGAAATTAGAGTTTGCACGATAAAATTAAGCTTGCAGATGGTTGAAACCTCACTCACAATCAGTCAAACGATTCCAGTTATTTGTTATCGCATCATAGGATCGATCTGGCAATTGTGGGGTAAAGATCACGAAAAATTCTAAATAATGAGATTCCCAAGAATTATGAATAAAAACTTGATATTTGAAGAGCAGAGGGCATATTGAATGCTTATGAAATTTGGGTGTGGAGATGTGAAAACCTAAGTGGAAGATAATAGGGTAAGGTAGGAAAGGAACAGGCAGCGGGGTAGCAGACGGAAAAGTAGAATCTATAATGATGATACTAAATACTAAATTTTTGACTTATATTATACTGCTCTGTTTGTAAAATAATTCAAGCCACGAAATAGATGCTGAAACATAGTATTATTAAAAGAAAATAGGAAAGGTGATTTGACCGTGGAGAAACAAGTATACAATATCATGATCTAATATCGTGCCATGTAATATGAAATATAAAAGAAAGCATTCACTTGTTAAACTAAACTGTAGTTGGCAATTACCATACTTCTTTCCATTCTATTTAACAAATATAATTACTTTATTTTCCGGCGCATTTACCCCAAACTCAATTCTCCCGGACATCACGCTAAAGAGATCCGCTTCCGGTACATTAATGGGCTCCCTCCTTTCAATTCTTCCTTCGGCGGGTAGAAGAATATGTGTATTCACATCTTCGATATTAACACCGATCTTAATTATAAATAATCCCTAAAAATTAATCAATTAAAACATTTAACAGCCACGGCGACATCGCGTGCCTTTATTTAAAATTATGATTTTCAAATCAATTACTTGAATCTTACACCAACATTACTATTTTCGAAAAAAGGGCGTTTTCAATAGCTCTCTAAAAACCTAACAGAATTTCCCTTTCATTACTCTGTCACATGACTTCACCTGAGCAAAACTGTAAAGTAGAAATTCTTTCACACCCATCAATTTCTTTACCGAACACTTTCCACAGCATACTTAAAATACTAAAATCTTCGCAATTCTTACATTCCGCATAACTCTTCTTATTTTATTAAAAAGCACAATTACTGCATTTTTGCAATCGTTTGGTACAAGTTAAGTTTGCCATCATGAATTTAACAGACCGCACGGATGAGTCATTCGCAAACTGCCGTCACATTTTTCCCCAGAAATACCATCTACGAATGATTCTTTTTAATTCTTCAACATTCCCAAAGCCGCTATTTCATTATCACAGCTGTTGCTTCTCTGCGGTCTATTTACCCAACTTACGCGGTTTTATTCACATCCATACTCTAAACTTATATATAGAAACTCTCTAACTACTTCCTCCAACTGTTTCTAGCTCAGAAAAAATACTTAGCCACATATATTCATCATTGCATTCTTCCTTCTTTGCTCTACCCTTTGGACCCATTTTCATAACATCTTCCTTTTTATATCAAAATAATTCTGCATTCTTCTGCTCCTGACTTTCGTGTTCCTTCCTCAGTTTCTATAACGACAGTTTGTATTCATTCCTATCTCATCAGTAAACATCATAGACTACCCTCTAAATTTTCCTACCTCCATCAAAAATGATTATTTAAAAGTCTCTCTTCTAATAACTTCTAAGAAACCTTCTCTCAATCGTTCCACAATATTTCTTTCTCCCGGCGGAACCTTTCTCAAATACATTTTCAGCACTTTCAACGAATAATCTTCAAACAGCAGAAGCATCATTTAGACGCTAGTTTTCGATGCAACTCTTCGGTTTTGACAGATAAGACAGACAGTGTGGTCAAGTTATACATACTTTATCCTTTAATTTTATACCTATATTTTTCGACTTATAAGCGCAATTTATTTTATCCTCTAGTCGTCCTTGTTTCTCACATTTTTCCGTAATTATCTTTTCAAGAAATGGATGATCTCACATTAACGAGCCTTCCATATTAGCTGTGCAAATGAATAGATTTACGAGGTATTCATACATTTGAGACAGAATTCTTTATCGATGCATACATTCGATAATTTTCAGCATTATCATTCACTCGCGGGTCATCAAACGGCACTACCGCTTTTCTAAAGGCAATCCTTCTAACAGCAACCAAACCATTCATCTCCATTAACATTATCATTGAAGCTCATCACTGACGGAAACGCGGGGTAAGAACTATAGACGTAAGCTAAATTCGAATTACGATAAGCAGATAAACGTAAGACGTACGCGCCACGAACTATGAAGAAATAAAAAGATAGGTAAGAAGGATAGCCCGTAGGCTGCTTCAATCTAATAATATTACACTTTCACTAGGTCAGTAATCATTCCATACGTCTTTCGATTTTCTAGAACTCATTCATTAGGCCTTTAGTCTGGCCATTCTGGTTCACAACGAGCAACAACCAAAATTGTTCATTACCTTTCATCCAATTATTTGTTTTCATCATCTCTCATCTGTCGGTAATTGCTGTCAGAAGCTGCTATTACAGTTAATATTAAAAACTGTTGCCCATAATGGTTAGTCGATGATTTTTGTTCTAGACAAACCATCCTAAACTGGTTAATGGTAGATCTACAGTACTGATTATACATTTATTAATCCAATAATTTTTCACCATATGAATTTTAGCGTAAAACTTAAAACTACGGAGACGATGGTGACGAGCAAGTGCAAAGTAAATATGAGATGAAAGTGAAAACTACACAAAGCCAATTTTTTTTAAAATTTGCATTTGATTTTTTTTAAATTTCGGTCTTGAGTTCAACAAAAACCGCAAGAAGGTAAAAAAAGTTGGTGGGTAAGCTAAGCCGTTTACAACTTCATTAAGAAAACGGTTTACATGAAGGTGGAAATTAGATGGGCACTTTGATTGAATGCCATAGAAACGTATGAATCCTCTCCATGTCATAACTTAAGATTATTCGTATCAAGAAAATATTATCGCAAAATATTAAAACAATGGCGATTCGAAAATGTCTTTAAGAATTAGTGTGACGGAAGGTAACGTTGATGTACCCTTTGGGACACCACTTTTTTCGCTTGTCTCTGATGATGATATGTCAAACGATAACCTTGTACAAGGAGGATCCAACAACCTGAATGTTAGAAGGTTAGCGCGTTGGTCAGCCGAATGTCACGACTAGCACAAGTGCCTTAATAATTTGCTCATAGCAATGAAGTTTTGTTTCTAGATTAACCTATCACACAGCATTACGATGAGAGCATAGCAGTATTAGCACTAGTATATGTATATGAATGATAATTTTACGAGAAATATATACAGGCACTAAGCGGCTTCAGATAAAATCAACGAAACTGAATTATGCATACATTCACACAGAAGAAACCACAAGAACTTCGATTTCTTAGAAAACACCGTGAAAATAATAATTTCTGTGAGTCCAAGAATAGAGTGAATCATTTTCAAAGCAACCACGGTAACCACTCTTACCATCAAGTCAAATCGCTATCCCTTTTCAAAAGACGAACAACCTCATTTGCCTGCAATAAAGCTGTGCACATAATTAAAATATATTCCCATTCGAAGAAAACCGCAACTTCAGGGTGCAGTGAACACATAAGTTAAGGAAGCCAGACCTGCTATGCATATATTTTGCACGCAGTGTGGCAAACTTTTCACCCATACAATACCCGGAAAATGACTCATTTTTAGAAAATATTATACTTTGAAATTACTGCAATGTTTTCTTTAATTTGTTGGTTACCTAAGATATTCCTAATCGCTCTCGGGATATAGATGTCAACCTCCACATATTCTTGAAAACTGCGATAAAATCTTATTCTTTACTGCAAGTTTACTTCTCTTAAAACTTTCCCAATTATCTTTTATTCATCACTTACCCACGGAACCAGAAAATTATTCATAAACCGTCATTCACACAATTAATTTTAAAACAGATGCTCGAATAAAATTTGTTTGCATCACAACAGAAAAATAAACAATTATGGTTAAAGAGGTAAGCAGCCCAAAGCTCGCACAAACACACACACAAATATGCACGTGGACATAAATGGGAAAGATGAGTAACGACTGCTCCCGATTCATATCTATCGGAAGATAATGCGCATCGCCTTTTCCGGAAGCTACTTAAGGAAAAGACTTATGGACCTCCTCACGGCGCATGAGTTTCATGGAATATACGAGCGACGCGATATGATATATAGAGAAAATAACCAATGGCAATGGCATTACCATTACATTCTTTCTTCCCGCATCACAGCATGGAAATCGGGCAAGAAATACCGCGAGTCGAATTGCCGGGATGGAGCTTAAGCTTATGCGGGAATCCGGACAAAGATATGGACGGAAGCTCCGTAAACGGCGAGCATCTACGTAACTCTCAATAGAAAATCGTCAGAAATGCTCTCTCGGAGGAGGAGTCACGGTAAGCAAGGACGAAATGAAAACATGTATGTATGTATGAAGAGCCGAGAATTTTTCACGCTTCTTAACGACGTCATCATAGCAATTTCAACAAAAAAACGAGGCTTTTTCCAGGACACTCAAGGGAGTAGATAAAGACAGAAATGCATCCCCGCGGAGCGAAAACTAAATATATATATATATATATATATATATATATATATATATATATATATATATATATATATATATATATATATATATATATATATATATATACGCGACCGCGGTCGATCCGGACCATTGGGGTGCGGGAGGAAGGGGGAGTGAGAGGTTTGCGGATTCCCTCGGGCCGCGGTGATCGCGTATTTTGACAGTCACGATTAGCACACACGACTTCACCTAGCCAGCATTATGCGAATTCCGTGGAGGAATAAATGCGGAGGGGAAGGAAAATCTCTACGTGGCGCAGGCGATTCAACCCCCACTGCCAATCCCCCCCCCCCCATCGCCGTTCCGAATCCTCTTTGACCCCCATCCCACTACCTTCTTCCCAACACTCCACCGCCGCATCACGATAAGAATATCTCCCCGGGATGAGGGAAAGGGGACAGGGGGCTTTTGGCACGAGGGGGTGGTGGTTAGATGAGAGGGGAGGAGGAGAGAGAGTGTTGGTGTGGGAATGAAAGAAACGCCGTCGGGCGCTCGTTTTATGCCCTCGCTTCTCGCCGCCGCGGCCACGGCCGAGCTGAAGGGTATAAAAGGAGTCGTCCAGCGGGTGCGGGGGGCATCCATCCACCCATTTACCTGGCGCTCATCCGGGAGATCAAAAAGTATTAAATGGATACGCACTCTCGGGGAGTTTATCGCGGGGTTCGTTTGACCACCTCGAGGAAATCTGCTTCGAATTGTCGACGCGGGAGCGAGCGAGCTCAGTGCGAGCCGTGCGTTTACTCCCCATTATAGAGATTTTTATTTGACTTTATTTCACGCCTTTGACGAACTATTGAGCCCGTGATTGCCACATTTGCCGGTGCGGTTGGGGAAGATGAGATAAACGCCCGGGTGATCCCGCGGCTAAGTAATGGCTCGGGGATGTGAAGAGAGGAGAGATTGCGAACAGGTAGCCGGGAGAACAAGAGGATTCATTCCGTCGGGAAACCCTGAGGTCCATCAGAGAGAGGTTTCCTGCCCCATTGCAGCAGTTAGCCTGCCCTGCCATTCAATTGCATATAAAAAATAATAACCTACCCAAAGCAAATGCTTTTAAAATACCTTTATCCCGGCTCGGACATTTGAAAGCAGCAGACACCCAAATGTATACAATAAAACGAGGTAGCGATTTATTTCGATAATGTGTGATAACCGAGATCTTAAGGTCATTTGCCACTTACATTTCTCAGATAATGTCATATCATCAAGGAGCATATCTTTTCACCAATAACGGCTGCAAAAGCCAAAATTATACGTCACGGATGAAAGTCCAGTTATTTTCCGGATGAAGATAGATTTTCGAGATTCCTCGGCCGAGGGCAAGCTGAGTCAAAAGAGACAAACCCTTAGTTCCGTTCGAAGCAGCAAAAAATGTTTCACGATAAAGAATTCATCTCGCACTTCAAAAGGCCAAAAAAACAATCTCAAATGTCTAAAGCCGTCTACGAAACTTACTGATGCTGCATATTGGGTCAAAAAATTAAATTAGACCGCAAATAAATATTTTCGAACAATTAAAAAATATATGAGAAGTAAACGCCTATCCAAACGAGATGTATTAGAAAGTATCATTAGAAAGGTGAGGACGTGGAATCTGTGGTTACATACCCGTAGTTTTAGAAGGCGGTTTCAAAGAAATGAATTCCTCTTGGGTGGGTGTTCAGCCAGCTCAAGTGGCATTTATTACCCTCTCTCTATTCAATGACTCACCGCAGGGAAGAGAGGAGGCTTTCGGGATCCTACCATAAGAAAAGGTTAGTATAAGGAAAAGGTTGGAGGTGGGTCGATAGAATTTCAAGGGGTCCGCCGACGAACGACACCACTGACCTAGGGCACTCTACGAGGCAACGAGCATGATGAAGGAAAAGGTATAAAAGTGAGCTGAATCCAGCAGACCACAACCAAAACCTTCCCTTATTGTATACACTCATCTCTCACCCTCGACTTCCCCACTCGACCTTCTATCCCTTTTGAAGAAGAAGGAATCTCTCTCCAGTTTAAACGCGGAAGATGGGAATCGAGCCTACTCGATTACGAGACCGCGCCTTGCGAATCCAAACCTCTCCACTAGTCCGTCCGTTCTTCCCTGCCGTCCGCGGTGGGGAGTCGGGCACACGGTAGAGGCCCAACGGGCAGCAGCAAAAAGGCTCGGGAAAAGAGAACAAGACGGTGCCGAGAGAGGGGCGAGGTACAGCAAGGATGAAAGAGACCGGGAGCAAAAAGGAAAGGGAGGTGGGGGCAGGAGGAGAGCAGCAGCCTAAGAGCGCCCGTGGTACAGCAGTTGAGGGGCGGGGGTTGTTGGCGGGGCATTGGGCAGGGGCTGCGGAGGTGGGGCCCTATTGTAGAATGAGGAGGCCTATGGGAAGGGGAGAAGACAATTCTCTTGAACAATGAGGCGGGGGAGGAGGGCGAGAAAAAACGGGGGAGGGTGGGATGAGAGCGAAAAAAGCGAAGGAGAGCGAAAGGTAAACTATCTGGGACTGGAAGGGTCGAGGAGAAGGAAGAAAAAGAGGAAGAAGAAGGGGAGGGGCCTGTGGATGGGGAAGACAGGACGACACAAAGGTAAGACGCCAGGGCAACAATTACACTCAAAAGGAACACTACTTTGCCCTGCTTGCTCTCTCTCTCTCTCTCACTCCCTCGTCTTCTCATAGAGACTTACCTTCCTCATCTCCCCCTCCTCTGGTGAGGCCATCTTCGGCCAACTTCCCAACCCCTACAGCTTCTTTCATCCTCCCGAACCCCTCCCCCCGCCATCCCAGCCTCCCACCTTTCCGGGGGAAGGAAAGGAATGGGAAGAAGAAATCCGAGGTAAACGCGGAAAGCGCAGCCCGCAGGCAGAGGATGCGCCGGGGGAAAGGCAAATCGCGAATGCATCGAATAAATCGGTTGCCGCTAAAGGAGACGGGAGGGAAAGGTGCGCTCTTTTATCCTCGCTTTTATCCATTCGTGCTGGGGATCCATTGCTTTCCCCACCTCTCCCTCCCGCCTCCCCCATACATAGAAAGGCGGAAGTGCGCACCGCGTGGGGAGCCGGGATAAGGCGGATTCCAATGGCCGACGGGGGAGGGAAAAAAACCGAGCGGGGGGGGGGGGTTGGTGGTAAGGAAAGAAAGAGGATGGGAGGAGAAGGAGGAAGGAAGAGTGAGAGAGAGAGGGAGATGCGTGCTTGGATAAACGCTGAGGAGGAGGACGTCAAGGTGGGGGTTAGGGAGAAATTGTGTGTGTATGTCTGTTCAAATGGTTAAAGAGGCCTCGTCCGTTTGGGGGGGAGTAGGGAGGAAGAACGGGGGCCGAGGCCAGGAGTGGACGACAAAACGGCGGCCCGAAGGAAAGGTTTTTAACAATGCGATGGTTGAGAAGAGAAGGGCGGTTAGCGAGGGTTAAAACCCAAACCGGGCCGACAGAGAAAGTGGGCTGAGGAGGAGCGAGGTTGTTTTGCGAACAAAATAATTTGTGGAGATTAGGATGCAGGTCGGCGGCTGTAAGGGAACGGCCACATGCAAATATGAAAGGTAGTCACCACCACATAAATACAGTAGCTGGAATGGCAAAATGGGACGACGTTAAATTAGAAAATTAAACTATTGTAAAAAGGAAAAACCATTAAATTAGGGCTATTTTAAAGTAACAAATATGCAAAGGAATTACAAGTATTCCAAGATAAACAAGAAACAGCATGTTTAAAAGTATTCATTTAATAAATGCCACATGATATACTTCTCGAAAGATAGAGAACATGCAATCAATCAAATATAAGGGTCTTAATTAAATTAATGATATACCATTTATACTATTTCTTATACCCTGGATACATGTATAAACAATCAATCGAGTCTCATGATTGTGATTGAACATTGTTAAACCATCAACGTGAACAGGCAGCACCTTGAACCGAATTTTAATTTAAAAGTTTACGTATGTTTCCATTCTGGGACATGTCAATAAAAGTGTGTTAATATACATGCAAAAATTTTAATATATGCTCCCAGTGATAACATAAAAAATACTTGTGAGTTCTAAGATGAAATATATCACCAATCGTTTCCTTTGACGACCAATGCAAAATTCCTAATGCAGTCATCGAAACTGTAACGCGACTACTTACAGCCAATGTTATAATTCGTCTAAATAAACAAAGAACACCAAGATATCGGATGAACGCCGGACACAAAAATACAAAGGATCACCTGGAAATTGGGTAGCAGTATTTGTCGGCACCCAATGGTGGCATTGGACTCGGCAATCTGCGCTATATAAAGTAACACTTCTGCACACAAAACAATTTCATTCTTTTTTAATAAACCTATTATTCGCTGACAGTAATAAATCCTTTCAGGGATTCTAAAGAAAATGCCGTGTCAGCATTCATATTTTTTTCACAAAAGATGGCGAGAGAACAATGGCGGAGCCTGTCCAACGCCGGAGGGCATTTCCACGGGGTGAAAGGAGGCGTTAAGGCGATGCGTGATAGAATTCTCTTTCTTTGGTATTCATAAGACTTTTATCAAGCTAAAGCGAGGGAGAGTGAATTTTCAGGAGACGTTTTGGGTTGTCATCGATCGCCAAGGGCATTGTATCCACGCTAAGGTTTGAACCAAAGCTTCGGAATGTTGAAAATGCGCGTAACCGCTTCTCTCTCCACGGCTTTAACTTCTTCCATACGACATTCACGACACTTACCAAGCCGTTATATTCCTTGATAAGAAAGGCACGACCCAGCTTTATACTGCATAATCGAAAGATTAAAGTGAAAGGCCAAACCCTCCCACTATATAACCATGAAGAGCGCAACAAATATCTTTAAACTCATCCGCAAAAATGTTTCCCCACCTTATTCTTGTCGTAAAGCATGTGCCCATGGGAGCTCACGCCGAGTCGCTCACAATGAAAAGCACTGCCGCGATCTTGGCTCGCAACAATGTAAGAGAACTAGGAATAAGTACTTCGGCAAATAGGCAGGCAATGCTCGCACCGTGTGTACTATCTTTGCATCTCTCCTGCAATAAAGACTAATTCAAGTTGAGAAGAGGAAAAAGGACGAGGAAATACCTAGGGTTATTTCGAAATTAACGATAAAATCGGTCATTCAAAGATGATCGAAATCAACGAGCCCTCTTTTCCCTTAGAGTTCAAGCCACGCTGAAAAGGCATTCGATGGAAGGGTGTGGGAGGGGGAGGGCGGATGTCTTGGGTCGGGTGGATGAGTGGGGTTGGCGGACGGGACGGAGGGGGAACAGACGACGGATCGTGAAAAATGAAATAATGGGAAGTCTGTGGAGGCAGATAATGAGGAGTAAAAACAAATCGGCGATGGCGAGATGGGATAGAGAAAAAGGGCAGGGGAGATCGGTTGGGGTTGCGAGAGAGGATCCACGAGGGATGAAAGGGGAGATCAGCGGAGTTGGGGGAAAAGAGGGGAGACGGTTGCATCGATTGGGCGGGGGGGGGGGTGAACGGATCGCTCGCCACCACCTTCCGCCCACTTGGGTGCGACGGAGAAGGAGATGGACACTGGTGGATGGAGGCCGCGGGGGCCGGTCCGCGAGCGAGCAAACGGGTGATTTCAACGAGCGGAAAGGTAGGTGGAACGCGATGACGATGGAGGGGAGGAGAGAGACCAATGGGGGAAAAAGGAGAGATAGGGTACGTCCAGGGCGGGTGGAGAGGAGCAGGGTACGGGAATGGAAAAGGCGGCGGGAAAAGCAAGGAAGCGGCGAAGAGAATGAAGATAAACCGAGCGATAGAGGGAAGTAGACACACACTTCACAGCCGAGAAACAAAGGAAGACTCGCCGCACGTAAAACGGAAAGAAATGAGTTGGAAGGCTAATAAAAGAACGATGAGGGGAGGGGGGCGGAGGGGAGGGTAAGATGAAAATGAGGAGGGGACCGTGAGCTCGGAATGGAGGGGGAGTGGTGCGGAATGAAGCGTGCACAAATAAAAAGACCAGCGAGGGATCGCCTGGTCGGCGGCGGCGAAAGAACCCCACTACCCGACGGCCGCACGAAGGAATGCCGACCTAATAAAGTGAACTTATAAGTGACGAAGCAGCACTCACTCCCTTTCTCTTAACTCATACTATCACTTCCCAGGCGCCCCATTTCGCTCCCTTCGAAAACAACCCTTGAGACGGGCGAAACCTCCCACCCTTCCGCTTGCTCCCCGCCCCATCTTTCAAAACGTTCTCCTCGGCTGACCCATTCCCATCCTCTATTCTTGCAACCCTCACTGCCCCTTCCCAAACCCGCCCTCATTCTCATGCATAAAAGCCGCGGATGCGCCTTCTGTCCGACCACCGCCCGAACAAAGAACTTCCAACCCTCCCCCCTCTCCCCTCCCGCCCCGCACTAATATCCAGTACCCTTTTCTTCGTGTTCCATCCCGGTCCGTCGCTTCGCGCTGCACTTCCCGGAGCGCAGTTCTCGAGCCTTGTGTGAGAACCGTTGATGCTAAACGACGCGTGAGACGCTGGAGCGGCTATTCTCAGGGAAGCGCAGCGAATCATTTTCTATTATATCCGTAGTGAAAGTTTTATGTAACGAGATAAAAATTTCTTTCCCGTTGAATGTGCCGCATGTTTTGCGCAAGATGATTACCACCCGAGGTTAAACCTGGCTTCTTTTGAAACTTGCGTCCTTTGCAGATCGTACCGAACTACTTGTCCGATTTGCGTTTAGCCTAAATTGATGACGACTACCATTTTGAATAATTAATTAAAAAATGATTCCTATGAACAAAATTTCAAGAGAGAGCTACAACACAAAATTATTTTAGATGAGCTCATTTTGAACGGAATAGAATAAGGAACGGGGTAAATTTGAAATAAAGCGTGTGCCTCCCAACGCAATCTCTCTCCAGACGTGAGTCACATTAAATCAGGGAATCCCCCGACGAGGCGGCTTAAACGACTCATTTGACGTGAGCGAACGATTCACGGTCACGATTCCAGCCAACCGCATGGAATGAATCGAAGACAAACACTTAAGCTGCGGCAAGAGGACCGCGAGGGGAGACAGAAAGACACACGCACATGCGCAATGGGCCGTTATGACCTAAAACGGCCGTTGTACTCGAAACAGATGGTCGCGGAAGGAATGAGACGATAAAATTTGCCACGCTATTCACTTCACCATACCTTCCTCAACCGTCCGAGACTTCCCACCGGCAGAGGAGGAGATGGCTTCCTTGCTGGGCGCGGCAGAGCCAATGCGTGTGCATATACCTACATATATATAACTCCCGCCGCGCTAACCCCTCCCCCCCTCTTTCCCCTCATCCCTAATCCAGATGCCCCGCCTGTAAAGATGCTGCGCCTGCCGACCGCGGCTCCCTTGCATAATCCCGAAAAAGGTTTGCTCCTTTGTCGACTCGCGACTCCTCTCCTTCTAACTCTCTCGTTTCTCATTCTCCTTATCCCCACCACCACTTCCGTTATCCTCCCTCCCCGTACATTCCCTGCTTGGGAGCACACATAAGGCGGTGGATTCGTTAATCTCCCTTCGAGGGAGAACCCATTATTTCTTTCGCTCTCCCTGCCGAACTGATCGGGGAGGCGGCGGCCGAGCTTCGTCATGTCGGGGAAGAAGTTGAAAAAAAAGGGGGGGACCGTAATTGGTCAATGCGGTCCGCTTTGTTCCGACTCTCTTTTATTCGATGGCGAATAAAAAAAGAAATGAAGCGAGCGCGAGAAACAAAAATGCCGTGCCTCGAAAGCGATGAAGTAATTGAGCTCGGCAGGTAAGCGCGAAAAGTAAAACGATATTTCTCTCTCCTGGGCACGTCGTAGTCCAATGGAGGGGGGAAATGCAGCGGCCAGCGCGTGGATATTGCTTACTTTAGGCTGGCTGGGGCTTCCTCTCTGTTCGCTTAAACAAGCCAACAGAGCGAAAGAGTAAGACATCGGGGAACGAAAGAGTAAGACATCGGGGAACGAAATAGAACAATAATAATGACAGGGTTATGCGACAAAATTTTAACGCAAAATGTCAAAATCATAGGTAGCAACTTCCAGCAATTTGATTCACCACTCTAAAGGAAGCTAAATTACGGAGATCTGGCGATATTTCGGTAGATATCAGATTTATTTATCCGACATTGGCCACCATATTTTTTCTCTGAATGGTTGTTATAATTATAGCCAATCTTTCAAATATGTCACGCAAGCAAACATTCGCGATGATCGGGACGTCAAAATATTTCTTAAGAATGGAAGTTTCAAACGATTTCCTGCCGTGCGAAGAAGAGCCGTGTGAAAATACCTTTCTAATGACACATATGCACATCTGATTGTCTAAAGCGCCAACCACATTTTCGGTTTCATCACGAGAAGTCGAAAAAGCAGAGTAGCATGAAGTGTAGAGGATAAAACTTTCAATGCCGTACCCTGACCGATGTCAAATTTCATGCCCCGGCGTGAAAATTCATGACGGCGAAACACACAGCAAGAGTATTTATTACGTAATGGGATGGACTCGCTTATAGACCGTACGAATTGCAAAGCGACTCACTTCCATATCTGAAACCACCTCGGAAACATTTCCGAGAGATAAACGACCGCGGGAGCGAGGGACACGCGGGCATGAAGTCAGCCGGGTGCAATGGGCAACGACCACCGTCGCATAAATTGCTCGCCCGCGACGTCCAACGGGACGCTGAAAGCGAGGCGAGAGGGTCGGGGATCGATGCGAAGGGGGCGCGCGACGGAGACCGCAGATAGAGAAACGAGAGCGCCCCGCCGCTAGAAATGGAAAAAAGGAAGAGAGAGAGAGAGAGGAGAGAGTGAAAAAATAATAAAATTCCTGTCCCTTCGAAAGGATTCCGCGTTCGCTTACGTGAAACTGACGATGAAGGACCGGACGATCGATTCCCGCCATCTTGCGACGGGGAACCGTCCTCCCCCACCCACAATATCTCCCTAACCCGGGGCGAGAGGACTTAGAGAAGGGGTCGAACGATGGAAAGCGAATGAATGGGAGACGAGGCGCAATTAAACATCTGCGCGGCCGGTGTCGTGTTGCGGCGAACGTCAAAAGTGCGAGCGCGTGTGTGAAGCCCTTGGCGTCCGTCCCTCCGTGATGAGAGTTCTCTCCCTAGGAGTACGGGGCGAGGGGAAGAGCGAGTTGATTTCTCCATTTACCTTCCCGAGAGACCTGAGCCACACACTCATTCGACCGAGCCCCGAGCATAGGTGTACCAACAATTAAAATACCAAGACCCGTTCCACCCTCCCTTTCCTACCCTTTGTGGCAAGAGGGGGTGGGAGACTCTCGGAAGGAAGGAAGGGAGATAGGGGGACGGGGGGGACGGAGAACGGAGAAAGGTGTGATTCTTGGGTGTACGAGGATCGAGAGGAGAAGGGGAGAGACGAAAGGGTTAAAGGGGAATTGGCAAAAAATTAGCCGTTCTACAGTGGCGCCACCGACGAGCACTTTGTCGTGGAGAAGAGGTGTGGGAGAAGGAGGGACGGAAAGGGGGGGGGATGATAGAAAAAAACCGGAGATATACACTGAACACGACCGGAATGGGAGAGGGCCGATAAGGGCGCACGTCTTCATCAGTTTTTTTAAGCGAAATTCTCATTACTTTTCAGTGAAAATAATTAGTTTTAATGTTCAATGTTAAGGAAGGTCAACTAATTGATCGTGTTCGAACACCCGGGAGAAAGGGCGAGACGAGTGCTTGGATGTCACGAGGAGGCGGCGGCGGCGATTGCCAGTTGTGTCGCCGCAGCACGAGCGGAAAACTCGCGACTCACATATTTATTGCCGTGGAAGAGAATTTCTTCCCGAAGAAAATGTGTCATTTGCACGCATACGTGCGAGGGCATTTCTGTCCCCTTCGGTGTTTTTCCATTTTTAAAAGATGATTTTCTTCCCCATGAATTAACTTGAGAAAAGTGGAAAATTATGAATGTACAAACTTGAATTCCAATAAAAGAGCTCATAAGTTATTTTACCGATAAATCCTAAGCCAAAATGGGATATTTTTGGCAAAGAGATAATTATTTCTGCATTGATTTTGACAGAAAAATACAATAATTTAGACGAAAACAAGAAAAAGAACAAATAAGGAAAAGAAACGAAACTATAATTTAACGGCAATAAACCAAGAGAACTTCGAGAAATACCATTTATTTTTTTCTAATTTCATAGAAGCCTTACTTTAAGGGGAATGTGACCTTTGTATCTGAAAACATCCTCTTGGTTAAAGGGGATGATGATTAGGATACTATAACGGGTTCTATTCTACACACAAATGTCCTCGCCAGAAAGAAAACAATCCTCATAAAACCTCAATTGTATTTATGACAGAAAATCACGTTATTAAACACGTACAGCACATTATTCAAAGAGAGGACGCAGAGGTAATTGGAAAACAATTCTAAATTAGATAATTATAAATTGACACTATATCACAGTCTAAAATTACAGAACCAAGTAATTGATCAAACAGATATTAAAAAAATGAATCCTGCACATTTTCTGGGATTCAACTGAAAAATATTATTTTCCCAAAAACTAAATGAAACAATTATTTACCTTTTAAAACATACACAAAAGTAATGGGATTTAAGTACTGCTACGAAAGTTAGAAAAGCGTATTCATTCCCAGAAATGCTAAACTAAAGATAAAACTAAACATCGATGACTGCGGGGAAACGAAACGAATCGGGGAAACGATTTTTAAGTATTCACACGACAAAACACTTCAATGCCTGTCTGCCTATTCATGCAAAAAAACTGATAAAATAATTTAAACAAATGGGGCGTGAAAATATGAGCATTCTTTTATGAAAGTGTAAAGTAATATACGATAACGACGAAACAAATTACTCATGCTATCGTGACTCGTTATAACTGTACAGAAGGAGCTAGTGATGTTCTAAAGGAGCAAGGTGTTCGAAGGCAACACTTTTCACTACATTTTTGATATTTCACCTTTGGCGAAGAGAGAAATAGAAAGTTATAGAAAAAATATGCCAAGGAGAAGAACTAGAGTCCATTTTAAAATATTTTGAAAGTTACTTCACCGAATAACACTAAATGATAGTTATTATACATAATGATACATACCAAAAAGAATTTTGTCGTGGAGAATACGGATGCTCTCACTAGTTATTAGGATGAAATTCTCTACCTTGCGGCCTAAAATGGCCGAGAAACACACCTAGGAAGTTTCGAATTCGAGGTAATAAGGCAAGGAACATAAATGATATCTCTTGCAGTACAGTAAGAATTTATTTCACGACTCAGGATTGGAATAACATGCCATTCTTAAGACGAAAATGGCCTTGAACATGACTTTGGTCTTGATTATACCTATTGCCCACAGTTCGGTCGAAAAAAATTACAAAGTATTACCTATCTATTTCCCAGTAATTTACTTCCACGAAAGGACGCCTGGAAAGTTAAGCAATTGAGTAATATAATTTTGAATGCCCGGCTAAGTTTGTAAGTTTAAAATTGGCACGAAAAACCTGTCTTGTTGGGAACAGATACCAAGTGCAACACGGAAAATATCTTAATAACTCTAAAAAAGTCTCACTTTAAACATTTTAAATAGTGGAAAACTGCAGATACACGTATATTTATTCAGATTACTAATATGTTTCAATTTCACGTGACATCGCCGAAACTTATTTTTTTACGATCTGCATGAAAAAAGGTGTTTTGTCAAATATCCAATGACAAAAGGTGATTTGACTATGCTAAATGATAAGTACTAGAACAAAGGGAAACAAATTCCCTCAGAAAATTTAATACTCAGTGACTTATCGCAGAAGATAAAGCTAGTAGATTTACAAACATCCGTAAACGACAAAAAAACAAGACTATGGACAACATCAACGCAACAGCACTGGTCTAACAAGGTATTAAAGTCAAGCTTATTCCGAATGGCTTTTAAACATCCTGGGACTACCACCGACAAAACTGTTTCCACGGAAAAAATAATGCCAGTGATACATCTTAGCACCACGAAGGAAGTTAGAGGTGATGGATCCTGCGATCCACCAACACCGACGAATTTTGCTACGGACTAATGCTCTATTAGTTCATCATGGTATGGACAAGGAGAAAAAAATATGGTATTTTACTTCGTTCATTCTTTCAACCATATATTATCGAACCACAATTAAAAATATAATATAAAAATATTGATTAAGCAAATCGGCATGTTATATCATCGAGAGATAGATAAAAAATACATTAAAAAACTACTCTGTTTACTACAAGCTAATAAGGTTTAATAAAACAGCATGCTGTATAATACCCACGCCGATATCTGATATAAATCATTAGTAACATTAAAAATCAGTTACCTAAGATTAAATACCTTATAATATTCCAAAAGGCTAATTCTGTACCAGTTGAAAAGCACTGTCTACTGCCAATAGAATAATGAATAAATAAAGTCGGAACAGCAATCTGGATCGTGTGATGTGAACGGAATTTGCCAATCATCAACGCACATTGAGCTTAGTTGACATCAATACAGCTCGGAATTCGCCACCGATGTATATTTACGTTGCTAAAGGTCATATTATATGAACTATCAGTCAGCTCTTTTATTTCCACCCAGAAAAAGACATTCGCATGCCCTTTTAGCAGTAAAGCAAATATGCGATGCATGTACGTCGAGTCAACACATACTTTGGAATCAATCAAATTCAAAACAGACAAAAGACAAGGAAAAATTCATTCATGATTGTCCGTATTATCTTAAAACTCTCCCGATTGGTGAAAACTCAGAAAGTATAACAAACATACCCCTTGCCGGATACTAAATGATGAATAAACAGTAATAAAAGTTGATTACGCGCTGCTAAATACTGCATGGTATTCCTATTAAATTGTTGAGCTCGGAAAACTTTCGCACATACCGAGAGTGTTAAAGCTCAGTTTTCTTTGTTGAACGAATTGCAAATGTGATACCGATCAAACAAATAAATGTTTGCGCGCCATTAGAGATAAAGAAAGCCGTTGAAGACTCCATACTGTAGCGCGTGAAATGAAACTTGGAATTCCTACTGATACCGCAGTTTTGATCTGGATTCACAATGCAAATTCTTCAGTTCAACTCCTTAACTTCACTTTACTTCTACGTGGAGGTCGAGCGTCAGAAAATCGACTCGGATGTAATCAAGAATGGCCTTCGTATGATAAAGCGTGACTCAGTGTCTCACATTGAGCTCATTCAAACAATCAGAAAAGCATCTATTTATAAATGGCACGCAACAGTGCAGGCGGGGTATCGCGTGCCTTTGCCGAGGCAAACAGCCTATGGGAGCGCAAGTTGAGCGTCACGAGATGCATTCCAGGGGATAAAAGCTTGTGGGGAAAGTAGGAGAGTATTGTTCCAAGTGTGGAGGGAGTTGGGCAACCGCCTTCATGCCCAAGCCAAGATGAGGGAGTTGGATTAGCATGCGACTGGATTAGCGCGCGTCTGCCTTATGCGGAGGGGATATATTAAAATAAATGGTAGATACAGAGAGTCTTTTCGGAATAGGAGGATGCGATCATATCGAGAACTTCAGCAGATATGATCGGCAGAAGTTGCTGACTAATACACAAAAAGAAAAAGGAAGAGGGAGGTTGAACCATGGAAGCGAAACTTTTGTAGACATTCCCGAGGCACACGGCAATATTAGATGAAGGAAATGAAAAAAAAACTTGATGTGCAGGTGTAAATATTTGAGAGATGGATGAGGCCGATACTTAGTAGAGATCTATTTGTTACGCACGAAGAAAGAATCTAAGACTTTGCGTTTCCACAGGAAAAACACACACACACACACATTGAGTTCCCACGATTTCCCGTGGAAACACAAAGTCTTTAATTATTTCTTCATGCGTTATAGGCGTAAATGTTGTCGCAACGCGGGCTTATTTTTCTATATTATTTAATATTCCACTAAATGTTCAAAGAACATCAGGTAAAGAGCACTAGGACTGCACCGGAAAGCCTGCAATATTTACTTAACGGATCAATTATTTTCCGGTTTAGTTACTCGTAGGGCCACAAATATATGTACGCAAAATGGTGCAGCATAATTTACGAGAATACACGTCTTAAGTGAACAGTCTAGGTGATATAGATTTCAGCATTAGGAAAATTATTTTCAACAATACTGTTATCCAGTGTTCCACAATGACTTAAATGCAATGATACCTACGACTAAGTCAAAGAGCCAACAGGAGGGTGTGGAGGAGACATTGAAATACAACTGCAGATAAATGTAACGCATTCATTCTACAACGGCTATTATGTTGCATGTAACCCTGGAACTTATTTAGATAATGAATAATACGAATTGAAGAAGCGTATTCATAAAACAAGCGGCACTTTTTGACAACAAACCACTCTTTTGGAGATAGATTAACTAACAGGTAAAAAATTGACTCCCAAGGCCAAGTCCATTACTCCTCCTTGGCCATATAGAAAATTCAGAACTGCATGGAACGTGAGCACAAATTATTTATACGCTTACAACCAAACTCCACTGTCCTCAAACATGCAAGGCCAGTGTTGGGTAATAGTTGAAATATTTTTCGAGTGACGCAGGAGGGTAGAGGGAACGAAAAAGAAGGCGATGACCATTTTATTCTCACTCGATGGAATGGCTCAGCCAAAAGCGAGATGACAGCGGCAGAAAAAAGTGTCGGAAATAAAAAAAGTCGGACCTTCCCAGAGCCTGTTTTACAGAAGAGCGAGGAGTACCATAAACAGAGAGATGATTAGAAACCGCTGGGACAAATTGGGGACGAGAAAGTAATCGAAAGAATTGGCCGCGGCGAAGGATAAAGCTGCGGGGGTGGAAGCGGCGGGAAAGGAAGCAAGTTTTGAGGGGGCGGAAACAAAAGGGAGGGCGGGAAGAGACGGGGCGGGTGGACTGGAGGAAGAGGTGTGGCGCGAGAGGGAGGGCTTAAGACGATGAGGATATGAAGGAAGATTAAGGAGATTACTAGAAAGACCACGAGCGTAAAACATGACGGGTCTCGGGTGGGAGATCTCCACGCGGCTGAGTGGGTGATAGGAACTGGAATGAGACAACCACGGACGCGCGGTGGAAGGAGGGAGAGAGGGAAGGGTAGTGCTTGTGGGAGGAGGGGGAAATTGACGAGAGTGAGATGAAAAGAAGGAAAATAGCGGGCGTTTGTGAGACGAACCGGGGGGGAGGGAGGAAAGGGGGTTGAATGTTAATGCGTCCGGGCTGTTGGGTGAAGGTGGCGGTGGTACAGGGGGGGTCCCGAAAGAGGCTGAGGAGGTGGGGACCACGCGAGAAAGAGAGGAGAGAGAAGCGGGTGCGTATTCCTCGAGGAGAGCACGATTTTCTCGGGACAAGCTGAGTGGCAGGGCCTCGAGGTCAGAGCAAATAGAAGGACGTGCAGACAGCCTCTGGAGAGGAGGTGGAATGGGGGGCTAGGTGTATTCTTTTTCTTCCTTCGCCCTCTCTTTTGCCCCTTTCTACTGGACGGCGAGAAAGGAGGATGATTGGGAGGAAGGGATTGGCAGGGGAGCAGTGTGTGCGCGAGGGAGGCTGAAGGGAGGTCTGGGGGGGAAGAGGGGGGGGAGGCGGAGATGAGAATTCCCCGCGAGCGGGACGGATCTGGGGGCGACCGCCGACTCTCGCCCTCGCCGGTGAGAACGGCACTTTTGGAAGGCGATGGGCCAGGAGATCCCCTCGGAGGAGGGTGGGAGGAGGAGATGTGAGGTGAGTGAGCGAGGCGTCCGGTGACTCGACGTGCCGCCGAAAATCCGCCGGCATGCGTGGACGGGACGCGAGGGGGGTGAAAAAGAGAAGGGGGAGGAATGGGTAGAGAGTGCCGTCGTAGTGACAGACGGCAGGGGATTATAAATGGAATGCCACTCCGACCTGCCACGGCCCGCACCCTCCCCTCCTACCACCCACCTCCCTCCCTCGCCATCCTGCTTCACCAATTCTCGTACCCGCACCCAGCACGAGAGGGGTGATTGAACGGGCCTCTCAGCACCATTTCTAATCGCTGCCTACCGGAGGAGGTTCCGTTTCGGAAAATATGCGAGATGCCGGGCCTGGAGATAAAGCGCGGCGACCCTTGCGAGGAGGGGGGCGAGTCCTTACACCACCTCCACGGCACCCATTCTTGCCGGCGCTAAAATTCGTCTCACACACTCTCCCCCCAGTCCGATCCCATCCGAAACAAAGAGGCCAGGCCGCCCGACCTGGACTCGCTCGTTTATTTTTTTTCCTTTACTAAGGATGAGAGAGAAAGGGAGGTCCCTTTCGGTGTTCATGAATGATACGCTTTCGCGGTCCCAATTCATCACTCCTCCCCCGGCTAGTGTCCCCGGCAAGATGGTAAAAACCTCTTGAGGTGCCGCGGCGCTTTTAGATACACTGGAAAGGAAGGGCATCAAATGCGCTCCATTATACCCGATCTGCGGGGGATAAAACCTCGCGCGCTGTCTTCGAGCAAAACGGCTACACTCATAGGGGTGGACGTGGAAGCGATTAACGACACACACAAGTGACGCCGTGATGTAATGTATCTTGCAGAGCAAAGCTCGAGGGGAGAAATCTCTTCCACTCCACAGAGAAAAACAGAGAGCAAAGTTCCTCACAATTTTAACATATTAGGAGCGTTTCGCATAAGACGATTTTAATTTAACAGATACTTCACTCCCGAAACCACAGCACAACTACAATTAAACAATAGAACAGAGTAAAGTGTTCGCCATGCACAAATTTATCTCTGCCTCGTTCTTCGAAAAAATATTTGTGCTTTGATAACAACAGATGCAATCTAATGGATCCCATAGTATTCACAACGTTACTTTTAAAGTTTGTACTTCATATGGAGTCAATGGCATTGGATTATTCAAAACTATAGGACAAGGATTCGCTACAAAAAGATGACGGTAAAGACTAAGATGGGATCCTTTTTATCAATTTTTTCAACCACGGAAAATCAGAAATTAGAAGATAAGATTTTAAGCATTATTTACACTCGAATTATTTTATAAAATGGGCTATATTTATAGCCTGCTGCTGTAGTTAAGGAAAGAAATGTACGCTCGTTTAAAGACTCATGGAAAATACGTCACAGTAAATTCCGATTTCCCTTACTTATTCCGCGAATTTTAAATAAAAATGTAAGCTCCACAAAGTGAACTTTTTAAATAAGAAATTACTAAAGTAAATACGAGGAACCGCGGAAAGGCAAATAAAATCATCGTACCGTTATCTTGAAAATGCATTTAAGCTTCATTAAAGGTCTCGAAACCTATAGAAGAATTCCAAAGAAACTGCGGGAGATGCCGCAACAGTAACTTTTAACGGAGTCATCCGCTAATGTGCATTTTAATGCAACAATTTCAGAGCGTAAAAATCATTCGCCTTGACTGGGACTCGAACCCAGATCCCTCAATATCCGGTCGAGTGCTACTGTTGCGGCATCTCCCGCAGTTTCTTTGGAATTTGTCAAAGGGAAAACACCATACGTGTTTAAAGTTGGCTTTAACCTCGTGGACAGTGGCGCCTCGCGCACGACTACGAATGCATGTGACATTGTATGTACGGTATTTCGTCATAACATCTAGTTCCTTTAAAAGCCCCAAAATTTCAGAGTTTAAGAGGACGCCTCGGTAGCTTAAGTGGCTAAAGCACTCGACCGGATATTGAGGGATCTGGGTTCGAGTCCCAGTCAAGGCGAATGATTTTTACGCTCTGAAATTGTTGCTATAGAAGAATCAAAAGTCAGTGGAGACAAAGACTACTTTACCTCAAGAAACTAAAAGAGGTCAAAGGTGCTCTTAGAATTCTTTTACAGTCGAAAATACAAATTAACTAGCTTTATTTATAGGCAAAGGGAAAACATAGGAGTGTTGATTGAACAGAAATCGACCTATCCATTAGGAAATAGGAATCCCCAGTACAACATAACAGAGAATTGCGGAATGAATTTAGATTATATGGCAGCGATTAATTACATGCATCGCCGAAAAATGGCGAAGAATGACGAAAGTATACGAAAAGGCATTGATTTATTACTCTTGACTTTCAGTGATCAAGAAATAAAACGTCGCAAAATATAACTGCGAAGGCTTAAAAAAAGTATTATTCTCTACTCTTTCGACAGCATTCACTATAGGCGATGAAAATCCGCAACGCCTCACCCGTAAGGCGTTACAAAGGTGCAACATTTCTTACAGCTGAATCCCTGGGTCGGTGAATCGGCATTCATTTAATATAAGATTTCACAAATTGTAGCAATTTTTTCAGATCAAATCAAATGTTCGCAAAAAATATATTTGGTTGGATTTGAACAATGTATTTTGTATCTTTAGTGTTCTATTATTGTTGATCAAATTTACTCGAGGGATTAAGTCAGTTGTTTTTCTTTACGTTAGATAACAGCTCCTTCCGGTATATCCTCGGTTATTTGTTACCTTCCATTTAAATGCCATCCTCTAGATGACCACAAATTGAAATTAATTTATTAATTACTTCAGTATCCATCGATTGGAACATTTAAATCATAATTATTTAATTATGTCTGAGAAGGCTTGAAAAATATCTTACATTACAGTCAGATGTCTAGATCTTTGGTATTTTGAGTTCCGTCTTCGATGAATTCAACTCTATTTCACTATGGCAATCCAATTATGATTAAAAATGCCGCAATGAGATCAATCGGCATGATAAATTATATCAACACATAGCAATACTAAGGTTGAACATTAACATTTACAACATTGATCAAACACAAGCACCAAGAAAAAACTTCTAAAACGACAATATGAAATAAGGATGGCAAACAGAAATCGACCCTTAATAGAATTAATGAATAATGAAAAATCCTGAGCATCAAATACCTTAAAGAATCACCAGTCTCACAATCAGTAGCACTATGGTATTTAAGAGATCGAAAACTTCGCTACAGATAAAATAAAAGAGCACTCTCACACTCATGAGCAATATTTTATCATATAAGATAAGGGCAAGGAAACATAGAAATTGTACAAAGTTCAACGAAACGCGACCGTTTTCTCGACGCTGAGCGTCATGAAACAGATACAGTTTCATATTTTGCCCTTCCTAACCCCATTACAGCATTAAACACAATTTACTAACCTTTATCATAAATCCTTCAAAGAGTGCCTGAGGCAGTCTCCCTTAACCTAAGACTAATTCTTAAGTCATATGAAACAACCAAAGAAATTGAGCAGCAGCCAAAATCTTTCGTTCATTTATCTGACAGCATTCATCAAAACCGTCACGTTCTGCTAGAATATTTTTATTGCGAAAAAAATTCATTGTTTTCCGAAAGAAACCTCAGCATATAACGTTTTTTCTTTATAACTGGTGCTTTTTAAACGCTCTGAGATCCACCGAGAGAAAATTAGTGAAACATGATAACGTAGTTTGCTGCGAAAGAGAATGAAAAATCATCTTAAGTTACAAAGTTCACAGGTAGATTGCAAAAAAATGCACCTTAAGTATTAATAGGTATATTATGTATAAAGGTTGTAACATGAAATCCCCAAAAATGCTAGCCTTGGAAGAGCACATGGCAAAATTACAATTTTCTCATCCACCATTAAGAAAATTTTCTCAGGTGTATCGTTACATCAGGTATAAAGCTCAGAACAACGCTACCCGAGGTCTCCTCAGTGTAATTAGATATCTTTCCGTCTCGTCTAGTCACGGTGATACAGGTGAAACCCCGCTAGTGATTGATAAACTTGGTATAAAACAAAGGAATAATATATTGTCGCTGATGGCGGAAAGAATAAACACGTTAGATTAATTCAGGAATGACACACTGAGAGGTATATCCAACGCCTGACAATCTTAAGTCAAGACTCTTCAACTCACAAAATTGATCGTACGTAGAAAATTAATTTTACCAAAGCAAGTTAACAAAAATTTCAAAATATTTAGCATATGGCCTCATCTACACTAAAGCCGCATGATAATTGCCCACTAGCATAAAATTTTTCTAGTCCTTGTGAGGACAATACTCTCCGAGATCGGATAATGAAAAATATATTAGTAATAATAAACATAACTATATTATGTGAGTTTTAACCACGCAATGCCAAGGAAGAAAGAAGAAATTTTCATCATTGAGTAACAAACATATTGTAGGAGGTTGGAGATTCCCAATAGAAATAGATTTCATTCAGTATAATAGCATAATAACCTCAGTTATTACGCAAAAATGTTTCACTCAGAAAAAAGGAATCAACATAGCAGTTTCTACATAAAAGCTTAGAGAAATTCACTGCATTTACCTTGTTTTCTTTAAATTTTATACCTAAAGAACCACATCTAAACATGGCTCCGATGAACGGCTTAAAGCAATCATACAATTTTTTCACTCATCAATTTTCACGCATAGGTATGTATCATGAATGACAATACTCAGAATTTCTTTTTAATCGATTAACGAACTACAAAATCGCACCTGACATCCGATATCAGCATCATATCTAATTTAGACAGCAGTAAGCAAGGGAAATGCATTTAAATACTGCAAAACACTACAGGTGAAAGCGAAAGGAAAAATGCCACATTACCGTAAGAGCACTTTGCGCCACCTTACAAGCTGAGCCCAGAGAATTAATGGTGATACATTTATCGGAAACTTCAATCAAGGTTCTCCATTTCGTTCAATAGAACTTCGTAAGGTTTCTGTGGAAATTGATTTGCCCGTTTTCCCAATTCTACGGGATATTTGCGATAGTACTACGCAGGTTAGCCTCTTAACTACAACAAGTAGAGGCTTTCGATACGATTAACGACTTGCGTAAAATGTAACCGTTCTTCAATACAGAAGGAGATACCTGACGACTTAAGAATAAATGCAACAGTTTACATGAAATAGCTGAAAATCAAAAGGCATTAGGGCTTATTGTCGTGGGATTTCCGAAGTGCAAGGTTTTAAGAGACATTGGGTTAAGTTTCGGAAAAATAGATTTGTTTCAGATATTGCTACAATGGCTCAAAATTCTTCTAAGTACATCCCTTGAGCGTCGACACACTTTTGGCCGTGGCTTTTCCACGACTCGAAAGACTCCCTGGTAGGTGGATTCCGGTAGGCCCGTATGGGTACGCATGAAAGCTACTTTGACGGCACTTAGGGTCCCATGGTGGGGTCCTTTGAGAGAGGATTTCACTTTTGGGAATAGGAAATAGTTTGCTGGCGCCAAGTCGGGACTGCCCAAGAAGGAGTCTTCTTCGATACGTAGCAGGTCTTCGTGAGCAGACACTCAACTTCGCTTTTGCTCATCCGTCATGACCTTCGGGAGAAGTTAGTGCAGATCTTTCGTATCGACAAATTTTCAGTGATAATGGTGTGCACTGCCATATTATTAATTCCAATAGGATCAGCAATCATCCCACTTAACCGACGGTTAAGTGGGATGATTGCTTCACTCACGAGTTGAACGCCGTCGTCGGTTCTTTTATTTACTAATGGCATATCTCATTATAGGTCCAATGTATTGAGATTCTGTGTAACGTTCAGCAGAATATGAGTATTAGCATTTAAACTCTAACTGCAATCTGGAAGAGTTATAGGAATAACATCAATCTCATTACTACTATTTGTGCTGAAAGAACAATATTTCACATCTATTTACTTTGTTTTACTTTCATCTAGTCTCAGCGGTACTATGAAGACGAAATAAAGGTTATTGTTTAGTCACTGACCATATGGAAATTATGGAGGCGTTGAACCACGAATACTCATTCAGTTCAAATTATGGAAATATACAAAAGACTGTGAAATATGATTATTCTCTAAGGTATATGTTTGCTATCACGAGTAAGCATCGAGATAATATTTAAAATCATACATCAATCGACGTTCAGAGTATAGATAAAATGATATACGTATTCCTATTACTTGATTCACCCTCGACCACACCGAAATTTACAAGCTTGGCTAATACACACACATCTTAAAGCAAGGTAACATTATCTAAGATAGCTCATATCCTTCTTTAATTTTCCTAATTATTTCTCCCTCAGTCTATCTAACTTTTCTTTCCCTGGATTTCTTTTTAACCTTCCAGTAGTTAGTATTACAAAGACGTAAACTTAATGGATGAATTTGCACGAAGCTTTGCCCATACAAGGCACAAAAACTTACACGAAATGCTTAGAATCAACTGAGATGAACATTAAATGAGGATAACATTATGGTGAAAAGGTTTCAAAAAATGACGAAAAGAAAAGTCGCAGCAATGAAAGCTATATATTTTCCTTCCACCACCCAACGATGAAAAGACTTCTTTCAAAACAAAATTTGCATACTTTAACCCTGTCGATGATAAAAATGCGCGCTATAATACCTCATAAATATAAACTTGCAAAGACAAGGCGACACACTTCCTCTATTTGCTCTCTTTAGAAAATGAATTTTAAGTGCCCTGTGGAGAACATGCACTCATACGCCCAACGCCCACAATCGAACTTTCAGGGGCACTTGGTGTCTGGAATATGACAGCTAGGTCATGACATGAAACTCCTTTAAACCATGAACTACAGAGCTTTTCTCGTTAGACGCACATGAATTTCCTCGGGGACCATCGTAAAATAATCAGACGGAGCAATAAACGTTCTGAGGTTTCTGTATCATTCACGAAAATGTATTCGCTAAAATACCCAGAAAAAAAACTTGGCAACAGTATTGGATTCTTGAGTGTGAATACACCCTCAGACGCCAATATTTTATACTTAGGTCTTTCATTGGCTCCCTATGAATTAGAACGCGATATTTCAAACCATTGTATCAACTGTTCATATCAAAAATAAAAACTCATTCACCAGACGAGATAACTGAGAACTGCAATACGTAGTGCACAGATCTTAAATTTCGAGTACGAATAAATAAACATGCTGGTAAATGTTTAACAAAGTAAAAATTAAGAATTTTTAGCACCAGAGCCTACCGAAAAAAATGAAGCAACAAGTAATCATCATACAAAAGCATCATTAACAGAATGTATATGCTAGAGAATTGAAACCTGGGTCATCTGAAAATTAAACCGTGAAGTGTTCAAGTTTTGATCAATAAATACGGAAATGTATTACCATCGTTTCCTGAGATAGAGCATTCTTCATAATATTTCCGCAAAGGGGTTGCTTCCTAACACTACATGCCTTAGGAGAAAAAGCATGACTGTTCAAGTACAAGAAACATTAGATGAAGTATGCACCCTTTCATATTAATACAAAGGTTTAAGCAGGATTTAGACAAAAAAAAATGATATTTTTCGTGGAGAGAGAGCTGTCAAACTTTTCACCCGACAAAGATACACGCACCAAATAGAATTAAAGGCAGATGCCCAGGTAGTTTTATTAGTTATACATAAGCTGGGCGATAAGAAAAAAAATCCGTAATTCCAGAGAGCATTTTACCCCAACTCTCGGCCTTAATTCACGAAAAAGCGCAAAAGGCGAGATTCGATTATCATTCCACAAACGCACGACACCTTGGACTTGTTAGGAAGGCAGGGAGGGGGTTAACGCACGGACGAATGCCATAAAGGCAACTTACTGCACCTCGGCATGCACATGACTCGAGACAGCAAGGAACCACAAACAATCCACACGGAGAAACGAAAAATAAACGACACCACACTCAAAAGCGCAATGGGGCAACATTTACGGACGTCCGGGGCTCACAATTTGCCACCGCTCTTTTGGCACAGGGGCACTGCGACGTAAAGACTGCTGCCTTTCCACGGAATTTCTAAAGAAGGGGAAGTGATTTACGTTAAATATGCCTTGCCACGCAGGTCCAAGCAAGCCCGAAGTGGAAGAGGTTTGGGGAGGAGAGAGAGAGAGCAGGGAAGAAAAGGAGGTGGGAATGGGGTAAAGTAGCACGCGGTGAGGGGATGAGGGATTTTTTTGGTGTGTCTGATGTTGTTTGCGTGTGTGTCCTTAGGACTTAGATGAATTCCGAGGGGGGAACGAGAACAGGGAGCACAGAATGGCGAGCAGCAGGTCATAGGGCAGGTGAAAAAAAGTTTCGATGAAGCAAAGCTGAAGTGATCAATGCATCTTGTATGACAGAGTGAACTTCTAGGGACACAGCCAAAAGAGCCGAAACGGCTGTGGGCAAGAAGAGCAAGTTTGAGAGATTAGCTTAGTACCCGAGATGGATACAGCTAGAGCAAGGATGAGACGCACAGGCAGGAGAGAAGTAAAAAAGAAATTACGTCAAAATTTGTAAAGGGATATGTGACCTTTCCAGCAACATGTTCCTCTTTCATTTTTTCCGAAGAAATACGGCCGTATTTTCAACGTGAAAAAGTAAGTCCGCTTCATACTTGCTATGATTTAACGTCCAAAGCAACGCAGGGTCATTAAAAAAAATAGCAGGGTCGAATTAACAGTTATGGAAAATCATAATTTACAGGCCATATCTTTCTGGGGTTACAAACATGGGCGGAAGAGAACAAAGATTTTTTTAAATACGGCAAACATTTACACCATTGTTTATGTTAAGTCATCTCCTGTTTCTTATTATACACGTTGGAAACATTCATAAAATGAAATCACTTATGCATACAGAGGTGGAAAAACTCCAAAATGGATCCATTTCATGAATATATCCAGTAATTCAGCAGATTACATTTTACCATCATATTTCCCATTAACATTAAGCATCCGGTTAACATTTTCCCACTGCAGAATATTTAACACAATGGCCTCACGGTTGCAATCGCCACTGCAATGTTCATAACCGATGTCTAATGTGAAACTACTTCTACGACGAAATGTACCATCGGATTTTCCCAATTTTTCATGAAACACATGCATCAGCAGCTATAAGAGCGACAACATCATTTTGAAAATTTTATTTGTTAAGGCAATCATGCACTATTACGTAATACCATATAATTAAACGTATTTTTTCTAAATATTTATACACGGCGCCAGTATGCAAAAGTCAATGAATAGACCATAAAAATATGTTTACAACAGGACTTAGAAATAAATTATTTCTATAAAAAGAATCAATTTAGCTGCTGGGAGCCAAGGTAAAAAAGTTTGTGCATTTCGCATCAAGCAGTGTTGGACGAATTTAAATAACGAACTTCAAACACGAATAAAGGTTTTACCATGATGAAGAATTGAAGGTGAAATAACGAAAATTGCAAAATTAAGAAGGAACTCCTCATTACATGGAATGATATCCTAGCTACGTTATCCTTAATATTACCAACAAACTGGACAAAGTAGAAATCATAGTCGTAACTCGTCCAAAACTGATATTCGGAAAAATTGAAAAAGGTGTATGATTTATGGACAAATGGTTTCCTTACTAGCAGTGCTATTTTTGAGCAAAAGATTTTGTTCTTACGCCAATAGTTAATACACCCTGCATGTATTTACATTTAATAAACGGATATGCAAAAATATGCACTGATCGTTTTGTCGCCAAAAAAGGACTCGGAAACAAAATCGATTAATTCCAGTCCTGCACTTAGCATTGCCCGCAACGGACACTTTTGGCAGAATCACCCAATAGTCCTATTTTAACAAAAATGCAACATCTAATTTACCTATTCTATTTTTCATCAGGTTACTTCTTTATTTAAACGAATCAACTTCACATTTTTATTAGTTAGGAATAAATTTCTGATACATTAAATTCACCCAAAAGCCACGAAAATGAAGAACAACGCAACACGCTTATGGAAACTACGGTTCTCATGTGATCGATTCCGCCGGGGATGAACGCAAAACGAAACACATGCAAGACCATTCAACGAATGCACTTGCATACGAAAGGCATTCACTCTTAAAATTTCCATTGTACGACCACCCTTAACGACGTCTTCGAAGCCCCTGCAAAGCGGAAAGCCAGGGAGGGGACGAGGAGTGAAGCTAATGAGCTATGATTAATGAGACCGCATGCCACGGTCGTCTTGCGTTACGCACGCATGCAAGTACACCAGTCGAGGGCGCGAGACATCACCTCCCGTTCCGCAAAGGAGGAGGCAAGAACACGGGAAGGAAAAGGGGGCGAGAGAGCCCGCTTCCCATTCCCCTCCGAACGAATAGCTACAGCTAGCTACTCCATGGAGCCGTCTGACTACCTCGGCTACCAACCCGAGGGAAGAACGGTGAGGGTGGGAGGGGGGGTTAAGGTGGACCTGGCACGCAGGGGATGATCGGATGGGGTGAGATCGGCGGGGTTAAAGGGTGTGGAGGGGTCGGGTTTTGAAGTTGGTGCGTTGAAAAAAAGAACGTCCTGACATCCTTTCAATGAATTACCAATTCACGGGGATAGTGACAGTGTAAGGAGTTAGGTGTTGGATGCACGGGTGAGATACGCTCAAGCGGCGGGAGGATCGCGTGGGTGGAAAGAGCGGCGGCCCCTGGGCGTGGGCGAGTTTGATGGCGAGCGACGGGGAGGGGGGAGGAAGGGGGGGGAGGCTAGAGGACGGGAAAGGTGGAAAAACAAATGACGATGAAAAAAAGAGTTTACGGGAGGGAGGGGTGGGAGGTCGTCGGGGAGTGAAAGATATGACGTAGCGGGGGAACGGAGTGTGAGAGGGAGAGAAGGGGATAGGGAAGGGGGAGGAGGGGTGGAGAAATTATGGGCGACAGCGGATGGGTGGGGACCGATGAGGAGGAGAAGGAGGATTGAGGCGAGGAGAGGACGGGCTCATAACAGAGGAGACGACTCTCAAGAGGGAGGACGATGAAAAAATTTAAAAACGTGGGGATGATAAAAGAATCGAGGTTGAAGGAAAGGGAGGAGAATGAAGACAGGCGGCGGAATGCGACCGCGCGCGCTCTGAAGGAAGAGGGTTCAAGGAGACACTGGAGCTTGAAATGATTGCCGAAAACCTCAAAAGGCCGCGGGGAAGGCAAGGTAACGAGTCCGAAACGGCGACTTCCAAGCCGAGCGTCGCGATTTCACCGGGATGGACGCATTTGCGTCAGGGGAGGCATATAGAGATAAAAAAGAATTGTAAATTAAATTGAAAAGCAGCAGCAACCCAAAAAGTGTAACTAATCACATATTATTAAATCTTATTTCAAGGTCCACTTCAGGGGAGTGGTGTTGCGAGTGCTTTTCCTGATCCATTTTTTTCAAAAAGTAAATTACACACCTGTATTTCAGGTTTCATTACATCATCTGCTAACTACTTACGGCATTATTCTTCAAAACATGCAACCATTCAATATTTCCATACTCATTCCATTCTCACAGCTATTTACTTAGTTATACTCCTCAAACAAGACTGGAGGGTGTAGTAAATTTTCTCTATAGGTGACGTCGGTTACCATTAACGATTGACCAAGCTCTCAAATAAACTGTTGATAAATATGGTGTTAGTTTGGAAAAAATTACACCGTGAGATGGAGAGCAGGAATTAAGCAAAGTTAAGACCCAAAACCTGCAAAAATGAAGAAATCTTCGGTACAGAAAACAATAAAAAATATACATAGAAGGTTATTTGGAGAGAGCTCATGAACGGTGACACCATCAGAGAAAAACATATTTTCAGCAAAAATGATGCGTTACCCAAGGAGAGCAAAGCAATTAATACTTTGGAATTTAGAGATGAACGATACATTTAAAATAAGAGTGACTGAAGAAAAAAGTCAACGAAATGAACCGAAAATAAGTCAATTTATATCCCATTGAGCGTGTTTAAGACGAAAGAAGATGGATTAGAGGGATTAAAATAAAGAGAAGAAGGCAATGGAAGAGCCAAATTAATACGACGACATAAAAATGTTACGAGAAAGATTAATGGAGTGGTGGTCGGCTTTAAAGCGACACAACAATCGATTCCTGACGACTATGAAGTGAGATAACCATTCATATTCCACTTTCCATTCGTTTTCCACTTTGTTCTACACGTAACGAATGAATTAAGCTCAAAACAAACGGGTTGACTTAACAATGCTAACTGAAATATTGAAGTTGTCGTTCTCTATACGTGCGCAAAACTTGAAGTAAACGCAAATTGATAAATTAAATTTCCCCCATCCAATCACCTTGGAGCAAAGCCCATTCGTCCTTCTAAATAAAAAGCTCGCAGGCTATTCTATATTCGCATAACATATTACTTTGAGATGTGATCTTCCACTAGAAGAGCTGACCAGATTTGAGAACAAAGCGTGTTTGAAACAAATAAATAAACATGTTTTTAATAATAAACGATTTCCATAAGATCACAGCATTCTCATGCAAATTTCTAAAAAAAATCTACACTGCAATGTGACTATCTTAAAAAGTGCGGGATGATGACGAAATCATTATAAAAATGTCCTGAATTACTGACTAACAACTACGAATATCATTCTTGAAAACGCGACTTATAAAACACTCCGCCATAAGCGTTACGGAAAAATGAATAAATTCAGAGATTAATCCAGAGAGGCGTTAAAACTCAAGCAGAAACATGGAAAATGTTTGCCGAGCCGAGAAATGAAATACATGCGGAGGGCAGGGAAAGAAGTCATTTCTTCTTCCAACAACCTCCCTCTGCTGTGGAATCAATGAAAAAGTACTGAAAGGCGTGGGGAACGGCATTAACAAACTCTCACCAAGAGCCACGCAGCGAAGAACTGATGTCATAAACGGGCGCGACCGAGGAGTATTAAAATGACCGGCCGAACATTTTACGTCCCCACGCATCTCGTCCCAAAAAACGCTCGCACCAAGAACAACGATCGCTCGGGAAGGCGGGTGGGGAGAGGAGACACGCCAAGTGCGTCCCAATAATAAATATTAAAAAAAAAGAAACTAAATAAAAATAAGCACTCACACGAGCACGGAAGAGGTGGAAATGAAATGGGGTGGGAGTCGAGAAAAGAAAAAGAGCCTAAAATAAAAGGTAAATGGGGAGAAAACAGAGGAGGAGATGGGACGGTCAGGAGGGTTAAGGCAATTTCCAAGGGCCTCCAGGATGAGAGGACAAATGAAAAAAACATTAAGGAGTCCTCAATCTCTCCTTCCTCCTCCTTAAGCATTCGATGGCGGACTAAGGCAGAAGAGGGTGGGGAAGTATGCGAGACAGTAGGTGTGATTTTTACGGTCAAATATTTAAAATAATAATAGTTTCCGTAAAATACTCAACAGCAGGGAGTCCATTCCATCCGCGAATGTGGAATGGGGAGGGGATAGGAATGTGAGCGAGGGGGAGAGGGTAGAGATGTGACAAGAGGGAGCGTACGGGTCTGGTTTGGACTGCCGAGGGGTGTGACACCCTCTAGAGGAGATGTGGGAGGAAGGAAAGACGTTAAGGACATTGCCGGGTACACGCCGCACGCAAACTGCAAATACGGGTTAGAGCACCCGCGTGCCTCCTTCGCAAATAATGCCCACGATGGCATCGGGATTTAAAACGGCGGGCAACCGAGGAATAAGAAGCGACGGGAGGAAGAAACGAATGACTGAGGGAAGGCGGGGGGGGGGGGGGGCGAGAAAGAGCACGTTGGGAGGAGTGGGGGCTTGGTGGTTGGCCAAGAGGGAAGGGGGAAGCGTGAGAAACGAAACGGGAAGTTTTTAAGAGGCAAAACAGCACCAGCGCGTGAAAAAGATTTAAAGGGAGAACGCTGCGTTGGGGAGGGAATGGGAACGGGGGAGGGAGAGCGGGAGTGTGAGAAAACGGGGGTGGAGTGCTTATGAAAGTGCCAACCCCCCCCCCCCCGCCCCCAGTCCTTGCTCGAATCGAGCCAGAGGAAATATACAGCACCTTCTTTTAAAATCTCGCAGTTTAAATCCTGAAATGCAAAATGCGGAGCGGTGCACGGGAAGCCGTGAAGGCTGACGGAAAATTTTCAACTGTCCAATTTGTGTCCCTTAACTCGAAATGCGTTAACCTTTACGCTCAAGGGAATAAGGGGGATCTTCAAAATATCATATCTCCTCTGGGTTAGTAATTATGATATAATTTCAATTGCTGAGTATGGACACAACATGGATGGCGCTGCAATCAGACAAAGAAAAAATGAGTCATCCAACGTCCGACTAGCGAGAAAAATGAAAATAAAACGCTCACGGAACGGTTTACACAGGTATGCCGTTCAATGGCTAACTTGAAGGAGGAGTAATTTTGCAATTCAATGTATAAGGCAGTGACAGCACCATACCTAAGGCAAAATCTTGGTGGAAATAAACATAAACGTTGCCTCCTGACGATTGAAGCGCCCAAAGAATAGTGGCATAAATATCGAGAGGCACCAGTGGAACAAAATATTTACTAAGAATTTATGCAAAAGAACATCTCTTCAGTAAGTTTACAAATACTTTGCTCGTTCATTTCTATAGTTTACATATTCAACAAAAAAGCAGGCGGACACTTTGAAGCTATACAGCCAATTAAGACGTAGGTGAGAACAATCGGTAACATCAGAAGTGTTTTCATTCCAAATACTTATATCCCTAGGTAAAGTGATCTCGGCTGATCTCTCTCATATTTCAGAAATTCCAGAAAAGGCAATTCATATATAAGCCACTACTGATGTTGCATTTCGGATGATGGCTGAAAAGAAGAAGTTCTTGACGCATGCAATCGTTGAATCTACTACCGATAGACAAATAAAAATGAAGTATAACTAAATTGACATATATTCTCAAAACACCCTACGAGGAGAAGGTTATCTGCACGCATTAAGTGAATATTAAAATATTCAATTCCAATCATGAAGGCTTTTCTAACAATGAATGCATAAACCAAGTACTTGGAAACTACCTGTATACCTTAGGGTATACACCTAAAGTTACACGATTCCAGCTTCAATATACTTACATCGATTCTAATAAAATAACGGATTTTGCAGTTCCGGTGAACCGTTTTCTTAAGTACCCTATTTATATCACCATGAAATGCAAGTCGAGAAAACAGACCACTCATCGAATTTGCACGGGAACAAATGACAATGTGTAATTATTTATTCACGCCTGAGAAACACGAAGGGAAGTACGGCGGAAATGAAGAATGGCATTTGAGCAAGGTTCCCCTCGGACATGAAGTCAAGTTCCGTTTCGTGGCGAGTGAAACATCTTTGGCTATAAGTTTTGACTGTGACGGATTCAAGGGGGACGAATAAAGATAATTACTCCCACCCAAGGTATTTCAGAACAAAATGATACTTAAAAATGTTTAACTTTTCCATAATTTATTTCTCTTGCCATGCTATCACGATTTTATCTCCTAACCATCCCCATCTCAGCATGAAGTCCGAATCCGCCCCTGACCTCCTGTCAGACCAAAAAGAAACACGAAATATCACCGTGATAAATTTTATCTAGAAGAGAAAAGGCGCCATCAAGGAGTTAGTTCTCAACTACAGCTATTATAATATTTCATAAGCAGAAATTTCTCCATGCACTTACGTGTGGTGCACCTGAATGGCTGAAGTGTCTCACGTAAAATTATTGTCGTTCTAAGTTGACTCCAGTGCAAACAAATACATGAATCCCAACATCTATGTCGTACGAATAGCATTATGGTGGCATAACTCGACTGACCTATGGACTTTCTAACAGTGGATTCTTCAAACTATTTCATTTCTTGCTCTACGACAGAAACATTTCGAATTTTCACATCTTATTGAGAGATACTAGGGGACATCCTAGGACATTCCATCGGGCAGAGCGTTGGACTAATGAGCGGAGGGCCCAGGTTTGATTCCCTAGGACGCCTCTGTGCATCCGCAGCCTCACCAAAGCAGTGTGATTTTTCGGGTACCAGATCTCCCTCAGAAACAATAGCGACATAAAGAAAGGCCTTTTCCCCCATACCCTGATGCGTGGATTCCACGCGCCGCTGTGCATAGTATTAAGCGGGCTCTGCCCTTATCTAACGAGCCAACCTTCCAGTTGATAACAGTAGCTATTTTGAGCTACGTAAAATGGGCTGTATTATCGTGATTGATTTCCGAAACACACATACTATGGAGAATATATCACAGGCAGGAGCAGCCCACCATTTTTTCAGCTTCTGCTGAAATTCCGACAAAATGGTTTGCGATTATATGTTCTCAAGCGGCTCTTTAAGCCTATAGCATATCTGATAAATATTATCCCAGTTTTATAGGCATTGGGTAAAAACAATACCTGCTACAGTCGAAGAAGAGTGGGATCAAAGAAAGCTCTAGGTAATTTGAAGACAAATGGCAATGAGGCCAAGAAAATAAAGGAAAGAGAAATAAAATAGCGGGAGGAAGATACCAAAGAAAGGGTGAAGTGTGATTTAATTACCGAGTGGAACAAGTCTCGAAAGAATGGAAAATAAAAAAAGTAATACAAATTGGGGAAAGACGCTTTGAGTCGTCGTCACTGTGAACGATGGAATTCCGTATTCGCAGTTTTTCATATAATATTATTCAAAAAATCATCTGAAAAAATTAAAGAGGGGAAAATAAGAAAGCTCATTATTAAAACTGATGGTGCACTAGAGTGTAGGAGAAAAAGGGGAAATGAATCAAGCATTTTTCAGAATATAATTGTGTATTTTTTTAAAATTTATTTACATACAGACTATTGAAAATAGATTTTTGATAGTAAACTGGCCTACTTAAATCCTACCTGAACTCACGACCACTTAAAAGAGTAATGACTTATTTCGTATGAATAATTAGAACTCTCCGTGAAAGAATAAAAAAATGCTGTTCACGATTTCATCACAGTTATTATAGGGCTAGCGGATTCCCCAGATACGCAGGAGAGTACGGCTATTTGACAAATTCCCAAAAACTATTTCACATTGACGCATATTTCATTCCCTTTCACTCACCTAGTTCCTCTCACGTAATATTTGAAAGCTCGTGATATTAAGGTCTTCGTTTTTTCCGATGATACAATTTCTTGAAAATGTAAGAGTACGAAAAATACAAATTATACACAAATACCAACTACGTCATTTTTTGCATTTTAAACACACATTTCACAATAAACCAAGGGAAACTTGGGTGATTTTACAAGAAATTTATTTCCCTTCTACTATTTACAGATAAAAAAAGGATCACGAACACAGCATTTTCGCATTCCTCAAGTTTTTTTTATGTGCTGTCAGTGAGAGAAGCGAATTCATATCTCATCTTTTTTTTATAATTGGCAAAGAATTTATATTACTATTTATTGTGAATCACCGTTATCTTCTGCGAAGAAATTTTTAAAAAATTGAGCGGGAAAGTCGTAGTCAATGATTGAAAGTCAGCATATTAATACTAAGTTAGTCTATCCCTAGTGATTAAAACGTCATTCCAACGTGAATAGTGGCGTTTAAGGTGTCCCGGAATATCCTATTCATAATTCTGGTACATCCAGAGGTCATTGTTCAACAAATTTCCCACGCTCATTCAAGGAAGTTACAATTCTATTACGAGTCATCTAGGTTTTCGATTAATCGAGTGACTAAATTTTGCTACACTTTAAAGGACCCCTAACATGACACTAGATTAATATGCAAACAACCAACCGTGCAATAAACTAGCCTTCAACTCCTCATACTTTCTGCCTCTCTTGATTCTATCCAACATGTCCATTGATTGCCTACTTCTTTCTCCCTTATACAACATACACCCCTCGATATCACTCGATACAATTAACAGTATAATGGGCAGAAATATATAATTTAAATTAGTTTGCCGAGAATTTCATGGTAGATTATCATTAAGAGTTTGCCGTAGATGAAATCTAACGGTAACATTTGATTGCCAGAAATCACAAAATATTCCTATTGTAACCAGGTCGTGACAATAAAAATCTAGACCCGATACTGCCGCTATTAGATAAAAAGTGAATCTCATATGCATGGTTTGACTAGCGAAGGAAATTTATTTTTATCTAGAAGTCACTGCCGCTCCTACATTTAAATGATTCTGTGCAACAGAAATATTTGGTGGTGTCTCGCAATAAAATATGATGCACAGAACAAAGGAAACGGTTACAAGCTTTTACTATGGGGAATTGTTCAACATGGAGACAGTGAAAGAACTTAGGGTAATCCACCAAATGATTTTATTGATATGACCCGGGTTTCGTCGTACCACTTCGCGATATCTTCAGCTGTTCTGACCCGTAGCCTAAAACCCCGGGTCGAATTAAACAATCATTTAAAGGATTTAACTAACTTTTTTTAGTATCGGCAACATACAGATACTTAAAGATATCAACAATGCAAAACTCTAAATACCAATCTCTCATGAGTAAAAGGCAACTGATTAAGATTAGTTATTGCTGCCCGTTATACACACTGTTATCGAACCAGCTGCTTTACCTGATTCCATACAAAAATTACTAACGATGCATGGAGAATGTTTCCAGGGCAACTTCCATGACGCTTTAAAACGCTCTTTCGGAAAACCCATCTGAGCGCAACCCAGCGCACACCTGCATAGTTTAGGCGAAACCCCCGAGGCTCAAAAATGGCTCCTGCATTGCTCGTCTCGGGCACCGAGACGGCGAGAGGGGTTGGACGGGCAAGGGCGGGAGAAAGGACGTATGATATTGAGATAGGCGACGTTGAGGCGGATGAGTAAAGGCAGAACACGGGGAGACGAGAGCGACACGGTCGCACATAACACTTGAGGGTGTGACTGCGGGAGGGGAATGAATAGGTGGACACACAAGAGGAAAGGAGAGAACGAATGAGGGTGAGACGGAGGAGGGAGGGCAGACGGGTTGATGCGGAGGAGGAGGGAGAGAAGGCGAAAGAGAGAACGGAGGAGGTGGAAACCAAGGTGGCGGGTGAAGGGACGGAAAGAGACTTAAAAAGAGAGGAGGGGGAGGTAGCGAGGCTGGGAGGGAGTGGCTGGTTTTAGAGGCGAGAAATATGAGAAAGAGAACAGTGTGGGTGGAATGGAACAAAAAAGGGAGGAAAGGTGGAAAAATAAAAACGTACGAGGGGTGAGAGGGAAAAGATGAAAAGGGAGAGAGAGAAGGGGAGAGAGAGAAGGGGAGAGAGAGAAGGGGAGAGAGATGGAGGGAGAGAGAGAAAGAGGTGAAAGGGAGGAGAGGAGAGGTCTGAGGGGGTTCGGGGTTGAGAAAAACAACCTGCTCAATAAACAGCAGCAGTCCGGCAAGAATGCGGGACGGGATAAATTAACGCAATGTTGGAGGGGGTGGGAGTAGTAGGGGGGTGCAGGAGCGTGATGGGGGAAGGAGGGAGGGAGGAAATGGGGGTTTGGAAGAACAGAGCGCCCGGCTTGGATGGTTTGGTACGGGTTATTTAAGAGCGGCTGGTATGGGGTGGGATACATTCACGGCGCGGAAGAAGTCCCCGACAATTTGCACCGTCGGCAACAAGGGGGTGGAGCATGCTCGGATGGGCTGCGGGAAGAGAGAGGGAGGGAGAGATATAGAGAGGCGGATTCGAGTGGGATGGAGCTGGGAATGGGGTGAGAGAGAAAGAGAGAGGCGAGGAGGGAGGGAGAGAGAGGTGATAGGGTTAACAAGGGTGAGTAAATAGAAAGGAAAGAGGACGCCAAAGAGAGGAAGGGAGAGGGAGAGACCGGCGCGGGTCGTGGGAGGGCGGGGAGGGGCTGCTGAAGGGAGGAGGAATCCCCGCCACGGAGGCGGGGGTGGGGTGAGCAACGAAGGAAGAAGCGGGTAACACTACACCCGAACCTATCTCCTTTTATTATCACGCAGGGAGGGGGGACGAGTAAGGTGGGGGAGTGCTAGCGATATTGAGTCTTCTTTTGCGTAATTACGACTGAGCACATAGGCTACTTGTAGAGCCACTTGAAGATATTAAACCTCCTTTCCCACCTTCCCACAACCTCACAAGCCGTTCCATCGTCTGCCCCCTCTCGCTCTCTCTCTCTTTCAAGAAACGACCACGCTGAACAATAAGTTGGAAATCTCTTTCCGTGAGACGATGGGGAAAAAGAGCCTTTCGATCTTCCACGTCACGGCTTCCATTTTTGCGACTCCTTTGGAATGGGCCGGACGAGAGTTGGAGTTTCACTCGTGATCTTTGAGGTTACACACCTCACGCCCGCATGAAATCACTCCGGCAGCACAAAGGGGGGAGGAGAGAACCAATCGCGGAGGCTCACACGTTCGAAGCGGGGTGATTTTCGGTGGAATTCCGCGGAAAACGTCCCCGGATCACGCTCGTTGGCGCGTGGGTATATATAAGTAATAGGCGGAGACCGGAGACATGCCGGCCTGCGGTCTGCGGATGCGAGACGCCACAAAAACAAGACGGGATTGTGGGGGGGGGGCGAAATATTCTTTTTCATTCTTTTCTTTCCCCGGAGAACGCACGCTATCGCTACACAGGAGAGAAGTGAAAAGGAGAAAAGCCATTGTCGAAGGTTTAATGGAAGTGTGCCTTCGCGCTTGGAGAGGATGGGAAGATAAGCGTGACGAAGATGAAGTAAGAAGGTAAACGTTGGTGAACACGTGGGCAGAAGGCGTGGCGCGGTTTTTAGGGTTGGAGTGGGACAATGGCCCGGGGTGGTGGACGGGGAGGAAGGGAGGAGCGGGAGAAACAAATTGAAAAGATGATGGAGGCTGAGGGGGCATATAGTTGATATAAGAGACCACCTTCACCCTGTGACTCGCTCTCTAGGAACAACACTTTTACCGGAGGAAAGATAAACCCAAATAAAATAAAATACCAAAACGTAGAGTAGGGTGTGGCTAGATTAGTGTTGAGTTACAAAAGAGATATTTACTGGAGATAAATTCCGTTCAATTAAATTTAACAATGAATAAATTGCACATCAGAATTTCTCGAGTGATCACGTCATTTTAGCTATTTGCATTGGTTCCTTCTCTGCAGCATATTGTATTCCACCAGGAAACATGTCTCATGCAAGCTGATCATAAGGTAAATTTACGAAAGTAAATGTATCCCTAGGGAGCCAAGAAATGATAGAAGACATACGCTATCCAGATATCATTCGAAACTCCATGTACCTCAATAAGTGATAAGGTGAAATGTTAATGTTGACGTAATTGGTAGGTATAATAGCCAACGTGAGCCCACAAGGATGGATCTTTTCTCTGCGAAGTAAAATACCAGGGAATTGTTTTATATGTAAAATATTTGAGAAAATACTAAAAACTACGCATGTATCCAATACGTGTTATAGTTGCCATTACTTCATATCGACACACTTATTAGTATAAACTCGTTTCAAAATTAAATGCGTAACAAATGGATCCATTCTGCATATTAAAAAATATACAGAAATAGGTGGTACAACCTAAAGAAGCACCAAATCAATAATGCAATCTAGGGTTAATGAATCAGATTTTATTTAACAAATGCTCCTCCAGATAGCATTAAAAAGAAGTGCGATTCTCGAGATGAGGGCTTTGGTACATGACCCTGACGAATAATGACTTCTTTTGACAAATAATGACTTCTTTTTTGTCTGTAGAAGTAAACTTGAGGCCAAGTTAAATTAAAGTTCATCAAATGATAACATGAGGAATATTTTTAGAATTAAGCTTTTATAACCTTCCCAATGAAAGGTTTATCTATCACGTGAATAAATTAACTAAAAGCAAATTGGGACAAAGATAATATTGAAACAAGAGAAAACACTATATTCAAAAAGTACGAGTAATAATGTGTCCATATTTTCACTTCATGAGAAATATCTAAATACATATTTTATTTATTTATTAATTTATTTATTTAGCTTTAGTCCGAAAACAGCACTCTGGCCTTTACATCGGACTATTAACAAAGACAACAATGGAGACGATTACAAACACCCAAGCCCTAGGTGGAGGAAAACCCACCCAGGCGGGAATCGAACCCGCGACCCATGGATTGGCAGACGAGGACGGTACCCCGCCGCCACCGAGGCCGGCACATGGCGGGCATATTTTAAACTATGGTGAAGAGTATATGATCAAATGACAAAAATAAAATTTAGTAACGAAATATATATGAGTCCAGACAGCTCACATATACTCTTAACTAAGCATACTTGTTCTTTAACCCAAAGGCTGAAATTTATCAGACCATGAAACACATAACCACTCGGGAATGACATCAATGTTGAGGTCCTGAAATATTTAATGGACTTTAACTGCAAATTAACTGCACGATTTCGTGCTATTGCACGCATATTTTAAGAGAGAAAATGTCATTTGCAATGACCGTTACCATAAGAAAAACCGCAAAAGACAGCGATTTCTTGTACTGGCAAAAAAGTCTGAATTCGACGGTCCGTTAACAGGGAGAGTTCGGAGAATATCTCAAAATTCCTCTGTTAAAGCTTGCATCCGGAGGGAAATGGCAAGCGCAATCGGGGCGGGTTTTCTCTGATACTTGGAATGATAAACTGTTCCGAGCTCTTTCACGGTGTCTTTGGTAAAATTTAGCGCACAAGATGACCCGCTAAGAAATGCTTGTCTAGCGAGAAAGAATTTCTCGCTCTTCACAATCTCAGCTCAAGATCTTTCTCGCTAAGTAAATGCATTCAACCCCCACGTCTCGACTGGCTTGAACGTTCGGTGAGCACAGGGAAAGGTACGCAGAAACGGCACGACTTCAATTGTCGCAAGAAACAGCTATCGCAGCAAAAACAGCTCCTTTGACAGTTATTGTCAACCGCAAACAGTCAATCTTCTTTTCACGAACGGGGCCATAAAAATTGGAATAAATTCCGATTTGAAACGCCATCCTCTTCGAACGTAACGCCTTAAAGAGTGTAAATCACTAGAGGAACAATCGCACTGCGACATGGGTTTCAAAATCAAAATCAACATCGCTGCCGGATAGCAGAGATGCATAATAAAGTCAAGGTGGGCCGCATAAAGATCCAAATGCGCCACCCGAAAAAAAAAACTAAAAAAAAAGGACGGATGAACACGTAGTTTCTAGCTATGTTAGCTTAGTACCACTAGCTTCAATGACACATTCCAGTAAAACATTATTTAATGGACCTGTATGAATTATGACCCTTAAAGCAAAGGAAACCCGAGCAGACTTTGAGAAAAGAGAATGGGCCCTTTTTTCAGCGGCTCTTCTACAAGCATTAGATTTAACCAAGGTGGGTAAGTAAGATGGGTGAGTAACCATGGAAAAAAACCTTTGTGAGTTTGAACTTCAATGCCACGACCATGGAATGGAATAGTCACAGAAAAATATTACCTAAGTAATATGATAAGCCTACTTATGATACGGAACGGACCAAACAGGTCCCAGTAGAACTACCGGACGTTGTGAAAACAAATGAGTCGACTAAATCCATTTAGAGAGTCGCAAATGCGCACTCTTGTTGCTCCTTCCCACATGTGATCCACGCCGCGATCAGGCTATTACGCTATCATCTAATTCCGAATTAGGGAGCACAGAGTCATTTATGCTCGAACCCAAACTTGGAGCTTGGCACGCGCGAAAGGAAACAGATAGATACCCCATGATTTGTAATGGGTGAGGGAACTCGAGAGAAAAGGACACGTAATGCAAAGGACAGGTGATAAATATTGCCATTCTTGGAAGGTTACCAACTTTTACGGAGGTTGAAACCAAGTGCGACCAATCCAGAGCTGACTGTCCGTGCATTGTGTACCAAAACAAATGCATTCGGCATGAAAAAACTTATCTACATACATACCTATGCAGACACCACGACTTAAAGGAATGAAAAATGATGCCAAAAGACCAGAAATCTCAGAGCCAATCGACGACGAAGTGATAGAGACACTATCGAAACGATAACATTCACATCGTCCACGTAATCTCCTCATCCTGACGAAAGTTCGAGGGATAAACTGCAATCGAATTTTGCAGCACAATATTCAAGTAGTCGAAAAATATTTCATGAAACCACATTATTATTTTACGCAGTTCAAAATAATTAAAAGCCCAGTGCAACGAAAACTTTGGAATGATTCCTACGTGGTGGTGATCACTGAATTAAACCCGCTGTGAACTGACTGGCTTCTGAACAACGCGGCCTATTTTGAGAGGGAATAATACAATAAGCGAAAGTAAAAGTTAATGGTCGCGTCGAAAGTATGCAGTTAGTGCAACTTACTAGCAATGTAAATCATGTGAAACAAGGGGAAAATGCATCGCGAGAATCAAGTAAAAGTTGCGCCCGGTACAAGATAATTGGATCCAAGACCTCGACGCGTACAAAAAGGGCGGTGTTGGCTAGAGTCAATCACGGGGCAACAAAGTTGCTTTTCAACAGGTGGGTCTTTAGCATACATATGTTCATGGGCACCTTTCTATTCTTCCTCACGCGCATCCTACGGTCAAACTGGTTAATGCACTACGACTAACGTCTATTGCCAGTTGAGACCCCGGTATTGATGTTAATTGTTACTCGGCTGAATGAGCTATAAAGCTTATTTTATGTAATTGGTTATTTGTTGCTCATGCATATTTTACGCATATTATTTCATCTCTTTAGTTTAACACGAAGTGAGAATTAAACGTGTCATACAAATAACGAAATGAAAATGCAGAATTACAAAAATAATTCAGCACTTATGGACTATTTATTTATCTGTATAAATCGGAAGAGTGGAAACGCACGAAGCTTAAACTCAGTTTGACAGATCATTAAACAGCATCCAGCCGAGAAAATTTAATAGCTAGTAGAGACAAGGTTTCGCACGCCATTATAATAATTAAGAATCCCAGCTTAAAGATTTGAACATTTCAAAATAATATTCGCCTGTACAAAATAGGTGAGAGTACGATCCAGTAGGTCTACCCTGATTTCTTTATATACATGCACAAAACTGACTACATATCAAGATATTAGAGAATGGCTCTTTATCGAAACGCGTGACGTACATAAATTGAATTTAAAAAAATGGTCGCTATCAAGAGAATAGACCTCCCAATGACTTCACATTGCGAGGCGGATGGGAAGTATTCTCAATAACTGCCCCTCACTCCCACAAATCACCACGGCTCGGATGCCGTGCAAAGAAGTGTGGGACTTCCTACGTGTGCGAAGTCATGGGCATTGCATGGCAGGGGTGGGGACGCGGAGAGAAATAGAGGCAAAAAATACATATGACGGGGTCGGGAAGGAGTGAAAAAGAAAGAGAGAAATCATGGACGTGGGCGGGGTCCACACCATTGTGAGGACACGAGGACACGGGACGCCTAAGCAAGTTAAAGGCAGTGGGGAACGCGCGACCCCATGGGTTTCGCACCGAGCGTATCCTCTCTTTCTTTCTCCCACCCCATCCTCCCAACTTGCTCCATCCCACGCCGTTTAACTCGTAACTCAAGACTGCAACGAGAGGGTGTGGGTGGCTGGTAAGGCGGAATAGTGAGGGAGAAGGAGGGGTGGGGTGGGGAAGAGAGAGAGAAGGAGATAGTGAGGAGAGGAGAGAAAGAGACAGAGAAATAAAAAAAGCAGGAGTACGCCGGGGCTCCCTCTGAGGCGCGGAGACCGGTGGCAGAGAGAGGGAGAGGGTGGAAAGACTTTTGTTTCACGTGCGCCGAGCGGTGAGACCAAGGACCGACCGCCGCGTCGGGAAGGACGCGCACACGCGGCGGGGTAGGCCCAAGAGTACGATGGACGGTCACAAAGAGGATGCGGCCCCGTGGACTTTTATTTAGAAATATATTCATTTTCCGCCGCCGGGATGAGTCGCTCCCGAAGGTGGCCGGTGGAAAACCGGGGGACACGGCACGAAAAATTCGTCGAAAGCTCCGCTTCAATTGTCAAGTCCCTCCACGTCCCAAGCGATCGTCGCGGTGTTTTGAGGCTTTCAATTCCGGTGCTAATCCTCCCGAGATTGGTTGGCGTTGAAGCGTCAAAAAATACCTTTGTGGCGAGAAAAAAATATATAATCTGCCCACGATGACAAGTCAGAATGGAGTTATCATTTCTGTTTCAGGAGTAAGACATCTTATGGACGATGATTCAGGCCCATATGCCACGCATTTTTTGCCAACCCATTCATGGTAAGAAGTATTCTTTTTAACGATAATGGATAGGAAGAAGGAACTCACACTATCAGGGTAATTATTTTTCAATGCGAATCCTTAGGAGAAAAATGCCCATTCTCAGTACTGTTAACGTCTTAAAGACATGTTTCATTCTACTGGGTGTAGCTAATGAGCGCAAAGCTTTGCGTGATTACCTGGCGGCAGGTGGAAACTAGAAATAAAAGCTGGGCTTAACTGCTTGAATGTTTCTTTTCAATGAATTAAAGGCAATGCCATTTTAATTTTGATTTTAAATTAATTTCATTGGAAAAACACTTTAGCAAATTATATTTTGCAGTTTATAATAGTGCTAAAAGTAATTTTGAAAGCCAATTATAAAGCTACAATAAAAACAATTTGATGGATACATTGACCGTTAAACCATACTCATCTAGCTAAGGATAAGAACATTTTAGAGAGAGAGAGAGTATTTTGATAACTTTAATTTCAGCCAAAACCAGTAAGTCCAGTGAATTTGCCAAGTTTTACCGACTAAAATCACGCGAAAAAAATAATTCTACAACATATATTCCGGGGTGACCCCGACATCCTGCCCTCGGCATTCTCTGGCATGAGTCTAAACGGTTGATTTCAATGCACCACCGCACCCTCCTGCGCCGGCGAACAGGGAAGGAATCACACATCCGAGCGCGCACGGTGACACTCCCTTAATTCTCAGCTACGGAAACGTGCACTGACTTCCATGAGGAAGGGCGACCGGTGACACCTAGAGACACACAGCTGCCGGTTGTGGCTACGTCTCCTTAGCCAAACACCTACCCACGTGGCAGATTGCCTGCCACCACCACGGATTCTGCCTTGCGCCCCTCTCCCCCCTCCCCAGACCGCAACACCATTCCGTCCTCCTCCCGCCACCGCCAGGCGATCGGCCGCGCTGTGGAACGCGGTGGAATGCCAAAGTGGCATTTTGTCTTGCTGCCCCCCGCGGTTCCTTCCAACTCCGCTCGCGGGGATCGGCGGGGCGAGCGGTGGATCCCCCCCTCCGCGTGCATGATGCGCGCCTTAAGTTATGGAGCAGTAAAGTACTGGCGGAATATGGACGCCGGCGACGCTAACGAAGTCTTTGGCAGGTCCCCCCCCCTCCCCGACCGTCCGGGGGCACGAGAGGTGAGGTGAGGATGGGATGTGAGATGTTTGAAGTTGGGGGGGAGGGGAAAAAGCGTGTGTGTGTGTGTGAGGTGGGAGGAGGAAAAGAAAGGGTGAGGGAGAGTGAAAATGGCGGCTGAGAATTATTGATGCGAGGTATCGCGATGAGAAAACGAGAATGACTCTGGAGGAAAAAAACCGGTGGTGCGGGAGGGAGCGGGAGTCTGGTCGAGGAGAGAGGGTGGGTGTGGGGCGAGGGGTTTTCACGGGGATTTGGGGGAGGGGGGAAACGGACGAACCGACGGCGAGCGCCGACGGATCCCGGCGAAGGGTGGGATCGGAACCTATTGCGGCAGGAGGGGGGGGGGGCGGAGGGGGCCGAGGTGGAATTGCACCAACACCGCCACGGTCGCCTCCCGTGGGGAAATAATAGAGTGCCATCCGACAAGACATATTCAAAGTGTCGAAAAAAAAATAAGAGCCGGATTTACAAAGATTTGCCCACGCTGGAAGGTTCAATAAAAATTAATGACAAGAGGCAGCAAAGTTGTTTGAAATCTTCTTCGTTCGCTGATGTTAACTGTATGACTGTTCACGATAAGTTACAGGAGTACTGAATGCTATAAAGTATCTCCAAAGGAAAAACAAAATTTTATAATGGACCGAAAAAATTTGACAATTGTATGTGAAGCTTAGAAAAGAGCAGAATAAAAACCTGGTTTTGAAATTAATTGAGTGGAATTACTATGCACGGAGTTCGTCGCTCTTGTAAACTTGATTCAACAACGTACAATACAAAAGGCGTTAGTCACTGTATGTGTAAATTGAACGCAATAAGTAATAAAAAAAAGGAGGAGGCAGGCTGTTACTTTAACATTGTGTACATCATTAACCATTTGTAAGCGAAATGAACCTAGTCAATGGTTGAGAGAAAAACAAATATCAAAGTGAAAATTAAATGGACAATGCTGAGTAATTGAGACAAGTCGATGACCAATATTATTAGGGATTAAAACCTAACCGAAATGACAAAACCTGATAAAGAAAAAAAACATTGGTAGAATGACATTCAAGACTATTGCAAATGCATTCAACTGTCTCATATGCTACTCCTGCAGCACACTCGGAGCAAGAACACCAATAAGGAGAGAAGGTAATGGGCTTTAAATCAAGCAATTGTCGTTTGAAATCCGTCCGTAGTCGGGAGGAGTTTCTGCCGAAGAAAACACAATGGAATCCGCTGTGCCTACGACAAAACAACAGTTTGTTCCCTATGATAAATGGTTGAGACAGCAAAGTACAGAATTTGTGAGCATTTACATAGGTCTCGTTTTCCATTACATGCTGTCAATAGTTCCGGAAACAAGAATAAGAAAAGTAACAACTCCTCAAGCTGAGAAACACGCTTGTTTCTTTGCTTTGGAATGATGATGAATGTTCTCTTGGATAAGAGCCCAATGTCCAATGGACTTATAGTGAACTAAACAAACACCTACTCTAGAAAATCGATAATAGGCGCCTCTTTCAAAACATAGATTAAAGATGCACTCGCATAATAACGAAAATATCCATTTTTACAGTTTTTAATACTTAACGACGGTAAAAATTATTGAAAATAAATCTAGATAGTATATTATTGACGCAAAACTACAAGAACAACATATTTTCTGTGAAAGCCTCTGAAAAAATATCAAAGTTTAGGATAAATAAAGCTCTGTATGTCAAAAAAATGAGTTTCAGGACATTGTAAAATCTAGGTTTACAGTCCAAAGTGTTGTAGCGAATTTTGATACATAAAATCGGAATAAAATTAATTGGAAAATTTCTTTAATCTCAGCTATCCTCAAATATCTACTTTTTGCCGTCTTCTAACAGCTTGGTCAAACTATATAAAGAGTAGAAAAAGATAATTTGCGGTTGAAGTAAGGACGGTGACGAGAGAAATCTAAGCCATTAGCATTAAATTTATTTCTGCCACGCGACAAGGGTAGTTGCCAAGCTCAATTCTCTATCGATCACTATCCTCTACATTAATATTAATGTACTGAAGCTGACTCCTCAGGAAACTTGAACACTGGCAAGGAGTAAAGTGGTCCGTGGTCGCGGAAATTGAATTTTTAACGTACTCCCAAGATATTTGACTATTTCGGACTGGTAACGCAATCTAGTACATGCAGTGCATCATAATTCACTCGTGCTTCAAAAAGGATTCAATCCAGGACTCTTGGTGTTTGGTCAAATATGAAAACGTAATCGGAACCCACCGGAAACAGAATACCAAAACTTCTAAAATGGTCGTAATGACTGCCGAATTTGTGACGGGGACTGGATTATTGAGATGATGTACCATTTTCCTCAGTTGCCATCCCGCTCACACAGTACCTGTAACGCGAATTCTAAATACTATAAAAATATTAACAGTAACACGTGTACCAAAACATATAAATGGCCTGACAGAAGTCTCCTAATGCAATCAAGAGACTAAATTTGTTAAATAAAATAAATTTTGAGGCATTCATTCTTTAAATAAAACTGCGCATTAATGATCTCATTAAACAGTTTTTTGGAACTAAAAAATAATCACAACCGCAAAATTTGAAAATCAAACTGGCTGCTGGACGAATACAGCATACAGCATCCATTATATATCAGATAATCGGAAACGTGAACATTTATTAATCATCCCTATCCTTCTATAACTTCGTTATTTTAATTCAGCCTTCCTTCCAAGCTAGAAGAGTATTTGTCTATAAGGTTATTCATTTCGAACAATGGTTTAGAGATATTCAAAGCAGTTTTTTTTAAATTATCACGTTTAGGAGAAGTCCTTTTATCGGATTAAAATGAAAAACAATTCATAACAGACGCACGCGTACGAAAGGCGCATTTTGGGAAGTATGAGTAGAAGTCCGTGCCGCATAGACGACTCAAAAAAGCTCCGACGGACGAGGATCGGCGGAGATTTAAAAAATTAGTATACCTCACCATCTACACTTGATATTTTTAACATCAACATGAACTCTCTCTGTAACAATGCTAACTGTTCAAACTGCGACCATTATTAAAGATACATTTATATGGGCAATAAATACGCATATAAACACGTAGGACGCTCTCGTGTCAACATATTTCTTTCTTGTTACCGGCGATTAACCAGGCTTTGTTCGATAATACCGCGGATTCACTTTCAGGCAAGAAATGTTTTTAATAACAGTCTAGCGGTAAAGGTAGTCTTTCAATGGATCCAGGAACTAAGCACTTCTTATTCAAACACCATTACAAAATGCCATTCTTCAACTTCCCATACTTTCTGCCCCATATCATTAAATCCAAATCATGCAACGTTCTCCATTTTTCTACATACTAATTTTCCAACCTCTGTTGGCCCTTTAGCCTAAGAAACCAAGTTTCGCAGATATACAACACAATGCTCCATATTTAAGGTTACACTAAATGTTTCCTTACAGCTTTATTCAAGGCCAGTTTTCAGTTCGATGGAGAAAAGAGTAAACAGGTGTCCAAAGGCATCAACTTGACTCAAGGTAATACCATATTTTTTTACCGTGAAAATTCTCTTTCGGTTTAGCTCTTAAAAGAAAAAACTACCGATGGGATTATATAGTTCAAATGATGATTAAAACTTCCACGAAGGAGGTATTAATATTTTTCATAAATATTATTGAATGACATTTAAGTTAATATTTTAGTAATTTTGAGAACGATGGAAATTGGTTAAAGAAGCTATGGCATCCGTACTCAATGATTCATGAAACTCATAACATTTGAAATGCTTCGATACATCAAAAAACGTTCTATTTTTTATACGACCTTAACGCATATTTTAAAGTTGAAGTAGAATTTTTATCCAAAGAATGTGTGGTCACAAAAAAATTCCATTCCAATGATTTGTTACTAAGAGATATGCACGTTTTTTTAAAGCTGCTAATGAGATAATAACATGTCCTCGTTCAGCCAAGCAAACTTCGGATCGGATCCACCATTGAAATTATTTAGGCGAGCGATGCGAGTGAACGAGGAAACCGTCATATTTTCCAGAGATTCGAAAGACTCAGCGGAACGGAAAGCGGCAGCTCATTTAGCAACGCTAATTGCCATATTTCTTTCGCTACACCGATGTACAAAGAAGAAAAGATTGCAAAAACGCGGACCATGGAGGGGGGTGGGGGAATGAAATCCTTGCCCACCGACTTGTCGGCCGGATTACGGATACGACGCTAACAACTCTTAAAAGAGACGGAATGGATGGAAATCTCCCGCGAGAGGGAGCCGGGGATGAGAGCGAAGGGGGAGGTGGGGATTCATGGAGGATGGGGAGAGAGAGAGGGGGAGACTCCGCGGCGGCCACTTAAACATGCACCGCGCCCATCCTCGCACGAAGCATGCCCTAAAGAGAGCAAGGCTGGGTTAACAATGTCGCCCCCCAACCCCCCCCCCCACACACAACTCCCCCTTTCTCGGGGGAGCATTAGGATTCACTCGGCGTAGCGGAGGATGCCGCTCTGCAAGAGCTCTCGCTCACAAACACACACACCATCGCACGCACTCACATACGCGCAAACACAAACGCCGACGACGACGCCAGCCACCGCCGCCGCCACATTCCTCGATCTTGACCTTACCTTTCGCGAAATCTTACCACTTTAAACAGCGCGCAGCAGAAAACCCTTTCAGTTCCCTCCTGACTATTCAGCCTCCTTCCCGTCCCGATGTCCTTCCCTATGCTTCATTCTTCTCCTTCAACTCCACCCCACGGGTCTCCGAGCCCTTAGCCCCCATTCTCAATTCCAATTCGCGTTCGCGGATGCCCGGGAGGAAGGCGCCCGGGGTTGGCGGCTGGGTTGGCGCGTAAAAGCTCTCGCGCTACCGCCGCGATGCTATTATCGAGGATTGAGTGGCGGACGGTCGGATAGGGGAACGGAACCTAAACCGCCGGGAAGGATCGGATGAGCGCCGTGATCGCTGTCAATGTGGCACTGACTACCCACGACTGAGATCCAAATGCGATTCCCGCTGTTGGCTGATTGGTCAGCAGTAGTCTGACATAAAATCTTTCGTAACTCCTTCCATTGTCATGGTGGATGTTTTCGGAAATGCAGCGTTTATTTTTTTATGGAAAACTAAAAGGTTCTCAACTGAAGAAACCACCAAATGCGGTGAATGCATCTTAAGTTGTCCTAGGGTTATCAGTCTACTCCAATAACGTTTGCAGAGGTATTTATTTAGTTTAATTACTGGATGCACCGTGGAAAGCACTTTCAGTACAGTAATCAGATCGTCGGATGTCACAATAAACCATTAACATCAGAGCCTTTCTCATGTTTCCTCCTCGCCTCTACTTCGCCTAGTAAAATTCTATCCCTCTAAAATTATCTGCCAATCCCCACTTATTTAAATGACATTTCCGTTCACCTCTCCTGATACCTATTGCCACTACGTACCTGCGGAAGGAATGGTGTCAACACGAGAACCTATTCTCGGGCAAATGTGGTTACGACCTTGTCGGGCTCAAATCCACATTGCTCATTCAAGAAATATTTAATACAAGGTATTTTTTAAAATTAATCCTCTATTTCAAGTCGCGTCTACGCTATTATGTATAACAGATAAAAAAATAAAGAGAGCACAGTTAACAAAGAATAATCTTGGCGCGTACCAGCTTCGGGATGCTTTGAAGTGTCATCTACAGACTAAAACTTTTTTTTTCTTTCAATCTTCGCAAGATATTTTAAATAGATTCCCTTAATCACTGCAACACATTAGATGTTCTGTTAAGGTGCAGTACTGTATTGGAGCAAAAAATATAGAACAGGGGGAGATAGAAATCACAGCGCTCCCGGTATATAAGTTGCCCAAGGAGTTTAAAGAGCGATAAGAAACGGGAGGTCATTTGGTTCACACGAGTGGACATTAATAAGGTCAATATACAACTTAGTGTCAAAATGTAACCAAGTTCCAGTTCAACACCGCAGCTAGGGGTACCTCCGTACTCCACTTCTCACGAGGGCACCCGTGGCTTCCGCCTGAGCCGTCCTACCTCAGCTCTTTGGCCCTGGATAGGAAACGCACCCCGCCGGGTGAGGAACACAGAGCCTGCTGGAGAGGACGGGTGGAGTGTGGAGAAGAGAGGTGAGCGAGAGGAAGGAGGCGGATCGGGAGAAAGCCTAAGTGCGCAATTGATTTTCATAGAGACAAGGAGGAAACGAGGAGGGGGGAGGCGACATAAATTGGTCTCAAACGCCAGTTATTTATCTCTCATTCGTTCGTTTTGCTTCCCTACTGGTATAGGATATATCCCTTTACCTCCCTTTACTCTTCTTCTCAGTCTTCCCTTACTTAACCCCTACCTTTCTTTGCCTTTCCTCTTATTTTCCTCGGGGAAATAAGTCGTAAGTACATCTGTGCCAGCGGTCCGATAGAGAATATCCGCGACGGCACAGACGCACACACAGTCAATTCTCTCCCACACCCTCCCTTTCAAGCAGTAACAACCATTTAGGCAGCTCTAAGAATGGTCATAAAGTTGGAGGGGTAGGATTCTAAAGAAAGGACTTACACGGGGAGCAAGGCTCTTGCAGTTGTTAGCTTTTAACGCTAAAGGAACGTGTAAATTAGAAAATCTCTTTTCCCTTGTCCGAGGAGTTAAGAGAATAAGATTACGAGACGAGATGTTAGCAGAGGCTGTAGTTTGGAAAGGGAGGTTGGGAGGATGACGGGGTGAGGGGGAAGCATTTTCGCTTTGAAAGCGAAGCATTACTGTCATCATGATAGTTCGCTAATTGTTGGCGAGCGATCGCAAGTCACACGGAGTGGCTAGAAAGAGAACCATGCCATTTGAGTGCCGATGCAACGGCAGTCATTCGCCTTTCACCAGCTGCAAAAGATGAACGAAAGCGATAATTTATCTGCTAAAAGCAGCGTTATCACCAACGAAAATTGGCATTAGCCTTCTCGTGTTACTATGTCCTTGGAAATGAAATTAACGAAACTCTGTAAATGGCCAGAGCGAGAGTCACACAGAATTTGACAACAACTGTGAATGAAACGTGGACTCCAGCCCGAGCTATCGTCCAACTTCGAGAGAAAATCGAAGCATTGGTATTATGGGTAGGGACCAGAAACCTTTTAAAACTAAAACCATGGATACATTTTTAGCTACGGCAGGAAGGAAGAGCATGCACGCCGGAAAGGTAAAAGGTAGGGACGGAAGGCACCAAAATACAACAAAAGGCGACCAGTGAGTAAACACGCCCAAAGTAGAGAGGCAGCCTGAAGGAGACAGCAAAGCTAGTAAGTTAATGAGGAATAAGAGCACGTCCTGGATAGCCACGGCGTAAACATTTGCTTAGGCCCCTGCCAGACGCGGAAGACCTTATTTTGAAGAACCTACAAGGGAAAATTTGTACGGGTAACACTTAAGCAAGCACCATGAACATCCGCTGCTTTCAAACTACTTTTAGGATCCCCTTCGAGTATTTACATTAAGGCATTTTAAAAAGATTCTACGCCTTCTGTCCGACTTGGTAAAGCTTCACTTTTTGTGGACTGAGATGATGGTACCTTATTAATGCTTTCTGTTTTCAAAAAAAAAAAAGATATTATATCAACCCTGGGCGTATATATCGGCGCTAAACCAGTTTGATTTTCTGTGAAATATATTATGTTTGAATAAGATGAAACACTGAGATAAACTAATTTAGGCACATATGTATGAGACAGCAAAAAAGAAAGAACAAATAACACCTTTTGCATAAAATTATTTTGAATCAAAAAAACTGAATACGGGAAACTTACGACACAAACACCTTAAAGTAATTTCTGACCTTAAAGATGACTGCATAGTTAAATGCGTCCACATAATATATCCTCAAGTTGCCCGGGACGGAATAGACACGGCGAAAAACTACTCCCTAGGACTGAGAGGACTTATTTTCGATATTTATTTTTGGCACAAAAACTGTAAATGACATAGGAAAACGAATGTAATAATTAAACCCTAATGGCTACTTCGACCGATAACTTTCACCGGTATAACTCTTATGCCCTGTCGGCAATAACCCTCAAACCGTATATCAGACCGAATTTCAACCACAATTATTTTCCGGGAGAGACCTGAACACCAGGAGGAAATGAGAGCCATTTCCATCCACCACGGACGGGAAACGGATTCGGTGAACAAGGCGGAGAAGTATCGCTTCTCACGATAGCATATTGCAAAAACAACGCCGCACCCTCCACCCTTCCACCCCCACCCCACCCCACCCTAAGTTAAGACGCAGCACTCAAGATCTTAAACTCAAGATTAACGAAGCTCTTAAGAGAGGTAGTGGAATAAGTTTGAGACGTCACCCTTTTGCAAAGGGTGTGTATGCCTCGAACGCGCAATATATGACAAACAGAACAGCTGTGGGGCTTAAATGAGGCGGAAGGGAGGAGAAAACAGTAGACATTCTGGGAAGGAAGTCTGGCGGGGAGGAAAAAAGGAAAAGTATACACGCCCCTGGAAAGAGACCGAGTTACTATAAACGATTCGAATAGAATATGGAGGCCTGGGAGAGACGAACGAAGTAAACGAACACCTTTGCCCGTCCTGCTCATGAGAGGTCATACGAAATGCCTGCCTCTCGTGCGGTCTCCTTGTCAGGCCAGTGCATATATCTGCGGACCCAGGAGAGAGGGAACCGGCGCGAGGCTGGTAGCGGGTGGGTGGGGGGAGAAGTCGACGTGGCATGGGGTTGAAGATGGAGTCGGAGAAAGACGGCGGAGTCCTCCTCACCCACCGGTCCGGAAGCGCCAAACATATCGCCACAATTTCCCTCCCTCACTTCCCAGTGCCAAAAAATCGCTGCACCCTCTCACGTTACCTTCACCGCATTCCCCCGCATAACCCGGTCTCCCCTTCCCCTCCCCGCTAACCCTCGAGACCCGTGGCAATTACGGACGGCTCGTTCCCCCTCACTCCACTTTCACACCCCACCGGCGTCCGAACACACACGTCTCCCCCGACCCCGACCGAGAACGGAATAAAATTAAGTGGGATCGAGAAAATAAAAATCTCCCACCTCGAGACCACTCCTTCACATCCCTCCACCCTAAAACGCCAAGGCAATCGAAAAAGAATGACTCCCGGTGCCCATTTGCACCGCCGAACCCCTACGCCATTTCTCGCCAACTCTTCGACTTCCTCCTCCTTCTCTCAGCCTCCCACCCTCCCCCCCATCTTTCCAAAACGAAACGGACCCCACCCCACTCGCTCGCACGATAGCCTCGAATAAAATTTCGCGAAAACTGGAGCCAGGGGAGATGAGGTGGAAATCCATTTCACCCGTCCCACCGTCCCGATGCGAAGCCTTCCACCGTCCAGTGATCTAGGGATGTTAACGCGCGGGGCGATTCACCACCCTCAACCTCCCCGCGCTTCCCGCCAAAGGTCACAGGACGAAACTGCAACCGGGTCGGAAGTGGGTTTTGCGTTCACCCAACCCATTGCAAAATTAAGAACTGCCTCCTCTTCTCTTAGCGCCCGGCCAGCCACCGACGTACATTTCGCCATCCCATCCCTATTCGCCGAATCCAAGTGCTTCTTTTCCCGAACGACACCCATGGGGAAGACAAATAATTACAAACACTCACGCGACGCATTTTAATACAGTCATATATCTTTATTTACATTGTAATACTTCTTTTCGATACTAATTTATACTACGAATGATGGACTTAAAAATGGTCAATTTAGGCATAATGCCTTTACCGAAGAGCGCTCACTTCTATATGTTATTCAAAATGTAAAATACATGACTCATTTCTTTTAACTGGCTGGTATGACTCTAATTTTAAATTAGGGTCATACCAGCCAGTGGAATATCGTTTGAGGTAGCCGGCATTATTATTATTGGTATCCAGCCGTTTAAGATGGGTTTTGGATGGACGCAAGACTCAACAAAGATGCATTTCTCTGCCCATTCTAACAAAACACGACCATGACATCCGAGACTACAACAAACCCCTCTCCAATTCCACGTACTTCATTCCTCCTTTCATTCTGCTTACCATGGCAATCCTACTCATACCCCTTTATACTACCCTTCTAATTCATTCTTCAACATCCCATCGCCAATCAAAATGCTCTACATCTATCTTTCCTGCTTCCTTTGGATTTCCGCCAAAAACCCCCTCTCCTTCCCGCCATGCCTTGTACTTCCTCGTGTGTTTTCCAATCTTTTCATTTCATCTTTTCCATCACTCTCCAAAATTACATTTCAAAAGCCTTAAATGAACACATATCACACTCCATAACAAAGTTAACTCCGTATTAAAATCACTAAATCCGGGTCTTGGATGGTTCATGTTTGCACGATAAATCGAAACAATCATGACGATAACTCTAAAGACACACTAAACAACGAAAATCAATAAGCATCTATTTATCAACATATTAAGGAGATGCATCGACACCCCTAGCTGCAAGCGGGCCAGACTGAGGCGTGAAGATACTCCGCCATACCCGCACATGTTGGGTCTGGACAGACGGCATGCGGGAGGGAAATGGTAGGAAGGTTAGCACGGGCCGAGAGCCGGGAAAAGTACGTGGGTGGGAGGCGACAGAGGGAGACAGGACGAGAGAGGCGGAGGGAGACGAGGGAGGACGGAGCACAGGGGAAGGGAGATTGAGGAGACAATAAACACGAGGACCACAGAAAAGACTGGACGGGGGTACTCCATAAACCAGGAGACAGAAATTCCAAATACATTCGGGGCTACTTTGCATTTTCGGGTCTCCATGCTGAGCCCATCGCCCTTGCGTCCGCCCGCCTATTCTTTTTAACTTGAAAAGGCCTTTCACGGTGACGTAAATTTCTCCTCTTAGCTCTTATGATGGCATCGATCGAAGAGTTGGGACGGAAAAAGTTTCACTTGCCATAATACAGTCAAGTTGCGACGAGGCTAAAATAAACTGAATCTTAAAAGGTTGAATGAATGGTGGCATCAAAATGCAGTTCCTTTATTTTACTTTTGATTCTCTGAATCTTTTGAGGTATTAACGGACGTGGTCTGGAGCGATAAAACAAGGTTATGGACCAATTCTAATTTTGATATCTTTGTACAAAGATATTTTATGAGATGCCAATGGGCGATAAAAATCCGCCCAGAACATGAGATGAAAAAAATGAATCGATATTTGAACTAGAGGGGAACGACTAAATTACCGTATGATCCTCAGGTAAAGTTCTTAAAAATAAATCCCTATCACAAAGTAGCGGGTACCCAAGGGAAAATGCACTTTATCGTTCAATGTGAGCGTAATTGACAAGTTTTCCTTATCGTGTTTTTTAATCCTCTCTTATACCATCGGATTTTTCATTTTAAGCTGTTGAATATTCCCGGTAGGAGGGAGGTGGAGATAACTCGAGGGGAGTAAGATAACATCAACAAAGGCAAAGGGAGAGAAATGGTAGCCAAAGATATGGGGAAAACAAAGGCTGGTGGCTGTGACAATAGACGATTTTAGGAGGGGGGTGAGAGAATGAACATAGAAGCAAGAGTGGAATACGCAAAAAGGAGATATACGAGTTAGAAAGAGGATAAGAGGGTACTGACGGATTAAATGATTGCTGTGTACCGAGAGGTGAAAAGAAGAGAAAAGGAACGGAATAAATCTAGTGAACTTAATAGAGGAGCTTCACGTTGAAGATGATTAATGTTTTAGACAGAAATTGTCCTACACTTATTAATTCAATACTGTTTTATGCTCGGTGGAATATCAAGGAATATCGGCATCCAATGAAGACTAGATAAAAGAAAAAAAACATGCCAAATGTTCACATTTTATTCCCATGAAAATCGTATAGTTACCCGAGTTTGGCATGCAATATTTATATCGCTATGGAATGGATCAATTATTATGGAATTAAAGTACTTATGTTTTTATTTATATTTGAGGACTTACGTTTGTATTGCTACTAAGAATTTTTACATAATATAACTATAATCATTATGATAGACTCTATAACAAAACGAACGTCCCGCCGATACACAGCATACAAAACCCCTTACAATCTTCAGAATTGAGAGGTTTTACATTCTACAAATGAATGAATGATTTCAAATATTTTAAGCTGAAACTAGCATTTAAAGTAACTGATGAATTCTTAATATTTGGAAAATGTCATGATACTTTCAAATTCTAAAATTCTCCATCCTTCGTCAATTATTGATTGATAAGTAGCGCAATTTCAACGCTGCCATCTGATGAAATCCTGCTCCAAGAATAATAGATAAAGCAGGCCTCTAAATTACATGTCATTTTCAATGGAAAGCTGTGAAATATGGGAGGTGGATATAAAAAAAAATTCGTTCGGTTGCCAATACGCTAGACAGTACAGCACGCTAGATGCTTAAATGTCCAGAAGAGTAGCTAAATGTAGAAAGACAAACGATTTGAAAAAAATTCAAAAGGGTTTATTGGACCAAGTAGAAATTGATTCCCCATGTTTTTTTTACCTAGGCGGACGTTATCGAGACATAATATCTCCAACTGGGGCACCTCGAATTTTTTCACGGACATAAAGTTGGTATTTGATTGGCTAGGGTATGTAACGTACAGAGGAAGTGAAGGTGTGGGAGGTATCGGGTAATTATTCACGGGGAGGGAAGTCCAACTGCCGCAGACGGGATTTTATTTCGCTACGGGGACGTTAGGGGAAGGCAGGAGGGGAAGTCCCTCGGGTGGGCTTTGAGAGTTTTCGGAGCGGACGGATGGATATCTTCGCTGCCATGTTCAGAGGGAGAGAGAAGAACGGCGAGGGTGACAGTAAGAGAAAGAAGGGAAGGGAAATAATGGAGAGTCTTTTGGGCGGGAAAAAAGAACGTGGGGAGAATAATTTTCCGAGGATTTGTCTGGCTGAGATTTCGATTGGGAGGAATAAAGGAGGAAGTCGGCAGGGATAGGGGCCAGATAATGGCGTGGAATGGGTCGGGCATGGGAGGGACGGAATGACAGCGGGCGAAGAAATAAAGGGAAAAACCTTCGACGAAAGACAAAAAAAAGGGGTGGCCCCCCACTTTTCTCGCAATACGCCTTGATCCAAATCGAGGGTGTCACACACTGAATCACGCCACGCCACCCCTTCCCTACTCCCCTACGCCTGTCCCGAAGGAAAGCGAAAGGAGAGTCGATGGTGGTAGTAAAAGGGAAGAAAGGGGAAGGAAGGAAAGGGAGTGTGGTTGTCTCACTGCTTCCCCACCTTGCCGCCACGACAACACCGAAACGGAGAAAAAACTCCTCCAATCTTTATTTCCACCACGGTCCGATTAAAAAACACGCAAAACGACCTATTTATCGCCCAGTGAGAGGGCGAAAGATGGAGGGAGGGAGAGGGGGAGAGGGAGGGAGAGAAAGGAAGAGAGAACGAAGGGCAAACACGGAGACGGAGGGAGGGAGCCGACCCAAACCCCCTCCCTCACCTATCTTGCAAAAAAGGGAAGTCGCAATTTTTTTCTCTTCCCCGCAAGCACTGCCAACCACCTCCCACCCCTTACCCTAAAGAATCACCATCAGGTGTTTCCGGCAAGGGTCGAACCCGGTCTTATATCAGACCCGGAAAGCTAATAAGCGAGTCTCTCAAAAGATATGGCATGGGGTGGCGGTGGAAGGAAAAAGGAGGCGAGCGGGGCATGGAGGTAGGGTGATAGCCGTCGGGGAAGGGGACGGACTGGTGGGCCGGGGGAGTGTGGGAGGATGACGGGGACAGGAGGATGGGAGGCCAAGAAATAATGGGAATGCGGGGAAGGAAGAAAGATGAGGAGAGGAGAAGGGGAATGAGAGGAAGAACCAGAGGCGGAGGCAAGAAAGAGAAAGGGCAAGAGAAAGAAGAGGAGGGAGACTGTCAACTAACTAACCGCCCCTTCCCCGCACTCCGCCCTTCCACCTGCTGCTGCTGCTCCTGCTCACCGCCAAGAGTCCGGCCCATAAACCAGGCTCGGTTAAACCCCCCCCCCCTATACCCACACCACCCCAGCCCTCCCTTTTCCCCATCGCCCCTACCGTGCCACCACCGTCTCTTTTATGTGTGCAACCTCCTCCCTCTCGTCCCGCTGTCCCCCACACACACTCGCCCCCTCCCCCCTCAAACCATATCCTCTCCCTCTCTCCTCGTGTCTACACAGGCAACACCATTCCTTCCCTCCCACACACATCCCTCCATCCCTCTCTTCCTCCAGCCTGAACTCCAGGAATCATCGCAATGACAATTGCACTCCCATCGTCAAACGGGTGCGGGGCTGGTTTCTCCTCCTTCTCAGGAGGGAAGCAAGCGATCCACTGGCCATTCGACGAGTGAACACGCGCGACACGATTTTTTTTCTTTCTCCCCTCCCCTCTGCCCATCGGCGTCCGCAATTCCCGATTCCGTTCCTGCGATGCACTCGCGCGCCGCGCCTCTTGATAATTGGCGTGGGATCTCATACACGCGAAGGTTTCCAGTTTTCCCTCCTAGCTTTTATTCCTCGAGTCTCGTCCATTTCTCCCTCCCCCCCGAACGATTATTCACGCTTTCGTTTACGCACGCCCGTCCGCGATCGCGTTTATGCGTCCAATGCTGAAATGGAATATCTCCTCAACCATTCTTATTGCCCGACTGGCTAGGAGACGTAAAGGAAAATCACTCTAAAAAAAGATTTCCGTGCTTTAGGAATTTAATTCAGGATTTGAGGATGCTCGGATCATACAATTGATTCCGCGGAATGTCAATTTAAATAGATTGGGAGGATCGCTTGTACTTTCATGTTAAAATATAAACACTATTAACCCACAAAAAGTATCAAATATATACCAATGCGAGGAAAACCGCAGTGTAATATATCATTTCACTTGAACGGTGTTTTTACCCGGTTCTTCCAATTTCTGGCTTGGCATGCAAACTATCTAGTCACAACGTGTTTGTATGGATCCGAGTCTATTTAAATATTTCTTCACATCAGGTTTCTACAAACCTTAAGGAGCGCTTACATAAGCAAACACTTTTAATTTTAGATTCTGATCCTCGTCCAATACACTTGCACGAATATATGCCACGCATTCGGGATATAAACCTTTGCCAGAGTGAGATACAAAAGTCCCTTTTAGCTGGCACATGGATTTGTATCATGTATGCACGTTTTGTAACAAGCATAGCACCTACGTTCGACTACTGAGCCTAGAGGAGTACAAAATAAACCCCGGAATAGTAGTGTCACCGTGTGTTCCTAAAAAACTGAGTTCAGCCATTATAAATATTTGTGTATGTGTGTGTGTGCGGGTCGCAGTAGTTAGTCCACGTAGAGCGTTGGACTACTGACCGGAGGGCCCGGGTCCGATTCCCGGGTAAACTTCTCTGGGGACCCTCAGCTCCATCCAAGCTGTGTGATTTTTCGGGTACCAGATCATCCATGGAAACCATAACCGGCACAGGGAAAGGAAATGGCCTACCTACCTTGATGTGTGAATTTCACACGCCGTATACGGCTTATTACTGGGTGAACTTCACCATCACCAACCAAACCGATCTTCGGGTTAATTACTATGCTTATAGTTTATTTATATAAAAAATATCTATCTTTCTCTTTAAATTGAACCATAAGAGTTACGATAGGAGGAAGCTCCAAACAATGTATATTTCATATGTTTTTGCAAAAAATTAGTTCTGCTTAAAAGATTGTACACGTGCTAGATGATGCCATGGGCTTCAACTCAGACCCAATCATTCAAATCAATGTACGTCAGGAAAATATGAATAAAACGAAGGGGGAAAAATACCAAATGATGTACCTTAATATGTACCAAATAATATACCTCCATGTGAATCAGCTTTTTGTACGCTTAAAATAAAAGCACGATAGTTGTCAAGACTACACGCCAAAATTATTCCAAAGGTGAAATAACAAAACATTATGCAGTTTATCACCTTTGTATTTACAAGGAAGAAAGAATTATTCTCACCAGAAAAATAAATCGCATATACGCTGTTTAGACTCGGCTACTGCAAATTCGTGCGTAAGTAGTTGGCATGCGGGAAAATTGCACCTGGACGCTAAATTTAGATGCGGTTAAGGGAAGGGGAGGGTAGGCCCAGCTGTCTATTAAGGGAAAGGAATCCCGTAGTTGCGTGCCATACCAATCGACACCCAGAGGGTTGACAGGTGCAACCCACCTTGGTAGAAATTTGAACCTGGGGCAGAAGGCAGAGAACCTTTGAGGGAACACAAGCTTCATCTCACGACAAGATTTCTTTAAAAATGTTTTGATTGTAATTTTTTGAAGAAACCAAGTAATACAGCTAACAAAGCATTGAAAAAATTCTAATCTATTAGAGGTAGTATACATGTATACTTAAAGCCTTGACACGGTGTCTATCAAATACTCCAAAAAAAACTCTAGTTGAAACCATACCTTCTAAACAAATTCATTTTTTCCGTAATGCTTTCAATAACATGCAAACTAAGGCTACAGTATATTGCATGTATAAAATTTCTGCGCCACAAATGAGACTAAATATTTACAAAAACCCCTCCAGCAAATTTCGAAGATGTATTCATGTTTACGGTAGAGGCAGGTGCATAATTGAAGTGAAGTCATATTTTAGAGTAAAAATGCGATATTTTTTTACCACTATTCATTTAAAAATACATTGGAATGCATTGATACTGAATCACAATTAACGCTAATACACAAGATCGACCTTTCCATCAGTTAAAAAATGGCTTCAGAATTTCAACAAATTGAAAGTAATAAAATTTTATCGATTAATCCCAAACCAGAATCAGAAGAATTATGAAAATTTTGGGCATGATTCTAGGATACAGGAAAATGACAACCTAGCAGCATAATCATTAAATAGTCTCAGCAAAGGATAACTATGCGCACATTATTCTAATGGGACAACAATTAAAATTAAAGATTGAAAAAAAAACACAATAGACATATTATCGAAGCCGAATTTACACATATCCAGGAATTATATAAATCATACGCTCTTACGAACAATTTGAGATACTTTTTAAGAATTGTAGAGATTTATTTTAAAAATGACATGTTTTAGTAATCTGCTAGTAATTCTTAAATTCATAATATACAATAGATCATAAGATTACTGATTTTTCTTTATCCATTAAATGCACTGGCCTGGAGCCAATCAGGACCTTAAGCCAGCTTGCGATTCGCGTGGGTTTCGCCCCAATCTGAATCTGAATGTTGCAATTCGAAAACATCCACTTTACCAGAGAACACCTACAAATTCACCCGGGATACATATTGTACCCAAAAAAAAATTATATCAGAAATAAGGCGCAGCCTTTCGGCCAGAATGTACTACATAAAATTTCAATATGTAAAAAAAATAACGGGATATTTACACAGAGTCGTTTGGATATAAAACACCGACAAACCATAACAAATAAGTACTTCAAATCAAATAAAAAATAAATATAAACATCTCTGTAACAGAGAAAAACATTGTACCTTCGATCAATATGACTAAAAAGCTAAGAGTTATAAATTTTAAGTACTGGTGCGTAAAAACGGACTTTTGCCTGAATAATCAGAACATTTTAGTAAAAGATAAGGAACATTTTTAATATTTAACGCTTTAACAAAAATAAATTCGATATGAGACACATGTCATTACCTTTGATTGCCTTCGGACCTACAAAGCTAACATAACGTTTGACAATATTTCTTTACTTGAGACTCATGATTCGTACTTGGTCTGCCTCCACATTTCCTACTTTCCATGGCCCATTACGGTAATAATTAAAACTTCTATGTCTTGCATTTGAATATACATAGCACCCTGTAAGCATTGAGTTTCAGTGAGTTTCTCTCTTACGCTTGCCCTTAACTTTCACGGGCTTGAAGCGGTTCATTATTTACTCAGTCCACACGTTACATTTTCATTGTTCTTCATTAGCACCACATTTCCATCGTTCCCAGTGTAATTTCAGGCGAGAGTCGTCAAGAAAACTATGCGAAAATTGTCACATTGTTTACATCACTTTTTGGAACTCCTGGGTGCATGATTACATTTCTTTAAAATTCTCTAGGCGCTTCTCCATATGTATACAAGATATCATGTACTAGTATGCGAGAGTTTTGTTCAAAATTTAAGTCTCCTAAGTTATTATTGATCCCTATGGTAATTCGTCGACTCCTTGTGTCTTTTAGTCTTTAGTTCCACCATAGCCCAAAAGCATTGAGTCTCCTTTTCCTTCATTCTCAACAACATTTCTTAGCATTATTGCATGTTTTTCTTCTAAGCCATACAGATTTTTCGACCACTCTTTTCATTTAATATCACTTTTAAATTCAAAAGCACTAAAGAATTTTTCCGAGCCATTTAAGTAATTTTTCACGGTTTTGTTCACGGTTTTTCACTTTTTCTTTCTCAGGGCAACGGAAAAATTGAAGCACGCAAATTGTTTTCGCCCTTTTGATACCTTATTTCTTGGGTCATCAGTTTCTTTCTTTTAGGGTAGTTAATTAATCTGTTATCCATTGTGTCCTACTGCATACATCATCATCATTTCCAGCTCCCAATTCTTCACTCTTCTCAATTCTTCTATCCATTTTACTACGCTGTAATACTGTAATCCCTCTCCCGGAGAACACAAATGACCTCGTTTTGGTTAACTCCAATATTTCTGTCTGCCATTGGTCCTTCTATGTTCACATTAACGTCATCAAATTAACACGATTCTACCAGTCGCGTCAACAGATGTTAACTATAGATATACCTATACCCGATAACAATTGATGTTCTCTATTTGATCACTAAAACTCTGCAATAAAAGAATAGTGTCAATTTAGAACCTTATGATACTCCCACTGACATTGCACACGAGAATCTCTTTCGTGAATGAGGTCGTTGTCCGCAATTAATTCGCATTATTCTCCGAACTGGAAGCCTCTTTATCCTCTTAACTTATTATTTTCCTAATCTGTGTCTTCATTCTGTTATTTTTTCTCAGCATATCCTTTGAATCAATGAGTGGTATATAACAAATGCCCCACCAATAAACAGATTTACAGGTTGAGAAATACGACTTTTCGCGTTAACACTAATCCCATGATAGCTTGATTACTTCCAGATATTAAAGACACCATACATTTAATTTGATAAGATTTTTTTAAAAAGTTTCGATAATCACGGTTCAATATCAGAAAATTAAAATACAAATAAGCTCGCATTTAAGTGGATGATTGTTACGCAAAGAAGATGATCAAATTCATTTTTTATTTAAGTCACCCTATTATTTAAGAACAAAGGAAACATACGTATTAGGGGCCTCGGGTGAACTGTTAAGTAGCAGTAGAAATTCACCACACCCGCAAATTGCCACAAGGACAATGGATACGGGCTCTGAAGACAAGAACAAAATAAGGACTGTTGGCAAAGGAACTTAATTATAAAATGATAATTCAAAAAAACCAATATCCAATAAAACAATAAATAAAGCCGTACGATGTCATGAAATATTAACCAAAGAAAAGTTTTGAAGGCGAGTTTAATATCGTTTATATACAGTTATGCAATGTAATACGGTACAGAAAATATTTCACTTCATTGATATTTACAAAGTATACCCATTTACCTGCATGAGCCGTGAATGATGTTCAAGCTATCGACTTTGACAGGAAAAAGCCTGCGAAACGTTCATCTTGAAAAATTGAAGAACGTGGTACAAGTCCCGAACGCCATTATATTACCGGCTCATTAATAAGATTTCCATTTTCCATCAAGGTTGAATCTCTGTACACTGCAAACTAGTTTCAATCAATAATAAATATTGAGTGGTAACGACCGCAACTTCAATCACGATTTAAAATTAATGACATCTTAGACTGACTTGCTTTTCCTCTTTCCTTCGCATTTGCCTAACATTCCCCCTCCCATCATGCCTTTCAAAATTCCAAAAACGTGTGTCTAATTATGATTAATTAACGGGAGTACATAGAGCAAATTTTGAGGAGAGTAAAATGAAGTTAAGAATATTATTATTAATATTTTTTAAACATTTATCATGTATTGAATCAGGTAAAGCTATCGACAGAGTGGACAACACTACCATTCCATAAATTCGTCGAAAATTTGCGTGAATTAAAAAGTAATACAAAAGTCCTGGAGCATATGCGATAGCTTATAAATAGCTCGTATAAGTATAGCTTATTAGTTTTTTTACGAAGGAATAACGTTTAAATACGTAGAAATAACGTTCTTTCTTGGAAGATGCCTTATTATTATTATTCTAATCACCGACAGCATAGTTTTAAATACAATTTTACGAAGAACGATACATGTTTACAAAATTACATATATTTTTAGATAAGTACTTCCTAAATTAATAACAATTACAAGATAATAGTAATTTTGGCACTCCCACTGAATATTCTATCAAATGGGTCACAGTTCGTGTATTATTTGCTATTACACTAAGCCACAAAGAAAGATCAAGGCAAGAAGGTAAAACAAATTTCCCATTTAATATATTTTTGAGGGACAAATACATCGTTCGAATAGTTGCGAGTGGCTCGTTCACAGAAAGAGGTGGCGGAAGTTGTTTTTAATTACGGAGAACTAATAAGCACCAATGCCATCCTTTGCAACCACACGTTAGGAGAATATAACAAATAAGACCGTTTTGAAAACGCCTCCTACATGATACAATGCATGCTAATTATATCTCCTGCACACTCGCTGCACGTGTGGCATCTAAGAAAAACGCCAGGGGAAATTCTGACTCACAAAGCGAGAGCGCAGAGCTCCACGAGAGCCAAGAGTTTTCTTCGGCTTTAAATCCGGCTTAAAACTACTGTACGCACTGTCGTGCCTCCCCTTCGCGCCTAGGCCCCCGCCGCAAAATGAAGAGCGAAGCGATAAACCGAGCCGAGGAAAGAAAAAAAACATCACGGGGCGTATCGACCACCCATATTTGGCGTTGAGGGCAATAAACGGTGATGAATATTTCAGATCTCTTTCTTCCTTTCTTCCTACTCGCCTCCCCTCCCGTCCACCCTTCAAGACCACAGAAGAGGTTCCCCGGCTCGTCTTCAATCGAAGGGGGTAGGAACCGGAATCTATGCGGAGCGGGCCTTATGCAACGTCGAGCCCTTGGAAGGAACGAAGAGGGGCTCGTTCCAAGGCGGCCGCTTAGCTATAAGTTGTTTCGGGTTAAAAATAAAATGCGACGACACCTTTATTTATTGGGCATTTGGTTTTTATTTTTAAGGGTTACAGGTTTCATTTTGCGTACATAGCTCAGGGGGGCAAACTTGGCATCCTTGATTCAATGGGTGCCGATATTCTACCCAACCGGGGAAGCGCACTACCTACCTACACTCACTGGAGAATCTGACTCGTTCCGAATGGCGACGCAAAAGATATTTCCCTGTTTTTTTAAGGGACGACGTGGCGAGATGATCGGCTCTCGGCATCGGCTGCCTCCCCCTGTGCGATTGATACAGTAAGAAGCTGGCAGCGCATAATAATAACAATAAAAAGAAAGAACCATTCAAGTACTTGGGGAGTTAAGAGGGGATTTCTCCGCCGCGCAGGTATGGAAATTAAGCGGTCGGGGAGTGTGTGGATGGACAGAGGAGGAAACGGAGAGATGGGGAAAGGAGTTGGAGGCGCGGGGAGCGATGGACTTGGTGTTGAGGGAGGGGGAGAGGGGAGAGGCAACGAGGGCCAGGATGGGAGTTAATGAAAAAAGCACAGACGAACGAAAGACCCCGGAGGTTGGTCTCGGGTCAAACACCATCCGAGCGACGGGAGGAAATAAATCAGCCGAAAAATAAACAGCTGAAAACTTCGATTAAATAAGCACAAAGGCAGGGTTTCCGGATTTGAGTTAGTTATGAAAGCGATAACCTTCGTAAGACGACAGTAACCGTGGTGTATACGAGGCAGGGGACGACGTCGGAAATCATTTTACCCCGCTCTCCTACCCTGACCATCACAAGAGGTAGAAAATCTGGTAATATACGGTTGTATGACTGACTGCTTAACAAACGGTGATACCGTTCACACGACCGTGAGCGCCAAGGAATTTCGTTTAATACAACGAGCACGACGCTCCTCGGGTGTTGGATATTTATTTTTTTTACGTGATTGGGGAAGGACTAGGAATAGGGAAAATACGAGCATGCCGGGGCTCATGCTTTGAGAGAACGGCAGCACGGGGGGAAAGTGCCGCGACGTGGAGGCGTCCGAATTGATGGGTACTGGTGAGATCATTTGTCAGGAGGGTGAATGGAAATCACCCAATCCTCTATCAAAGCCTCAACTGAATAATAATACGCATTTTAAAATCCTAACGTAGCACCGAGGAGTCCAAGTTCCCTTCGAGCTACAAAATAAGTCGAGACGATAAAGGTGAAATGTTTTCAAAACATTTCAGAGGGGTTTAGTGGGTCTTCAAAAGGGAATTGGATCCCGAGAAACGCATACGTAGAAATCACTTTTACAACTTCTATCTCACGGTGAAAAGATAATATCTACACCTGGACTAAAACGGTTAGTTGGGGGTCAATGTACGGTTTCACTCGGAACGAGTAATTTTTAAGTTTTCGTAACAGTGTTGGAGTACTTTATCAATGACTTCGTTTTGAATTTCGGAACAACGAAGTCTAAGAATGTGGAAATAAAATATAGCTTTTCAGTATTCGAATTAAATATAATCACAATGTTGTATTTTATTATTTTTATACGGCGCGAAAGTTTGCGAGGAATGTATCCTTTTAAGTTTTAAACATGAACCTAAATGACCACGATAATTCACTCGGAGACCGCCAAAGTTTTACAGTTCCCGGAAAGAGAAAATCTCGCGTGGACATACTTACGAGCATTCACATACATTTTCATGACTTAAGACTTATAAAAACGCTACAGTAGTTGGCAAACTCTTCTTCATACCCTTGTACAAATGGTCTTCTTTTTCACCATTCGCTCACTAGTAACTGTCAAGAGCAACTTCGAACCGTCTCACGCGTGGCCAGCGGCGCAATGGTTGCAAGATGTGCAATGTTGAGTATCGACCAAAGCAGGAAAACGGAATTTTACGGATCCATCTCATAATACTCAATCCTAAAGCGTAATTACGATGGCAAGCTGCACTATACTTTATTTTAATTGAACCTACAAAAGAAATGCCGACTATTTTGAATCCTAAACACACACGATTGGCTTTTAAATACTAACATAAGTACTATTAAATTACAACGACAGATGGGTGCACACGTCTACTTTCATTTTAATGAGTCGACTGGGCGCTAAAGAAACCTCTATCTGAATGAATCACTCGATCTTTGGATGGCAGATCGATGAACTCCGAGAAGAAGTCTGCATCATTAAAGTTGAGCACCATCAAATTAGTATGCCAAGCGATAACTCTAATTATTTCGGCAACTTGCTTGTCTCGAAGCCCATACAACGACATGCAGACGAGGAGACCGAGTTCGAAAAATAAACAAGGTACCGTAACCATGGTAGAAATTCGAGATGATGACTAAATCTTAGAACACAGTAATCAATGTCCACGACAACACCCACAACCATAACCCTTTAATCAAAACGAGAAATCAAGCAATTCGGACCCCGAAAAGAACAGGTTTTCTACGTACACAAAATTCACTGCTACTTTATAGGATGTCATTATCTTATTGCCAAAAAAACTGTTTAAGAACAAGAAAAAATGTGTCCACGTACACACACGGACGCAGACGATCTGCGGGGCACATTTTTTGAGTTCTGACTTGTGTAAACATCCTTTTTGTGAGCTGTCTTTCGGCACCCGAACCGAGAAAAGAACCGGGGAGCGTGTGGTCAGGTTGCTTTTCATTTGAATGGAAGAGGCACATATCATAAGCCGTAAATCTCTTGGCAAGGTCCACCACGAACGAACCTTTGAGCGGGAGGGGAACTAGAAAGAGAGAGAGAGAGAGAGAGAAGTGGGGGGGGGGAGACTGAGAGCCGGAAAAGGGTGAAAGGGAAGGAGGGAGGTGGAGGAGAGGAAGAGAGAGAGGTCCCTGAATATCTCTCGCAGAGACCTGCGGTCCACTCTCTCGGCTCGCCGTGCGGCTTGAGTTCTTACGGAGCCGGAGGAAGAAAATACGGATGGCTCTCCTCCTTGCGTGGGTGCTTACGAGACAGGGAGGAATTAAGTCGGAGGACTTTCGGCTCGAGAGAGGAGGCGTGCGAGGGAAGGAGGAACAAGGGGGTGGGGCAAACGGACGAGAAAAAAAATAAAGGACTTGCGGGAGGGGAGGAGGTCTTTTCTAAGTCTCTCGAAGGATGGAGGGGGCAAAAACAGTGGGAACGAGGTTCGCGAGATCGCTCAGGGTGGCACTTTTGACGCTCTTTAATATCTTCTCCGCCCCACAGATAACCTGCGCGCAAAGTGGCAGGAATACGGCCGGGCCGGGAGGTGCGGCGCGTTGGCCGATCTGAGTCGGCCGTGCCCGCGGGCCCATGCGGGCGGCCCTTCTCCCCCGCGGAGGGAGGCCTGCGAAGGCCGGACGGGAGGGGGTGGGGAGGGGCCGTGGGAGGGCGTCCAGCGCTCAGCTCGTGGCGGCGTTCGGCGCTAAAACGGAGACCGCGGGAGGTGGCCGACGGCTGATGGATGCGAGCGGCTTTAGAGCCCCACGGATGGAGAAGATGGTGGGGGGGGGAGAGAGAGTGGACTGCGGATTGGGCAACCATTCTTCCTTCATCTCGCAGAGAGAGGGAGGGAGCCACACGCTTTACTCCAAACCATCCCCTCAGTTTCACACACACACACAACAAACTCCCACACCCCGACAAACAGATGAACACAAACTAGCTTCCCGAATGAAAATCACCACGTCCGGGGATTAGGACTGTGGGGGAAGCGACGCGCGCGCACGCACGCCTGGGAAAAACAAACGTCTCCCTTTGAGCACCGGATTTCAATTTTCATCGCCAAACTCCCGGGTTGCGACGAGTCGGAAAGTGACGTCATCCCCACCCACCCCCCTCCCCAAATCCTACTCTTTTTTTCTTTCTTCCACTGCGACGTCGGCCATTTTGCCCGAGGTGAGGGGGGTCATTTTTATTTTCTATCCCGAGAGACGCCATTTGCGAAGAAATGAAGTGCGATTTTTTTCCCACCACCCGTTTCATCTCGAAGGGTGTGGAGGGGGGTGGTGAGGAGAGGATGGGGGGGCGGGGGATGGAAACTTTTTCGCCTTGAAAACGGGAAGCGTGCATCGGAACACCGGCGTCGGGCTAGCTGGTTACGAAGCATAAAACTGAGGTAGCTCCCGGTAATAAAGCGTACGAGAGAGAACAACACACCGCGGAGGGTGCAATTTCACGGTGGTTTGTTTTTGCGAGTCAAGCCGACAATGCCTTCACTTTCACTTTCAAATCATGAAAAATCTAAAAGACAGGCTCTCCGAAACTGCAATTCTTGAACAGATCATGCGATTGAAAGCCGCACCCCACCAAGATTTAATTATGACGCCGTAGTTTCACAGGCCTCTTTGTTTAAAGCAAGACCTTAAAAACCACAGAAGGGATAAATGTCCCGGCTATTTTATAAGATTCCACTTACAGTTAGGTATTTCATGAAACGAAGTGCGAAATTACTAGGCATGCGAAATTATTGACGTCCATAAATGATACTCGAGATTCATTTTAAGCAATTTTCTAATAATGTTTCGGGAAATTGCTGTAGTAAACCAGGACCGCAAATCATAGTTGCATAAGTTTAAATATTTGTCATTATGAATTTCCAATACTTTCTAAAAACTAAGAGTGACTCTCCTGCTCAATATGCTAGAGCTCTTTTTTGGTGTTAATTCCATCTAGGAACCTTTCCAAAAAGATAAGTAGCATGCAAAATCTAATGGAACTTAATAATGAAAACGTTGTTACGAACATTTTGTGAGTGATTTTCCAAGTTTACTTTAGGAATATTTCTTCCCTAGCTAAGGATCCTTGGGAAGATCTTTAAAGTCACATTATCCTTAATAGGATCAATAATTTAAAAAAGTTCACTTATCAAGGAATATGATGCAAAATGGTGCAACGTAGCAGTTTATGACTTTTTGAACATTTACTAGAAATTATTGAAATCGCAGAAATAGAATAAATTAAAAAAAAAACAAAAATATTTTCAAAGATTGACACAATTACGTAATGAATTTCGGCTCCGAATCTTTTGAAACTCTCCCACTACATAATAAAATATGTAATGTACATACCTGTGCTGTGTAGTCTGCGGGAAACAAAAGTAAGATCATACGCCAAAACCCAATTTTTACTACCATTTAAGCTAAGAATCACAAAAAATCGAAGCAAAGGGAAATGAATGAATGCGCCAATTTCGGACAGGACCATGGATCTTATTTTGGACATTCTTCTTCTTTGCAGGGAAAATTTCCTCCAGCACAGTTTGCGAACGTGAATCCTTTGACCGACAACCGATGATTCGGGTCATGCACATGGGCATTGGATTTCTATCGTGAATTTTGAAAGGCAGTGATAATATGTGTGATATGTATCCGGTAAAAAACAGCGAGCGCTTTATGAAGATCCGTGATTGCATTCTTTCAAGTTGACTTTCTCCAAATAGAATCGAAGCGCTTTTCTATTAAATCTCTATATCTACATAATACCCCGCAAGCCGGCGGGGGTTGTTAGGTCACCGCCTGTAATAGGGAACAAAACCACATGCAAAATCAACACATCCATGCAAACCTATATCGTGAATGAAAATACCTCATTGTGTATCGCAAGATCTGCTCCTCCTAAATGCATGCTAAGCTGAAATAGGTACTAAAAAGGTGTTATGTTTCGCTAGTTTACAGAAGTTTCCACTATAATCTTAATAATTCAAAATGCACTGTAGGAGTATTCTCATTTAACTTTCAACGTAAAACGCCGTGAAAAAATTCATAAAATGCGATGTAAATATTTGAGCATGATGTTACAATTTGGCTACATGCTTGACATTCATTCTGCTCCAAAGTATATAATTATTAAGATTAAGTAACCTACCAGTAAGTATGTGGTGATATAAAACTTTTGGCCACACAAAAAACCCTTAATTTTCATATTTTCCAAAGGTGCATGTAAGCAATATCAACTAATCAGCGTAATTTAAACATGTTTTACACTTGTTGTTAAATATTTAGGTTTGAAAAAACTAAGAAAACCCATTTCACTCATGGATCCATTTCTCAGTACAATTTTATCTAAACGATCACAGTTTTTACTATCATCCAAAACTTAGCAGTGCATGGCTTCGACCGGCGAAGCAAAAAAGGTTTTCTTCTGCTTGTTCGACAGCCATGTTCTTCTTATACTTCCACGAGGAAACTCAAGAGAAAAAGCGGCAACATTGTAATCTTAGAAACACATCAGATGTCGACGTCAAGAAGCGTTTGACCCATTAAGTCTCACCCTCTCTTGCACTCAATATTCTAGGCTTCTACCGGAACACGACTGCCACCACGGAAACAAATGATCGAGGCCAAGTCACGGATAGAAGGCTTGATAGACAACCTGGGGATGTTCACCAAGTAAGACAACATTATGCGGACGGAACTGAGGGAAAAAAACATACGGGAAAGACTCAAGAGAGTAAGATTCTGTTGAGATTAAGCACCTGGCAAAAGATGAATTGTATAAAAAAAGAAAGCTTAAATGTCCAGCGAATGCTCACTTGCTAATTTTCAGCCACTACACTGCGTGAGCAGCATGAAATCACATCGAGATCTTGGTCGAAGCTCTCCGGACGTGAGGACAATGAATTCTACTTGGCATTGGTTTGATAAACGGACGCGTGTCGCGCTAAAACGTGCGACAAAACCTGGCACACGAGGAACTAGACGAAAGGAGAGCGTTTTTCACGCTTTTCAATCTTCGCGAGGGGATGAAAAATCGATCGTCTGCGCAATATGCGGACCGCCGACTGAGTTCCAAGACCTAATGACCAGAGGATGTAGCGCCACCGCGTTACAGCCGCAAATATTACTTGATCAATTCGATAGGATCCAACTTACTGCCATGACATCATCTCGTGTTTGTAGTCAGTCCTAAATGATTATCACGACATTGCAATTCTTCGGGAACACCCAAGAAAGAATTCGAAAAATTTTGACGCAACATTTTATTCTACAGCACAGCATCTTGGTTTTTTTATTAAAGAATCTAAATAAATGGTAATTGCTCATTTGACATTGGGACATTAATGTAGCTTGTAAGGCATTTCTATACTTTTAGTGAAAACATCCTGATGCCTTCAACTCAAGTCATTGGCAAATATTTACCACCGGAACGAGCAAACATTCAAAATCTGCTTTATTATTAATGGAAGGCACCGTCGTAGAAACTGCAGAGCGTATCCATCTGTGCTAAAATAAGCACCGAAATAAGTAGCGGTTAAAGCCAACTCTAAAGAGTGACACAGAATATTTACAACAATCTTCATCGTGTGATGAAATGAGGGTGTATTTAGTTATCACAGGCAACTGCATATTTTTTTAAAAGTATTAATTAGTTACATGAAATGAAATTTTAGAAAGCACCATCTAAGGGTACATTCTATGGTCGCGTCCGGAAATTGTCCCAAATTACATATTTCAGCAGAGTGAAATCTGCCACGAAAAATAACCACTCATTCTGTATTGCTAACATCAGGATTACAGAGCAAGCTAAAAATAGACATCACCGAGAATGACCTAATGTAATATACGCGCTGGAAATAAAAATTTGTTGACATCTAGTGAACTAATGATTCCTCAGTGCATACACATATCTTTATAAAAATAAAAAATAAGAAAATCGCTAATAGCTCTTCAAAGAGATTGTTTTAAGTTTGTATTTATAAAACACAAAGTTCTTGAAGAACAAACTGAATTATGATTGAATATGGTCTATACCAGCAGATTCTGATTTGAAAACCCTTAAGAAATAAAATCACAGCAAAAGCCAAAATGAACATAGGGAAAGAGGTGGAGCACCGTGACTGAGAAAACCCAGAAACCATTCACAACCAACAAACTCACAAAAGTGAAATAACGGCAGCTGCAATGTCATAATCCAAATTAAGAAGTAAAGACGACGAAAAACTTAGTATTGCTTGCTGGAAAAGTGCAAATAATAAACCTTTTGTCCAACTTCTTCCACGTCCGCCAAGTGAGCATAAAACGGCAATTACGCCAGGATCAGAACAAAAGACTCGCGCTGGAAAAATCTCCCTTCACCACCCTGAACGATACAACGTCACAAGTCAACTGCGGACGAAATGACTCAGCGCATTTAGAGAAGCCCACGAGAATTTCAGGTGCCAAGATTCAAGGGTTAAGGCCGGGGCCACCCGACTTTCCTTTGTGCCGCGCCGACGATTTGATCGCTTCATAGCCGTTTAGGTGAGACTCGACTACACCTAATTAAGGCCATCTAGAACGTACCTCTTGCGTCCCCATAAAAACACTGCGCGGGAGTGAGGAAAATGGACGGAATGGATGAAAAATAGCCCATTCCGGAGGGGAATCTCTCGCCGTGGAAAGAGCGTGCTCTCCCCCAAATTGACGCTCCTGCGGAAAAGGTGGGCGGTGGGCGCGATTATCCCTCAATCTGGCGCGAAAAAAATACATGTACACACATTTTTTTCTTGTCCAGAGCGAAGGAATTTAGGGACACTTCGCCACTCTCTCATCCACCCGCCCAACCCACGCACGAACACATACAAAACCAAGCCCACCACCGACGCGATGCAAAAGAAGCACGAGCATGTGGAGTGCGGAGAAAAGCACTCCTCGGGAGGACACCGGGCGGCAAGAGCAACAGGTAGCTGATAAAAAAGAGCGGCGGAGGGCGACGATTTGGTGGGGCTTCGCCCGGACCCGTGTGTATTTTACACAAACGCACACGTACGCCTACACACACCGTGCATGATATACGCCACACACACACATCCCTCGCACGATCCACTCGTATACAATCTCTCCCACCTTGCCCCCATCCCGTTTTTTTCCTCTCCGTCTCCTCCCTCCCTAGGGGGAGCGGATAATAAGTGTGACGTCTCCTCTCACGAGTTGCGGGGCCCGAGATCTGGCCGGGGCACGCCCAGGATGCGCCTCCGAAGGTGGAGAGGAGGAAGAGATAAAAATGTGCGCGAGGGAGTGAGACACGGGGGGGGGGGAATGGACGGCGGGAGGGAAGGAGAGAGAGAGGGAGAGAGGGAAAGCGAATCGAATGGATGAAAGGTGTGGAAGACGCCTTCCTGCTACTGCATCAGCCGGGGTCCGTCTCGGCCCTACCCTCGAGCTTTGGAGGAAAAAGGGGGATCCGTAGATAATAGAAGAGTGGGGTGATGGGAATTGGGGGTGTATGCGTGTATGGGGTGAAAGATCCCAAATCGGCAAGGTCAAGTGCCAACGGACTCCTGAGTCGGACCGCCAAGAACGAGAGGTACTGTGATTTCGTCGGTAGCAGGATGGTTTGGGGCGAGAACTTCTCGTGCAAGAATGCTGTGAATAGCTGTTATTTTGTCGATCGGCTACAAGGTCTTTCACAACGATTAATGTCTGTAGCGACTCATTCAAGTCCGTCGCTAAGAAAAACTGGCTGGCATTAAATTTCATTTAGCACATCGATTTGACATGCAATGGTACTAGTTGTTCGATCGAGAACATGGTATAGTGCATGATTCAAATTCCTTGTAAGAAAATGAATGACAGCGTGATAAACGTGGATAGAAGTGTGCATCATGTCTCGTCCACGCTTGAATTTGGCATTCATTATTGTTTCGCTCACAAGTTGTTTAACTCGCTTTACTTTAAAGGCTGAGTTGGATGGCATTTCCTTAAATATATCACGTTCCATGAAATCAATCCAAAAGCTACCTGCACCTTTTCGTCGATAATTATAACCCCAAAAATTTACGTAGCAAGTTGCCTGTCCGCAAAAATAATTGCGCATTTATTAAAGGACTCATTTGAATAAGAAGTTAAGACTTGTCCCCAGCCATTTTTAGGGCACGAGTTGGGTGGTGAGTTTGGTGTAATGAATACAATGCCTCCATACATTTAAGGTCTTGAGTCACCTACTAACGGCCTTAACTCCGAAAAAATGTTTTTTTATCGCTCCTTTCTCGGAATCTTAGAAACCCATATTCTCCGACAATTTAGAACGTAGGAAATATTTAAAAAATACTATCTCGTATTTCTTTTTCTTATTTTTCTAAAAAAGAGAACTTGAATTTTTTTAAGCATCGTTACTTTCATAACTCCTCACTTATAGGTGCACCACTACTACATAATGCACGTTCCATTTCAAACAATGTCTATAGCCATGAGCATTTCCGATTTTTCGGAGCTGTGCTAACAAAAGCCTCCAATGCATCATTGTTTTCCGATTGAACCGAAATTCGACGAAGTTGTATCGGACAAAACATTAATATCTAGACAAAAACGAACACTTTCAATGTGAACATTTCCTCACTAAAATCTCTACCCTATTGACAATAAACTGTTTCTATATAATATGTTTTCAATGAAATACATAACTAATTTTGCACTCTCCCGAGGTACTTTTATAAATTGTCCCATCTGCGAAGGAAGAGCATGTTGACAGAACTCGCCGCTTCATTTCATTTAAATCGAGGCTCAAAATTAAGCAGTGAATCCTGTCCCTTAAATATAAGTTATGCTGAATAGCGTTCAGAAACTCATTCGGTGACTGTTTACGCGAAAAATTACAGCCCTTAATCCTTACTTGTGTAAAAGCTACCAATTTCCAGAAGTATACCGTAGTAAATGAAGAGAAAAATGTGCCAAAATAAAATCAAAATACCTACGTATCAAAGAATATTCATATATTGATGAGAAAGGACTATGCCCATTTATTTTGGTTGGTATAATTTTGAACAAAATTCTTAAATTACATATAAATCGAATACATGGACAGTTAAATTGATTTTTGTACTGGGAGTAATTTTGTAAATAGTGTAGCCCACGGAAGAAAGGAAAACTTAACCGATTGTTGATTCATAGTAAAACATTATATACGTGTATATACGAGGGTCATCCGGAAAGTAGTACCCGTTCGTGAAATAAAGACACAAAAGTGAATATTAACAAACATAAAAAAATTTATTTGAAAGAGGATACTTTAAACTACTTCTCAACATAATCTCCAAGCAAATTAAGGCATTTGTCATAACGTGTGACAAGTTTCTGTATTCCTGCTGCATAGTCCTTCGCCGCCAGCTCATTGAGATACGCGAGGGACCCATCTTGCACAAATTTTTGCATAATGCAGATGGTGTTTAACAATTTCATGAACAATTGTTCGAGAAACATTGGGAAAATGCTCACAGATGTCATCAATTGTGACGCGCCGATCGTTCCTCACGAATTCAACTGAGCTCACCAGTTGGTCTGTAATGACAGACGGTCTTCCCGAACGCTCATCGTCGTGTGTGTTCCCCCTCCCCATGTTGAAGTTGCGACACCACCGCCGAACAGACGACTCGTCCATTACATTGTCTCCATACACCTCCTTTAATTGGCGATGAATATCACATGGGCGAACGTTTATTGCATTGAGGAATTTAATCACTGCCCTCACTTCACAACTGGCGACGTTCTCAATTTTTTTAAACATTGTAAACAATCACAGAAACAACACAGGCAATGCTAGCGTCACGCAACTTGGCTCAGAGAAGGCAGACAAGCCACTGAAGCTATCTGACCTCGTCCAGCGGCTACTCGCGTCGTCAGCACTTCATGCGGCACGAACGGGTACTACTTTCCGGATGACCCTCGTAGTAACGTATAACTAATTATTAACGCGAGATAAAAATGGAAATGGGTATCAAACTTATAAAGGCATATGTATTAAATAAACAAGAGATCGTCCTTTATGGTGCAACTATTGCAAAATCTTTTTGACACAGTGATACGGGAAGATGATATAAAGGCAACAATTTCAGAGTTTAAAAATCATTCGCCTTGACCGGGATCCCGGTCCCGGTATGCATTGAAGTGCATATTAGCGGATGACTCCGTTAAATGTTACTCTTGCGGCATCTCCCGCAATTTCTTGAGATTGATTTAAACCTTGACAAGAATGGGGGAAGCAGACTAAACGAAGAGCTGTCAGATTACAAAGCAGTAAGCAGAAGTCAAAAGTGCAGATGAGTATGGCAGACGGCTAATCGGAATGGATGAGGACGGTCAGGTTGCGTGAGGCAATGTTACATTTCATCTCCTGCGCCCTAAATTATCATCGTCATACACGAGTGTAAATGATAAAAGAAGCAAAGGAAAAGGTCTAAAAGATATGAATTCACTACCCTGGAGCAGATAGAAAGTTATTTAGAAACCCATTCACTGCAGATTGTAATTAGTAAGACCTTATGAATTGACAGCAGAATTACAAAGACCTCTAGAAAATAGAAAAATTATCAGGAGGCTAAATCAAATGAGTGTACAACACCCTCATGCAGAATATACATCGGTCATCCAGTAAGTCCTTAGGAAAAATAGAAAACAACAATTTCGGGGAGATTTTACGCTCAACTTATCTATTTTTTAGCTCGATATACTTTTCCCGACGTTTCTCCAACTTTTTTAAGCTGTCCATTAAGTAGAATTTCGGAAGGCCCTCAAAATAGGCATGTGTGTTGGTGATTAACTCATCGTTCGACGTGAATCCTTTTCCGCCATTTTTTCAAATTTGGAAATAAAAAAGTCACCGGGGGCAAAATCTGGATAAAAGTGTAGATCGCATAATACTCTCCATTAATCGTTTACCCTTTTTGCAATCAATATGAAGATGTAGATGATTCTGCGCGTATTTAAAAAAATCGTGGCCATCACCTTTTCGGTCGATTTCACCGTCTTCGCCTTCGTCGGAGTCGGATCGCCTTTAAAAACCCACCGTTCCTTTGCCTCTGGAATGCAGTGAAACCAAGTTTCGTCCACAGTCAGGTATCGACGCCGAAATTCGTCTGGATTGCGACGGAAAAGCACCCAACCAGCCTCCGAAATGACCAAATTTATTCTCTACTGAGAGAAAACGCGGCTACCACCTTCCTGAGACTTTTTCATATCCGATTTTACGTGCAAAATTAAAAACACTGTATATTGTGGTATTCCTGTAGCCTCAATTATTTCGCAAACTTAGATTCGTCGATTATTCAATTCCATATCGTGGATTTGGCAACCATTTCAAAGAAAGCCACTTCCTCTGGACGTTCAGAACGATTTTCATCATTTGTTGATATACGGCCAAGTTTAAACTCATTGATTTTACTAAATTTGCTTTGTAAATGAATCAGTTTTTATTATTAAGAATGCGAAACTTTTCACAACCCTTGAAAACTCCCTCGGTTATTTCCTAATCCATTAAAATTCAAGCTCATTCTTCTTCCCATGCCACCTTATGTTCCTCTTTGGCATAAAATCGGTTAAGGAAGTAATTAAGGCACATTTTTGTGGAGACATTTGCAGCTAACATCCAGACCACAGTGATTATCACCGAGTGTTTCTCGAAAAATATTTCAACGGGAGGATAATTAAAATAGGCTCATGGGATGCAGCTGTTGCGGTTAAGAGATCCTATTAGAATGCTTCCAACATTTTTAAAATTTTCAATTCCTCAAGTTTTACTTACTCAGCCTTATAGTAGGAGCCATAGAAAAATAGGAATTGAAGGCGACAGCTTATTAGCTTAAAATTTATTGGAACATGGGATGATTAGGATATTCTTTCCTTCGCTATTCATTTCCTCTGGTTGGGTTATGGACAGAAGGACAATAAAGAAGTCACTCACTCAAGCTTGCCATGAGTTAGCAAAACACCTAATGAGTTATCCATGGTAATGATATATACAGAGTGTTTCGTGGTGCATTTTCATGTGGTAGTGATGTTTCAATTTCTTGCTTGTTGTGTCCTGGCTTCCGTGTTGTAGGATGTCTTTCGTGCTGCATCATGGGGTGCAGTTTTTTAGTTGTTTTGCGGTATATGTGTTTGCATGAGTATTGGATGAAGGGATTTTTGCATGAGTGTGTGCGCTGCTGTGGGTGTAATTTTCCGTGTTGTTTTTTTGCATGTGGTATTTTTCTTTTTTACGGTTGGTGACCTAACACCCCCCGCCACACGCCCTTGCGGCGGCTTGCGGGGTATTATGTAGATGTAGATGTAGATATATACACTCCTTTGTGCTCATTAATATTGCCTAAGAATCAGTAACGAAAAGAAGAAGCGCTTTTATTATAGCTGAAAGATTACCCTGAGAATTCAGTTCCCCGCACGAAATCATACGAATTATATATTTATTAAAGCCAATTGTTTACATAATAACTGTAGTCAAACCAAGAATGATACAAATATTATCACATGAAAATTTTTGGTGATTAATTCTTCCAGTGTATACTAGCTGAGTCACAAAAGGTAACTCAGCAAATCGAATGCGAGTTCGATACATGATAAATAAAAACTGGCAATGAGTTCGTTTCCTAATTCCTCAAAACTCATCTGAAAACAAAGCCGATCGCCAACGCCGGGAACAACGCAGCACGCTGCACGACGGAACACACGCCGATCGAGCGGAGAACGCTTTTCGTTCACTCGTGACTTCCACAATTAACGACTCATTATGCTTTCGCGGAAAATCCACGGTCACAAAATGGCGGCCCGCAAGCATTTACCACTTCTAAAACGCTCTCCTGCCTGGCCCCGTGCCATGGAGTGGACGGACCCACAACGGAGATGAAGAAGGGAACAAATAAGAGGAACAGCAGCGGGTGGAGGGGGGACGCGAGCGTGGGAAGAGTAGAGGGAAAGGTCTCGAGAGGGCCCGCAGGGGGGGCTGAGAGGGAGGAGTGGAGAGGGAGAGAGGCAGGCACGAGAAGCCCCGAGGAGGAGGAGAAGTGTGAGTGGAAGCTAATGGCGGAGTCTAACGTAAGGTGAAAGGAGGGGTGAATAGGGTGCGGACGGTTGAGCAAAGAGGGGATGAAGGGTCTAGGGGGGGGGTGTGGGAGGGCGAAGAGGGAAGCTGTCGAAGTCGACGTGGGAGTGGAGGGAGGGAGAGGAGCTGATTGACGTTATCGGTCACTCTCATTAGTCATTATCTACGGTATGCTGCCGACGACACAGGTTAAACTAGGGGACTCGGAGCAGTTGTCAAAGAATTAACAAACGTCCGGGGGAACGAACACACTTGTCAAAGCGGGGTGGGACAAAGGGGGACGGACGCCGCGGCGATTCGGAAAAGCGGAGCTTGGCGCCGACATAAACGCCCGTGTTTGCAGGCAACCGCCCCGGCGATGCCTATCGAGAGATTGGGGGGCTTCTTGCAAGCATCCCCACCCCACCGACCGCCCCCGCCGCCGCTCACCCACCGCCCAGACCACCCACCCCCTCCCACCTTGCCACCTCTTACCGGCTGCACCTTTAATTCACCCCGCGAAGCAGTTCCGTCCTCCCACTACTACTCCCTCAGCCGCTCCGGGCATCTGGGGCATCGTCCAACACATTCCTAAGGATTCCCCGCTCACCGTCCGCCATTTACATCATTAACTTTCCAGGCGCCACATGACCGCGAGACGGGACGTTAAGGCCACCGGCCTTTAATTACGTGGTTATGAATTTGAACGATGAAACTGAGTCACGAATTTATCAAAGGTATGTCAACAGGCATGGCGAGTGAAAACCATGCCTTCCTTTCGAAATTATTGGGGTCTCGCACCTCGTTGTCAACGCGAATTACCCGTGGAGGTGGGGGGGGGGGAACAATCGTTTAAACCTGTTCAGGAGGTCACTATACTTATTTTATCCATGCTGTGTTCCCACCTGCCGACATATTTTGAGGCCTTAATAATTCCCTCGGCGTTCGAAGTAAACTTCTTAGTGCCATCCAGACATGTACCTTTCTATACAGGTCTCCGTCCCGATTGCTCTCTCTTCGTGACTGGAGGGGCACTCATCCTTGTTTCGCTAATAACCTACCCGCTCGCGCAGGAAGAACGCCAATATTCGCGGCAACGAGCCCGGGACATGATTCAATTCCGGGCTCGGCAAACACGCAGGGGGCTCGCCCGAGGGCGGAGGGGCGTTCGGGGATGGGTGGAGGAAGGTGGAGGAGGCGGGGGTGAGGGAGCGGGCCAATTACGCGACGAGCAGCGAATTCGTCGGCGCTTGGGGAGTGCTTAACGAGAGACGGCGTGCGCAAGGAGAGAAGCGAAAGGAGAGGAGAAGGCGGAATGGGTAGGAAATATAAAAAGGACGGCGGCGGCCATGATTCCGATTCCGAGAAAAACCACCGGGCCTATACAGTGACGGCTCCACGATTTCTGGGAAGCCGCGGGCATCTGGAGCAATTTGGGAGCTCCCTGGCAAATGTTAATTTGCTAATAGCAGTCTCAATATCCTAAAAACCACCATTCAAGGAGTCCTTCGTCCACCAAGGATGCAGTTTGACCATCCACAGCTTGGGGGGATCGCTTTAAAACGAGATCAGACCATATAAAAGCGAATCCCAAAGATCAAGTTCAAGCGATAAAGTAACTAAAGAAAACAAGAACGTGAAAAAATCAACCTCTTAGGCAATGAGAACGTAGCGCGCAGGCTGGATTTTTAATTCGGAATTCATAAAAAAATTATAATTCATGACACAAGGTACAACTTAAAATGATGCTTCCATTCTTTGAAAAACAACTACGCCAGACGTGATACGTCTCGCGATGATTGCAAATTCGGTTGATTTTCCTAGAATTGTAATGCTCATGACTAACGACAACGCACCTCTCCCTTTCACAGTATCACGACGCTTAAAAATGAACAATACATGAAAACTAGTTTAAATAAAAATATTTATACAGAATTAACACACCAATAAGCTTTTCTCTCTTACATGACATTTACATAACATGATACTATTTCGTCGCCGGCAGTCCAAAAAATGGGCTATTTCGGTCATTGGAATTTATTAATTTACAAGGTTTGTATAAAAAGTATCGTTAAAAATTTTTTCCTGGCGTGTACGTGAAGTACTAAATTCGGACCGTCGGTTAAGTTTGCGCATGATTGCAGTTCGTATTGGCATTGATAAGATGACAGTGCACAACGTTATCACTGAAAATTTGGCTATGGGAAAGATCTGCGCCAAACCCGAAGGCCTTGACGGACGACCAAAAGCAGAGTAGAGGGTCTGTTTGCGAAGATCTTGAAGACGCGTAGAAGAAGACCCGGACGTTTTCTTTACAACGTAATCACGCACCAGGAGACTATTTCCTATTGCCAGAAGTGAAGTCCTCCCTCAAAAGACACCTTCATGGGACCCTGAGGGACGTCAAAGAAGCTTGCACGCCTACCCTTAAGGACCTACCGCAATCCGCCCACCGAAGGGAGCCTTCGAGTGTTGAAAAAGCCGCTGGCAAAAGAGAGTCGACGCTCAAGTGATGTTCTTTGAAGAATTCTGAGGCAGTTGAAGCGAAACTTTTCCCTATACTTCTTATAGAAAGCATGAGAATGAATTGTGTGCATTATCAATGAGGGAATTTATTCCAGTTACACCATGAGCGTCCTTGCTTGCGACATGATGTGTGTGCAAATCGATAATGCCTCGCTTCAGTGTAAATCTCCAGTATCTATAAACTTCCTAAAATCTTTGCTTTGTTTGATCTCATCGAGTTTAGAACAACTCCCGTCCATTTTATTCGAATGTCCATCACACATACTTTTTCCCGCGAAATAAACATAAATAAAGAAGATCATTATTCAAATGTAGCCATAAAAATTCTTAATACTCAGATTTAGGGAGTGGGGTAACCTTATTACAAATGATGGTACTTATTACAAGTCCTAGGTTATAGCTAAAGGAAACCATAACTGATTCCAAGATAGCACGAAATGCAAACATCATTTTTCAGGTACATTCAACCATACAAGAACACTTTTACATGGAAGTGAATTTAGACACATAGTTGTAATCTATATGCAGCATGAAAGGCTTTTTATTTTTCAAAATATCTTGAAATAATGCTAACTAAAACAATAGAAATTGGATTATGGTCTTTAACTCAGGAAAGTTCAGTTTTCTTCGCTATTACGTTTTAACAACCAAATTCTTTCTGAAATTGTTGATCTTAGCCTTCCCATAGAATTGCTCTTTACATTGTCAATATCTTTCCGTAGCAATACATTTTTAATAGCCTTTAACAAATCAATGCCGGATGAATATTAACCTAAGTGCACTTTCCCATATGAACCATTTTAAAGACGACTTAGTATACTATACTGAACCTAAAGAAGAACATACTACATATTTGGAATCCATTAAGTACGAAAGTTCCCGAAAGTCCGTATATCTAATACGAACCTACCTCACCGGATTTATTTACTACAAATTCAATTCGTACAGGGACTGTAAATGCAATTTGCTGTAATCAAAATTGTGTTTTTATTTATTGAAACCAAGCGATATGAACTGAAGAAAAGTCGCAATGGTGACACCTTTATAAATAATGAGTGGTAATTTTTTAACAATCAGAGAGGCACCAGTAAAAAGCCTAGCATTGGGGTAGCAAATTTTCAAACGCAGTCGAATGCATCGTCGCTGGGACCTCTCAATAAGCGGAATGACACTATTAGGGCCTCCCACCCAATTAAGGAAGAAAAAACGAATATCACTAACGCATAATGCTATCCGTTCAAAGGTGCATTGAGGATTTCTCTTCTGATCGTCTTGGATTGGGTGCATCAGAAATCCGAGGATCCTATTTAACTTTATTTTCATCTGCTTAACGTATCTTATTACTCTAGCTTTTGGTAGTACTGAAAAAATCTTCATTAAAATGTATGGCAAGTTTGTTATGATATTATTGAATAGTTCATTTTCAAACGCTATGATTACGAAAACGGCAACGAAACTTCTTATTACTTGCTCGAATTCGATCGTCACTTGAATGTAACTCTTGATGTTTAAAATATCCTGGCAGGTATCTATTTCCGCCAAGTTATCTACTTGACACTTGATACTTGACACAGCCATATTTTCACATGTAATGAAAATAGCACATGGCGGTAAATTGAAACGTAATTTATAATTGACCACGGCGAAGTAAATCAATCCCCAGTCATTTCAAAATTTGCCGGTTTTGAAGCGTAGGCACGTGAAGGCCGACAAATGACTCCTCACAGATTTGGCCATGAGGCGTCCTATGATCTCCACTGATTTTTCCTCTGACGCACTCAATGAAACTCACATTCACAATGAGTCAGCTTCAGGTTCATGGAATACAATGCCTATGAAACATTATTACCAATAAAAATTTTCAATTGACGGTACTTAAATTGCAGAAGACACTTAAGGTTACAATCTAAGGAAAACACTTCTTACCGAATGAAAAACTTCATTCAACTACATCTCTCGGGATACAATTACCTTAAAACATTTCAACACAATCTCAGTTAATGAAGAGTGGCAAAAGCTTTTAACATCATTGAGAATGAAGATGTAAGGAATCCATCTACTGAAACAGCTTAACGGCACTCATCAGAAAGAATTTTGACAAGCCTCTCATCAAATGCGCAGATGACTTGTATTTTAAATTGCGAATACCAATACAATGCATTTGACGTCTCTATTCCAAATTTACTCTCGCCATTGCTAGGACAGGACATCAGGAAATTTAAATTGATTAATTGTGGAGGTTTAAGCGCGTTTGCTGCTGTTAAAATGGCGACTTTAAAAAATTAACAATTATAACAATAAATGGAGATGTGCATATTCCGAAATCTTGTAATTGTTTGGTTTGCCTATCAAACAAATGTGAAAGCCGTTGGACAACCATGCTCCTTCACGGAATACTTGGGTGAAGAAACATAATGAATTCCGTTGAATTTCGAAGCCAATGGTTTCAACTTGTGGGAAAACAATAGTTGCCTGAAGAGACGTGCCACGCGATTTCTATTGAGGAACTATACGATGAAGGGAGGTTTGATGAAGTCCCAAGGGTGAATTAATGTTATATCAAGGTTAATAAAACTATTCAGGGCTCTAAAAAAGAATTTTTACGGCAATTGGACCCTCTAGATCATTTAATAAAGAAAAAACTACCAAGAGTTATTAAATATTTAAAGTGGGTACAAGCGTTGTAATAATAACAGGTTATGAGTTATGCTTGGGCTCATAGAAACAAATCTGAATGCATGAAAAAATCTTATTTTCCTTTGGATTTTCATTTCATAAAGCACAACTGCGAAGTTTTGGCCTAAAAACTATTGGGACAAAAACTCAGGAGTGTTTCATGCCGACATGAGCGCCGCTAAAATATGAATCAAGCACGATGATATCTAAAAATGTGAACTGATGAGGACCAATCACAATAATTTATTTGGACTCATAATTGCATTACGGATATTTAGATAGTCTTGCGTCAGCTAATGAACTTCACTTTCAACTTTTTCACATTCACTTTTCGTCCCAATTAAATGGAGAATCATTTGACGAAGGTAAAATTAATTTACTTTCATTTGTAAGGAATAAAATTCAATTATAAGAAACTATAATCCATGTATGATTATTCAGAAATGTAAATGAAGTATATTATAAATCAGTATTACTCTACAGGGTTTGCAGTACAAGAATTTGGATAATTTGAAGAAGCACACTCACCTGTTCGCAGCAAGAAATGTGACGATGTAAAATACATAAGAGAATCCTTGATGACATCTTTTCAATAAAATTTAACACGTTAAAATCTTTTCCGAAAAAACTTTGGAAGTAGTTGCACTCCTCGCAACATGAATTGAATAGTGCAGAATGACGGACTAATTAGACTGAGACATAAACCCTCACAATCTATCCGGATGCTCTATTGCATAGTGTGTGTCGTTGATAACTTGAATTTAAAATTGCTGAAGGATTAGGCTTTCAGAAAATCACCGCTACAACCAGATACCTTATAATTAACTAAGGTGTACTATTCTCATCGATTACATAACTAATAGGTGACAATTTTCAACTTCCCCTGGTCTGAGAGTTAATAGTCAGTCGTCGTTTTCTCGGGTGATCAACGAACGGTGCGCAATAACCATAGCCGTTGGATTGCTTAAAAAGCATATCCAACATTACGCATATTACCATATAACGGGATACGTGGTCCAAACTGTCATTTGGGACTTTCTATTCAAGGTATTTAAATTCTAAAATACCCTAACATTTACAGTAGCGCATAAAAATATGACATGTACGCACTTTCTGCGCTTTTAGAATATTCAGGGAAGAATAAAAAGAGGCGTTGCAGGCGTGACATGGTGGAATATCATGATTAATTGAAAATAGCAATTTTCCACAAAAATAATTCTGGGAAGACTCTAACTAACACACTAGATCACAATATCGGATATGAACACTTTAAAAACATAGACTTTGAAATCCTTGAAATGGGTGTGGATATTAAAAATTGACATGTGCGTCTTCGCGTGAATACAAAATGAGAAACAGGTACTATAACGCTTATTAATATGACTGGTGTGTGCTAAGATATGAGTGTATTATTCGTGTTGAATTGTCAAAGGCGTGAATTCCTAAATTATTTTGGTGTACACTCCCCCTTAAGCCATGGAAACTTTTACATAACCCACAAAGTACCGTTCTATGAAAAGCATATGAACTATGCAGGGAGGGTTATCGAAATGGAAGTCAAAAACTTAAACAATGTCTTGAGAGAAGAGCAATCTCGATAGCCAAATGTGACGATGAAACCTTAAATAAGCTACTCAATATCCTGACCAAATCCCAGCAAATGCCATACTTCAAATGTCATTTTAAGAAGATGATATTTATCTTGTTAGTTTGAAGCTATGGAAAATTATTTTTGACGCCTCCCATGACAAAATTCCCCACCTCTCGACGACCCGAAGTTCTGGTATGACTTATCTATGGAGCTACGTTTAATACTCGAATTCAGACGGAGTTTTCTGACGTGGCTACCAATCAACCAAAGAAATTAACCAAAATGTCGGTTTAATAGGGAAATGAGAATCTTTTCCCTGCCCTACCTTTCGTATACAAGTGAGATCTGGTATCTAAAAAAATAACACAACTTGGATGAATCTGAGGATACCCAGAAGCGCCACCAAGAATCGTGCCGAAGACCTCCGCTAAGTAAAATGAGAAATAAAACCTAAGCATTTTAAATTTAATTCCATCAGTTGCATTTAAACTGCGTCAAATCGAGAAAGGTTTACCCTAAAGATGTGTTGAAATCGGGGCGCGAAGAAACGAGGTCAATCAAAACTAGTGCCATGCCGACAACCGAGGAAGAGCAAACAGGAGGGAAATTATACTGCAAATAAAAAGTAAATGGAATATTTAGAAAAGGTGGGTTGGAGCATATGTAGCATCGCTGAATCTTAGTGTGCACCGCATGATTCTCGAGGAAAGAGCAGGTGGCATCGGCAAAGAATGATTCCCCCACGACGGATGTCGAACGTAGGTACAAACGAATATGCTATCATTCCTTGGTGCTAAAAGTCTTCGCGGCAACCCGTCAGTCATCTTACTCTCCATTTTGTTTTTTTAATGAGGAAAGGGAGTGGAAAAAACGAACGACATAATAGTCCCACAACTACAAGAGAGTCAGAGGTGTAAGGTGCTCGCTTGCTGTCATAAAGGCCTCTTGTCGGAAGTGCTACTCGACCCAAGGTGGGCAAGCGTAAGCGGCATGGGGAGTGAGAGATTGTGAGGAAATAGATGTGGAGTCCTCTGCGGTGAAGGAGAGAGGTGTACGACAAAAAGGAATGAAAATAGGCCATAAATGGCAAGGAACACATCACCAGTGGGTAATTCCGTAATGGAAACTTACACTTCCGTTAAGGGGACGCTCCAAACGATGTGAAAAAGGGCAGAGGAGGAGAAAAAGATACTTGAACTGTTGAATCATTTAACGAGATCGCATCGTACTGTTGTCGAAGAAACTCTCTTCCATCAAGAACGTCCAGTAACCACTGTGCACCCGAAGGACTAAAAATATTACTGTTTAAAAATGATCACATATAAGTCATCCTATGAAGCCGTGCGGCGGAAAATGCGTGAAATATTTGAATGCCCTCATTACGCTATTGACCACAAATGAGACTCGCGTACTTACTCCGGAATTTTTCTCAAATAAATAAGATTTATTATTGCAACTAAGAAATATGTACATTGCACGACGGAAAAGAACATATCCCCGGAAAATATTCTGACATGGCGCTGGAAAAATTCTTAAGTAGGAAGTAATAAAATCCAGCTTGTGGCATGGTATTATAAATAGATGTAAATTCATTGTCGAGGGCCTATACAAGACCTATTAGACATATCTTATATTACCTTCTGTTTTGGCACTTTGAACAAACATTAACAATGAAAAATATAGACATAGGTATAATAAATAAAATTAAAAACGAAGAATATAACTCTTAATGCCATAACGGGCGTATTCGCTCTCGTCCTAAAAGGGTTAAGCACTTGTTTATTTTCAATGGCATTTCTTCAAAGTCAAGAACCGCTCTCTTCTGTGGATTTGATTTACCAAAGGGGATAAAGCAATAGTGCCAGAGTACTGATGATGAACTTTCAGTTGGGCGCAATACAATGAAGTTAGTCAGCATCTTTTAAAAGTTTAATACCAAGTTCCAATAGGCCCGCGTGAAACGAAGAGCGAGATAAACTATTCCTAACTTTAGCCGTTTAAATAAAAGTACAAGGGACGTTTCCGTCTCTGCTATCGTAGATTTACTTGCATAAGAGCAACTGCCGGATGTTTCAGCCTGCAATAATTAATACCAACAACTAATCGACGATGTAGATGATAATATATCAGGTCATACAACGGGTTCACTATTTAACTTTATATGATGAAATATTTTACCAACGCATGAACAAAAAATTGATAATTTCAATTATTATCAGGCTAAAGAGATTTCACTCAGTACAACTGTCGCAGTGGTTCGGCATTACCATTGCTACAGCTCGCGTATCATCACTGAATGCAGTCCTGATTATTAAGTAATATTTTAATTACAAAAAATATCCATGAAGATAAAAAGCAATTGCTCGAAAAGTAAATATAGCATTGAGCCTTCGTGTAAAATCTATACTACTGCCAGATAATATGATTAGGAGGACTGTATTAACATTTGGGAATCCACAAAATACATTTAGGTCACTTCTAAAACTCATATTGCCTAAATACGTCCACTCGTTGTTGACCACAAAAGAGACCAACGCTAGAGAAAATACCAGCCATGGTATTCATGCCTCAGGAGAAGAACAATTAAATAACCTTAAAAGGAGATATTAATAATTTCTATAGCATATGTTGAAAGAACATTCAGATTTCACGTATTTGATTAATATATCAAGGGCAAAAATGTTACCTCAGCACGCCCCAAACAACGCTAACATCAAACTGCGTTTAAATTTACGTTCCATCAGAGAAGTTTGACGCTCTGCAAATCACAGAGCATTGAGACAAAACAGGAAATACTGAGCTCTAATCACGTGGAAAGGGTTGAAATAATATTTTTACGGTGGCCATCCCAAGAAAGATCACGCCACAAACGAAATCTATAGAACCCAGAATAGTAAGCGCATACACCAACCATGTCCATCAAGGAACACGTGGACAGTCACAGCACAATGATGCACGATTAAACAGATGTCGACGCGAAATGATAAATCAAATAATAAAAATAATCCTTCGACCGAAATATCCAGGACTCGCGGAACGAATTTCACTTGGGGCCCGTCCAAGAATACAAAGCAAACACAATCAAGAAAGGAAAGGCCAAGGCAAATACGCAAAAATACTCCCATTGAGAACCGACGAGTGGAACGGCAGGAGGTTGGGACTAGTGGGAGGTGAAGAGAGAGATAAAAAAGGAAAAAGGAGGAGGAATGGAGGAGGATAGATAGGAGGAATGCAAGCAGGAGATATCGCAAAATCCTTCACTAGCGGTTTATTTGGCTTCAAAACGATGGCCATAGTCACGGATGACGTCAATTCCCTCCACCCACGCACACCTCCCGGCTCCTCCGCCTTCCACCCGTCAATCCCCTCCCCGCCACTCACTAAACACCCATTTCTTATGCTTTCCTTCTTTCTGCCACGTAACCGAGCCTCCTACGCATACGGGATTCGACCGAATTCAACTTCCATGACTGTGTTCCTGTGGGAGACATCAACGCCCGTCCGGACTCGAGGAATCCAACGCTGTACTCGTATCGATTAAATAAATCTAGCCTTAACTCTGGATTTCATTTGGTCCACAAACCACTACTTCCTCAGAATTTTTCCCATGATATATTATTCTCTCCAACCACCCTTCTATCAGCAATGTTCGATCAAATGGGCCTCCGTCACCCTCACAGGGGGACCCATCGTCTCACGCTCTCCAGTCCCACGGATGCCACCATTCCTCAATCCCTTCCTCACGAGAAAAGCTTTATTCTTCCTTAATTTATCATCGAAACAGAGAGCAGCTGCGCGGCACGGTTGATAAAACGCGCTTCGAAGTTGCCACGACGCCCGGCAACGACGACGAGCTTTGCATCACGAAAAACAAAACAGCACCCCGATCAAACCAGCGTGGCTTTACGGTGTCCATTCACTCAAATCGACGTGGACTACTTTATCCCTGCGCTCCGCCGCGACACATCACGTGGGAATTCCAATCCCTAACCGCTCACCGGGAGGGAGGCGCGTCATAACCTCTCTTTAAGTTCCCTTCCCACTACTTCCCTTCGTACGAACACCTCACATCATCGTTGCGAGGACATGGTCCGGAAAAACGGCAAAACGTGATCTCCACATACGGAAGGCGGAGATGGGGCCGAGAGCGATTCTGTCGAGGGGGTGGGAGGATGGTAAGGTTGAGGGGGTGGATGTAGGAGGGGGGTTGTTGGGAGGGGTGGACGGGTCGCAATGTGAGAACGTGGGGGGGGGAGAGGGGGACGTGTTGACGCGAGGGCACGAGCGGCAGTAAAAGGAACACAGCTGCTATCGCTCGAGACAGCTTCTGGGCTTTCCACCTCAAAAACCCCTTCCATCGGAGAGACGGTTTCGAATCGGTGACAAACCCTCCGCTCTTAGGGGCTTCAGGAGCAAAAAAATCAAGGGGTTTACTGGGAGGGAAACTTAACCTCGGCCTCCTGGCTCGCAAGGGAAAACACATGCCGATAAAAACCTGTGTTACCACTACCCACGCACATTTTTGGGCACCGATTACTTAAAATGCTTCAAATTTATGGAATGATCATTAGAATGAATTTGGACGAACATCAGGCATCAACGTCAAAGCACCTCTTTGACATTGTGTTTGCCGACCAGAGTCATGCCTACCTTATGGTATAGTGTGAAATGTTCCATGACTAAATAGTTTGGCGTCGCGCCATGGAGAGTGAGAAAATATTTATTTTCGGTCGGTGAAAACTGAATATAGCTAGCGAATCAAATTTTTAAGTAAATACAATCATGGAGTAAGTCAAATTATTCATAATGCTATTGTCTGCATATTGGCAAACGCATTGGAAGAAACTGCTCAATTTCAATTAGGAAAATTACTTCACAGAAACACCCCGAATTACTCTCATTTGGATGAGGTATTTTACCCCAATAACTAAATATTTAAAAGCAAAAATTTTGGGTGAAAGCAAAGCATTTGCGGAAAAACTCTCAAAATGGTTTTTCCTAAATTCTGGAACTGCATCAGCATCGAAATGTACCGAAAGTGAAACACTACGCACAAGTGAAATCAACGGCAAGGCGGGCCTTTAATCAAGCTGCTTTCAATGACCAATGGGAGGAACAAAATAAGCGAATGTCATCTCTTAAAAAGTTAGGCGCACGTGGTCGTGAAAAAATTCAGACATTAAAACTTTATATACCTTACAATATTTCATACATACAAATTCTACCAACTGCATCGCGTCTCCAAAGCTGAGAAGGAAGGATGCCCAGGTCGAAGAACCCATTACTCTTATTGAAACCGGAAATAACGGATAAATGAGCACATTGTCATTTGCAATGCACAATGTTGATTCCTTAAAAGAAAACTTTGAGATAAGAGCTGCCGTGTAGGGTAGAAAATACAAAACTGCCAACCTTGAGCAAGTGACTCCCAACCGCTCCTGGTGGAGAAGTCTGATTCATGATCTTCCATCCACAGCGTACATGTGAGAGAATGTAGTGCGATGGCATTACTCGCGCATCGATTTGCAAGCGATGATGAGTAAGCATGATCCGATCACGACGGAGTGAAGGAATGGAAACTGAGAAAGAGAGACAACGCTTTTCGCAGAGGAAATAAGCCGCGGCACTGCCACGACGATGTAAATGCATTTAGAATGACGGCGACTAAAACAAGGAAGTGAATGACGGGCTAATGGACTACAGCATTTTTTTACGCTGCCCTGTCTCGGGTGATACAGCAAACCCTTCAAACATCATTACGCGACACGTCCTAAATAACAATAATGACGAATAATCGGCATTACGTCAGCTAATCTAAGAGCAATATTTTTTGCAGAGAAGAAACCGCGAGGAAAAAGACTGATCGACCGTTTGATTAATCGCTCACCATCGAAGACTTCGAAGGTACTATAAGAGGAATAAATTTTGAATGTTAGCAGGACTAAGTTTTGAATTTTAGCACAGCATCTAAATTATAATCGCGAAAAAAACCAAATTCCAACTTTACTCAATGGAATATCTAAACGCTATTATAAAAATATAAGAATATTGAAAGTATAAAAAGGAAAAATTAAATAAGAACAAGGGTAGATATATTTATAACCGGCATAGGCAATCGCTTATGCAAGAAATATACTAAAACGTCATTTGTCAATGGGTAGGCTGGACTTCTAGCAATATGAAAAAAATAATGTAATGAAAAATACGACAACAGCCAAGGATAAACCCCGTTACACCACATTTACATGTCATTTAAGTCTGCTGCTGCTTATCAAAGATAAAACGATAAAAATAACAAAGAATGATTATTTGCAGAAAAGGGAGAGTGAAAAAAATCTTTCATCTAGAGAATCTACAGGAAGAGACAACAGAAAGAGAAGCGTAGACAAAGACGGAGAAGGAGAGAAGAACTAAGTGCTTTCAATGACGAGTTAGTTCCATCGCGAGAATTCCTCCCGATTAGGTGTTGGCCGCCCCGGGACAGCTGTAACGATCTAACCAGCGCCTCACCCGAGAATTTTTTTTCTCCATACCTCAAAAATTATGGTCTCTGCATTACAGATAACAACAGTGCTGCCAAGCGCGAGACAAAACGCATTAACAATTCAGCATTAATATCTCGTATAAGGTCCAACATCGACCAGCTACTTTCGCAAAAAAGGTATTAAAAAGGATCGAATAGTTCTTACAATAGCATTCTTTCGACTCGGGGAGGATGAAAGACGTCGGCACGACTTATATGGAGCGGCAAGGGATGACAAAAGACTTGCATCGAGGAGGGAAGGGAGTGAGAGGGTAAGGGGGGAAGGCGGGAAAGATGGGATCCATCCCGTCGGAAAATTGAATGAAAACGAATGGCCGGGACGTGAGGATTGGGGGGGGGGAGAAAGAGGTATGGGCGGCCGGATTGAATATAGGAATGCAGCTCGCACGGGAATAAGAGCAGTTTGACGCGATAAAGAGTTCTGGAACGGGTAAAGGAGGAAAAGGAAAGGCAGGGGATAGGCTTCTATTCACCCCTTCCTCCACTCGCGCCCGTCTTTACCCTTTCAACGGGACAGCGAGAACAACAAACTGATAATTAATCTTTTGGAAGGGGCTCATTAGCATTGGCGAAACCACACGGAGCACTAAGGAAGGAACGGGGCAGGAAGCGGAGCGGGGCGAGAGGGGGGGAGGAAATGGGTTGAAAAATGGTGAGGGGGTAGGAAGGATAATGAGTGGGTGGAAGGAGGAGCATCAGCCCCATCCTCCGACACACGTGAAAAGTGCGGGTGGGATCGGAAAGAGAAGAGGCAATGCGTAGCGGGCCGATGGAAGGGTCGGGGATTACCTACGGAAGAACGAGGGGGAAAAGGCGTATTGGTCAAGCGGACAACCGGGTGGTAATGGCCGAATAGGGTAGGGGATACTCGGGTTAGCGGTGGTGGAGGAAGGTGGTCGGATTGCGGTCTCCGATTAGACAAAGTTAAGAGAGGCAGGATGAAGGAGATTGCAGATGAAACCTCAATGGGATAAGAAATGGGAGACAGGATGACTGGAAGGAGAAGGAGAAATGGGAGAAAGGAGGGATGGGGGGGTGCGTAGAGGAAATACGATTGACGGGAACGACAGGACATGAGACTGGCGGACGGGACGTGATATAAGGCACCGAACAAGTAAGGACGTGGAGCAAACGGCAGCGAAGGAGGAGTTACAGTGGGGAGTGAAGCCGCATGGCGGTGAAAAGCTTGCCCTGAGTAGATGTGGTGGGGCGTCAAAACACGCTAATGGAAATGATGTGCACGATGAATCCACCTATAATGGTAGGAAACCTTTCGTAATGCGATTGTGATGGAAAAGCGATGAATGGGGAACACGCGCGTGTGCGTGTGCATATGAATAAGGGTACATGTGCGTGAAAATGCATACATTTAGGAACGCACATACATAAAAGCGTATGCATGCATTAAAAGAGTGATTTCGTTTCGTTGTTTGTGTGGTTATCGTGGAATGTGGAGACAAAATTCCAATAAAGCCTGAATAAAAACGAACAAATCGATACAAGATGGTTCAATGTGCCAGGTATACTACAGATTTTAAATATCGATTAAAATGACATTCATTACAGCATAAACTTGAATAAATTCAAATTGGCAAGGTAATGCATCAATCAAAACTTACAGAAGCGCATATCCTCCGATTTGCAAGTATTCTGCAAACAGTGATCCCACCAGGGAAATCCAAGGAAAAACAGGACGAGGCTTATTGGGTTCCCAGTGAAAAATGGGACATCATAGGAGTCGCTTTTAATTAAGACGTTAGGAGATTGCAGGTCGATAAGTATCCTTCATAAACTATACGTAATTTTTGGGTGAAACGATCATTGTCGCTAAAATAATGTTTCTGACTACATTAGACCAAAAGAGTAAATTAGATATTTTTGAAAGACTATGTAATCACTAAATATCTTAGGTCACCTGTAACCACCACGTATATGTCAGGAATTTCACAATAAAAATAAGTTTTGAAGTATGGAATTAGAAATGTTTCACGAGTTCCTATACTTAACATAAATATGAGCATACTTATAAAAGAAGCTAAACAAAATGACATGAAATAAAACTTCATTTAACAGTGTTGTAATTGCACAAAAGAGAGAGAAAGCAACTCCATAATGGAAAAAAGAACTGAAAAATGATTAGATCTAACTGCATTGACAGAGCTTTGTAATGGTTTTGCGAAATATTTGCCCATTGTTATTGTAAATTAAGAAAAGCGTGCAACGTTTCAGTTTTTTCGTTTTCGTGAAATACATCAATAATTATTAATAGTACTAAATTAAATCAGGAATGGCAGCAATAAAGTTTAAAGCTAAACATATGAATAATATTATATCATAAATTTCGCTATCAGTAAGAAATGATGATGGCGAAACAAGCAAGTATAGGGTATTTAAGTATTAAAATTCATATGATAATTAAACGTTACTATTTGTGAATCAACGATTCGGGCAATAGACAAAGAATGAATTTACGTGCTAATTAATTGAATTGAGCTAGTAAATATAGACTGCACCCGGAAAATCTATTTGAAATCATTGAAACAATTCTCATCAAACTACAATTCTCTCATGAAATAAAACAAAACCGACGTATCAGTAAAACTATAGTAGTTACCTATAAACCCGTATTTTGGAGTTGAAACTGATCTAAAGTTCGGTGAAAAATAGTAAAATACATTAAGTGCAGCATAATTTCTTAAGAAATGGATAACCAACATCATAATCTCTGAAATACTTCCGAAATTATAGAATTGTAACAACATACACCATTCGACGGGAAGCAAAATAGCCGGTTAAAACTAAAATAAGTTCTCAAATTATTTGTGAAATACTTACAATTACCTGTCTACTGCATGAAGAGATATTAAAGTTTTGAAAGTGATTCTCACCTGAAAAGAAACAAATAACATATATTAATATGCAAACAATATTGATAAATTTTAATTTTGAATTTTTCAATAAACGATTCTCATCGTGGTTAAAGCCACGCTCACCAAGCTCATAGAAGGTTTTACGGCTGAGGACATCATTATTCTCAAGTAATTAAAATGAAAACAATAAAACTTATCGTTCCTTAAAGCTATCCCATGGGTAGACGAGAATAGGTAAATGAAAAACTCTAAAGCAGTAAACGCGAAACAGTGCTCGCAATCCTTATTAGAGTTATTATAATCGGTTCCACATGCTTTCATGAGGTCTATTCTGGACACTAGACTGAAAGAAATAGCTAGGAAGAAATACAAATCCCTATACACCACGTAACGGAAATCATCACTTAACAAAAGAAAAGGATTAGACGTGTTGACCACAACCGGTGACCGAAGGAGCTCCATTCACTTACTCGCTAGGGGTATACGCGCATGTCGTCACGCTTCTAGCGATGAAAGGACACGGGGGTCGAAGGAGACACCGACCCGGATGAACTGTTTCTCCTGTTTGACCAACCCTACGGCGAAAGGAAATGGTACTTCATTTCCTAATTGATTCCCAGTGCGCTCCTTGACTTACTTTCATCGATTCCAGCTAGAAAAAACGAGCGAATGTGAGTGCTCTGAGTTCCGCGTCTGTTATAAGTGAAAAGTAGATCTAAATACGGAGACAGCATAATGGTTACCCCGGCTGCGCAGACTCGGAGGGGATACTCAAGCCTGTTGGTGGGTGAATGATGTGATCAATTATCGACCAAAAAAGGAAGAGCTATAAACTAACACCGCTGGCGCACTTCATCCCTTCGGCCAACACCGCGAGGCTTATTGCGACAGAACACGAAACAACAAAATGAAAAGAAAGTCGTACAAGTATCTACGTTCGAAACTGAAGCGCGTTCTACGAAAGAGCTGGGGAGTAAAAAGCTGCAAAAGAAATGGGCGGCGACGGGGTGGGAGGCTTTCATTTGAGGAAGAGTAATTTTTAACTCAGATTAACAAAGTAAACTATGAAGCACGAATCATTCCCTGCGATGAGAAGGAAGAGAAAAAGAGAAAAAAACACGCCAGCGCAAAAACTGAGAAAAACCCACCTCCTTAGCAGATCGATTAAGACTTCCCACCCTTCTAAGCTTCAACAAGCACCGAGCGGCCTTCCCCGCGCAATCTGCGGGGAAAGAAAAGAGGCTTCGATAGGGGCATGAAACCAGCGTAACGTAATGGAGGGAGGCGGGTGAGCTGAGGAGGAGGTCATCAAAAAGCAGGGGGAGAAATCTTGATGATGATTACGACGGGGAAAAAAAGAAAATAAACTAATTTCTCAACCCGAAACTAATTCGCGCGAGGGGCCGTACGTCCCCGTTGAAAACCCACACGATAAGCAAGCAGGAGGAGGGCGGGGGGGGGACACGGTAAGAGGGGTGACCTGTTGAGGGAAGGAAGGAGGAGCAGAGGTGGAACGGCGCGCGGAGGAGGATGGGGAGGAATGGCTTCCCGGCAACGCCAGAGGGGAGACTCGAGCTTGGTTTGCGGGCAGAAAAGCTGTGTTTCGTAGTCGGGACGGTAAAGGGGAAGAGGAAGGACGAGGGAAAGAGAGAGGGGAGAGATAAGAGAAGTGCAGGGAGAGTGTAGAGGAAGGGGGAGAGAGGAGGGACGTCGGATGCGCCTGGGAAGAACCCCGTGGTGGATGAAGAGGGAGGAGAGGAGGATAGATAATCGGTTAAAAGAGCAAGGAGACTCCTCGGCGTGGCTGACGGCTATATGATGCGATGGAGGCAGCGGGAAGGAGGGAGGAAGGCGGGAGGAGGATGAGGCGGAGAGTGCAGCGCGAGAGGGAGCGAACGGAAGCACCGTGCACATCTCTCCACGCCCCGGCCTCACCCCCACACCCCCCCACTCCTCGCCCTCCGCCACTCTCCCCGCATATGCTCTCAGCACATCCCCCACACCACTCTTCACTCCGCCCCGCAACTTCTTCCCTCCATGCCTGTATCTTCCTAGCATCCAAAGCTCATAATTAGGCGACTTGCCCGACCGGCAGTGATTATACGGCTGCTCTCTGGCCGGGACCGACTAAACCCTCTCCCCTCCTCCTACCCAACCCCTCCCCCACACTCCCGAAGATCATCGGGGGCTATCTCCCTCGACTTCCCTCCCCTCTCGCGAGAACCCCCTTCTTTCTCAGATCTCCACCCCCTCCTCCCCATACGCCTTTGCATTCCTCTTCCTCCACCAGCCCCACCCACCGCAAGTGCCTTCCCCTCCGTTTCCTCCATCCCACCCGACCTCCCGTCCCGGCTCCTCTCCTCCTCCGCACCGCACCCTTTTCGGCCCGCCCCACATCTCCTCTGTCATGCCACGGCTGTCGGAAGACCGGTGGTTAGAGCCGACCGACACCACTCCGGACCCAAACTAGCGCGATGGAGGGAGGGGGAGAGTTTAGCCGGGAGTGACTCATGGTGGGGATGAGGGGGAAGAGGGATGAAGGATTACTCGGAGGAGAGGAGAAAGGAGCAGTGAGGAAGAGGGAAAGGGCGAGAATACGTTTGGCATGGTATGAGAGAGAGAGAGTGAAAATTGTAGGGGGGGGGAAATATATATATATATATATATATATATATATATATATATATATATATATATATATATATATATATATATATATATATATATATATATATATATAACGATTGTACGGAAAAACTCATACGAGCGGCACAATAATTGGCTGACACAACATAACACAAATAGAAAAGAATAGACACATATAAAAGAACACTTACACGGTAAATTGTTCGAGCTTTCGGCCCTCTCAGGGGCCTCTCAGGTCTCTCTTGAAGAAGGCCCCTGAGAGGGCCGAAAGCTCGAACAATTTACCGTGTAAGTGTTCTTTTATATGTGTCTATTCTTTTCTATTTGTGTTATGTTATATATATATATATATATATATATATATATATATATATATATATACATACACACTTAAGTCTCTAATTTCGTCTGGAGATGCGGGGGGGGGGGTGCCGGGGGAAAGCGAGGGATTAGTGCTCTCCTGCTTCGGAGATTACAATGACCGAATCTGAAGGAGGGGCGGAGTTCGGGTGGTCCATGAATTCGAAATACACTCCCTCCTCCAATTACATTAATGCTCACGTTAAGATTACCATTATGGATGATAACAGGTCATCGGAAATGCACACAAACCAAATGTGACATTTAATGCTGGTGAAAAAAACGGGAAGGAAAATGCTCAGGGAAAGGAATTTCGATTTAGAAATCAAAAGAGCACAAATTTATTTCCGTGAATGTGGATAATGACGGTCTGATTACCACTAATAAAAAGAGGAAAACGAGAATGTGACATGAATGGACCACGCAAAGACATTGGATCCACACGAGACATTAGTTTAGCCAGTATCTATAATAAAACATCATTAATTTTCAACTCCACAAAAAACTGAAAGCGATTGATGTTACATATTTTTTCATAAATAAATTAAATTTGAAAGAACATTTCATTGCTAGCGGAATACTGCGTATAGTGTACAGTACGAGTCTACTATCGTTTATAATAAAATGATTTTTTGCCGTCCGTTACGCTTGTTTTTGTAAGAAACCTTCAGTAAACATTGAAGGTAAGGCAGTTCATTAAATAAGACTCGTCCAAAGTATGGGCACTCATTTAAGCAAACCCAATTAAAATATATTATGGTCCACCGGTAACTTAATTGCCAGTTACATGATGAGTAAATCGTAATAATCACCAGTAATTCAACTTGTATTATGTCAGAATCAAGACCCTAACTCTTTAGCATTCCAGGAAAGGCAACCATCTAATTGCGGGAAAATCTAAAATAAGCCATCAAATACCACATGAATTCAAACTGTTGGCCATTATTCTTAAATTTAATATGCAATTTAAAGAACAAAAAAACTCTAAGACCGTTTCGAAAGAATGGCCATTTTCTTGATTGAAGTATCTAGAACTTATTCATAGAATGCAATCAAAGAAGCACGATCCCAATTCAGAAACGGTAAAACTAATCAATTATGCGTACATTGAAGAAGCATCTATTCAATTACATTCAAGATTATGTGCAGGCTTTAACAATAACACTCGGGATAATAAATTGATTCACCGATTGAAACAACTCATAATATAATTAAGAAGGATTCAGAAGTTTGCAAGGATTCTTAATGATTCTTAGCAAGAGATAAGTCCATATTCGCTTGCTGATTCATCGCATGATGAACAACATTACCTCCACTTAATCAGAGTTACAGTTTGCGGTCGTAATTTCACTGGCGTAATTTTATTTTGGATCGTTTCAGAACCGTTCTCTTTTCGACCTGCACAACACGAGCGGAGAAAATGACCCCGCTTTGATTAGCACGCTCATTAGTTAGGCCTAAAATACCCAGCATCCATACGGCGAGGCGAACCCAGTCACTTTGACTTAAACTCGCGGTTAATTTTTCTCAGCCCGCAAACAGGTATCCGAGTGGAGAGCAAAAAACAAAAAAAATCAAATTACGACTTAATTTATTCAGAGCAAGTAGAAACACAGAACGGTTATTCAACAAGGCTTGCATACAGATCAGGAGCGGCCCCGACAGTGGTTTATTTTCATCGTGATGGGAGGTAATGACAAATTCTGCATACACGTTGTCCGTGTTAAGGGCCCTGTGCAACTGGAGGGATGGAGAGGAAGAGGAACTGTAAGAAGGGGAGAGCAAGAGAGATGGAAGGAGACAGAGAGTGAGAGGAGGCAGGGAGAAAGAGGGAGATAGCAATTGGTACGCAATCCTCGAAGCACAATGCATAGGCGGTGCAGGAGAGCAGGTGTGTGCGACCGAGATCGGGGCTTCGGGATGGGGAAGAGTGGAGGAGTGAACCTGATACGGGTCCAGATGACGCTTGTGGGAAATTGCAGCCTGAGTGTCTTAGCGCAAATCTTGGAAGGGAATCTCTTGGGAAGGAGAGGGATGACGATCAAAATCCTTCGGTTAGAGTACACGCATGCTTTGAAGCAACGTAAACGGCATTCTGATGACGGGAAATGAATTTTTCAACGTCGAACGGCGGCATTTCACTTAAACGTTTTCATAAAAGATGCAAGATCCGACTGTGTCCCCCACGGTTCGCCTTCCGTTGTGGATTAAACGTTATTGTATGTGCCAGCCGTCAAATACAGTTTCGGAGACGCAAGCTAAAAAAAACCTTTCACAAGGGTTCGGCGGAGAGAAAAGGCGTATATGTCGCCGCATAACTTCCGCGATCAATATTAATGAATGCAGGCATACGAATGGAAAGGAGGGATCCGAAACCCAAACGAGAAATGGTTACTCATTCTAAAATACAGATTTTTCTCGATTTCACAGTCTCAAGGGGTAAGTGATGAACTGATTCTGGGAGAGAAATGTGGTGGATGACGCAAAATATCACTTGAGGCCATAGTCTGGTTTTATAACTACATGACACAATAGGGTAAAAACGACCTAAAACTAATGTACAAGAGCAAAACAAGGCGTCCTTAGCCCTAATGTATATTCAAAAACAATTTTCTTAATATTTTGATTATTTCTACTATATGTCTTCTAACATGGTTCATTAAGAAATATTGATACAACAATCTTGTGTTTGAAGTAACTATTGGGCGTGAGGTTTGACTTAAACTGATAATCATATTGTGTCCATGTATTTCAAACAAAACATAGATTTTGATTATATGGTTTACAGAGAATGAAAAATCTTGATGGAAGACCATACCTTCTCTTCTGGATAATACATGGATATGTATGGAATGTTTGTCATCAGAATTTTCAACAATTTAAGCAACAATTTGTTTTATTCGACAGCTCAAAAGAGTTAGCATTAATATAAAACTTAACCAAGAGAGGGGATAAAACCTGGATAGTAATTCGAGAACGAAAACCACCAAGAAAATGTGCAACGAAATGAAAAACATCTGCGGCATACATCCATATTTAGTGACAAAAAGTGTTTTACTAACACTCAATAGTTTCCCCTGAATAATATTTAGCATTTCAAAAAATTTAAGATCCTCCCTTTTATTCACATGCATCTTAAGTCACTTCAGCTCATTCCCCCTCCTTCATTCCTTCCCTCACTTTCGTCTTCTTTCACCCTTTCCTCGCACTATGTGCGTCTGATATACCGTGGTTCACCTCTCTTACACTTTCATATCTCCCAAGATCTAATGCGTGTACTTGTTTAGGTGCCCAGCAATATATATAGACGGGAGTACAACCACCAATGGAAAGGGATGTGGAATGAAAAAGTGTTTAATGAGATTGAAAGTGGTTGCTATCACGGATCTGAAAATGGAAGGAGGTGGCCTTGAATCCATCATTATTTGTACACAATTCATCAGCTTTTATATTTTTGACTAGACAATGCGGCTAAATATTTCCATCAGTTGCCTATAGAAAGAGTGGTAGTGATTATCAATCCCCGTAAAATGTGTTCAACTATTGCTCCTTGCGATTATACGAGGTTCCTCGTATATCATGATCAGATCATATATTAAGAATATTACATATGATCTGCTGGCATCGGCGCGAGTATTTTTTCTACCAGGCGATTCCAAATTAATTGAGATGCACAACGTCGAAACATGGAAATGTCACAGAAGTTTCTGGGCAAAAACATGCAAACTGGTACCTGACATGCAAAACTGGTTCTGCACTAAATCCATATAATGAAATTAACTCCGCTTCCTTTGACGGAATGAGGCCGAAAGCATTATTCCATGGGTTAATATTGGAATTATCAGCGCACAACTCCATTACCAATGGATTGCCTGTCATGAGACGCCCATATCTACGAAGTACATAACTTATATTTACCAAATATAATAGAGATACATGTCATTTATCCTTCCTGTTACACACGAATTCTCAATTTAATGGTGCATTAAACATCTAGTGCAACCTAGGAGGCGATCAGGTCCAAGAATGTTTTCAAATTGGTAAATCACATTAATTAACACTCAAGAAATCTTAGCTGGAAGGAATTAAAAACTAATAATTACTTTTAAGGAAAGGCATCGGCAGAGTGAAGACTATTTTTACAGTACCTTGAAAAATTAACGGTAGTCAACCCGAATCTTGGAGGGTGATATGATGGAGTACTCCACTCCACTCCTAGAGTGGAGGATGGAGTACTATACTCGTTAAACCAGACGGCGTTTGAAGTTCTCACATCAGAGTAAAAGGGGGTGCAATGCCTTCCCCTTTCCCGGAAGAACTATTACCCAGAAATTCACACAGCATCTTTGCATTCGTACTTAACTGACGCCAAATCCGTACTAAACTCACTCTCAGTACTGCCGAACCTAAGACTTGAGTTTAACACGAATCAGAACCCTGTTCCCTCAAATAAGTACCCCAACGTCATATCCCCTGGAATACACCGCCGATAAAATCCTGATGACGCTGCAACCAGCCTTTATATATCTGTAAAGTTCACCACTCTTGTTTTAGTCCGAAACTTTTCATTCCAAATGGAATGCAGCACTCAAAAAACATTATTTTTTGGGCATGCCAAACCTTATTCCTACTCCAGTATTCCACATGATTTATTTCCCACTGGCAATTCGTTTCGAACATTTCGCTTATGTAAACTCGGCCTCATTCAATATCATCTTTCCACTGCTCTGAATGGCCTTGTGCTCGGTGTTGACTTAATAGATGTCGGTTCTCTCTCGCTTACTTAACCATTAAGTTCAAAGCATTTACTAATTCTATCTGCTCGTGCTGGGAAGTCGCCGATGACCTCCCTCGGCACCGGATCCGCAAAGGCTTGACATATTTTTATTATTTCAGAACCAGTGATAAGTGTAAATAAAAACTAATAATTTGTAAAACTAAATGAAGATTTTGTTACTGAAGTATGTATCCACCAATGAAGATGAAGGATTATGGTAAACTTTTGGCGGCGCAAGGTACCATGAGCAATTGTTAGGTTTGGCGTTTGAAAAACACACGACTTCCTCCTCCCTGGATATACGTGTTCTAGAATACATATTTTCCCCTTGCTTCCCAAATGTTACCTTTGATTATTTGTAGCGTAGTCATATCATGTTAGCTCTTAAACGCTGAACTTTCTTTTCCAGTGCTCACCCAAATGTTTTACTCTTCTATGGTTTAATGTGTGTGTTATCCCTACATCGTACATCCACAATTATCTAAACAGCAGAGAAACAGAATGCGAATGCGGAAAGAATCAAGAAAAATAATCATTCTTTCTACTCTTAATTAGTAACCACAGTCGAGAGAAAGGCTATTTTAACCCCAATTTACCTTTAAGTCAATTTTTAAAACCCATGCCTATTTGCTTATCGTCCAGGGGAAACGATCGAGCGGTTATCATATTAGCATGCAACTGTGCTTGGAAAATTAATCTTAACTCTTAATTTTTGAAAAATGTTTTTGCCTATCTCAATATAATAAGGTTGAGTGTCTTACAAATGTAAAATTTTATTAATTACACACTTCGCAACAGGAAAACATGGCGACTAAAATCGCATGTTATTTATTATAATTCATATTTAATGAAATCCTCTTCGATTGCATATACACTTGAAGGTCTAGTCCTCTCAAACTGCTTAAAAGGAATGAATCAGCGTGCTTGTCTGTCAGACAAGCTTATTTATCAAACGAGACATCCTTTTACCACCTTTAAAAAAATTTCATTTATATGTTAATTCCGTGTGAGAACTGACCATGGCTTCTGATCAAATAGAAACACCGCGTGATATTATTTAAGATGAGAAGAACCAATAAATTAGTAAACGTAGCCCGGAAACCAGCATTTATGCATTCATAATTGGATAGGACTAATTGTTACATTTTCCTCATTGAATCTTCCTTCTTCTGAAAGCAGACAGTTTTTCTCCTCTGAATCTGCATCCGCTGGAAGATGATTTCCGGTTCTGTTTCTTTCCATTTTTCACCTGCCAGCTGCTATTCCTTGTGTTAGCTGCAAGAATATTGATATAAGCCGCCGTTGCAAAGTAGACTTTCACCTATAATATATAGGGGCAATCTTCCACAGTTGTCACTTGGTAAAAGTTCCGATACTCAAAGTGATTTGCAGAACTGGGATTAAAAAGGTTTTGTAGGCTCTTCTGCCAGTTAAAATTGATTCTTTAGGTATATCTTTCGCCTATTCTCTTTTGGCAGTGATTTCCACCACATCCAAAAACAATATTTTCATTAATAGGAGGAAAGAAAATAAATTTCATCGCAGTGAATAAGTAAGGAGTATTCACAATTCCAAGTTCACCATTCGCTATTTCACCGGCGCACGGATGCTTGTTCCGCCGGCGACTGGGTTGCCGAGAGGCCGCTGCGCGGCGCCACAGCCGATCGGTCTCGGCGAAGAGAGAGGAAGAGAGAGAGAGGAAACTACTCGGCTGAAATAAGGACTCGGAACACGACAACTAAGGAAAAATTCGACGGGGATGGCGGGTGGGAGGGCGAGCATGGAGAGGGGATCCCGAGGGATGGTTGCGAAGGAAATGGTGTAGCGGAAAATGCCGAAAGGAAAGGGGTTAAGAGATAATGGGGTATTGGGAGAGGTTCGGGTGGTCAGGGAGGGAGAAATAGGGCGAAGAGAATGGCGGTTCAGTGGGAAGGTGATCGCCAGAGAATGGAGTCGAGTGCATAGAAAAGGCTCTAGATGGCGCCTTTATTTTCAATTCAGACCGGCCACCGGTCTTCTTTCTCCGTCGTGACTTGCTGGAACCTCCTGGATGAAATTCAGCCAGCACAATAGGAGATTGTGGGCAGAGGTGGGGAGGGGGTGCGAGAGTGGGGACAGAGGAAGGTGGAAGGGAAATGAGGGAAGGGAGGAAGCGAGAAGAGGACGAAGAAGGTGCGGAGGTGGAGAAGGGAGAAAAAAAAGAGGATCCGCATGAGGAAAAGCATCCGAATTTTCGACCGTGTGGGAGGCCGCCGGAAACCTATAAAGGAGAACGACCGTCGCCAATGGAACAGAATGTTATCGGATTTATTACCTAAATGGCACGCTCCCCACGTCTACAAATTTCAGGAGGATTCACCGCGCGGCCAAAATCGCTACAGACCCGTCGCGATGCGTGATTGGCCCCGATCTTCCGCCGACAGGCACCATGGAAATGCATCACGTCCGCCTCGTTAAACTTGATTTCTCACTCGCTTGAGGATGAGCGGTTGGGTAAAGACATTCCATTCTTAAGGGTTCACCACCACCCTCACCATATCCCGGATCGAGCGCACACACACGCACACGGCGGCGGCGGGGTGGATTGACACAAGAATACGCATTTTGACGTGATCGCGAATGGGGACAATTCAGACCACCACCACGTCACACACGTGCTTGCTGGACGGACAAGGAGGGGTCTGGGGAGGGGGAAGGGGATGGGAAAGGGGTGGAAGAGAGGAAGGCGAGAGAGAGGGGGGAGGGAAGGGATCGGGCCTGGGGAATGCGGACCCTCCTCGACGATACACATCCCCGGGTGAAGAAAAAAAATCAACAGGCCTCTCGGACCCGTAGGTGGAGAGAACTCACCTCATACCCCGAATAGCCACCTCCCTAATCGCGAAGAATGCATTGTTCGCCTTAATGACAGCGTCTCGATTCAATCATCAACCTCGTCAAAAGTAAACATGCTGGAGAAAAGGGAGGAAAGAAGAGAGGAAGGGGGGAGAGGAGGGAAAGAGAGTGTGTGTGCGTGAGGGAGAAAGGAAGCATGCCGAGGGAAAATAAGGGTGGAGGGTGAAAGGGGAAGAGGCTGAGGAGACTGGGGGTGGCTCTGAAGGAGGGAGGAGGAAGACGATCAAGCGGGGACCGTGGCGGGGGGGGGGGGGTTGGGTGAGCGGGGGAGTGGATGAAGCGGGCGGCAACGATGGTGGTGGTGTGTGATGGCGTCTCTGCGAACTGTTGGCGGCGAGGAGAGCGCGCACACAGGCAGAAGAGGTCGGGAGAGTGAGAGAACGGAGGGAGGGAGAGAGAAAGAGAGAGGGAGAGTGGTTGCTGTATAAGTCGGGGAACAAGGGTGAAGTGAAGCTGGAAAACGGGTAGATAATTGCATGCAGCGGGTGGGTGGGTGGACTAGGAGAGAGACGCGGACGAGGAGGTAGGGAGAAGGGGAGACGGCCGAGACGGCTGCCGCACGGAAGAACAACAAAGACGAGGAAGGAGCTGGCCGCCGACGGAGGGGGGCAGAAGAGAGGAGAGAAGATGGAAGGAGCGAAGCGAGAAAGGAGATAGGCGAGGGAGAGGGAGGGAGTGAAGGAGGGAGAGGAAGGGAGTGAAGAAGGGAGAGAGTGAGGCCCCGGAGGCTGAAGACGGATTGAAGCTGGAGACTTGAGTAACGAGGACTGAGTGATGTGTTCGGTGGATATGATGGGGGGACCACCGATGGGAAAAGAGGAGGAGGCGGCTGTGGGAGCGCGGGGAGGCATGGGCGCTGAATGTGCGGGATGGGAGACGGGGCGAAGGCCGGCGAAGGGCGAGAGAATCTCCCTCCCTGGCGGACGGTTCGACGGGAAATGAATGGACCGAGATGGACGAGAGGAGAATGTTTTGCGGGGAAGAGGAGAGAAGGGTAAATAGGGATAAGAGAAGGAAAGAAAGGAAGAAGGGATGGAGGAAGAAGGGGCGAATATAGGTACACCAGAGTGGGAGGATGAGGAATTTTTTCGGGAAGTACATTTTCATGCCTCCCACTTATTTTTTAGCCAGCTGCCTAAAATGTCAGCTTATCGGCCAATTTAATCAACCTCAAGCCGGTTGCGAGTTTGCCCCGGACCCGAACGCAAAGTAACCAAACGGAATCCTTTTGGACCGATAAGGGAGTATTATATTTTTCCTCGGGTTAAGGCACTTCTTGCTGAAACCCCTTTTAGGAAATTTTAAATGGAGGCGAAGGGAGAGGTAAATCGATCGATATCGTCTTTCCGCCCCGTAGTAACTGTTTGCGATTACTACATTTTCGGAAATAGAGGTGTGGCATCCTTAAGAGTTACTGAAAATATTGAATAAAATTTCTGAAAGGCATAATTTTTTAATACATGAATTCACAGATTGAAGGCAAAATAGAAAATGAAAGTTATATCCGGAAGTATTCAAACCAAATTTTAAATAATAACAGCACCAATAATAATGATTAGCAGCAGTACAAAGCTCAAAATATCAAAAGTAACAGTGGCATTTGAAAACACGCCTTAAACACTAATTAGACTTTCATAACAAAATAGATCAAGTGCTATATAATTACGACCTACTTAAAAGGGCTGCCATTCTACCCCTTTCATACGGTGGCCATGCAATTCCCTTGACAATATACATTCCAAATGCCACGTAGACTAAACTTGGAATACATTTAAAGTTGATATAACGTAACAATTTAGATAGGCATGCAAAAAATAATTTACGCATTTATGAAAATCCTGGTCAATCCGAATGATTTTTACACACTGGGATTGTTGCAATGTGATGCACACTTAGCGGACGACTCTGTTTTAAGTAACTCCCACAGCATCTCCCGCAGTTTCTTAGAATTCCTGGAAAGGTATTGCTAGAGGAAAACTTCGGCTGAAGTAATCTGCAGGTATATTAGTTCGAAATTTCTCAAGGTAAAACATAAACCAGAAACTCAGCACCGATCACTCCTAAGCAGCAACTCCCGGCGCCTACGGTTTCAAGAAAATCAGCTGAATGATGTTACCATTTGTATACATTCACGTCCAAACAAGAAATGGCAATGTTCAGAGAGACAATTTAGACAGACTTGGGGAAAATAATAATCCAGGTAAACTCCATACCTTGAAATTGTTTACAGATATCTCATATAAGGATAGCGAAAATGTGCGCAGGTTCTGTAACTGAAAAAATATCACACGAATTGCCACTTCATATACTGCAGTAAAATTATCAAATTAAAGACAGAATAGTATTACTTAGCCTGGTTGGAAAAATACTTGAACATGAGGGAAAACCCTTTAAGTACTTAAGCATCAAAATTATGTAGTTCAACACGATCCTATCATGAATAGGAAATTTTATTTTACGCACGCGGTTTGGTATAAAACAATTACTTATTAATTCACCTCTGTTCTTCATGGTGGGAATGGTGTTCACCTCATACCAAGTCCTACGGAATGTAACTCACACGTCTAGGGTAGAGGGCCAGTTTCTTTTCCAATCCCATGTAAGTTTTTTTAAGAAAGTTGTCTAACCAGGAAATCACATAGTTTTAGTTTAGTAAGTGGTGTCTTACAGTTATTTTTCCTTTGATAACGAAGCTGTTCAACATATTTACTAGATAAAACACATGGAAATATCACTTTGCACAAAAAATTAAAATGCAAGCGATGAGAACAGATCAAGCTTATACAGTAAACATGCCCGAAATATACCAAAACAATGGAGCTTAACGAATAAACACAAGGCATAGAGTACGAAATCGGGCTCCAACTTTATAATGAATTAAGCTGAATACATGGTGTCCGAGCTCATTCCCTCTAGGCCCTCAAGTGTAGAATGGGAGCATTTGAATGAGCGTTTGCCAAGCGTGGCCAAAATGCAACATTTTGTGCGAAATATCTACACGTAATTTTCGGAACGGGATTGGCTTAAAATTTTGCAAAGAGTACGGTATTCATCTAAGTTCCTTCCAGCCATCGAGTACACTGGAATACAAGCATTAAAAGCTCTTCATATGGAGATTATTGAATTGAATTTTAATTTTGCATCATTATTAAAACGAACAATTTCATAGAAAATCGCGCTGAGATTCATTTTCCCACAAAAACTTCGACAGCATGAGAACGGTTTAATATATCGTAAGGATATTTTTTTCTTCGCAAAATCTATTGCGCAAAAATTAATGTTAGTTTGTTAGCTTAATGTGTAATATATATAAGCAACAACATTCAATAATTTGAACTTGATTTGCGCCAACGATAGCCGTTGAAATTTGAAACATGTTCAGTTCTCCACCGCCAACTTCTAATGATGAAAAATGGTTGCCGCGAAGGTGTTTATTCGCAATGAAGAGCAGAAAAAAGTTACTTGCTTAACGTAAAGTTACAACATCACACGGGGTTAGGGCTGAACTTTGGAAGAATTAAGAACACACTTTACATTGACTTTCGCGAAATATTCCGCAACAGTTGATCCGAATGTGTAGCCATGCATTATCGTGATGATGCATCCTGCCTGTTGCTTTAAAATGATACCTTATAGTAATGCTACGGCCAGAATTGTCGGCACATCCATATAGCATGCTCAACTTATAGCTCGGTGTGCTGGTATGACAATCTAATACACCATTCCCTGATTATCGAAAAATGATAGGATGATAACTTTCCCAGCAGAAGCCACAACTTCGGCTGATTAGTTATTTCAACTTTAACCAACAAAAAATTTCAGTTTTCCCCTTATTTCCTTTCCAATTTGGTGCACTACAGGTACATGTACACGTCAAATCAATTTTTCTGCATTGGACTTCATTAATTTGAAAAAAATAAGCAATAGAAATATCCTAGCAGGCATCAGATTTTCGGTATTTGTTAATTAGTTTTACATTTTCACAGCCATAAAATAAGAGAAATGGAGATTATAAGGAACATTTCAGGCATCCAACCAATCAAAGCGGAACAATTTCAATCAGAAAGTGGAATGAAAATTTAAAACTAGTTGGTAGATCGACATATGATAAGAGAACTGATAATAAATAAATACCACAGCGGGTAAATTTTGCATAAAGTCTTCGTTGGCAAGAGATAGAAATCTCGTTACATTAATCGTAATTGATATTTTTCACAGAAAAGATATACCTGTATATTCACCATTGCCTTTGCAAACCTTTGAAAAGGACAATGGCAATGGCCTTTCAATCCATTTGTGGTCTTTATAATTAAATAAGCATCATACATATCCATTCATTTAATGCATTCGGTCAAGGGATATTGTCTCGAATCCTCGCATAATGTAATTACAAGTAAGAAAAGCTTTATGGACGAAACTCCTTTGAAATATCCCAAACGCCTTTTTCCGGTTTTTTTATTGAAATACTAATTTACAATTTCATGTAAAAGAGAACACGATCAAAATTATGATATGTACATACTTATAAATATCATAAATAATGATATTCCTTTTATAAAGCATTATTCCTGGAGGAAGTGAAAAGTAAGGTATAAAGTAAAGTTAGTGTAAAACAATTTATAAGTACATTACATATGCCAGTCTGTCAAGGAAAAGTGGCAAGTTTGCCGAGCTGTGAAGAGTCTTGATCACTGGTTTAATTTTTCCACGGCCAAAATTTTTTTATTAATTTTTCGAATATTATGATATTATAATTTTAATCTGACACATATCTATACCTACTTTGATGTCTCTACAAAAGAACAGAGATATAGTAGTAGATAACTCACAAAAAAGAAGACTTCATAAAATGAAGCGCGAATTTTTTTATCACTTCCTCTATGTACAAGCACTGCAATCGCGCAGGCGCCTTCGTCTTCGCTTTTTCCTGGAATACGGAAAATACAATGCAAAACTTACGTGAAATCCAAATATATCCGCCGCTATTTTTATTTATGATACAAAATATAATGCAGGACGTGGGTGCTGAAGTGTTATTATCGACGGCGCATGCATTGCGCGATAGCCATAAATAATCATTATATATAAAAAAAAACAAATGACCTCAATACGTGATTTTTCGGGACCGTAAAATGTTGCTCAACTGCTTCCCAATTATGAGGATTTTAGTTTTCCCGAGGTTTGCCTCTTTCGAAGCGGGGTGGGCAGGGATGGTTTTCCCCGCAGGGAGAGGCGAGGGACCGGAGGGCGGAGGTGACGCGTGGTGCGCGTAGGAGCTCGCTCCAGTAATTTAGATCAAAATGCGCGCACATCGATCATTGCAAATTATCTTTAAAACCCCAAAAAATATGAATACCATTATTTTTGGAGAGTATAATTATGCAAAATATGAAGTGTGAAAAGCATTATTTATTCAACCGAATATATCTAGCATGTACACCTGATGCCTCATCAGTTTCTCTAACGCTAAATCTCCAGGATGTTATGCCTTCACCCTATTGTAGCAAATTACTTGAAACAAAATGCCAGGCGTTCCTCACTTAAGCAATCTTCATTAGCTCGTATATTTAATCTTCTGATACCTTAGGATGATTTTCCAAAGTTTTCATCTCTTCGATGTAGAGCACGCCAGAAAAAGCTTTCCAAGAGTTATTGTTTTTCTAGACCTATGATCACATAAGGACTCAATATAAGCTGATTCTCCATGAAATAAATTGTCCATTATGAAAGTAATGCGCATGATTTTATTTTGCCACGACTATCCATGGCAGCAGTCGGAAAATTTGGTGGGGAGTCTGCCTTTCCAACGCGGCCGGTCGCCAGTTTGCTCCGAACAGTCTGAGTGGAAAGAAGTTCTTCCGCGTGAAGTGTGTTTTTTGATTTAGTAACACGGCGCGATGGAGTGCCCAGCCACACACCACATGCCCCCATCCACAAGTCCTTCATCTTTACCGACTTCCTGGCCCGCCGCACTTCCCTGGTGATCCCCCAGCCCCCTTACGTATCAGAATTGGCTCGAAGCGTCTTTTTTTGTTTCTCCGACGGAAGAGAGAGCTGAAAGGAAAGCATTGGGAGACCGTGGAAAACATCCAAAAGCATTTTACAACGTTCCTGAGACACATTTCCGACGAGGAGCTTTAGGGTGCCTTACAGGCATGGCAGACACGTCTCCGCAAGTGTATTGATGCAGGAGGCATTTGAAGAATTTTAAACATTTGTACAAGCACGATCAATAAATCTGTTTTCCAGAGAATGAGCATTACTTTTACAGTGGACCCTGTATTTAACAGGGTTTTAATTTATTCTGACGGTGAGATATTTCATGATACCTCAGAGCCGTTTATTTGCGACACTAAATTATATTATAGCTGATGGTAATGAAAATCAGTATTACAACATATGATTTTAAGACAAATACGAATTGAGCACAGGACCTACTGGAAAATATCAACACTGATCCTGAGTTTCTGAACACCGTGACAACAGCAGACGACTCATGGGTGAACGGTTGAGACCCGGAAACAAAAGCACAATCGTCGCAATTAAAACATCCAGAGTCCCTTAAGTCATTTTGAGATAAAGCGAGAAGCGATGAACATGCATGACGGCACCTCACACGGCGGCCAGCAAACATGGAGTGACATAAGTACTTGAAGGCAGATCAAGCACGTACATTGATATTTGATATTTTAGTACCCTGCAAGCCACGTGGCTTTAGCCGGCAGGAAACATTGAATATGAACATAATAACACATACCGATAAGCACTAAAAGGATAACTGGAAAATAATTTGACGGTAGTCAATGTCAACCTGCATCGTATATACACTTCATTTCTCTCCATTCATACATATCGGACTCCGTAAAAGTTAAAAACGAATGATAGCATAAAATAAGATGGTAAATATTTAAAAAAACATAAAACCATGGGATTACTGCTTTTTAGCGAAATTCTGTACGCACGACCCTTACTTTTTCAATATATTCCGTTCTAACTAGGGAAATAACTCATTTTTAAATAAGAAGAGCTTTGTAAAATTTCACACATTTTGATGCCGAATAATTTCGAAGCGTCCCCGTTTTACAGTTTCAATGTCCATGCAACATAATTAAGAGTAGATACAGTGAAGGAAAAATGTATGATAGACTAGTGCGCTCGAGGAGGAATTGGATGAAAAGGGATAAGGGGGCGGTGAAGAGTTGGTGATGAACAGTGCTAATGATAATACCGCGTAGACGTTGAAACCGCGGTCGGGATGAATAAAGTTCGTGAAATATTGCAACGGTAGTTTTATTTCTTAACGAATGTTATGTCCATGCATTAGATTACATACATGGTATATGCACATGGCACTTGACAAATTCACAGATACATTTGAATAGCAAACAGAATATTCCATGAACATAAAAAGCCACCGCATCTCACTTAGAACTGGCAAATATTACTCGTGGATAACAATGCTATATTGTGCAAATGAAAATAATTTTTTTTGAACAAGGAAAACTCGCGTTAAGTAAAGCTACGTAGTAGTAGTAACATTCGCATGAGGAAAACCAGAGACGACCGAACCGGGGTTTTTCACCGAATGCAAATCCGTCTATCCACACTTTCTTGGGAAATACGAGAAATATATCTCGTAATTGCCCGGATAACAATGAGACGACGAGTGCATCGCCAGCAATAATTACGCACAGAGATACTGAAACGCATGATCACGGGGCGTGGGCATTGGCAATGGTACCCACCCTTTGTCGCCCCATGTATTTGCTCAGACAAACCCCGTCGGCTCCCAGCGTTCGCATCCTCCCCCGAGCGACCTCCCTCGAATTCTGCCGCGCGTTATTAAATCACGCCCTCGAGATCTCGCACCTCGCTCACGGACACTTACGCTCGGCAACGAACACTCGGACTTCACCTCGTTCCCTTCAAACTCGGCGATCTCAACTCCCACGACTAGTTGCTTCGACCACCTCCAGAGGATCATAAAAGACGAATAATATTCGAGGCCGAGAGAGGGCGGGGCGAAGTGAATAGAGAAGGCTGTTCTTCGCAGAAGAGTAATTGGACCCTTAGTTTTCCTAAATTATTCAAACGTTTTGAAACGACTTGGCTAACAGTAAAATTCGAATGATAGTGGATAATATCGTGAATTAAGGAGAAATATCGAACGATGAAGATCTAGCTTCACTTTGCACAGGTTGAGTGATTTGACCTAAAAAAATATGTAAGTGGTTGAATGGACATCACGAGTGAATAATAAAAAATACATGTTTCGTGACATCGAGAAAGTTCAAGGTTTTCCAGGTTCAATCAATTTTTTAAAAGCTATTAAAATAAAATATCTTTACGGTCTTCACAAAAATGGATTGGTATCGTTATGTTCTTCCATCAAGATCAAATTAAGTTTTAAAACCAGATTAAAAACAATGAACAACTACAGCTCACTGCTGAAGTTAAATCTATTTTCCGATCGAAAATAGAAAACTGGAGAAACACATGCCACCAGTTTTATTCACTCTAGTGCTAGACCCAGTATTTTCCGGTAACAGCATGCGATCGAAACAACTTCCCACCACTTATCCTTGAACAACGACAAAGACTGACGAGAAATGGCAACTTTATCCCTGTACTAAGTAACTGCATGTGGTATTTAACATGGTGAATGTAATTAGTGCGAGGAAAAAGTGGCGTCAAAATACTATGGTGCCGTTAATATCATCATCAATCAATAGCGCTAAGTAGGTATTTTTACAATCAGGATAACACTTAGGAAACAACTACCATTCCCTCCACATTTTGAAAAATCCTGTTTACGACTTAACAATCTTACAATTCATTATAAACTAAAATATAAAGCAAAAGTGATTATCATAGGTTGATACCCTTCTACACACGAGTATCAGTATTGCCTTGTTTCAGTCCCATTATCATCAAGTCTTATGACACCCCAGCGGAGAAGCGCGTTGTTAAAAACTTTTAAAATGCGTCACTTTCCACTAAACCCTATTTTCACCACCATTTTATTTTGTTCCATGTGTACATACGTAGTTTAATAATAGGTTTTTGAATGATCCCTACATCGTTTGGCATGAGGATGAAAAACTGAGCCATCGCACTAATACCGTCAGTTCCCGAAACACAAGTCGCATGCAAGACCCGTAAAATATACCTTACAAGTTCATCATCCTTTTGAGAAGCCAAAGAGGCACTTTATGAGCTCAGACACGGATGGCTACTGGAATGGACAAAAATACACAATAACACAAACAGGCACGGGAGGACTGAAGGTCCTTAAAAATGAGAAAGGTGGAAACGCCAATAATACCCGATGATATCTATTCCGAGGGACTCTACATTATACCTACAGCAGAAGAGTTCTTGAAAATTTCCTCCCGAGATTCAATGAGAAGAACGAAGAGAGGAGAGAATAGGTTTCAGGAGTGAGCAATCATGCTGGGAAAAATGCTAAGCCGTTTCGAGAAGGGAGGCGAGGAAGAGGAACGCTTAAAAAACTCAGCACCGAAAAAATACGGCAATATTCCTTTCCGCAGAGCTGGTTGCTTTGTCATTTCGGGCTCAACCGCCACGCATCAAACCGCTATTGCCAATGGGACACGCAAGCACCGGGATGCGCCACGAATTACCGTCCACCCAACGTGCAATTACAATGAGGCCTCAAAGAAAACTCTCCTTTTTTCCTATTCGAGCCTTCAGGAATAATGGAAAAGTTGCCGTGTCATAGTGGGAAATCACAAAATCGTAAGAGGTGTTAGAGCTGCCTCGCTAAATCCTTTTCTGAGCAATTTCGGAGACGCGGGATGCTTTAATTAAAATTATTTTTAGCTTCAGAAAATGATTAAACCACACTTTAAATAGACTTTGATGACAAATGTAATCGTTGTTGGTAGTTGCGGTACAACACGTTCTTGGAAATTAAGCTAGGGATCACACCAAATTTGACCTTGAAAGATTCCCTTGGCTGAATCGCTCTTAAAGATTAACGATTAAATATAATGTTTATATATAATGAATACTGAATAATAAGCATTCGTAAGAAAAAACACTCAAGCATTATTCATGGGCTGGTTTAAGCACGACACTCGGTAAAATAAATAGCTAAAATAAAATTGCACATCATTGTAACTTTAACAGCATTCTGAATCATTTTCAACAATGACTTATACAACACGATAAATCTGAAAATCTTTGATGACGCATTGTGACGGAGACGGAATTGGTCAAACAATGTGGACAAATATTTTGTTCCAAAAGCATAAGACTTTTGGTGGAGAATTAGGCGCTCCCATAAAATGTGGGGGAAGCAAAATTTAGTCTTTCCACTGAGAGACTTTTTTTATTTCTAATTTCAAACAAGAAACTTAGAATGGAAAATGCTTTCCCACACACCCTCAATCAGTCAATTAAAAAAATGATTTAGAATTTAGAATACACCCGTATTTATTATGCATCATTTTTTTGTTTTAGTCAAAAATGTCAAGAAATTAATCAGTTAGTAAATTGTTATCGTATCAGCGAAGTACATTAACACAGCGTATTTCATTATTTTCCATTAGACATAAGGTCTACCGGAAATATTGAGACCTCTTTCTCCCTAACTGCGCACATAGGGACATGACCAATTTATTGGGGAAAAAATACAATGCTAAAAAATCGTTTACCCGAATTTAAAAAGCAGTATCCAGAAATACTACCAAGGTGACACGTTTATTTGAACGAAGTCTCCAAAAAAAAAGAGAATCTAAAATTTAATCGTTCATTTAAGTAACATTTATAGCAATACTCAATAATCCCGTCGGTAAAATGACGGAAAACTAATGATTAGGTTACGAATTTTCCCTTGTCTATGCCACAACAACCGATTATGGAAGGACGGAATAGGGCTCAATACGTATCAAAATTCCTTCGTAAAAACATGCCGAAACTAAAATGTATCATGCATAACAACAGAGTGATTCCTTCAAAACATACTGTCAGCATTGAAACACAATGAAACAAAGATAAAACGTGATTAATTTTGAATAAACCATGGTCCAGGGAGGCATTTGAATGTTCGGCCACTAAAGAGCGGGATAACATTTCCGCGAGGAACTGGGATGAGGACACGTGGGAGGAGTTTACCAACCCCTGGCGTGGGAGAAGATTAGAAGGACTGATTCAAAGAGAACAACTGCCGTCCGCGGTCGACCCATGTGACAAAAACCATAAGACTGTGGATTTTTATTCGGGAGAAAGAGAGGAGAGAGGTGGGGTCAAGGGAGGAGGAACAGGAAGGAGGTGGAAGAGGGTGCGACCACGGGCCACGATCCATATTTGGGAGCGGAGGCACACGGGGCGTGCCGCTCCACCACGAGCGCCCGTACAGCTCGAGAGGGACTGACCGTGCCCTCCCTCCGTTCCCTCCCCCATTCCTACCAAAATACTAAACGAGAGTCAAACAGAGGACGCACGGAGATGGCAGGGAAGACTAGAAAGAAAAAGGATATAGCGGAGTGGAGGGGGAAAAAATGTTCCGGGAAGCACCGTTTTATTTTATTAGCGTACTGTCCCATTTTATATGACAACTTTGTTCTGGACGCGGCACACGGAAAAGAAGGGTAGAAGAGGACAACCGATAAAACGGGATGCGACGGGCGAAAGATATAGATTTTATTCCCAGCGGGAGTAGAGTTCCCGAAAAAAATAAACAACTCGGAGCTCGATGAGGACCAGCGAGCGTTAATTTATGATTTGGCCTTCGTGCTCTTTAAAAACAAGGCATAAACGTTGATATTTCCAGATTGAGAATAAGATAGGTATATTAGCGATGCTAGTGGAATGCGTGGAAGGAGATGCGACGACACAGAAACTGAAATCATTAAACATCAATTACACGCTGACAAGTAGACAACAAGCGTTATAATAGAGGGGTTTCTTAATTCAAGTCGTCAGGTGATTTCGCGTGGGGTATTAAAAGAAATGCCACTAAAATACCACCACCAAGAGGAATACTACACCATTGAAATTCAGGAAATTCGACACTCATGTGTTTCTCAAAGGGAAAACATATTAAACAAGTTTCACAGACCGCTGGACCGCTAGGAATAACTCTCCCAAAACATTTTCTGAGCGTAATCCTTATCCAGTCACGTTCAACGTCAATATCTCGCTTTCAACCAATTTTACAGTTTGCCCACTTAAAAGAGAACGAACAAATAGTAAAGCAATGTTGCCTAATGGTGGGAAAAATTATCTTCCGCGCAGTAAGGGTATTCGCAACAGGAGAAGAATCAAATACAGAGGGTAGTGAGAGACTCCAAAGACCTTTGGATTGGAGTTTTTCGACAAATTTTGCTTCCGAGCCTTTTCACGCGTCAAATGTCACTCCCACCCGTCATGCTCTCCAACCGAAAAGATTCATTCAAAATCAAAATCATAAAACAGTCATTAGTACAGTAATAGGATACTTTCCTTTTTTCTGGGCAATGGGTAAAACGAAGCTCTCACAGAAAAAAGTATCTTTATATTACAATCTACGATTGATCTAAGGTTCAATTTCTCCATTTAAAAGCTGATATTCCACCTGAAATTCCAACCTGACATTGCACCTAATATTAACCTGGATCAGAGCGCACAATTGTTTTCCAGGATTTGCAGTTCAAATATATCAATCAAAATAAAACATTAACGAATGCTTAAAATTTTTCTCTTGTCTTAAAATATTCTCCGTTTAAGTCTTGTTAATAGAAAATTAAAGATATTAAATACCTCGGATGATTCAGAATTATATTTCAATGGCAGGTAATGAAATTATTCAACATCGTCAAATGTCATAGGCAAAACCTTAAGAATGATTACATAATACGATAATAGGATTAGTTTATGAACACTAGGAAGAATTACGCGTCGTACTATCACGTCACCACCATGGAACGTAATCTATTTCAATGAAATGCCAGATTGACCCGCAGTTATTTCAACGGCCGAAACCAGTTTCATCAGCCAAAAACTACCGGAATCGGTAATAAAGTAGGAAATTAAAGACCACTGGATAAAATTCTGGAAGTAAGAAATAACTACCATTACTGAATACAATGTACATATGCCATACATTGAGAATCTAAATTATTTGGTCGGAGGGGAATTGGTTAGCTAATTAGGAGTTTTACCGACAATAGTAAATAACTACACAAGCAGTACAGCATAATTACCGTAAATTTAAGCTAGGGGTAAAAGGAGCACAATGAGCGAGTGCGAATACATTCCAGCTTCCAATATCAATACGGATATTTTTGGAGTGCAGCCAAGCATTTTTGCGGGAGCAAAACGCATCACACACGGCGAAATATCCTTTACATACTCAAAATTTACATTTCAACAAGTGAGAACCGGGTGAAAACAAAAAACTTGTGTAGCTGAGCTGATATTAAATGCTGAGTGGTAATCACAAAGATGGGTCCGATATGGATAAAAACTAAAGAAAAAACGGAAGCGAACAAACTGAAGAAAGGAAAAATAAACGCTGCATTGGAAGAGAAGACCGGGGGATAACAAGGGGAAGGAGGCGGGGATGGCGTGAGCGGGAATGCCTCGAGGGGTTAACGAGAGGGTGAGGAAGGAAGAAATAGACCTCGTAGATGACTTAAGAATCTCCAAAATTAAATGTTTTATCGTCAAGGGACGAGTTGCCTAGTTTTGACGGGTGGGGAGGAGAGGGAGGTTTGGAAGGAAACTAAATTAAATGAAACGGATAGAATAGCGCCAAAGGAATGGAGTAAAAGGGGGAGAGAGGGGTCGAAGGGTGAGGGCGAGCGACATGGGCGGCGGCTGAGTGGTGGTGGTTGAGGAAGAATTAATAGGCCTTCGTTGGGACGGAAGGAAAATAACTCAAAAAAGGTCCTTATCCTCCAATTAGACAGGCGGACGAAAACCTATGCAGCCGGACTAAAAGGACATGGGAGAGTTCTTAATGGCAACGGAGGAAGAAAGGGAGTTTCGGGTAATTGTGCATTTGTTATAACAGATGATGGGGGGAGGTGAAAAAGAGGGAAAAGTTGAGATCATTCCAAAATGTGCAAATGGCTGAAGCGACTGCATGGGCCCGGTCACACATGGGGCAATATTAGAGAAATGGAATCGACGAAAGAGGCGACGGCAAGAGTAGAACATAATTGCTGTTCATTATTTACGACTCGCTCGCATGCATGGGAAAAAAGTACCTTCATTCAACACCCCATACCACCCCGAGCCTCCGGATTTCTTCCCCGCTCTCAGCGTTTTTTCTTTTATCGCTTTCGGCCAGGTCCTTTGCGATTCGAAGAGCAAGACTCAGGGGGAGGGAGAGTGAAACCGGAGGGAGGTAGATGGAGGAGGGATATGCTGCGGGGTAGAGGCTAAGACTGGCGATGAGCTCGCGGAGAGATTGGAGATGGATGATTACGGAAGGAGAGAGGGGGAGACAGGCATAGGGGGAGGAGCCTGTGGATGGGAGTTAGGCAGGGGGTTGGGACACGTGGGGTGATATCCGAAGGAGGCAATCCCAACTTGTCAATTTCATTCATAATTTGCAAGGCGGACGTTGAACTTCCACTCGGAGCAGAGGCGTGACCACGCGGGGTGTCAGTTGTCATGCCAACTTATATTGTATCCCATTATTCACGGGTGAAAAGACGTGAACTATCTACCCCGAAAGGATTGGACCCTGTCGATGAACGGGTGGGGGAGGGTAGGGCCACGAATGGCCTTCGGGGTCGTGTGCACGCATTCTCCAGCGGGGAGGTTCGTCAAGTCTTTTCTGTAAGAGTCGAGAGAGACAGAGACTACTTAGATCAATGTGCCCCCGGAATGCGAGTGGCGGGGGAACCCACGGCCCATCGGCACAGCGTTTCTTATGGTAAGATACACGAACATTTGTATTCAAAAGAAAAAAAATAAGCTAAAAAGGACTAAATGCATCCCTAATGTCGCTCAATTTCAACCACGTCATCGTTGAATGAAAATTCAGCCAGGATCATTTACATTTTAGTGGCGCAAGTAAAAGTATTCGGGGGAAGCCAAACCCACAAATCACAACTACCAAAAATCAATGGAAATTCGGGGTTTCATATTTGGGGAGGCATACGGCTGCTTCTATTCAAATAACCCTAAAATCATGACCATTACGGAGATGCCATAAAACTTGGGTGGTATCCAATTACGATGAAAATAATCGACCATTTAGAAAGATTCCTTTCACCACATACTTACATAGTTTAGCGAGTTTATAGGCATGTTACGGAGACAGAATTATTGAAACTGTTGGACAACTTAGGCTAGGAGTAAACACAACCGTTGGGATAAAGGATAAAGGACTATAAATTCGAGATAAGGGTAAACTATAAATTCAAGATAGCCACACATGCTGACGAAGCTACTGTATTTCTCCGAAGAGGATGAATGCCTACATTATCTATTCAGAAAAAGCTTTTAAGTACTGACTTAACATTATTTAGTATCAGAAGTATAAGAACACCAATCTTCACGAGAATACTACGCGGAGGGTGGTTCAAAATACGACGGTACGGGACTATAAATAAGCTTGGAAACAATTCTTCAATTAACAAACGTCGACCTAGTGCACTTAGGGCCGATTAATAAATATTAAAAGTCGAGCAAAACAAATTTCCCCAGGAAGATTAACTGAGTAACACTGTCTCCAAATGGTATCATCACTTTTTGGGAGGAATTTTTTATCGAGATTGTTGAGGATTAATGGAATAGTGTGATCACTTTGGGCGCTACAACAATTCTTCAATTAACAAACGTCGACCTAGTGCACTTAGGGCCGATTAATAAATATTAAAAGTCGAGCAAAACAAATTTCCCCAGGAAGATTAACTGAGTAACACTGTCTCCAAATGGTATCATCACTTTTTGGGAGGAATTTTTTATCGAGATTGTTGAGGATTAATGGAATAGTGTGATCACTTTGGGCGCTACCATGCACGGTAAAGGATTGTGGAAAATTGGGTGTGGGTTGAGTTTTAATTTACACTATGCAGATGGGAGCGATGATAGAATACGAACAGTAAGAAGTGTTCCGTCATAGTAGCAAAGTCAAATATCTGAAAAAAAAGATGGAATCCGGGGGTATAAAAATGAAGAGGTAACATAAACACTTTCTGCAGCGGCCACTTAGGTATTTCTAAACGCAATAAAACTTTTCATTTTCAAATGAGTGTAGGGATGGAGAGGGGGGAGGAGTTTTAGGGAGGCGGGAGAGAGAAAAACGAGAAGCAAACGAGATAAGGTCCCGAGGCATTTTATCGGCAGATCGGTAGATAGGGAGATGCTGCTATGTTCCCTTTCGATTGTGTGGACACGGGCATGGGAGGCGGAAGGGAAAGGATTGGGGGAGAAGTTTGTGGAGCCGATGACGGAGAGAGAGAGAGAGAAATGGGAAAAAAGAAGAGGAACCCGAGGCAGGAGAGAAAGGGGGAGGATGAAGAAGAAAGGTAGAAAAGGAAGGAAGGGAGAGGAGACTTTATGGATCTACAATGGGCGTTATCGACGTTTTCGACGGCAGGCTATCTTATAGACAGGTTTCGATTCATTACGTGAGCTGGCTTCAGGAAGATAGCGAGGGGCTAGAGAGAATAGGATTGAACGGAAGGGTGGGGTAGGAGAGAGGCTTGAGGCAGGGACATAAAAACTGGTTAAAAACAGTTAACTGCCCACGTCGTTCCATCTAAAAAAAATCCATCCCCCTCCCTTTCATCTTCTCTCTTACTGCGCGAAGAAAAACTTCCAAATGGCTGCTGCGAGAGGGCAAAATCGTTTTCTCTTCCTCCCCGTCCTCAGCGGCGAGATGGCCACGGGAAGGATTACAAAATAAATATGTGGGACGGCGAGGCCCAGATTGGGCCGATTAGTCGAGAGCATAATAATTACATCGTATAGAAACTTAATAATAAAAGGCTCTTATTCCGGAGAAAATTTTGGGCTCCGAACATGAACGGGTCTATCTAATTATAAGGAAATGCCCGATGCCGTTGAAAGCTATATTTTGGCCCGATTTATATCAGTAATAGGAAGAATATCAAACTACCTCTACGATAGAATGATTTCAATGAAAAGAGTTAGCAATATTTAAGAGCGATCTTAAAATTCTTTTGCGCTATAAAAGGATGAAGACTGATGCACACAAAAGAAAAAATAATGATAAAATTGATGATGAACATCGTAGAATCTTGAAGAAAGAATTTATTTGAGTCGGGGTGAATGTGAAAAGTAATGGGACTAAAAAATGTTTCAACATAAATGAAAACCTGTTTCCATAATTTAAGAGATTGAACTCGGTAACAAAAATAAGACACGATATAAAACATTATATTAAGGAATTACAATTTCTTCCTCAGTTCTGGAGGAACTACGGTGAAAATAATGAACTACATGTAAATTTTATCGGTCATAATTCGTAGAAAATTGCGAGATTCTTAAAGAACTTAAACATAACATAAGCAAAAGATGAGATATCACTTCACATTGACTACCGCGGGAGAGATGATGAGCGTACAACAACAATAATATCGAACGAGAACTAAAGTCAATACGCGAACAATAACGCCGTACTATAAGCACACCGCCCAGTCAGAAGTCATGGTGACCTTGGTATTCAAATTAGAAAAATATTAACGCTAAGACACACCATATCTTCAGGAGATTAATTTGTCAGAGACATCGTATGTTTCGTGAGAGAATATAGCGATTTGAATCAAAATGATATTAAATGGCACCTGACGTATGAATAACATTTCATCCCGCGGCAAGACTTGACAAAGATCTCAAATCCTCGTTATAGATATTTACTGACTGTAATTCTGGATAGGGATAAAAATTACCTCTGAGCATTAGGATAAGAAACCTTAGAAAAACGGCACCGGTTGACAAAATAGATTTGCACGTAATGCCCTCGCTATTTACGAACATTTGCAATGCATCGCAATGGATTGCGCAAACTCAATAACACGATGACTATCAACGTATATCCGATGAGTGCTTCGAGTAGCTTTGCTTCGGACTTTAGATCAAGAAAGGTGCGCCATTTCCCAGTGAAAAATTAGGGGCATTTTCATTCATCGCTGCCCACTCAGAGATACACACTCTTTGTCAGCGCGTGCGAGGGAAAAAGATTCAGAGGCGGCGATAGGCCAATCAAAGTGCATCCGCGGGAGCTCTCCGAGGTGAAGGGCAAAGCGAATATGGGCTTCCAGCAGAGACTGTCGGAGGCATGCATGGAAGATTATAAGGGCTGGCGATCTGAAACACTCGTACTGCGCACTAAGAGGGAAAGGACGCCGAAGAAAGATGAGCTCGCAGGTTCAATATTGTAGAACAATCTCCCACACAAAAAGAAAATATCTATTAAAATAAAAGGAGACAAGCATCTATAAAACGAATAAAAAGCATATTCAAATAGAGGATTTGCTCGTTTTTAATACAGTTTAACTCCAACAAGAGCTTACTGTAAAAGGCGTACTTATTAATGAACAAACTATAATTCAAGGTCTGAGTATTAGCTAGTAAAAATAATTATCTAATACCTGTAAGCAAGTATCTCAATACGAGATACTTAGCTCGTAATTACAGATAATAGTTTAAAAGAGAAGTAATTCTCAGTCCAGTGAAAGAGCGTATCGGATGGAAGGAAGCATACATGCTAGAATAATTAGTGAATTTCTCATGCTATGAACCTGGACCCGTCAAAAGAATGGCGTTGAGCGTGTAAAATGTCCCAAAATAACCAACCCGTAGGTTGTTTATTTAATATTATTTGACGACATAACTCATTTAGTTCCTTTCCCTGTGCCGCCAGTGGTTTCTCAGGAAGAACTGGAACCGAAATATCACAGTTTGGGTGAAGATAAGGGTGCACAGATGTATCATTCGGAGTCGAACACTGGCCCTCAAGCCAGTAGTCCTGTGCCCTACCCACTGGACTTAAACGTCCCTCAGGGTCTAGGATAAGGGGGGTAAAAATCATCGACGCTGAGGGTGTAGGATTAAAAAAAAACGCGAAGTGATGCATCCATCGAAAGCAAAAGGCGCCCGCCACTTGCAAAGGGAAGGGCTAGTATTCATTGAGCGGTTGAACCCAGTGGACGTTATCTAATTAAACGCCTGAAATTAACAACCTTTTCGCTGAATATCTCGCCTCCCCCACGTGGACGGGCAACAAATGAAATCAAGGCGCAACGAGGAGAAGCAAAAAAAAAGAAGACTAAAAAAGAAAACGATGAAAAGACATTGAGGGAAAAGAAAGAACCGTAACGATGATAGCTGAGGAGAACGGAAACGTAAACGCGTCGTGGGGAGAAGATTAGGGAGAGGAGAGGGAAAAGAAATGAGGAGGGTGAGAGAGGGAAACAGGGAAGGGAGGAGGCAAGAGGTGGGAAGAAAGAGAGGAAGAGAGAGAGTATGAGATAGAGAGGGGATGAGGAGAGAAGTGATCGGAAAATGCTGGCCGAGGGGAGAGGAGAGATGGGGCGGGAAGAAGATGGCAGGGAATCGATGAAGGAGGAGGGATTTGAGAGAGGGGGGCGAAATGGGGAGGCTATCGGGAAGGGGCCGTTGGAATTCGGAGGGGAGAAAGAGCTAGGGAGAAGGAATACGGACGGGCAAAGACGCTGGAAGGTTTGAGATGTTGTTGGTCGGAAAGGGAAGGGGGAAGGGTCGGGGCGTCCGGAGGAGGGAGAAGGCGGGGGCAGGGGAGAGAGTGAGAAGAGACTGGTGGAGGGGGGCAGTAAAAATCCTACGGTTCGTTGACCCTTAAAAACCCATCTCACTCCGCCGCCTCTGAAAGACCACCTCAACCTCCGGCCTCGCCGCTGCCCACACCACCGCATCACCGGCCGACGCCGCCCCCCCTTCCCGCTTAGAACCGCCCCACGCCTCCCCCTCTACCCGTCGCAGAAGTGACCGACGCAACTTTAATAAACAGTCCCCCACCCCTTATCCCCTTCTTCCAACTCATACTTCCAAACCTCCCCCACTCCCCCTCGCCTTGCGCCCCCTCTCCTCATTTCGAGTCTTCCTTCCTTCCATCCGCCTCCTCGCTGTTGCTTCCACCGCCATCTCGCCCCCTCCGCCTCTTCAACCACCCCCCTCCCGACCCTCCTTCCCAGGCAGACCTTTGGTAAAAAGATTTATGGGGAAGCAGGTAGGGAGGAGTCAATGCCAAGAGTATACGGCTGGAAGGAATGGAGTATTGAGGATGAGGTGTGGGAGGGAAAGAGGGACCAGGGGGAGGGAGGAAGGTTGTGCGGAGACTGGGGAGGGAAGTGTAGGAGAAAGGGGGAATCGGAAGGTGGGGAGAGGAAGAAAGGGAGTGGGGGAGGCGTGAAAGTCGGGACGGGAGAGACAAATGATGATAACTAGGAGCGGCAGGGGTCCGACTAGGAAAGGAAAAATGGTCGAGGGAGGTTATTCAAAGTACGATCAGTGCTCGGGTCGGCCGCGCGCGCGCACATATGAAGACTCAAACACAACCAACTTTCCACCTAGGGACGACCTAGTATAGGAGTGCAACAACTACCTACTACTACCAACAGCGAGTATAAACGCTCAATCATCCTCCCCAACCCACCCACTAAATACATGACCGCCAGACCATCTGAAGTCTAATTACGGATTGCATTATGTTTACACATTTCTTTAGTTCTATTGAACATGCAGTGGCATTTTAGCCAGCATGAGTTGCCCCTGAAAAAGAAAAAGTTCCTGGGGAAATCCATGGAGAAAAATTAACAACGGGAAATTCCAAATGGAAAACACGCGCTGACTTTAATATAGCAGTCTTTGTTCATTGCAATAGCATGATTTCATATCAGCCGAGGAAATGAATGCAATACAGGTAAGCCTAGCGATCAGGAGAAAAATATTTCTTACGACTGGCAGCAATTCCGTACTTTCTGAATTATTGAGCTTAAATACTCTAGGTAACAACATAGCATAAAGAAAGCCGAAGAGAGAATTGATTTAATGGGCCAGTTCAGCTACAGACAACTAGATGGCATATGGCATATCGATCTTACATCCACTTGTTATTTACGAGGATGAAAGTACAAAAGTTTACCCACGATTTATGCTATGCAAGTGTAGTGGCACTTCAAATAATACCCCGCGCCACTGTATAGCATTTAAAGTTAAGGAACTAAAAGGCATTAACGATAAGCCAGTTTCGTAGAATCTTTATTGTAATTTTATTAGTGACGCCTGACCCGCAGAATGACTTGCGGAATATCTTTGGACGCAGCGTGCGTACTAAACGTGAAACCACAAGGACGACCCCCCCCAGTACTTTATGCGCCGAGCATATTTACTCCGAGTTACCATCCCTGCGTGCCATGGCACCCAAACAAATCCTCGATATTTAGTGAGGCACGTGAGAGCAAAGGTTGCCAAAAACGGAAGAATGCTCCAAGGCTTCCCACCGACAGAAACGAAGCAACAGCGACGGGGGAATTGGTCAATTAAACAACCGGGCTCACCGTTATTTCCAAGCGAGGGATAATCACCATAAATATATTCCACCGCCCCTTAAACCCTTCCAACGATAATGAACCGATTCTCGAACGTCAAGAGCGGAAGAGAACGAAAGCTTATTGCGCAATAAAAGATAGCGAGGTAGGTAGATCACGAGTTGAACATATATAACGAATAACGAGAGGACGGAGGCCATGGAAAGGGGTGGGGAGAGGGTTTACCCCTGTTGTTTTCCTTTGGGAAAAACTCCGCCAAAACACCTTCGGTGTGGAATCACACGGGCACCGAGACGCCGTCCCGTTCCCCAAACCCCACCACCTCCTCACCAAATTCCGGAGAAATGTATTTCGCTTCTGTTGATTTCAGATTGCTCCGTTGACCCCTATCGCGAAGGAAAAATGTGGAGCGATTATCTTGACCCGGTCACGCCGCAATGAAAATATTTACACGAGAAAGAGGTCATTTCTTCCCACGACGAATGCACATCCTCGCAATGCACTTTCATTATTCAATCAACACGGAAGAATGTGGCGAAAAAAAGCGGATGAATAATCACACCCCCTTCACCTGCTGCTTTCAGGCAGGGGTGAAGGCAGCCGATGGGAGTATTTCATAGCTAATGGTCCGATCGCACGGCGATAAATTACCGCACAACTTGTGTATGCGCATATTAAATGACCATGATATCTATTACCACGGCATTAAATCTGAAAGTAATCTCATGCCACATTCTGTCGAGAGGAAGTTTGAAATCCAATTTGAAAAAGCGATAAGCATGCCCTAAAACTTCAAAAAAAATTATTAACTTTTGAACCATATAACGCAACTGCTCGAGTCTGTACGGGTAACAGAACTCTTATTAAAGCCTCACTTAGACCCATGGAATAGCTGAAACTTAAATAATTACAAATAGATTTTTAACTAAATGCATACAGGATAGATATCGGATTGAGTGTTGGTACTTTCCACTCCGAGGATCCTGGGTCGTTCTCATGATTCCAATACTCAACGTAGAGTTGGTTCCATGGCTCGAGTTTTCGGAGATATTTTAATTCTCTGCTAATCTTCGTGGGAAGGACACAAGCTTGGAACACCAAAGCTTTACGCGACTCTGCACCCAAACCAACTGGAGCAAAAAACATAAGGCAATGAAGCACCGTGCACTATTTACTGCTAGGCATTATAACTTTACGAAACAACTTTTCATAATTCATTTCTCGAAGAAGCTTACTTCCCATTAATCACAAATATAAAAGGGCAAAATAAACTGCTACTGCATGCAATGTCATAAAAAGTCAACACTCTTTCCTTCTGCTTCAACGATCAAAATAAAGTAAAAAGCCTAACGAATGGCGGGGCTGCACCCATTTATCACTCATAAAAATTATTATTTCATTCCCGTTGCATTCACAATACGTAGATGGAAGCGTTGGCGTTGTTAACGCTGCGGAAGCCTATACAATATTTCCTCAAAATAGAACGACTGTATTGAAAGCCATTCTCCCACTTCTTTACTTACTATTCTAAGGGCACCCTTCCGTTTCGAGAGACGAGATTACATTTCCCATTATCTCCCCCCATTCCGTTTCTGAAATTTTGGAGCGAAGTTAAGATGTCACTGACAACTCATGGCGCGTCAACCAGACTAATTACTCTCTTGATTATTTTTTCCCTCATCAGAAATTCTGCAAGTAACTTATAAAGATGTAATTTTTGCTTTACAGTCAGAAACAGTTCCGCTTCCTGTCAGGATTAGGAACCTCTAATAGAGCACGCACTCACCTATACGTGACGTGAGGATAAACGGTGAGTTAAAAGTTCGCAATTTTATCACGAACCCTTGACGGGGAACTAAAATATTCAGATACTTAGCAAGTTAATTCCTTTCCACTTTCAGTTTCGCAGAGGTTCCTCTCTGATCAGCAAAATAGCTTACTATAGGTTAAGATTCTTATTTGAGATTCAAAAATGATTTAAGACAAGAGCATCAATGAAATATAAATGAAATAAAAGCGTAGACTGTAATTCTGTTCCTCAATATTCAAACCATTTACAGATGATGGGGATGGATTATTGCAATAATTAATAACCTTCTGCAATATATTAAGTCCCCTAATGTTATCGGATAATATGCATTGTACTCACTCGGAACTCATAGCTTCTTTTATCCATGCTAATTTTCCTATTTAAAGATAAATGCAGTGAATACAGACATTCTACAATTATTGTACATAGTTTCATCACTCCCCAAAATGCACACACCTAGCTTAAGATTGAGTGTTTATGTGTAATTAGGCGAGCATATTTCAAAGATAGGGGACGTGGCAGTGCAGGGGGTACAGTGTTGGCTGAAGCCCAACCATGTCTCTGAATTCCCAGTCATGTCTCTGGGAACCCTCAGCTTCATCCGAACTGTGTGATTTTTCTGAAACTAGAATTTCTTGGAAAGAAACTGGCCCCCTACCCTTAAATGTGAATTTCACAAGCCGTCGGTATTAACGTAAGGTGAACTATATCCTAACCCATCATCCGATCTTCGGATTGATAACTATGTTTAAGGTTATTTCACAGATATTACCACTACTCATTTCTATAAAAGATTCCGTAACTCGAAAATAAATAACTAGCAAATCATGAAGTCATACCTTCCGCATAAAACACGGCGCACAATATCAACCCAGTCCACAAAGAGTATTCCTATTGATCAACAAGACAAAAACTTTTCGTTATCCTGACTATTAATTACAGTGACTTGTTTCACTCGAATACTTCAGAACATGACGGTTCGGTCTGGAGTAGTAATTGTCGACCTTTTTTTTAGTGCTGAGCATGAGAGAAAGTTAATAGATTATTAACAGCTTCAAACTCATACCGTAAGTATTACGCATTACTATAACTGTGAGACGCGACAAAACCTCCTTCTGATACGAAAATCGATCGAAAAGGTAACATGCAACTATGTGAAGCATTCGCGGGTGAGAAATTGCCAAATTTCTATCACACTTTAGACGCCGATCGCAAAATTCCCTTCGGCCAAAAGTAATATCCAAATCAATAAAACCTGAAAGATAAACTGATCACCAATTGCATCGTGTCTCACTAGTAACACGTATTATTCTGAGTCACACAGCTACCACATAAAAACTTTTCCATTTAACCATTCAAGTGTTCCAACTTCAATAGCCAACATTCCTTGAATTACCAACAAATAAACAAAAAATGGATAACTTAAAATGTTGCCCAGAATGTTAATGAATAACATAAATAGCGTCTTCATTAACACTGGCTCAACAGGACATTTTAAAAAACAATAAAGTACCATGGAGTTGGTTGAGAGCATACGAGGCTTGGGAAAATGGGTGCCGCTCGTGGGGTTGGAAGAATAGTCAAGTAAACTAGGTAAAGTAGGTTGAAAAGAGTCGTTCAAACGTGCGATTTCGAAACCTACAAAAAGGTATTCCATTCATCAAGTTTCACGACCTGTAGTTCCATAACCAATGCGACAATATTATTTATTTATGCAAGGAAACACTAATTCTTCCCTCAGGGAAAGCCTAGCTATTTTCCACCACTTATACAACGTTGAATTCGCGCAAAACGTGAATATATTTTGTATTCACTTTTCCCTATTACAAATGCCTATCTTAGGCCTTGCGAAGCCCGAAGCAGCCAGCATATGGCGTCGAGGAACAAACAATTCCACACCGACTGGGGGAGGAAATAACAGCCGTGCTGTCACGAGAAAATGACGGAATAAATGGAGAGGTAGAGATAGATCACTGTTCTCGCTCTAACCATTAGGTCACCGGTTCGAATCCTCTATGGACTGACGCCCTTACCCACTCCTCAACCCCTCCAGACGCCCACACACATCTCCCATCACTCACAAATAGCATCTCCACCACTGCATTAAGCCCCCTCGGCTGTCACGATAAAAGACGCTAATTCAGATGCATATCCGAGGAGGAAATGAAGACGTAGGTGAAAAAATAACTCGTTATATGCACTCACACCCCATCTCTCTTTCCCCTCTAAAGCCTCTCGCTGCTCCCCCCCTCCACATACACACACTATTCCACGACCTCATTGCGTGAGTCAAGTGAACGAGCTCTTGAGCGCTACGCGTGAGAGGACAGCCCACCCTTGGACGTGTGTGGGAGAGAGGGGAAATGAGAAGAGGAAGCTCGGGGACATGCGGGGGGTGAAAGGGGGTGAAGGGGTCGTGAGGTGAGTGGAAAGGAGAGAGGGTCGGATGAAATGGGAAAAGGGGGAGGCGGGGGTGGCAAGAGTGGAGGAGGTGGGGGATAGGACGGAGGAGTTGAGAGAGAATGATAAAGGCGCGGCGGGGATTAAGGCGCAGCTGACTCCATATAGGAGCCTCAGCGTATTCCCGAAAGCCCCCCAACACCGCCGCAAACTACCTCTCATCCCCACTCGCTTCTTACTTAGCTGAACTTCCCCATCGCCTCGCCGACTCCCTCCGCCCCGCAAACCCCCTCGCCAAAACGTCCTCCCTTCCTCTCCACACAATCCTCCGCTCCCTCAGAACAAGCCCATCAGTCAGCCTGTCAGAAGCTTTCTTGAAAAAGAGCACAAATTATGCAAAAATCACAGGGTGTTGGTCTTCGCCGATCGATCAGCAGACCAGGGTGGATGCAACTCCACCCACCCAGCCTCTCCTCCTTCGTGTGAGGGACCATCCTCCCTTCCTCCACAGCTTCAACCCACCCCAGAACGCACGCTCCTCATCCTCTCTCCTCCCCCCCGCCCAACGAATTCTCCTTGGGACCTCCTCCTATCCCTCTGTTTGGCCTAAGCAAAGTTCCGCATACACACACACCCTCTGCTCCCTCCCCGTGGATTCTTTTGCGTCACTTTTTTTCTTGAACGACCGCGGCCTCTCCGGAACAACCACACCCGTTTCGAGACGGGAGCCCAGCCCTGAAGATCGGGGGTTCTTATCCCACGTCCTCATCGGTTCTTCCGACGTCATCACCCGGGGCACGTCTTCTTTGGGAGGCGGAGGAGATAGGAGAGGGGAAGGAGAAAACGAGGGCGTCTATCTCGGCGGGAGGGTTGAGTGCGAGGAGGGCATCACCGAAGAAGCAAGTGGAGACGGGTAGAAGGGGAGGAAAAGAAAAAGGGGGTGGAAAGGGCGAGGAAATGGAAGAGAAGCAGTTCCAAGGGAGTGGGGAGGAGGAGGGCGTTACCTTTAAATAAAAGAAATAAAAAGATAACAACAGCACAGTCGCCCCTCCCACCGTCAACCAATAAGGGAGTTGCACGCAGCCACCGGGCACCCATCACGAGATGGAATACGGCAAGAGCGGAGTGGAGAAGATGAGATGAAGACGCGAGAGCCACCAGGGTGTGTGGGGGGCCGGGGAAAAGGGCGCCGGGGGGGGAGGGCTGGGCTAAAGAAGGGAAAGGAGAGACGGGCTCGAAGCGACTGGGCATGGGGTGGACACGGGGAGTAGGGCTAAGGGGGAAGGGAGAAGAAACCACGGGAGGGGTGTGCCGAGGGGTGGTTGGTGTTGAGCTGGGGGGAGGATTACATCGCCGCTTCGTCCCATTCCGACGGGGCATGGCTTTTGCGAAAATCATCGCTTATGAGTGGAGAAGGGGTGGAAGGGTGTGTGTGTGGTGGTGAAAAAGTGAAATAAATGGGCCATGAAAGGCAAGGAGGTGCGGAGCGGTGGGATGGTCCGGAGGGATGGTGGAGGGAGGGAGGGATGGAGAGAAAAGAAGGTAGGGAGGGAGAATGATGGACATGCCCACGGCCAACGCACCGAGAAGCGCTTTAAACGAACGACTTCGTCGAAGCATCGAGAATGGTTCCGGTGAGGGTGAGGCGGTGCTAATATCTCCTCCCGGGAGAAGCACCGCGTCGCCCTGGAAACCGATCGTGGAGGCATCGTGGGGCAATAACAATCAGTTACGTATTATGGACCACTTGGCCGGAGAGGGAAAGTCGAGGATTCCGAGAGAGTAAAATGGAAGATGACGCGCCCTTAAATTTTTTTCACGAGCAGGAGGTCCACTCGGGGTAGTAAATCTCGGTTTTACTGTTGAGAATTCCAGAAACAAACAAGTCCGTGAACGATTAGTCACCCAAGTAACATCAATCCACTCTCTCTCTCTAAGATCATCCACACACAATGGGAGAGCAATTGCCTCGACTCGGTAATGATTATAATTTTACGGTGATAATCATGGTCTCAATGGCAGTTCCAGTAAAATATTGTTAGAAGGGTAGGATAATTATCAATTAGAGAGAATTACAACGAGGAAGAACGTGAAGCACTAACAGATCTCACCCAAAAAGAATATTTGTTAAATATGCCTTCAATACGATATACATACGTACAGGTATAAGAATTTTAAGAAATGACACCCAATAGGTATTTATAAAATATGGAATGTTTTCAAGAAGCACTTCGACACTTTACTTACCAACATAAAACGCTTCTACCTGGCTATGGTTATGGAAAATTCAGATGATACAATATCATCAAAACATTGGCGTAAGAAAGCCTTATATTCTCTAAGTTAAACTTCTGAGATTGACGATAAGTATCAGCATTTCATGAAATTACTAATGAAAATTTAGCACGCCAACTACAACATTACCACTCTTACATGAAGTAAGCAACAATTCCGTTAAAGGCGGAATTGAAGATTTATGTCATCAGGAATTCGATAAAATGGGAAGCATGCGTGTGCTAATTTTACCTCAAATTATTCGGCGATGAAGTTAAACAAATTGGAGGGCAAAAACTAGATCAGTTGGAACAGCTTACCGTTTTCGAAGTGTTTTGGACCAAATTGGTCAACGTAGAAGGGAGATGAAAAGAAGAACTAGGTTATGCAAAGAAGATGTCACAAGGAGGTCATTACTGACAGGAACGTTGAATGAATATGCTGAGGAAAGATCAGTGAAAAATTTGTGAATAGTTACCGTGGCTTTTTACGGTGCGGAAACAGATGTTGAATCAAGAAGATAAAATGGAAGCTTTTAAAGAGTGGGGGTGAAAAAGAATGGTAGGGTGAAATGGACAGAAAGGAAAACGAACTAAGATGTACTAGCAATGGTAAAGGGATTATTAGGAGAAATTCAAATGAGATATGTAGGCAGAGTATTTTGATTGGCGAAGGGAAATTGAAATATATGATAGAGGGGAAGACGTTAGGCCAACGCGGAAGGGGCAGTAATTAGATATACAGGTATATGTTGGACGGAATGAAAGGAGGAAGAATGTATGCGGAATGGAAGGATATACTGCATTGCGGGGTATCAGATTGCCTTGTTCGGTCGGTGAGGATAAAAAAGAAGAAATATTAATCTATTAACTCTATCCAAAAACTACTTTAAATGTTGACCACCAAATTATAACAACTGTGCGATGACGTCCGATGACTTTAGAAATGTTCTGTAAAAAACCAAAATGGGTTACTCTCGCAATAAAAAGAATCATTGGGGAATATCAATAACTTTTGGAACAAATTTTGCAGTCGTGCTTGTATATTTTTCAGTCGGTATCGAGCAACTCCTCTATGTAGGCGTGAGACGAAAAACTTCGGACGCATATTCCCAGCCACGAAATGCCACAGATTCCACAGGGCTCTGGAAACGGAATCCACTTTTTGAAAAAGGGCCAGAGGAACCATTAGATTTGGGTCCTACATGCGGAACGACGGTACGTTTAATACGGGAAGGGACCACACGTGAACCACTGAAAGCGAAAGCTAATGGATAGAGAAAAGAGCGAGGAGGAAAGGAAAGGGGGTTTTAGACCTATGAAAGGGATTGGGAGGGAAAATTGAAGATGGCAAAAAGTCACTTGAAGGGGAGAGAGGGAAAAAAAGGGGGCAAGACGAACGAAGACCACGAAGGCAAAAAGCGTGGACGAAATGGTGGGGAGGGAGGGTCGAGGGGAAGGAGCAAAAAGACGGAAAAGGAAAAAAAAAGCAAGCCTCGAGACCATTCGTGGATAATTGCTACCGATGGGAAAGTTACCACGGACGAAAGGAGGAGAGGAAAGTGAAATGGGAGGAGAGAAATTGGATCGCACAAAAGGAAGATGGGGGTGGGGCCGGGGGAAAGGATGAAAATCAATGGATTCCTCTCCACCGAAGGATTGCTGCTGCTCGCTCTCGATACAGCGTGGATAAAGCAAGTTCCAGGACGCAACGGAGAAAAGCGGTGGAAGAGGAAAAGGGTTGGGATATGCGGGCATGGAACGGGGGGGGGGGGGGGGGAGGAAGGGATCAAGAAGGAACCGAGATCTCATGAGAATGAATTTCATGAATGAAAAGAAACAATCGACCCGACAACCTTCCACATTGGACACGGTGGTTCCGACGCTGACCCGAGGACAATGGAGGGAACGTGATTGACGGATTAGACGCGCGACCGAGGAATTATTCTCTTGGTTGACGGTCGAGGGGAGAGTGAGAGCGACCTCATCCCGGGGACCTACAATCCCTGAGCCACATACTTTGAAAAAATATACGCCGGGACATCCACGATGGATATTTTAAGTTAAGTGTCCCGGAATTATCACAATTATTTTTCAAATCGCACACATACGATATATCCGTGGGCTGGTTTTCATAAACGTAATAGTTTTAAAATCCTTTTCAGCGGACGTCCATCTTAAGCTGTCCATACGAAAATGTTCATGGAGAATGGAGAGGATCAAAAAATGGCATCCGATTTCATTTCTAATCCGCACTACATTTTTTACTGCATCCATCAAGAATAATTTCGGCATTTAAAGAGCCAATTCCATATCACACAAAATAAAATTTAGAAGAAAATAAAATGCAAAATTATGAGTGATATTAATGCGAAACACTGAAATGCTGACAAAGATGTGCGTGGGCTAAATAGTAGTTTCACGAGAGTAATTTTCCGCCCATAATATAACCGTGGCAAATTATCATAAAAAATAAAACACTTTAACACTACGAAAATTTATTTCATGGTAAGTAAAGAAACGAATACAACATTTGGCACCGTTCTAGTGCACCTATTCGAATAGCTATACACGTGTGTTCTAAATTCATGATATTCAACCGCCAAATTGCATGAAAGGTAATCTTCATTATGAATACATGGTGTTCATAGGGAACTCATAAATCAGTTGCGATGTGTACAGTAACAAGCCCTTAGAGCCGACTCTGACAAAGTTAATTTGAAATAGCAATTATAGGGTAACATACATTTTAGAACGAACAGATGAGCCGAACGTAATGACGGAAAGAGATATTTCCTCAACGCAAAATAAAAACGATGGACGGCTAAGGGAAATATCAAGTTAACATCAAGACTAGATTTTTTTCAGGAATGACAAAGCACGTAATTCAACCACCTCACATATTTTAAACGATAGTATCAGTGATGAACCTAACTGGCGCCATTACACCTTTCGCGGTAGAGCAAGACGGATAAACTGTCGATCGGCTGACGTACATCGCTGCTTTTTGCTAGGAACAACGCTGCTTATGGCCTATAGCGAGGATGAGCGATGAAAGCACTCCCCACATACCATTATATACCCACGACACTTCATATCCGACAAGGGAGAAAGACGGAAGTTAGAGGCACGCAAAAAGAAGATAGCTCTCGTTAATTACATGGTTTGCACGAGAGGATGGATAATGTACGGGCAAAAAATAAAAATCAAGCAGGTGTTAGATAATGTAAACATAACTGAACCGCGGAATTATAAAAGTTCATCCAATCATGATTAAAACAGCCGTTTTCTCTATGAATGATGATAATAACGGTTTGAACTACCACAGAGGCGCTTCATCATCCTAAACAACTCAAGAACAACGATACTCGCGCGAGATGCAGTACAAATAATAACCGTTACATTGCACATCTTAGAATGTAAAGGGCAGACAAAGAGGTGAAAGAGAATTCCCCCTCGGGCTCAACATTTCATGCCTAGGGGCTTTGCAAATTTGGAATATTAGCTTTGAATTAGGTTTTGTAATGAAAGATAACTCGGTTAGAAAGATAAAGGTCGGTTCATACCGAACCGACACAACTTTCACGGCGCTTAAACATCACCGTCACAAGCATTTTATCTTTGAATTCCGTCTGACAAAAACCGATCTACCAAGCTTGCAAATCTTGATAGTGAATACTGGAAACAATAATTTATAAGGAGAATAAACATTTGAACTCAAGTTTGTGAGGATCGGGATGGTGCAGCGGCTAATGCACTTGTTAACCAGCGCGAAGGGCAGGGTTCGAATCTCGAAGGAGGCAGGATTTTTCAGTACCCAATCCCTACTTGGAATGCTTTGTGGAGAGCACTTGGATACGCCGTCCGTCTGATGGGACGCTTAACTGTGGACCCCTTGGCACCTTCCGATAACAGTTGACTAATGCCGATACTGGGTTTCCCTCCTCCATTCCTTCATTCCCTCGTCATCCTACCCATTCAAAATTACCCACCTTTCCCTAATAGTGTCAATAACATTAGCTTTCGGTTACCTCACAAAAAATACAAAATACTACTAATGGAGACCGCTGGAGAAGTACTAATAGCTGCAGAGTGAAAAGTATGCCTGGTGAAATCATTGAAATTTAATGCAAAATATAGTAAAAGAGCAGCTAAAATCTCAGAGTAAAGTGAGTCTCAAGAACAAATTAATGTATGAAACCCAGAAAGAGTATTATTTTCATAGAAAGTTGAATATACAGTTTTGCTTTGAACACCATCAAATGTAGAAATAGAAGTCATGTTTAGAAATTTGTTCACTATTCCATTAAACCGTTCCATCAGGCCGTTAAGCGAACAGAAAGACGCAGAGGATTAAAAAACAGTCAAAGGATCTAGCATTACGTTGAGGAATATCAAAAGGAATGCGAGGCCATAACTTACGAGTTGAGAGCCAGTATTGAACAAATTAACAGAACGTGTGATACTGCTACGGGAAACATAAATGGCTGCATTATCTAGTATACAAATAAAACTTAAAAACCTGTTGAAATTTTGAATTTAAACCATGTTACCAACCCTAAACTATCATTATAAACTAAAATTACCATTATGTACATTAGTAATTATTGATTCTATAATAAACAAAGATATGCGAGAACAAATCATGTCCTTGTTAGGATTTTACCCATACAATACAAAAAACGGGTAACAAATCCCTCAAGTAAGAGTAAATTCGATTAAAATGCAGCCAATCATTGGTTGAAAAAACAAAAAGAGTTCGGCCTTTTATTTTTAGACAGATTTTTAAAGATAAATTTGCGAATACTTTGTGTCAATGAACCCTATACACGGTAATGGAAAATATACTTCTGGAACACTTTTTTGTGGTTAAGAGAGCAATTTAAGAAATAATTGAATTTTCCTTCTAATTTTTTGGTGACATAAAGCAAAGTTCTTTTTTATTTTATAAGGGTAGTTATTTTTAAAATAGAAACTTTTTCTTGGTGACTACGTCAAATATTCAATATATACATTCAATAAGTACCCTCTCCGTTTTTCCAACAGTTTTCATGGGGCTTACCGGAAATTTAGTTAAAGAGTTTGTGTCAGATTCCTTCCTAAGAAAAAGCACAACATGAAGCATTTGCTTCGGTCTGTATTGGTCAGAATCTAATTATGCGATAAAGTGACTCTGAGCCACTATTCATGGCCGTCAAACTGAAGAGTCAGCCAGTTTCTCTCGCCGTTCTAGTCGATTTTGAAGGAAAGCTGAATAAGGCAGTTGGGTCTCGCGCAGTGAAAGATGAAATTTCAGCAGGTCTGCGCAACAACTCAGGTTTCACGGTCATCCGACGAACTGCTCAAATATTACATAGTAAAAATATAGAGCGGAAGTACAAAACTGAGTGCTCTCTCTGAACGACACATTGATTAAATATGCCACGTCCTGCAATGTAGAGCGATCATTATCTTCGAAAGACGGTGCTTACTGACCGCTGAAAAAACTTCAAAATGATAAACAGCGAATGTATACATGTGCCTACCTAATTTTTATTAAACGATTTAAGACAAGAGTCGATAAAGGGCTAAAGGGCGATGAAAGACCATTTTAGCTCATCGGTGAAAAAGATTTATCTATTTATTTCCATGCCAAATAAGCCCTGTATTAACTTTCTGAAACATTAACTATACTTATTTATGAAAGCACATATTCTTTCACCAGTGGTAATTAAGCAGTATTTCTTATTTGATATGTAACTATTGGATTCCAATTTTAAAATGTTATTCTTCAGCATAAGAATCACTTTTAAAAAACTGATTGAGACATTGGAGACTATTAAACTACTTTTTTGTTTTACAGGATAACAATACATTTTTTTAAAGTATATTTGGTTTAAAAAGAGAATTTTTATGCGACTTCTTTGTGACGCTCAGAGACTTAGTTTGCGCTCTCTATTGATAGCCTATATACCCTACAAAAGTAGGTTTCGGAAGGTCGCCAACAATTTATACGAATGAAGAATCGCTTAGTATTTCTAATTCACCGTTTGCGCCATACCATTTCCATCTTCAGCTCTTTGATTAACAACGAGGAGAAACACTTAAAGAAGATTGAAACCTATAAAAATCTTCTAGCAAAATACTCAATGTGGTTAACGAAATCAACCCTGAACGACGCTTAACTAGTCAATGGGAATTTATTAGCCGAGTAATTCCTAATGCCGGCAGAAGACGAACTCCACGACCGGCTCGTTCGCCTTGAATCCTCGCTCCAAAGCTCCGCACAAAATGGCGCCGCCAACTGCGGCCAGCAGACTTTATTCCTCTCTCTTGACACTGACCAATCGCATTTTCACGCCCTTCCTTCAAGTGCTGTGGTTAAAATATATTGAATTATAACGGAATAAATCTAAAGTTTACTTATTAGGAAAGCATTTGCCCATATAGTCCGAAGCAAAAAATAACCAAAACGATTCGGTATTAGAATAAAATATCTAGAACCGATTCGTCAATGGCAAACTAGAAATTCAGATTCCATGTATTGATCGAATCTTTCCGCGCACAGAAAATATACCTCCCGATGGTTATGAAACTTTGGATAAAGCACCTCAAGGTACATAAAAAAAGCCCATGAAAAGCGATTCTATCCCCTCAAATAAATAAAATAATAATATGACTTCCTCATTTCTTTTCATGAAATTAGACTATTACGAATAATAGGTCGTGCGGTCAAATCTTGGTTGATTATTTATGCTTTATAATTTTGTAATACGGCAATCAGTGTACTGAAAAATGAAAGAAACTTCTGAAACATGCCAATAACAATGGCCCAAAAGTAAAACATAATAAATTGACAAAAACACTTAGACAATCATATACAGGTATGATGAAATCATTAGAGAATGTATAAACATTATTATTTTACCTTTCATTAAGGAAAAATTTATACAACCTCACATTTTACACATGAACTAAGATACCTACTCATGAAATACAAGTAAAATACAATCTGACATTAAATTATGACTTTCAGTTCAAAGAAATTGCAAGTAAATCAATTATTCCGGAAAGATATTCTCATTAAAAACGCCAACACTACGTCAGCACTAAAAAAATCACCAGTTTGGTCGAAATGTCCGGAATTTCCCTTAGGCATACCGCCATCATCCTCACACATTTTATTACTCGCAAAAAAACTAAAATGTCTATATTTACGACATTAAAGATGGAGAAAAAATTCGTAAATAAAGATTTACTCATATCACTGCAATTGACTACTAGTCAACTTAGACTAAGTCAACTTAATGACTAGTCAACTTAGACTAGTCATTAAGTGTAACTGGTTGCGAACCCAAATTTCAACGGTTTAAATGTGAAAATATCTTATAAATCGGATATGGTATAACTATTGCCCAAGAATACACAAATCCATAATAAATTTATTATTACTACAGAAAACAGTGCTCACACAAATGAAGAGATAGAAAATGGCGGATGAAAATGTTACCCATTCACTCTCTTCTTTCCTCAAACGGCTTTCAACAAATAATTCAATTCATGCTCATTTGTTTTCACTTCTCACCTACAAAGTTTCATCCATTGAAAAAGTACAGAAAAGATCGATTTCTCGCTGGATTCTCGACTCGTGGGAAAACAATGCACGTCGCACGCTAAGTGAAAATGGCGAGACCTTGAGGATGAAGAAGGGCAAAATGTCCGACTGAGCAGACTCCCCATCCTCCATTTCGGGGAGGATGGTGGGGGAAGAGGTGAAGGGTGTGGGGAAGGGGGGTAAAAGAGGGAATTTTAAAGACAATAAAACTCATCCGGTCGTACCACTGACGAGCGAACCCACCGCCTCTGGGCCTGCGAGCCGCGAGCTATGTGAACGGTGGTCGAAAGGGAAAGTCGACGCTCGAATTCCGCCGACGTCGGAAGGATGGGGTGGGAGACCAGGGGGGTGGGAAGGGGTTGGACGGACAAACTCTCAGGCTAGCTAGAAAGGTGGCCGCGGACACTGGAAACCCTTTGAAGAGCTTCCCCTCCCGTTTCAGATGCACCATGAAATGAGTTCTTCCTCGGGAGACAATGGAAAAGGGACGCGGGGCTGAAAATCCAATGCCCCGGCGGTGATTGGAAGAGAATAGATCGTGGAGTGAGTGTGGTGGCGGTCTGTTGTGAGTCGGAAGACGTAATCCTCTCCAAAGGGTGCGGGCAGGTGGGAGGCAGGGAAGTTGCGAGAGTATACGGGCAGAATCAATTGAGGCGATGACCAGAACAATGTGATACCGAGCTAGGGAGATAGTGGAACTCTGGACGGAAATGGGTTGGTCGAGAGGCTTCTTCTTATGACCAAGCTTTTGACTACAGCCGCGAGTCGAGGCAAATTTTTTCGCAAGTGTTAAGTGATGAAGAGATGTACGGCTCTACACCCAGTCGACTCTTTTTTGACTTGGGAGTCCAGTCTAGTCCATTCCTCTCTCACACTGCAGCGTAGACGTATTACCCACACCTCAATAAAGCTAAGGGCAAAATATCTTAGTTTCTGGCTGGAAACAAAGGACGACTTTCCATGAGAAGGAGTCGATACTGGCGATGGAAAATAAATTGAACATTGTGCTTCTCAAAGGATACGCCTTTGTGGAACACGTTCCCGGTCATAAAGAAGAACACTTACTCAAGTTACCCATGACTCTAGCAGAGATTGTGCTGATGCGTGAAAAATAAGCGCCTGAAACACAAACCTACGGTTCTATTTATTCTTTTTCAGCGCAGCGTTTATTCTCTTGGCTATAAAAGGTCGATAAGGATTTTACGCTTACATGCAACCCGCCTTGTGAGATGGCTAAACAATATTTATGATGTAATTTTTCTCACCCGTGACGTTTTTGCGATGACTCTCCCATAATCCCCTACACACAAGTCAAAATAATTTTAATCCTCATAACACATATTCCAAATCCAAATTTCCTAAACTTGATTCGGGACAACAAATGTCGTTCAAGACTGCTCTTACCGAGACTCACTCATTAATTAGAAGTGACATTCATGTAGTTTTGAGATCATTGCATCCATCTTCAACGCGTAGGCCTATACCCCATGTGAGGACCACATGCAAGACGTGATGGCCATAATTTGGCGCGGTTTTACGTAATGACAATCATTGCATGAAATACTTACGAAATAAGTGAAAACAGATCTTGCCGTTTGGCTTCTTGGGCAGGATTTGACTTAATAAACTCCGTTAGCACAGAGTCGACGTATGTTAATTTCAGTTATCTTTGGGTTAAGTCTTCATTTTAAAAAGTCAAACATAAACTCTAATAAATATTAGTTGCATTTCTTTGCATTTAATATTATACCCATTCCTTCACTCACTTCTTCACCATTATTTAGTATGTTTACGGACATTAGAAATTTTCAGCTAGAATTACTACACACGATGCATAAAAGTATTGCACTAATTGATAAGCTCTTCATGCCGTCAACACTGAATACAGACTGAGCTTTAAAGGAGGCAGAAGAACTGTACACTCACCGAAAAACTTCCACTTCTTTTCAAAAAAATTTAATTAATAGTACGATACAATATAATAAAATATTATTTGAAAATCATCAATAACGCATAGTGTCAATGAATGACAGAGAAAACAACCTAAAGAGAGCGGGCTTAGAAACTAAAACCAAATTCCTGAACGGAATATAAAATTTCTCTTACTTCACCAGATTATCATTAATCCACCAAAAAGATTGGACTACGGCCCTGAGTAATGCCACACTTTTAAGGTCCGATTAACAGACATTCAATACCTAACATCCTATATTATAACAACCCATTCTTCAACGTCACTTCCTACCTCCTTTCATTCCTTACAACATGCCTAATCTTTTCTTACATCTCCTTCACTTACCCAACATTGTCCATTCTATCACAGGCTTAAAAATTCCATTGCTAATTGTCTCATCGCTGGTACGCGTGATGAAGTGAAAGACGTCTATTTTAAAAGATATACTTGCCTATTAAAATTTCATTTACACTCATGACATACTTCAAACATATTCCCTACCTTTGAATTTCTCCCAACAACCCTCTTCACATACCATGTCCAAACTTCGTTCATTTCTCTTTCCAACCATTTCACTTCTTCTACACATTGAAATGTTAAAAAGATCCACTTCGTGCTTATCCTCTAGCCCCAATGAGGAGCCATTAAACTACGCTCCTTCACTAATCTTTTCCTTCAATCTTTACCTAAGGTCCTTGTAATCAGCTTCCTCCTATTTGTACATCCTTCTTCACCTAACTTAATTCTTCCCTCAATGCCCTAAATACTGAATACATCTTGGTCGAAAACACTAACTGACTAGGCGAACTATTCTATGAGACAGAGTTAGCGACACCCTAAAACATTAAAGTTTATCCTAGCCTTTCTATTCATTGATAACATCATTGCCTTCGTTTTCTATGATTCAACCGCCCCAGATATTAACGATTACAATAAATTTAAACTTCCAGCTCCGTTTGCTCATTTGTCATTTTTAACAAGCATATTCACACAAAAATTCTAGTCAACTACTGCCTAAATTGTGTAGTTCTAGATCGCGCGAAAATATGGCAACCCGATCGCGGAAACTGACATTTTCATCGCTGATAACGCCCGTCTTGACTGGTGGATTCTCGATTGATGACGGGGACATAAATCTCCTCCAGACAGCAACGTGATAATACGTCTCACACCTCACTTAAAGGTAGAGGCGACGAATTTGCGGAACTTATCCCTAAGACGTCCCACGGAAAGCTGAAAGGCGGGTTGGGCTTCTAAAAACACTTCCGACGGGCCAACAAAAAACCTATCACTTTTCACCCGACGGCACAATAAAGAGGGGGCCGACATTGTTGACGTTTCCATCTCCCCTTCCCCCCCCAGCCCCTTTTCCTACCACCTCACCCTTTACCTCCACTCCTCCAACCACCCACGGCACCTTGTACGCCCGTATTCTGCGGACAAACGAGCGGGACAACGCCCACCGGATGAAACGAGGAGGGGGTGTGACCCCAGTCCGTAAAAAGAGAATTTATTTACAACTCCGCGGCATCCTCGCGCCGGGGCTCCGAGATGCGCCGACGACATGATGGCCGGCAATCGCCGACGAGGACGATGGAGGGAAGGGGTTGGTGTGCGGGGACCGCGTGGGGTGGAGGGATAGGGGGCGGGTGGTAGGCTGTCGCCGGGGGGAGGGGGGGGGGAAGGTGGACTGCGCCATGACGCCGTCGTCGCCTCCTCCGTGAGACCCCTGCTTCGGAACGGCGCTCGTAAAAATTAAGTTTACGATGACAACACCCCGGCAACCTAACCCGATAATTAACTGCGCAATCCCACAACCTTAAACTTTAATGAGGGTGGACTCGTTTATCGAATTGAAATGGCTGAAGACGACACCGAGGTGCTATAAAGGATCTTTTCAAAACGTGCGACTCTGCCAAAATAGTCACGAGTCGACTTTCCCCCGCAGCATCACATATGTGCCTGCAATGGCAAAAAAAATAATCATCTTGACAGATATTTTACGGACTAAAGCTTTTGGTACACGGCACCAAATCGTATCATCAAAGATTCTGCAGATATTTTCATAGTAATGGGAGAGAATAAAACTGGCACAGTAGGGACGGTAAAAATAATGATACATCGGTAACTCTGCTATTACGTATCGAAAACTATCGGTGTAATAAGTCTCCTGTCAGCCTATATTTCCGGTAATTTTCATTTGATCCAGAAAATGTAAAATAATATTCTGCCACCGAGTGCTAGCATTGTTTAAAAGCAAAAACGCTTGGAGTGATTTTGGCCTCAACATTAGAACAGGAACGGACCTCACTTTCCTATCTCACTCCTACCTGCACTTTCCTCGTGGCTTCATATGTACTAAACCCCTCCTTGCCCGTAGTTTTCTCGGAGATTCACCGGACAGAATCTATGAAACCTTTTTATTCTCTTATTTGTCTTTATTTGCTCTTATTTATTCTCTCTCATTTGCCTTTTTTCCTTCTTTAGAAAATAAATTTGTAGAGTTCTGTAAAAAATCCATGCAATATTCGATACATCGTACTTTCAATTATTTCACATAAAAAGATTTTAAGCTCAGTACTAAATATTTTTCAATTGTTTTTTTTCATATTGAAACACAGGAGAGGTAAGTGTTGGAGGGTTATCACGATGAGATCTGACTAAATGACAAAAGAATTTTTCAATTATTATTAATTTACTACAGACTAATCTATTGAACAATTTTATTAATATCTGTGATAACAGATAGTTAGTTTGCATACGAAGATCTTTCATATATGCCCTCATATGCAAAGATCATTATTAAAGCATTTAATTAAATTATGGAGCCATTCATCGAACTTCGATATCAATGCTAATAGCTAACAGTATATCTATTAGGTACAAGTGTTCATAGTTGCATTTAAAGTGAAATTTGAATTTTGTTTGGTTAATTGAAAGCCGCCTTTTTTCATGAATATATTACAATAAATTTTTCGAAAAGCCTTTTCCTTTTGAATTCCGTCAGGACAAATAGTTCGGTAGAAAAGCAATCTATGACCTGCCACCATAGGATTTTCCCTTACATATGTAAATATGATTCCAACTGAGAAAAGTCTTCTCGCTACCCGAAAACCACAGTACATGTTTGTTACAGAAAGTTTTCAGTTTGCTCATGATATACAAATCATAAAATGAAAGAAATGAAAACTTTCTTCCTTTGTGCGCGAAAACATTGTTCGCCTTACTACGGTGATTAGGTGTAACTGTCCCTTATTTTCACTCAATGATTGAAGACTGCATGTTTTTACTACTATGACTACATGTCTTTTCACAAAATTCCCAAGAATTCCAATGCCATAGCAATGAATTTTGTTTTTGGATTACATGAATTATAAAAAATGTAATATTTGCATACTTATTAATATAATAAAATTCAATAATATTAATAATTGGCAATAAAGCATGTCCTAATTAAAATTAAAGTATGCCCCGGTGGCGGCGGGGTAACGTCCTCGCCTGTCAACCAGAGGTCGCAGGTACCATTCCCACCAAGGTGGATTTCCTTAACCTACGGCTTGAGTGCATAAAATTGTCTTCAATGTCGTGTCTAAGAGATAGGTGGAAGAAGGGACTATTAGTCTTAATTTCGCCCAATTAAGTCGATAAATAAAATAAAATAAATAAATTTAAAAGTTAAATTTAAATGGTGTGAAATCATAAAAGCATCCATCATATCAAACAATTCATTTACTATAGAAGAAACAGATATCGCATTGCGTTTATTTGTGGTTTCCAAAGTTTACGTATCGTAGCACACACATATGAGTTGCAAACTATTAACTTGAAGAGATTATCACAGTAAATCATTAAATATGCATTTTTAATCGTAATAACAGCTAATCAATACAGAAAACTACACGGCATCAAACAAACGTCTGATTTTAAATGCATCGATAGGCAGTATATTTAGTACAAGCTATTTTATTATATCGGCTATCTCTAGTACGCGGCCACAGGCGCATGGAGCACCTATAAATTCACGTACGGAACAACATCCTAAGATTGAAAGACGGCAAGTACCACTACCCAAGGAAGCTGTGGAAAATCCGCAACCGCAACAGATATGGTTCCTGGGACAAATTTAAAAATTCTTTCATCAAATTGAAACAACTCTTAGACAGGGTAAAGCGGCATTGGGGCCGAGGGCAAGATAAAACAGTGCACTTCGGCAGAACTTTCAGAATAAGACCACCGCTAGGAATGAAATCTTGTGGCGATCAAACTTTATGGCGTCCTGCAGTGTAGCGGACGTGATTTCGGGACGGGGCGGAGCGGATGGCCCATAAGAATGACGAAGCTTGAAGCTGCAAGTAGAGCTCTCGGCATTACGGAACGGCCAGTGCGAGTGGCCCGACTTAAAAGGAGAGGGAAGATGGCGGTCCACTGATTGGAGCGGCTGGTTGGATGAAGCAGCCGAAGCTTTTATTTTTTTCAGTCGCGGTAATACACGCCTTCGAGTGCCTAAATATTTTTACCGTCCACTTTTGGGAACGAAAGATGGAGGAGAGAGGAGACAGGAGGAAATGGGGAGGCGGAGAGTGAGGGTTTGGGAACGAGGGGGATGAGCAGTGTATTTGGTGCTAAGAGAGCAAGCCTCCCCCCATTTTCTCGGCTACGCCCATCCCTGGGGCGCATGCGCTCTGCCATCTACTAATCGTCCGCCATCATTCTCATCATCTCGTCTGTTCATCATTCCCTTTCCGACGGTGCGCTTCAATAAAACAAACTATTACGCTCCGAGATAATAACGGCGGGAAAAGGGGGGTGGGAGGCAGATCCGCCAGCGGGGGGATGAGGACTCCATTGTGCGCCAACATCCACTCCTCTTGAGACTTGCACGAAATTATATATTTTCCGGGGTACTCGGATGCCCTTTAAGTTCCGTATCAGCGCTCGCTAAATTGCTGATAAGCAAACAATCCCCGGCTCGCTTTACTGCGCCAACGGGTGAAACAAACAACTCTCGAGCCCTGTTGAGGGAATTCCACGTTCGTTTCGCCCGGGAAAAACATGAACATGAGCATTTGCCCGAGAGTTGGGTCCACACCTGAAGGACTCCGCTTCCCAAAAAGAGTGGCAGGCCGACAGGAGGGATAGAGCATTGGATTCCCGGTGATGAAAACGTTATCGGACACATGCATGGAATTGGGCTTGGAATATAACTGAAGATTGTATGCACTAAAAGTTAATTTTCTTACTAAATATGTTTTCTCCAGTACTATACAATAAATGCACTCATCAATAGGCAAAAAATATAAAGCATATGATGCATGACAAAATAATTGCAAATTTCATTTCCACAGACGTTTCTTCAGGTTTGGATGGATCCAGTAATTCTCTCAGGGGGGTGGATAGTGGATGGATGACAATATAAGACAATATTACTCAAAATACATGCCAGTGCACTTAATTATATCGCTCTACTTACTGCCATCTCGTCTAGAATTCGTAAAGAAGTATGTTATACTCAGATACTGCAGCGCATATATACATTGTAGAAGACTGATACTTACACTTAGGAGCCCGATGAATTTCGAATCACGAGCATTAGGGCGCCAATGACACGATGAATAAGATATCCATATTGAAGACAATAGTTTGAAGGAAATGACTTCGAATAAAATCCCTCGTCATCGTCCAAACACAAACCCCAGCCAGTGGGGCACCAACAGACCCGAAATGTGAACCTGGAACACAAGCTGTTTCCAGACAGAGAGGCGTGAGGGGGCGTCATCGGTCCAGCTACGAATCTCTCGAGGGGAACCATATGGCTGGGAGGATTTGTTATGTCCCAACAGTTTGCTCGACACTTAAACGCCGCAGATCTGACGTTAAGTGTCTTAAAAAAGCTATCTTCCATTTATATCCGCCGTTAAGTGAAACTTGATACTACAAAATGGCCCTTAATACGAGGGATAGAGCGGGACGAGAGGAAAACGGAGGTTGCAGTGGGGAGGGGGGTAGGAATCGGAGCCGTGGGTTTGGTAAGTGCGGTGGGGGAAGGGGAGAAGTGGAGAGGGAGGAGGGCGAAAGAGAAAGAAAGGGGTGGGAAGGTGAGAGGATATGGAGAGCTAGTAAGAGAGAGAAAGAGAGGGATGATGGAGGGAGAACCCAAGGTGGAAGGTGAGTTGGCATTTTTTTACCGAATAGAAGAGTCCCTATTATATTCCAATGATTTTTAGGACGCACATGGCACGAGAAAAATGGTGGCATCTTCATCTCCGGCATCCCCAGGCCCCACCGCCCGAGAGCTCCGCACGCACCCATCCGTCCGTCTTGCCACTCCCTCCTCCTCCTCAAACCCTCCACACTCACCTCTCCCCGGACTCCCTTGCGAGACTCCTGCCGCCGAAAAAAAAAGATTCGAACCAAGAGGAAAAGAGAAAAATCGTCAAGTGCCCACAGTGGTCCTCAATCTGCATGCCTCGTGAGCGCAAAGCCCCTTGAGGGGATAGCCAGGGAAGCGAGGAGATCGTGTGGGCTCAGCCGCAAGAGTTGGGAATCGGTGACCCCGTTGCACGTGGCAAAAAACGGGCATCACGCAAAGAGACACTTCATCCATTCACCGCTTCCAATTTGCTAGTAATTCTATGTGCATCAATGAGAGTAACCACGACAATTACTAGCACGAAGAGCTGTAATCCCAATCCAATTGTCGTCCCCATCGCCCTCCTAACCTACATGAATATATCTTTTATATCAGACGACGCAACTATTAATTAACATTTTGATTGTGCATGAGTTTTTTTTAAAACATAAGTTAGAAATTTTATCATACGTTTTAGGCAAATTACACTTTTGCATATTTTTCATAAGTGCTTGCCTTCACCAACGAATTGCTCTTTCAATCAATACCCTCCCTATATTCAGTTTGTATTCCTAGAATTTTTAAAATTACTTGCTTCCATTCAACGCGCATACCTCTCTAGTGTGAATAAGTTCCAAATATGCATTTATGACTTCGTGCAATAGGCCCAGCTTTTGAGCCTTTGCCATACTTAAGATTAATACACAGTATTGTGACTTTACCAAGGAGTCACGCTAACATCGGACCTAAAATGAGAAAAATAAACCACAATAATATTGCAGAGCTGCGTTAAATGAAAATGGATGAAGCAAAAAATGGCAAAATATTCCAACAAAATTTAAGACGAGGTGTAATTTCGCACTGGTATCACTTACTCTTGAATACGGGTTGAGCACTTGGAAACCTACGCATAGATATTAGATACAACATCAAAAGGAGAAAAGATAGAGAGAAAAATTACCGTTCAGTGAAAAATAATTATCAACAAGTAAAAACCCCACATTATTATCGGAAATTAGAGGTCGCGAGCCACTGGAAAAGTGAAGATTGTGTGAACCACTCGTTACATATATCGATTAGATAAATATCAATTATTTAAGTTTAACGCCGCCATAGGGAGAATATTTATAGCTCCACCATAAATAAGGTGACGAGACCACAATGATAATATTGATTAACTGACTGCCAAAAAGATAGACTTCGGAAAACGTTCTTTTCTTGCATGATTCGCAACTGCATTAATAGGACACCTAGCGCATGACTAAGTAAATGTTCAGAAAACAAAATGACACCAAGGCTTATAATTGTTAATTATCCTAATCAAATTTCACTCTCATTCCACACATTTCCATTGCGGACCGCAACGCATGATAGGGATAATAAATTCTGAAAGACCTCTACTTTGGGAATAATTACATACTCATACTGTTGATACGTCATTGAAGCCTCTATTGACACTCAAGAACCCTAGGTGAAAATATGAGTGACATTCAATGCCTCATATTTTCGATAGCGCTGAAAGTACTCGTCTGAGATAATTCCTTTAGGGCCATTAATATAAAGTGAACGACATTAAAGTTACATAATACTAACACTGTCAATATTCTCTTTGTGTGGACTAAAACACTGAAGATAATGACATAGCAAAAAAAACTAAACATGCTTCATAGCAATTACAATATTTTTTAATTCGCCGTATATTTCAAGGAAGTTTGATTTCATTTCATAGATAAAAACCACGCGTCTTTCCCATATTGACGGGACTCGAATATTTTACGAAAGAATGACGATCTAGCGTTGATATTTTAAATATATTCTTACCAGGTAACAATGGTTTTAACTCTAAGCAGAGTTTTCACATGGGCATGAGGAATGGTGTCGATAAAATACATCTGCACAACCAGAGATGAATCGATGTAAACGTAAGTGGGCATGCACGAGTCATAAAATCCTGTGTAAAGAAAACTTAACTGCGACAGTAAGACGACTAAGAGAGCCACACGGGAACTACGCAACCGGAATTGGAAGCGCTAATAAAGAGAGAAAGCGTGCACGAAGCACCCCCCAGGGCCCCTGGCGAGTCACGCCCCTGAGTAAAAAACCATCGCTTAAGGGAGGCGATTCCGATGCGACCTGCTTGCCCCGCTCTCCACCCGGCACAGCGAGAGAAGGGGAAAGGGGGGGGGGGCAGAAAAATGAGCGAACCTAAGCCGCCTCTCGGCAGGGGAGAGGGTGGCCTCCACGTCCACGGAATTAGTTTTTGATACAACAATGCCCACGCGATCGCTTCCTGTGCTAGTTGGTGGCCTCCAGGGAAATTCCCCCAATGGGCGAAGAGAGAAGAGCTGTCGGGGAGGGGAGACGTACCACATGGGAGCGGTGAAGTACAGAGGGAGGGAACGTGCGCGGACGAGGATGTGCGTGCCGGGGAGGAACCCGAGGAAGAGGTGATTGTTTCGCTGTGAGTTGGCAATGACGTCGTCAAGCTGGCAGAGTGGCCCGAGGTTTTCATTATGAGAAAACGATGATGTTGGATACCGTCACCCACGTGTGTTAGTCAGCCATGTGAAAGGCATAAGTCGTCGTCAAGCAAAAAGCTGAGGTGAGAAGAGTTGAAAATAGTGCTAAAAACCGAAGTCAACCTTAAGCTAATGCAACTAAGTGCGTACGTAATACTGAGCTGATTACATTCGGGGGCTGTGGATTCTCAGGATAACAAACCCGAAGGACTCGTGTGTTGGGAGTCCCGCCTTACGCGTGGACGTTGTGGGGTGCTGCTCCTATCTAAGCCAGGGGTTGTCAGAAAAAAAAGCTGTAGTCGCAGGAGGGGCAAATGGAAAAGACAAACGGAAGCCATGTATTTTGAAACTACATTTTAAAATTACATATATAAGAACCAACGTAAACCATTATTAGGAAACCCAAAAAAATAGCTAATGGAACGCGTATTCATTATGAATTACAGTATCTATTACCAGAACTAACATCTAAAATTGTTGACATTTATGATTCAAATTAACATCGAAGGAAAGTCCTCGGTGGCTGCATTTGAAAATATATAGTTCTAGACTGATTTGTGATTGTCTTCCGAATTGAGAAAGGAAAGTAGCCTAGGAGCGTCTTAGGTAAAAATGCTGCTAGTAACAACTCGTTAATCATTGGAAAACATGAGGAACACTCGTATAGTAAAATAACCAAAAGATAGGAAAAGGAAAGAATGTTGAGAAACAAACACAGAAACGAAATGGGAGAAAAATGGGGATGGGGCGTCGCGAGGGGGAGGATGCTGGAGGAGGGAAGGGGAGGAAAGAAGCATTTCGGGGGATATCGGCGGAGGATGAGGAAGGATAAAAGACAGGGAGGGGAAAGGAGCGAGTGAAAGAGGTAGAGGTGAGGTGAGGAGAGTGAGCGAGGAGGAGGGAGTGGAGAGCGGGGGGAGAAGAGGGTGGAGAGTCGTAGGATGGTGGGAGGGAATGGAGTGAAAATCCCGCCTGGAAAATTGACAGCCGAAGGGTGGAGGAGGAGCTTGCGGGAGATAGGACGGCGACGATGCAAAAGGTGGGGAGGTGGGAGAAATGCAGGGGGAGGAGACGGACGGAGGGGGGAGGGGAGATAGAGAGGCGTGTTTGAGGAGGGAAGGGGGGGGGAGGTCGGAGGTGAGCATGCGGAAGGTTAAGGGGGGGAGGAGGGAAAGTGGGCAGAGGACATAGTGGAGTGGGGACGGGGCGTGGGGATGAGGAGGAGGAGGAGACGGTAGAGTGACGGAAAAGAGAGTTTGTTTTCCCCACCCACCAACGAAGGGACGGATACTTCCTCCAGCCTTCCTTGTTCGCTTCCCTCCTCCCTCTCTCACCCTACTTTCCAATGCTTCCTCCCGAGTCCCCCCTCACACCTACCACCACCAACCCTCCCCCGAAAGTCCTAAGCGCCACCCACCCTCAATCACCCCCCTCCCCCAACTCGCACATCGTCATTGTCTCACCCCTCCCCCACCCTCCACACGCCTCCACAGCTCCTCCTCCAACCTCTGGCTACCACCCCCCTACCGCCGCGCATAACGCAGTCCTCACGCCCTCGCCCACAGACCGGAGCTACCTTCCCATTTTCTAGCGTTTTAAAAACTAGCATTCTTTTTTTTATTGTTCCATCACCACTGCCGTGACTGCCACACATACACACACAGTCGCACACGAGAACACACAATGCGAGACCCGCACATCCCACGAAACCTACCCCCGCTTCTCCTCCTCTTAGCGCCCTCGGTCCGCCCACTCGCCCCCCCCCCCACTTCGTGACTTCCCCACATTCCCAGAAACCCATCCGAAAAACCCACACTGGAAAAAATACACCGAGTTCATTCTATTCCCTCCACCTGTCCTCGTTTCTTTCTCTCGTCTTAGGGCCCTCCCTCCCTCGAAGGGAACTCACAGGCTCACACGCAGCACGCTCGCGTCTCCCCAATGCGTTCGTACCTTTATGTAATCACGTACTGTACACCTTCAACGCCAACGCTTCCCCCTATTCCCCATCTCCGCGACTGAGGGAGACCATCCCCCCACGATAACCCCTCGCCGACCGCCCCCGAAGGGTGGGGGGACGAACACACGTGGGTGTGGAGTACGATCCATGAGGCTGACGTGGTCACTTCTCCCTCTCTCGGGTGAGTACTTCCACCGCGCCTTTTCATGAGAAATGAAAAAAGAAGAATAAATTCCATCCGCGGCGACTCACGAGCGCGGCTTGGGGCGCGATCGCCGGGGATTAAACGGATATGCCTCGAATTCTAATCGTTGCGGCTGCGTGCGGATTTAAGAAAAATGCCGACATTCGGCCAAAGTTTTATGCGTAAATTGACGACGCTGAACATCTCGTAGTCAACGAAATAAAAATATCACACCGCTGTTCCCTCGAAGTTGTATCTTCATTGGCGTCGCGTCCGAGCGTCATTTTAATGCTTTTCGATTCCTACTTTTGAAGTTCCCGATTTTAAGGAGATTCAGGGCCTAAATTTTCGCAACTACAGACAATGCCACGCCACCAGCAGTAAAAGGCAGTGGTGGCGTCGTTAGGACATTACCCATAAAAATACAGTGGAAGAAGTCTGCAAAGGGGAGTAGACATTCATTGGTTACTGAATAACTCTTTGCATAATAATCGCGATTTATGAGAAAAGGGAGACAAAACTTTGAATTTATCTGCTAAGCAGAGTTTTCCTATAATTTTAAAATCGTCGTCTTCCGATGTGATGCAGAACTTTGTTGTCCCTTGACTTCGTGAGAACATTCGCACCACCTCTACCTTTTCAATAATAACCATCGCGCGTTGAGTCTTCGAGTCTCCATGTGATCCCATGTCAGGCTATTCAGTAATTTTTGACGTTTCTGCGTTTTTTCAAAGTATTTCTTCACGAATTAGTGCTACCAGTGCTACGTGTACTGATGGGGGAGTTGTCCCTCAGCTGAGATCTTGCGTGCATTAGGGATAGGTGGGTAATTTGTTAGAGATATGCTTCTCGGGGAATGGAGGAGAAGAGTGAAAAATAACCCGGCGTCAGCATTAGCCCACTCTTAACTATAGGCGCTAAGTGGTCGTCAGAATTACGTCCAACCGAACGAACAGTGAGCTCTACTTGAAACGCTCTCCACATAACACCCTAAGTAGGGAACGGGATGCTTACGAAAATTCCATGACACTGCCACGATTCGGACAGCCTCCTCTGGTGGGAAGCCAGCAAACTAGTCACTGCACAAATCCAATCCCCTAATTTTTCGCGAAAAGGGCAGCTTCTCTCTAAACTCAGTTCGATTTCACGAGATTTTCGAGTGTCATGACTGTACACGCAAGTCGAGTTCACGAGGAGATGTTTTCAAAATACTGAGTTAAGTATGCCCAGCCGTTTCATGTAATTTATGCCCGCCCATAACTGAGTATTTACCTTTCATTTCAAACCACAATTTGATTCTCATTAAATATTAAAAGACGGACTCCAACCTTGACAAAGCGGAAATTTGTCCTTTCTGAAAACTCCTAGAACTGGTTTGGTGTGAGCCACGATGATTGCTCCTTGTAGGGTCGCCAATGCTAGATAGGTCGAATGACAGGCACCAGGATAAAGGTAGTCCGTACAGCGATTGTTCCTCAGTGAGGTGGCTGCAAAGGCTTCTGATCAAAGTGGGGCAACCATTTGAGTGATAATCTCACGTTAAAAAAACTATTAGGGAAGGCAAGGAGAAATCATCTAAATTCTTTATTCCATGTATCATGACGGACATAGAGTATGACTCCTGGAAACTACGGGACTAGGCCCATTGTGATGTGTGTCGTGCCCGGCAGCGAGAGAGGTAAGGCTTTCGCGGTAGTCATCTCACATCCTTGCAAACCGAAATCGACTGCAGCAGCAGAGATGACACAGAAGAGGGCCGAATCAATTGGAATAGAGTCTTGGTTAAGATGATGTCGAGGAGAAGGAAATTAGCAACTATAGTACAGCGGGAAATGGAGAGCGAAATATAAGTGCATATTTTAGAGGTGAGTGAGCAGATATGGAAGTATGGAGAGGAGTACTGAAGCAATTGTTATAGATAAATATATAATAAAATAGAGCCAGTGAGGGTTGGAAATGGCATTGAATAAACGATAGGAATAAGTGTAGAAAACATAGAGCGAGTGATAGAATATTATTAATAGAAGTAAAAGCTAAACCAACGGACATAGTCATTAGTCAGATCTACAGGCAACCAACCAATCATTGGAAGGAAGACGTAGACAGGATAAACGATCAATTAGAGGAAATAACTGCGGTTTTTCCTGGAAGTAAACAATTAATAGTGACTGGACCGCAACGTTAGGCGAGAGGGGAGATGGATGTGAGGTAGGGGACTACCGTTTTGGAACAAGATATGACTGTAAGGAGAGAGCAATTTAGTTCTACTGGAGAGAGGGTTTAATCACAAAGAAACTTATTTTAAGCACCACGATAAGAGTAGGTGCGCGTAGAAAACTTCCGGGTATTCAGACAGATAGCAGTTAGACTACACTGTGGATAGCAATGTATTTAGGAATGGCAAGATTACCTGTATTACGCAGGTTCCCGGGAGAGGATGCGGATTCAGATAATAATTTAGAACTAATGAAGTATAATCTCAGATTCAAGGGTAAAATGAGGAAGAAGGTTGAGTAAATAGAATGTAGAAGCATTATCTGGGACAAAAAGAAAGGAGTTTCAGCAGGCTGGAGAGTATATCAAGTGAAAAGGACAAGGAAACTATGGGTTAAAGAAAAATATAGGAACGATTGAGTAGATAGACGAGAGAAGGAATAAGAATAATCCAAACAAGGGGTTATGTAGATGATTATACAAGGAGTTAAACAATAAAAGGAAGTTAGAAACTGACAGCATTAGAAAATTAATGTGATAGGTATGAGATGAAGATCAATGCAAGAAACGAGGGTTTTGCGGTTTTTCAGAAAAAGGAAAGCTAAGTTAATTATAAAAATAGAAGTTCAGAAACTAGAACTGGGTGTGGCGAAGAATTGTAGGGGTAAAATGGGCAAAAATATAAACAAACGAAGAAGTGATATGCATTGCTCGGGAGGAGAGCGGATTGTTGGAAGCAACCCAAAGGAGGCAGGAAAGATGGATGCAGAGATTTTGGTTTGGCGATGGGATGTTGAAGACCGTGACAGAGGGTAGAGCGTTAATCAAGGATGGAAGGCGCGTGGAAAGGATAGGAATAAGATAGGTATGTTGGACGAATTGAAGGAAGGATGAAGAATGTAAAATTAAAGACGGATTTGGTGCAGTGCTGGAATTAAGGAAATGTATCGGTGCACCGTTGTTTAGACTGTCCATATAAGACCTATCTTAAACGGTAAATGCCGCGGCTAATAATAATACATTATAAGGTCTGTAATGAATCGCACGCGTCTTCTTCGCAAATCTTACTTCCCGGCACCGACGAATACAAGTGAAAGAGTGCCGTCAAAGGAGAATAAAAGCTCTCTTAGGCCCATTTTATAACGCATGCACTTATGGCGTCAGGTGCTAATTGAGAACCAGTGAAAGTATTTTCCGGGTGCCAAGTGCAACCTGCGTGGCCAAGTAATCCAAACACCTGGTCTAACTAATGACTGACTCTATCTTCACTTACCTTTCACTTTATATTCCTTCTAAGGGTTTCTTCGAAATATAGAATTATTCCAAACAGGTAGAAAAAATAATATGTAGGTACTGTGAATTGGACAATGGATTCCTGAACCCACCAGCGTCCTATCTAAAAGATTTAATCTTAATAACAATATTTACTACTTTTCACGTGCTACGACATCGCGTGGCCACTCCAAATCACATGGCAAAGTCAAACATTCATTTGGAAACCATTTTATTTGTAGAGCAACTGAAGTTATTAGGAGTTTCGAGGCACCAAGAGTGCCGAGGGAACGAACCGCTTCCGAGAAAAAGAAGAAATATAATAGGCATTGGGAAAATTTCTCACCTATTTTAAGCAACGCACTTGCGTGCTGCGGGGAAATCCTTCTCGCGTGTCAAGATGGGCAAGCGTGCCATCTATTTGGCATCCCATTCCACCCCCCTTTCTGTTCCTTAACAAAGCCAACAAGCCTCGTCCCCCTCCTCTCATCCCCCGTGTGCACTGGGGAGGCAGCAGTGCCGCCGTAAACCGAGACCGCAACGACCGCCAAGAACACCGCCCGACCGCAATGGAGGAGTCATCCGGACCTCTTGCTCCACGGGCACGAGGGAGTCAATCCCTCCGCCGCCCGGGACGGCGGAGGCGGCTGCGAGAAAAAGGCAGGCGGCGGTGACGCCACCGCAAGACTCCTCTCCCCCTCCCTATCCCTCTCTCTCATACTCCCGCTTTTCCGCCCCGCCCAGCCCACCGGGGGCCGATGCTTAAACAAACGATCGGCCATTTCGAAGAGCTGGAGTGAAATGGAGAGGAAAGGATAGGGAGTGAGAGAGAGAGAAAAGACCCTGGGGGATGAGATTCCAGAATGGAGTGGCAAAGTGGAAAGGGAGGCTGGAGCTAGCTGTCCCAACGAGCGGAGAGGGGCCGAGAGGAGCGGGGTTGGGTAAGGCCCGGAGTGAAGGCGCGGCGTCCTCTGCGAGACGAATTCGCTTCTAGACGCAGATGGACGTCTCGGGAGAGAGTTGGACTCGTGTTTGTGTTTGGGTGCGCGCGGAGGACAAAGGCCATCCGTTTAACTCCCGCGTGAGGGGCGAGGAGAAGAAAGCTGTTTTGAAATAATTTCCCCTGAGGAGAGATCCCATTCAGGAGATTTCGGTTAATTCAATTGAGGAAGAATGGGAGAAAAAGGAGGAAGGAAGGGAGGGGGAGGGACGAAGAAAAATATCGACTCCTATAAGGGCCACAATACAAAACAAATAAGAGTGCGAGGTCCACGGAACTTGATAAAGAGAGCATTTATTTGAACGAACGATGCAATACGAGGCCATGGTGAAATGTAGATTGTTTTAGCTGATGGGTTCGGGGGAGTGGGGAATTCAATCCAACGATTGGTCGCTGGGAGGGACAAGCATACTGATCATATCAGTTTGAATGAGGATGAACAAGATTGAAGCAAGTACTAATTCATGAAAATGCTTACTATCACCTAAATCAACCTTCCTTAAAGAACGAAATACTAATCAATGTGTCCATCTCCTTCCTTCGAACCCATGTCTAGGCCAGCGGGAGGAGAGGCAATCATCTCACGGCACAATGCTGAATAATCACTCAACAATTCAAAATAATATCGGTATTCCCGAAGAAAAATACTTGGATCAACACGTAATCTAAAATTAGGCCAGTTTGCCCGAGACATTTTTCCTCAGTCTTGCGGCTAAGTATTCACTTCTGAGGGTATTTCTCGCCCGTCCAACTTATTTCACCACACCAAAACTTCGAAGAGCGTTCTCCTCTGTTAATTTTGGGAGTTATATGCATCTCCATGATACAAGAAAAGTGAGAAAACAATTATATTCGTGCACACTAATCATATCACTCTTTCTGTTCATTCTTTCACTCTTCTTTATATATTCCATCTAAGGCATATGATAATGCCCAACAAAAGAAATTCACTCCTTGATAGACAAGGTCTAAACGCTATAAATTGACCGGATTTATGGTCGGGCGAGTAAAATGGTAGAAGATTTGAAGCAAAAATGGACGGAATTAATACCCGAAAAAAATTACCACTTAAGTATCGCCGAATGCATAAAAATTCCTTTAATTGCCTGCTGTCCTGGCTCGCATCGTTAAATAATTAGTCAAAGTATCTCTCCTCCACCAACCCTCTAGAGTTTTTAAGGTTTCCCCAGCTATCATGATTTACAGTGCACTGTATATGTACATCGTGATAGCCGGGGTTCAGTTTTCTGGTCCACCACAACGAGTTATGATGGACCAAAAAACGAGTCACCTCAAATGTTTGAACTTCCACTAACCTAAAATATTATGGCATAGCCTACAAGGTTACCATTCTCAAGGAAACAAGTGGTAATCCAATCCATTTAACTTAAGTTCGTATCCGTACTAACTGTAAACGTCGCTTTTGGTATTACTTTTTGACTGCGGCTTTCATAATTAATGCTGTCTTATTGCACTATGCTTTCGATTATCTACTATTAGTATTCTTAGTTGTACGATCAAATTTTACCAACTTCTTATGGATCATCAGTATATTCCATGGCCATCCAAGCGTTCCTGATCTAGACTGAATGGAGCTTTTGACTGATATTACAACTGATTGAAGAATGGCTACGCTAGTAAGAGTAAAAACGAATCTACTATCCTTATGAGAGGACAAATGTCGTTCGAGTCAAATAATTCCAGGACCAAGTTCTGTGCCCATTCTATATTTAGATATGCCAATCGATTAAATCCAATCATGCATTATCCAATGTTTCAGGATCAATGTGGGAATATTTGCATGAATGAACACGATTTATGAAAAATTAATTATTCATATAGTCTCTCAATTAGCTTATTAAAACCCTTAAAGCATAAATACCATCACATGAAAATATAAAACTATCGTAAATAAAACAATGAACTTTTTGTCCAAAATGATTTTGCCAACTGCGTTGGCGGGTGGGGAAATCTTCATATCGAGCTTGTCTGCTAGAGCAAACATAACCTCATAATATCCTCAGAAAAAAAACACCAACATTAGTCGGTGCACAAAAAAGAGGCAGTTAACGCCTCTCTCGGATATGCTTAAAATAGTAACGCCGCTTCAACCGATCTCCCAACATCTCGAAAAATCAAGAAAAGATATCAGCTGACTAAACAGATTGCATGACGCCTTCGGACAGCATCATACGGGTGAAGGCATTGAGACATTAAGGGCATCGACGGATAGCGCTCTTTTCATCGATAAATACAACAACGAGAAGAGAAACAGGAGACGGAGCAGCTACGGGGCGAGTCATTTATTTGCACGCGAGGCTTCGGCGCGACACGCCGCCACCTATCGAAAGCATTCGTCACGCGCAATCCCGAGTAAATTTCAGAACGCTAAAAGCTGCGCACTCAAATGGAGCTGTGGCGAAGAATCACGGGGACGGTAAATCAAAAAGTTCCGCGTGCAGTTGACGGGCGTGGTCACCGCCTTCGTACCCTTTCGACACAATTCGCGAGTCCTTTTCGTAATATAGCAATGCCGGAGCCACACCACGGAAAATAACTGCGTGATCTCACCAACAAGACGAAGCAGAGCGAATGAGACTATTGCATGCGAAGCAGACGCAATGGCATCATTATAACCCTACGGTGGAGAGAACCACGAGATCCAAGGGGAGCATAATGCTTGTTATTTCACTTATATCCAAAGCGTGAAAAATTTGCCTCGGGGATATCTTCAGGTAGGCATGTGTGAGAAAGATCGTTTTGTAGGCTCAAGATGAAGTTTTTTATAAAAAGGTCGTTAAACGGTTAAAGCGTCTCAAGAACATAGGACTAAAATGAAAACCATTAGGACAGTTCGATCAAGCATAAAATTTGTAATTGAAAATTAATAGCAGACAATAAATCATTCGTTAAACATCTGTTGAAAGGCCTCTCTGTTTCCGTGGCAATGCCGCCGATATTACGAAGGATTACGAGTTCACTGAAATGGAGGTATAAAAGTAAAAGCATCAATTTTGGCTAATTTCGATCGAGGTTCACGTACTAGAAATTAATAAGACAAAGCGGTCGACGATCGTGTCTGCGAAACTTAAACATCCTCCTGCCATGGCCGTAAACCGAATACCAATCGACCTGAGTTTTAAGGGTGGAGACGATTTTCCATTAACACTTCAGGAGCCTGTTAATCGAAAAATTGTACCAGAAAACGAGAGAAATTTGCCAAATGGAATGACCGAATAATGGAGATATGTAATTGGACAAACTGCCAGTTGAATACGGCGATCCGAAATGGCAAGGCAATAGTCATTCCGCTCCATCTGTCGTGGATATTAATTTTCTGGCATCGGGCGTTCAAGGGAAAAATAATAGGAAGGAAGTGAAAACCAGGGACATAAAATAAGATTGGGCAACAGAACCACAAGATTTTTATAACTAAAGAGACAGAATGAAAGAGCAGAACTCATCTATTTAATCAGTATCTAATAACCCCCAGAACATTCCCAGTTCAGTGGTTTGCTTTTGCATTTTCATATTCTAGATTTAGATAGCGCTAACGTCCACAGATATAAATCAATTAACACTCAACTAGTCCTTACAGTAGGAAAATACAAAAATAATGGCGAATTAATTTATACACTGTTCAATTTTCAATTAGTTAATCACGGAAAACCTGAAATACTCTTCCAGCAATAATGTTTTAATCAAACGGTTAATAGACGTACTACAACGTTTGTATTAATTAAACTGACTGTACCCAAACGCTGTTTTTTAGATCAATATGATTGTCGCGGAGATGAACTCGAATCACCCATTTACTGACTATGGTTATATTTTCATTTCATCTTTACGGGTATTAACACCGATAAGTTGCCTATTGTCGGTCCTATATATTTTTTAAAGGTATGATTCGTTTTCGTTAATGTTTCCTAACATTCCAATGCGGTAAGCAATGATTCAAATAATTCCCTTTGCACATTATAATTTTGAGGATTTCATTGAGTTAAAGAGCCACCCTGCCAAATAATCCATTAAGACGTACATGTACATATATATTTCCTCAAGCTCGGTAAAAACAATGACACTAGTCATCGTCATGACTCAGTTCTGAAACTATACACCATTATCAGTACTCTCACACAAAATGACTTAACTGAGGTGAATTTAAAATCATCGACAAAATAGTCTCAAAATCGGTTAACGCTTTTGAGTGACAAGACATCGTGAAAATTCTCGAATTCAGGAAAGGGAACTAGGGCTTAATACACATTAGCGTTACGACCAAGAAACGTACACACTCCGATAAAATACACTTCAGTGCTATTCAGATGTTTCGAAGCACAACGTTCACGGTACGGTAACATTTACGAGTACTTTCATCCGATATCGCCAAGTTCGTTGTCCGACTGCATTCCTCAAAAACAAAATTTTTCAGCATCTAGAGCGAGGTTTCGTCGTTTTGTAGCGAGAGAGGAGCGATTGTGTGCATGCCCGATAACTCTTTTCACTGTAACGCATATGGCCTTTCCGAAAGTTCTGGTATCGAAAAAGTGATACTGACACTGCATACTTATTCCCAGGTAATAAGGAGTCTGGAGGTATCATTTCGATTTAAGCCCAAAACGCTCAAGTAAAAAGCTAACCTCCCTACCGGCTATGCTACCAATCAAAGTAAACTGGTGCCACAAATTATAAACATGAGGCCAGGATTACATAACAGCATTTTTTACAGCTGCACAACAAGCTAACATTTCTTACTCACAAAATATTTCCTTATTATGGTTTACCCGTATGGGTGTGGAAATGTTAACCATTACAGTAACATGGGATTAGAAAACTATAGTGTCAGTGTACGCGGATTGCTTATGCCTGAATTTTACTTCCTTCCTTCGAACTGCCAGTCATACCAAAAAACCACCTCACCAATATTCTTGCCCAAAAAAGATTTTTCTAAAAAAGCAACCAGCGCGTTACTAAATTTTGGTAATGTACACCACATACCTAGCCGCCGTTTAATCTTGTTCTAAAAATTAAGAAGGTGGACAAAGCATGGGTATTTAAGCAGATATTTTAGGGATTAATAATGAGCAAGTACTACAGTCCCACATTATGCGGACTCATCAATTTTAATAGGTTATGCGTAGTCTACTAGCTTAGGATATTTTTCATGGGCCCCTGGGACTATACACAACAGCACTCGTAAGTCTTAAACAACATTTAAAAAAATACCATTAAATCCCATACTACATATTACAATAACTCGTTCCATCATATTTGATATGGATAAATAATAATTGCAGTGGTCTCTTCTTGTCTTCCTCAATAGTGTTTTTAACGTCACCCAAAGAGAAAAGGCCGGCCCAATGGGGTCTAGACGCCTTTGCAGTCACCTCACTGAGGAGCAGACGCTGCGGAGACTACCCTTCCACTGAATCCTACCCTTCGAATCATCTAGCATGGGTGAAGCTACTAGGACCAATCAGCCAACACAGCTCAATGGGTTATTTGAACACGCAAGCCCTTCCACCACGTCAAGGTTGTAGTCCATGGGGAGGGATAAAATGTAATAGGCAATTAAAATTCATTTTATGTCCAATCGTTAAAAAAGTAATACTAAGGACCAACGATGAATCATCTATTTATTTCAAAATTATAAAACAGCTTTCAATTGCCTCTTCACGTTCATTTAAGGCTGTCATTTGCATTAATTATCGAGGTGAATTTTTCTGTTTTAACTGTCTGTAGGCCACCTGAACGAATTAAGAAGATAAAAAATACATAAAAAATAGGCTCCAAGTGTTTTTTTCTGAAATGTTCAAATTCTTTGCATCTTAATCGTACCTAATGGCAGGGTAAAATATACGCATTCTTGTAGAGACATCCTATTGGCTATGCAAAGAAATTATACCTATACTAATGTGAGTCTGTTATGGCATAGCGCTGAATAAGGCCGTTTTTTCACTAACCACAACTTGAGGGTAAACGCCGATGTTTTAAATGATTCAAAAATGTAAACATAAACATTAAGAAAGAACCGTAAACCATAATTAAACCAACACGGAATGGGAATTCACGCGCAGTAAAATGACCAGTAGGTGACAATCAAGACACTTAATAATCCAACAACATTTCCAGGCATGTCATTACAGAGATGGTGTCTTTACGGCATATGTATTCACTTCTCTCTGTGGGTTCACTAGAAGAGGTTACTACAGGCGACAGCTTCATAGTACTAGAGCATAAATTGCATATAAAATATCCACGCAGATAATGCATGGCAAAGGTCATTTGGGAAATTAACTTTTTGAAACGGCCTCACGTTACTCTTTCCACCACAATCCAGAAATCGGATAAAGCAATTTGCTCTTCAAGGCAACCACTCCATCCAGAATCCCGCCCTAACATTTCTTCTGAGAAATTTGTTTTATTTTTTTAAGGATCAGTTCGGATTCCTCTAAGCCTCAACCATTCCTGGAAGTGATTTGAAACTCTTCTAAGTCAATTAAACTTTACAAGTCCTTTATTTATTTAGTCAATAACCAACTACTGCCACCGTATCCAGGGGCGTCTTGGAGCTAGTGCCCCAAGGGCCCTTATATGGAAAGGAAAAAATAGAGAGATAGGGTCCACCCCCCCCTCCCCCCGATCCTGCCAAGATGGAAGGAACATCGACATTCCTACTGTGAGCCTAATCAGCAACGCCTCTGGGGTCTGGTCATTTGAAAGGAGAGAGAAAGCTCCCACATCCCATCCATGAAAAGGGATTGGAACGAACCACTTTAACCGCGTGAGCAAAATTAGATGGGAATCTGCCGGATAGAGGTAGAATTGGAAAAGAGAGATAGATGAGCAGAGGGGGGAAGGGGGGAGGAAGTAAATTGGACATTTTCAAGAGGGTGACACCTGTTGCTAGCGACGCGGCTTCATCGCAGGGAAGTCGGAACGGGCGAGACTTCAACAAGTGGCAAGAGAGGTGACCCAGCGGAATTAAGTTGACTACAAGGCATTCTGGGAACCTTCATCAGAATTGCGTGGCAGTTAAACGATTTGACTCAGTAATGCGATAGTTACTAATCCATTACTTGGCTAAGTGTAATAAGGTATACCGAAAAAGTTAAGGGCGCATTTGATGGATGAAAATCTCAAAATGGATTCCATTCCTCAACAACGATTACGTTCGAAGTGTCGCATGGATGTGAGAGAAGAAATATGCGTGGATAGAATACAGGGAACGCAATTGTAAAAGGAAGTAAGTTTTTTCAAATAACCTAAAACTCTGGCTATTTTAATGATGACTATTTCAAAAGGGGACGGCAAGAGGATTATGAATAGAGAAATGTACGTAAAAATTAATAATCGCATCGCATATACAATATTTTGATACATGAATTTCCTGAATACCTAATACGATGGCCCTGATAATGCAACCCATATATTATTTGGTAAACAATAATAATATTCACAGGAAAAGTGTAATTGAACACTCGAACAAGTCATATGACACTGAAACGATAATGGAATCATGAGTTGATGGCCTGCAATCGAATCCCACCGTGCATATAAAACAAATACGACAGTAATTACCACCATGCTTTTACTAACCTGACAATATCCACTATGGAAGAATCGTATGATGATCTTTATTGCCTAAAATGTATTTATTTAGGACTAATTTATTATTAAGAGTAGTTGGTAATGTATTATCATTTATGAATAACCTGACAGCTATTTTCTTTTAACGAGGATTAACGCTATTCTGGAGGAAAAAACACGACCAGTCCAACTGTGAAGTTCATTTTTTGCGCAGGTTCCAATTAATTAACCTGGTGATGGAACAATTTGTGAAAATCCTGGTTGTGCCACAAAAAAAAGCCAAATTGAAAAATCAATGTTTTTTTCTTCTTTTTTTTTCATTATACCTCCTAATTTGGTGGCTACGTTCCTCAGCGACTCAGTTCCACTTAAGTAACCGTCCAGCCATTGACGTACTTCCATATATAATTTAACTACATAAAAAAAGAGATGACTGCGAGGTTCGTCCTATAAATATGGTACATACTGAAGCAGTTAGTTACTATGGGTTTTTCAGAACCATCTTCTGAGTCGAATTGAGAGATTCAACTCATACAAGTATCTAAACGATCCAACACTAATCCTAAACGAAATGACAATTAATGTTTCTTCAATAAGCAAACATTTTTGTTGAACGCTGTCTAAATATTTAAACCAATATCATCGTAAACCTCACCAAAACCGTAAATATGAGTGGGAACCTAAACCTAGAAATGCAGACTGAACAATATTGACAGCAGTTAATTACTTGGGTATCGGAATAGCTCCACGACTCGCCGTCTCGACAACTCATGCTAGTTATAGTCGATGGCATGGTGGATCAACTGATTTAATCGTGTGCCTTCGAACAGTATTAACTTATGCGCTGGGCCAGGTAGGGCGTTTTGAAGTTATGCCCCCCCGCTGCACGGACCCCACGAGGTGAGGCATTGCTCTCTCGTGCCCTCCTCGCCGCCGCCGGCGGAAGTGATCGTGGCACCATTCCCCCCCTAAGTCGCTCCTCATTATCGTTTCGACGATCCCTTGAAGGTCCTGCGTGTTGCCTTGTCTTCCCTTTCTCCGTTCCATCTCCTCGCTCACACCTCCTCCCCACAACGCTCCCTCCAGTCCCGCCCTCTTCTACCTCCCACACCGCTGTTCATCTCACCCACCACCATCCCTCTCCCACAAACCGCTCCTCCCAGCATCCGTTTGCGTCCCACACCCACCCCACCTCCCTCTCTCAACCCTTCCTCGAGTTTCTTTCTCACCCCGCCCCCCTATCCGATCTCTTCCCTGGACCACCCCCTGCAGGGTTACCACCTCCACCATTTAATTTGGTCAGGGCCGCCGCCGACGAGCACGCTGGGTGGCTTCTTTCAGGAAATTTCCGCCCGAAATTGGTTTCACCCTCTAAATCTCCAGGTTTACTCCCATCTCTCTCTCCTCCTTCCCCTTCCCATCCCATTCCCCTATCCGAATTCCCACGGCCCCATCCCCCTCTCACATCCCCACCGCCGCGATTCCCCCCACCTCACTCCACCGCCACCCACCCCACACCGCAAGACGGTTCCCTCCTTCCTCGGGTCGACAATGTGAAGTAAGGGGGAAAAATAATGATATGGACGTCAATGTTAAAACGCCCGCAACGTAGCGTCGTTATCGTGATCTAGTCATTGTTACGCCATTTCGTATTTAAAAGCTAGTTTCGTACTCGGAATGATCTGCGGCTTCGACACGGAAGAGTCAAACATACTCCCAAGTATGAGTTCGTTAGGGGATGGATTCAATTAAAGTTTACGGAGGTGGGAAGAGAAAGTTTGTGGCAAGCTAGCATTAATGCCTCGTTCTCGAATACTTTACAGACCATAGACGTTAAATAATTCTATTTAAATACAGAGTAACGCATTAACTCACGTGTCGTGATTCCTGGCATTTCCATTTCTTCCTGCTTTAAATGACTGTTGAATGGATTCAGCTTGACTGTCTTATTGTTAGATGCAATTCCAGTTAACGAGCCATTTACAAAGAAACCTTTACCGTATCTATGTCCATCGGTGCCCGACTAATTTTAGCCGTGCCTTCCGTGAAAATACATGCTATATCTCACTTAGCAATGAAATGCGAGAGAACATAATATCTGTACACTTAGTGATTACAATAATGGCTGTTTACGTTCATTAACTTTACTTCCAGTGCGTCGTGATTCTAAGAAATGCACTAATTGCTCCAATAACACATTCCAGCTCTCTCTTCAATGATAAATGATTTCATAGCTGAATCTTACTCGACACCAGCTGGTTATATTTAGTTAAAACTCACTCATAGATTCGGAATATACTTTCATGCGCGAGCCAAAAATGCATTCGATTATTCTTAAAAGATGAACTATTACAGCAATGAAACAAGGTTCACTTTGGGAAATAAGTAATTTATAATTGTTCTAAATTGAGTATCGCAGAGAGTTATCTCTTCGGGAATGTGAAAGTTTTTAACAATGATTCTACTCGGGAACAAATGAAATCAATGAATAATCAGCAAAGTAAATACGAAACTCACAATTCATCATTATTTCTGTTAGCCTCAGTGATTTCAACGGCACTCAGACAATGACTTTCTTCATCGTGAAACGCAGCTAGGCTAAACACCGCGCCAATAAACGTGAGAATATTTTAAAGGATTCCAAACCCTGGAAATCGAATTCAACGTTTACTAAATGCAGTCAATTACAAGGAGTAATCAGGAAGCTATTCTAGTCAATCCAACGCAAGCGTTAAAAATTTAACGCAGATGAGTTTCAACAGAAGTATTCCATTTCATTTTTAATTGGAGTGAATTAATCCTGATTTTTTTTTTAAATTTCCAAAAACTTAATTCAGGTAAATTACTTCCACTGCAAGGAAGAGCGTTATGTTTCAAATAGGTACCGGTTCCAAATGAAAAACGTCCAGTTTTAAAAGTCAATTAGAATAATGGTGCAGTTTTACTCAGTTCATTAAAATGGGAGTGTAGTGCCTTTCTGAAGGAGGATAGATGGGAGTTTAGTGGAGCGGTTCCTACGGCCACCGTCAGTCACATCCACCGAGACAATTTAAAAGCGTTCCTCACATTCGGATTCACATGAGAGCCCTTCCTTCAATAATACAAATGTTAAGCAGACCTTCGTGATGTGTGGGGACTATGTAAAAGAGCGTTGGCTCGTTAGTATCGCCAGCTACGGCTCATCTACCAAATGGGAGGGATATTCCACCTCATCTCCGTCGCTAATTATGCGAACCGAAAAATGAAACGTATGAATTAACGGTTTAGGATGGCGGCTTTGAATAACGAATCTTTTTTTTTTGGCTTCTCCGGCTAATGACACCGCAGCAAGGAAACCCAAAAGTTTTCAAGCACAAACTGAAAAAAAAATAATTTGGGTGATGTCCCTCATGAATACCATAAGTAATTCCTCCGACCAACTTCCAGTATATGAGACGTTAAATTTTTTAAACGTCAACCTCAATTCGTTTAAATCTAAATCGTTTAAAGAGAGTTACCTATCATAAACGTTTTCCCTTCTGGTATTTTGTGTCACGCATCTCCTCGGCTTTTACATGGATTTCATGAATTTTTGGTGAAAAAAATTAGGGAAAAGAGCGGAAAGGAGTTACGCTTTACAAACGATAACTGACAAAGGTCAAAACCAACAAAATAGACGAAAGGTTAATTTTTTGTGAAATTTTATCCCAAGCAATAACTAACTTCGTGCGCCATTCTCGGTAGTTGGAACTGGTTGCCATGGCAATAAGTTGCTGAACATTTTGATTCGTATGTTAGTGGTTACTGCATTGAGTGTCCTCATACTGCGGAGTGGCCAACATATCGCGAAGGGACGTTTTGAAGGCACTAAAGCATAATTAAATGTCTGCGTCCTATTTTCACCGAATTTTCTCAGTCTTATAGGTTTTGAGTTTTTCTGGGACTTGAGGTTTTCGTTTTATATTAGATGACGAAAAGCATTATAGTTTCATTCGAGATAGGATTAGGAAAAGAAAAAGAAATACCTCAATCATTTCCGTTATTTGTAATTTTATGACCAGCAGAAATACAACTGTTGGCAATGCCGAAACCTTCAATTTCAATATGTAAGATCATATGTGAAAAGTCAAACTACATTTAGATCGCACGCTACATTATCTCCGGGAAGATACTTAGGTTTCGAGCAAAGCTGCGACGCAAAAAGATTCTAATTTTAGGGTTCTGAATAGGCTAGTGCCGCAACCACAAGCCCTTGTGGCGACATGAGGGCGTAGAAGTAAATGCATAATTCTTCACTTCAAAGTCTTTTATCACCATCCACACCATACGATGCACAAATTACGGACCATAGGACTAGTATTAAATAAGTCACAGAATTTTCGCCTCAGCTGTCAGGTCGTCTATCGACCACGTTACGCATATCTTAGCCACTTCGAACCCCAATTAGTAACCACGTTATACAAAGTAAACATTCGCTTGAATCTACATAAGAAGAGACAACATTTAGAATTTCAATGTTTGAATTGAAAATTTTACGATTTCTCATTTAAAACATAGGGAAATAAACTATTTATTTAAACATTCATATTTACTGCTACGTTCTTGTAAAATGGAGGTTACCATTGATGCAGGATCTCAGAGAGCCTGCAGTTAGTCTCGAAATCAGTCATGAGACGAACCTGTCATTGAAAGTTGAAGGTAAGAGCAGGAGGGGCGTAAAACGCACAAAGAGAAAAGAAGAAAAGCACACCTAAATTACAACTCCACAATTTTCCAAGCTTTGCCAATGCGATAAAACTGTTTCGTGACTAGGTAATGTCTAAGATGAACTTCTTTTTCATGCTCGATGCCGGATTTCAACGCATTATGACATTTTTACAACAGGGAAAGGTTGAAAGGAAATCTAAACGAATGCCAAAAGGATCTCACTTTGGAATTACATCTTGGATTAGGCTGTATAAACAGCCACAAAACCAAGCAGTTGCAAAATGGGCATAATTAAACTATATAGTTTCAAAACATAACTTTGTATTATTTATTTCACTTCGCACTAATATCATATGCCATGAAAAGAAATTAGCCATAACATTCTTGGCATGAACCGAGGGAAATCCATTCGGCTGCATTATGCGGGTCACCGACAACACAGACTGAACCTTGAACCTGAGCCTCCATGAAGCGTAACCCCCTAGCCCTTCTCCACGCTGTCCAAGCGATACCGACGCCACTGTTACTTGCTCTACAATATTTAGTCTGATCTACGGGCTCAACGGAGCACGTCCTGACGACCGCCCCATAGTCTCTTACTACGAGGAAACTACACAACCTGAAGAGTGGAATGCGGGGAAGGGTGCATAAATCAACATGAATTCTCCTATTCTCAGTGCGATACGATTTGTGCTCTCGCGAAAGTTAAGAGATACGCGAGTGCCAGCGTAACTTAATTCTTATGTGAGAAAAAATTCCAAGTGCAGCTAGTCGTGAATAATGACATCATCATCTCTGTAACCTGTTGAAACATTAATACCACATAAGCTGACTGACTGATTCAGTGTTGAATGTTTAACGAGATAACTGATACGACTAATACTATTCAGGGTAGCTTATTCTGAAAAGTCACATTGAAACTTCTCGTAAATTTCCCACACGGGATGCTAATCATACGATGTTGGTAGCAACCTACAAGTCATGGTTAAATGGCCAGAAAATAAAGGCAATTAGAATTATGTAACATGCCCGATTTCTAGTAGGTACTATAAAGCACTCATCGACCCCAACACCGCAGGGTAATCCTGTCGTGATGGCAAAGGACATAACGTTTCACTACGGAACGTGGAATTTAAGGTTTCTTATTTTTCACCCGTATATTTTTGGGTCTTTTCACATTAATATATCAAATATGTTTCGTTAATACCTCTCGGAAAAGAAAATACTTAGTTATCCCACATATATTTTATGAAACACGACCTAGGCTTCGACTTACAAAGTCATCATGATGACTTTGTAAGTCGAAACCTTGGTCGTGCATAATAAAATACATGTGGAATAACTAAGTATTTTCTTTTCCGATATGAATCGCTTTCACCATGTGACGCCACAAACTATTCTATTTGCTAATACCTGGTTAGCGCAACACTGAAAAGCATAATGACACAGCACAATTTGGGTTGTATAAACTACGGATTAGGCGAGAGCGTTTTACGTAGTTATAACCCAATAATTATCTTTCATATACACGATGTAGAGTGAGTGAGTAGTGACCTTGGCTTGAATACATACCATCCGTTCCAGGCGTGGCCCTGTGTTAGTGAATACATTAAACCAGAAACACTGGATTAAAAATCATTGATTGAGCTTAATGAAGTTATTCCAGAGGTACCGCAGCTACGCTGACTGACTGCAATGTATTTAGCACGGTTCCCGCTCGCGGGATAGGGACAAAGACAGGGAACAGATGGGGATGCAAGAGAAGAGAGTGAGCTGGTGCTTATTTTCCCGGAGAGGGACCCGGGGGCTCTTGCTCTGAAAACGAGGAGATGAAATATGTCAGCCTCATAACCTCTTGCTGATATTTTCTCCCCTTGGCTTGTGCGGACCTCCCATTTCGTGGCTGTGACGACGCCCGCCACTGCGGCGGTATCCTCACTAGCTCTCCGCTCATATGGACTGGGAAAGGAAGAAAGAGAAAAAGAAAAGGAACGAGAGGTGGATATGGGAGGAGTCCTCTAGTCGACTCTCCATTTTCGCTCCTCCCTCAACCCAAATACGCCCACCTGACCTTCCCATTCCCCCACTCTTCCCACCATTCCATCCCACCCCTCCCTCTCGAACCTCAAATCCCGGCCCGACGCTCATTCCCTCCCTAGGAGTTCCTCAGGAAAATTCTTTTTAATGGGGACTGACCCCGGTCGTCAGAGAGGTCCGACTTGAGAAGTTGGGGGAAGAAAAGGTATCGGCAAGTCGGGGAAGGATGAAAAAAAAGACACAGAATTAACTCTCTTTGTTTTGCGTGCTCGCGCGAGGGAACGGGCAAAGGGAAAAAGAGAGAGACTCTGCCCGAGACCTTTTCCTCTTCTCGGGCAAGGTTTGGAAGGGAGCAAAAAGGAAATGAAAACGTTTGTTGGTATTCGGGAGGGATTTTTGGAGCTTGGGAGGAGGAGGCGGCGGCGGCGGCGATGGTGGTGGTGGCGGCGGCGGTGGGGCTGGAGAGGAATGGGGAGGGAGGGGGATAATGAGCGGTTGGAATTAACATTTCCTCTGATGCGGGAGGCCGTTCATCTCGGGGGCACTCCGTTATCGCAAGGGGTGGAAAGGAGGGAGAAAAAGAGGTTTTGTCTCTCGTCTTCCACTCTCTCACTCGCGGATTACTCTCGGGACGTATTCCAGCCGCCGCTGGGCGTGTTATGTAAATCCGCAAAGCGGGGGTTATCTCAACACATCGAAAAAACGGAGAGTTGTTCCCGGACGACGTCGGACAAGCCCTCTTATCGCTGTGCACGAGCATTCCCTAATATCACCGACTGAAGTCTCTCCCGCGTCTCCGACGCGCTCCTCCTCCTCCCCCGCTTCCCCCTCAGCTCTCGTGTGGAGGGGAGAATTAAGGAAGACGGCTTTTATTAATTCTCTCTCGCGGACACCTTTTTATTACGCAGGCCACCGTCCCACCGGAGGAAGAGAACCGTGCACGGGCGAGGAGAGGCGTATATCTCCAGAGAAAGGGAAACGAATGCTAAAAAAGCAAGGGGGCGCGGCGAGGGAGGTTTGCATAATGTCGTCGTGGATGCATCTCGTTTTAAAAGGGATGTACGGGGGGAACGGCAGGGAGAGGGAGTCAATTGGAGGACCCTGCGGGTGACTCGGCGAGTGGGGGGGGGCAGCAGCGGAGGAGGTGGAGCGAACGGGGAAGGAAGATTTGTGTGGAATGCTATGGGAATTCACGAAAACTCAACCTCGTTGAGGAGGAAGAGTAGGTGGTGACGGGTAGTAGTGTGGGGTCTTGTGAAAAACGAGCTTAAGTAGGGGTTACGAACGAGAATGGGATGAGGCGGGGGAGGGTGGAGAGGGGGCAGTGAGGTTAGTGGTAGGAGGAGGAGGAGAAGGGGGGCAGGGAAAGGTAGGGTGAGAGGAATGAGGAGCTGAATCAAGAGTGAGAGAGAGAGAAGGACAGTGGGGGAGAAATTTTCCTGGGGGGGGGGGTTAGGTAGAGGAAGAGGTGAGTTGGGGTGGGAGCCGGTAAGCAGGCAGGGCCGGGAAAGTCTCCGGGGCATGGGAAGGGCGGTGAGGAGGCGAGTGGCGCGGGGAAGGGAGGGCTGGGGAGAGGGCGGTGTGGTGGGTGGGTACAGTCATGGAGAGGAAACGCCGAGGGGGGATGGGTGGGGAAGGGGGGCGTACACAGGACGCGGGGTGTGTGTGGAGGGGGGTACTAAAGGGGGCAGGGGTTTGAGGGAGGGAGAAGAGGGGGGAATCGTTGTATTTGAAGAGTCGGCCCGTGGGATGGGTTCACGAGCGCTCGACTGTTTCCGATGGGATGGGTGGCTGAGGGGAAGGAGTTACTCATTTTTTTTGTAACCGAGGAGGGAGAGGGAGGGTATGGGGGGAGGGTATGGGAGGAGGGTGTGCGAGGTAAAACTTACACGAAATCGCCGCAGTGCCTCATACTGACAAGATAATAGCAGGTTTTGAGACACGGACGAACGAGGAAGAGAAGGGGAGGGAGAGGTGGGAGGGAGGAGGTTGCCCCGACTTCTTCCCAAGGGCTCTCTCTCTCCCTCTCCGCCCCCTTCCGACCCAACTATTATTCCCCCCCTCTGCCTAAACCTCCGTTCCCCCCCCCGTTCCCCTTCCCGCAACCATCTCGGCCACTTCCCTTCCCCTCCCGCGCCGAGCGAGCAAAGCATTCCGCTCCCGCCAAACTTTTGAAATATTTCTTTGTTTTCCCACTCCCACAACGGGCTTCCTTTCCTCCGCTCTCTTCCTCTTTCTGCCCTTTTCACTCCAAGGGTGTGCGTGCGTGTTTGTGGGTGAGTGTGTGTGTGGCAAATTAAATGGCAATTATTGCGAAGTAGAGATGGTCCCCTCTCACTTCAACCTCTTTTCTTTGGATCCTCTAGTCATTGTGATCCCCAACTTCCGCAGCGTTCCTTCAACCAGCCAAGAGTCAAATATCGCGACCAGCCCTCAAACAATAAACGAACAATTTGAGAGTTTTTTTCCCCCCTGCGTCTGATAAGCAGGGATTTCATCGCGGAGAGGACTTCTCCCATATTTTTTTTATTTAATTTCGGTGAGTCGCGACCATGAAAAGGAAGCTCGAAAACACGGTAGCCCCCGCCTATTTTTTTCACCGATATTTCAAGGTTTTTTGTTCAAGAACATTCCTTTAATTCGATGTAAATGACCGCGTATTAGCCTACAACTTCACGCACCGTTAGGCTGCGTAACTCCGATTCACGTATGTCTATTGTTCGGTTGGGTCACACTTTGACCCTTCCATCTGCTTCATGCCCACGAAAAAACAACACCCTTAAATGGTCATGCCCAATCTTTCTTGTCAACATTGAACTCCCGAAGTCTTCCGGTAAATTTCACTTGAATTCAATAGCTCATCTGCTCATTCGAGTTCGGAGGGTGCTGAGCATTACAAATCGTGACGGACTATTTTTTCCCCTTCAAATGGCACCGGAAAAAATTAATAAAAGGAACAGAATCATGGTAGTTAGAAGTGTCTAATAAATTATAAAATATAAACAGAAAAATAATAAGTTCATACAGAGCGACTGGTCGATTCAGTTTGAGAAGTATAATGTCTAAGTAGACTTGATAGAGAATATGGAGAATATTCAATTCCAAGACATTAACATAAGTGCATCAGCATAGGTTAATCACATACTACATACATACAATCATATACTACTTTACCCATCAGAAATACCAGGAAGTGTTTCTAAAGGTAAGGATGGATGACTTACTGCAGAATTAAACTCATTCTAAGTAAGACGATTCTTTCGGTATTCCTACACCGTCATTTTCTCCGTGATTCAACCCCAAGCGAAGAGCTTAAATCCAAACTCACGTCAAATTCACCATAAAAACCGCTCCCCTCCTAAGAATCTTCTGATGCTGGCTCATACTTCCCCGCCATGCATCCAATACTCCCGTGGGAAAGTCTTTGTATTTTTTTTACACCCGCATCCGTTCTTTAGCCCTTCCATTTCACCCTCAATTTTACAAATCCATTCGGCCCACCCGCTTCTACCCCGCTGGAAAAATGATTTCACGTGCACGCCCATCTACTCTTCCCACTCCATCCCAGTAGTTTCTTCTAACCCCCTTCTACCCTATTCGATCAGTTTTGCCCCCATATCCACCACCACCGGGACTCCCACACTCCCTTCAACCCCACATTGCGTCTTTTGCTCGGGTAAATCCGTCACACTGCAAAGAGTGACTTAGAGATATTTGAATGTGTGCCAACTTGAAAATCATTACCCCGCACTATCTACTCCCGCCCCAGTTAACAACGCTGTTACCCTATTCACCAGTCTCCACCTACCCTATGACTGACGTAAAACTATCACCGCTACCCCACACGATGATCATGTTTCGTTGAAGTCAGGTTGTGTGATCAAAAGATATTCAGGGAAATGGATGAACAGCCTTTTTTGTCAAATAATCGTTACGTACATCAAAGTCAGTTGATCTTACAAAATTCATCACTTTTCATCTTTCACAGAAGAATTCATTTTTCAGATCTTTGGTAAGGGTTTCTCTAAAACGTAACTATGAAAGTTATGAAAGTGTTAGCATGTTCACCGTCTAATATGTCAGCTAGAAATAACTGAAAGACCTATTTTCATAACGCAAACACTCGAAAATTTTGAGACTCATAAAATAATTAACAAATTCAAGCGTTATTCAGTATATAGAGATCCATGGTTTCATTCGAACTTAGGAGTTGAAGGAAATTAATTGAACTATGCTGCTTATAAATAAGGTTTTTTTTCGCAGACTGATTACCACTACACTATAAATGATAAAGAATTATTACCGTGGTTTGCCAGCGGCTTAACAAAATGATACTGGTGACATTACTGCTCCTATTCTCTAATTTGTCAAAATTAATATGGGGTGCAACTTCCCTCAACTTCCTTAGCCATATACCTATGTTACAGGGCTTAAAAAATACAAAACTCATGAGAATACCTCAAAATGATGATTATGGTTTTTATGCATTGTTTATCTGGATTATAGCCATTAATATTCGCGAAACCATTCAGCGGAGACTAAATAAGTTTTATGAAGCTATACAAAGTCATCATCAACGTTCAGTGCAAATTCATAACTTAAGCTATGAAGGTATGACGGTACTTTGTGTGTGTGTATGTATAATCGAAAAAAATATTTTGAGACATTTTTTATTAATATTAGTAAATGTGAAAAATTCTGATGCTTAAATTAGGATGGCCACTCATTTTTTGGATGTCCAACTTTCTCTCAGTTTTTTCGACAAACATGCTGTCCCTTTTCCCAATTTTTCTTCGAAGTGTTTAGAATTAAAATAAGAACTTTTTGTGGATCAGCACCGTTTTAGCCCTGCTTTTAGTTTTGGTCATCGCCAAAGAGCCATTGCCACGCACGATGACCTTCGTCAAGCTCGAACTGATTTCACAACTACGAGTGTAATAAGTAGCATTGTTCTCGTCGATTATTCACGATTCGAACATCACATACCCCAACTTACAAATCTTTCTCTTTCCCAACTTTCCTAGAATTTTTGAAGATTGAATATTTCCGGAGTTTTTCTCAACTGGCATTGAGTAGCCAACCAGTCCGCACACACATCGTCCACCTCTTGGAGACGTGCTTCACCAGGATCCTAGACATCCGTATCTTTTTCCGACACTAGACTAACGCCCCAATCGCGTCGAAACTTAACAATTAAACGGAAGGACTCCCAAGGTGTCCACTTCTCATTAACATTCACCCGATCCCTCCCCTACACGACTCCTATCCACCGGACACCATTTCTCCCTATCACTCTTTCAGGCGTCTCACGAATCTAAGAATTCCACATCTTTCTCCACCATTCTCAGACCCTCGATCTTTTTATTTCGCATTCTACCTCGAACCCCGGAACTCATTTCGTAGCGCCGTACTGCGTGAAGGCGCAATTTGAACTTTTGCCAAATACCTCCTCCCAGCTCCGCCAGTTACAATCACCTATTCTGCTCTGGTGCACCAACCACTTCCACCGCCTACTTTTCTGTCTCTCACACCTCTCTTTCTTTTTCAAGCATCCATTCCCTCCCTCATCTGTTCCACTACCGAGGGCATCCACTTTCTATTGTCCGGTGTGTCTTTTGTCCTCCTTCATGTCTCGCCGCTATTTTTTTCGCTCGTTCACATCCTCATGTGCCCCCAAATAGTCTCACTTGCGTAATTTGGTGGCTTCCAATTTCTAACTCCACTCCAATTGCAAACAAACACCGAAATACGACATAAACCATGCGACTTCTATGGCTCAGGCTTTGAATGCTGAGGAAAGGAAATTCAAAAGATGTAGCAATTACTTCCACCTGGTCATTACAGTCGATGATTAGATAAAGAGTGCTCGAATCTGTACTGTATTATATAATTAATATTTTAGAAACAGGACCTATTCAAAATAGGATATCAAAATATAACGATGCTAGTTCATATTACCTCCGTGAAAAAGATGGTGAAACAGGGATTGACGACTTTGAGGTAAAGGAAAAACAATAGTGAGAGATACTCGAGGGCAATAGGCTCAATTTTGTGGAATATCGTATTAGGAAGGACAAAGTGCAATACTTTTGTAAACTCCATAAAAAACGTCTTTAGTTTCCACTCGGTTTCGTCGAATAGTTGACATCTGTCGTGTCTAAATACATTTTTTTTGAACCCACAAATCATTGCATTTTGTTCTTCCTTATTTGAGATAGTTCGTGGAAAGGAGAGGAAGACGCCATGGACATTGAAATGTAGTTTAAACCATGGGTAATTAATTGTCTTCTTCAGTGGGTAGGATTGTCAAGAGATTGAAGGGAAGAAACGAAAAGCAAATTAAAAAAATATATATACCGGACCAATAGTGAGAAATTGAAGCCTGAAAGTAATGAGACATATCGGAAAGCATATATCTGCATTATGGCTGTGAGATAGAAATAATAACATAAGCGAGAAAGGTAAGATTAGAAGCAACGGATGTAATGCAGCAAATTAATGAAAAAGATTCAATGGAGAGTGGTATCATCTTTAAAAATTATATTAAGAGTAGCGTTGGAAATAAATTGTTTACATTAATGTGAAAAAGAATATATACTTGAATAATCCAAGGCAGAAAATTTTGAAAAAAAACAACAGAAACTTGAAAAGGGTGGAAGACTCACAGGAACAAAAATAATAATAGGGAGTACATGTATGTCTCGCAGACAGGTAGATATCAATATGCGGATTTACATTAAAGTAGCTAGACATGAAAATAATGGAACATGGAAGAACAGGAAACAAATCTCAAAATTTGTAACTACGAGCAGTGATGATTTTTGAAATTACTATATGCTAAGATTAATCTTTCATAAAATATATTTTAGCTTTAGTAATACGAGACGTTTCTTTAAAATGTTCATTTAGATACATTGAAGTGGCCAAATAATCTTTTCGGTATTTCTTGAAAATACCAATAAGGTCGTGTATTTACAGATTATTTGGACTACACATGGTTTTGAGTGCGTATAATGGCACAAATTTAAACATGCATGCATTTTCTACTGCGTATACTTATCAAAATACTTAGGTAGCAGAGAATGGACATTTAAATAACCCTTTTTATGTTATTTCTAAGGATTTATCCAGTAACTTTGTGTTCTGACTTCGCAACTGGTGCTTTCTTTAGTTAATATTTCTATTTTTCATTATCTCCTATTTTTGGTCTAGAAAGGTTAACATTTCTCTATCTTTTCCTATAATGACACCATAAAAGGAAAAATAAAATTTGTCACACATAGCATCTTATTATTATCTACCAAGCGTATGATATCTATTGCACGATTCGACGGATAATAGCAAGTAATTTTCCATTACGAAAATAAATGTACCTCCCACTCTCTGAACTCCGACAATGTAAACTTGGCGACTTTCAAATGTCCCTCGACTTTTCTTCACATTCAGTTACAAATCTGCTGTACTATACAAATGAGGGAAAGGACTCGATGGCGTGGAAAGAAAGTATTGGGAGGTCATTTATGTACAGGCCAGGGCAATGTTTACACAACGTATAAATGCCGCAGAAACAGTGCTTCAATATAGGCAATTTTCTGCCGGTAGAGAGAAGGGAACTGCACGCTAATTGAATATCTGCTCTTTTGATTGAAATTGGTGGTTATGCGTGGGAGCCCTTAGAAGAAGATATAATTTCACCAGAAATTTTCATGTAACTCTGCCACCCCACAGGTGAAATAAAAATGATATTACGGCAGTCTAGAGTGCCTACGAATTGCTTCCGTGCAGAAACAACCTCCACGCTTTGAAAAGTGCTACTGTCAAAACTTCCATTGCAGTTGGAAATGAATGAAGTGGCGACCTTTTCAGAATTCACACGGCTTCTTTTATAAATTCTGATCTTGATTTAGTTTACGAAAAGTATCTCTTGCAAATCGCTTCCCAGATGCGTGGGGGTTGATGAATTAGGGGCAGCAGCCCATGCCCTCAGTCACAGAAGGATCGCGAAATTTCATCGTTATACCAATGGAAATATCGACAAAATAAAAACTAGATGACACATAGACGACAATGTCGATAAGTACCGCTAAAAGTACGAATATTATAAACCTTGAAAAGTTACTGGTTCAATATTGGAATAAGTGCATTAGTAACCTAGACGGATCCCCGAGTCACTCATAACCATTGACGAGTTGGCGAGAAATTTGATGGCGACATTGATGCACTTAATAAAATTAATCTTAGCGGGGAAAACCACCATGAATGAGGCATGAGGTAGAATTTCCTGAGTCATAATAATTGACCTGAATTAGAGGAATCCGGGTTTGAATCCCTGTCAAGGCGAATGATTTATACAATATGAAATTGTTGCATTTGTGTGCACGGACATTTTCTATTAATGCAAATCTCCAATTCAAACATTATTAGGAATATAAAACTTTTGCCAATTCGTGAAAGTTATAAAACTCCTTGGCAACGTCTTAAAAAGGGGAACGATGTCCTTAAAAAACTACTCAATTTTCGATATAATTTTCTATGCACATAATTTTTCTTCAAGGCGCTTCGCACGTGATATACGATTCTTACAGCCAAATATAGAAAGTCCCTCCCATAGACTTCTACTACAGTGTATATTGTATTTCCTCTTTTGTCTAGAAAATGAGTCGCCTGTACCTTTTTCTTCCTCGCGAGAATCATTCCTTAAGACTGTAAGCATCTCAACGAAATTCTTCAAAATAATGTATGCAATAGATAAGGTTGAAAGGGAAATATTACATAGCGTCTTACTCGCTCATCATTATGTAACTCGATGCGAGCATACCTTTATGAATGTCTTTGTTTCTGCCTTCTTACTTAATGAATATCTTAACTAATTTTTACAGATCATTCCATGTGTGCCACTGCGGTCACGAAATGGATCATGGTCATCGGAAAATGCGTTCTTTACCACATAAATTCATGTTACTGAATATCACCTATTGCAAAGATGTTTCTACGCAGAAACGAGAGCAGAGGGAAGGCATCGAATGGAAGGATGAGCAACGTTGATTTGACCAAAGAAAAATAAAATATTACATTAAGGAGATTTCCCCACAGAGAGGAGAATTGCAGGGAACGATAGACTTAGAAAATCTGTCCCAGCATTCTTCCACCATTAAGCTGCCTGCCTGAAGCCGATGGCTCCTGCCTTTTCTCTAGCAAAAATATCGCCTCGTCACACAAACCGCCCGCCCCTCACTAAACTACGCCATCTCCCCCGTTCCAACTGCGAATTCTCCACCTCTTTATCTGCACGAGAACCATCCCTTTTTCGCTCTTCCCCCTCGGTTCGCGATTTCCCTTAAGTACACTCCACAATGCTGAGCCAGCTCGCTCATTTTTATAACAATCGGTTTCAGACTTTCGTGAGTTCTCACTTTACTCCACAGGCGCGGGGAGGGTTTTCACTTTTCCTCCAAGTTTCATTCCCATTCCTCAACACTCCCTTTCCCGCATCCACCTCCCGCCTTCCGTCGACCCCTCTTTTACTCCCTAAGGATTCCAAAGAGCTCGCAAAAGTTCAACTGAGCATAACGAGCGAAAATTTTCCCTTTCAGGCAAATCGAGCCTCCTCACGATGCTCTCAGTGACGAAAGCTGGCAGGAAATTAACAGTCACCGCGGGGTTATCCTATGGTGCGGGGGCTATGTGGAGGAAAAATATGAGATAATTACATACGATCTCGTAGAGATGACGAACGCGTTGTGAGTGTAACTTCGAGAGCGAAAGGTCCGGGAAGGGTTTCTCAACCTTTAGGAAGAGTGCGCACCCGTATCATAAACGTGAGCACGAAATTCGAACCTTCGTTGAGTGATCGCGGAAAGAAATAATGCATATTTCTACCTGAAATATAAAAGCAAATACAGTGAAGATAAACGAACTACGGATACACTTACCGTTTTAAAATATTAAACAAAATTTCATAGTTTCATAAAATTAAACATTTCATAAATTCATTGAACAATAAAACATTATTCACTGTCACAATGAAATACTACTGACGAACTATGCACTGTCACATTAAAACCAAGTTGCTAATCCTTAATCCGTACCGTACGAATGCACAGATAACGATTGATATGCAACAAACTATCAAAAGCATATTGCATCAATTAAACGTTACATGCGCAGAGATTTGGTCACGTGAAATAGGTGTTATTTTAGTAAATACGTGAACTCTTGGTGCTGAAATATACTCTCAAAAAATCTAATACCACGCGGCAGTCTATAAATCAATAAAAGCAACATCGAAGAGCAACAGAGCCATCTTTGATCGTTGATAAGCTACTGAGATGCGCTTCAGCTGAACTCCAGGGAAGGGCAAGAGGCAATGAAAGCAAGAAATGCCTTCATTTCTACCGTCTTCTTATTTTATGAATGCCGTGGCAAATTTTTGCAGAACCTTCCATAAAAACTTCGCAGCCTTCGTCGTTCACGTCAACGTAGGCTTAAACGCGCACACACACTTGGTGTAGAGAGGGATCCAATCCAGCTATATATCTGCTCTTTTTTCCTCAGCCCTTTTCCATATCTTCTCATGTTGTTGTCAGAACCTTGAGTTGTTTCTGTCGTCTCCTCACTGCAGCATGCCCGTACAACTCTTCCGGTCTCGAGCAAAAACTCTCAATCGGGGAAAATCCTATTATTCGTTCCAAACACCTTCCCGTCATAGTAAGCCCGAGCTTCGCCTCCACAGCCGTCTTTGCTTTAAGAAATTCGATCCACAATTTTTTCGCTTTTTAAAGCGCGCGCGCGAGTGTGTGTGTGTGCGTTTGTGTACGTGGGTTTGAATGACGTCCTTTCATTTAACCGTTGCTGCGGCGACGCCGCAAAGGCGTTAGATCCAACGACGAGCGCAGATAGCTTGGTCGGCGGAATGGGGAAAAATAAGAACAAAATCCCCCCAGAACCTGTTTGTCGATCACTTAGCTTGCTCATCATTTGAAGCGCCGCGAGGAAACTACTTCAGAGCCCAAAGTAAAGGAATCGAGGACGCTTGACCATTTAATGCTATAAAGTATCTTTTACGAAGAGAAATGTTTGTTTGTCATTTAATTAAAAAAAAAGCCCTGACGGTAACAACTACATCAAGTGGATGCATAAATTGACGCCACATCCAAACAGGATAAGCTTTTGCCGGAGCACATGATATGCCAAGAAAAACATATTATTTCCCATTTGACACTCATCCAGTTAATATCGTCACAGGGTTGCACCACACTGCAAATACTAATGATGCACTGTCTAGGAATTGATTTAATAGCTTATACGCATAACCAATTACGGCATACATACACAACATCTCAATGGCTTAGCTAAACGCATATGAAATTATAGCAAACATCAAAATAATTTAAATATTTAAAACTTTCCCGGATGAATTAGGAATGGAATTTCACATGCTAGCACCGTATGATGAAGTTCCCCAGGAAAACTTGCAGACCTGAAGAGTTTGAAATCAAAGTCTAACAGCTTTACTTTGTCCTTCCAAGAGCAAAGTAATAAATAGACAATTACTTTACGCACTATGTAAAATATTTCAGCGTATAGAATTACCAGATGCGAATACTCTCTCAATTTATCGGGGTGGTTAGGCAAACGACTCGCAAAATACAAAAATTCGAAAAAAAACGAAGCCGAAGAAAAAAAGAAACATCAAAGTCTATTTGTGCTTAGAGAACTCCAGGCAATTGGATTTAACTCGATGGACTTGGGTGGATAATTATACATCAATACTAGCATTTTATCAGTACGAAATAAATAAGCATTTCTAAGAATCCATTCCAATAAACTGGTAAAAAGAAAATTCAACGAAAACTTTTTCCAATAAGGCATCTTTAAAAAATACACGAGGAAATGACTCTCATTTTGTTCGTAGAAAAAAACACATTTAAGATATTCTGCCCGCATCATAACATCTGTGGTAGAAGAATTCTCGTTTATGTGCACAATTTAAAAGATCTACGTTTAATGCTCCGCATCACGTGTCTTCAATAGTCCCAAATTACCGTAATATCCAGAACGATCCGCAGCTTTATTCCCAAATAAATTTCTGCTGAGACTTTCAACGCTCCAACGGAGAAAAACATGAATCTACAGAAGCGAACCGGAACCATTGACGCCGCCTTTGAAAATTGGAAGGGAAGACGGTCGTCTGCAAGAATATCTCCCTAACTGCGGTTAGCAGTCTCACTAAACTGAAGAGATTGACCATTTCAATGTAAAATCTATTTAAATATAATAGCTGAAAAATAGTTTAATACTCTTACACCTTTCTCCAAACTTGCTAAAGAACTCAAAATTACAAAATAAAGGTGATGATCCTCTCCTTACATGTAGCATTCGCCTGAAAAAAATGCTTTCATTTCTCACATATAGGTTCAGCTTCGATGCATCCTAAAAGTGATTTTCGTTTTTATTAGCATAAAATGAACACTTGAAATTACAGTCCGCATGAAATCTCTATCAACCACTACGTAGCTGATAAGTTTCCAAAAAGATGAAAAATTTATCCCGGAAGGATCACCTGTTTCCGAAACAAATTGAATACACAATGATTCTTTGACTTCGCGGTGGCTCCGTGATCGCGTGCTATTTCAAAAAAATAAACCATCGAATTATAAATGATGAGCTGTTGAAAAAAGAAAGTCGTGACGAAATATTATACAACGAGCAGCATGTCATTAAGGAAAAATTCGGCAGATCGTTAAGATGTTAGCGTCAAGAAACCTATGGTTTTTTTTACACTGAATATGCGTCCTGTGATGGAAGAAGCAAAAAATTCACAAAAGTTGTTTTGGGTAGAATTAAGTTCGAAAAATGCGAAAAGAAATGAATCGGGGGGGCTGTTTATTGCCTCGCGTCCTACCTTCAATTCCAACCTTGATTAACTAGCAAAATTATTCTCATTTTTATTAACTGATTCGCAACCGGTTTTGTCCTCTCCCCACCTCAAGCTAGTCGCAACGTCACGAGAGTCATGCAAATTATAATTAAATATTTCTTTCAAACTTTCTGTTAGAGAATATTTGCAGTCGCACGAAACGCAAAACGTGCTATTCCTCAATTAATAAGAAAGCAAAGAATTTTGTTAACACTATGAGAAGAAGATCAAATTCCCTAGAAATTGGTAGATTTTCGTCCGACGCATGTTCGTTAGAAAGACTTGAGATAGCTAATGCGAGGCGTTTGGTTATGACAAGGCACGACGCTGCAATAGGAGAAACTTCACTATTCACAAATTTGGAAATATGCAGTATTTGTAAAAAAGAATCCAATGAAATCAGCTTTAATTCATCCTAAACAAGTTTTTCGATTTCATTGGCATTAAGAGCTAACCTCTTTCAATATTTTTTGCTGCAGTATTTGTAAAAAAAAACAATCCGATGAAATCAAAAACGCGGAGAGTACAAAATTCTCATTGGAAAGAATTATAGCATTTGGTGCAGTTCATGGAAATGAATCGAAAAGATAATCAAGCTTCTATAGGAAGTGCTATTGATTTAAAAAATATTTTATATAAAAATAGCTGAAATGGTGTTACCTTTGCATTTGTTGCAGATGCATTCAAAGCCAATCTTACCTGAAAATACACAAGAAAATAAAATAAATAATATACTCAGGATTACCATAAAGAAGAGAGTTAAAAGAATTAAGAGCTAACAAGATCAAGAAAGTTTTATAATAGTTCTCATACCTAACGTTGTTTAAAATTATACTTCATCAATTAAAAATCTTGCAATTTCATTGCACTTTCTCTGATTACGTACATATATGAGCTTTGACACCATGTTTCTCCAATCCCCTTTACATAGATGAGATAATACTTTAGGAACAAAGAAAATTTTTTGAATTTGTAAAACATAAAGTGTATAATTTTGAAAATGTAAAAACTAACATTTGATTTATCATTGTGGACAAATTCATGGTTTTTCCACAATTGTCAAAAAATGAACAAAATATAGAATACTGGAACATCTAAATTTACGAACATAGCTGTTAAAAATCTCAGCCACAGTTCAACTCTCAGCTACTAACTGATGATGGCCAATGGCTAGCACACTCGGCTGACGGAAACATTAAGGCCATCACTAGGGTCGACCAATATAAAATAGTTGTAGAAAGAGATAAATCTAACAAATAACGTGAAAACAGAATTAATTTTGAAGGCAATTATGAAGAAATATTCTTGGATTCCGAAAATATGTTGACTCGGTCTTATTGCAGTCAGAATACCATTTCTATTCGGGCTTTCACCAGTTTAAACTTTCGAGTGTTAGTAAATCGATAACTTAATCTGAGGCAAGTTGTAAAATGAAACAAACTTAAGCAGGCGTGAATTTCAACCATGTCTGATATTAAGACCATAAAAGATTAAAAAACAGAATTTCGTGAGATCCAAATTACACAAATGAAATATGCTGGTGAATAAATAATATGAGCGCTAGAGTTGTATAAAATTTAAGGATCCATTTCAATCTAGAGCATTTTTGACTCACATTAATTGCATTCAAACTGATGAAATCTTAATCACTACAAAGGAGAAAGGGGAGCTAAGATATTTAATAGCTCCACGTATCTATTTCTGTGGTTCCCTGCTTTATCCATACGCGTCAATGGCTGCATTACAAGAAGAGCGGATTAAGAAGGGGTGTGAAAGTGAGAAAATATCCCATGCTATTTCGAATGAATCGTTTACCACATTCCCGTTTCGTAAGCTATCAATCGGCCATCATTATCACAGCGGATATTGAGAGTTAACCATTTACCTTGTAACTATTTTTACTTCACAGACCCAATTTTTATTCAAGTACTTCAGAAAAATCCTACTGTACATATTTCTTATCCAATGCATGAAGGAAACTGCTAAGAGGAAGAGATACTTTCAAACACAAACCAAAAGACATCTTATATTGATTACAAAACGAGCAAATGGACAAAATTTAACAAAGTATACATTTCATTGAAACTGTGAACTTACTGAAAATTAACGATAAGTAGGACAAAATAGTAAATCATATTAAAAGGCAGTAAAGTACTCCGCTCGGATAATGATCATAAAAATACACAAACATCACTGTTGTAAAGCCATGTTTGTAAAACATATATACAGGTACGCACCCAAAAGTGGTAGGACTGATTTTCTCTGGCGCGAACGGAGCGGTGGAGGGGGGTCTGCCTGGCAGGGTAAGGTGGAGGGGGCTCTTAGCAACAGACCGACACCAACCTCAGTCGCCTGCGGGCTGTCGTTGAGTGAGGACACCGTTTTTAGTGAAGCAAGTGTTTTGTCCGCGTCGAAAAACAAAATGAATCTGAATTTAGAGCAACGTTATTCCGTGAAGTTTTGTGCGAAACTCGGGAAGACGGCAACTGAGACCCTCGATATGATCAAGCAGGCTTATGGGGACACTGCCTTAAGCCGTTCCACAGTATTTGAGTGGCACAAGTTGTTTAAAGAGGATAGGGAGCTCGTTGAAGACGACCATCGCTCCGGACGGCCGTCGACGGCAAGAACCGACACGAATGTGGACAGAGTGAGGACACTGCTGAACACAGACCGACGCTTAACCAGTGAAGAAATTGCAGACCAGTTGGGTCTGTCTGCATCCAACGTCCAGAGTCCGACCGGCCATCGCAAACTGCTGAGTTCTTCCTCATGACAACGCGCCGTGCCATGCGCTCGTCGTCAGACAGCTCCTGGCCAAATACGGCGTTGCCACGTTGCCGCACCCGCCCTATTCTGCCGATCTGGCACCACCGGACTTCTTCTTCCCCGTGATGAAAAGACAGCTCAAGGGACGACGTTTGTCTCGATAAAGGCCGTTCAAGAGGCTTCGACGAGGGTCATCAACGGCATCCCCAAAGAAAATTTCCAGCGGGCGTACGGGGAATGGGAGCAACGTTATACTAAGTGTGTAGCAGCTCAATGAGCATACTTCGAAGATTATTAAGTCGATGTAAGTATATCGTCAATAAAATTCTTGTAAAAAATCAGTCCTACCACTTTTGGGTGCGACTCTGTATAGCCATTTGCAACAGTTTTCATCAATAGAGCACTTAGTGTTTCACTTCTATATTGCATGGAAGGCAAAGAGCCTTTAGTCAACAACACTGAATATAACTCCCGCTGGACCGATTCCGTTGAATGACATCGTCGCCCGGGTTAGGTATAAACCTGGCTCATTTGCCAACCCATAGCTCGCGGGCCTGGTTTCCACCTCGTCTACTAGAGTTCCGAATTAAAGCTAGTTACCGAAAGGCCATGGGAACAGTTCCAGCATCTTGAACTTAACATCAAACCTGATCACCATCACGGGTGTCCACCCAAAAACTCAATTTCAGTCCGAACGCAACTACACGATTCCATTTTTTTAATGAGAAAATTATTTTTCGGGTACGTTGCCGCGAATATTCGGCAAAAGGGGCAGAGAACAAATCCTAAATACAGGGTCGCTTGAAATCACTCTACACATCCATTCCGGAAAACCCTGAACAAAGAGGTACGACAAACTCGCGAAACCAGCCATATTAAAGGCGTGTCAAACAGAGGAGGAAAAATGGGAAGAGGACCTGCCCCGGTCAACCAAGGGGTGCAAGGCAAAGACGGGGCAAAGGGTAGGAATCTGGGGATAGGTGCAAGAGAGTCGAACGGCTGAAACGGCTCGTGCTAAAAGGGCACGGGAGCTGGGCGGGGGGGAGGGAGGTGAGTTATTGATGAGGTACGCCACACGTTGAGAGTGCTCGTACGCGAGACATAGCACAATTCCGACCGGAGATGAGATGGGATGGCCGGGAGCAGAGTGGAAAGTGGGCAAAGAGGGAGGGTACCTTCGTTAAAAACGGGAGATGGGGAAGGGAAGGAGGTAGGGAGGCGAACGAGGGTGCGAGGGTCGTCGGACGTGGGAGACACGACTGAGAGGCGAGGGAAGTAAACGGTAGTAACGCCAGCAGCTAGTTTACAGGCCGGCACGTCATGTTCCCTATGTCCTTGCGTGAGGTTATGACCTCATATGAAAATTTATCGCATTCGACTCAACCCAACGATGAAGGTACCGAGAGCGTGCAGCGCAAAGATGACAGGAGAGTTGTTGGAGAGAAAATGGAAGGAAAGGAAGTGTGGGGAGGGATGGAAAGAACTAGGAAGTGGGGGGGGGGGGGGGAGCGTCGAAGGCATTTGGAGGATCGAAACGAGTTTCTAGATGAATAAGAATCGACCGGCGAACGCAGAAGTGTGCCCGCGGTGAGAGCATCGAGTGAGGAGGAAAATGTTTCGGAACAACATTTGAGGACGAGGGCGAAATGAACCAGGGGCCGAATCATAGGACAGCCTCGGTCGTAAGGAACGGTTAAATGATAATGAAAAAATTCTTGTCGAATGATAACGCTTTCTTTAGTACCTTCCGGATCCCCAAAATGGGCACAAAAACTTTAAGGTTAGCTGATATTCCTATTCTTGTCTAAGACTATTTTACAAATATTTGCAGATTCCACACATGCGTCTGCTACCTTCAAGCCGCTACATGTGGATGTGAAAGTCATACAAAAACATTTTAAAACGAGTAACTGTAGGGAAATGATATTTCCTCCAAGGCATAAAGTAGTGGGAAGTAGAAAGACTCAAAGAAGGCCCTAATGTACGGTTTTAATCTCTTTTTCCACTAACCGCGAAATTTTCGGTGTCAGTCTGGAAAATTTTCTAATTCCATTTGAATGCTTATATAATCCAGCACAGTATGCCCTGATAATGCCCCCGGTATAAGGAGCAAACTTGAATACTTCATGATTACTTATTGATAGGTGGGACCTCAACTTAGTACTTGTACTTACCCTGTATTTCTAAATATCTTCTCAAAAGTATTATTAGATATTAAGCGCGCCACTTTTAAACTTTATGCAATACGTTAACTAAAACTTTCTACAATGGACTCCAACTATTTCCCGATTGTACGTAACATTTCAGTTCTAAATTATCTTGCAGCTTCATACATGTTCCCGTAATTTATTGTTTTTACCTCCCTTCACGTAATCACGCAACTGGTTTTCTAACTAATTCATGGAGTAACACTTTCCAATTTATTCATATCTGACTTGCAGTAGGTTCTTTTTCGTTTTTCCTAAAAGCTGATTTAATATACGACGAATTATTCTATAAATAAGAGAAAAGTTGTCGCCTCGTGAGAGAATGCCTTTACTAAATCCACTACTTATTAGCTGTTTATTTTTAATAGCTGTGTAGCATTTTTGTTTCCTAAAAAGATAGAAGTTGTATGTCCGGTTCCAAAATAAAGATTGTGACGTTCACTTTATAAATTCGAGTTTACAGTGAACTCCTGCTTAGCGTTTATCTTCTGATTCATCCTCAGTGAAGGCCTACCACCTAGCCTGTAGAAATTTCGTCAAAATAACCTCAACATGCTATACATGACACCACAAATCTCTGTCAAAAACAAGGTAAAACCACAACTGTCAATGTGTGGCACTAGAAGAAGCAGGCTACTCCTAATACTAATTCATCTCAATTCTGCAATATAAACTTGCCGCACTCACAGTTTTCTGGATTGTTAAATTTCTAAAGGGATCGCTGTTTCATAAACAGAAAAAGAAAATTCCGTGTCTCACATTATTTTTTCTAGTCAACGCATATCGAACTTATCTGTTCATAAATTCTTCCGTCTTGATCTCCAGCCTATTATGGTTTCCACTTATAGCAGTTGAATCTTCAGATGCAGAGATATGTTTAGGAAAAATGAACAAAAACTAACCGAACCACGTTGCGCAATCGTGTAGAGAAAATCCTAATTTACAGTGGATCTCGAAGGAGCAATACAAAGTAGCGGTTGAGTCATAGGATTCGGCTTGAAATGGGGACAGCTCGGAATGACTGAGAGCAGAGCAATAGTCTCCAACGCCCCCAGTCAGGAGATTAGTTGGATTGTGTGAATCACACACAGAGAATACTCCTGTAGCACATTTATTCGTCTTATGCTGAATAAAGAGTCCAACACAATTTTAGCAACATTAAATAACATAATTTGGTAAAGCATAAAAAGCTACTTAGAATGAGATCCCGAAGTTGCCTTCTGAATCCGTAAATGTACTGTCCATATAATAAAAATAAGAGTAATGTTTCTCGAGAAGTGGGAATATTCAGGTGAAAATTGAAGTTGAGGGACATAAACTAGAACTGACAGAACAGTTCTATTACTATACGGATTATATGTATCTATTTAGAAAGTGCTTTAGAAGAATATGGACGAAGTAGTAAGGATATTAAAAGCATAATTGCTTTAGGACATTTTTTACAAAAGTTTTTACAAATGGAAGGCAATGGACGAGAGCACGACGTAAGTAGAGATGTATAGATAAGATAGTGTAAAATTCAAAACGGAGCGTAGTTTTGTGTGGCTCGGAAACTAGGTCACTAAATTAAGAGGATTAGTAAGTATGGATTGGAGTTTTTGAGACGTGGAGAAAAATGGGCAGTGTAAGATAGCCTACAAGAAAAACAAATGAAGAAGAGCCAGACATGGTAGAGGAAGAGATAAGACTGTTGGGAAAAATTCGAAGGCAGAACAAATGAATGCAAGACAAATATTGGGATGCAAGGAAGAGGGAGTAAAATAATAGGCATTTTGAACGGAATTAAGGGCAGTGGAAATTATGCAGAACTAAAAATGAGTTATTATCTTTAGTAATATCGAGTTTCACGATGATTTGTGTCGCAATGCATTATAATAATGCCTTGGTTCATTGAAAACCTACCCTACCCGATATACTGCGACTAATAAATATGTTAATGTCATCCCATAATAAGGACTTTTTTCAGGTTTTCTGGTCATCTTCAACTATTATATCACAAAAATCGGTCAATTATCGGACAATCAAGCTGTAAGAATAATTCAAGTTCATTAAAATTCGTAAAATAAACAATTTTGGATATAAAGCAGAAAACTCAACTTGGATTATTTAGTCCAAGCGGAACGACAAATGCATATTTATATAGCTTTATTCAACTTTGGGATACATCAAATGTACTAGCCATCATAAGAGTAGGACCTCGTAAGACCAGATACGAAATGTCTACTATAAATAAATCTACTCAGAAACTGTTAGTGAACTATAAAGCCAGTTGATAAGGGGCCAAAAAAATGCAGAAAACATTTTACAGTTTAAAATAGTATATGCCTACGTATGCTGCTCAGAGTTTAGTTTTGTTTTTCAAAAATGGCCGTTGGGTTTCCGAAAAAACTCTCGATAAAAGAGGGTCGATATTTCCCGACGCTGATAAGGGAAGATGGAAACATGGAAAGAACAAATGGAAACATGCCCGCTTTACCCGTCAAAAAGAAAAACTGTCAATAATGGGACACGATTGATGGAGAGAATACGAACAGGCCGATAAGGTCATGCTGAAACAGAGCCTATTTAAGCCTGAAAAAAAACATATTGCACTTCCCCTAAAGGAGCCGACTGGAACGTCGTCGAAACCGTTGTGTTCAAATACATTATGCGTGGATGAAATCAGGAACAGAAACGTACTCATTGACATCATTCGGCGGAAGCTTCACAAAAAATCCTTCGTGAGAAATATTCTGTGTACTAGTCCACAAGCGGCAGTGATAAAATATCTTAAAGAAGAAATTAATTAATTTTTATTGGAAAATTAACATCATAAATAATAAAAAGAGACGCAAAACACGAGCATATACTAAATATTACCATAATATTTTGATTTCATTTTGAATGAAGCGATAAAGGAGTCACGATAAATGATAAGTACAGGAAAAAATTGCAAAAAGATGGAATACTCCCCGCACGGCCGGAGAGATGTAATATTAATACAAGCAAATGTTATGTAGATGGCAAATTAAATCCACATCAATTATAAAGGGAGGACAGGCTGTACAACAAAATCAAATTCCAGAGGAAAGTCATCGACAAATGGATCTGAAGGAGGATTAGGTTCCCCGTTATTTTTTATCAAGAAAGACACCGATACCCGCTCTAAACACTTTCACGCGTAATGAATTAATGAGCAGTTAATCAGAGTCCTTTGGCGTAGGCAATAATTATTTGACGTAAGAAGAGCTTCATCTTGTTACCTAACTTATGGTTATTGTAGGTATTCAGATATCGAAACTGGAGAAGAGCATCCGAAAGAAACAGCTTAAGAGATCTCAACTCGACCGAGTTACACTTGCACAACAGATAAGAGCCATTTCTTATAATGCCACGGGAACTCCATGAATAACTATGCGAAACATCAACACTATATAGAGAAAGAGAAAACAAACACGAAGCGAATGATATAAGCTGCGAGGTAAATCATATTAAAGCCGAGATAATTCATTGGCTAGTTTCAATTTTTCGGACCATTGAGAATTCGACGAATATAGGTTAGATTAGAGAGACCGTAGGAACAAATGAGACCCGATCGTTCTGGCTGAGGAGGTGAAGCCACGGTGAACGAGGAGCATAAATCAACTCTGTGGAAGAAATAGGATGGCGTCAAAGTAAAAAGAATGGCCGAAAAAGCGACGGCTGGAAGAAAAATCCGTTTAAAAAGGGCAGATAGGAAAAAGACAATGAGAGGAAAAAAATAGAAAGATGTGTTGAGGAGGGAAGGGGAGATGGGGGAGAGGAGCTTGAGGAGAGGGGACAGGAGGCTCCTCTTTGAGGTGGTGTGAGAGAGGGACAGGGTGGGGGGGAGTAGGGAGGGGTGGCGAAGGAGGAGTGCGGAGAGAGAAAAAGACACGAGGGAGGGAGGAGCGAGAGTTATAACGCCGAGTGGACGGAGAAAAGTCCATAAGAAAATAAATCCAGCGCAAACGACACCTCAGCATCATAAATTCTGGGACGTTTGGTAGGTGGGAGTGGAAAAATTGAAAGGTGCCGTCCCCTCCCAATCTCCCGTGGACTCCTCATTCTCGCCTCCCAAGCATTTCCCCACCCCCTCCTCTCCACTCTTCATTACTATTCAAGAGGTGAGCAGGAGGGGAGGAAGAGGGAGGGGGTGGAGGGAAGAAGAGTTGGGTTGGACGCGCGGAGAGAGAATGAAGGAAAATTAGCGTGAGACGACGACGACGACGCAAGTGAAGGTTGAGGAAGGAATTGGGGGAGGGGAGGGGTGTGTGGGGCGCCAGAAAAAGAAATTCACAGCCGATCACGAAATCAAAAAAAACACTTCCGCGTTACCAAAAGAAAATGGTCGGCGGGCCCAACATTCTGCGAGCTTGTGTACAAGAATGTTAAAAATTAAAATAATTTACTAATTACGCGGCTTCCGTTATCGTTTTCCCTGGGCCTCGCCGCGTATTAAAACGGTATCCGTGGCCACCAATGCCCACCTTCAGATAATTGGAAATTGTAATAGGAGTTGGATTACGGTCCATCCATAAAAGATACTTGATAAGATTTTCATTATCCCACATGATCGATCACCGATTACATCTTTCAATCACGGCATTCCGTTTCATGTACAGGTGAACAACATCCAGTAAATAATTGTTCAAACAATATTTCGGATTCAGGGTTTCCCGAGTTTTTTACACAAGATGCCAAAGGAATCAAAGACTAAGCCCCTAACAGGTTTTATGAATTAATCACCTGGTATTCATGTTAATTTCTTCTCTTTCATGATTATTTTCATATTATGGTTATCAGCCAAAGTCAAGTCATGGGTAAAACAAATGGAATTAGTGATCACATGACACGGATATTTTAAAAAATGAGTTGAGACACGTATTAAGAGAATTTAATAAGTATCTAATTCAGTGACAAATACAATAAAATCGTTTCTGGCTAATTACTTTTAAATTTTAATAATCTGCATTTCTATCTTTCTGGTACATTCTACTTGTTAAATATTCTGTGATAAAAATATCGGGAGTCTAACAATTGCACTAAATATTTGACTTGGTCAGCAGAGTGCGGTCTCCATACATGTGGCATTCCTATTTTGAAAACTAACATCAGGATAATAGTAAATCATCACTTGCTTAGCATTGAATCTGAACGAAAATAAACGACCAACAATTTATTTTCCAATCGCTCACTATATCTAGAACAACATTTTTTCATCATGGCAAGAGAGGCTGGTGTTGCTAAATTTATTCAGCCTTTCGTGTTTCGCATTCCAGCAAAAATTACGGGTGGTGTCCTAACACCCCCCGCCACACGCCCTTGCGGCGGCTTGCAGGGTATTGAGTAGATGTAGAAATCTTTGGTGTATATGACCCTCTTTTTAACCAAAACAATAGAGAATGAATTTTGAGTGGACAACGAAATTTTTTCTTATCATTCACCCAATGCAAAGTGCCCTGGCTCTCCTATTGCCGGTTAATTCAAATTATGGCTGGAGATGGGGTAGATAATGGCATTTGATGCGATTTCATTGCACGAATTACACAAAAGATAACCTTTATGGCATTATACACTATTTTTTAAGAATCTCATGACATTTAATACATTGGCTCTTTTCAACATAATCAAAGACTTTTCAAAATCTACTTTTTCTGAAAATTATTAGGATAAATATTTGTTACATGTCTGAAAATCGATGTTTATTAGCCATATTTTACTTGTAGCTACATTTATGTTCCGTGCATAAGATTGGCATAACTAACCTCATATACTTGCACATGCATACCATACTTTTGTATACCAACCAAAATTCAACCACAGTAGCTCGTGACAACACTCATTTTTTTACAGATATGATTTCTCTTCCCCTTCCCTAACTCTAATTCATTTCCTATCTACTCTACTTAAGTTATGCCTGCTAGGAAACGACACCCTTTTGGAATGGTGTTTGTTATATTTTTTTAACTAGAACCAATCTAGATAGCTTTCGAAAAAAGGAGATCAGTGAAGAATAGATATCAACGTAAGAAAGGTTAAGCTATATAGCAACACCGCAACATGAAGAACATCCATATATTCGCGTACTAATAGCCTATTATAAGTCTTCTGAAAGAAGTATTGACTAGTATCTACCCAGTAGCCGCCAGAAGGTATTTGGCATAGGGCAGTTCAGCGGGCAATGTAAGTTGGCGATTTTTAATAGTATCATGTGTACCTTATGGCTACGATCACGTATTACGAGAGTAGCCAGGAGAATGAAATAGCAACACATTTTAAGGGAAAGTGTGAAAATATGATAAATGATTTTTTCAATGGTTTCTGGTAATTCTGTTAGAACAGTCTGGCCCTGAGTCATTGGAGGAGGAGCATATATAGGTCCGGAACACCTTTAACTTCTTTATGACTATAAACTAGAAGGATGCTAGGAAGCTGCGCTTTTAGAATGATGCAAAAGGAAACAAGAAATAACCCTGATTATGGCAGATCTCTTTTATCCTGAGATTTGCGACGCTTATGCACTATGAAGAGCGAAAGTAAAACATTGGTGTTTGCGATTATTCAGAACCTAACATGAACCAAAGAGACACTTATTTGATCCAAGTATTCCGAGTGATATGTCAAATCAAAAGAAGAGAATTACACATGATAAGCATAAACAGATGTATAATTCTTACGCCCCTGCCTTGAACCATCTTACCCCCTCAACCTCCAGTCGGTATTATGTCCTAAGATTATCTCCACAAAAGTTATTTTAACGGTGAGAGGGAGCTTGCCATAATAATTGTATGAAATATACTTTGCTTTAAAATACTCCCCTTCGACTAAGGTTAATATCTTATTTCGTAAAATTACAGCAGTTCATTTTATGAATAGTTTTTTATTAGTAGTCCACCTGTATAGCGTAGGTTTTTAAAGAGCCCTGGCATTACATACTACTGTATTCGTATCGTCTAACTAACATGACACAACATATCCTTAAACCCCATTCTACATATTGCAACAACTCATTCTTTGGATGACAATTACAACACCACCGATTCCTTAAATATTGAAGTAAATAGCCATATTATGTTTTGACGAATGACCGCAGTCACCTAAATTAAAACGACTTGCTTCAGAAATAAGTTCTGTTTTCCATCACATCAGAATTGATAAAGTCCAAACTTTTTCAACGGATATGTTGATTAATTTATTGACTGTCCCTGCAAGTGCATAGGAACAGACTTCACGATCCCTAGATGTTCAAAACCCATTGCTGGAAAGAGAGATTACTACAAGAGTTAATGAACATTACTCTGGCGCGCAAAGCATATGCTCTTCATGGAATCCCTAAGAAGATCATAAAAAAATAGCTCTACCAAATCGTCACGCTATTGAGATTCCCTAGTTGCAACTGCTTACAATTAGATATAATTCACTCGCTAAAAGTGACCCAGAGCTCACGTTTCTTTGATCGGTCATTTTTTTCCTCCAGCCTTCCAACGCGTGCTTCTCGGAACTCAAAATTCACTCAATGATGTTGGTCTTCTGACGTTCCATCCAAACTGACCCAACCCCTACGTGAGTGGGTATTTCTGGGTAATTTACGAAAATTTAGGCTGCGGGATCGTTCCTTTTCGTTGTGTTTGGATAAGGCCTCGCTCTTGATTTTCTTTTAGGGGCGCCGAAAAACCTACCTATGGTCGAAATACCAGACAAGGTAGCCGGGCAAATTGGGGGCGAGCGAGGGAGAAGGGAGACTGTGGTATGGGTGTCGGATGAAACTCGAGGAAGGACGATAATGAGGCAAAGTAGGCGATAATAAAGCTCATTCAGGAGTCAAGTCTGGAAAACAGGTTTCCGTAGAAACCAAAAGTGAGAAAAAATAGAAACACGTAAGAAATAGTCACGAGATATGTTCGTTGTAATATATTTTCAGATTTGTTAAATCTCCGACAAAAACAATATAAAAAAAAATGATAGGCTTTCTCTAAAAATACCGCCAGGAAAATGACTAGAAACAGGGAATAAAGGAATAAAATTAATATTACATGCGTGAATAAAGGAATAAAATAATAAAATATGCGTGAATGATTTGGATCCAAAACATACCACCAGGACAAAACAAAAAGCAAATATATCTACATAGGAGATTGCTTTGATTCCACGCTCACCTTTGGGAAATCCTGCAAAGCGTGCATATAACATTGTTTTCGATTAACGAGTCCCGCATTGAACACAATCGTCAAAAGCAAAGCCAAAAAGGGGAGAACAGCCGACACAAGGAGCTGCAACCAACAGAGAAAGACTAAGCTGCGATGCAGGAAGTTAGGGCGGTTGGGGACTCGCGTATATTTGTTCACGGGTCCGCTTATAAAAAAGTACCCATTTAGCTTCATCCTAAGTTAGCCCACCTGCAAACAGGCGATGAAAAATCTCCACTTATCAAGTTCATTTCCTCTAGATTTTATCCTCTTTTTCATCACGACCAATGGAACAGATATATTTCCTAATATAATATCGGCCTGATTGATAATACCTTGTGTGACCAAGCTTTAAAATACCACCTTTAGACCAAAGGGCACTCCTTACCGCGTGCTTCAAATAAATATATATCGTACAAGAGGGGAATGTTCCGTTCGAGACGAAGGGCCGCCCGTAACCCAATGGGACATGAAGAGGGGATCGCAGAGCGGACGGGCAGCAGGGTGACCGTTCCAACATTGCCATAGGGGAGGGAGGGAGGAGGGAGGGACGGCGCGACCGGGGGAAGGAGATAAGCGAACAGTCGAAGGGCGGCATTCACCTGCTCCAAAAACTTCATTGTTCATACAGGAGGGGGGGGGGGTGCGGGAGAAGAATTGTGAGTGGAGGGGAGATGGATGGAGAGGGAGATGCAGGGTGAGAGATGGGAGGAAGGAAGGGAGCGAGCCTCACAATCGGAGGGGAGAGGGAAGGGGGGCCCCCAGGGGGGGAGGGGACTCTGGGCTGTGTGAACAATCGGTATGACGGAAAGGGGACGTGGAAATTATAGGGCCGCTTTGGAAAAACACTACACTCACTCCCTCCCTCTATCTCTCCCGCGGTATCCGTTTCCTCCTTTTCTCGGGGCTAAATAGACGTGGCCCGGCCCCTTCCCGGTTCGCTTCACCCCTTCTAACTCCCCCCCCCCAAATCCCGCCCCTCCCTCAACCCAACCCCCTTCATTGGTGGCACGGCCACCGTCTGGCATCATCAATGGGATTGCTGGCTAGGTTAAAGTTTGGATGGTGTGTCCGGGGAAAAAAGGAGGGAGGAGGTGGAAGAGGGAGAGATGTGATGAGGACTGCTAGCCTAAATAGTTTTGTGTGTGTGGCACGGCGGTGGTGGTTATAAGCGCCTAAAAAAATATTTAAAAAAAAGAACCCTGGGATCACTTGGGGAGGTACGGGGAGGGAACCCGATCGCGTTAATTATTTTTTGTTTACTCGGGACAGCCATGAAAATGGCCTCGTTTTGGGGGATAATCGCGTCGACGGGCAGGTGTGTCAGACGAGGGGCATTCTTGACAACGCAGACGCATCAGCCATCGGGCAGATTGTGAAACCCCCTAATTTCTTCAACGACCCTGTGGCGCTCCCGAAGGGCCGATTCGAATGCAACGACTCTTTGGCGGACAATAAATGCAACCTATCAACGCATAAAAGCTCGCTGGCGGGAGACGCGGCACGTGGTATGACAAATCTCTGACGAACCATCTGACGATCTTTCGTGCGGCCTGTCATGGTTTGTGGACGCTCGAGGATGTGAAAACGATGACTTGAGTTTCTGTATCAATATTATGGGATCGTACAATAGCATCTGCCACAGGATGACCGTTGGTTTCTTTCATGACAAAAGCGTAAAACCGCCCCCCGCAACCGGAAGTACCGTGTACTGGCCGGAAGCAACCCAGAATTAGGTTTCTAAAGTGAATTCGTCGTAAAATCCATCAGCAGAATGTAAAAAATCTAAAAGGCTACTGAAAGGAACACAAATTGTAGGCCGCATTATCTATCGAAGAGTCCTGGACTCCAAATCTCCCACTAATCTACGTATGGGATAATGCAAGAAATAGATTGTATTATATGTTTTAGTGATAATACTTCACTTCTCCACAGTATAAGTTGGGCAAATGTGGTTTCAAGGTGTGGCGAAAACTGGTTTGCAATACACATTCAAATGAAAAGCAAAATATTACAATTGAAAATTTCAACGGTGGTCTTGCACAAAGGCTTAATTGTTAATTCCGAATTTTCATTCAATCAAGAGAGGAGATCCATTAGACAGCAGGGGGTCAACAAGCGGGTAAGTTGCACTATGGAGGAATTAATGAACATATATGTTTATCATGTGTACGTCTTCCAAATTTCCCAAGCGAATGCGAACCATTTCAATTCAAGGTTGTTACGTAATGTTAAGCATACACTCATTTTAATAACTAAAATAATGGTAGTTGACAACAAAAAAGAAAATTAACCTATGGTACTTAGTTCTATGAAACCATGCAATTGATATGATTACATATACATTTGGGGGCTCGAGTGAGTAAGATATTCAAACAAAGTGCAAAAGGTTCCAAAGTGAGGCCGAGGAAGAGAGCTACTCTTACTTCGAACTCAGATTTTTATAAAGATACTGTGATAACACACATATATTGAACAGGAACTACAATTACTGGAATAAATAATAAACTGCGTCTATTCATTATACTTCAAGGAACAACAATTATCATTTAGCGGCCGTAAGAAATGATAACAGAGTTGGCAATTTTTCCATTGGTATGCATCTTGCCAAACTCTCTCGCAAACATGGAACTCTGTAATGTGTACCCTAGCGACGTTCGTGTCGACCGCTTTTTAAGTCGCAGGCCGGCAGAAAAAAAATCTCCCGGAGAGAGAGGCCACGAAATTAAGGGGCTCATGACCACTCCGGCACAATGCTTGAAAAATTGTAACGATACGAAATGTCTTCTTGCTACGTATCCTTAGGATATGTGATTTTTGTTCTTTCTTAATTCGAGAAGATACAATCTATTTATTTTTTCTTTCGGGCTAATTTGGGAATGAATGGGTATTATTTCTCAAACGACCACCCGTAAAGCATCATGCATCATCATCAACTCGTTCTGCCCAACCCCGGTATTTTTAACCCTCTGGCAATAAAATCCAACACATACCAATTACATTGCCAGGGGCTTTGACCATATTTTGTTAGAAAAAATTACAAACGTATACACACGTCATCCTAGCAATCCTCATTTTGTTCTCACTGGCTAAAATGTTCTAAACTTAACGGACAAAAATAAGCTGAAATCAAGAGGAATTAAGTATGTATATCATGTACCAATTCATTCCATGTTGACAACCAAACAATTCAACTGTTTTAAATATGTCCTTTCGATATGAAATTGCACTCATGATTTTTTTTAGGCAAGCCGGTGTTAACATATCAGACGAGGGACTCAACCGGTAGGCATCATCACTACGGATAAAATTAGGAGTCTCATGCTTAAATAAACATTTTCAAAGTAATATCAGGAATCCTTTACAGGACGATTTACCATTCAATTATGTACACAGGTACTCGTATCAGAGTCAAATCCAAGGCTACAAAATTAGTCTTTTATGATACATTTGAACATCAATTATAGTCCTGCATAATATTTTGAGTAAATAGTCGACGACTTTCCGCTCATAAATCGTAGTAGTGGTATTTGAAATCCAATATTACCATTGACCAGATCACAGGTAGTTTTTTAACAAGCTAGGTCCCATAGATGTGCATATAATGTGCCTGAGTTACGCACGTTAATGGCACTGAACATTCACTAGGTGTTGTAGCCTTTGCAATATATAGCTGGCTGCCCACACAATTCCCCAACCATGAATTTGAACAGAAATACATTACGAGCAATTAATCCCACTGTTTCCAGTTTTACATTAAATTAGTAATATCATAACCCCTCATCTTACACAAAATCAAAATCATATTCGACCGTTAATGTAAAACTGATACATTTAATCACGTGGTATGCATCCCTTATGGCGCAAATGATCTTCTGTCGGTCGCCTCCCCTAAAAACTACTACTACTACTGCGAACTGCGTTTTCGCTTACTTCCGAAGGGGTATCCCTTCGCGCTGATTATCCTCGACTAAAATAATGAAAGTGAAGTCGTAAAAGATCATCTCTTTGAAAAAACACTCGAGAAAATATTCACCATACACTGATTACGAAAATCCTCACTTTGCACGCATATATAGCGAATAATCAATCTAATTGTAACCGTGAATCGTTTGCAAAAAAGGAGGAAACTACGTGCAATAAATAATTAGTCAACAGGGTATGCCATAATACATTTCCCAATGCACACACGATTCTTAAGCGACTAACGCGCTCTAGGATAGGTGCACACGATAAAATGACACTAGGGCACTCAACCCCGCGTGTTTAGACATCATGACTGCAAAAATCATTCTTCCTTGGGTAAGTCGAAGTAAAGGGTACCTAAGCCGATTCCGAGCCATCAAAGGTCAGACCATTACTCAAGTCTGTCCCTCACTCGAAACGGTACTCGTGAATTAAAAAGTCGCGGCAGGAAACTACTCACATAAAGTGTCGACGGAGTGGGGGGGGGAGAGGATAAGTATCGCACTGCCACGGAGGCGGCATTCTGAACGGTGAGAAAACAAATGAAAGCAGGGGATCGAAGGATGAAAAAAACCGAAGTGACTCGCTTCGGGATGCCCAGTTGGAGGAAAGGGGGGGGGATGTACGCTGACTTTTCCGCGCTGCTTTTGCGAAAGTACACACCGGCTGCGGGAGACGAATCCAAATGGGAAGCTGGGAGGGGACGAAGATGAGGGTAGGGCGGCGGTGGGATATGGAAGGGAGGAGGGAGAAACTCCGCGGGACGTTACGAGGAAGGCGGATGAGATACGTGTGACGGGAGAGCATCATCGCATGAAGCGAATGAAGCGGATTGGGAAGGGAAGTCGGATGGCGTAGGGGATGGAGCACACGGGAGAGCATGTAGGCAGCGAGGCCGGTGGAGCGGGGAGGGGGAAAGGTGAATAGGAAGGAGACAAGCGAGCCGGAGATGGGGCTAGGAGAGAATGAGGTGGGAGGTTAGAGGGCAGGAATGGGATAGGATGCCCGAGGAGGAGGAGCAGCAGTTTAGGAGAGGGAGGAGATGATAGTCGCTCGCTGGCCAGGCGAAAAGAGGAACTCAACTCCCCCCTAGATGCAGAGAGAGGGAAGGGAGATATACAGCGTGAAAGAGTAGAAAAAAGACTGAGAGAGGGAGGGGGGAGGGAAGGAGGAGACTCGGGCGGTAAATCAACTAAGAGAAGATATTCCCATATAAAGAGCGAGTCAGGAGGTTGGTAGAGAAAAGGCGGATGAAGAGAGTATGCTTCGTGAGGAGAACAGAAATGTGTGAATGTGTGACGCGGCGGAAGGAATGTCCGTGGACAGAGAACACGGGGGAGTCGGATGTTATGGGGGCCGGGCGAGAGGGTGAGGGTCGTCGGTGGAGAGAAAGAGGGGGGGGACGTGCGTGGGGAGGGGGAATGAGCCGAGGGAGGGTTTAAGGGCGGCGGGTGGGCGGAGTTTATAAACACACATTCGAGGGATTGCGGGCGAAGCGGCGGAAGGAAAAGAAGACGAGGATTACACCGGGCCGCTGTCTCCGCCGGACAAACCCCCTCGAGTTGAACTGTCGACGGTCCGGGTTATGAGCGAAAATGGGATGGGGGGTGGCGGAGGAGGGAGAGGCAGAGGAATATTTACTCGGAGAAGCGGAAAAAAATGATGCGGGAAGTATCGAAAGACTTTAACCTAACTCACCTGGCTCTTGCTCCTTGCCCCTCCCACCCCCGTCACCTACCTCTATCCTATCTATCAACGGCTTGCCTTCGTGATGGGAAAATGGTACGTGGTGGAGTGAACTAGAGAGGGGCAACATTTATCCTCACTGATCCTCACCTCACATGTATTTCCCGCGAAAGGTTAACATTTATTTTCAATCCCATAAATGCTTGATTTGCGAGAGGCTGAAAAAATTGTTTTTTTTTCAATCCATCGCATTTGTAATTATCGATATCATCTGCCTACATGGTCATAAGAAATTAATAAAACAGATTGGACAGCTCTTTTTAACAATAGATATTTAACGGGTCTGCTGCATCCACTCCTAAACGCTAAAACTTGATCATTAGCAGATGAAAGCTAAAAGGTGAAAAAATGCACAAATAATGAGAGGGCACGTGGAAGACAATACACGTAGCTATGAGCTACATTTCTGGACAATGAACTTTCAAAGCTGGAGCTTCTCAGGGATCTCATTTGTTAGATAAAATATTTGGCCACAGTCCGTGAAGAGGCTTCTTTGGTCAGGATGAGGTCAGGTATCTGCTGATTTATCGAGACGTCGCATATTTTTCGTGATGCGATGGCAATACCCCAGAGTAAAATAAAACAACATGTTTTTGTTTCTGAACATAGCCCAATCTGCAACTGAGCTCAGTGTCATTTCCCGTTCTATAACTGACCGCTTGTTTATCTATTTTCTCAATCCATTCAGCACTGCCATCGCATCATTTCCCAGGAAAACGACATAATTCATCGAATAGGCGGAAGCAAGATGAAAAGCATAGAATGGGAAAAGCGGAAAATGGGAGATGGCTTGCTTGTGTGAGAGGATGACGCGATTGGTTTGAGCAAGGAAGACAAACTGTCTGCTCACACATGGGCCCATCGTGGCTTAAATCAGCCACCGCCGAGAGGAAACTGGACTGAAAGGCTTAAAACGTGCTGAACTTTTCTCCATAGGGCCTCTTGACAACGGAAAATCCTAAACTTGAGGAGAGTTGGTGAACGCTTCGACTTTTCTTTCTTTTCGGAAAGATGAAGAAAAAGCTAACTTTGCTTGACGGCGTATTTCAAAAGGGATTTATCAACACCTTCTTCGACAGCGTCGCTTGTTGAAACGGAACAGAACTACTTCTTGCGGTGGAAAACGCTTGCAAGGCGAAGGAAATATTGCCATAAAAACTTCAACATTTACAAACGCCGCGCGGGACACTCAATAGGGAACTAAAGCGGGACAGAAGTGCACGTCGTTCTGACCTTAGGTGGATGCACTCGAAAACAAGCTCGCCGATGGTAACATAATAGATTATTTCACAGTGTAAGCATGCCTGATGGCCACGGCGTCAATATCTTGGAAAATGAGTGTCCAACTCGAACGTGACAAGCAAACGAATGAGGAAGAGAATAGGAAAACGAAGCCAATTACTTTATGACGGCGACGCTCACGTTTCTATCCTTGATTTCATGAAATATTTTGTCTCGTATCCTATATATCCCTAGTGCCTACTGAAAAGACACCCTGAGCAAGGCGAACCACGGGAAATAACGCAGTCGGGTAGATACTCGATAATACACGTGATGCAAATAATATTCCACCCGTTCAAGTAGAAAAATTTAAACCTTGGAAAACACTGCATTGGCATTGAGAACGCTGATTGACAAAAGTGACTAAGTTTTAGTACATGCAAGTAAAATATCAATTAACATCATATGGTTAGAATTCATAGTTAAGAACTGATGGCGATGCGCAGCGATACACGTAAACGAAGCATCGAGCAAAAAAAAGGCATTCCTGATCCATAAACATAGGATGGGCTCCGCCCTTAGCACCTTCGGCGTCCAAAATACAAGTGTGGCTACGCCTACCAAATTTATTTTTATTATCATAAGATTTAAAGACTACTTGTGATTTATGTTTACCCACAAAACAGTGTGTTCATTGTTGCCTCTCACTCTGCCTCACTTCAAGAGAAAAGATTTCGCCTACAAAACAATGAATAATAAATAAACCCTAAAATGATATATCATCCAAATGAATAAATTAACGGTAACAAATTGATGTTGTAGTTATAGGCTTCTGTTGGAAAAAAATATGTAACAAATCAGTAGCCAGGGCATGTCCAGCTTCTGAAAATGGGCTTCAGTTCGCTCGCTCCTCATTAGAACGGTAAATACACAGTGATGGGCAACTTGGCTGCATAAAACACTGGTATGGGACTCTTTGCTATTGTGTGGAGGGCATTAGTATTTATAAGGATATATAATAATTAACACCTCATTGCTTATTCATAGACAAATCAGCGTGTTCAATGTACAAGATCTGGCATATGACACTGGGAGAAGCACCACGCCCCACATTCAATTGGAAATCTTACAATTTTGGGTACAAACTGCAAAAGCAGGGACACTAGTAAGACATGGACTCAACAAGTCTCGCTCGTGTTTAAGTGACTTGGGAGCAATTTATTAAACCTTAGCCAAATAGACTCCTTAAGGCTTACATACAAAGAAAGAAAATTATGAGTGGCATGATGATCATTCCTTCCTGACGTTTAAATTCGTTTGGTGTTATCGTTTTTCATTTACTTGAAATAATAAGAATTACTAGCTAATCAAAAATATTCAATCAATTACCTTCCTCGGAATTAAGCATTTTAGTAAACTGATCTAGGCCAGCCAACTAGGAAACGAAAGAATATGGATACTCATAGACCCAGAGAAACGTAAAGAGGCATGCGAATACACAGAGAGCAATGCTACCAAAATTAATGAAACCCCCACTTTCTAACCCATCCCACTCAGAGGACCTCTCAAGTTCCGGCAATCAAAAGACTCTCTTAAATTACCATTATGGTGATATTCCTAAGTGGAAAAACTAAATGGATCATTGAATTGTCGTTTCATCAGTTCATTAGACAGTCCAATGGCCGACATCTCGCCTGGTGGAGAAACACTGGTCTGGGGCTTTTTTGAGAACTACAGGTACCTGTACCTCCTAGTCTGCCACACCAAAGCCCCAAATATAACATTTCAATTGACCTCCAACATTAGGATCCGGTACGAACTCCATAGCATTTGAGAAAACAAATTTTTCTGTCGGCGAAAAAGCCCTCGAGACTTCAGTCATGTCAAACATACATTCGTATGCACGTCCGAGGGTTCAACTAGGGAGAAGGCGGAAAAACCGTCGGCAAGGAGAGCCAAAACAAAGATTTATTCGTACCGACCCCATGTTATTTTTTTCAACCCCTCTCCTCTTCACGACCCCTATCCTCACCCACTATTTTCCACCGGAGCAGCCGCCGCTCAACACAAAACCCCAGAGCATCGCTTGACACCGCACGCGGGTGGGGACGACAGGAATCCTCAAAACGACCACAATTTATCTCGGGCCGAATGCAGGAGGACCTTCGGAGTATCCGAGTGTGTATAAGGTTTTGATACGGCGCCCCCAAACAAAATTTCTACGCTCCGCACGCACATCACGGTGCGGGGGATGGATGGAGTAATGTTAGAGGTAGATGAGAAGGGATCCTGGATGAGGAAGTGAGGTGGCGGCGGAGGGACGGTAGGGGCAGTGGGGGGGGGGGGGAGAGAAGCCAAGTCCGGCCCTCAACACAAAACATTTTGATTAAGCGTGACCGGGTGAGAGGCAGAGAAGGACCAGCAAGCGGGCGGGCTCCCGAAGGCCGATTTCAACGGCTGTCATGGCAACTCTTGCGCGGTAAAAGAGACGATGACGAAGAAAGGGGCGCGTTGAAAGGGAGAGGGGAGACGGGCGGGAGAGTGTAGCGCGGGAGGACGGTGGGTGGGAGGAGATAATGGGAGACGAGGGGGGATATTCGCGAGGAGGAGACTAGGAGAGCGACCCCCAAACAAATTTCGCAGAACGAAAAATCAAGCAAAAATCAAGGTGCAGGAGGAAGGAGGCGCAAAGGAATGAGTGTGAGGCATTTTCGAGCGGTTCCCGGTGAATGCTAATGAGGGAAAAAAAATCAAACATTTTTCTGTGAGGACATAGAAATGCGGGATGAATTTAACCGATGCGGGGGAAGGGTAAATAGGTTCGACATCTCAGGAGACTGGGAATTCTGGCAGAAAATACCAATAATATTTCTGGGATGCATAGGATAATTTCTAAATTTTCTTCGTGCGAAGGCGTGAAAAGGTTCGACCTTCACCTCACACATAATAAACTTAAGGTTCATTCATATTCGTCATTAAATTCACGAATGCACACCAACAAAGACGCGGACGGCAACAATCCTTACACTTCCTTCAAATTTTAAGGCAAGCTGAGTTTTCCGAGGTGTTTAATTCTATCTAAACCACACGAAATTTTAGCATGGAAACCAGACGCTCAGTTTCGTCACTCTATACAAGTTAACAGTTTAATAATACACATTTACAAGCATCAGTTTACATATTCCATTTGAGGTGGCACTTGGCATGAATATCTCGAGAGAGAAAAATAAGATTGATGGTGAGAAGTTTAAGGCATAAGGGTTCGACAATAACCCAATAAAAAAACACATGGGATAAAAACAGGTAAAATGAAAACTTTTCTGTTTTCATTTGGCGTCGAATTACACGAAAGCATTGATTTAAAATATCTAATGTGGGTGGGTTGGTAACGTGTTCAAAAGTTTGACGATGGATCCAGCCAGTTGAGGGCAACTCTGAAATTCGAAATATCTCAAATACTTCGTGTTCACCTGACATCAATTCAGGGCGCCCAATAAAAATGCCATAACACCGGTATAACGGGCAGCGGTGAAATTATATTCAACTAGGTGAAAACAACATAATGTGCATAGTAAAAGTAGATAAAAAAGCTAGACTGCGGCCCATTGACAAATTTTATGAAAAAAACAACATATGTATTATTATAGAATGCTAGGAAGAGATCACAAGTTCAAAATATATCTTATGAAACTAATTAAAATTTCTGCAATAGCGAAATGGAAACACAAACGCAGCATTTTAATTGCCAGAGAAACAACATTTCCCAGCACCAAATGCCACTTGGCGGCCTAAATACGGTGCTAGGCGGCGACGCGGTAAAGGGCGTTGGATCGCTGGATCAAGCACCAATCCACTGGAGCGCCAGCCCACGCGTCCCGCGTGCGGCCCCCGGCGGAACTCTGCGGCGGAATTCCGGGTGGGATGAGTGCGGGGACTGGGCGGAGGAAAGGACACGGGGCGGAAGCGAATCCACCCGTCGCCGAGGGCGGAAGGCCCGCGAAGGGAGGAGATGATGAACAAGGAGGAATGGGTGGAGGCAAAGAAGAAAAAAATATGGAATAGAGATAATGACGAAAAATCTCAACTGAATAATTCCACGGTGGTCGAACACGACAAAGAGCAGGCATACATACAATTCCACTTCAGTAAGAGATATCGGCATTCGACTGAAGAGCATACATGTATAATTATTATTATTTAGGAGCCTAGCGTTTAAGAAAGGTTTTGGAAGAACACAGACTGTACACTCCTACATTTCTTAGCCTCACTCAACACGACAAAACCTGACACCCCACACTACGATAAACTGCCCTTCAATCCCGTAAACATTCTATCTCCCTGTATTCCACCCAATATTCCTACCCCTACCTCGCTTGCCAAACGTCCTCAACATCACCGTCTTCAGTGCCCCATCGTCAATCAAAATACTTTTCAATCATCTTTCCTGTCTTCTATGGATTTGTCCCAACTACACACTACCCTCCCCCAAAATACCTAGTACTTCTTCATTTGATTTCCCAAATTACCTTTTTCACCCTTCACCATAACCACATCTGAAAAGAATTTTTACTACGCCTATCATCTTGCTCTAGCGACCAAGTTTCCGAGCCATACAAAATCACTCTCCATACCAAAGTTTTCATGCCTTTTCTTTATCTTCTTACTTAACATCCCTGGCATCAATAACCCCCTAATCCACAAACCTTCCAAGATAGGTAGGCAAACTGTTCCACCTGCTATATTTTTTTGTTGCCCTATTTTAACGTTTAACTTAGTTTTCCTTTTCATGGAAAACATAATCTTTTCTGCATGCATTGATTCTCAACCTATACTTATCACACTGATTTTCTAATGCGCCGAGTAGTGACAAACTCCTTGGCTGAGTGGCTAAATAAAGTTTGATCATCCACAAACCTAATTATTATATGAATTCCCCACCGGCTTCCACTCCTATCTTAAGTTTATTCCATGCCAACTTTCCTTTTCCCTTGCATATCAGTTGAAAAGGAATCGAACCCGGGCCCTCTGGTTGGTAGCCAAGCGCTCTACCACTGGAATACCACGTCCCACCGAAGGGTTTTAGTGCCCACAAGATGCAACATTTTATGGGCCGATAAAAATGTGACGTGCATGGAATTCAGATGCCAGTACATCGCGGAGGTATTTTTATACAGCGCACATGCTGAAAGCACCTCATTAAGAGTTGCTAGATATATTTTCTTCCCCATAGGTAGCCTGCACTATTTAAATCACGAGCGCAGGGCGAGGCAGTCGAGTAACCAGGGGACATCATACAAACAACTAATACTGTTCAGGTGAAGGTTGGCCAAGACATTTGATACATTGCACTAAGCGTATCTTGCGTCCTTATTCAATTTTTACCAACTGTTGAAATATTACATGCAAGGGAATAAACGAAATGTTTGAATCAGATTTGAAGGAATAAATGTAGAATTTGAAGCGAATAGTCAACGAAGTGCAGTGAAAAGTATGCCAATTAAAAATATCTCGGATATTGTAAGAGAAGACCGACGTTTAATAGGAAGAGTGCAATGTATTATGCAGTGAAGAAGATGGTGATTCTTTTCTTTCAAGCGCAGGTGGCGTTATTTCTGAACTTGAGAAGGTATGAGGCTAAATGACCTTAGGAATCACTGAAAGTACTAGTATCACGCTGAAATTGAATACTATTTCGGGTTTAGGTTTGATTGAAACAGATATAAACAGCAATAAATTGGAGAGAAAAATTGGCTGAGACGGAACATGGAAAAGCCACTTCAAACAAATTTAAAAAAAACTCCGCTACTTTCTGCGCGAAAGACTCAAGAGGAAATACACTCAAGATGAAAATATCCGCTTTGAGTGCTGGTGTCGCTCACTGTCGGGCAACCCTGGCGATGTGTTTTCGAAAGTGCAACGCCATAACTCAAGTACCTGTCCGCCGTTTAAAAAGCCCTTCCTACATGAACACCACGCGGTGAGAGGAAAACAAAAAACTATGTCGATTTAATTTTTTTCCCCTCGAAAATCCATATGAAACAGAATAGAAAATTATAATAGGAAGGTTCGGCGCGGAGGGGACTCTTTGGAGATGAGAACAATTTTGGCGGGGACGTGGAAGGATGACCGCTGATACAGTGGGGGGGCTAGGGAAAGCGGCAGTGTCCAAAGGGATGCTTGGGGAGAGGCGGCGAGAGGGGAAGATGAGGAGGGAGAGAGGCACCGGCGTCGATGCGATGCGCAAAGATTTGTGGTCGTGCAGCAGCGAGGCAAAGAAGATGAAAGGTGTGGAGAAAGAGCGATGGGGGTTGAAGGGTGCACGCGGCAAAGTGTGGGAAGGGGAGGGAGGCAAAGGGGGGATGAGAGGAGAATAGGGCGAGGGGAAAGAGAGAGAGAGACTTTGAAACGAACGGGTGAAGGGGGGTCGGGGACTTGCACGGAGAGGAGGGAGAGAAAAGTGAAGCGAACGAGTTAAGGCATAAATATATGGCGGAGGCTGCATGGCGGTTAAATAGAGGGTGAACGAGGGGGAAGGGGGGTAAAAGGAGGGGAGTGGTGAAGGGTTTTAGAGTGTTTAGGACGAAAAGGCAGGTACTCGCCGCATGCAAAAAGACGGAGGATGCGTGTGAAAACAGGCAGGGAAGATGAGATGAGCGCGAGGTTTGAGGATGTTCCCGGGGTGGATGGAAAAGGGAGACGGGTTGGCCAGGCCACATGGAGATCGGGGTTGCAAGAAACCCTTCCCACTCCCCACTGCTCCTGCCAACCCGCCCCCCCCCCCTTCCCTGACCCTCCCGCTCTCACCCATCTCCCCACCCGCAGGGTTAGGAAGGATGGAAGATGCGGCGAAGATGGAATTGGATAAGGCAGGGGATGGGAGGGAAGAGGAGGAGGTCTGGTGGACGCGATTTATAAATAAAAAAACGTGAGGAAAAAAATGAAGGGATGTGCTGAGCAAAGAAAAGGGAGGTGGTTTTCTCTCGTCGGACGGGGGGAGTGTATGGAAACGGGAGTGTCGAGGGAAGGAAAGGAGAAAGGTATGGGCAACAAGGCGAGGTGGAGAGAAGAGAGGACCGAGGCATGAGAGGTGTGGGGAAGGAGATCGGCCATGGCCGGAGCTAGACTTCCGTCATCGCTGCCTGTCTCTCGACGCGATATTCGCGCAACGAGAAGTAATAAGAGTTAACAAGGGAAATTTTGCTTCATACAGCTCAATGGCGGATCAGAAGTTTCTAAACAACACAGATCATTACAGGCGTGAGCTTCAAGGTTAAAGCGAATACGACACTGGCTCCGAAACGGTTATGGGGACTTCTCGAAATGTGAGGATTATGAAAAAAAACAATAATCAAAACAATAACTATCATGAATAAAATAGAAACTAACCAATATTTAATAATTCTAAAAAAGCAAATTGAAGTTCGAGGAAGTACACTCGACGAATGTTCCTCAACCAGCGACTGGAAACTAGGGGCATGAAAGTTCGTACGCTGATTACACAATACAAGATTGTCAAATTCTCCCTCAACATTTCTTCTAGTTTTGGAAAATACTCTCAACCGAAATTTAGGTGCGGAGACGCAACATTTCCCACAATTATCTATTATTTAATTATCAATAATATGTTTTCCTCATTCTGTGTCTCTTTAATGGAAGAAGTAAAAGTAAATACGACAACTTCAAGGCTTAGCTAAGCATATCTATCTAAAAGGTTTATTTGTACTTCAAGTTGTAACTATACTTTTGCGAGTCATATACTGTTATCAACATTTGACGATGAACACGGAGGTTTATATCATGTACATGCCTATTTTTAAGACATACTTTGACAATAAATGGTTGGTTGCTATGCGTAGTTTTTAATCAAAAACATTGGCCACGAAAAAGTACGATGAAAACAAATTAAGTATACACGTAAAAAGTGAAAGTACCTAGAATTATATTTTAAATAGATGAAATATTTAGGATTCTGCTTTCATTAAAAAATATAAACCTGACTCTATCCCGGAATCCCTTACCAATTGAGTCGAGGTGTGAAGCAGGGGAAGCAATGCCCTAACGTATAGTGACGAAAATGACGCAATGAAATTTGCAATCATTTCATCACAATAGTAAGTAATGAGCAATCAATCGTGGAAGTTATAAAATCTGCTTGCAATAAGAAAATGCTCCAAAATGGGAAGGCGTATCATACTATTATATAATTTCCCCCATTTCCATCTCTTTGAAATATAATGGCCACGGTAAAAGCTGGAGAGAATCAAGGGGTCACTTGAACATTTAACGCAATGAGGAGTTATCCAGAAGACACAGCGGCCTGTACGTTACTATGTAGATGTAGATGCACAATGAGGGAAACACAAAGTCGACGGACAGACGGAGGATCGAAACGATAACGCTTTCGTGTTTTTCATTCCAGGAGGCGAAAAGGAATGCATAAAGCGATCGAATTACAGTAAAGTGATAGAGGAAGACGATGCCTACGCGCTGGAATCCACACCCGTATGAAGCGAGTTTGAGGAAGAGGAGCAATGAATCATCCAAACCATAAGACATTCCGAACTTCAGCGCGGGAGATAGGGAGACTTCTTAAATAGACGAGTTCTTAAAAAAAAGTTCACGCAAGACGCGCTTGGGTGGGAAAAAATGCGTGGAAAGAGGGCAGCCGAGGGTCAGTTCATCTCCATCGAGGAGGAAGAATTGGAGAGTGGGGAAAGGCAGAGAGGATTGGGATTAGGTGGACGAGGTAGGTCGCAGCACACGGAAAAGGCCAAACGGGGGCAAAGGTGAAGCGAACAATATTGAAAAGGACCATTGCGGGGGATTATGTCCCATGGAGGAGGAGGAGGAGGGACTAAAGCGGCGCACAAATGCGGGGTCGGAGGAGAACGGATCCAAGAGGGAAGGGAAGTTCGGAGGATGAGCTAAGAGGAAAGGAAACGGACTACGAGTGCCGCTTTCGAAAGAAGCTTAGCAAAGCCCATCTCAACCTTGCACGGTTGCAGTTTAAACACGTGCAAGAATGTACTGAGGCAGGGAAGGATAGGTGCACCGGGGCCTGAGAGTCTTCTCAGACTTGGGTGGAAAATACAGGTACAAATAAATAAAATACCTGTACATTAATAGATAAAAGATTGGAGCGGATGGATAACTGCTATTACTTTTTTAGGAGGCAGATAACAAAACAAAACGGCGATTCATTTACGCATTCACAACAAGAGAAAAGAGTGGATAATTTTAAAGTCTTTTTGCACTCCAATCTAATTAGATATCATTGACTGAAGGTAACTTCGTCTCAGGCATTAAAACACGCCACAACATTTCATGACAAATAATATAATTTAAACTGAGTACAGAACATTCCGAGAGAATACGACAGACACTTATATTGTCCAATTAAACGTTAATTTCGTTTTTCTTTTGCACTCGAGAAGAAAAAAGTTACAAAACATTATTGAAAAAAAGCGAGAAAAAAACCCAGGGCGAGAGTTAAATAACACCTGGTTGCATCCTTACGTTTCGGCCAAGTTATCATTTCGTATACAATAAACTGAGGGCCTTAAACTAAAAAGGGGACGTAACGGAATTATTCTCCAGGTACACAGTCCGAATTCAATTGTTGATGCTGCAAATGCAAAGCACCAATTATAAAATGATTAATATAACATCAGAATAATATATAAGAATCATATTCATGGTGCTAAATGTAATTAGCTAGGAAGTGTCGTAAACTCTGCCAACCACTAAAAAATCAATTTAATTCTCATGTATGCCAATGGAGGATTGTATGCGACGGACATGGGTCAGAATAAAGGAACAATAGTTGAAAAACTGAGGAAAAGAAAGTGAATAATCGATGCCAAAATGAACATGTAAACAACAATCAAGGTTAAACATGTATCCACGAGGGGGGGGGGGTAAGAACTTTTTCCTGGATAAATGTAATTTTTTAATCAATAAGAGCCTCCAATAATAATATACTTTATTAATAGGGAACAAATGAACGCGATCCTCATTGCCTATTCACTTTCTGGAAGCAATTTTCAACAGTGCAGCGAAGCTTCCCAGAGCCAAAAAAACTATTTTTCACTGAAAACTAAAATAATTTAAAAATCTTTCTTTTTCATCATGGTTTCCTACGAACGTTCGGCCTACACAATCTACTACATGGTAATTCTATGGGTCCCTCGAAGTTCACACCTACTTCTCGTTCTCTTCTGTCTCACTTGCTCAGATTCAGGCACCTAAATAGGCCCTGTGCCAGAAGGTGTCCTCACCCCTGCCTCCTCAGAATTCTGGGAAAAGCACGAGGAAATGCAAAATGAATTTAATGACATAAAAAGTGGGCGAGACCAAGAAAACTTGATGGTGAGCGAGCGAGCGAGCGCAGGAAATATCGAATAACAGGGCAAGATTTAAAGTCGGAGAGGGTGAGGGTAGATTCAAGGGATGTGGAGAGACTGCAGCGAGTGATGGATCTGCCTGTTTTTACTGCCCTTTAGCTCCTGGCTGGCTCGGACTACCACATGCCCGGCAAGACGGGCCTCAGGAGAAGTATAGCTAAGCTTGAAGCGTAAATTATGCTTTACCGACCTCACTATCCACAGAAATTTATATATCAAGCTGTGTGGAAAGGATGCAGTCATGTAGATAATGGTTCCGTGCTTCATGAGAGCGAAGCGCACTAAGTTATTTTTTCTTTGCTAGTCGACAGAAAAAAACACTCAATCTAGAGCTGACGCTTGATTTCAACGTTCCTACGTCCACGTCCATTGCGACACACAACAGGTTCATCCTTAAAAAAAAGGCGGAATAAGCTCGCTACGTGCTAAACGGCGGAGTTTTTAATTTGGCTGGAGAGCAAAAGTTTCCTTCTAGCCATTTAAAACACAATGCGAAAATGTATATAAATAGAGCCTCAAAATTTCGAACACCAATGAAACGTTCCTCTCTACATTTAGATCGATTTTGTTAATAGGACAAGTCAAATGACACGCCGAAATGAATAATCGCAGCGTATAGAGCTAGCATTACACGAAAATCTGCAGGTAGGGTTAGCTTCGTAGGTATCGCCTCCTATTTCTATAGTTCGGCATTCACATCGACCGGGTTGGGTGATTTTCTTGAGCACAATTATTATCGCTTAAAAGAGACGCAGCAGCGTGGGCGAGCATGAAACAACGTGACTATCGCGCTGCTTAATATTTGGTGGAGAACTATCATTTTGTAACCGTTAATCCGAAAAGCTACAACCATGGAATATAAACACACCGTTTGGGATCGGTAAAACAGTAAAAGATACTGCATTATAAAAAATTTCCCCCCCGGTACGCACACAATTAAAAAGAAAGTAAACCGGTGAGAGTGACCAATGGATTCTCTGCGTGTTTGTTTTGTTTTCGGAAGGAAAAAGAAACCTGTGGGATGTTTTTGTTACATCCATCTCCTAAGCTTTAGCACTTAATGGACGTGCATCCGCGAAACTTGGCATGCATATCCACACTGTTCTGGTGGCCCTCGTGACAGAACAATGGTGAGTTGAAAAGTTGTGAGAGACGATAAGAACGACAGTGATCCCTACGTGTATTACATTCATTATGGGCTAGGAAGCACTCCTTACGAAAATTAACAAGAACACCTACAAAAATTCTGCAAAAAGTCGTATTAAGTTTTCACTCAGATTATTAAATTTGCTTCTTCATCATTTAGCTGTTAAAGTGGCCGAGAGAAATCATGTCCAACAACAAAGTCAAACATATAGCATCAAATGCTATATATGCTCGCAAATGCGCGCACTAGACTTGCATTGACAAATAGATATCGGTACTCGTAAGCCGTATAAATACGTAGAGGGCAATTTATTCACAGGTTAATGAATAAAATATAGCAATAATTCCACAAAACTATCAGAACAGAACAAATGAGTACGGAATTCATTAGCCACTATGCCCTTGAAGTGTTTGTTGAAGATAATACAGTACAATAACAAATTATGGCAATTTTTGCTAATTAATTCTTCCTTAATTAGAGTGATGCTAATTCTTTTATAGCTAGCTATTTAAGGTCAATTAGTATGTACTAATATACAGAGATGGTAGTATCCTTAGCTGGCAGAATTTCAAGGCAATCTTTCGAATAATTATTTTCTAAAACCCGGAGGCACTCAGCACACTCTAAAGAAAAGTAAGTTCTGCACGAATGAGTAGATAAATCTTTACTCGTCTTTAATGAGCACGACTTGTATTTCTAGCAATTAGTATAAGTCATAAACTGCACTTTATCACCAATAAACTAATGGAGAAACGTTCACTCACCTCAAAAACCTATTGACTGGGCTGAAGAACTTATTCCATATACCCGATAATGAACATGAAGGAAAGTCTGTGAATTTTCCTTGGCGACTGAATTATCATTATTAACTTGCAATTAGAGTTGAAGAAATCTGAACTCTGCCAACCCTCATAACCAACATAACATATGGAATTCCATTAACTACGATGATGGAACAATAGTGGACATTGGCATACGACCTTCTTAAGGCAGAAAAAAACTTTAAAGCAAAAACAAATAATTTGCAGGAGACTAATTTATAACTAATCTTGCTATGTAAATTATATGAAGAAGAGGAAAAATTGATATTAATTAGATTAAAGGCATTCACAGGATTCTGGTGCAAATAGAATTCATCTACCTTGTCTTAAGCACACTAACGATTATTTTCATTCGATCGTGATGTTTCTTCCGCCGTCTTAACACTGCTTGTTATCAAAGAAGAAGTAAGGGTGTCAGATGCGGGTAAAGAGGCTAGGAACTAGAGGCTAGCACAGAACTAATATTGCAATTTTCCGTCTCTAGGAGAGGAAGTTATCAACTCCTTGCCATTATTCGTTGGAGGTAGAAGTCAACGCCGGATTATTCTGCAGCTATCCTACTCTATATGAAGCCATGCCTACCGCTAACTACCCGCCTATTGGGATTAAGGACCCCATCTGTCGGTTCGCGTACCCTAATAGCTATAATTAATTTATTTAAATGCGGAAACAGACACCGTTGGGCACACGTTGCACACGCAAGGTGTGATGGCACAAAAAATTCTCTAAAACACGCATACCGACTGATAGGATCAGTGACGGCCACCAAAACTTTCATATGCGAAGTAACTAAGCATTTATTATTTATTCGATTGCTAAGGTTAAGTCAAACCATTTGATGCAAAGTATTCATGTAAAAAAGACATGCGTTAAATAATGACGCGATAATATGCCAACACTCTGATTAGATGCGATGATTGTGACCTTCCACAAGGAGCTTTTTTCAACAATATTGCACAATAACACCAAGTTCACTTGGTGTTATTGTGCAATTGGTCACTGAGTGATTGGCTCATCTACATGTAGCAAAGAATTCCCGCAAAGGAATATGTCCCAACAATGGTAACAAAATAATTAGAACTGTGATTTTTGTTGTTCATTTTCATTTTCGGGTGGCTGCTACAACTGGCGTCAATTCGTACGAGAACTATCGTTCACCCCATTCACGTGTCTATCTTTAAAGCGTACGACACCTTCAGTAACCAGTGACTTGTTATTTATCCCTCATTTAAAAAAATTGTTTCATCAAAGACTATTTTTTTTCAATTCCAGCCTCCTTCATTCTAGAAAAATTATTTTTTTCAAAAAGTTATGCATTCACATCACGTGAACTATTAGTTCAGATCTTATTTTTAGATGAAGATAAAAATGAAAGTAAAACAATAATCGCTAAATTATCACACTTGTAATTCACTCTCATTACTGAACTCTATCCACATTCAATCCATTTTAAAACTATCAGGATATTCCGCTGTGTGTAACAGGAAACGATGCGATGACTTCCCAAGTCAGGAACAATAGCCATTTACGGCGTTGAGCGTCGTGTGCTAGGTGGATTTGTACGATTAATTTACTTGCAGATAAGTCGGCCGACGCATCGACATGGTAACAATAATAGCAGATCAGCACAGCAGTCAGACAGGCCTATGGAAATCGCTCTTCTACATCTACATCTACTTAATACCCCGCAAGCCGCCGCAAGGGCGTGTGGCGGGGGTCGCTAGGACACCACCCATAATTTAGAAAAGAAAAAGAAAAAAAAACCGCATGCAATAACGACAAAATCATATATAAAAAAAACATGGCATACATTCATGCATGAACACTTACACCCCACACACATGCAAACACTCAAACTACCAACTAACATACACATGCACCTGAAAGTATACCTAACATCTCTATAGTGTTTAATTTTGTTCCGACTTGTAAATTCAACGTTTTTAATATTTCTAAAGTGACTTCGGTTTCTTGCTATTATGATTACTGATTGTTCGGGGAAAGAATGAGTATTTGTACCTATCTGTCTTGGAATCTATCTCCCTTAGTTTATCTTTGTGGTCTGATCTACCTAAGTAGTGTGGGGCCATTATAATTCCTTCAGTGTCATATTTAAACTCGTTTGTTCAGAACCTTTCTAAAAGTCTAAGCCTCGCTTGTTCTCTCCGCACTTCAAGTGGTTCCCAGCCTAAATCCCCTAAGAGACCTGTCACACTTGTGTTTTTATCATAACAATTTTTAACGAATCTAGCGGATTTTCTCTGGACTTTATCTAATTCTTTTTTCCAAATTTTATCCCACGGATCCCAAATACTTGCGGCATATTCCAAATGAGGTCTAACTAGAGCAAAATAACACCTCTCTTTAACTTTTTCATTACATTTCCCCACCACCCGTTTTATGAAGCCAAGTTTCTTTAAAGATGATCCGCATATTGTCCTGATATGTGCTCCCCATGAAAGGCGTGGTGTTAGAACAACCCCCAAATATTTAACTTGATTTGCCGTAGTCAATACTGAACCCTCTATTTTGTAGTTTATATCCTGTTCCTCGCTTCCTTTATTCCAAAATTTCAAAACTGCACATTTATCTATATTAAGTTTTAATCCCCATTTATTGCACCATTCCGAGATATTGTCTAAGTCTCTAGAGAGTAGCTCGCGATCTACACTCTTCACCGATCTTTCCCCAGGCACGCCGAGATACAACAATTGGAGCCGGCCCGGTGCAAAAAATCGTTCGATAAATCCATAGTGTGAAATCCCATTTAAGGCTTAGCCTTCAAACAGGCGGCGACGAAGTGTTGCGAGAAATAATCTGAATAAAAAGCAGAGGGTGTTATGGGAAAGGGAGTGGGAGTACATTTGAGGCGCGGGGGGGGCGCCGATGGGAGGTCGTGCTAGCAGCGGGTGGGGGCGCGGAACATCGGGGGCGGGGTACAGATGGAACTGGCCGCCGGAGCGCTTCAACCTGCCCCGGACCCGCTGTCCCGTAACTCAAAAGAGTTCCCCGCAGTGGGAGGCCTCACGGTGCAAGCGTATTCTCCCGGGTCTGCGGGCAACGTCGGGGGGTAAGGGGTGGCGGTGGTACTACTCGAGCAAGGGGTGGCAAAGGCAGAGAGAGAAAGAGGAGAGGATTGATGATCCAGGAGACCTCGATTCCCTTCCAGACCTTTCTGGAGATCCGCAGGCACCATCGGTGCCAAATACATAATTTGATGGCACCACCTTGTTAAATTCCAGGGGCCAACGTGAGATTGCGCCCGCGTGGCACGACGGTACACCCCACGCCAAAACCGGCTGCGCTCGGGAGTGCGCGTCGGTCTGGCGGAAACCCAAGAGGTTGGGACCGAACGATTTATGAATTCACATTTCCTGTTACCTAATGTTCCAAGTGCTTCGTACATCATGTTTCGGCGAAGCAGGCAGCGCGAGGAGGAAAAAGATGCAGCTGAATTATCGCGCTGGTAATAAAATTATGCCCGATACACTATTTTCATGCTTCAGCGTCCCCATCTAACTTCTTTTTGACTTTTCCATTTTCCTTTGTGGAGATGTCACAGAGGCTGGAAGAACATCCTGATCCCTTTGTCATACTAACAATAAGAAAATGATTAAGTCAACAAGTCGGTAGATTTGATTTGATCAACATAATGATTATTCAATTATTACTCGGTACGTATGAGTGATTTCCAAGCATAAAATATTATGACACAAGGAAATATGTCATTGGGGTTTCCTCATTCATAAAAAATAAACACGTGGGAATGATTATCAAATGTTCATTGAAATCACCAAGTCTTAAACAATTCTTAAGCAGGGAGGAACTTAATTTTAAGCATTCTATGAATCAAATCTGAGTTTGAAAGCGCCACCCCTTCTGTCCTATAGAAAAACTCTTCTGTATCATTGAGGATTTGAACTCACACACAGTTGATATTCCCACAACAATTTTTCCACCCTCGATATCTAAATTCTTGATTAATTCTGCAGGGAGCGGGTACTTAGGCATTTTCCTATAGCATTTAGGAAGAAGAGGAAGGAAGAAGTTTTAGGGATTCGTTCGTTTAATTAATGAGGAAGGAATTTTACCGAAAGACTTTATTAGATCACTATGGAGACCCAACCAAAAAAATGAAAAGTGGCAGCGTGCAAGAACTTCAAGTTTAATTTCATATGCGGTAAATTTCATCTAGGGTCACAGAAAAAAATTATACAGAAGAGATGAAACGAGTATTCGCGAGGAAATTCGAATTTAGAGAGTGGATGGATACGAGTGTATCCACAGTAATGATGAGATCACCAGTTGAAAGGAACTTAGGGAGTACAACTAGGATGTATTTTAATTCTTCAAGGGTTTTGAGAAGCCGCTCAACAGAGTAAACAGAAATGAACATTTTGCAGAAGATAGAAGTACACGGAAGGGATAGACAACTCATCTAATACCTCTACATTTCTCAGGCTGCACAGGTGAAGATAGCGAATGGAGAGTCGAAATGGCCGGTGCCAGGCAGGGAAGTAAGAAAGTATGTCCATCATCACCACAACTTTTCAATATGCGAGTATGTATATGCGGAGCGAGGCCGGTATGATATGGGAGGCAGAACATGGGAAGAGCTGGAGGCTGTAGGGAAATTAGTAGTCGGGAAATTCTTTAAATCAGTTCAATTTTCGGATCATCAAGTTTTATTTAGTCAGTCAGCCAAACGGTTACAATCATTACTTAGCGAAATGAGGAAACAGCGTAATACGAGTTCTATGGAATGAATCTTTATTGTAATAAAATGAAAATAATGAGATTCTCGTGAAAGATGAAGGCTCAGATAAATATTAAAGTAGGAGTGAATCAACTAGAACAGGAATAACAGTTCACACATTAGGGAATTGCTTTTGGTTGAGGATGGGTGGAGCAATGGGGGGAATCAAAAGATTAATTGAATTAGGTAAATAAATGATTGGAAAGAGATGAGAGTTCATTAGAGGCTCCTAAGAAAAGATGGACAGAAAAGACTGGTAAAATCTTTAATTAGGATGGTAGCCTAGTTTGTCTGGGAAACTTGGCCTTTGAGGGAAGAAGAGAAGCTGAGTTCGGAGGATTTTGAGAAGTTGGTGTGGGGAATGGAAGGAAGAGAAAACAAACGATGAAGTTCTAGGAATGTTAGGGAACAAGAGGGTGCAGAATAAACTGGGAGGCAGAGGAATGCTGAAGACGATTACAGATAGAAAACGCTGGGAAATCGAAGTATGGGGAGGAAAAGAATAGGTATTTTGGCGTAAAGGCGGACTGACTATTGCTAACTAAAAAAAAGGATTGGCATTTACTGTGTGGCGCATGGAGGCTTATCCTTTACTAACGCGATACAAGAGAATGTTAAGTCCTTTATAACACGCCCAAAAAAAATATTAGCTATAAACTGTTGAGACGTTTTGATGTAACAAGGATATGGTTGTAGGTCTTACTGTTGTTTTTTTCAGTTGAAATAGAAGATAATGACCGGGAGTGTAAAGTAAAAACAGACGCTGAAGCTACTTATACTAATTTCGAACATTATACCTAATAGGGGAGGTGAGCCAACACTAATTGGGTATCGAGGGAACAGACTATGCAAGCTGAATACAACTCAAGCTGAGTACCAACTTGAAACGCCTCAATGAGAAACAAAAAAATAGTTAAAATTAGTTATATTGAATGGCAAACTTGCGCTAGACACATTGTCTAACTTAAAAATCCAGGAGGAATTGTTACAAGAAAGTAGAAAGGGTAATAAATGTTCATGGCTTAGCAAGCACTTCAATTTCTGAATGCTTCAATACATATTTATATATTTTTTTTGCAAAAAAACAATTAACAGCAGCAGTAATGAATTCGAAGATGCCTATTGCAACTCTGTTCTCTAGTCTCTCCCATTCTTCGCAACCTCCAAAATTCATATAACTCATCTTATCTGTTTGACGCAATCTATTCATGGTATTACTCGAAATTTCTTACCATCCGTTCTTTTATTTATGTCTTCAGGAGGATTTTATGTCTAATAAACAACGAGATTGGATCGACTTCGTCGAGCTTTCAACAGATTTCTTCCTTACCTTCCGCAAGACTTCTTTATTGGCCATTCCGCCGGACCATTTAATCTTCTTCTGCACTCTCGTATCCATTACTTCCAATCATTTCTTCTCGGCAGCTATAAATGTTCATTTATCAGTATCAAAGTCAAGTACGCTCAAATTATGTTTTGATAAAATGAAGTTTCTCCAAATTACCTATATGAATCTCGAATCAACCGAAAATAATAACAATAACAATTACTGTCGAAGAAGATGAATATATAAATATAATACTAGTTGAGTTCTTCGTATTTCCATAGAATGAACATTGCGACCGAGTGGATTAATAATAGTATTTGGCTTCCCATCATTTCAACCGCTGGGCATTCAGATTCATACATCTGTAGAATCAGTACGACCTTCAATTCATTTCCACATTAGGCGGCGCTACAGAAATAAATGAACCGTCGATAAGAAAAGAACACGTTATATCAACTCTCGGCAAACATGACTGAAGTCCTGAATATCCAAAAGACCGCCCCGCCATTTTGTAATCGTTTATTTTTAACATACTTTGTGTCTTGATAAACTAGCACCACAAGAGCCCAACTAGTCGGGCATGGGGATACATCTAAAATATATGTGCTTGGTCCATCTCGAAAGAAAGAGGTTATCAACGGACTGAAGTATTTAATTGTGCATCAATACGAATTGATCAGGAGTTGTCCACGTCGTTTTACTGAATTGATTAAGGTAAGATCTCCGTATATCAAATTAAAGAATGCAACATGCTGTACGGGACTAAGGAAATCAATTTCATCTCCATCACTAGATAATCCGCAGACATTAAAGACTTAGATCAACTAATTGACCGGAGAAGATATTTCTGAGAGATAGCATCAAATAGAAAATAACAAGGAGAGGAAGAGGGGAGGAAAGATGACCGCGGCAGAATACGTGCAGATAAGAGGAATACCAAGACAGACGAAGAGAAAAAGATGCTGGACCAATGAATGCATCGAGAGGCGGACGAGTAAATGAAATATGAGGAGAAGAAAAAAAATCGATTTTCCTCATACGGAGGGAAGGATGTCCTCATTCCATTAATCTCCCGCATGACAAGGAAATCGCTATCTCCTCGACAATTACAGGAAACACCTCCCCCATCCATCGAATGACAGCCATTATACCAATCAGAAGTATAATCCCAAGCCCCTTTCTCCCATCCCATGGTGTATAAGCGCACAAAAATCCATAAGTGATGGTACATGCAATTTTGTCATGCGTTACCCGAGGTAGCCTGGTACAATGATGCGACATCACTCGTGTCACGGTAACAGCATTTTCTATTAACAAAAAAAATATAAAGTTACCGAGAAGAAGTACAAAGAGTCTCACAATAAAACGAATTTCCTAATAACTGGATAAACGGGTGGTTCATTAGCGGGGGATTAGTTGCGGTTGCTACCACCTAGTATTATTTTGAATGAAGTACACAATATGATGACCAAAATTTTTCCTTACTTCAACCCAAAAGGACTGTACAACTCTTTTGTTATTTTTTAATAATAAATAAGTAAAGTTCTACTTCAGTTTCACAATAATCGCGTAAAACATGAAATTCACATAAAAAACTTAAAATAAACAAATGAGAATTTCTCAGTCCTTAAAATATTTTAATATCACGCCAATTTGGTCGAAAAATTATAGTGGGATAATATATAACAATGGCACATATTAGGATATAAGAATCATATGGTGAAAGTATTCTGTTCCAACTTTCATGTGCAATGGAAAAAAAATTAGTCAAACGCAAACAAAAATAACTTAGTAAAGCAATTATTTCAATTACTTGCAAAGCGTTGTTCGGCAACACCGCTTCATCACATGAAGAGATGGTACTGCAGTGGGAGAGCATTGAGTAATGACGCAAAAAAAGGAAATGGTTTTCATGATTGTCAATATTTTATAATTTTTTCTTACTGGCATTAAATTCTCAAATTTTAAGTATTTTCTGCGATCGGATCACATTAATGCACAGGAAGGTAAAGTACGGTTATGATTCTGGGAAGAAACAGGATATACAGTGGGGACCACGGAGTTCACTTGTTATTATCATTAAGTTTAAGGGAAGAACCAGTCCTCCTCTTTTAATAATAGAAACTAACGAGGTTTCTATTATTGACATTTCCATTTCCAAGTTTACATTTTACAAGTTTAATCAAAGCGCAGTCCAAGAAGGATTAATGAAAAATCAACATGTTGAACTGCTGTTACGCTATTAAATGACTAATTATGGTTAATTGCTGACTGTTATGAGGCAACACTGCTTAATAATTTTTTATAACATTTCTCGAGCGATTTTATCCCTTTATGATATTCTTTGAAAGAGAGACCATTAAAACTAACTTATTCAACAGTTCCTCAGAGAAGAATTCACAATACAGATAAATTGCCGTTAAGGTAAAAAGGAATAAGGAAAAATACATTGCCATTTCAAATGAATGCAATTCCACCACATCCATGGACGACACAGCCGACTCCTCTAAAAAATGAAGTTATTTCGTATCCCTCCCTTCGGAACACCTTACCCAAAAAATATTCGAGCCCTTTCCTAACAGTGTGTATACTTTTAAGAAAAGATGTAAGGAATATATGTAAAAATTTGATTGATGTGTGGTGTATTGTATGAAATGTAACAGCTTATTTTTTTAATTTATCTTTTTTTCTTGCTGATTAATGGATGTAAATGAGATGGGGATTCTCTTGTTTTGTTATAGGGATTTGTGTTTGGAAGTTTCCTTTAAGTGTACTTTTGTTTTACTGATTTTATCTATTATATTTTGTGATTACTTGGGACTTGTGTGCCGCCCGACACTGTCTATCAGCACATGTCTATTTTTAATAATAATAATACAGTTAACTCTCCTAAGAATAAGAAAAAAATATTCGTATTTTTTTTATTCAATCGTAAAAATAAAGATAAAGAAGTGCTTTCCCGTGCTTGGAAAGCGACGTACGATCTGGTTATCATCATGATATTTTCATCGATGCCTTCTAACATCCCTCTTTGTAATACGGCCCAAAAAAATAATCATCATGTTTATCACCAATCACTTCGTCTTCATCTGAGTAATTTAATGGTTTAGAGATGCTAACGTTTTGCATGAGGACTGGTGCCGCAGGTGCAAGCAAAGTAAATAATAATATACAGGAAAATTATCGAAACAAACAAATCAACATCAAAAATTGATGGACGAGGGTTAGCACACTTCGCACTACAGCGTGCGAAACTCAATTTCAGGGAGAAGGGGTAATTTCTTTCCCTGTCTCGCCTGTGATATCCCAGGATGACCCGGCTACCCTGATAAAAGGTAGAGCGGAAAGCCACCATGTCCTTCAAAATTCAAATAAAATATCCCCATTGGAAAATATTCATCCAATCGCGAAACGTTTACGGCCAATTTTCCGCAACGTAAAGAAGGGACGCAAAAAATAAGAACGCAATACATTTTTCGCGAGTTCATTCAACGAAAAAAGAGAAAGGTATGCATCTGAACGCGGGTTGACCCGCGACATACACCACCGGACCCTTTTGATTTCCGCGCGCGGCCCAAGGAGTAACGGCACAATTTCAGGTGGACCATCTAACGCGTCGTCCGAATCGCGGATAGGAGTGGACTTTTCGGACATGGCCTACCGTAAGTGGTCCTCCGATCGGACGTTTTGCGGCAGATGGCGGACAGAAACGTGCCAGTGGACCGGAAGCTGACGTCGAAATAAATCATTTTCCCCACATCGAGAGATGAATTCGAAAAAAAACACGATGAACGAATCAAGATGAGAACTACACACGAGGAATTACTTCCACTTGACGGATTGAAAAAAAAAGACGAAAGATCGAAATGAGAAAACGGCCTCTCGGAGCGGAGGGGGATAAAGAATTGGGATTGGTTTTTCAGTTCGATAAACACAAGCGGCGGGAGCGGTCGGATGGTCGCAATTTCATCCGGACGGGGTGCGGCGAAACTCAGCCGAGAAAGAGGTGAAAACATTGGACACCAGGGAGGAATACGCGTGGACGGGCAGAGCCACCAAGCGGAAGGAACAAGAACTACGCGGGATAGGAATGAGTCTGCAGGATCCTCAGTCAGGAAGCGGCGGGAGGTCAATAAGTCAAATTCTTTTGAGGCAAGAGGTGTGCATTTAATTATAGGTTGTCAACCCTGCCGGATCTCACTGTAAGGCACATTTCGGCTGCGTGGCTATGAAAAGAGTCGCCGCGGACAGCAACACGTGGGCGACGTTGGACAGGTGAAGTCAAAAAGGTAAGAGGGTACCAAGATGGATGCATGGAACAGATAAGGGACTCAATACGTCGGAGAAATGCCGAACTATCCATTATAGGAAATAACAGGCTACGAAAATACCAAATGAAACCGCGAGTGGAGAGAGATAAGGGACTGTCAAAAGGTAAATAAATGATTTATACTTCGTTTATTTAAGGTACGCGCGTTATCGTCCACTTTACACAGCGACCCTCCATCAATAACAATGTCGAAGGAAATGAAGTTAACTGTTATTTTAAATGGATTCTATTTAAATCTTTAACTCAAGGTGACACAAATTGAATTGATTATTCGGAAGGCCAAAGAAGCAGACATTTGTTTAACAGTATTTTCACCATCAATATAAAGATAATATCATCGATTACCTTACAATGAACAGTGAAAATGCTGGATTCACTCCGAAAGAATGCGCAGTCAAAGAGGTTTCGAGACAAAGGCGTTTCAAAATCGGTTTGTATTCACCGGCAAACTACCTTTCGCTGGAATGGGCGGGCTTGCATTTGGAAACCGGTCAGAAATGTCCACTGCGAAAGCTTGAGACGGAATGTGAGAAACTAAGAAAATGATGCAAGACATATCAGAGACATCAATTCAGCGTCATCAATAAGGTAGCTCCTGGTGTATACTAAAATCTGTAGCGCGCATTAATTAGGGGAACAATCTGCACAGATATTCTACGACTATTTTGCCAAAAAACCTAACGCAAAACCTAGGGCGAAATGACCAAATCGAACAAGTAGAGATGACGAGAAATGTTTATAGTTTAAATAAACACACGCACATTTTTTAAACTTACATCATACATACATTTTTTAGGCAATACGTACATTTTTTCAACTGCTCGAAATATCATTCAAAATTTATCATACTTCCCTCACAATATACAGGCTAAGAAAGACCAAAATAAAACCTACGAATTGATAAAGAATAAAATAAATATTGTGATGGCTGGGTCTTACGGAATTTGAGCAGAAATAAGGCATTTGAGGTTTTTACAATCATCATCATCTTTCAGAAGGGTGGAAAAATTAAATTGTCAGAAATTATAATGGGCTTAAGCAGGCAAGTTAAATATCAAAGTGAATTTTGGACTAATTAATTTTAACACTGAAGACATGCATCATTCCATTCGAATATTGGCTTAAGTCGGCAAAAGCAAAACGGGGTAGCTAAAAGAAACAACATATTGATCAGGCCCTCTTGGCAATTAAATCGATGACCAATTCGCTAATTCGGGTCACACCTTAAGCACAGATGCCGTACTGTCACGATAAGCATATTTCTGCCTTGGTGGTGCGATATAACTACCACTGAGCACCACAGGAAACGGTTTACTTAATCCAATCGATGCAAAACACCTACCACTGTACTAGAAGCCAAATCACTAACGTCCGCTATTTTTTAACCATAGGAAATAAAAAGGTTTTTATGAGAGATGGTTTCCATTGACAATAGGATAACACCGAACCGGTTCTAGGAGCTCCGACTGAATGAATGGACACACCCATTCTCACTTAAATTAAGTTCACAATACCTGGAAAAATGATAAAATGAATTTAATCTAAATAATAAAATTTATTTAAAAAAATGTGCACGAGTGCCTTGAAACCTACTGCTCAAAGTGCACTTTGCGAAAGCTAGTAAGTACCCTGAGACTAACCTCGAGTCCGAAATGCAAGAGACGACAAGGCGGATGAAATGAATAATTTGCCATTTTTTTAAGCAACTGCTTAGTTTGGAACAAAAAGTCATTTTCCCAAAATTTCGCTTGAATGCGTCATGAAATCGGAAGAATTGTTTGAAACCGCCTCCATCACAAGAAACTCATTAGCCGGGAGGCTTTAATTTAGTTATAATTTCCGAGCTCCACCGATGACGCCGCCTTCAATGAACGCGTTTCAGGGGGTCCAACCAGATGGTCCTGGCAGGTGGAGGACAGGTGGTGTGCTTAGCCTGGAGCGATCAGGGGCACCACGCCTGAAGCCACCAAACAAAGGTGAACGAAGGGAATTCGAAACCATTCGAGGACGATTTGGGGGGGGAAGAAGGAAGATGAAATTGCTTATTCCTGCGATTTAAACTGAGAACGAGTCTGATACGCAAGGTTGAGGCATTTCTATAAATGCCTAATCGGGCCATATTGAAGAGTTTTTTCTCCTTCTCAAGAGCAGAAACGGTCTCTGATGGAGGAGTATTGAAGTAGCATGCGCTTGGATGGTGCAAAAAATTACTAACCACCATTTTCCGGTTTTCCACGCGAGCGCAAATTGTCATTATAATCAGATTGGAGCAACCTAAGAAACCTCCCACCGTGTCTATTCAAACACATTTCCAACGCTACCTGTTAAAGAATAAGTATAATATAAATGTAATTAGGGCTCACTTACTGAAGCAGCAAACATAATTCACCATAATTACCGTAATTTTTACCGGAAGGCGCGTACCAAATAAATACCCACTTCGAACTTAAATCCTCTATGTCTCCACGCACACGCTCAAGGCCACTTCAGGACAATTCACTTTATCCCAAAAATATTACAAAAGCAATACATAGATAACTATAAAAACGGAATATATCCTGCAAATTGAAATATGAGCAATAATAAAATGTAAATACCACAAAAGGTGGAAGTTCAGATAGGGTGAGAGATAAAAAAGAACCAGAAACAAAAAGAAGCTAGCAAATAATTATTGCAAATAGAAGCTAGCAAATAATTATAGTAAATAGGAATATCTACGAGCTACCACGTGGGAATACTTCTCTTCAATGATTCAACGCAAAATTTCACGGACAGAATTTTTCATTTATATATTGTTTCAATTCTTCAATACTGTTCACATTGAATGCTACCAGCTGGTTTTACGAGATTGCACACACCAAGGCATTAGCTGTACACAAAATATCGTTCCAAGAGAAGTATGCTTATGGGCATGTAGTAGGCATGTAGTAGGAAGTAGTACCACGAAGCACAAGAAAACGATTTGGGGCAGTATCATTGAATGCAACGCATCAAAAATAACAACATTCGAATCCACCATTCACTCTTGATGGTTTTTCTGAATCATAAATCCTGAATTTGTTCAATGATTGGCAATGTTTGAGAGAGCGGAAGAATGAAAGCAAAATTAGTGACAAGGACATAGTTTCTTTGACTTCGATATCACTATCATCATTCATTTTCAATATCATTATCGTATTATTGTGAATTGTACAACTGTCGGTATGTTCTTCCATTTTCTGATCGTAATGGAATTCGGTATATATATATATATATATATATATATATATATATATATATACACACACACACACACACATTCAAACACGAAAATCCGCCGAATGGCGAAATCATATTCATTCACATGGATATAGATATAAAGAAAAGCGATGGGAACATACAAAATTGGTAAGAGCATCAAATTTAATTAAATATGAAATGCTATGCGTGCTACGAGAGTACTGTTCCCATTCTTTATGATATTGTATGGTTATTTTTCCTACTATCCTTTCCTCTTGTTGCCTCGTTCATTTCTCCTCCGTTAGTGGGTGAAACGGTTCCCGAGCGCCATCTCCTGGCCAAATATTCGGGGCACTTGGCTGTGTAAACAACCGCGATTTCTTTCTTCCACTCGAAGGCGGCCTTATTAAAGAAGAAATCGTGATAGAAGCAGATGAACTGGGCCCGGAGATACTGCGGAGCGAATGCGATAGAGTCATGAAAGACCAGAAGAACAACAAGGCTCCTTGAATTGACGAAATAAACCGAAAAATAATCAAGGCGCTCCGGATAAAAGCGAAGGATGCATCTTTGGAATGATCAAAGATAGCTATGACACCGGAAAAACTGCCACATGACTTTGAGAAGAGAATGATGCTTTCGATATGACCAAAGGAAGCGAGGAACAGGACATAAACTACAAAATAGAGGTTTCAGTACTGACTACGGCCAATCAAGTTAAATATTTGGGTGTTGTTCTAACACCACGCTTTTCATGGGGAGCACACATCAGGACAATATGCGGATCATCTTTAAAGAAACTTGGCTTCATAAAACGGGTGGTGGGGAAATGTAATGAAAAAGTTAAAAAGGGGCGTTATTTTGCTCTAGTTAGACCTCATTTGGAATATGCCGCAAGTATTTGGGATCCTTGGGAGAAAATTTGGCAAAAAGATTTAGATAAAGTCCAGAGAAAATCCGCTAGATTCGTTAAAAATTGTTATGATAAAAACACAAGTGTGTCAGGTCTCTTAGGGGAGTTAGGCTGGGAACCACTTGAAGTACGGAGAGAAGAAGCGAGGCTTAGACTTTTAGAAAGGTTCAGAAGAAACGAGTTTAACTATGACACTGAAGGAATTCAAATGGCCCCACACTACTTAGGGAGATCAGACCACGAAGATAACATAAGGGAGATAGATTCCAGGACAGATAGGTACAAATACTCATTCTTTCCCCGAACAATCAGAAATCATAATAGTAAAAAGCGAAGTCACTTTAGAAATATTAAAAACATTGAATTTACAAGTCGGAGCAAAGTTAAACACTGCAAAGCTGTTAGGTATACTTTCAGGTGCATGTGTATGTTAGTTGGTAGTTTGAGTGTTTGCATGTGTGTGGGGTGTAAGTGTTCTTGCATGAATGTATGACATGTTTTTTTGTGAATGTATGAATTTGTGGTTCTTGCATGCGGTTTTTTTCTTTTCTAAATTACGGGTGGTGTCCTGACACCCCCCGCCACACGCCCTTGCGGCGGCTTGCGGGGTGTAAAGTAGAGGTAGATGTGGAAGATACCACGAACAAATAAATGCGAAGAACAATCATTTAGTCAGAGGTCTCACGCATCGAAAATATTTAGCTGGATAAGTATGGGACTCACAAGAAGGTCTTCTTGCAAAAAAAGAGAAGGTACAGGGAAAGGCTGCCAGATATGTGTTGGGGAAACATAGGAATACGGAGAGTGTGAAAGCAATGTTAAAAATATTGGGATAAGAATCTTTAAAAATTAAGAGAAAAAGAAGCAGACGCTGGAATATTTCCTACGATTAATAGAGCTAAAGCTTAAGAAGAATTAAGGAAGGGCGTCGAAAATCCTAATTTTATCGGGAGTAATGATCATTAATGCAAAATGAAACGCCAGGCGTAAAGAACAAATATAAAAAAATTTGCATTTCTCAACAAAACGGTCACAGACTGGAACAATCTACCTGTAAAACTATACATACAATGTAAATATATTTTTAAAAATATGCAAAAAGTTTATACGATAGTTGCATGAATGTGATAAATTACACATAGATGTAAGGCATTCAAAATAGAAATTAGATGCGAAATTATAAGCATTAATATAACGTGAATGCATGTTACTACCTGGAAAGCTGCCAACTTGCGACAGTTTCCTAAAATAATTAACCAAACAATAGAAGGAAAAAAATGAAAAAATCGGATTCAGGGAAATCCGAGGAGCAAGAGGGGCAACACTCAGCTACAGGGTACTGGCTGAAAAAATGATACACGTTAAACAAGCCCTTATATGAGCCGTTCGTTGACTTGGAAAAGACCTTCGACAACACCAAATGGAAAAACATAATCAAGATATTAGAAGCACTTGAAATGGACTACAACAGCAGGGGAATAATCCAACACTTCTACAAGAATCAGGTAACAACCATGCAAATGAAAAACAGGCGGAAAATAGATGCCAAAATAAACAATGGAGTTCAAAAAGGATGCAATCTCTCGCCAGCACTAATCAACGTGTATCTAGAACAGGCGATAAAAAAGCACAAGGTTTAAGCATCAAAAGAGTTAAGCTGAATGGCGAAGAAATAAAATGCTATGGGGCGCAGATGACATCGCAGTAGTTCCAGAAACGCGAGAGGACCTGCAGACAACTGAATGCTCTGGATTACGTACCTCGCAAATATACTAGTAATACGAGCGTCAACAAAAATAATAGTAAAATCCTTGTGTGAGAAAGAGAAAATCTGAAGACACTTATCAGAATTCGAGGAGTAACACTAGATCAAGTGGAATCTTCTCACTACCTAGGCAGCATTATAATACATGGGATAAAAGAATTTCGACACAAATCAGGCGAAAAATGGCTCCAGCTAAGAGGGCGTTCATAAGAAGAGGAAACTTGAATTAGAGAAGCTGTTGGTCAAAACATTCGCATGGAGAATTGCCCTCTATAGATTAGAGGCATCGAACATTGGAGAATTAAATCAGCGAATAATATAAGCATTTGAAATATGGTCATTGATGAGAATGCTGAAGATTAAAAGGCTAACAGAGGCACGAGGAAGTACATAGAAGACCACAAGAGACAATATGGAAAACTCTAAAGCAAAGAACTAGATGGATTGGACAAACCTTGAGGAAAAATGAATTAGGTATGAATACACTAGAAGGGAAAAACAGAGGATAAATTAAGTACGACGTAAACAGAAAATCTATCTGGAGGATCTATCGTGAGGGGATTAACATTGAATATAGAAAAACGGAAGGCAGCAGTAAACCAATCTTTAGATTGAAATACGGAATGAAATACTGATGGTAATGATGATTACATTTTAGCATTTAAACTCATCTAAATTAATGAAGTCCAGAGTCTATAAACATTCGTGAAGGATAGATACGAGATTTGATCTTGTATTTTACAAATATTTACTCTCGACACAGGTATTATTATTGATATCCTACCGGTCAAGGTATGTTTAGGGTAAGGATACTTTAGTCCTCGCACTTACTCATTCCTAAAACTTAGGTTTATTTTTAATTAAAGCCCCTCTCAGCGCTCCCACATATATTAAATTGCCGTGTTCATAGCGACAATATTTTTATTTAATATACCATCGTGCTATTTTCATAAAACTTGAGTAGCCAACTATTTTAATGGTTCATATGTTATTTTTAATTTCGCGTGAAACTAATGTCATCTCGTACTGTGTCATGAACGTGAGTTAAGTCTCATATTCAAAGAATATTCTTCATGGGATACAACCGTCAAGTTCGGATCATAGTAGGCCGAAACTTCCTTTCCTCTGGTTACATAAAATATTTACATAGCAGAAAAACATCACTAGCTGTGCGATAATCTGGAGAGCTAAAGATAGTAGGCTATTCGCTCCTCTCTGTCAGCCCACCGCTCACAAACCCTCTCAATCGGCTTACAAATCCGCCGTGGACTCACACATATTCTCCAATCCTAAAGCTTCTGTGCGCGTCTTTCAGCTTTTTGGGGGCCCACCTCATCACTCTTCCACAGGATCTTTGAAAAAAAGGACCCGGGATAGCCAAATGTTTGCCGGTTTGTTTGGGGCTCCACGTCTACTTAACGCCAGCTTAGCAACCAAGGCATAAGAGGCCAAATGCTAATGAAAAATTAGTTTATGGCAACGATGTCAAAAAGATCCACGCTTTTGCGAGAGTCCTCATCATTCTTTCCTCGAGACAACTAATGACGTCCACCGATTAGGGCCAACCTCATGGGACGCTACCAAAATGTTCTGATTTAAGGAGGACGCCGCGATACTGTAAAAGGTCGAAAAAAGTTAATAATTTATCATATTCATCAACGTTTTTACAAACCTCTATCATAATATAGTGCGGACATTGAAATATCATTACAATTCTATCATTGAGACATCGAACGCTTCACTTTAAACAACTGCATCATCAAAATCAAAAAGATCTAGAACCTAAATTAGAAATTATGACTTTTCACTGTTTGATTTCAGCTCATATCTATCTCTTTTCTTCATACAAGGGTCAGTCGCAACATAGGGTGGAAATAGGAGCTTTCTCAGGAGGTAATGGCATGATATTCCACCTGCAGATAGTTTATTGTCATCTACTCTTAAAGCTAAATTTGGATAAATAATTAACAATATGAATATTCACGTTTTAAATGATACATGATATTTTTTCCATGAATTTACATAGCAATCATTGATATAAACGTCAAAATAATGATACAATCACCTCCCTCGCCCCTTCGATGCCTGTATGATCGTTAAGTATCCTATCGAACAAAAATAATGCTTACTTTATGGACTGAAAATATTTCGACCAACTGGGCTATATGAAAACAACTTTATTTCTGATAATATCCTAACAAACACAATTACTGAATTTCTCCAGCGAAGGCTCCAATATTCTGATGCAAAAACTAGAAACGACCGAAAAAATGTATCAGACGCAAGAGAATTACAGTAATGTAGAGACCACATACAATTTCCCACTTTTTTTAAATAATTAAAAAAAATTATTTAAAAAAATAATTTTCTTCGACACTGGTTACCAGTACTTGGTATGTCTCATTTATTTTATTTAAATCATAGTTATCAACACGGATGTCGGTTTAATAGGCGAGGTATAGCTAATGTAGCACAAATCCCAACGGCATGTAAAATGCACACATCAGGAGGATAGGAGGACCAGTTTCTTTCCTTGATATTTTTATTTATACTACGCAAAAATAGTTCATTTAATCTAATACCATTCGTTTTTTGTATAAAATTGCCACCACTTCTGTAGCAATTGTACGGCTAGAGCATAGATGTTTAGTTCCACTTCTCTAAAACATATTCATTTCACATTTTCATTGAATTCCATATTAGACTTTCCAGCACAGATGTCAAATATCCAGGGAAATACAGAAAAGTGTAGGGTCTACATTTCGAAGACCAGGATGGTTCCATAATGCGTAAGCAGTTCAATCAGAGGGTTAACCTAAACGGATAAAAAAACCGTAACAGAAACCTAAAAAAATTGTACTCATTTAAATGAGCCTGGTACGGAAAACAGAGAACTACCTCATCAGTAAAAAATTAAGAAATCAATCCATTAAAATATTTCAAAAACGTAAACACAAGAAAAGAGAGGGAAAGAACGAATGAATAAAGAGAGAACACTGACCAAGGGGTGTAAATGAAGCCAAGAAGTTCATCTCTGAAGATCATTGAAAATCAATGACACTTATATCAACCGAAACACAAGGTCACCATGAAAGTGGTTGAAAAAAGTAAACAAAAACATCGCCATGCATACATCCACAAAGAGCGGAATTGCGCGAAGAAAGTCCATAACAAAGACGATGCATAGTTTTCCAGTGCATTCTGTTCAGACCTACACTTTGATTCCTTACGTACTACTAGTGTGCATGCACTCTTCTACGGCAGCGCCGGAATAGCCTCTATCGCCTAACCAACCTATGAGGGGTACGATGGACTTAAACCAATGTATCGCTGCTTCAGCGTAAGCCGGATGAAAACATATTCGCCCACCACCCTGCGAAAGACGCGTGCATGAGGAACACGGGAGATAGTGGCGAAGAAAACCTATGAGGGCGGCTGGCAGTTGTACACGGGGCGAAGGTTCACGTGAGGGAACACAGTGATTTCATGGACGCAATGGACGGAAGACGAGAATGACAAGAAGGAAACTGTTGGCGTGGCTGGATGAACGGTGGCGGCTTCCTGGGGTAGAAAATATGAAGTAGAAAAGTGTTTCGTGCCTTAAGAGGTGGAACTATTTCATTCATGAACTCTACAAATTATAACACTTAAGTTTCCAAAGGTATATTTTATTTTCCATGGTCGGACTATTCTTCCAAGGCAATATTATTACTTGAGAAATACTTGAAGGATGCTTATACAAGTAAGAAAAGAGAGAGAAAGAGAGCAAAAGAGAGCAATCAATCTCAAACTCTTACTGCACTAATTATCGATTTTGTGCAAGTTTTTCTTGTTGCACGTGTGTATGTATGCATGTATGTACATATGTGTGCGTGTGTGTGTACACATATATTTTTCCCCACGCACTATCTTAACCAATGTAAAAATCATGTTTCAATTGGTTTAATTCGCTACATAAATAAAGATGAATTACTTCGAAAACAATCTAAAGGCTAAAAGCGTGAAAACTAAAAGCTAAACTTAAGTGGTACTTGCCTAAAGATCTTATTTGACTCACTAACACGTGTAAATGTGCGTATAAAGGCCGGCAATTTATTATGCCGATAGAGTAGCACGTACTATAGCGGTGAAGATTAAAAAGAAATTTTACAGACGTTACTTGACGAGGTAGCTGACAGCACCCAGCCTCCCAGGTGCGTTTGCAACCAGATTCTGCATTGGAACGACAAACAACTTGATAAAAATAAGTAGAAACGTGGAAAGTATCACAAAGCGTTTCTTAGAGCATTTTAGGATGTATGGTCATATTAAGAGAAAGAGAGAGAGAGGCTGAGGAAGGAGCCAAGTGGCTAGGAATGAAGGTGGACGGGGAGGAAGGAAGCGGAATGAGACGGCGGTGGAAGACGGTCTTCAGCCGAGGTTTAAGGAGGGACAGGAAGGGTTAGTGATCAAAAGATAAGCGGCGGGGGAGTAGATGGAGTGGGAGAGATAAAGGGGGTTAGAGGAGATTGGGGCGATAGGGGGTGGCGTCGGCGGAGGATAAGGGCAGGCTGAGGGGGGATGGGGAAGAGATAAGGGTGGTAGCAAGGAGGAATGGGTTTTTGCATGGAGAGTGTGGCAGGCAAAGACGACGGAAGAGAGTGGTGGGAGAATATTTCTACGGAGTTCTGCATATGGCACGAAATACATCCCTCAAACCTTTTTTTCGTCTCCTAAAGTGATCCTTTAAATGGTCTTGAAAAAACCACAGGTAAAATAACACCTTGAACGATTTTAATTTTGAGGCAACACGATGACAAGAATAGATAGAATAAAATATTCCGAGAGCGATCCGACTTCAAAAATCATGCAAATCCTACACAATTCAGACTGCAACGTTCTAGGTTCTGAAAAATGGTGCGAGAAAATTTCTCAATGGTCGAGCAAAGGACGGCAACCATCCAGGTGTCTGGTCAGCCATAAATAATTTAATGCCTTTTTTGAGCACAAGGCTCGCAAAATGTAGTACGAAGTATGAAAACTATATAAGATCACCCAATTAAATTCTTAAAGCTTCTGTTAAATGGTTAAGAGACAAGCACAGACCCTTTTTGCCAAATTTAAAAACCGCATTACACTTCCGACAACATGCGTGAAAGATCGAATTTCTTCACTGCTATTGATTGAGTTTTTCTTCTTACTTTTCCTATAAAGAGTATGAGTTAATTAAGTGCGCAGAGCAGGAGAGAAGAATTACTAAACACTGTTACTGAGCATGGACTCCGATAGGGAAATATGCTTCGTGATATCCATCGCTCCAACTTTTAACAGTTGGTCCCAGAGATAAAACTAAGAGTAACGGGAGATGAAAAAAAAGAGCAGCACTAAATAACTGGGTGAATAAAGAGGCCTTCGGATGTCGATATAATCTGAAGCAGTGCGCCAATTTTAACCCCCGACTGCGAATAAATTGCACGCACTACCATCAGTCTCTGCTTCCACCCTCATTACTTGGCCGAGCCACTATCTTGAGGGAAATTCGGAGTTAAAAACGCCGCAGAGTGAATAAAAAACACCGGAAAGAAAAATCTACCGGGATGATACTTTCAACACGGCATTTTTCCTTCCTCTCGCGGCGAATCCATCAACTCCACGCACACCCAGCCACACACATCCGTGAGCAACTTGATGTCCTCATTCGCAATATCGACAATGGAATGGCACTTAAACGACTAAGGGGACGCGGTCCATTCATAAACATCAAGAATGGACCACGCCAACTTTTTTCCATCCTCACTTCAGTCATCACATATATCCAGACTCCATATAATGCGCTCGGCCAAAGAACGCCACCGCCTCTGTGAGAAAAGGGGGAGGTTATACATCGAAGATGGAGTGTCGAAAGGAGTAGCGAACGAATGAAAAAAAATCACCGAGGATGAAAATTCCACCGGGGGTATGGATGGATATGGGGGTTGGATAAGGGAAAGGGATAAGGCAGTCCCACCCACCCCCAACGCCGACCGCCCTATACACGTTCTCGCGACGGCCGGGACGGCCCACGCGGGAGAGACGCATAAGAGGTCAAAAGACGTGGATGTATGGGAGCGCTCAATTACTTGTCCCCGTCGGCCCGTGTGAAGTTCACCCTCGCCTCCACGGACCGCTTCGTCCCATCAATTCCCATCTATTTCCGTCCCCCACCAACCCCCGCCCTTTCTCCCGGCCATACACCATATCTTTCTCCGCCCCCCCTTTCATCCTTACCTCTCCTTCTCCCTCCCTTTCTCTCCTTAAACCAAACCCACCTCTGACCGTCTCCTCCCTAACCAACCCTTCCACTCCCTATTACTTCTCCCTCCCTCTCACTCCCATCTGGAGCTGTCTTATACACGGGTCCTTTCAGTACGCAGAGGATGAATAAAGTTTAAAAAAGAATGACGGCGGTCTGCGACGCGTGAGATACACTCTTGTCACGGAAGTAAGACTGGGAAAGAGAGGGAGAGAAGGAACGGATAAGAGTTGGGATGGATGGAACCAAGGGGGCGGATGAGAGGGGGGAACGAAGACGAGAAGAAATGATGGGGTGACTGGGGAGAGGACATGCAAAGAATTTGAAAAGGAAAGGGACTCAAAAGAGGTGTAGTTGGAGCAACGCTTTGTTTCGCACGAGTCAGCGCTGTTCTCGTAGGAAGAATTCGGCGCCGGGGTCGACGCATTTCTGCCTTCCTCTCGCCACCCTTCAGCCCCAACCTTTCCCACCTCGCCTGGAACGGATACAAATTCCCTGCTCGACTCCCGAGTCCAAAATCTTCGTGTTATCTCACCGGTGCAAGGGTACCCCGTTTGGGCTCGTAAGAACTGAGCATTTTTATTAAACATGAGAGGCAAATAAATCAACCCACGGGCTTAAGAGAAAAGTTTTGGCCGGGGCGAAACAAAAATAAAAGGAGAGCAACGTCTTGAAAGGTATGAACAACGGGGGGAAATGTTTCCCCTTCCAAGGACTACGGAAGGAAGCAAATTGAAAGTATCGCTCACCTCCGCGATTGGCCTGCTACGCCAGCGATAGATTATGGTGGACGGTATGTGTGTCTTGAATGTTAAGAAAAATGACTTCATTCCACGCGAACGACTTTTCAGTGTCAAGAGCAACCTCCGGTGTTCGAGACATGCGGAAAAAGTCTTATATTATGAGAACTACCGGTGGGATCGATCTCATCCAAACTCTCGTCGAATAGCAATGGCCCGAATCCTGAGAACTTCGAATAAACCTAAAACGCTATAACACGGTATCTAAGTGTATCCAAGTATTAGGAAATTCAGGATGGCAAAAACCAAGGAAGATGTGGTTTGGAGGCCGACAACAGGTAGCAAGAAGTTTTGGGCAGGAAAAGAAAAAACCGATTTAATACTGCTCTCTCTGAGGAAATTAAATACATTACAGATGTTGGTCTGAATTTCAGTCCGTTTTCATTATGATCGGCCAAGCTGCAAGACTAGACAATTCATTATGGAATACTACCTTGATCAAAAAGTTCCCGGAATAACCACCGTGTGGCGCTCCCATCGTTTCTGTTTTTTTTGTTAAATTGGTACATCTGTTGTTGATATTCCCTTTAAATCTTAGTGTCATAACTTGACATTTGCAAAAGTTACGGTCGGTTTTCGGTATGTCCATCAGTGCTTCCTGCGATTTTTCCATTACTTCCTCTCGGCTGCTAAAACGCGTTCCCCGTAATGGTTTTTTAACTCGATTGAACAGAAAGAAGTCACAGGGAGCCAAATCAGGTGAATTCGGTGGCTGTTGGATGGTATTTGTTGCATTTTTCGTCAAAAAATTACGAATAATGATAGCACTGTGGGACGGTGCGTTATCATGGTGCAAAATCCACGAGTTTTCTGCCCACATTTCTGGTCTCTTTCGGCGAATTGCTTCACGCAAACGTCTCATAACGCCCAAATAATACTCTTTGTTTACTGTCTGGCCTTCTGGCAAAAATTCATGATGCACTACACCGTTGTAATCCATGAAAACCGTCAGCATTGCCTTCTTTTTTGACTGAAAACGACGTGGTTTTTTTGGTCTCGGCTCATTTGGTGAACGCCATTCACTTGCCTGATGTCTGGATTGCGTGTCGTACTCATAAACCCACGTCTCGTCTCCAGTATTGATCCTTTTGATGAATGTGGGATCGGATTCAGCCTCGCAAATCATGTCTTTTGCGACGTCAACACGGTCTCTTTTTTGCATGAAATTGAGGTCTTTCGGCACCAACTTTGCTGCTACACGACTGAAACCCAAATCATTAACCACAATGTCTTGGGCGGATCCATAGGCAATGTTCAAGTCCTCCGCTATTTCTCTGATGGTTAATTTGCGGTTATTGACCAACATTTCTTTTACTTTATCAATTTTTTCACCGACTTTCGATGTCGATGGTCTGCCACTGCGTTCATCATCTTCGATTGACTCACGACCACTTCTGAACCGCTCGTGCCACTGGTAAACGACCGTTTTTTTTTAGAGAATCGTTGCCGAAACACTTTTCCAACATTTCCAACGTCCGTGCGCCACTAAATCCGTTTTTTACGCAAAATTTAATACAAGTTCGTTGTTGCAAATTTAAATCCATTTCTGCAATTGTAAAAAATCGCCAACACACACAGAGATAGATGTACTCTTGGCTACGTAACTTTTGCAAATGTCAAGTTATGGCACTAAGATTTAAAGGGAATATCAACAACAGATGTACCAATTTAACAAAAAAAACAGAACTCAAATCGGAACGATGGGAGCGCCACACGGTGGTTATTCCGGGAACTTTTTGTTCAAGGTAGTATGTAAATTATTGTTTTCAAAAGAAACGAAAAACACGCATATTTCTAATAACGGCATTATGCTTTCAATCTCACACTTCTTCCTTCATTTCATACGGGAATTAACAGGTTTTGCCCTTTTTTCGTCAAACGAAGATGAATACGAAATGGGGCAATTCGGCCTGAACATAATTTAGGAAAAAAACATAATTTTGGCTCTCGCTGGTTTTTGCTTATATACAACTAAATTTTCCTTCGGTTTAGAAACGTTCATTCTTTCTATAGTTCCATAATGGGAAGGATTTCATGATTAATGATATTTAACTTTTATTAAGATGGGCAAATGAAGTAGACGTAATGGGGATGGGAACTTGCAAGATGGTTACCTTCGGGGAAAGTGGGCATAATAAACTTTTTTTGACTCTGATGTTGACGGGATGCACTTCCTCCAAGTAGTAATAAATGCTCTACAAGCTATTAGAAACACTCTGTACAATTTATCTTTATTAAGAATCCTTTTATCCTATAGTACAATTAGGAGCTTGCGGCAGCGTTATTGCTTGGGCGAGTACGTAGAAGGCACAACTATTCAATAAAGTCCCCGGGCAAAAAGTATAAGATTAGCATGATTAAATAATTGATTTTCCTTAATGACTGGCACCGTAAGGCCCCTTAACCTTAACGCTCATGTAGTGACATGCAAGGTATCGTGTAGATGCAGATTATATTGGTTCACCCAAGAGTTAAAACCCTGTGTGGTCTATTGTGGGCTGACTACGCTACTGGAATTCTTTCCTCGATCAAATCGGATTGTTTCCAACAACGCTGTATAAGTTTTACCGCTGAGAAGACAAAAATAGCTAGCGCAGAGGACGAGGGTTTGGCGGACGTCCACGTTCACATAGGCATCATTTGGCTCCGTCGTTTCTTAACTTTCGGTAAATGATTTACATTCCAACATGATAAAGCGCTTAGACAACTTATTCAGGCCCAAATTTATCCATGCATTGGATGCGAATATTAATAATTATAATATAACACATTTGCCTGCATTTCATGGCAGACAAATGCATTCAGTTGGTTTTCATAACTTCTAATTTACTTTTAGCCTATTTATTGGAAACATTGTTCTCTCAGAATCAACACCTAAAGCATAAAATCCATGTTCTTTCCTTAAATTTAACTTAAGAGGTAACCTACGTGCGACGAGTGGCACCGATCCCAATTTAAGGAGCCATAATAATTAACGCCAATTGTAAAGGTATCCTCGTTTCTTCAGAGGAAAAATGAATCGATTCAATCGAAATATTTTATTTCTTCAGTTGTTCGTATTCTTCGATCTCAGTGCACTACATTTAGATTCCACTCATTTACAATCCTTTTGTGTTTTATGCGAATATTCTGCCTCATCTCAGCGACGTAAAAAAATTGGGAGGCCCGTCCCGAGCACCCGAAAATATGCATATGTGTATTGGTTAATTAAAGTTTGACATAGGACTTCGGTTGCAACCACGACGGATACAATTTACGCGCTGCCGTCACATGGGGAACGGTAAAAATTATTTGATCGATTGCGCATGAGAATGGTTGGGAGGGGCTGTGGGATGGTGTAGGATGAAGGCATCCCGACGAGTAATGCTCCACGTCAGCCTCGGGTCCGCAACTTGGTACTAAGAGGCCTTGGCTGTCACGAGAAGTGAAATAGCCGAGAATATATAGTGATTCACTTCTAAGTCTACAGTCACCACCGCATCCATGAACTTACAGTCTACACTACCTTGACTCATACATTACTGCCGGAACGCAGTTCAAAATGAGTTCTCGTCAATGTGCTAGATGACTTCATGGCTCACATCATGAAGATTAACATTTCCTGGGGGAATATAAATGGACACTGCGTGCTTTCATCATCTTGCTTCGGAATCTAGGCTAACTTAAAACTAATATAAGGTTCAGAAAACGTATTTCAAACGCATGAAAATATGGCATCAGGAACGAAATAGCATCTCAATCATTAAAAACTTGTTCTAAAATGATTCTGCTTACGTGAATAAAAATTGGGAAAAAACATGTAACTTTGATTTTAACATTTTGCGTGAAATCTTACGAATTTAGTTATCCGATTAAGGGTCAACACTGGCTTAAAATGTTCTGAGGGCCACATGTAATCATGTCACCTCAAAAGAAAAGAAAGGGGTCATGATAGCTTTTCGCACCGACAACGCAATTATAGAAATGAATTAAGTGAAAAAAAGTCGTCCAGGACGCAGTCAAATTTGAAACCGCGACCTTCGAGTCAGACGTAGTAAGGGTTATTCATCGGGTCACTCACACTGCAAACACTTTCTTGGGGAAACGCAGCTCATCTTCTTTCCCAGTTATTCCAAGATGATTTCAAATATCGATTAAGGGTAAAAATGAGGGGAATTCAGAAACATAATAGGAAACACATCATCTATTCTAAGGCGCAGAGATAACCGGTCTGAACCCGAGAGAGCCATAGCCGAGGAGGCTGTATTTTAACCCTCCCGATCCCCCCCCCCTTCCCTGTTGATCAAGAGGGAGGGACACATAGGGAGGAATCGATTTAAATCGTATACGTAAAAGACGGCACATTAGATCGAATGGAGGGAGATTTTTGCGAGTGCGGGGGAGGGAGGAAGTCACAAAAGGTCGGGTGAGGGTTGAAGTTGGAAACGGCGATCCATGGGGAGGTGGTCGGGGAGGAGGACAGGGAGGCGGGAAAGGAGTCGGATAGAGAGGTTGGGGGTGGGGAGGATCCCAAGGAGGGCGGCCTCTTTACGCTACGGTGACGCCCGAGACAACTCGTGATTTGCCGTCCATAAGATATGTATGTATGTGTTTGGCGTTCGGAGAGGGGTTGGGCGTTGGGGGGCGGCGGGTGGAACGGGCGGCGATGGGAGTGGGGCGAAAGAGAGGAGACACTCACCAAACTTCCCTCGCCTGTCCGATTCCTCTCTTCTTTCGTTCCTCTAGGAGCTTTTAGGCTCACTGGTTAGGAAAACGATCCAGCAGGCTTTCATTTTAGGACTTGAGAGAGCGAGTGAAAGGAAAATACATAAATGATGGTTGATGTTAATATAGAGTGAACGATCAGAAATGCGAATCTATTTTTCTTTCTTTGAGATGGAAGTTTATTCCTTTGACCTTTTGATAACAATCTCATATAGGATGAAGAAGAGAGATTTTTCCTTACCCAAATGTTTTATTTCCACTGTATGCCTAATTGATAGTAGATACAAAGGCGCGGGAGGAGAGTGCACTGAGGTATTATAATTAATTGCTAGAATTTAATACCCGCGCTGCTGATTCCAATTCATTTATGCCATACTTAATTACAATGGTTTTTTTGAACTTGGACATTTTACGTAACATTTAGGAAAACTACTGAATAATGATGCCTGCAGACTGATTCATTTAATTAATTCAAGATGCCTTTTTTTAAGCAGAAAAGTAATTTTTCTCTGTCCTTAATGTTATCTTACTTAATATGCTTTATTTATTTCTTCTCTATTTTCAACGAAAAAATACATGCATTTTTAAAATGGATATACCATTTCGTACTATTTCATGTAATGAATATTTTCATAATTGACGACGAAACACCCATTCAGTTTCGATTCCTTAGTGCATCACAGATCACCAAATGTAATGCAGTCTTTTCCAGAAGGTATATAGAGGCCTTACCAAACAGAGAGAATACGAATAAAAAAGGCCAACCTTGGTGAAAATAGCATTCTTTATCATAACCACGACTCTTTACTCCATAAACCCTGGTACTCCTTGGGTCAATTGGCCCACACTTTCAAGAAGGGACGATGGAAATTTATCACTGATACGATGTAACCTTTTTAAACGATCAGTATATACGTTATAAGATTCGAACATATTAGACAACCGAACAGCTTTCCTCCGAGAAATATTCAGAGATAAAAACCATTCGATATCCTCCCAGGTATTCCTTCCGTGGACCTCAAGGGAGATGCCGGCGTCCTCGCCTTTGGGGTGGCCCCAAACTCAAAATATGTACAACCGACAAGAGCGGCGATGGAGAGACTCGAGAGAGGAAGAGCGAGCGAGGAAAGAGAAAGGGAGGGAAAGAAAGAGAAAAGGAGACTCGTTTCCTCCTCCGTCCCTCTTCCCTTTCCACACCAAAAAATTCTTGTCTCTTTTCACGGTTCGATTCATAAGGACCCCGCCCGCTTTCCCCGACCGGGCCGTGCATCGCCTCCCCCGCCCAGGCCCGACCCCCGCTCCCCCCACTCGGCAGTCCAATCCCTCAACTCCGGGTTCATAACTTCGCCCGTCTTTTTGGGATATGTTCCGGCAGAGAGGACGAGGCGGGTCGTCTATAAATCCTCCTTTGAGCGGCAAAATAGACAATCAATGGAAACGTTGAGAACGTCTACAGCAATTATTTGTCGGGATAAATGACTCGTGTGGAGGAGGAAATATATTAATGGTGCTCCATATCTCCCCCACGGTTGGCATGCACGACTTGCGCCAATTGGTCTATACATTTTCCCCATTATTACTGCAACAAGAATATCCTCGTTCTTCCTCCGCTTCGTATAGTTACGACATTTTTCGCGGCCATTTCGCTTAAGTAACCAGTGTGGGGCAAAGCAAAGGCATAAGCCGTTGTCTCGCAAGAGCTGGCTGGCTTGGAATAGTAGGTTCGAAGATAATTCTCATGCAGCCTGATAATTCTGAAAGCAGGAAAAATATCCACTGATTATTAAGATGATTGTGTCCTCTGACTATAAATACTGGTACTTTTATACCTACCTGCCCGGTAGGTTAATAAAATTAAGAGCTGACACACACCGCAACTATTTATACCTGTAAACTAACGGAATGCGCCCACCCAGTTATGAAGGTAAGTAGACAAAATACAGAAATGGTGATTAGCCGCGAAACTTACGTGATTAGGTAGCTGTGGACTGCCTGAGGAGGAGAATATAAAACAACTGAAAATTATTAGTGGGAAGAATTGCGAGAAAGGTTATTATAAATCCCATCTCAGCCTAACTTCGAGTCAGAGACACCCGTATTTGAGAACCAAAGTACGTAAATGCAAGAGAGAGAGTCATGGAAAATTCTAGGAGAAAATCAACTTCGCTACATACAGGGAGTAGATACATAGAAAGATATAGAGAGGATAGGGAGATATAGCAACATTCAAGTAGTAGATATGTATATCTACCTTCCTGTATATAGGGAGGAGATACATAAAAAAACGGAACCACATTAACTACTGGAAAAGCTGTCCTGGTGTAGAATTCACAGTAAAAACAACTTAATATTAATTAAGTGTCGACTGGAATTCAAGATCCTTAAGAAAGTAACAACTACCAGATGGAAAGTAAAAATCATCGAGAGAAAGATAAACGAGTCCAACCTTTAGAAGACATGAAAATATGGCAAAATCTTAAAATGACATCGAACAGAATAGACAAAGCTGTAGGGAGGAAGCCCCGAAGCTCCCTGGAGAACGTTTTGAAATTAACGAAGAGCGGAGTAAAATCAAGATCTCATGAAATGAAGGAGGGAGACAATATTTCAAAGATACGAACAACTACAACAGAGAAAGTATTGGATAAAAAATGCATGCGACAAAATGTAAATAACCTAGGGCAGGGAAAGGTTGCAGAAGATCATAGGATTATAAGCAACCACTTCGTGTAACTTATGCAAGTGTAAAGGAAGATGCAAGGCATTAAGAAATGAGTACGGCTAAATGCAAACAGACAAAATTATCATGACTGCAACAGAAGAATATGATGTAAAACTAATGCTAAACAGAGAAATCGAGAGTAAGAAAGTTTTAGAAAAGTGCTATTTAAGAAGCATCAGCGAAGAATATTGTTGAGAGGATAAAAAAAGTGGAAGCCACAAAAGCTTTCTAAAAGAAACAAAATCTAACAGTCTAACAGCATAAACGAGGGTGTGAAGAAAAAAGAAGAGACACTTCACGAAGATAATATGAATGGAGTATGGAATATAGTTCTCCATGAATGCAAGACATGGCGAAGTTAGAAGCAGATATAAGATTATTAGAACCAATGGGAGTGTATTGGAACAGGAGAATATTTAAGATCAAATGGGTTGGCCGGGCAACTAAAGCAAACTTTTCACAGAGAGAGAAAATCTAATGAAATACATGTATGTAGACAACACGAAGGGATAAATCCACTAAATATATTTTGCCGCACGATAATGAACTGCAATGTGAATGGGCAAAACTACAGATGGGGACCCAAAATGTGATACAGGAACAAGTAACGGGAAACCTGACGCAAAGAAAGATGAATATAAAAAGAGATCAGGGGACAGAAGAGTCGAGCTTTGACCAGAATTGAACGACCCCAACATTGATGACTATTGATAGCGATGTTGCATACCACTTGATACAACGATAACGGTTGCCAATGACACATTAGGTTGCGGTGTTTATAAATTTCTACATGCATCTAAAACATGTTACGTATTATTAAATACTAGAAATAAAACTTCTGGAGGCACAAATCAATCTAATACGAATTTATTTCTAAAGGAGAACCACGCATCGAATTCAAATCTCAATTACAGGTACCTATTTCGGCAAATATACTGATTTCAATTCACCAATATTAAAAATTCACGTCAGATTGTGAGACGATTTTTTTTTGAAAGGTAGTGTTTCATCGTAATCTCGCTAGGTCTACTACCCACGTGCCTTGTTAGCCAACGGAACTCTCAATAAATAGAAGAATGAGGATGAGGATTAATATATGAAAAGGAATAAAAGAGTGGAAGTTCATGTCGAGTGACTGTGGTACTAAACGCACGATACCAATCAAAGAGAAGAAGCCCATTTAAATAGCAATATGTAAAATACAATTCACTGGTATCGCCAAACGAGATCCAAACCCATAAACGCAGCAATATCAGTTGAATGTAACAGCTATAAAAAGCATTCTTCAACAGACTAATAAACGCTATAATTTGAGAAACCAACGTTGAAAAATTAATGGTAAATGCATCCACAATCTACCCATGGCAATTATTTATGAACTACTCAGCCTTTCTGCAAACCATTCAAATCTTTTAAAACACTGAATTCCGTATGAGGCCATGTTACGTTGCATCTAGAATATTTATGATTTTCCATGCATACAACGTATCACCTTCCTACTTTAAATCGTCATTAGCTTCATTTTCATTCATTCTTTATCAAGAATAGAGGCAAGAAGTTGGCTCATTTAACCGCAAGTTCGATTCAAGGAATATCATGGTTTATCCAATGTGAACTTTTGTATGGCAAAATATGATGCTCCGTAAAATTTAATAGCTGTTTAAAGGCAATGAAGATTTATCCCATGATTCTGAAAAATAAATAAATATAAATCAAATGGAAATATTTTACCCGGGAAAAATCAAATAACCTTTCCAAGACTACTCTGCACACTTCTGCGTATTAGACGAGAGAGCGGGTATATTATGAAATACCAAGAGAATTAAATTTTAAATTCAACTAAAATATTCAAACTATCAAAATAATTGATAGCATGCAACTCTTACTTCAACTATGCCTCAAATTCAAATATCCCCCGTAAAATAAATTCATCTTGAATGAGGAAATTTCTTCATGTTAAATGAAAGCCAATATATTAGGGTTTCGATTTGTTCAATGCATACCTTGTGCTATAAGCTGAAAGAACGAAAAACGGGAAATAGTTTTGCTGTGAGTTATTACGCGGGTTAATTGATAAAACAAGTGTGCCTTTAGGCCAAATAAGCTGTACATGCAAACCTGATACCATAAATAGATTTGACAAGTTATGCAATGAATTAAAAACAGGTATTTTTAATGAAATTCTACAGCTATCGTATGCCTAAAGCGTCTAAGATGATATCATTTATTACGACATTACAATAGCACCGATTATGAAATTTGACAGCAACACTAATTTTAAACTCAAAATGTTTTGGCTTAAAAGTAACAGGATACCGGCCCAGTACAAATTTATCATATTTATGACATAAGCACGTAACAATGCAAAAATAAAATACCGCAAAAATCGCAGCCTAGAACTTGGAAGCTCGGCTATTCACGTATGGGTGACTTCTAATAGTACTTCTAATGGTAATTTAAATTCGCGCATTTATAGTAGGACGAAGAGATTTTTTCCGAAAGCCCTCCGCGGCTTCCCAGGCTTAGCTCGAAATATCCTTAAGTATCAGCCGCAAGTGTGTAAACTTGGAAGCGGTCGGTAGCCAGCCGAACGCTCCTTTCTTACCATGCCATGAGGCAATTATCTGCATTTTAAATTTGAATATACTTCCATGATAACAAAAGGAAAAGTCTTCAATTGACCTATTACAGTAACTGTTTTTCCATTGAAATCCTCACGAAAACCACTCGAAAAAAATGTCTACCGTATTTGTACTCGATTTACTGTTATTATCAAGCAGTGTCAATCAAAATTTATTTGTGAATTCCATATAATTTTCCAAGGTTTCTTTAACGTCAATCAAATTTCAAGGTTCATCTCGCAAGAAAAATAATGAGACTTTTCTTTTCATTGAGCTCTTGTCTATATGTTGTTCCCGCCCCTCTACAGACATAATTAGTTTTGAGTGCTCTAATTCAAACAATAAAAAAGATGATTGGTTCATCCTCTGTGTCAGTCTTTGTTGGAAAATAAAAATTACTTTAAACCTCTATATAGTAGAAATAATCTTTTTAAAGATGCCAGATCACATTAAATTTCTCACAAATACTCGTAGGTACGACCTCATGGCAACCAAACGGAAGTCACAACGATAAAATGCCAAGCTGATGACTTCGAAACATGGGAGTACATCTTGTACTGCATAATCAAATTCCTTGTCGAACGGTTTTAGTGAAAAGTAAATATGACTTTCACAAAGACATTTGATTAAAAAACAAACTTGGATACTTGAAAATTGAACCTTGGATCACTTATGACCTTGGTGCCTTCACTTGGGTCTAAGAGAAACAAATATATTCATGCTGATCTATGTTTACTACGAATGGTCTAACAAGTAACGAGCCTTAAGTAATGAGGAGAAAAATATTAAGTGAAAAAGAGTATCGATGAAGAATACAAAGAAAATAAGAGAACACTTGGCAATAAAAAAAATGAGACATTACAAAAATTTACATCTTTCACCGACACTAGCGAAGATAAACGCTATATCATAAACTACTATTTTTTTAACTGAAACCCCGCATTATTACCATTTTCAGTCTTCCATTTCAAGGAATAAAGCTAGCTGAAAAATTTTACAACCTGCCATACAAGTGTCGTAAATCAGAGTAGCACAAAGACATACGCATAAAGAAGGGAATTGATTTGACTAGATTTAAGATGGCGTCCATTTATTTGCATTTCTTTATTACACCGAAAACTCGCCACGCAAGGAGCTGGTCGGGCGAGGAATAAAGAAACGGATGTTTGCCTTCTCTTCGACGTCGAACGATCGTTATTGCCGATCTAATGCTTCACGATTAAATTACTTTATGGTGGTAAATATTTCCAAACAAGCTTTAATGATTCGAATATTCCAAAAGGGTCCTGTGCGGACAGTCGGTCACTGTTGATAGACGGGCATTGACTCGTCTATACGTTTGAGAAACTTTTAGTGGTGGAGCACATGAATGTCCAGGAAGAGGGGTGGCGCACATTAGTTTAGCCCCCGCTTTTTAACAGTTTCTTTGAAAAGTTCAATATCCTTCCAATTTCAGCTCCTTTCACCCTCATTGTTCTACACCTGGCAAAAAAAGTCATTACTGCACGAGGATATGCGCAACGATTATTCAAATACGTTCTAGTGAATGTAAGTTACAAAAAAGTCACTTTTGTTACTTCGTATTGAAAACGTTTAAGGTATAATGTAAGCTAATCACTAGGCACGCGAGTTTATACCTCCGAAAAAAAATATTGAGATAATTTATAAAGATCTCAAAATATGCTAACATTTTTCCCTTCTGATGTGAAAGGTATGCATTTACTTGCAGAATAAAGGGGGGAAAATTGCATTAGAATGACGACCCAAAATACCGAAGAAAGACAACAAATAATGAAAATGTAACACGATTACTAATTATAATACATATTAACTTGAAATTATGGTTGCTACTAGTTTGAAAAGTCATGCTAAGTAATACTATTCATTTTTGCTTCTAAATAGCTTAATATTAAGAACAAAACTAATTTGTAACCATTAAATATCTTAACGTGTATTGCACGTAGTGAGTTAATAAAGCTGATTTCAACACTTTATTAGGTCCAACGCCCTCTGAAATGCGCCTTAGATATAATTGGCGGTGTATATAGATAAAGCATCCAAAGGACATGTGCCTAGCATCAGAACGCTTGCTAGTTCTATGCATGGGTACGAGTATAAAAATTTATTTCTTATGCGACCGTTCCTTATTTTTCCGAACCTGCATGTACGGAAGATGAAACCGCTCAGTATGAGATTGCTCTCCATGTATTTACCATACAGCAGCAAATATTTACAGGGGATTCCAAACTTAACTATATTTGCTGTCCCATTGAATAGGTTTATTACGTCTATCCTGGATTATATCACCCAGGATAGTGAATTCTTTCCTTCTCTTCCTTGAAAGAGGAGGCTTGGACCACCGAAATTTCGAAAACTAGTGAGTTTCTTTTCTTTTTTGGTGTTCCTATGTTTTTGTTTTGGTCCACCACTGCTAACTTCATATACATTATTATTCACATTCGTGAGACTTTCTCATTAGTGCTATATATATATATATATATATATATATATATATATATATATATATATAGCACTAATGAGATATATATATATATATAGCACTAATGAGATATATATACGAACACATAAAAAGATCACTCACACATTATTTCTTGATGATTTCAACGGAATTCAGCTCCGTCTTCATCGGAAGAAATAGAAGTATTGGAGCAGCATTAGCATTATTAAAGCATTACTTCTATTTCTTCCGATGAATACGGAGCTGAATTCCGTCGAAATGATCAAGAAATAGCGTGTGAGTGATCTTTTTATGTGGTCGTATATTGTTTGCTGCTGTCAAAATTTGTCATTCAACACTTCCGTGTTACTTCGACGAAATATATATATATATATATATATATAACGATTGTACGGAAAAACTCATACGAGCGGCACAATAATTGGCTGACACAACATAACACAAATAGAAAAGAATAGACACATATAAAAGAACACTTACACGGTAAATTGTTCGAGCTTTCGGCCCTCTCAGGGGCCTTCTTCAAGAGAGACTGAAAATATGCTATGGAACAGGAGAGGGGAAAGAGTTATGGGCGTGGAGGGGAGGTGTGGAGGGGAGGTGTGGAGGGAATGCTGGGAGGGAAATTAAATATGGCGGTTAAGGGTGGGAATTTTAAAGGAACGGAAGGATAGTATGTAGGCGGATTCACGAGTTCTCACCTCTATGTTGGTAGCTGAATCAGGTAGGGATTCTAGGATGCTGAGGGAAAAACACTGGTCGAATGAAAGGTTGTGGGAATTGGCGTGTGAAGGGATAGGAAGAGAAGAGAGTGAGGCAGAATTACAGGAGTATCGGTGATTATTCATTCGGATGGATAAGGGGGTAATGCATTCACCTATGTAGAAGGAAGTGCAATGCTTGCATGATAAAAGATAAATAATATTTTTTGAGAGGCAATTAGCGTGGGAACGAGGTGGGGGGGCTATGAGGGGATGTAGGGAGAGGGGAGTAGGCATAATAAGAGGACAGGTTTTACATCGGGGGCGGTTGCAAGTTGGGGAAATATTGGGAAATTTGTCACGGGGGGGCGCCAAAGGGTTGGTGGATCTCAGAAGGTTTTTGAGATTGGCGGGTCGTCTGTATGCGATAGATGGGCATTGGGGTAGTAAGGATGAGGTCGCGTCATTGTCATGTAGAATTGGGAACAGTTCTTTAAGGAGGGTTTTCAGTCTGTGTGATCCGGGGTAATAGGTGGTGCAAAGGTTGAGTCCTGCGTCAGATGTGGGCTTGTTATTGTGTGGTGTGTGTGGTCGGGTGGAACGGTGGATTTTATTTCGTAGCAACTTTTCTGGGTAACCGCGTTTGAGGAGTGCAAGGTGTAGATTGGCAAGGTATTTGTTGAGAGTGGCTGTGGTGTTGCAAATTCGGTGTCCGCGGATAGAGAGAGAGTTAGGAATCGAGCGTTTTGTGTGTTGAGGATGACAGCTAGTGTGGTGAAGGTATTGCTGATGGTTAGTGGCTTTGATGTGTACTGAAGTAGTGAATTTGTTGTTTTGAAGTGAGATGTCTGTGTCAAGAAAGGTGATAGTGGAGTCTGAAATGGAAGAGGTGAATTTAACCGTGAAAGATGAATTTAAGGCGGATAAGAAGTTGTTGAGAGAGTCAGAGCCATGTGTCCAGAGAATAAAAATATCGTCTATGTAGCGGACCCAGAAAAGAGGTTGAAGGGGTTGCTGTGACAGGAAGGTCTCTTCGAGATGGCCCATGAAGAGATTGGCGTATGATGGTGCCATCCTCGTTCCCATCGCTGTGCCTTTTGTCTGTAGGTAAAAACAATTTTGGAAAGTGAATGCATTTTTTGTAAGGACGAAAGTGGCAAGATTGAGGAGAAATTCCGTTGAGGGGCGCTGGGGTAGGGGGCGCAGAGAAAGATAATGCCGGAGGGAGGATAAACCTTCTGCATGGGGAATAGAAGTGTAGAGTGAGGTAACGTCGATGGTGGCCATAAGTAGGTTGGGTGTGGAGGGAATAGAGACGGAATTTAGACGGTCGAGGAAGTGGTACGTGTCTTTCGTGAAGGAGGGCAAGGAGAGTACAAGTGGTTGTAGGTGGTGGTCAAGGAATGCGGAGATTCTTTCGGTGGGAGAATTGTAACTGGAAACTATAGGACGACAGGGGATGTTAGGTTTGTGTATTTTTGGGAGGAGATAAAACTGGGGTGTTCTGGGGTTTGGGGGTGAAAGTAGGGATATGTCTTGGGAGGTGAGGCCTTCTTCTGGTCCGGAGTGGAGGAGAAAAGACCGAATTTCGGTTTGGAAAGTTTGTGTTGGGTTTTTGGTTAGAGTGGTATATGTGGATGTATCATTCAGGTGAGCGAGGGCTTTGGAAATATAATCTTTGGTGTTTAGAATTACAACAGAGGAGCCTTTGTCGGCGGAGGTAACAACGATGTTAGGATTGGACTGTAGGGTTTTTAGGGCATGACGTTCGTTCATGGAGAGGTTATTTTTCGGTCTGAGATGTTTTCTGAAGGATTGATTGGAAACTTTTTCGATGAGGAGACGTATAAAAATTTCGACAGGATGGTTACTAGGAAGGGGTTTTGGCTCATGAGTTGAAGCCGGGCGGAATTTGTCAAGTGCGGGATTGGTTTTTAGGTTACTGAAAGGTTTACTTTGTGATTTCCAGAAGGCGCGCCATCGAAGGTTTCGGCAGAAATTGATGATCACTGATACCCTCAATTTCTGCCGAAACCTTCGATGGCGCGCCTTCTGGAAATCACAAAGTAAACCTTTCAGTAACCTAAAAACCAATCCCGCACTTGACAAATTCCGCCCGGCTTCAACTCATGAGCCAAAACCCCTTCCTAGTAACCATCCTGTCGAAATTTTTATACGTCTCCTCATCGAAAAAGTTTCCAATCAATCCTTCAGAAAACATCTCAGACCGAAAAATAACCTCTCCATGAACGAACGTCATGCCCTAAAAACCCTACAGTCCAATCCTAACATCGTTGTTACCTCCGCCGACAAAGGCTCCTCTGTTGTAATTCTAAACACCAAAGATTATATTTCCAAAGCCCTCGCTCACCTGAATGATACATCCACATATACCACTCTAACCAAAAACCCAACACAAACTTTCCAAACCGAAATTCGGTCTTTTCTCCTCCACTCCGGACCAGAAGAAGGCCTCACCTCCCAAGACATATCCCTACTTTCACCCCCAAACCCCAGAACACCCCAGTTTTATCTCCTCCCAAAAATACACAAACCCAACATCCCCTGTCGTCCTATAGTTTCCAGTTACAATTCTCCCACCGAAAGAATCTCCGCATTCCTTGACCACCACCTACAACCACTTGTACTCTCCTTGCCCTCCTTCACGAAAGACACGTACCACTTCCTCGACCGTCTAAATTCCGTCTCTATTCCCTCCACACCCAACCTACTTATGGCCACCATCGACGTTACCTCACTCTACACTTCTATTCCCCATGCAGAAGGTTTATCCTCCCTCCGGCATTATCTTTCTCTGCGCCCCCTACCCCAGCGCCCCTCAACGGAATTTCTCCTCAATCTTGCCACTTTCGTCCTTACAAAAAATGCATTCACTTTCCAAAATTGTTTTTACCTACAGACAAAAGGCACAGCGATGGGAACGAGGATGGCACCATCATACGCCAATCTCTTCATGGGCCATCTCGAAGAGACCTTCCTGTCACAGCAACCCCTTCAACCTCTTTTCTGGGTCCGCTACATAGACGATATTTTTATTCTCTGGACACATGGCTCTGACTCTCTCAACAACTTCTTATCCGCCTTAAATTCATCTTTCACGGTTAAATTCACCTCTTCCATTTCAGACTCCACTATCACCTTTCTTGACACAGACATCTCACTTCAAAACAACAAATTCACTACTTCAGTACACATCAAAGCCACTAACCATCAGCAATACCTTCACCACACTAGCTGTCATCCTCAACACACAAAACGCTCGATTCCTAACTCTCTCTCTATCCGCGGACACCGAATTTGCAACACCACAGCCACTCTCAACAAATACCTTGCCAATCTACACCTTGCACTCCTCAAACGCGGTTACCCAGAAAAGTTGCTACGAAATAAAATCCACCGTTCCACCCGACCACACACACCACACAATAACAAGCCCACATCTGACGCAGGACTCAACCTTTGCACCACCTATTACCCCGGATCACACAGACTGAAAACCCTCCTTAAAGAACTGTTCCCAATTCTACATGACAATGACGCGACCTCATCCTTACTACCCCAATGCCCATCTATCGCATACAGACGACCCGCCAATCTCAAAAACCTTCTGAGATCCACCAACCCTTTGGCGCCCCCCCGTGACAAATTTCCCAATATTTCCCCAACTTGCAACCGCCCCCGATGTAAAACCTGTCCTCTTATTATGCCTACTCCCCTCTCCCTACATCCCCTCATAGCCCCCCCACCTCGTTCCCACGCTAATTGCCTCTCAAAAAATATTATTTATCTTTTATCATGCAAGCATTGCACTTCCTTCTACATAGGTGAATGCATTACCCCCTTATCCATCCGAATGAATAATCACCGATACTCCTGTAATTCTGCCTCACTCTCTTCTCTTCCTATCCCTTCACACGCCAATTCCCACAACCTTTCATTCGACCAGTGTTTTTCCCTCAGCATCCTAGAATCCCTACCTGATTCAGCTACCAACATAGAGGTGAGAACTCGTGAATCCGCCTACATACTATCCTTCCGTTCCTTTAAAATTCCCACCCTTAACCGCCATATTTAATTTCCCTCCCAGCATTCCCTCCACACCTCCCCTCCACACCTCCCCTCCACGCCCATAACTCTTTCCCCTCTCCTGTTCCATAGCATATTTTCAGTCTCTCTTGAAGAAGGCCCCTGAGAGGGCCGAAAGCTCGAACAATTTACCGTGTAAGTGTTCTTTTATATGTGTCTATTCTTTTCTATTTGTGTTATGTTGTGTCAGCCAATTATATATATATATATATATATATATATATATATTTATATGATTTCGTCGACGTAACACAGAAGTGTTGAATAATAAATTGGACAGCAACAAACAATATAGAAACACATAAAAAGATCACTCACACGTTATTTTTTTATCATTTCGAAGGAATTCGGCTCCCTCTTCATCGGAAGAAATAGAAGTAATGACTAATATATATATATATATATATATATATATATATATATATATATATATATAGAGAGAGAGAGAGAGAGAGAGAGAGAGAGATATGAATGTCTCTTTGAATTTTTTCACCGAAATCAGAGTTCAAGGTCTACCATACGGTCACGTCCTCTTAGTCTTTTTTTGCAGGAGAAGCTTCATATGGTTTGGGCGTTCATCGAGGAGAGGAGGAGACCAAATGCAGGAAAAAAGGAAGATATTGGCCCCGGATTTCTCGCCAATTGAATTACATACTCAGTGAACGTGAAAAACTTGACTCTAGGCCTTCCACTTGAGTTGAGTTTACTGGTACGAAAACGTCTCAAAAATATTTCAACAGTAGTAGTTTAGGAAAACGGAAATGGAATTCCTACGCAGAGAAAAAACACATTGATGAGTTGATGCGGGTGATAAGACATTAGGAGCAGTGACCATTGAATATTTATTTGAGTGAGATATATAAACATATATATTCTTGATGCAGAATAGCAAATAATAATAGTTAAAAACGATTAACACAAACGTAAACATAACCCACTTTGATATTACGGTTGTCCCAGTCACCTTCATTAGAAGTCATTTCTTATACCCTGGTGAAAGTGGCTGGGAATGAGGGGCATAAGAAATGACTTCTGATGAAGGTGGCTGGGAATACCGTAATATAGAAGTGAGTTATGATTAAGTTTTTGTAACTCAAATTACAAGAAACTGCGGGAGATGCCGAGACAGTAACTGGAAACGGAGTCATCCGCTAAGTGAACGCCATAAAGGTGGTATCTTCATAATGAATTTTTTTGTATACATATGTAATATTATATATATATATATATATATATATATATATATATATATATATATATATATATACACACATAATGAACTATACACCGGTATGCTACAGCGAATACGCGTCGAATCAGGGATGTTTTCCATATAACAAACATCTCCATTTGAAATGAGAGGAACGAGAAGAGCATGCCTCTGTCCTTTCCGATCTCAGAGCAATCAAAAAGCATTTTATTTCATCCTCTTTACCCGGATATACATGCAACAATTAACATAGCGGTGCAGTAAGGACAATGTATATCAATAAATTCCTAGCGAGAAAAATAAAGACCAACGATTTATCAAGGAATTCATCCAAGTGCCAAAAGCATTGCCGAAGATTGTGATAAACTAGTATTCGAAAACATTCACGAGATAGCGATGAAGGTTAGATAACTGAACGCACCTCACAACCGGAAAGTGGCTCATCCATCGTTTCAAACCGCGTTTCGCATGATTAAAAAAAACCACCGGTGATTTGAAGTGAGAAAAAGAAGAAGGGCATCCCCCGACGCGAGTCGAGAGTTTAACGAATTATTAATATCCCTCGTACTAATGAAAACGTTTCACTCGCTGATATGCAAATGTTCCCGAGTCCAATAACCTGCTCGTTGAGATAACGAGAGCATGTCTTCTGCGTCGAATGGACCCCATCTCCCGCGCACGACGATGGGGAAAGAGTTTAAAAAAAAGAAAAATTAAGAAACACGGAAACACTCGGGCGCTGGCATTTTATTTCGAAGCCGAAGAGCAGCTTTGAGGATCCCATATGAGCTGAGGGCTGGAAGTGGACCAATAAAAGAGTGTAAAACACATTGAGGGAACACAACCTCGCGGCGGCTGCAGAACGGGATGGCCTACACGGCTTCGAAGCGATAAGGACCCAATCGAGTGGAGGGCGGGAAGGGCCCTGGCCATCTTCCTATCGGTCGACGAGGACGGAAAAAACGGCCCGAGAGGGTGAACAAGCGAAAGTGCAAGGGAAAGGTTGTATGAGGACACTAAAATGTTAAAAAGAAAGCCGCACAGAGTGACGTGAGGAATTCAAGTGGGACGGAATTAAGACTTCTGGGCAGAAGAGACGACGGGAAGGAAGGATGGAAAGAATCGACCGGCCCTGTTACATTCGTAGAGCACCCACACGATTCATGCCCATCAAAAAGGATTGGGGCATTTCGAGCAATAATTGCAGTTACAAGGGGAGGCGTCCGACAGCTGAGATCATTTGCGAAAAAAGGGGTACGTGGTTAATTTGGTAGAGTTAGGACGCTCAGGGAATGGGTGAAGGGTGGAGAGAAACGGCCGTCGGCATTAGCCTACTCTTTACGTTAGGCGCCAAGGGGTCCACAGTGTAAAATCCCATGCAATGGACGGCGTAGATGATGCAGAGATGGGGGTAGTTCCGAAAAATCCTACCAACCCCTGGGGCGGGGGACTAAGGCACTAGCCTCACTATCCCCGGGCACGTCGAGTATCCGGCGGAAACGAACCGCACTTTTATATCCAGACGTGGGAGCGAGCACTCCTCCGCGGGATTGAAGAAATCATTCCGCAAGAGAGGATATATATCGCTCCGATACACCCTCTCTTTTAATTCCAATCTGGACCGCTGGCTGCGACGGCGGAGGAAGGGGCGACGACGCCGCAGATAAGGAGGAGACGGAGACCAGGAGGGAAGGGATGGCAGGGAGTGGAACGGGATGAGGCGGAGAAGACGCGCGGAGGAGGAAATAATAAAGATGTGTCTTATCTCTGGAGGAGCATTGCCCGTCACATACATTAGCAAGCCATTACGGGGCTACGGGGACGGCGCGACGGGCCGGGGGAAATGAGGAAGGAGGCTTTCCAAGAGCGAGGAGACGGGGGAGGACGGAGTGTAGGAGGCCACCGGGGAAGGGGGGAGGGCGACCGTTTGACTGGCAGCCGGGGGCAGGGATGGACACGAGCGGAATCATCCATCCCTCACACTCATGAGGAGCCGGCAACCCTCCGATGGGAAGGGGAATCCTCCTGCTTCCCCTTGGCCTCACTCTCTTCCCCCAGCCACCACCACGAGAAAAAACTCATCGGGCTTCTCTACTGGACCACGTCCTGTCGTCCCCACACCCTTTAAAGTGAATCGAAGGCTCGACTCCATCTCTCTCTTCTCACCCCCGCCCAATCCATCGGCTCGACTCCCCCCACGTACCACCCCTCAACCCACCACTGTTCGGTCCGGCCCGGAACCGCAAGGGGCCACCCCGCCTCGTTTTATTCCAGACGTCTCAAAACCCACGTCAAAATAATAAACATGGAGGGCGACGGGGTGGGAGGGGACGTGTGGGAGGGCGGGAGGAGGAGACAAAAAGAGTGAAGGAGAGTGATTGGGGAAACCTACGACGATAAAGGTGGGCTGGAAGGGGGTGGGGGCACCGAAGAACGGGAGGAGGATGTTGAGGGGGGGGGGGCATGAAAAGGTGGGAACGGGCACTTTAAGATGGGAGGCACTGGGAGAAGAGCCTGCCTGCCGCTTAATGGAGATGAAATAACCAATTCCGGATAAGAAAAGGCGGACGCGGTTGAGAATGCCGAAGAAACAAAGAATAAACAACGAACACACGACGATTGGTGTAGAGGAAAGGCTCCAGCGGTAACGGTTGCACTTCTCAAGTGCCAGAAATGCGTGACTCCGGGAAGGGGAGATTTTCACTTCCACTTGAAAAATATTGAAACGTGTAATCCTTCCTTATCTTCGGAACACCCCCCGGCTCCTACCACGCACTCTCTCTCCACATCTCACCCCTATCCCCTGACCAATCCTCACGAAGATGGCAGCGGAGTAATTGAAGGGTGGAACGGTTTAAAGAGGCGCCGATTCGGTCTGACGCGCTGGGAGTTGCGCGCCCACAGACAGGGCATCAAGCAGATAAGCTCGTGTTTTAAGCCTTTACACCCTATCGCCGGTTTCCTACAAATGCATTCGCTAATGCTAACGCTCAAGTTTTCTAGTTTGAAGAACGGTAGCGGTAAGTTCTGAAACAACAACCACGGAAAGAATTGCGTTGCCTACGGAGGCCAGCTATTTTAATTAACGGTGCACATATCGCGGTTTTTCGCAATTTGGCGCATATTTCGCAATCATGTATGATTTAAACATATCTCGCCAAATTACGCACTTAACAAATATTCCCATATGATACTCAATAAATCACCATATATTACCCGAAATTTCAGCAGTCGTTAACACTACCTACACAAAGGACAACGAATTAGACCACAGTTATAAAAAAATCCTTTTTGTCTAGCTGAGAGAACGACAGCAAAAGCCGACCAACTCTTGTTACAAGGGAATGCAGTGTCTATGAAGAAAACATGTTTAACAACAAGGGAATTACATCAACATTTTCATATGAGATTCCACTTTCCTAACATGATAGGAAAGAATGTTAACATTGACACAACATGTACGGTTGCTAACAATGCCATGCTGCCAATGATGTTGATGGGCCTCAAGTCGTTTCTACGAGGCCTTAATTATATACTATTAAAGCATTAATTATCAGCGTAATTCCATGGTTATCTCATCTCTACAATTATGAAGCAGTGACATTACTTCGCCACGCCCAAACCATAAGATATTCATAATCAGTAACACTAAGACATTTTTTCCTTAAACAAACATTCATTAATTTCAAATCGTGGAACTAACGTCAGACTTAAAGGCTTTTTAGCCACTTAAAGGAGCGAAGCATTAATATTCATGCGACGCGTCAAAAATAAAATGGAAACAAAACAGGTTGCCCAGAAAGGAAATAAAAATAACAAAATCCTTTTTCAAACATCCCTACCGATAGGCGTTCTTTCTCAAATGCATACGGCGCGACCACTTAAATAAAGTTAATTGAGAGAGTGGGGAGAGAAAAATGAATATTTGCACCACCACGTGAAAGACTTGTCATCCACACAGGTAGACTGAGTGCTGCGTGAGCATAGACAGATGTTAAGAAAATGGACTGGTCATCTTAACGTTATAGCTTGTCTATATTCCCGATCACCTGGATAAGGACGAAGAAAATGCGCTTACGTCATGAGACAACATCAGCTTCTCTGCGAGGAAATATTCTCTACCTCCGTCGGGTTTACTCGTATAAATGATTCACACTGACATACACATTTTTAAATGCCAATATAACGGTGGGCTAATAAGAAGCGACTGCGGCGGGTTCCTTCCATATGCAAAAGTTTTCCATACAACCAAGCGGGGTTCGACCCACCGATTTTTCTGAAGACCGCCCCCTCCTCAATGAAAATCATTGCGCGTGCTACAGAGATTTATTCGACTGACAAATGATATCAGTCTACGTCCATTTTATGGAATGTGAATGGAAAACAAAGTTTGACGCATTGCAGTGAGAGGTTAAGACCATCTTGATTAAGAATATTTACTAGTCAAAAAGTCAAGGAATTGAAGATTCGATGACCAAATAACGCGAAAATAATGCCAAATACGAATTATTCGCGTCTCGAGGATAGTTCCATATCGTGGCTCGACACGTGAATTTAAAAAATCATGCATCGAATGTACAATTTTCGACGAGGAACTTTGATCATGGTATTGAATATACTGAATAACAAGGAACGGGGCAAAGTCGGACATAATATTACACAAGAAGACCTGAAGACAACGAAAAATGTGACACCACACGAAAAGCACCCCAATTTTTCATGATTAACACACTGGCACCACAATGAATTACGTGATACATTCCACAGCATAATTGAGAGCCATAACTACCGTTCGTGATATTTTATTCTAATTTGAATTTTTATGCAATGGCATAGGGTTAGGGTTTTGACCTTACGACAAAGTGTGACATACGGCTACGGATGCCCAAGTAAAATCAAATACCGAGAAAGGTAACACACGTTCAGCGCCATAACTAAATACAATATTTATTATACACTGCATTTTTTGTAAATAGAGGATTGTTTTGCCACATTCCCCGGAAAATATTTATATTCCTTCTGAAAAAATAATTAACATACTCTTCCATGCATAGTTCAATTTCAATTTCCGTTGCTGAGACGTGCATGGAATACATATTACGTATTGAGTTTCAAGTCAGATGCTTCACATTTTGTTTCCATCCCTAACTTTGAAACTACGTTTAAAATTCACCAACGCCACCAATTTTCGGTTGGGAGAGAGAAAGACTGACTCTTGATATTACCGAGTCTTTGGAATTATCCAGTAAATCCTCACCTAACGTCACATGCTGACACAAAAGAAAAAATCTACTGGGATTCTCTATTTTCCGTCGTCAGATGAAGACGGCGTTCACTTTGCACATTAATACAGCTAAACTCAGATTTTTCCGGGACAAAATGGGCACGTACTTATTTAGTACTGGTAGCATATTATTTTCACATCTCCACATTATTACGTCAACATCGCTTCACAGTAAAAACTCTCCGTAGATTTTACAGTTCTCCGTCTTTTCCGCGGTAATTCCAACTTAAGTAATCGCTCTTTTTGGCAATTGACCTTTAAGACTGCCTGCCACTTTTCCCTGGCACGATTATAGCGCTAAAGTGTTTTTCAGGGGACTGAGCAGAATATTAACGAACTATATCTGTGATTATTATGAAAATGTTTTGGCAATTGCTCCCAAAAATAGAACTGTGATGTAAGCCAGGCAGAAAACACGAATAACCAATCACTCACCAGCTGAAACAACCAAAGGAAAATCCCTTCATGGATGCAGCGGACATATCCTGGCTGAAAGATATGTAAGGAGATAAAATCCAGAAGACATCGACATTAACGGTGACGTAATAGGAGAGTGGGGACTATTTTAAGTAATCTGATCGACCCCCTCGTTGTTCCTGATTTCACATCACTGCTGGACGGCGTACGATCAATCCAAAATTTGATTGATTGGGTTACCTAAATCATAATTAGCGAAAGCAATTGTGCGTGGTTTTCGACAGGCTTAAACGGTCCCCGACTGGGAGCACGAGATCAAAATCAGAATTCAGAAAGGTTAGCAAACTCTAGAGCCTCTTAGTATCAAAACGATGATTTGAGGGTCTTCACGAAACCATTAGTTGTTCCTATGAAACGCATATGGAACAATATTTCCTATTTTAGTGCCAAAGGAAAACCATCGGACGAACGAGGTGTTGGAATTTTGATCAAATTGTAGTGAATACATATCTGAGGCATCGATACATTATTTTGATAAATTCGACACTTTTTCATTCTAATACGAGGGTCATCCGGAAAGTAGTACCCGTTCGTGAAATAAAGACACAAAAGTAAATATTAACAAACATAAAAAATTTTATTTGAAAGAGGATACTTTAAACTACTTCTCAACATAATCTCCAAGCAAATTAAGGCATTTGTCATAACGTGTGACAAGTTTCTGTATTCCTGCTGCATAGTCCTTCGCCGCCAGCTCATTGAGATACGCGAGGGACCCATCTTGCACAAATTTTTGCATAATGCAGATGGTGTTTAACAATTTCATGAACAATTGTTCGAGAAACATTGGGAAAATGCTCACAGATGTCATCAATTGTGACGCGCCGATCGTTCCTCACGAATTCGTCAACTGAGCTCACCAGTTGGTCTGTAATGACAGACGGTCTCCCCGAACGCTCATCGTCGTGTGTGTTCCCCCTCCCCATGTTGAAGTTGCGACACCACCGCCGAACAGACGACTCGTCCATTACATTGTCTCCATACACCTCCTTTAATTGGCGATGAATATCACATGGGCGAACGTTTCTTGCATTGAGGAATTTAATCACTGCCCTCACTTCACAACTGGCGGCGTTCTCAATTTTTTTAAACATTGTAAACAATCACAGAAACAACACAGGCAATGCTAGCGTCACGCAACTTGGCTCAGAGAAGGCAGACAAGCCACTGAAGCTATCTGACCTCGTCCAGCGGCTACTCGCGTCGTCAGCACTTCATGCGGCACGAACGGGTACTACTTTCCGGATGACCCTCGTACCATTTTAACTAGAGTAATCACGACCAACTCGAGCTGTTGTAAGTATATAAACACTCAACTAAGAAAATTAATAATTACATCCAAGAGCGGCAGTCTGCGTCATAAGTTGGAGATTTATTAGAGGAGAAGTTTTAAAAATCTGCTATTTTACAATCAAGGATGACATATGATAACAAGGATAACGCGACCTGTAAACTGAATAATGATATATCAACCATTAAAATACTGGCCTAAGGACCCAAACATTACTTTTCAATGTTGAGCCACAGAATAATGCCTTTCAATTACATCTTTGATATGCATAACCACGGAGTGCTGCTTGACTAGTAAAGTGACTGTATCGATGCGAGACCATGTCATTCGCATCTTAGGCTTGAATCTTTTTTCAAACCATAGCTGGGTGGTCGAAGAAATTCCAAAAAAGTCTAAATGTGAGATAGAATTTTAATTCTTCCTAAAAATACAACTAATGTTACGGCAAACAACATATATAGAATAATAGAATGAGCTTTATAACAAACTATGGCTGTGAATTGCCTTGCCACCAGCTAGGCTATCACGAAGGTGGGTAGTCAGAATGCGTTGGGTACAATTAATGAAAATACTGAAGAAGAGGAGCACGCTAGAGGGATAAGCGATTCATCCGATAGCTGAACCAACCTCAGACTGTACAAGTACCGGTATCGGATGGCTAATCAGAACAGGCAGTACGTATTAGCTGGGGGAAAGGAATGTAGTACTTTATCACCCGCGCTTTCCAGAGCACAAGCGACGGAATGGTGAAAGAAGCATGGGAAGGGTTGGCTTTAGGAATGAGAGTAGATGGGGAACTGATCAAATAGGTTCGACTTGCGTATGATCAATCTTTAACCAACCAGTCAGCCATGGTATTGCAATAAATGCTGATCGCAATACAAAATCAGTGTGATAGACATGAAATAAGAATCAATGAAAATAAAACGAAGGTAATGAGGTTCTCAATCAACATCACAAGTTAAACATTAACGTTGGAGGTCATAAATTAGAGTAAGTAGAGCAGTTAACTGATATAGGAAGTAGTGCACACAAAAATGAGCTCAGCATTAAAAGAAGAATTCAATTATTCTAAGGAGCTATTCCGAATAGGGATTAGACGACAAGGACTTGTGGCAACATGTCAAGAAAAATTATGGAAACTTTCCAATGGAGCGTAGTGTAATCGGCACAGAAATGTGGTTGTTGAGGCAAGAAAATAAGCGAGGATTTTAGGCTTTTTAAACACTCAATGATAGGTTGTGCTGATGAAAAATTAATCCTATTTGGTATGAAAAACAATGCAAATAATAAAACTGACAAAATACCAAACGAAAATGTATTAGGCAAGGTTGAGAAAGGGTGAAGTTTGATAAAAGTAATTCGAAGCAGGTAGGAAGATTGGATGCAGAACACATTTCATCCTAAAACGGTAACGCTATTTTTCCACCTTATGCTGGTAACGTGGGGTGAAAACCCCATTTTAAATGTTTCTTCTAATGTTTACTGCTCGAAACTGCGCGTACCACTGACGCGGGGAGCGGGCTCTCCCTGCTCCCGGATAATCGAAATGAATTAAGGCAAAGGTTCCGAGTCGCAAACGAAAGCCTTTCGCTCGGCGCGAGATTTCGAATCGCTCTGGGATGTTTTTTCGTCCCGGTTACCGTTTTAGGGTTAATAGAAATAAAATCTTAAAGAAAATGATAAAGAGGAGAACATTGGAAATCGAGAGAGAGGAAAGAAAAGATTAGGTGCGTTGGTCAGAATGAAGGAAGGTAGACGGCACATCCTTAATGTTAAGAACGAATTTTCGTATTGTGTGGTTTTAGGGTATTGAGCGTCGTATTAGGCGTGGTTTAGAAAAAAGGAGTGCTGAAGGGCTCAGTAACTGAGTCTATTACACACCCATATCAATCAGTAATCTGGTTTTAATAAATAATAACACATCTATAAAAGACATACGATTAAGTTTTCTAAATCTTTCTCAGACTATTTTTAAGCACACAGGGAGCACAATCTGAGTAACGAGCAGCAAATTATATGCCCATACGCCGAACCGAATTTTCCATTCCGAAATCCCGCAGGACCTAGGGCAAAAAAAATCGCAAGCTGCAGAACGAACGCAATATCGAAAGTGAGCGAAGGCCTGGGGGATCGACGTGCAACCGAACGAATCCATTTCCAATCGCGGGAAGTTGGGGCTTTAGTCAGGAGGGCGGCCGCGCACCTCGCTGAAAGAGGTCGCAGTTCAAGGCTCCAAGAATCTCCTTGCAGAACGACGTCGCCGCGGGTTATGGTGGCTGGAGAATGAAGTCGGTTCAACCCTTTGTCTCTCTCATGCTCGGAGGAGGCATTAAATTACGAAGACGAGTTAATGGACATTTCGCCGGCTAAGGAGCCGCACGTCCACCTGCAAAGGGCGTCCAATGAAATGAGATTGAGGCACAGAAGGGGAGAGGAAAAGGGAAAGTGAGGAAAACGATAACAGGGAGGACGATATAAAAGGAGACAGAGAGAGAGAGGAGACAAGTATGGATCGGGGCTAAGACAGAGATCAGGAGATTATTCAGGTGCAGTGGTTCCAAAACAGTCGCCGGAAGGACGGTATAAATTTCACGTGCAGGGAAATAAAGTACTCTGTAAGGAAGTACTATGAGTGACTGCGGGTGGAATTACCACCGAGGCAAAGACGTCCGCGTAGTGGCTTGCTTCACTCAACGCAAATGGGAAATAAACAACATTTATTACCGACACAAGGCGCTTGCAATAAGCCACGAATTAACGCATTATAGAGATTCCTCCACGCACAGGAAAGCATTGTTAACGGGCATCCCCAGATTAAAAGCAAAAGATACTCATTACCTGGTACCGTTACTAATTCCATTTCCGAATCCCCGATAAAAGCAGCCAGATTTGACGCAACGGATATTACTACCGTAGAAATTTACGACAAATACGCTACCGATAACAGAGTGCAGATAAATGAAGATTAGTTTCAAAAACCTTTAATGTGTCTTTGACCCCATTTTTGATAGGTTCGATCCTCTAATTCTTGAATAAAGTAACTTCTTGTATCTATTGCCGTAGAATACGTCATTTACGTCGGCACTTACTACAACTGGTGGAGATAGAACCGATTGAAAACTTGAACTGGCCGATAGGGGTGCATTTTATTGAATGAATTGACAGATGGCGATTTCCAAGCAGGAAAAACACCTCACTGTCTACACGTCAGATAGGATCCAGCTATGTAACTTAACTATTTACAATCGGATCGGGTTGGAGGTATAAAGTTTTGATTTTTGGTAGTACAAAAAGGATCAAAAATATGGAAAGTGCTATGGTATTTAAATAACTGTGCGTATGCTACCTCGTGGTCTAATCAGACAACGGACTGTCTAAATAATAAGCATAATACACTTAACATGTGGGTTGAAGTTGGAATTAGAGTCATTTGTCCCAACGGGTTTAATTCAACCAACGTTCACAGTACGTGCTTTATAGCAGCCATAGTTTACGGCTAGGCCATTTTTTTCTTTGGACTAAACAAAAATGGCAAAAGGAAGTTAAAGCTTACATTTATATTGTCCGTTGTTTGTTCGTTCCGTCGAAGAGTAATTTGTGCTTTTCTTATATTTATCTAAGTAGTGGGCCATCGCATTAAAATAATTCCTTCTATCCATGAAAAATTAATTCTTAACGTAAAACCATTTTAGAGATTAAAACGAGATAAAAAAAGTTCGTATCTTGATGATTGAAGAGATATTAAAATATTTAGGCAACTACTCAATTACACTTATTCACAGTTACGTCCACAAGAAAGTAATTAAGCATGGGTACAAGTAAATTCCAACATTTATAGGATTTCCCAAGATTGAAAATCGCAATGGGATTTTAAATTTTGCATTAAAATATTTTCCACGGAAAGAAACGAAATTCCTACATGAATACTGGAGCCTCTTGGAGGTTTTCCAGGATACAACGACTTCACTGCCAATTAAGAAGAATATCCTTCGCCAGTCTTCTTTGAGAGCACGTAGTCATTCACATTTTAAGCCCAGCCCCTTAGAAGGTCGTAACGCGTACGTGTATTTCATTACAGTCAACCATGACTCGAACTTCCATTATCAGCTCATACAGGTGCACTTTAGAACTGCAACGTTGTCCAACCTCATCAGGTTTATCACCTTTGGAGTGTATATATCCTAACGTTGTGGCGTTCCATCCTTTATAACTTCCATCATCCTTTATAATTTCCTCAATCTCTGTTTCACTCATCGGAATTTTTAAAATATTGTTTGTGGTAAATTCCTGCAACACCTTAAAATAATTTCAAATAAACTATTTCTTGGGCTTCCCGTTCACGCTCATTTATTTGACGCACGCAGTGCTCGTCTCCGATTTTATACCGTCACGGCGTTAAGCTCATGGGCAACTCCTGCCGATTTAGTGACTAGTCACACGAGAACCTTAAGATGCAAAAATTAATAAATAGGCTCAAAACGATACCTCAAAATATTAAAACACCCAAGTGTTACATCCAATATTAGGAAATACGCAACTGGCTCTTCAGATCGTGGAGCGCCGCTAGTTGTAAGATAATCAACCCAATAATATGAAAATAACTAGGGGCTATCGAAACATCTAAACTTAATAAAATAATTGAACTGGGGCTCTAGTTCGAGCCGGGATGATTGAGACCCAACAATATAATACCTAATACGGCCCCCTGAGTAGACAAGTAATCGGGCAGAAATGAGCTGAGCACAAGTGATTATAAGAATGCAAGATAAAACAACTTCTCTGAAAATCATACAAATTATCGAATAGAAAACAACCATATTCTTCGGCTATATACCAATTTTTTAAATATTCATCAGCTTCACAGGTCCTCCAGTTTGAGTTCGTTTAAAAACAAATATCGCAATATTTAAGTACAAATTACTCTTAAATGAGGCAATAGATATAAAAGAAAAACTACGGTGCACGACTGTTTCACAGAGAATACAGTTGCACCTATTTAACATTACTTTGGTTGCACCTCATGCTATATTTGACATCTTAGTATTTCCGACGTGAGCAGACATAGAACGGCAAGCTACAAAGGACGAAGTGACGGAGACAACATAAAACAGTCACCACAATCACAACAGAGAGAAGAGGGTTATTGGACCCTATTTAGCCTTTTCCTCCATCGGAAATATCCTTGCAGAATACGCTGATGCATTCACAAAGACGTCTCCGTACCCACAGCAATCACATTCGTAGCCAATTATATTTACGGACCCGCGACGCATTCTCTCTAAGTCGATTATTCCCCCTAGATTCAGCGTCAGAACCACTAACTGTAAATACCATCGTGATTAAGCAAGAAATAGTGAAGATCGGGAACACGGGGAAAAGCGAGTGACTCCCCCACCCCATTTCCCTACCGGTGGAAGCACCCGCGAGGACAGGGGTTAACGGCGATGGAATTCCCTGCCGAGAGGCGGAGGAGGAGGGATGCTGGGAAGACTGGAGATCGAACGGGAGGAGTCACCTCTTGAGGAGGGGAGCGACCGAGGTGGCGCTCGACCCTCACCTTGGAGTGACAGGGTACGGGGTGGGAAGGGTATAGAATGAGGTGGGGCAGACCGGGTTTTGTGGGAGGAGAAAGGGAACGAGAGAGAGAGAGAGGAAACGACAGAGAAGTGACACAAAGATGCCGATGGAGGAAGAGAATAATAACAGACGTTGAATGCGAGGGGATGGAAAAGAAAGGGTGGAATTGGAGGGCTGGCCCGGGGAGGGGAGGATTGGAAGGAGATGGCGGGAGGGAGAGAGGATCGGAGGAAGCGAGAGGAGAGAGACTGGAATAGGGAGGTGGGACGTCAAGGTGAGGTGGAAGGTGATTTATCGCCGCCATAGAGCACGCCACGGAGGAGTGACTGTGAGTGACTGAATGAGTGAGTGAGGCAGGATCAGGGGCACGGCTGCCTCGATGCCAGAAACCATCCCGGGGGCCGGAGCAAAAAGACGGCTGACAGGGAGGACGGCCAGGCGAGGAGGGCGGGGAGTGTATACGAGGTAGGAGGCGAGGATGAGGAGGGTAGAAGACGGTCGGGGAGAGAGACCTACGCGGAGGAGAGGAGAGGCGGGCAGTAGCGCACTCGGGATTCTATTCAGGGGGTGGCGGTGGAATTCGTCTCTGGTTCCGGCGAGTGCTCCATCGAAACGCCCATTCCTTCGCAATGGGCCCGCATGAAAAGACTTGATACAAATATTCCACCTTCTACGCTGCGGATTATGTATGGGCTGATCCGATTCCATTGAATGGAAAATAGTTTGTTTTATCTAGAGTCGCGGTTGAAATAACGTGTGTAATAATTATATATTAGGTCCAATGTCGATTCGAACTGACTATGATTCGATGTCATACCTTTTCGAGGGGAGAGCAAATTTGCGTCTCCCTAGCGAGAAGAGAAGACAACTTATAAGAGTACACCATTAGAGACTAATAAAACCTAAGGCTTTCAGTATAGAGTTTGTTTTTTTCCGTAGAAATTAATAACTCAAACTAAGCTGGTACAAAATATTTTGAAATACATGGTAACATTGAACACAATTTATCAATTTTTAGCAAACATTATCAGGCCTAATCGAAAGAATTGAACGAAATAGCAGATTGGGAAATCACTGGAGACTATTCTACATCGCCTTTTTGTTGAAATCATCATTTCACCCAGGGATTTTTGATTCCTTTGTGGAAATACGTTATCACTTCACGGATAAATTTGCATTTAAAGACCTTTCATGAATATCCACAATTTCAACGAAATGACCAATTCGTGGTGATTGTGCGGTTCAATTTAGGCAGATTGTCCTCCTCCATAAAACGGGATTGAACATCTGCTGTCTGAAAAGTACCCAATTAAAATGTGCTAAACTTGGGAAAAGCTTGACATGATAGGTACTCACTACATTGAATCATAGGGATCGATAGCGGTGCCGATTGGAGCCATAAGATTGCTGCGATTATTCCCGCAACTCGGATACGATGGCTTTCCATCCCATTAAATCTAAGAAAGGGCTCTCTCTCCAAAGCTACACCTGCGGGCCAGACTTGGGCGATGGCGGCAGTTTGATCGGCGCGTGGGTTGATTTTTACTCACCTAGAAAAGAAATGAGAACAAGTTTTAATACATTTGCAAGTTTCTGTATTAGTCATCGAACATCTCGTTCATGCACATCTTTGAAACAATCCTTTTCCCGATTTAGGAATTCATAATACCTATGCACGTTTTTTTTCATATCCCCGCCCTCAGGGCTGCCACAATTTCAGATTTCATAAATTTCTGACTTTTCCAGGCGAAATAATTGTTTTTTTTACACCTTCTCTTATAACACTTTGAAATCACAATGCACTGCGTCTAAATATTATTACCTTATAAAACCCTTATACGTGCACCATTTAATTTTTCAGGATATTGTAAAAATAAAAAACTAAATATCACCAACTTTGATTCAATTATTTTGGCGACAGATATTTTGCGAGAATTTTAGGAAAAGTTTTAACTTTCTTTTCCCATTTTAAGAGTAACATTTTAATATTAATAGTTACTGTACTGTGCATCAGCAATTACGGTATTTATATGCTACTGAACACTTTTTTCGAATATTCCTTAGGTATTAACGAATACGATCCTAGAGGCGAGCAATGAATTTCTTTTGGCAGATGGAATAACCAACCTTGCACATGATTTTTTTAAGCTAACCACATAATAAATGAGTCCACCTGCCCAAATTCAACAGATGACTGTACATGAAAATACCTCAGGAATGCTTATAACAAAATAAATGGAACGCAAAAAATATTGAAAGGCAATAACCGCGCAATGCATACTTTAAATGCATAAAATACCTTTTAATCACAATGTCATGGCACTCCATTCAAGTATCTTCATTATTCAATTCCTGATTTTACGTACGTTATTTGGAGCAAGTCGTTGATTTTTTTAGAATTTTGGGATATTAACTCAATGATCTGACAAAAATTAAAAACTCCTCGATTTTTTATGAAACATCGGACAAGTTTTGCATCGGATTCTGTAGAAGGGAATACAGACGAAGACTTTAGAATAATTTTTCCAGGGATTTTTGCCAACATTTCTTGCATTTTTCTGGTATTTCGTGCACAGATATAATACCGTCTTTTCCAGATTGTTGGCAACGCTGCGGCCAGCTAAGTTCCTTAAAACATATGTGACCAGGCTTCAATTAAGTCCCTGTTGGGGAATAAGGAGTTCAACATTTTTCTAACCAACGAGCAATTTTCTAGGACTTGCAAGAGCTTTTTTAGCTAGTGTTTCCTAAATCGTGTTTCAAGCCGCCGTGCCAATTAACCAAAAACTCAATTAGATGTATAAAATTTTAAAAACAGCCTCATTGGACTGCATGAATGTGTCATTCATGAGCCAGTACTTTTTCCTCCTCCATTATGACCAAAAGAGGCAAAATTTAAAGTGTAAAGACATAACATCCGTTTCATCGCTCATTGATTTTTGGCTGGTTAATACATAGCATTTCTGTCAAACGTTTTTTCACGTTCCTCTTTGGCATTTGTGCAACTCATTACGCCTCATGACAAAGGCATTGTTAAACTGTATCCCTGACAGGTTTGCAAGAAACCTATCTTTGCTTCATACCAGTAAGTTTTTATTTTATAATCAACGTTATGAAATAAAATGCGCTGAAAAACTTCAAGAGGGTTTTATTACATTGATAGCAAAAGCATTGTTTATGCATGATGAAAACGCATGAACGGCTTTAACTTTCTATTTATCAATGAAAAAATTATGTGAGTTACGAGTACATTAATTTTATATATGGATTAATATGTGCAGTTCACTTTGTTTTCATGAGCATATTATTTCTCTCCATTAAACAGTGGGATCATGTAAGTAATTATGCGGAATGCACGCCATTTTCGTGGGATATAAGAATTTGCCAACATATTTTTCTTCTTTAAGGAACATGCATTTTGAAGGAAACACCCAAAGACAGTTTACACAAAAGATTGTGGATTATTATGGCAAAGGTCGGCTAATGAGTATGGTAATAATGGAATTAGAAATAAATCAGTAGATTGTGACCAGAAAAACCTAAGTGAAAAAATTATGTGCTCGAGGCGGGATTCAACCGCGAAATTATGAGAACACCTGGTTATTCTGTGAATTAAACTCACCACTCTCCACAGCCACGCTGGGTTATACAAGGGTTGCTATTTATCTTTTCAGCCTAATTACGAAAATACAGTAATTTATTGTTGACAATGGCTTGATTATTTTTCGAAGTATTCTTCAATATAATCGATACACTTTTGCATGCGCTCGAACCAATTTTCGTAGCACTTTTACCACTCCACTTGAGGTGCCTCCAAAAGATGGTTTTTGAATGCATCAACGGATACTTCAGGCGCCGAAAAACGTTGGCCACGCAATTTTTTCTTGATTAACAGGAATAAAAAGAAGTCATTTGGTACTAAATCAGGGCTGTACGGAGGATAATCCATCAATTCGACGTTTTGGTCAGTCAAATAGGTAGTTTTTTAAGCCGATCTGTGAGAGCTTGCATTTTCGAGATGACGAATAATCCTTCGTTGCCGCTTCTTCTTCCAAATTTCACCACGCACCTCTGGCAATCAAATACTCGTGTACCATTTAGAATTCACGGTTCCTCGTTGCTATAATGGTACGGTTGTCACATGTCCAGTTATTCCGAAGAAACAGTCGATCATTTGCTTCGATGTGCTTCGTGCACGAATCACTTTTGTCAGATTTGGCTCGTCTTGGAAGACCCATACAGTGGATTGCTGTTTTGTTTCGGGCTCATTCGCCTAGATCCAAGATTCGTCACCTGTTTAGATGAAATACACAGCTTTTGAAGCACCGCGATTGCATTTCTTGAGCATTTATTTGCACCAATTGACACGAGTATCTTTTGGAGCTTTTGTCAAATTATGCGGGATCCAATGAGGACATTTTTTTATTAAAATGTTCATGCAATATCTCATTGATGCTCGTCATGGTTATCCCCAAGGATACCGCAATCTCATGATAAGTCACATGACGATCTTCCTTTATTAGTTCTTGCACAGTATCAATGTTATCTGCCACAACTGATTTTGGACGACCTTCATGACTTTCGTCGCTGTGCGTATGGCGGTCATGATGGAATTCGTTATACCAGTGTTTCACAGTGGCAAGGAATGGTGTTTAATCTCCAGAAGTGGAAATAAGTAGATGGATATACTCCTGTCTTGACAGTCCACGTCGACAGTCGTAAAATATCATCGCACGAAAGTGTTCACAGGTTAACTACATTTTTTCATCGAGACAGCATTTTTGAGTCACTGTAAACAACGCCACACGCCTAAAGCCCTTAGTGTTGTCAAGGCTCAAAATACAAAAAGCATCCCTCCTAGGTTTTGGCTTTCAAAGAACACAGTCCTTAGTACCGTAAGAAATTCAACAAACAACGAAAACAACGAAAGGGTCATGCACCACTTGAATTAACCATCAAATAGACTCAGCAACTACGCACGTTTGTCTAGGTTTTTAATGAAAAAAAACTCTAGAAACGATGAAATTATTTTCAAGATAAAAAATTACACCATTCAAGCTTTTAATCAATGCTTTAAGGATAAATATTCACTTTCCTCAGACTGTTCAGCAAAATAATTTATGAAAAGTGACAAGGCAGTGTTCCGTGCGAAGAAGTAGCATAATTTATGTACGATTTACCACTAACTTGGAGGTAAACCTTATAGAAGCATCTATAGTAATTGGAAATAGGAAAAAACATGTTTCCTATTATAAGCTATCAGACTTACTGCACAACATTAACCACTTACTATTCAAATAAAAACAACTGAAGGTGATTCCAAGAGTATTTCCAGTAATAAAAGTATTCCCTAAAAAAGTATTCTCCAACTACGGCAGACATGAGATACATTAAATACAACGCGGAGAGCCACTGCATCTACGTATTTCAGAATTGACACGGCTTGCATGATACATGTGTTTTCTCGATAGAAAATGATTCTCATCAATCCCAAGTTAGGCAATGTGAGGCAATAAAATGACGCAAAACATTTGTTCAAAGGTCGCTCCCGAAAAATAAACGCATTTGTTTATTTTGCATGAGAGCCGCTAATGATCACTCGAAACCACTGTGGCACACACACACACACATTTGACAGCAGACCCAAATGGTCCGGTTTCGACCCTGGTTCTACAATCATCTCTCTAACCCTACTTTCATGATCTCTCCAACCATGAAACGATGAATATATTTTTAACACTATCGCAAAAGAGGCCTAGCAGCCTATGCTAGATTTTTAGTCTTTGTACGAGATGATCTACACTTTCTTACTTTCGTTGCAGGAGATTATCTAACTTTCGGTCGCTGAGTGATTCCTAAACCATTTACTCTATTAATTTAGCTACACTACTTAGTCCATCATTTTTCAAAGCTTGCTCCTCTTCGCTGCACACGACCTACAGGTAATTCGGCTGTAAAAGCGGCTTCTTTAAAATGCCATATACCTAATAGTTGCGTACTCAATGTAAAGTCTGACTGGCGAAATAAAATCTCGCTATTTAGCATTCTTGTTACATTTCCCATTACTCTTTTGAGATATGGTGCTTTTATTGTTGCTAGCAAGCCAATTCAAGTTCATTAAATTCCAGTATAATATATAAATATATTTATATATATATATACACACACACACACACACACATATATATATATATATATATATATATATAGTATTCATTTCCATTTCAAGTAAGTGATAGTAGTCCAGGTAAACATTCCTTTTTAGTGGGTTTATTGCAGGGTGCCTTCTTTTTCTTGGCCTCGCAGCTGAGAAGAGCTTATCTAATCTACATTAACATATAATTGGAAAATAAAGCATCCCACTTTATCTGCATGGCTCAATGAAGTTTTTTTACCACGGTATTTAATCGAAACTTGATTCATATTGACCAGACGGCTTGTAATCCTACAGGAAGGTGGCCAGAAAGAAAGACATTCATCTTCATTGGTATATATTATTTAGTTTTCCTTTTTCATTCACCTAATCAATTAAATGCTATTTTTCGAATGGACATTACTGTCGAATCTTTACTTTTCATTTACATTCCGAAATTGTATTTTCCGGATTGTTCATGAATGGTTTAAATGGAAGGCCTTAAAAATCCAAGGTGCATTAATTACTAAAACGGAACAAGGCCGAGATAATTTTTACTCAAAGGTACCGTCGGCATTTTGAGATTTCGCAAGATACCCCCAAAAAAAGGACTACGTTTCAAGCCATTACACACTTAACCAGAATCGAAGGAATTAACATGGAAATGAAAGATTGGAGCCTTGAAACGGAGGCAATTATTGGGGTTCTCACGGCCGGATCCGCTCGGATTTCCCGATAACTCCCTCACAGCTCATATCTCGAACGTATTGAACCGTTAATACCGCTCCACGCACGTCCATTTTCGGGCGCGCACCGTGTAATTTTCCCGGTCTTCGTCTTATCATTTCTTAGAGAAAAAAGGGGGAAGAAAAAGAGCGGCTCACTTGGGCCGGGAGTGTATTGTACGAGCGCGTGACCGATGATGTAGATCATCAGCTCGTCACGCTTCCTGAGGTCTAAACTCCCCGCATGTGGCGAGGTGGCCGCGGCAGCGCCGGGCGACAGGCGATGGGGGTTGCGGCGGAGGTAGCTGCGAAGGGAGTCAAGCAGGGGAGAGGGCTGACTTCCTCCTCCGCCTCATGGCTCCACAACTCCCTCCACGCTCGCGACACACGTGCACGGGGATCTACCTCGAGGTAGCAAGGGGGAGAGAGAGGTAGGATGGGGGATAGAAGGATCATAGGAACAGAAGCGAGAGAGAGAGAGAGAGCTTGACACGGAGAAGTGGAGAGGAGCGAGACGTGAGGGAGAAGTTGGTTTAATGAGGAGGAGAGGTGGAGGAAGGAAGGATGCTGGGAAACGGAAGACAATTGGGCGTCTGGAAGACTGCGAGAGGAGGACGTTGTCGCAGAGGCCGGGGGGAGGGGGATGGTTTGTGGTCAGTTGGGGCGGACGTGGGAGGGCGGAGATGTGGGAGTCGGGGTGGCCGTATGGGGGAAAGAGTCAGAGCGACGTCAGGAGACCTTACCGCCCGGTTGAGGCCGTGTGGCGAGGCTAGGCCGGGGAGGGACGCCTCTAAATCAGCAACGCGCAAGGATGTTAGTGTCCGGCACCGGGAAGATGTAGAGGCCGTTGGAGGAGGATGTGGTTGAGATGTTCCCGGGAGGCATGGGGAAAAGAATGGAGGCGGGTCGGAGGGGGATGGAGGGGATCGAGAAGGCTGAGGGGGGGTTATTGTTCGGGAGGGATGGTGACTCCTCGGATGTTGTGGCCGGTCCGAGGGGGTTAGGGCGGTCGGAAGGGCTGGTCGAGATCGGACCGAGGTGGTGCGAGATAGCGAGGGGATTTGGGTCCGAACGGGAGGTGGTGGATGGTGGAAATGGAATTGGCGAGGGAGGGAAGGGGAAGTAGGTCGGTGTGCCCTGCTAAGCCAGTCCCAAATGCACCACTCCTTCCCTCCACGCCTAAGCATTGCACGAACTGCCGGCCCTTTCGGGTCGTGGGTGTTTCAGTACAAGGAGAAGGGGGCTCAAAAAGTAAATTGGGTGGGCGGGGATGGCGAGTAATTTTTTTTGTTTCAATTTCCCTACATCAGCGATGTTGTTCCTTTCTTTTCCTTTGCCTTCCCAGAAGTTTCCGCTTTGCTCCCTGATCTAATTAATGTTTTTTTCTTCGCATCCGTCCAGCCTCGTCGGGCCACTGGCGCAAGGGGGAGAGGTGTTTAGGGACTCGGGAGAAAGAAGTATGTTGGAGTAGATCCAATTAGCATCGGAGATCTCATATCTGGACACTCTATTTCGTAGTTCATCCACAGTGCTGTGCCACCTTACTCCACTTTTTCCATCAGCTTAGTTCCTTGGCATTTCCGTGGTGCGTTAAAGTACGAGTATATTCGTATATTCGCGTCCTGTGTATCACTTAATTTAGTTTTGTTTGTGACTTTCGTCTTCAAAATGTTCCCCCTCAGAATAGAAAAGTCAAAGAATTTGTGTGTATACTTCATGCTGGAGTTAAACCTATTCTTACAGCCAGATTATAGTCATCGAGTGTTCTCTTTCGTAGGGGTACTTCCAGTGTATTAAAATTAGACTTTTGAAGTCATATTAATGCAATTAGTATATTGTACACAGTTGATTATATACTATACACTATTATTTGAGTCGTCATCACTAGCATAACAGTTCTAACAGGATTGGACTGCAACCTTTCATTATTGCCTTGAAAAAAAGATAATATGCCTCATTACCCTAATATGTGGCTAAAGCATCTTGAATACTATTTTACATATCCCTCTTCCTTCCATTTTTATTACCCAATATTAAGTTCCAAGCAAATTCATAGAGGCTCCATTTATCTTTCTATTTTACTTATCGTGCTTCATACTGCCTTTTACTCTTCAGAACCCTCCACTATTATACTACGCTATCAAAATAAAAATACGCATCAAGTATATTAGCTTCTTAGGAGCTTATGCTGTTCAAATAAAATAATATCCATCAGAGTAATTTTAGCTTTTTAAGAAAAATCGTTTATAAAATATTCAGAATACTTCACTTGGAAAGGGTAATTCTATTTACATTTTGCTATCAGTGATTATTTTAAAAGTTGCATTCTCAGTATTTTGTACAGAGCTTATTGCACTTACCATATCCCTGTGATACTGTAATGACTGTAAATTCCCATCTCTCATAGGTAAGCTGAAAGAATTGCTCATTCACCATGCTCGTGCGCTAAATAAGGCAAGGGTATAATTTCGCACGATGTTTCTTAAACACATAAAAATCATGTTTTCCAAGATTATTCGGGTCTCCCACCGGGTCCACGTTCGTAGGTTTGCCGACGTTTCGATGGCCGAGAGTCGTCCATCGTCTTCAGGGCATGAAGACGATGGACGACTCTCGGCCATCGAAACGTCGGCAAACCTACGAACGTGGACCCGGTGGGAGACCCGAATAATCTTGGAAAACATTATTCGCCGGGAAAGTACCAGATCATTCTTCACATAAAAATCAAATTGTCTGGCTCCAAATTTCATGTTTGTGATGAGTAATTTGTTTAGAATTTTACTTAAACAACTCTTTCCATTTTGCACTTTACAAACATAAATAGAATCGCCCCTGCATGGTGTGGAATCACTCCTAGCCATAAAGGACTTAGAAGAAGTTAAATATTCTTGCTCAAGATTTTGGATTTCATTGGTTTAATATTATGCCAGAACGGATGAATATTCTATCTCTTTGAATAATAAAATTGACTTAATCGCTCAGTGAGAATAATTCCATAATCTACAGCATCTACCTCCAGCGCTAAAACATATATATTACGCAGAAAACAAAACAAATTCAAGTCACCGGTACGTTGTAATTTGTTCAAATGAATTTCGGAAATCTAGAGTAGACAAGATGTCGTTTTTAAGTAATTATTGCTAAAAATAACCGAAATATTTGGATATAATTGATTCTGCACATAAATTGATCTTCATGTACATAATGTTGTAAATCACAACACCTACTGTTGGTTTTTTTGGGTCAGGAGGCCGTAGATTGAAATAACTTGCAGTATGAACAACATAAGAGGCTCGCAATGTGATAACCTCTCTTCATTTGAATGATTACAGTACCTGGCAAATTCACGATGAGATGATGGCTGTTTGGGGCAATGATAGCCCGTCATATGACACAGTTGTGAGGCGGAAAATGAATTTTCAAACGGGCCACATGCCCTTCAAAGACGAGCTAAGAAGTGAAGAACTATCACTCACGGACGATGCTGCCACAGTGAAGAAAATGGAGGACTTTATCTTCTTAGACCGAAGAGCAACCGTCCAACTTATTATGGATGAGTCTGATCCATTGACTATGGCAGTGACAAGGAAAATAATTCACGAAGAACTGCACATGCAAAAGGTGTCAGCACGCTGGGTTCGACGACTACAGAATCCTTTTCAGAAGCAAACAAGGCGCGACTTGCAATCGCGACCAGGGCGCAACCGGTAATTAAAGCGATATGGCTTCGAAATTTGGCCAAATTCGCCCTCTTCTCTCGATCTCACTCACATCTTGGCTTATCTCCAGAACTCAAAAAACCATGGCGGGGTCGGAGATTTGACAACACAAATAGCGTCATCCATACAAGAGGTGAAACAATGGTATTCGTTGAAATCTACTGACTTCTATATTTACGGGATCAGAAAAGAAACACTGGGAGAAATGTATAATTGTGGATCATGACTACGTAGAGAAGTCTTAAGAATATCAAAATTTAAGTTTTTTACCTCGATTATCTTTAGTAATAATTAAGAGTTTACGACACTCCCTCGTACTTAATTCTACAGAATTTCTTAAGTAACACTAACATTAAAAGTTTGAAATGTCTCTACTGGCTTTCAAGTTTTGTAAAGAGGTCATCTGTAATTGTAAAAAGAAACGAAACGCACCGATAAGTCATTATGTACTCCGCATTTATTTTCTCATCGCGAGCCATTTCCATTAATACTATTTTAGCGGAAACATCTGTATGTGTGTGTGTACACATACTCAATTTCGCAAATATTCCATTCAGATTTGAAATACAAATAAACGTAACGTACATAGTAAAAACTTATGAGACTTAAACCAATGTTTATTGAAACGATCTGGTTGCTACAGAATAAAGATCTCTAAGCACTTCTCGCAGAAAAAAATCAGATATGAAAAGTCGAAATGAAGGCTCGAAAAATATCTGTCCGTATGCCCCGATACCTAATGCAAACTCGGTAATTTTAAATCTCTTATAAAAGCGCCATCTTTACGCAACTAATAGTATGAAAACACATTTTCAATGGATTCAACACTCTTACCCAGGGAACTGTCTGGGTTTCAGTAATTCGAGACTGAACGACGGTGGCAAGGTAAAGAGAATGAACGTATCACCGGCAGCAATTCCTAATTTGGGAGAAAAAGTCTTTTTCCCTCCCTCCGAGTGGAAGAGACACCACCGCCATACCATGGGAAACGCCAGACAGATGGCCAGACACTGCAATACCCAGAGAAGAGAGGGGAAACAAAGTCTCCAGCCTACGTGAAAGATACGGAACGGTGATAGAAAAAGAAAATTCGCACCAACTTTTTTCAGCAGGCCGGCATTTCGCAACGACAAACGCATTTAAGCGATGAAGATAATGTACTAAGTTGGTGCGCAGCAAATCACCTTGAAGAGTAGGGCGGGGAGTCAAATAGATAGTGATAATCACCAACATTACCTGCAGCCTGATCCGTATGTTATTTAATCGTCGTTAGAATAAATGGGCCCCATTATAGAATTGTCCCACACCTAACTTACGCTATCTTATCATCAAGGTCCCATCGTCCCTTGGAGTCTTGTGATTTTATCAAGCCAAACATCTAATGAATATAAACAATGCCGTTTGAGAATTGTGGGACAAGGCTCCGTATTCTTCCAGTTCCATCGAATGTTTGACACGTCGAGACAGCATACTTTAAATTATTTAATTACCCTTTCATTCAACACTGGAAAGAAGAACTTAAAATTCATTTCTCGGTTAAAGAAGTAAATAATTGTTAAATTCGAACACAGGATGGAGAAGTACACCTTAGTAATACTTCCTCTCAATGCAATTTGGTGTTGTAGAAATGTATGCATGATATTATTAACAAAACCACAGTTAACATATGCATGAATTAAAAGTATTCTAATTATCAAATTTTAAATTCATAAAATCACTAATTGCTTAATATTCGAATGAATTAAAAGTAATAATGGCTTTGGATTTTTCTGGGCAGCATTTTTCTTCTCTGACAGTTCAATTTAATCTCCAAATTAATTCCCACTTCCTTCTATTATCAGAACTTCTGAATTTAAACTTGCGGATCAGGGCGAAAATAAACTACAAATGGAAATGGGTTCTAAAATGCTCCAAAATGTTCAATAACACTCGTTGGCCAAATAGAGACGGTGAAAACATTAAAATATTTAAAATAATACATTTAAATACATCAAAACATGAAATGTTTCAGAAAAATCTGCTACATAGGAAATGATTCATAAAATGCATATTCATATGGTATAACAGCGGATATTTACGACAAAAAGTGCATATCTAAGAAGGAAAATATAAAACATTATAATACAGTAGTGAATTCAGAAATCCGAAATGAAAACGAAAGCCCAGTATGAACTATAATTTGTACAACTTAGAAACGCTAGCGCTGCAAATACTATGCCCACTAGAAACTACTGAAGCACGGAAAAGAAAAAGCAACGATTAATTATATCAAAATATATATACCATATGATGGAAACAATAGGAAAAAGTTGACACATATTGGGCATTAATGCAGAATGAATAACGATAAGTCTACAAAATGGACCTTCAAATGTCTTTGGGAAAGAAGGAAAAAAGTTGGATTCGAAAAGTTAAGTAAGACCAAGACAGAAACAACAAGAGAACGAGAAAAGAAGAAGCGATCTAAGAAGGAAAATAAAATACATTATAATACGGTAAGTCAGAAATCCGAAATGAAAACGAAAGCCCAGCATGAACTATAATGTAAAGATTTTTAGGGATTAAGTGTTGAATAGAAAGTAATTCAAAGGTAGAAGAGAGAAGAAAGCAAAGTGGTCCGAAGGAAGAAAAGGGAGCATGGCGTATGGTGAAAGTACACTGCAAGAAAAAAATGAGAAGAAACTGAAATTGGTACTTGATTCGTAAAGTAAATCAGCCACATCAAAATGTTAGAATGCGTACACTGCCAATGCCCAAAATTGATAAAAATACTCAATTTTACTCGTTCAAAAATTAAAAAAAAAAAACTGATTTCCAGAATTTTCATTTAGCATATAAATAAAAAATCGAAGCTTTTACATTCTCATGTAACGAGGTTTATTGCACACCAGAAAATTCAGCAAATCCATTTAAAAAATGGCGAAGAAAAGGTAATATAAATCATTGAAAATTCAATATCAAATCGTTATCTTCAACCGAGATGATTTTTTTATGAATCCCTTCAAACAAAGACTTCGCCACTTGAGGAATGTATGATTCATATGATCTCCATGCCTTTTCCAGCAGAGAAAGAAATACTTTCACTTCAAGCACCGATGTACAAGCCAAAAATGGATTTCGGAGTTTCCATAATTGAGTTGAAATGTCCACTGAGCTAGAGCCGCGATAGCTACCAATAGGGCACTTCTCTATTCTATAAGCCTTTAATGGAAACTTGTTGGTGAATAAAATTTGATTCTCACAAGAACTTTAGAACGTTAAATTTAGTATTATATATATCCTCAAAAAATACATTCATATCGATAATATTGGATTGGCCTCATTGATCAATCGCCATACTACATGGTTTTTATTTATGTAATCAGAATAGACCTTCCTCCATGCGAACGCGAAGCAATATCCGTTGCCAGTTGATAAAAAAGAATGATGTTGAGAAATTCAGAGTCAAAAAACCATCGATTAACTTTGATTAAATCAAGGCTTTTCATACTTGACTTTCCATCTCGTCATTTGTGCTTAGTATAAGGCAACATCTTTCTGTCTTAATGGTTGGGTTGGAATCGCAGGTTTGTAAGTCTTCTTAAAATGCATTAACACTAAGATGAGTTCAATTCTTTGAATTTATAGTTATCACAAAAATTATCAATTTATTAGACAATACTATTGCAATTCACTCACTCTTAGTACGTGGGTACTTCAATAATTCTTTAGAAAGTACCAGAAACCATACTCGTATCGGAAAAGTTTTGCTTGTAGTAACTCTCATCTCCCACTAGACTGCTGTTAAAGTTTCAGCTATATCCATCACGTGGTTTCATTTTCATAATCGATTGAAACAACAAACTGTTGTTTATTTAGTAAAATGGAAACAATTAGTTTCATGTGGGGAGTAACACTTCTATTTAAAAAGCTTAACACCGAAAGAGGTTAGAGCCGAGTTGGCTGAAATTCATAGCACATCTGCTGCTGCGTTTTCGGCTGTTTACCATTGAATTAATGAGGTTGAACGTGACCCTACATCCACAAATGACGAACACCGTTCGGGACGTCCAGTGGGAGTGACTTCCTCCAAAATGATTAACGAATTCCACGATATGGTTTCGAGTGATCGACTAATCAAAGTTCGCAATCAAAGCAAAGCAAAGTGTAGTCAATCGACTACACGATTACTTGTATTCTCCACGAGGCTGGTTTTGCGTTTTTCTGAAGCAATCCTGACAAGTTTCTGCGTCGATACATAAATGGGGACTGAACATGGATACACTACTAAAATCCAGAGGCAAAGGAACAATCGAAACAATGGGTTTCCAAAGGTGATCCGGCTCTGATGAAGGCGACGATGTACACTGATTTTTTGGAATGAACGCGGAATCATCAATGTCGATTACTTGCAAAAAATACATTCGATAAATGGAGAGTATTATGCGTCGTTATTGCTAAGGTTGAGGGAAGAAATCGGGAAAAAACATCATCATTCGACAAAGAAAAAAAATCTCTTCGATTATGACAATGCGCTGGTGCAGTTACGATGGCGAAAATTATGGAATTGAAGTTCGAATTATAACAAGATCCACCGTATTCGCCATCTTTGGCCCAAATTGACTTTTAATTCCGAAACTTGAAAAAATGGCTCGGCGGAAAACGACTCATGTCGAACGAGGTCGTCATCGCCAGCACCGATGCCTATTTTGACAGCTTATCCTACTTTTTGGACAGCTTAAACAAGTTGTAGAAACGTTGGGACACATGCATTAATCTAAATGGAGATGATACTGAAAAATAAAAAAAAATCTACCCAAAGTAATTTATTTTTCTATTTTTTCCTATGGACTATTTGAGCGACCCATTATTCCTAATTTATATTTGAAGGAAAATAATTTTAGGTAAAAAGATTATTTGGTTACGGCTCTGTCTTTTTTGAAAAAGGAAAACTATCTCCTCGTTTTTGTCGACGTGATACCAACTAGGAGAATAGAAGGTAGCGCTACCAATGTCTACATTTCTACTAACTAATGTACGATATAAACAAAGAACTTCCATGCTCGATTTTTTCGTAAATAAATCCTTTCACTCCTGGAACCAGCAGGGATACGCCTACAGGTACGTGGCCCACAAAGAAGATGATGCACAACGAGAATCAGTGATGCAGAAGTTTTTCATTTATTATTCATCTACGATCCAAAATGTTCCTCCCTTTCCTTATTAAACACTCAAGATCGAAATTTAACGGAGCTACTACCTATGCGTGTGCATCAGCCCCTAGCTCATAAACAGAAGTTAGCCACTACATAATAACCAATTGAAGCACTTCTAAAAATCGCGATATTACAAAAACATCAAAGAAAAGCAGAAGCTAAATAAAAATTACAATTAACTAAAGCACAAAGGGTAAAATTTACAACAAGGGGAATACGTAAGAGATAATATACCTCAAGAGATTTAAAATTGACATTTTCTAGTCTATTCAACGGCAAATGGCAACGCGGTCTCCCTAATTTACTAGAAATCTGAAAGGAAAACAGGAAGAAAATGGCCTCAAATGAGAGAATTTTATGATCAGAATTAGAATAGAAAGAAAAGGCGAGGAGTTATTTCACTGGACTATGTAACTCTACTCGAAAAGTATTTCACACACGCGAAAGAACACATCTTGCTCAGGGAAACGTGAACACTGCAAGCATAAAATAAATGTCTCCTTTTCCACAAGCTTGCTCACTGAATACAAGGGGTACGACACATGCGCGATGAGTACATATTTTCCAACACAAAACAGATACTGACAAGGTGATGAAAATTTTGCCTTTAATGACACCTAAATTGAGAAAATGATTTACTAGCCCGACGCTCTCAGCATCTTGAGAAGATGGCTAGCTTAAAAACCGGAGAAAACGAAGACCACCGAAAAAAAACAGCAGGCAACACTCTTCCCTTAATGCATTCACCGAAAAAGACCGGGCTCGGTAGGATAGATATAATACCGGTGATTAAAATCATGAACATTAATTATTCATCAACACATCAACACGACCTGATTTTTTTTAAGCTCATTGCGGAGGTTTTGCGAATGAGTTTCGCGAAAACGGAATACACTCCTAATGTAGATATTGGCTCATAAATTGCAAGAGTGCCATTCAAAAAGAAAAGAGAGTGGCAGCTCTTTACGACAATAACCGGCAAAGTACGTTTGCCCTTTCGCACCCAGTAGGGTTCGAGATCATTCACTACCGACACTGAATGCAAATGACACTTCTCCTCGGTCCCAATTGAATGGCGGCATCGCATCGAAAAAGCAGAAGGGCATCATCAATAACGTGAAAAAAACATAATAGATATAAAATGTATCGGAAAGAAAGCTGAATAGCATGTTACAGGAAACTTGAAAATAAAACATGAACGGAAAATACGGCCACTACATTGAGTATCTCAAATCTCCCTCTTCATCAGATTGGACATCACCCAAACATTTCAGACTAAAAGATAAAAAAAGGCACAAAGAGCAATGGAAAATTATGAACATCGATTTACATAAACACAACACATAAGAGGAGTCTTCCGATGGCGACAGTGGGATGGGGGATGAAGGAGAATCTTTTTCCGAATCCAAAGGGAGACCAAAAATGACCTGATGACCACTCCAGATTCCCTCGCTCTCCCCTCCAAAACCCTCTTGCCCAGCCCAACGCACGCATGGCTCATTTGCATTTCCATTTTAATTCCCAATCTCTCTCCATCGCGGTGCCCCTGCTACGGCGGCGACGAATATAAAAAATAAATAAATAAAGGCGGGGTCTCGCGGTGCTGGGGGGACCAGATAAAGACTTAAATCAATCCATTAAAAGCGCTAAGGGCAGGCGGAGGCGACGATTTTGAAATTATAGATTCCTGACGCCCACCGGAAATTGTAGTCCAGTCTGCACGGGCAGGGTGCCACTCGGTTGAAAAAATGGAAGGAGGGAGCGGAGACGGGAAAGGATTAGAAATAGGGTGGAGGGGGTGTTTGGGGGGGCGGAGAGAAAATGGCTCCTGGCGCGTTCCAAGAGGACTCCGCCGTCTAGTGTTCCCTCCTTCACCGCCTCGCCTCTGTGGGGTGGAAAGGAGGAGGTGGACCATCCCGCCTTGCCTCCACAAACACTATCGCCGATTCTCAGCCTCAAAACATCCTCTCCTCATTCCCCCATCCCTCCGTGCCTTCACCCCACCACCCGCTCTGAGAAACCACAAACACACGGACCCCGGGGGGATGAGGGACCCCACCCAACCACCATCTAAATCCCAGACAAGGCTGACAAGTGATAATCATCGGGACACGAGGCTCGGCGGAATTGACAATTAATTGGGCGAAGAAGATGCGAGCGGGAGGGGGGGCGGGAGCAGGGACGGAGAGAGCGGAAGGAGGGAGCAGAGAAGAGGAGGGAGATAAATGAGAATGAGAGAGAAGTGTAGGTACGAAGAGGAAAGGTTGAGTCGAAGAGGAAATGGGGGAGCGGACAGCGTGAGATGAAGGGGGAGATGGGATTTGGTTAGATGAGAATGAAGAGACGGGAAACGCAGAGAGAGGGAGAGAAGCGAAGCGCACAATGGTGGAAGACATGTCCCAGGAGCGAAAGGACGGGGCTAGGGGAAAATCGAATCTTGCGGACGCGAGATCGTGCCTCGAGGAATCCGACCCATTCCCATTGGATGGGCGCTCCGAGCGGAGAGTGGTGAAGAAAAGGAGATGGAGTGTGGAGTTTGAGGTGGGGGGGGGATGAGGGACGGACGGAAGAGATGATCAGGAAACAAAAACAAGGGTCCGAGAACGGGAGCCCATTAGAAATTTAATTTCATTATTAAACTCGTCGTTTGCGGGCCCATCATTTACCCGAGTCGAGGACATGCCCTCTCACTCTCTGCCTCCTGCCGTTTCACCCTCCCCATCTTTTCCCGCGCCTTGTGAGGAGAGCATCACAAGCGTTGAATAAATAGGCAAGGTCGGCCCCTTCTCCAATATTCCATTGTGATGAATAGCGCAAATTAAGTGACCGTCAGAAAGGTAATCTTCTCACGGGGCGGGAGCGTTATCTCTCGCGCCCGGCACTCTTTTTTCCTCTCCTCTTTGACTGCAGGACTGAATGGTTGGGTCGATAAAATTAACGAAGAAACGAGACGTTCAGCGCGGAATGAACACCAGTGACACTAATGCAATTATATATTTTACTGGTCTCGGGCACGGCACCCTTACTGATTAGGCGGATGAAGCAAACTCTAAATAATTGTCAACATAAAAGTGTTTCATTCGAGAATGAAGATAGATTAAGGGGTTAAAGGCCTTTTAATTGTTACACGGGCGTTAAGAATCTCAGTCATATGATAAATCAACTGAATGAAACAGGTGCTACTTACTTCATGAACTTTTAATCGAAGGTAGGAAATAGACAAATGAAAGCGGAGTCTTATGCAATCATGTAAAAAACACCCTTAATTGGCAAGGGAACAAAACGTTAAATACTATAGATGTGGAATATAGTATATGTATTAGATGGAAAATTATGTATGCTGCGTGCACCTGGTGACGGATGCTTGAAGGTAACAAAAATATGCCCAGCAGATATCATATTGCTATCAATCGCTAATCAAATGTAATTTACGATTTTAGAACATTTATAATAAAAAAACAGACTGAGTAAAAAAATTGAGGGCGATTAATTTTACGAAGCTTCGACGAATAAATTACTCCATAAATTTTTTTTAAGCTTACATCACTTTCCATTTAAGGAAACCTGTGTTAAATAGCCAAATCTTCCGGGATACACTGAAGCAATTATAAATTAGCCACCCGAGTGCGGTACATGATTATTTCATCTATGAAAAACATTTCTGTTGATTTCACAATGCGGGATGTGCTCACTTCACGCCGCAGTATTCTCTCTAAGAAAGCGCAAAAAAAAACCCTGTTCGAATGAAATTTGCATTGTTTACAATTGCGTCCGACGACCAAACGAGCAAATCAAAACCTTCTAGAACTTCCTATACGCTAACAATTCGCACACCTGGCAGATAATCAGACAACGCCTATCTGTCGCTCGCGGCTCCATGAAAATGAAACGCCAATGTACATATATATAACCTTAACGAGAGGAGGAGAGAGAGGATAGGGGAGGGAGGGATGTAGGGTGCGAGTAACAAGCGAGAATAACAACGGGGCCTAACAGCGAGAAGAAAAGATTTCGGAGAGGGGGGAAAATATTCGGACGGAGGAGAACGAGAGGGAAAGGGGAAGAAGGAAAGAACCACCACGCCGCATGTTAAAGGGAACGACTCCGAGAAATGGCCAACCGATGGATGAGAAATGGAAGATATTTAACGTGAGAGAGGGATAAAAAAGTGAAGCGGGGGACGAAAAGGGGGTGGGTGGGTGCTTGCGTGTGTGTGAGAGAGAGAATATATGGAGAGCGGTACACAAGAGGTCGCGAAGGGTGATTTGAATAACAGAATCTTCACGGGTTGGAGCTGTTGGAGCTCTGCTGTCCCGCGGCTTAGCATTCCCGAGCGGCCCCGAAATTAAGGTGGAGGAAGGAAGGGACTGGGTAGAGAGGAAGAGGGGAGGATGAGAGAAGGAGAGAAAGAGAGAGAGATGAGGAGGATACAATAAAAAGACTGAAATAACGCACACACGACGGCCAAGCATTCCCGAATAAGCGAGGGCAAGAACTGGTTCGCCATCTCCCATGACTCCGGCCGTGCTATTCGTCTTCCCTTCCCAACACACATCCACCCCCCTCCCCGTCGAAGGAAAAAGAGAGAGAGAGAGTCTCGCCGACGTCCTCAGCCACCCCCTCCCCCTCCATTCTTGAAGGCATTTCGGCCTCCTCTCCTCCGGCGCACAACCCCACTACCTCCTCCAATTCTCCTTCCCCCTGACCTAATATTTTCTCCCTGTCACCGCCCTACTCCAAAATATTTGCCTTCTATTCTCCATCCTATCCCTCCTGCCATTCCACCCTATCTTCATCTTTATCTATCTCCCACCCTTCTTCCTCACCAACTTCCTTTTATATTATTCCCCGACTCCCTCTTCGTACCCACATCCTCCCCACTCCACCAATAAACCCTTCTCCTGTCCGTTCCGACCATTCCCTTCTCTTCTTGCACTCCTGCTTTCCCACCAATCCCTCGTGCTCCTTCTTTCTCTCTCCTGACTCCAATAAAGCCAACTCCCGGACGTCACTCCCACCACATTCTTTACCGCCAAAACGATTTGAGATCGATTTTTCATAGCGATCGCCTTTCTACAATGTTTTCTACATTCCCTACGTCGATGCGCGATAAATTACACGCCGACTCGTGCTTCGACATGCGTCCATTAACGAAGCTAGGAAGGAGAGATGTTTTTGAGGAACTTCTTTACGACATTCTTACCGGTAAAGCTGTCCGTTCCATCATTTTAAGAATGAGTTCCATTTAGATAGTGCAGATATTTGAACCGGCATACCTTACATGATATGTGATGATAACAATTCCAGAAGATAAATATGAATCATCAATTAAATCATGAGCTGAGCAAATAAAAGGGCAGGGGCATCGGATCTCGCGCCAAATTGATAACTACGTAACTAAGTAAAGGGGTTTCGAGTTCATAGATTCATTTTTTTTAATTTTCTCGCGCCTTCGAAAATTCGACTCGACAAGGTTTACACACCGATGCCCAATCCACTTTCCTTTAAGATACTGAAATTCACATTAATTACCACCGGTCACATGCCGCACGAGTAATGCAAACGCACAGTCTCATAAATAATCAGTTTTTTATTGTAATAAATGACACCATCAGTGTGAAATTATCAAGTTGTGTTGCCGATGTTTCTCACCGATATTGACAAGACTTTATTTACGACTTATGTTTAAGTAAATCCACCCTAAATTGTGCACATCATCATTTAGACCCGGCATTTTACGGATTGCATTAGCTTCATCGAAAATAAAAATGACAAAGATGAAAAATTAAAGTGACCTTAAAAAACTTGCAGAATAATATCTCTGTAGGTACATTTGAGTGTTAGTGTTATCAAGAAGTCTTTTCAATAAATATACTTTGATCAATGCTCTTTCTATCACAAGATTAGCCATGTCATTATTCTTTTAGTTACTCTATCAGAATCGTGAAAACATCTAAGGAAATTTGTCTATCTCCTATTTGGCTAATTTGTTTAAAAAGTATTCTAAAATACCTCGCGTGATACTGATTTTTTTGGATACATAACATTCTCAATTTAGGTTAAATAATGGACGTGAGGCTGATTTCAATGGAAAATAACTAACGAATACATATTTAAGTCAAGCCAGTTATTACTCATTGAGACCTACGGTTGGGGCCGCTAAAAACACGAATACTGAATGTGAGAGCAAATCTACATAATCTAAATATGATGAAACGAATTCCCTCAATTTTTGGTGTTATGAGACCATGCGTCCATGTAGCAGCTTACATTATCTAAATAGTATAGCATGTCTCCAGATATGTACATGTATTTATACCATAATTCACTTCCCACGAATGTTCCAATATTCTTGGCGTACCTCAGTTTTCACATCGATCACTTAGAGGCAGAAAGAAAGACTTAGACACGTATTTAGGTAACGAACAAAACGGAGGGGACAAACGGATTCTATAAGAATTTAACCGCGAGAGAATGTATGACACATGGAACAGCCAACAAACTTGAGCACCGTTTAGTAATAGCGCTCGAAAAGTCGACGGCTAACAATGAGATCCTTCCTTAAAACCTCCCTAAATGCAAATTTAAAATGCATGGCCTTTCAAGTGATATAAAAGACGCCTCCGTTGAGTGCAGGGACGAAACGCGAGAGCCAAGAAAAGTAAAGTTTGATTGACGTCGTGCCACAGGATATCGCAGTCGTGAAAATGCTGTCGACACCCCTTTCTTCCTCCAGTCTGTCAATGGTGCGCAAAATAAGTGTCTCATCGTCATTACTTACGGTCTGCTGAGGATAAAAATGATATAAAACGAAAGCTGAACAAGTACCACCACGGAGTGATTGTACCAATTGACACTTGGCCACTGGCGGGTAAAGGTCTACAACACAGAAAGCAACAATTATTTTAAACGTTGGCCCGTGACTGGGTTCTGTAAACAGAAATGAGAGTAGGGTAGCCAAGGAATAGAATTCATGGCTGGATTTTTTCATTTTTTAATCAAAGGGTTACCATATTGAATTGTTAAATTAGGTTTAGGGATATTTTGTGTCATGCTACCTAAGGACTTCGAAGTACGTTTGTTATAACCAGGATGCATCAAAAACCTACCGTAATTTGGTATACTATTGCTAATAATATTAATATAACTAGCCATTATCTCTCAGAATATAAGAGACAAAATCATAGAGAAGCGATGACTTCTAAGGATAAACCCAACAGGCCCGTCGGCATTCAAGATCTATTGCACCACGTTTAACGTTACAATTTCGAGGTTAAAACGTTATGCAAAGCCAAATTAAGACACAAAAAAATTAAGTTACCCCCCCCCTATGAAAACCCCGACATACTATATACGTCAGCACCCAGGAGTTTTATCAGATACAATCCACAAAATGATACACATAATTGTTAGTTCGATAGTGAGACACCTCGATAGCCAAGAAAAAAACCTGCACGGTTTCCGAAAGGGTAAATCCTTCGTGCCTGGACACCGCTTCGGGTCAACGCTTCGGCTGGACAAAGCTGAGACTGACTCTGTTATGGCAGTGGCACTTGAAATTGATGTTTAAATACGCATAGCCAACGATTCAGGTGACAGACACCCACCAGTTAATACAGAAGTCACGGTTTCCGAGTCCTGCTTCGGCCCTAAATGATGATTCGACACCTCACTGACGGCTAGGTAACTTGCAGGGAATTGTTGGGGAATATAAAACAAACAAAAGTGATTGCTATTGACGATTATCACAAGAATGAAAGGGCATTTAAAGGTAAAATGAAGCCCCAAATACATTCAATCCCCACACGAGCTTTTAGGAAGTTGAATCGACGGAAAACTATACGTGAAAATACTTATGTACACTCAATGGTTTTGGAAAGAGGCATTATCACATCATTCCATGGCATAATTTTCCTCGTGGTTTTCCTCCCAATCGGTCTTTGGGCCATTATTTGCAAATTTTTATCGATGCTGTGCTTACCGCCATACAGCAGTGTTTCTGAATCTCTCGAGCTCTCAACTACTGACAAACCATTAATATTTATGAGTTTTCACTCGTAATCTCGCTGGTGGATCCTTCGACAGTAAAAATCAACGTCTTATTACCCAGGAGATTCATAAATACGTTCTTTTATTTGCAGCAACTTGTGGATTCTCGTGAATTGCCACGGTCTCTAAGGCGCCAACGGCTAACCTGCCGTCCACGGCGAAAATGTACGCTGGTTCCGTATGATATGCTAAAATATGTGCATGTTCCGAAATTTTTCGAAATGACTCGGCAAACAGAACAGATGGAGTTGACGGGAATGACCTAACCCTTAAATAACCATGACCGTCGAGGACCTTCCGCGCCTGGGGCAAGCGGTCTGGTGGTGTGGTTCAGCGCTTTATAAACAGAAGGATAAAATACGGCCGAAAGTTCTCATGAAAGCGACGCATTCTTATCGTCTTCCTCACACGGTTGCAGGGAAGACAAACTTAAAACCATTGAATAAGGCGGAAAGTGCATTTATAGAGAGAAAATGGAAATGCATCGTAATGAGACAAATCTGCGTCCCCAAGTCTAAATCGGACCCCGTTTCTACGTACTTCGATGGCAGGCGTTCTTAAAAGTCAAGGAACAAAATTGTTAGCAATTTATAACGTGACAAAGTGTGTGTGTGTGAAGTCCTCCATTAAAACCCCTCCTTCCCACGGCATTCAGAACGCGTCTCCCCCGTTTTACGGACCATCCATTTTCGCCAGCCAATCGAGATTGCTGTCGCATAAATTAATTCGATGGACAATCTCGAGTAATTTGCTCAATACGTTTCTCCCATATTTTCCCATAACGGGAGAGAAACAATTAAGGAAGGAAATGATCTCTGGTGCGATGATCTAGTTTTTTTTTGTCGAAAAATTGAAGTGCAAAATTATTTAAGAACAAAAACGCGTCAAGAGCGTAAACTTTTATGAAACCTGGCTTATTCACGAGAGTCAAAAGTACAAGGCACGATTTTTAACCAAGCAATCACAACGCAATACATCTATAAAAGAAAAACATCCCGAAATGAGAACATTCTCATATTTAAATTTCCGGTCGCGCAAATCCTTTCTCGTTTTTACGCTGAGCCGAGTTTTATGGACGGAAGCTATTACTACTTTCTGAGCTGGTGCAACGAGGGTAAAACGACGCGGAAAACGTTCAGCCGAAGACAAACGTTTATTCACAAGAACAAACACAGCTCCACTCCTTAATTAAGCCCTTTCTTCCAATATCCTAACCTGGTATGAGTTCCGGCGATTGAAGGTGACGCGCATGCCGGTTTTTCCCACACGCATTCTTTTACGCGGGAAGATAATTGAAGGTAACAAGCCGTTCGCCAGCGGGAAGCGAAAAGTGGATTCCACTTTGCGGTTGAACTAAAAACGGCAATGGCAGGGCTAGACAATGCAATCTCGGTTTATGAAGCAGAAAAAAAGATTGCGATACGAACTCGATATACACCTCACACACACAACATGAAAAGGCCCACTCCTCGGTGTTCCCCTGAAATCACTCACCATAGATGTTTAAATCTTGAGGGGATTGGAAGTTCACAGCCAAAGTAATCCACTCCAGAATATACATTCGATGTTAATACCTTATTATTAATTTTATAAGCTTTGTAATTATTTATCCTTCTTAAATGCGCATCCTCTGCATTTAGACCGGAAGGGAAGATACTTTATTCGCACAATAGCCACTGCTATATGTGATCTTGATTAAAATAAATTTCTTAAGAAGAATATAAGGAGGCTCTTTTTAATTTATATAATTATAATGAGCGAATGAATAATAATATATACTTCTTCATAATAAGCTCAGGTACGAATGAAAAATACGGACGATAAAATTTCAGTGAAACTGTGAGTCGGTTACAATCAAGAGAACGGGTATTTCATGTTCCTGCTGAAATGTTGCTTTTAATGGCAACAGCTGAAGACCATGGCATGTAATTAAAAATTATCTCCATTTCAACCATCGAATGCGTTGACATTCCTCCAAACAAGAAAGATGCCACTATTTCATTTTATTTTTGAATATACCAATACTAATGCTCTGAGGAACAAGAAATATTATTGCCTAAAAAATAACATCAGAAAATTACGACTAAATGGAATATTTTTGAAAAATTGAATAACCAAGAAAATTAAAGCATACTCACGGTACCTGGTTTGCGTGATAATTCAAAATGGTCTTTTTGAAAAAATATCCAAAGCTTAGGAGAGCAAGGAGGTACCAATTCCATTTTTTTCTCACACAAGAGTTAGGATATAAGAGCTACGCAATGCCCAATGGTAAGCTCCTAGGCGAAATACATGAACAATGGCAACCCTGCACGATAAAAACTATTTTTTAACTCTTCCAACAAAGTCTTTGCTGACAAATTCTATACCGCGGGAAGGAAGCATCTCTGAAACATTTTACTGCAAGGAAATCACGGCAACATTTACCAATGAAACATATGTTGTACCACTGATTTTACGAGGCTATTATACGTCCTACGGGATACGATTGACTGTCAGCGTGCAGATGTTACGAAATCTCATGCTGCACATTCGATATGGTCAGTTTTACCTCTCTCCCGTTTAATAGATTTATCTATCACAATTGCATGGCACTGACATAGAATTGATGAAGTTCAAATGAAATAGGATTTCCTTAGCGTAAGCAAACATACTAGCCAGTAAAACAATTTTCCTCCGAGTGAAGTTTTCATAAGTAAACGTGTGAGACACCAAATATGCACAAATTTAATCAATGTATTACTGAGGAACTTATTCTATTCTTATTATATTGGATCATGCATTTATAAATGATGCCGATAAAAAAGCAGTAAACACTCCTAGACTTACTGTTTGTGTGGATACCTCTTTCGGGCATACCTCAAGGCATCAATTATAGCTAGAAATCAGTGAATATATATACAGTATATATATATATATATATATATATATATATAAACACTGATATAGATTTTTGAAACACAGAAACACATAGAAAGGACATTCACATATGTAGTTTTGACGCTTCGACGGCACAGCCGTTATCATCAGAATGCCATTCCCGGGGGAAGAGCGGAGAGGATATTTGTGGGGGAAAGGTGAGCGGAGGAGAGGTAAGGGACGAATAGGAAACGGACAAGGGGGTGGGAAGGGATATGTAGGCAGCTAGTGGATATATTCAGCGGGCTAGATTCAGACCGGGAGGTTTAAATGACTGGAGCACACAGATATGCGCCACCTCGCGGGTTCTCACCTCTATACTACTTGCAGATTTGGGAAGGATTTCAATCACCTAATAGAGAAGCAGTCATCGAAACATTGATCGTGGGGGCAGCGTGAGTAGGGGTGGGGAGAGATTTGGTGGAATAGCGGTGGTTATTCACGCGGAGGGAAAGGGTGGTGGCGCATTCACCCGCGTAAAGGCAGGGCAGAAGTTACAGGAGAGGTGTTACATGTTTTTTCCGGTTCAGGTGGTGTCGGATTGGGAATTGGTAGTAATGGAGGTGGCGGGTCTCAGAAGACATCAGCATTTGCAGCGTGGGGGGTATGTCTTGTCATCGTCTTGTATGTATGTGTGTGCGTGTGTGTGTGTATGTATGTATATATATAGTATATATATATATATATATATATATATATATACTATATAGTATACTATATATATATATAGTATATATATATATATATATATATATATATATATATATATATATATATATATAAGAGAGCAACGTCGCCTCTGTCAAAAAGTCTGACAAGTAAATGGATATTGCCTAAGTACAGAATGCAGCACCTGAAATATCGACCATTACTCCTGTTTACCCCTTATTACTGCAAAAAGGACATTATGCAGCGCCAATTGAATACCAAAGATAGTAATGGCGACCAGTGGACTCTCAAGGGATCCTCTTAAAATATTCAACGCATTTTGCAGCTAAGGGCTCTAAATGACAACGCACCGAAAGGTGCCAAAAAAATAATCGCGAACTCGAATATTTAAAATTGCCTGCTAAATATTCAAAGCCCATTTATTCAATTGAAAGGTTAAACGCTTTGTATAGTAATGGAATGAAACTGGAACAACTATGTTACAGGTAAACATTTAGAGCTACCTCTTCGCTGCTACCCAGCGTTTATTGAGTGATTCATGCATTCGTCGGTCAAACATTTGAGACAGATGAAGGAAAAATGAATATTGGAAGTATTCTTTGCAATTCAAGCAAGAAATGGAAGTTAATGCATGGTATGGTCGAATCTAAAAAGTATCTGTCCGTTGGTTTCTGCAGCGACACATGAATTTATATTGCGGACGCTAAAAACATCTTGAAGACCGAGCGCGAAAGCTATTGGGACTGAGTGGTGGGCCAATTAAGGAAGTCCAGGTCATTCGGAATAATTTAAGAGATTAATAGTGAGCGAAGCAAGTCGGGCTATAATCACAAACGGTAGAAGCTACGAAAAACATACTTCCTACCCAGGCAAGCATCGTAAATAAGCATTTAACTGGGAAGATCTGGAGTGATATTGCTAATAAATAGTATTAGAAATAGAGGGAGCATTTTAAACTCATCAGAACTGGATTTAGCTCCTAGGGCTAAGCATTTTGTCTTCGAAACTTACGAATAGAATTTATGCTCAGCTATAAATGAATCCCATAAATATGACCAGAGAACACTGACTCCCTCTCAAATAACAACGTGATAACAAAAGATAATTTTTTCCGCAATGTTACCCATTTCATCAAACTCGGAAGAAGTAGAATGAACTAATATAGGCTTACATAATACAGAATAGAAATCAAATATATTAAATGTGTGTCCAACTATCATTTGAACATTCCAAGAATTTTAACTGTCGGCCTTATTTCCCTCTCTGAAAATATCGTGAGAATCCGCAAAATCAGAGATTTTAATGTTTTCGAAAATTTTGTATTCCCGCGGTTTTCTAAATTTTTCCTGGAACCCCTCGAAATATTGTACATGACCTTTGTCGAATCAACGTCTTCCTCCGTTACCGTCACCCATCAGTTAACAAACGGTAGCGGAATTCAATGTAATCTAGAGAATATAACGTAGTGTGTGCCATGTTTTTAAAAATCGAATTCAATGTGCGAGTTAATGAACTTTGGATCTTCTGATGAGATAAAAAGACACTTATATGGATAATTTCCCCATATTTTTAGCTCCCAATGAAACAAGAAAAGTGAATGCAGCAGAAAAAAACACATCTGCACCACATTATGTGCTCTGAAAAACATTCCCAATTTTGGCACCATAGGCATGAACATTAACTTGAGGGCTTACCTCCTTCCCCGCTATGCACGTGCAAAATGAGTTACATTTTTCTGATACGTAAACCCAATATTAAGAAAATCTTACATTAGCATGTGATCTTTTATTCTTACCCCGAAAGCCAGATTACCAACTTTCGAGGATAACTCGGAAAAAGTGCGGAGTACTGAAATGGAAAATAGGGTTAAAATGATTCGGAGGCATAAAAATGAGGAGATAAAAAAAAACAAAAGGGCGCACCATTGGCGAATAATTTCGCCCTACCATGGCCGGTGGCACCACGAACGGAAGGAAACTTGCGGGGGTTTTGGTATGCAATGCAAAGTATATAAACGGTAGAGGACCTGGGATAACGGGACGGCTGAGGAATGTCCTCCAGAGGTGCGAATCTTAAAACCGATCGCCGCGCGAGAATGAGCTAGATGCAAACGCACGGCGGCAACATCTTTAACGACCGGTAGACGGCGGAACAGTCGACTCTCCGATGGGCTACTCCGCGAGTCGGAGGGAACTTCCATAAAACCTCACGGGCCCTCCTTCATTTGCCTGTCTGCGCCTCCGACTAATGGGGTGATGGAGTGGTTCGGAGGGCAGCGAACCTGAGAGTGGGCCAGTCAACTGAATACATACGATCGAATTCGGGGTGAAAGCATGAGGAGGGGGTGAAAAAAGAGGTACGGGCAGGGTCCGGAACGCCGAGGCCCGACCCCACCTCCGCCAAAAAGCGGTCGGGCGGCATCGGAAGGGGAAGGAGAGGCAAATGAGAAGAAGCTGTGAGAGAGAGAGAGATCCGCTCCAGAAACATCCCAGAAGGTAGACAAGATGCCCAACTCGTTTCACTAAATCATCGGGAGATGGCGCCACGAGCCCAAGTTGTCGGATAAGAGGGAAAAAAAGAACGCCAAAACCGGAAAAATTGAGGGGAGAGAAAGGGAGAGAGAGGGTGACGAAAAATCAAAGCGGTGACGTTTGAATGATGTTCCGTAATTAAAAAATTCCTCACTCAAGAAGGATGACCGCTAAGGGGGGAGAAGGGGGGATACTGAGTCACCGTGACCTCTGGATCGAGCGAGGGGGAAGGGGAGGGGAGTGGATGAGGAGAGGACGGGAGGGTGAGGGACGGGGTGCGGAGAAGATGGAGAGAATAGACGAAGCAATTAGGGGGAAGCCGACAAAAACGACACGAGGTGGAAAACCGTTAACTGTGCAGGCGCGTGTGTCGATTCTTGCTCGAGGATTGTTCCCCATGGTATGGGGGGAATGGGGCAGGGAACTGACCCGTGGGGTGATAGAGGATGATGGGAGGGGATATCGAGAAAGAAGCGACGGTGTGTGTGTGCGCAAAGACGGCGGAGGCGCGGAGAGGGGCGGCGAAAAACCCGTTCGCGGGGACGGCAATGAAAAGCGGCACCGTATTGTTTCGATTCTCGGACTCTTCTCGGGCACCGGAGGAGAATGGCCTGTGCCACGGGAGAGTGATAGATGGGGAAGTGGGGGGGGATTATCGCGGGGGGGGGGGTTGAGGGCATCCATCTCACTCACGGCGATTATACCGTTGGCCGTGCCGCGGAGATGTTTCGCCGGACCCCACGACCTCGCGTCACGTCCGCCGACTGCCACCGCCCTGGGATTAGCCCGGCCACCTGAAGGCCGATCCAGGAGGCCTGTGTGCCGTGGGATGGGGGAGAGAGAGACCCCACGATCTGAGACTGTTACCGAAGCACCCGGCGCGAAATCGTACCTCTGTGGAACCTGCCGCCTTTAAGTACCGGCTATGAATACATTACACGGATTGAAAATCGCTTTTGCTACGCGCCCGAGTAGGCCACTTCAAGTCGCCCGTTGGGGGCGAAAACGCCTGGTGCGAGACCCCCCATTAATGACGATTCCGTGCGGCAGAATACCAACTGGAGGCTTCGGGCAAATATCTTAAAACCAAAGAGAACCACCGATCAATCACCATAACCAACTCGGATACGAATATTCTACAGTAGGGCGCTATCTCCAAGGGGACACGTTTGTGTCCCATGAATGCCCCAACTTTTATAAATAACTGTGACGCTACCTGAAGCATGTTTACTCAAATTTTTTGATTCGTGTCCCTTTGAGAAGTTAATAAGTTTTGAAGCTTTCGAGACGTATAATTTGAAAGACGAGTTTAATATTAATGAGCAATCCTCCCCAAGATCCCACCGAGCCTCCCAGTGTGGGAAACCCTAAATAAAACAAGTGCCAGCGGAAGTCAATTTAGCTTGGTCCCACGAAATATTTAGATTTCGTTTACCTGAAGATTTCTAAGCAGTCGAATGTGTCTTAATTAGTAAGATCTGTCTACAACTGTAAAATCTACAGCGGCGCGTTTTGTAGCACTCTTGTTCAAGGTATGCTTGATAACAATTTTTAAACAATTAAGGAGTGATAGTTTTACGAGAAAACGCATACCTTTACGATAATTGAAAAAAGTGATCTATTTATAATGAGGGAGAACATGAATAATCAGCACGACTCTTTTATTCCCAAGTTTTAACTGAAATATCCTGGAAGTTACTATAAAAAACTCATATTCTCATGTCTTCTTACAATTGAATTTCAACGGCGACCACACGAACAAGCAAAATAATGACCTAAACATTTAATTTCATTCGTTAACTCCCCTATTTGGGTTATGTGCTACAAAAAATAATATTAAAGTACCAAAAGAAATTTTTACTATCATGGTTTGATACACTAAAAACTGGCATTGGGTTAAAAAACTGATGGAACAACTCATCAGAAAATAGTAAATATAGGATCGACTTTCAATTCGAGGGCAGGTGGATAATGAGGAAAACCAGATTCTGCGTGGGACGGAATGCCCACGCCGCCTAAATGAAGAACAACGAAGAAGAAATTCATATTCAGCCAATCAATTTTCTTCAAATTGCGTGATTAATCGCACATGTCAATCGGATTTCTTGGGATAATTTGGGCAGGGCCCAATCATTAGTGTAAAATGCAGTAAGGTTAGATATTAACGCAGGTTGGGAGTTAATACTTGATGATGAGCACTGCAGCAGATCAACTTTCATAATTTATGTCAAGAAATAGAATTAAAGCCCCGTAGTAATGATAAAAAAAAACTTAGCACGGCCCTTCAATATCAGCGTATACTTTTTTACAGTCAGTTAAATTTTTCAAGGTGCCGTTCTGATGATAATATGCTTCGTGCCCCAATTTCAATTGCTTACTTCCCTAAAAAATACTAATTTGGAAAAAATGTTTTTCATACCAAAATAAGACAGGAATTTAATGGCTAGATAAAGACCCAACACAAATTTATACGCACATATATTAAAAAAATGAACGCGTTAACTCTTGAGCATGAGCATTTCAAACATTAAAGATGATAGTGATCTGCGATTTGTAATTCCAGTCAAAGGAAACCGCTATCGCTAGATTTCCATATTTTGTTCCAGCGCTTATTTTTGGCTGACGACCGCATTGGTTATCCATCATGCATACTCACGATCAAGTGCTGAAGCAGCTGCGAATCTCCTCAAGAGCAACACACAAACAACGGCGGCAATAAGTGATGACGTTTTTGATCTACCTCGCTCATAGAATCACTCTTTCTCAATTCATATTTGTTTTCAGAGGATAGAAAGGTAAACATTCACTTTTGCGCCGAGTGGTCATCATAGAGAATAGTAAGCACTAACTGCAGCTCAACTTAAAAAAATAATAATTTCCACGAACCCGAAGAGAAGGGTTCTCCTCAGTAAGTCAACTCACGTACCGCTCTCGCTTGACGCTCGAGACACCTTGAATATCTCAGGTCAACTGGTAGGCGATTGGAAAAGACCCGTCGATTACTGGAAGCGCTCACACGAGATAAAAAAAAAGATCCAAAGCATCGGCCGTATGGGAAATTAGAAGCCAATTATTTTGAGAGATTCCTTTCCTTATTGATGGAGGGCCGGAGAAGTGATTGATTAGACTTCTGCGGAGAGCGCATCCCGCACTACTGGTGATACCTACTTAAAATTAAGGTGCGGGGGGAGGGAAAAGTTGGAAGCGATGGCACGAAAGTATATACAAATGTGTCCCGGCATCGTCGCGCTGAAGGTTTTCCCCAGAAAGCCGAGACAGCAGGAAAGCTACCCAGTCATCACCGCCATCAACGGCACGGAATAAATAGCCAGTTACGGTCCCGCGAAATAATCCCCATTAATATTTCAAGGGTCTTGCATTCTCTTGAGTACCTCAGAGGTCACAGATGAGTCTGTCGTAGAGTTAATTCATCGCCATGTGTCCATGTGAATATATCATGAATTTAAATATCCATTAAAAACAGCGATTGCCAATTGGACAGCTGCGTATCCCCGGGTATCGAAAGAGAGAATATAACTTAACGTTTTGCTCTCTAATATACAGAATTATCATCAATTTAGCCATTGATACTGCTTCATACTTTCCCATAAAAATTCTTAAAAATTTCATAAACATTAGTCTTAATTTTCTCGTCATAGATCGCACTCGATTAATTTCAAATGTATTCCCGTAGAACATGAAGTGTATATTTCCTCAAAATGCGAAGAAACGGAATTTTACATCAATATAAATTATACGGTCAGAAACACCATTTAATTTGTATTGACTATTAAAATGGATACTGCGGAAGTTATTTTATGACGATATAGGAGATACTACATAAGTTAGTAAAACCCAAACGTAAAATATAGAATCTAATGCGATGTTTTCCAAAGAGCATCCGCTTAGATGGAATGACGAAACATATTTGTGGTCGTGAATTCATTCAAATTCTCTCGCGTGCCAACAGGCAAGAAACATGATGTCAGTAAACGGCCTCAACCATTAGAGAACGTAATAAAATGAAGGTCACTCATGACCTTCCGAGACCATTTGCCGGCCCCATGAAAGCCATTGGGCGTGGTCATTATTTTTTCACCAGTAAGTGACGATAGTAAGGGAAGATTCGGTCCTCGCAATGATGAAATATTAATTTTCCATGCCATAATATATAAACAATGATGGTTCATGGTTTACACCCTAACCAGCAACTGATACTGAAAATAATAACGGGAAATATTTCTCCGGGTATATATAAAGTCATTTTAGAATTTGCAATTCCAACACCCTGTCATTATATCTTTGAACGCAAGGAACGGCTTGCTTTGCTTATATATGGATGAACAAGTCCTTCTGGAGAACTTAATTTGTATTTAATTGCTCTCAAAACCACGCTTATTTTAAAATCTTGATACGGCTTAAATGACTCAAAACGAAAACTCGTTTAATAGCAGGATGGAACCCAAGTTAGAATATTCCTCTACTCGGGATTGCCTTGTGATTAACGCAAATGAATTCTGGCAAAAGAAACAAAAGTAAAACCCCATTTCTGAGAATACAAAAGAAGAAAGGATTAGCCCTTCAGAATGTTAGCACGCGGAAAGAATTAGAGGGTCGCTCTCTATTAAAAAATGATTAGCGCACGGTTCACCCTAGGGTTGGATCCGCGACGAGTGCAACCAATGAAACACTACTATAAGCAGCTCAACAATTTCATCAAACCCGTAAGGAAGAATTCGGAAAATGGAATGAAAAATATTCGACATAATTGAGCCAAACATAAATCCTTGCATAATTAGCTATCTTACGTAGGTTGTTATAAAAGGAGGAAATACGCAATAAATCAATTCCCAAAATTAAGATTACCCTCGTGGGGAATGAATGAATAAAAAGATTTATGATATTAATGCCAGGCTATTATAATGAGATATTGCACTGGGCCGCTAAATATACAGAAGTGATCTTCTTTTTCTAAGGTCTGTATTTATTTCCAGAAGATGCCTGTCTATCCAGGAGGATATTTACGCAATGACTCCCGTGCGAAGAACACAGAATTCTCTAAGCAGAGTTTAAAATTTTTCTTAAGGCTTCCGACGGATAATGTCGACGAAGACAATTCTGTTCTGGATTTCACCGGCGTAAAATGTTTTAACAAATGATAAACCTCGAACAAAATTTGTGTGTACGTTAAGTACATGTTTTATAGGTCGTTGTTAACATTTAGTTAGTTAGTAGTAGCAGTAAGTTAAGGAGTAGTTTGATGTATTGCCGTTAACAAATTTCTCAAATCTTCTTCCGACTCCTTCCTTCTGCCCAGAGGGCGATTCAAATTAAGAGGCTTCTCAGCAGCAAACACAACAGATAAATATTGCAATCGTATAATTCAGTTAACACCTCTCTTGCCAGGTCGCCAATGAGCGGGTTGAACGAATGAGTATCACAGCTCCAGACGAAAGTCCGTTTCAATTTCAAGAACAATACCTCTCTATTCTAACTGTGCCTATGATGGGCGGTATATAAGTTCAGCAAGGGGAGTAGTGGAAAAATGAACTAGGTAGAGTAAAGATGTAGGTATAATTTGAAAACGGCATAAAATAGGTGGAGGAAATTAATAAAATTTCTAGAGTAAAAAGTGTAAAACTGCGAAGAAGGAAAAAATGTAGGATGACTAAATATTGGGAGGGCTTCGGAAGTCCAAGGTAAGGCGGAGTAGTTTCCTGATTCCATCCTAAGCCTACATCTACGCAGTGGCTATCATCAGATGATTGCTCGTGATGCTATGTTACATGAAATGGTCGAAAATTCAGAGCTATCCTGTCCGAATTTAGTTATACTAGCAAGAGTTTTTATTTATTTTCATGGAATAAAAACCTTTGTGGAGAATCAAGGTAAGGTACAAATATTTAATTGTCATAAAGACTGATTTTATCACCGTTTTATTTTTCTGTTGTTTCCCACATCATGGCAGGGCTTTGGACCAATATGGCACAAGTATAGAGATGTAAAAAGAAGAATTGCGTAGAAAAGGAAGCTTCCGTAAAATATATAGATAACACAAATGATAAAATTAATTGATGACACAAATGCTGGTAAAGAATTTGAAGAGGAGACTCGACAAAACTTCGTCATGGAACGCGGTTTTGTACCGCGTGGAAACATACTTGTTGAAGTCAGACGATGGACGTGGATTGGAGGCTTTTGAGATATGGAGGTAGAAAGGGATGGAAAAGGTAAAATCGACGGAAAGGATGTAAGGAGATATCCAGAGGATGCAGAGCATGTTATACGGGGATGGAATGTAGAAGAGTGTGATAGAGGGGAAAACGTTAGGCAGGCGAGTAAGGGGGAGGGAAAGGCTGAGCGCGTTGGACGGAATTTAGGAACACCGAAAGTATGCGGAATTGAGTTTAATGTAATGTGGGGTGTCACGTTGCGTCTCATTAGGAGGAGAAGCTAATAAATGTAGAAATGCCGAGTTGGTGTCCACTCAAAACCTACCTAAAACCGTAGACTACCAATTATAGAACGTCCTCCTAGATCGACAAAAACATTTTACGAATCCCCCCAAGCGTCAACTACCAATTACCCTCTCGAATGCATATTCCATTGACTAAACCAGCTGAAAAATCAAAATTAGCAGACTTATTTTACATAAATATGTTTACAAATTTCAACCTTCGGCTTACTATACGAGGGGATTCGTACATATGAGGGGATTTCTATTTATGGGTGATAAAAAGAAAATAACCTTGATCTAGCATCAACTATGACTCGCATGTACGCCTTCCTTACTATTGGTTCAATGAACTGATAACATACTACTGACTTCCTTATTTAAAATATTATTTTCAAATTTTCTATGCCTAATTACAGTTGTGAAAGCTCTATTTCTCCATAGAATGAACATAATATGATCTAGAAATGGTGACGAGAAAATCTAATACCAGTGCAAATTCACATGTCGTGAATGGGTTACAGGTTTATATTGGTAAATTCAGTGTTATTAAGAGAAATTTTTAAGATGACAGGTATCTAGAAATGGGGAGTTTTCTTATCATGTTGTGTAAGTTTTAAACGATGAATGATTACCTGTTTGCTTTATGAATTCATTATGCAAAATAGCCAAAATTCACAATTAAAACGCACAAAAAAATACTTTGGCATTCCTCCTGGATTCATCATATTCGAGAGAGAATTTGTATTCTATTAGCCACTAACACAGTTATGCAAATTAAATGAAATTTAAGAAGATTAAAGACTATTAGAACGACAGCTGTGGGGCAGCCGCGTCTGCACCTGCAATCAAGTAGATCATGAAGGAGCTTAAATGCATCTATTAACAGTCCATTTCCACCACCGTTGACCTTGTAATTCATGAAATTATCTAGCAATTAATAGCTCACGTTTGTAGCGCGTGCCTTGATTATCAGATTGACCGCGCAACAACGGTTTATAATAGTGTAATGAACCTGTGACATTTTTTGCAAGATAGATCAAATCATAGACTTTGAAACTGAGCCAACTATACGGGAAGTTCAGGCATGGGCGCCTTCACTGAGGAAAAAACCAGCTTACAATCCTTGTAATCATCTCAATCAGAGTATTATAATACCATTAAGGCGAAAATATAAAGCAACATTAATACGTAACCATATTGTACAGAATATTCATTTAAAATTGTAGACTACGTTCACAAACTTTTTAGGTAACTTTATTTAGTGTCGTATATTGCATGCGAAGGTCTCAGAAGGAGATATTACAGGTTACATTACATGACATTACCTGTAGCATTGCAAAATTTTAATTTTTACGAGAATATTTTTAAGCGTGGGTGCAATCATTTTTCAGTTGAGGGCAATGAACTGTAGAATACTCCATAACGGAAGACAAATTCATGTCAAATGTAGCAGAGTACCATATTTGATTGGATTTTTTCATAATCTAAAGAAACATTACTGGCAAAAAGTATTACTATCCTGAACAACTCGTGTTGCGATCCGTAACTCTTTAAGGCAATGGCGAGCACAAGCTTAAATCCGTCCTCGGATAGGGAAAAAAATAGACGAAGGCGGAAGATAGTAAGACAAGTTAAGATGTCCCCCGACATAATGTGGTGCTCCACTCATCCTCGTAGAGATTGTGAACATCGACTTCCTAAGCCGATCTTAATTTTGCGCGACACCTGAGCGGAAATGAGTGTGAATAAGACTAGCGGGACAGCGTTTTCCCACACGAGAGGAAAAAATTAACCGAAAACCGCTTCACCATAAAAATTAAGGCAACGCACACAAAAAACTTTATGGACTGGCGGGGAAGGGGGTGGTGGGTGGAAGAGCCGACTCGGGTGTTAAGTCCCGAAAAGACTCTCGGGGAAACACCTGAGGGGCCAGTCATTTGTTTGATCTCACCCCATCCCCTCTCCCCACACCACGCGCCGACTGACACCACTCAGTCCCCCATCCCATTCCTGGGTCTGCGGGGGGAGGGGGGGGGGAGACCCGTAAACAAAAAAAAGCACCGGGCTTCTCTCCTCCAGTTTCCACGGCCACATCTCATGGTAGACCTCTCGACAGTGCCGGCGAACGCGGATCATCACCGAAGAAATATGCACGCGAGGAGGGAGACTGGGGAGAGTGGTTGAGAGGGCACGGGAAATGAAAAGAGAGGAGGCGGAGGAGAGGACATGGCTGATGCCACGAGAACTTCGGACAATAAATTCCGGCGCATGTGCAACGCGCCTTTTCACGCTCACCCCATGGGGGAGGCATGAGCGAAGGGCACCCCCTCTTTGATTTCACGCGTCGCTTTCTTTTTCGGGTGCGGGGGAGAGAGAGCGGGGGTGGAGGTGAGGGCATCTCGGGAGATGGGAGGGGCGACTGTGGGGTTCCCGATTTCTTTAAATAGGGGTTTTTTTTTGGCGAAAGCGCGGCGTAAAATGGGAAGACGTGACGTATCCAGTTGGAAGATGATGGTTGGGGAGGGGTGAGGTTGTACGAGTAGGTGGCGTAAGTGTGGGTGTGTGTGTGCGCGCGGTTTACCGGCACGACATGCAGGGGTTGAAGGGAGTGGAAGGGGAGAGCAATGGCGAAGGAGTGGGAGAGGGGGGGTTGCTCGGACTCGAGGGCGAGTGAAAAAGAATTTCCCGAGCTGACAGTTTTTGAGTAAGATGAGGTGCTGCTTCTTTTACGAGTGGAGGAAAAAGAGGGGCGGTTGGTTGTGGAAGTATGAGAAACGAGCAACACGCACTCTCTCATCCGAAGGCGAAATTTGGGGAGAAATAAAAACACGAAAGGTCACGTGATTTTTTTGGATACATGTCTAAGATGATCGGGCAATATAATCTAGACCCGAGAAGAAAACGGACCATATAAAATTCGAAAAGAAGAACTTCCAATACACTTAATCGCTTGATCCTTAAAGAGGTACCCAGCCTAAACAATTATGCGAAACGGTGGGAATGGCGTGCAAGGAGTCACTAAAAATGTTTTCGATTTGCTCAACGGATTTTTGATCATTTCACTGATATAACTGTATGAAAAAAGTAGATGTGAATCAGCTTCTACCTCTGCTATCCGTTATAATGCAAAATAGCTTTAATTTCAAAGGCATTTCCAGGAATATTTACGCGCTAGTGGATTTTTTAGACACGTTTCAAAATGACCATCACAAGCCAAAGACTACTAGATAGCATAATAGTAATTTTGGAATAGCCTAAGAATTTGAGAAAAGGTTTATCACTATTCCTTTAAAAGACGAACTCTTTCACACGAATAATGAATGGTTGAACAGGAAACCATGGTCGTGATCAATTGGAGGAATTGAGTAAATAATGTTTCTGATGTTTATAATGAAATATATCACTTTTTAAAAATGCTTCCAGTAAGTTCCAGTTTAGGTCCAGTAAATTTCGGAGAACTAGAATCTGTGCACATACACATTCTTAACTGAAGTAGAGGAGCGTCGAATTTGAGAGGAAATCAAAATAAACCATGTATTCTGGCCTTCTTCATCTTCGTCTTACTATGCTTAAGTCACGAGGGCGGATGGGAGGAGGTGCTAGACCACCAGTCTGGAGTAATTGGTGATTATTTGTATTTCCTTACCATTCCAGGAGGATTGTTTTTAAACCTTATGACTTTGCTCTATATTCCCGCTGAAAAAAATGACCGCCGCTCGCAAATTCAAGCCCAACAAATCCTACGCTCAATATAGAATAGCGAGTACCGTTCCGATGGCTTTGTTACTAGAATTTCCTGATAGCATAAAAAGTGTGAAGGAATTTAATTAAATGACCGTTCCGCCAACTTGAAAAAAATCGTACTATTATTTTTCTCGTCAAGTGATGGACATGTTCGTCACAACATTTGCAATCAGTATTGGTATGACCCATTACTTTCCGCAAATAATGATGAAATACATTGTCAACTAAAATTATTATCACGTTATTATTTGATACCACATACATGTATGTATTTATCTATCTCTGCGCTCGGAATAAAGCAATGGATGAAGACATGGACACCACTGGCATTTCATGAACTGATGCATAGTCGTAGGCTCCTACTTCATCTCTACACAACAACTTCAACAACCTCAAAGACTGCCAAGAGGTTGAATGCTAGGTACCAAGTTTCTAAAGCGAAGGCAAAGAAGTGCCTTTACACAGAATAATGTTTTATAAAAGGAGTACTGAAGGATATACATGTCCATACATTTCCTTCGTACTTTATTACACCGACACTAGCGAAGTTTACCGAGAATCCCAGAGTCTATATTTCAAACATTCATTAATTATTTCCAATACCCATTATGGGGGGCGCTGCGTAAATGTTGGAACGAAATATTCATTATAACTGGACGGAACAAGAATTACAAATACAACACCAGACCAATTTTCTTCACCTGTCTAGTGCGAAAAAATCGTCTAGTGGAATAATAGTCAACATTGCTAAATTCTCTGCACTTCTAAAGTAAAATGTTCACTCTAACAAAAAATATCACAGCTGTAGTATCCCCATAAGAACTACACTGGATCCCGAATCAGAAGCGGGAAACTTCGTGTTGATAGTAACCGAGATTTTGCCACTGCCAACACAGGTATGCCGCAAGTAACTCAACCAAAAACTGGGAATGTAAACAACAATGATATAGGCAATGTAAAATTTTCGATCAACAAAATGTTATTAAAATGAACAACCCGTCCAATGGTAAATTATTCCTTATCGGAGAGCATGGAAGGGGTAGCAGATGTCTTCGAGCAACGTGTAACACAACGTAATGCCTTGAGATTAAAAAAAAAACCTTTTCCCATGAAAAATCTTTCCATTGTCTGTTCACTCTTCCAACTTAACTAACTAGAATTAACCACATCTCAACCAAAACCGCACATGACCATACATTACCGACCCCGGGTCCCCTCGAGCTTTGTTCCGAACGAGACATATCCCTTTGCAAACACGAAAACCGCGGCGATGTTCGATGACTCAACCTGACACAAAAGACACGGACAAACCAACCGAGACTCCACGAGGTAAAAAATATACATATTTAGACTCAGCCGAGCCAAAAAAATATCCAAGGGATGGGCGGGAAAAATACGCCGATATGGAAGAGAAAAAGGAGCTACACCTCCCGTCCCTTTTCTTCCCAAACCCTTCCTTATCTCTCTCTCCTCCTCTCTTCTCCACCTTTCTCTCCTAGTACCCTCCAAACAAAGAACAGGTTAATAGCGTCTCTGGAGCATTGAAAATGAAAAATGGCGCCCTCGGCGGTCACTGCAGGGATATGGCCGAAAGTGAGCATTCCAAAGAAGCGGGCACCTATACCACCCAACAAATACACGCGCGCGCACACAAACACACGGACACCCTGGTCATTTCCCGCGCCAGGAGTCTTCATGGACCGAGGGCGACGACTTTGGGGCCCCAGTGGTCGTGGGGAGCCCAGATGGGGACGGTAATGGGCGATAAAGAATATGAGAAGGTATATGAATGCCCGTGAAGGATGGCTATCTCGGAAAAGAGACTTTTTTTACCGTGTGGAGAGGAGGTCTTTTACACCATGGGTAAAAAAAAAAAGATTTGAAGGAGGGAACTATTTCGTTTATGTGCTCGGTGTTGAACCGGAATGTCTCTGGAAAAACGTCCGGTTTTATAGAATACTTTATTCTCTTTTTAATTTATTCCCAAACAAACCAAATGCACGGTGTGAAAGCTGAGAAAACCTGGGGGTAGGGGGGGAGGAGTAAACATCTAACTTCCGATTTATCTTTACAAAGAACAGGGGAAATGTTCCGACTCCATAAATAATAAGAGAGCGCTTTTGTGTGTGCATGATGCTGGACATAACGGCTGGAATACCACGAGTACCCCTTTTCACAGAAGATTTGAAATAGATACATAGAACCAAAGGAGTAGGATGCATGGTAGCCATTAAGGCATAAGAGATACACGGGCATGACTTCCGGGTTCAACTATACAACTGGCCATTACAACAAATCTCAAGATCATCATGTGACTCCTGCTATAGTGGCACTTGGCTAATGTGAAATCCAAAAGGTGTCACTTCATACATTCCTTCGCCTCCATTTTAGGAAGAGTCACGGAAATTACTGCCTTTGTCTATGAGGAACGCCCTGCCACACATGCGGGCGGGGCATCTCATGAGATACTATCATTTCAGAACAATATGTAAGTAGATAATTGGAAGAGAGCGATAAATCTCAACGGGTCGTCTAAATCACGCAGAAATGCAATTTGCAGGAAATATGGATGCGTTTTGCGTTGCAAAAATGCATATCTCAATCCGGCGGACATACGAAATCGGTAAAGCACCTGTCTACGTACAGGCCGCGAATTTGAATTCTGACCGAAAGATAATATGTTTGAACTAGGATTACTTCGCTAGGTTGAACGATGCAATATAAACAGCCGTAAGAGCACGCAAAATCCAAAATAACGCCGCGGAACGTTACGAGGATTTAAATGAAAGCAGCAGTACTTTGCATTTCCAATTAAAGGAACGATACAGAATTTACAGTCATGAGCTTAAAATGTGCTTCGTAATCAGGCTTTGTGACTCAAAGATTCAAATTTAAAATATGAGTGGAGCAAGCGAAATGGTAATTTCATATCAGCGAATATCAAAGGAACGCAGAGCTTTTTACAAGAATTGCTGCGGCAATTTTTTTACCCTGCCCGTGTTTCCTTGGAATTCTTCGTGAATCCTCATCGTGTCTCGAGGCTATAATGAAGTTCCCGGTTTCCAATCAGAAAAAGCATGGGCTTGATCTAAAACCGATTATTATGTGCCTCTAGGGTACAACTTAAGTCCGTAACAGTAAAATCCTTTTTTACCAAGGAGATGCACCAAACACTTATGCAAATACTGCCTGATTTTTAATCTTCCTGTAGGAGAGGCTAACTTCAGTAACTTTTGATATCGAAATAACTTTTTATCGAATAAAAGAGAAGAGGTGTAAAAAATCGATAAGGGCGATAACAGTGGAATTTTCACACGAGTTCTCCTTTCCTAATGTAGGGGAATACTCAACTTCAATTCGAGAGTTGGAACTCAAATTGTATGCAATTATATGGGATTAAGATTTAATGACGTGGTTTCGGGAGTAGAATAATACAAAATTTTTACAGCTATTTCTAATTTAACTCCCATTAACTAAATTCCAAGAAACTGCGAGGGATGCCGCAACGGTAACTTTTAACGGAGCCATCCGCTAAATGTTCATTGCAATGCAACGGGATCGGTCAAGGTGAATGATTTTCACACTCTGAAATTGTAGCATTGCAATCCATTAACGGAGGTTGGGAGCGCTAAATGACCACTGAAAACTGTGGATAGCTGCAAATGTCAGTTGTTTCCTAGATACTCTTTAGCATAAGTGAAAAAAACTGCTGAATATTCGCAATACTTTTAGGATTTGGAAGCCACAACTGGTCAACTGCAGCCTAAGGATACATTTTCCTGAGTCATAAACAGTTAAAAATTGTATTTTGTCATAAAAGTGAAATATGTTTAGCTGTTCCGTGTTAAGTCTATCGGGCTGTATTTCTCATTAATTTTTACTTCGCTTGAAATGTAACAATGAACTTATCCTTTGGATATATTTTACCTGAAAGAAAGACAAGAGAAATACGAGTGAACGATGATGGCATGGTACATATTTTATACCCAAATACTCCAAGACAATTCTAAGGTTGCACAAATTAACAGTTTTCCATCTTCTCATATGGAGAAGACAGTTAATGAGATTTTGGCATAAAATAATTGCATTGCCAACAAAATCCGTCAATATGTTAACTGTAGGTGAGGAGAAAATTATAATAGCATACTATTCAATGATACATTAATCTTGTTGAAAAAGCAGAAAATACCTTCTTGTATAACATCTAAATCTATGTGAAATTGAAACTGCATCATAATCCACATCAATCAACGTATTACAAGATTGAGGGCTCGAATTTTTGCAACTTAAAAAATATTAGTTCATGTTGATATATAAATATTCAGGATAACTACACGGTTTCTAGGATTGGCAAAAATGCTGACATTTCTTAGAAAGGGAGTACGCGGAAGCACGGCCGTTTTGATCAAGGTCTGTAGCTCGGTTACTCGTCATATACTTAGATCACAATTAGGTGGGTTAACTATTAGATTTGGGATGATGTGCGTAAGCCTAACTATGCAATTTAGCAATAAATGAAAACGTTATTCAAGGCAGACCATTTCGAATGACGCAGAAATCTCATATTTTCATGCTTTTAGAGAAAGGCTGATTTCCGTGAGATTTCATACGAATAATTAAGTTTTTAGTTGAATAACTGCAAATCTTAAGAAAGCAGGGACATGAGGAGATGTAATTGTGTATCAAATAGTACCTATCAGTTTTCAACAATATGCTGAAAGAGGTAACGGAGAGACCGATTCAAAAATCAGGTAAAAACCCTACGAAACTAATCATAGTTCAAAAAGGATGCTCATTTGATGCTAACATAACATTTATAATGGATTAATTTAAGAAGTTACTGTTCACTAGGTGATTCTAAACCAAACTGCAATCATTTAAAGAGTCTGGATATAATAACCAGTTGTAAAATTGTGATAAACAAGCAATCGAGTGCAAAATTAAACTGATTATTCTCGGGAGTCAATATGAAAGAGATGAGAAGTTGCGGGTGTGACTTCCCGCCTCCGTTTTGGCTGCCGTATGATGGTGCAATTTTGCCGACGGTATCAAGCATCAGCCTTCTGGGTGACATCGCTTAAATTTACTATCGAGTCTGAAACGCTTCGGAACTCGGCAAGGCGTAACACCCGATCCGCGATAATGAATGCCGGCTAACAGGGCTACTTCTATGTAACATAATTTGACCGATAAAATTTCTGAAAAACTTGAATTCTAACACAAAAGTTATATAAATCCATCGGGTGAATTCACCATTCATGCAGGAACATACCTCTGAACTGGCAATTTCGTTAATACTATAAAATATAGAGCATTAAACAATTACAAGAAGAAGAGACAAAGAGCTCTGGAAAATTTACGATTCGGCAGATCACTGGTATATATTTGATACAGAAAACATTCCATGCTTATTGTCAGCAACCAAAAATATAAAACATTGGTGAAAGTGTGTGTTATCTCGAAACAAACTGTTGCTTGCAATTGACTATTTTACTATGAGTAAACAAACACTCGAATTTTATTACAGCACGAATGAACTCTTGATTTACTTTTTTCTCAATGTATTCTCAAAGTGCGGGACTGAGGGTTACAAACTCCACAGTTTATATGGTAATCTTTGGCGCACGTCCATAACGTGCGTGCATATAGAAGCACGCAAGTTAAAGAATTTGGGGAATAATCGGGACGTCATTATTTTAATTTGTCCTGCCTGTCGTAAAAAGAAAGAGAAAACCCAAATTTCACCTTAAATCGATCGCAGGAATGCATGCTATAAATCAGGGTGCGGGTTGAGGGAAGGGGACCCACGTGTGTGCACCCACGATAAAAAAAAATGAGCGCGCAATAACTTTTTCATTGCGAGAGAAGCCTGGAAATATGGAATCGTTCCCTTAATCTGCCACGACCAGGATAATAAGACATAAAAAGTTCTTTCTAAATTATGGCGTCGTCCAAATGATTCGAAGCCACCGGAAAACATTACCTCGACGCGAAAGATAAAAAAAAGACAACGCTCTCACTTCGCCCAAGCTTTCCCATTGCGATATCGCTGTGAAATTGACTCGTAAAAGTGGTGAGGAAAATAATTCATAGCCGTCGTAAAAGACCTAAACTGAATCACGAAGGACTCGGGTTCTAAAAATACCCCCCGGGAAGTTCCACCTGACGTGTGCCCGTCTCCCAGGATGATTAAAACATCATTGCAGAGATAAGACCTGCTAATCGACCAATCACATGGCCCGCGGTTGACACCTAGTCCACACATTTCCGACCCTTCCACCCTCTTACGTAAGATCCTACTTTCCTCCTCCCCCATCGCATGCTCACACCCCATCCCAACGCCCCCACCTCTCCGCCCCCTCCCGACTGGATAACCACCCCACACCCCTCGCGTCGTGATCAATTAGGGATCTCCGGACGGCCTATTCGTGGGAATCCGTAATCGGTCCGTCGCAAGCCGGCGATCTCCCCTCAGAGAGAGCCTCGCCGCGCGGGGCTCTGGTCCGACATTCGACCATAACTGCGCGCCGGCATGGGAAGGTGTGAGAAGCACGAAAGACGAGTCTGAGACCGATGCGGAGTCGCGTGGGCGCGGAGGACGGACGGCCGCCCGGATGGGTTTCTTGGCCACCCCTTTCCTCCTTCCCTATCTGTCCAGCACTTTCAGAAGTCAGTCTCAATTCCCCACGACGGCAGTTGAGAAAAAAGTATGGAGCCGTTATAAAATCTCCTCTAAAAAAGAATTTTGAAAAATCTTTTTTTTATTTTCAGAATAAATTAAAATACGACATTGTTTCCTATGATCCGACAGAAAAAAAAACGTGCTGGCGGTGACATGAAAATGGACCTGGGATTAGGAGTTTTGGATAAACATTTCTTGATGTGTTCGGGTCACCAAGCAAGTGGACGCCAGTGAGCAAGATACACAAAATCTAACTGATACTGGAAATCGAAAAGTAAATTCAACCAGCAGTAAGATTAACCCCACGAAGACTTTTCCCACTGAACATTTTTTTTAAACCAGGATATGCTTGTACTCCCAAACAAAATCACTGGGTAGCATAAAGTAAAGCAGACCGTTTCCAACGCACCTGTAGGGAAAACTGATGTTTACTTTTTAGTTAAATATTTCCTTTCCAGAAGCACCGACATAAGTCTTTGAATTCTATGCATGATAACTAAGAGCCTCCTGGTGCGAAGAATAAAAGACTTCAAGCTCACCTTAAGACTGCCTACAATATGAAAAGAAATCTCTAAGTACATATTAGAACAATGAAACTCCCTTTCAATAAAATAAATTTTATCTTCAATGTTAAACTAATTGAATGGAAACATGGAGTACGTAAATGATATCTGTGATTTTGAAAAAAAATCGTAATCACAATAATGTAAAAGTTCTCCACTTAACAGGTTTGATAGAGAGAGTGATGGTACCAATTTAAATGTCGCTCTTTTACACTCTCCTCTGCGACCAAGAGTCCTCGAGCATGCTCCATCGAAGAGGGTTCGGAACATTTCCACCGGGTAACGAACTACCACGCACACCAATGGCAAACACTCGAACTCGTGGCACCTACACGGAACGCATCAATTGATTCTCACCCAAGGGTAGTGCCGAGTCTCACCTTTGATCCTCCTCTTAGGGGCCCCGAGATCATTGCACTTGGCGGCACGTACCTACACCTCCCCTCGCGCGGATCACGGCCCAGCAAGAGATCACGGTCTGGGATCTAACCTCTCTCCCCCTCTCCTACCTTCCAACCCACACTCGCCTTTCACGCCACCGCGAACTAATCGACCGATTGGGATTGGGTATTTAGGACTCCTCCTCCTGTCTGACAACAACGGGATAGGGGGCAGAGGCCCCGGATCGCCGCATCCCCCCCCGTCTTCCCCCCCCCCCGCCTCTTTGGGGGCGCGGTTGGAAGGAAGCGTGCGATCGGGGAGAGACGGGGAGGGAGAAAGAAAGCCGGGGGGAAGGTGGTATTGTGGTGAGGTAGTGCGTGGAGGGGGCGAGGTCGTGCCGCCAAACTCCGATACGGTGGATCGCTCTGAAAGATCTCGTTCCCTTGAACCAAGCGCGCTCTGACCGCCGATTTGTCGCACTTAAGTCTCCAGTCGTCTTAGTGGTACACAGGAGAGGAGAGAAATAGGTGAGGGGTCATAAACAACAAGTAAACATTTCATTATGCTCTCGGCAAGGGTCTCACCGCCGAAGAAGTCAACAGAAATCCTCTTGAGAAGTAAGAAGGCAATGAGATCATCATGATTTTGATGTTGCATCGGGTAAGCCTTAAGATGATGCACTACTGACTATAATTATTTTGGAGCTCTCGAAGGTGTTTAGGTTTTCCAGTGCCGGTGACAATTTTTATTAAGAGGACTTTACCATTAAAACTAGCCCTTTTTATTTTGAAAATTTGCAAAATTACGATAGAATTAAAATAATATAATAATACATATAACATGAATATATATATATATATAATATAAATACTTTTAATATAAATATATATAATATAATTTAAACTGCAAGTCTCAACCCAAAAGTCGGGTGGGTATACTTTGTCGGGGAGAGGGTTGCGCTCACATAGTACTAAGCCCAACAGTGCGTGAAATTTACACATCAAGGTAGGGTAGCCAGTTCCTTTACCAGGGCCGCCTAATTTTTCTCTGGCAGATATAACATCCGAAAAAATCGCACAGATTCGGTGAAGCTGAGGGTGCCCATAGGCGTCACTCGGAATCGAACCCTGACCCTTGGGTCAGTGACTTTTCGCTCAACCCACCGAACTATCACGTTCCCAATATAATTATCCTATTAATACTATCGTGTTCATTCAATCATCCATTCCCATTTCTGATTGGTTGCTGATCTATTTCAAGCATACTTCCATACAAGTACAGTAAATTTACATTAGAACATTTAAATGCTTCGACGTGCGCTATTAAGATGTTCGAGATATCGGACCAAACTAATAGCACACACTAACGAACCCATTTCCAGTTCCTATAAAACCATTGCAACCTTTTAGTCAGTGATTTTATCTCGGAAATGTGAGCGCACATGATTTTTTAGTGACTTCAATTAGAATTTCGTTAGAAAATAAGTTATGGTCTATGAAAAAATACACCTTGGAAAGCCGAAAAGTTTGAAGCGGGAGCGCTGTGTTTGTTTGATCGAATTGATGGAAGTGAGTCGAATCACCAAACGTGTATGATTGACGCGTGAATAGTTGGCAAGGAACGGGCAAATCTAGAAAGTCGTGGGTTAACGAGGGGCCGTAGGGACTCTCAAGACGTGGAATATTAATGGTGTTCACGTCGACGAGTGTTAGGAACAGAAGAGCTTGAACAAAACTCTGTACAAATGAGACCAAGGTGAGAGAGTATTTAAGATAGGAATATTACGGAATACATCATTAAAAGGATGTGAGTTTCTTAAAATGAGCAAAGATTAAGCTTTTTTATGACAATTCCTGCCTCTATACGGAACGGTAAGAGGAATATATTAATTTCGAAAATTTTCACGAAGCCGAGTGCTCTGAGGCACGTGTGATCTAGCGTCATGACGTTAATTTGGAGATTACAAAAACATTCACAATGGTCTACATTCATAACGGCAATAGGAATAATAATAATGATAGCACTATACGTGGACTTGGTATATTTCACTCATGTACACGCTTACTTAACGCATTTCATCATGTATTTTAAATGTTAGAGAATACGTGGATTAAAAACTCTAGCTAATATCTTTTTACACTGTAAAACAAGAAAGGTTGATTTCAATTTACCTCCAAGTTTCCTGCTGACAAAGATAACACAACTAGAGATTTCCTGTAGAGTTGTTTTACACACTGCGAGTTGGTGGGCGTCCACTTCACGAGATAATGCTAGTTATAATTACAAATATTCAATGAGGAGAGGAAAGAAGATTGAGTGACCCTTTCACATTTTTTATGGTTAATCAAAGAAACAAGAAATGAAACGAGACGGGATGGATCTATATTTGCGTAGTTTAAGCAAACTCCTGATTCAGAAACTGATAAATTATATGGAAAAACCTTTTCCTCCAAGATGGTTTCAGAGTAGTGGGAAGTCGGATGTGATGCCCAGTTAATAAGATCACGCGTTATAGCCTGCCCTTGAAAATGTGCCGTATTTGAAAACATCCTGCTGGAAATTAATATCACGAATAACCTACTACATTTTACGAAACCTTTTTGACGAAGCTAAAAGGCAGGATATGGAAAAATAGACTTGATTCTCTCGGCTGATAATTAGGAGATGACTTCACCCATTTAGAAACTGATTCGGTGCTCAGCCGCCATTCAAGAATATATTTTAAAAGATAAATGTGCTATTAGGCCGCACATTTAAATAATAAGGAAAACTAAGAATACACCTTCCACATCACTGCTAGCTAAACAAAGCTCTTTATCGGCCACTCCATATTGCAAATATTCAAATTTTACGACAGTTACAAAACAGTGACTCGACTAATGAGTGTCCACATCCATAAATGCAGGCTCTACTTATTAAGGTAAAAAATACAAACTGAAAAATAAAAATAACAATTCCCATTTAAATTCTAAAATGCTTTCTCAAGAATTTTTCCACCCTCTGCACTGAAGAATAATGATGAAGGTCATATAGTTATGACGTCTACCATTTAACTCCCGTCAACTAGCCGTAAAAATCAAAGGTTAATACGTTCGTAACAAGCCGTAACGAGGGAAATAAGTAATGGTAAATATATGTATCTATTTACGCGATTTCACGCGGCAAACCTCACAAATAACAAGTGAAATGCTTGATTATCTGTCAAATTAGCTAGATAAATGCATAAAACAAAGGTATAAAATCCCGTGGTAAAACTGCGTGAAAATTAAATGATTTTTTATCATTGTGCAATTACAAAAAAATTCTATTACATAACATCTCATGCCGCAAATATAAAGGAAGTTGAAAATTATGTGATGAAGATTCTCAAAACGTAGTGAATGTTATTTTGACCTTGAGTGTCGAGGAAAATCAGATTCCTCGGGAAACACCTCCTGCATGAAACACACTTAATAGACGAACCCCAACGCCGTAAAATTCCTCAACCGCTACAAAAACTAATATTACAGATATAACCCCTAATTTAAGCATCCGATAGTAAATTTAGCTCTAATTATAAGTCATTTTAGTTCAACTAGTGAAGTATTATTTTTAAAGCAATTCTTTTAATACTATAGAATTAGGTCCCTTTAGAGTAAAGGATCAGTAACTATTCGTACTATATGCTTTCACGTATTTGATACTATGGACAATACATTTTACAAAATTATCAAATTTTCAAATTCAACTTACCAGGTTTGCATTTGTCCCGGTCCATTTCGATTGCACAATGAGAAAAGAGGGCATAAAAGATGCATGCACTTATAAGGCCATTTGCAAATAAGGAGCTCGACATTGGATTTATTGCAACCATAACATCCTTGACTTAAAATATAAAAGATATTTTGACAATGACGGAAGATAAAAATGACACGCATAATAAATGTCTGTAATGAATTTCCTCCCCCTGGAAGCTTCTGTGCACCGGAGAGGATTTGCCGGAGCATTTCGAGTACCATTCTAAACACATATCTCAACGACAAATTTAGCACCGAATCTTTGCAGTTTCAATGTACGTGTATACTAAATGAATTAATCTGAGAAAATCATTCTCACTTAAAAAAATCATAACCTAGCACCTGGTTGACTTTTAATAAAGGGCTTAACTTAAAGATAACCCCGTGGTTACAGAGGAAAGGAAAACCCAAACGGGGACTCGCTGCGAAAAACATAGGCCGTCCATTACAATTCGGAGCAGATTCTCCCATTTTGGACATGATTAATTATCTTGCAGGTTTCGGCTCAACAATGGCGACGTTTTTATCTTCAATTTCATTCAAAGAGGCGAAACCATCCAATTAGAGGAGATTAATGTCAAATCAAGCTTTTAAAATATGCCCTCCAAAGTTCCACGACCAGAAGCCACTTATTTCCCCTCTTCCATTCGATGCCAAGGCAGCGGATCTCCGGAGACTTTTTATTGTCTCTTCCTAACTTAGCGGGAAAACTCGGCATCGATAAGGACCTGGCAGTTGTTCTCCACTTTATCCCCGTCTCTTTCTCGTTTCCCTCTGGAGGACGGCTGGGAGGGGGGGGGGAAAGGGGAGAACGCGAGACTGGGAATTGCAGGCTGGAGGGTGAACGAGGTGGTTGAGGGGGTGAGATGAGAAGGGTGCAGTCAAAAGAGAGAATCAAAGAAGGGAAGGGTAATTCAGCTTGGTGAGATTGCAGAAGGGTTTGGTGGTTTGCTATGAGCATGGAGTCCTGGTGAGGGAAGTGGGAGAGCTATTCCACCAGTTAAAATCCTCAAATTGAGTAGTTACAGGTGTGATGTGGTGGAATGCGAATATAATAAAGAACAGATAGTAACAATTATCCACTAGATAAGTTTAATATCACGACCCGCAACCCAAGCATTACATCATCCTCAGATGACAAAATGAATCCGAGCCAAGCCTCGAATTCATTTTTTCACCTGAAGATGATGTAATGCATCGAAAGCAGGTCGTGCCATTAAACTTATCTAGTGGATAATTGTGACTATCATTTCTTTATTCAGATTAAATCCTATACACAAACCTCTTCAGGTGCGTAACTCAACAGGTGAATTGGTTTTATAATAGGTCGTGGGAAACCGTTGCATACGCAAACGCATCCGAATTAATCAAACAATTAACGAGAACGACATAAAAATGATAATTAAGGCATGGCTATGTGTTCACGAGAAATATATAGAAAAATAACTGGTAAATTACATGATCCCAATGCTCCGCTATAGAAAAGATAAAGCAAGCACGATTGTGGCTGACCTTGTGACAGATGGTAATGGCATACCTATGGCTTACAATAGCACGAACGGCATAAGTAATATTAACGTCTTATCTAGGAAGAAGAATTTCGTTAAGGACCCATCAACATGAACCTCCGCTTAGCGGTGACACTGTTGCTGTCCTTCGGCTAGGATAATTATATTGCGGAAATCTATCGAATTATATGCATTGCCGTTTAACTGAATACTGTCACCGTTTTACCACCAAAATTTAGGAGGTAGCAAAACTGGGGGGATCATTGCACAGAGAGTGAACTGAAGCAATACGCAGCAGGCAACGCCTGACCTGCACATCACTTTTGATTGACTGCCAAGAATTCTACAGTCTATTACCAATGATCAGAGAGAGAAAGAGAGATCTACGGGATGGAATGGCATGGAGACGTTATCTCCAGCAAAAAATACACATAGTGCGGTGAGAACAAAAATTGGCCCTGACACTTTGATAAGACAGAGCAAAGCTTCTTGGCTCAATGAAATATACTTTCCGGGCGAGAGAAAGCACCTAATTAACCATGACGCGGTGCCAAAAACGGAAAACCAGAAGCCTACGCGAATACTTAAGTGGTGCAGACATTTCAAGGATCGAAACGGCAAAACGTCACGAGATGAGAGCCAATTATAACCGTGACGTGAGCGATAACGTATGCGTTTCCAGGGCATTGACGAGAGAACTTGATCAAAGGCGGAGGACATGCATTTTTCTTTTGAGGGCATTGTCGAAGGAGGACAACTGAGCAGGGAAGAAAAAAATGGTGCACCTATATCGAGAGCATGGTTAGGACAGCAGCGGACGGAATACGTCGACAGGAAATAAAAACGCCAAGACAAGGGGGGATAAAAGAATCCCGAAGTAGATAAAACTTCATCGGGGACGAGTTTTGGACTACTTCGTGAGTTCCTGAAACGGATCGGCTTTTATTTTTCTGAGGTCCTCTTCTTTTTCACGTAACCAGGAGCGGAAAAGGCGGGGAGAAAGACGAAGGGTTGACGACGGACGGTTTGGAGGGGAATATGACTAAACATGGAAACAAGGGAGATGGACACAACCCAATCCTTGAGAGCATCCATGCCCATCTCTCTCCATCTCTCTCCCTCTCTCTCTCCTTCGCTGGAGGGATGCTTGATATCCGCTAGTGGAGAAGAGGAGAGGTAAAGTTTGGGCGAGAGGAATGGTGGAGGAGGATGGGAATGGAAGGAGAAAACGAGAGACGTTGGTGTAAGAACGGACGTGGACATATGGAACGAACTCTCGGGTCCGCATGAAAGTGAGACGGCGAGGTGGGCCGTGGGAGGGTTGCAGGGCGGGGGTACGGGAGGTGGAAGGGGCGAAGGAGAGGTTTAGTTCGCTCGGACGTAGGAGTGATTGCGCACGTAACGTCCGGCGAGTCAGACAAATGACTTCATTTGGGAGCTCGGTGCTAGGACCGAGTAGCGTTCGGTTACTCTTGGAGAACAGCGCGGGGGAAAACGAGATGCGGCGTTGGGAGAGAGAGAGAGAGGTGGGGCCCGTCCCTTTTGTGCCTCTCCGGACGCCCAGAGTGAGAGGAGGGCTCTGCCATGGGGGGGAGGGGAGGTGGCCACGGCGAGCAAGCGCACAAAAGGGAGTGGAAGTATGAATTAATACCGGGAGAGTCGGAGGGGATGAGAAGGCCTGGTCTTTTTCGTCTCGGGACCAGTTGCGCTCGTACGCGCCGTCCTCTTTGTTTTCACGTCACCAGAATTTATTCATTTCTCTCTTGCTGATATCCACAAACTTTTGTCTTATAGCCGCTTTATTTGACTATGCCATTAATTTAATTCTCAGAGCAATCACTTAATTCACTTAGGGAGAGTGTTGAGGCCGATACTTTGTGGAATTCAATTATCATGAAAATGAAGTCACAAATATTCTGCGGAAAAGCAGTCTTATTTGTTACTTCTTTTTAATTATTAATTTACAATCATTCTAAGAAAAAAATTATTCATATTTCCGTGAGCGTATTTTTTTTTATTTTCTGGTGCTCTGTTTGCTGATATTTTAATCGTCTCCCACTCTATGTAGGTCTACGCATCTTTTGTAATTTCTTTCCGGAATTGTGGGATCCTTGTATCATGGGGTCTGCATGCTATAATGTGGGTTAAGAAATCAAATCAAATCTTGTGTTGGATGGGGACTTTCACCGGTGAAGAATCGGCTGTGGGAAGGTGTGTGGGTGGATGGAGGGATGACGACGGGATCAGATCCCGATATTACTTTTTTCCTTTCCTACCTGAGGACACCCGATGGGCAAACGAATACATCCCCTTCCGGGAAGGTCGTGCGACCATGGCGGAAGATTTCTTGTCAGACGCCCACGCTCTGAACATGACTTGACCTCTGAGTCGTAACTTTAGCGCATTCACTATAAATCGTCTCGCGAAATTCGATATGCTACCATTCACAAATCGTGGCCACCAGGTCTCCACAGGCCGACGAGTTTTGATGCGGAGCGATCTTGCCCATCATCCCCGGATTCAAACTTTTGAAGACTATAGAGACGCATAGACGAATGAAAAAAAGCAATAAACTTCGTCTATTGGTTAGTGCGTTCACGCGATTCGCGGCTGCCAAAGACGAATTTCTGGCATTTTCACGGAAGATATGTCAATGAAGAGGTTTGATCCCATAATTCTGAGTAACAATAGTATATAGCTTTTTCATAAGAACTACAGCATCTCTCACACTCGAGGGCGGGTGAACACAAGGGTTACAAAATCTTCGTGTCAATTTCTCCGGTAAGTTATATCTACATCGCATAGGAATAGGCACGGGCATATCGCGGGAAAAAATAGCGTGTACGCTTCCGAGGCATGCCATTTCGTATAACATTAGAGAGAGGCTGTTTAAATATTTTTTCCTGTCTCTATATAAAGTTAACACTACTAAGGACTAAAATAGTACTCCTGGCTCATTTAAAAGGCCTCTGACACATTTAGACATAGACTTTTCATCGGTAAGGCTAATAGGCATGAGGATTTTCTTCATCTTTACCCCTTTCCTTAATTCCAAGGAACTGCGGTTGTCTCACATAATGAACGCACATCATATTATCATTGACGGTGTTACAATCATATACACTCATAATTATCAATTATAATTACTATCAATCATTTACATTAATAATTACAAAATATCACCACTTACTCCGAATACTCTTTGTTTCATCTTAACTTGTCCGTCATAATTATATTTGTCATTCCATTATAGGTGACTTTTAGTCACAGCTCCTATAAAACGTTTCTATTGCTGTAAAATACATTTTCCTCATTTTTCGTGCAATTCATAACAGGACTATTCTTATCATTGACTAAAATGCGAATTAAAATATTATGGCAAATCTTCCTCAAAAGTTTCTTTTCAAACCATCTAGTTCACTCTTCCGCTTTACATTTTTATGATTGCATCCCATTTCTAACAGCTGCGGGGAGTGATACTTCGGTAATATTGATTATATTCCGCATTCATAACGTTCATATTTCGCGAGAGAATCATCGATGTCCGCCCCATTTATGATTTAAAACCAAGTTTCTTTACATATACAGTCACAACTTGCTGCATGGGCAACATTTTTTAACTAATTCATTACCACTCTTAAAACCTTGAGTAACATTCATACTTATTCACTCGACCATTACAAATATTTACACAAAGTTTTCCTAAAATATAACCATATTTTATGCAAAACATTTTCTTACAAATTATGAAGTTCAACTCGAATTTGTAGCTTCTTCCTCTTAACTTCAATTTTGATGATGTTAATACTTTTTGAAAATTTGACTTATCCCTGGCCTTTCACCTGCCTTAAGAAATTGGGAGCCAGAGAAATATATAAAAATATGCATAACAGAGATGGCGAGTAAAAGTAGATTGGTAAGGAAATTAAAAGAAAAATTTTACTTTCTAAAGAATCATTTAAAAAGATAATGAAACTGATATTACTGGCTCTTAAGGTCAAAAGGAAAGTTCGGCCTTAAGCCTTCTAAATGAGCCAGAAATACTCTTGTCAGTCCTCAATGTTGTTATGGAACGCGGCAATGTGCACGTAGGGATATAGTATATAGTTATGAAACTTGGCCACTGAGATAGAGGATGAGTAGAGATTAAAGGACGGGAGGTGAGAATTCGGGAAAAATAGGAGGAAAGAATGAATTGCAAACTAAGTGTCCGGCATGACTGAATAGAAACACGTTATGGTCATTCGCGAAAGACATATGAGAATGCACTATGAGGTATTATGCCGAGATAAAAGAGAAAATTTTAGTAAATCCGGGAAGATGGGAGGAAAAGGTGAATTTTTGATGGCAACTGGGTCGAAACAATTAAGAGGTGATTAGGAAAAAATTGCATGTAACTAGATATTTGTGTCAAAACATAACTGCTTTGGAAGCTCATGAAATGTGATACATAAAGGACCTTTCAAAACCAGTCTTTAAAGGGTAGAAGAGTCTTCATTCTGAAGGGAGGGATTGATAGACAGCTTCAACATGTGAAATTCACACATTCACCACAGTACGTGTATAGCTGTTCCTTTCCCTCTGCCGACTAGGTACTCAAGAGAAACAAACAGCTAAGGTAACGCTGAAAGTGTCGAGGGATATCACCAAAACATTGGCCGAGGGCAACCCAGACTGTTGGCAAACGCTCGACACAATGGGCTTATAGAGCCAAAACTTATCACGTAAATAATAAACCTCCGGTTTTCCGTTTCCCTCATGATCTTGGGATGAAAATTTGATCATCACTCTAATAGTTATAGAATTAATGAAATTCATGAATGACGCCTGCATTTTTTCACGTCTTATTTTCTAGATTTAGTGCGAAATACCAGAAGCTGGAAATATGTATTCAGGATTTCACAAGGGAAAACAGTTTGGTATGAGTTTTAAGGCATTTAATTGGGGCTTCTCTGATATTTTTATCTCAAGTCTAGTATTGCCTTCTAGGTGGTTCATTTTCCTCTAAAACTTATCAAATGTATTAATTAATATTTAATCTACCCTCAAGTTTTTGAAAAAAATGGCATTCCAAAAATCGAATATTTACGCAATTTACTCTTCACCTATTATCACGGCATTTATCTCTGATTTTGACCTATAGTATGCACGGTCGAATCCATCACCACGAGTGCAGTATATAATAAGCATGCTTCTCCGATGTTTTCCCCAAGGTAGGTGCTACAATCACAATGCGAGCGATCAACGTCAACACTTGTTATTATTACTCCTCTCCAATGCGGTAGAAAATGAAATCACCGGTCATATTTACGTGGTGATAATTGTGCATTGCAAGGTGCACCTTTGCGACGGAATAGAAGTCTTGCTGCCACTTGCATACGATTACCCTCGCTTCGTAAGCAGTTATTATGCGAAGCCTTTAGTGCTCGGAACAAAAATGTGATTTGAAGCAGGATCCAATCGTCTCTTGTCGTAAAATGAGAACGGGAGAGCTGTTACCTAATAACATGTTCAGCGAACATGTTGAAGAATCTTATTTCAGAGATCATCGTCTGACGCTTACTTAGCAGCTCATGGCATTGAACTTCCATGGGCAATATCAACTTTTAAAATATAGTTAGATACAAATAACAGATATCACTTTATTGCAGTGGAACTTTGTCACCTAACAGGTTTAGAGAAATGTTAATTTGGGTGCATTGCAGGAAATGAGGAGGATCAAAATAGATTTCGTAGATTAAGGATTTTATTTTCGATCGCTTATTTATACCGCTATTTGATAAATAACCAATGAAAAACTGAGCATAAAGCATTAATGTAAAGCTAATAAGAGTTATTAATGAATACACCTGAGTCTGGAAAAAAACAATCATAGTTGATCACGAAGACCATTGAAAATGACAAAGAAAGTTTAGAAATGAAAGCGGCTACCTTAAAGGCGGCAACGTGCCAAAGGGTGCTCCGTGATGTACAGCTTGGCATTGGTACAACATTTGAACTCCATTTGGGTTGGCTTAAGGACTACCATGAGCGTGGGAAACGAAAATTCCTGGCAAAATTATTCAGATAGTGCCGTGTTTATTTTTTTACGAATCTCTATGAGCATTTTTCCCACATCCCATGCCAGCCGATATTTACAATGCTAACCAGCGTCAATTTTAAGGTTTCACTCTACGGAGCCGAGAGAAATGTTCAAGTAATCAGGTCTATGAATAATGGCTCTTGAAAAGTATTTAGCTTTCATGAGTTGACTTACTTAAACCGTGATTTATAGGTAACAGCGTATTAGCCTCAGTCATTCTTCCCTCAGTTTAACATGAGCCATATCAGCCATTAACGGTTTTTCCTATGAATTCAGCCAGTCGATCTAATAATACAAAATTGCCGATTTTTCCAGAGTCAATGTGATCACAGGCTAGTCATTTATTAAACATCATAAAGGCGGTATTATGTCAACCATTAAAAATAGAAGTCCATGACCGTTTGAACTATCGCTCGAGAGAAAAGGCGGTGTCATTACAGAGGTACATTAAAAGAGGTACACTGGAGGAATACTAACCAAAGAACACCACAAATGTCATTGAAACCTTGTAGGCAGGGTTTTTATAATCGGGTTATAGCATAGCGCCATTGCGCTCCCTAAGCCATTAGCCCAGAACGTGATGTTGTGAACAGGCAAAAAAAATGCACTTACCACAATCTGCATCCGCTGTTTTTCTTGTAATTACTTTGTCAAATTACGAAAGTAATTGTAGACTCATACGTAACGAAATAATGCGGCTTTAATGATGAATTTTACTGTTGTGGATTTGTAAGTAGAATGAAGCGATTGTTATTTGAATAACATATAATACAATAATAAACAATTTTTTATTTGAATAACAAATTGTGTCCATTCTTTGTGTCTCTATATTCTAAAAATCTACATCTGTGTTTTTATATATTTGTGCGTCGCCGAAGAGCGTTCCATTTCGAAGATATATATAAAAATATATATGTATATATGTATATATATATATATATATATATATATATATATATATATATATATATATATATATATATATATATATATATATATATATCTTCGAAATGGAACGCTCTTCGGCGACGCACAAATATTAAAAAAAACATGAATGTAGATTTGTAGAATATAGAGACACATAGAAAGGACACTCACAATATGTTATTTGACGACAGCCGTGCTGTCCAAACGTCAAATAACATATTGTGAGTGTCCTTCCTATGTGTCTCTATATTCTACAAATCTACATCCGTGTTTATATATATTGTGTTCGTCCTTAATGTTTGTTCCTATCCCTTTTCCTTATATCTGTTTATGTATATATATATATATATATACACGAGGGTCATCCGGAAAGTAGTACCCGTTCGTGCCGCATGAAGTGCTGACGACGCGAGTAGCCGCTGGACGAGGTCAGATAGCTTCAGTGGCTTGTCTGCCTTCTCTGAGCCAAGTTGCGTGACGCTAGCATTGCCTGTGTTGTTTCTGTGATTGTTTACAATGTTTAAAAAAATTGAGAACGCCGCCAGTTGTGAAGTGAGGGCAGTGATTAAATTCCTCAATGCAAGAAACGTTCGCCCATGTGATATTCATCGCCAATTAAAGGAGGTGTATGGAGACAATGTAATGGACGAGTCGTCTGTTCGGCGGTGGTGTCGCAACTTCAACATGGGGAGGGGGAACACACACGACGATGAGCGTTCGGAGAGACCGTCTGTCATTACAGACCAACTGGTGAGCTCAGTTGACGAATTCGTGAGGAACGATCGGCGCGTCACAATTGATGACATCTGTGAACATTTTCCCAATGTTTCTCGAACAATTGTTCATGAAATTGTTAAACACCATCTGCATTATGCAAAAATTTGTGCAAGATGGGTCCCTCGCGTATCTCAATGAGCTGGCGGCGAAGGACTATGCAGCAGGAATACAGAAACTTGTCACACGTTATGACAAATGCCTTAATTTGCTTGGAGATTATGTTGAGAAGTAGTTTAAAGTATCCTCTTTCAAATAAATTTTTTTATGTTTGTTAATATTTACTTTTGTCTTTTTATTTCACGAACGGGTACTACTTTCCGGATGACCCTCGTATATAAATATATACATAAACATATATATCCCTTTTCCTTATATCTGTTTATGTATATATATATATATATATATGGGTGTATATGTGTATATATATGTATATATATACTACCTTGATCAAAAAGTTCCCGGAATAACCACCGTGTGGCGCTCCCATCGTTCCGATTTGAGTTCTGTTTTTTTGTTAAATTGGTACATCTGTTGTTGATATTCCCTTTAAATCTTAGTGTCATGACTTGACATTTGCAAAAGTTGCGTAGCCAAGAGTACATCTATCTCTGTGTGTGTTGGCGATTTTTTACAATTGCAGAAATGGATTTAAATTTGCAACAACGAACTTGTATTAAATTTTGCGTAAAAAACGGATTTAGTGGCGCACGGACGTTGGAAATGTTGGAAAACTGTTTCGGCAACGATTCTCTAAAAAAAACGGTCGTTTACCAGTGGCACGAGCGGTTCAGAAGTGGTCGTGAGTCAATCGAAGATGATGAACGCAGTGGCAGACCATCGACATCGAAAGTCGGTGAAAAAATTGATAAAGTAAAAGAAATGTTGGTCAATAACCGCAAATTAACCATCAGAGAAATAGCGGAGGACTTGAACTTTGCCTATGGATCCGCCCAAGACATTGTGGTTAATGATTTGGGTTTCCGTCGTGTAGCAGCAAAGTTGGTGCCAAAAGACCTCAATTTCATGCAAAAAAGAGACCGCGTTGACGTCGCAAAAGACATGATTTGCGAGGCTGAATCCGATCCCACATTCATCAAAAGGATCATTACTGGAGACGAGACGTGGGTTTATGAGTACGACACGCAATCCAGACATCAGGCAAGTGAATGGCGTTCACCAAATGAGCCGAGACCAAAAAAACCACGTCGTTTTCAGTCAAAAAAGAAGGCAATGCTGACGGTTTTCATGGATTACAACGGTGTAGTGCATCATGAATTTTTGCCAGAAGGCCAGACAGTAAACAAAGAGTATTATTTGGGCGTTATGAGACGTTTGCGTGAAGCAATTCGCCGAAAGAGACCAGAAATGTGGGCAGAAAACTCGTGGATTTTGCACCATGATAACGCACCGTCGCACAGTGCTATCATTATTCGTAATTTTTTGACGGAAAATGCAACAAATACCATCCAACAGCCACCGAATTCACCTGATTTGGCTCCCTGTGACTTCTTTCTGTTCAATCGAGTTAAAAAACCATTACGGGGAACGCGGTTTAGCAGCCGAGAGGAAGTAATGGAAAAATCGCAGGAAGCACTGATGGACATACCGAAAACCGAATATAAAAAATGTTTCGAGGATTGGATCAAGCGCTGGCATAAGTGTGTTGCAGTCGATGGGGATTACTTTGAAGGGGACAATATAGATTTAGATAAATAAACTTGTATTTTTAATTTTCTGAATAAATTCCGGGAAATTTTTGATCAAGGTAGTATATGTGTATATATATATATATATGTATACGTATATGTATATATATATGTGTGTATATATATATATGTATACGTATATGTATATATATATATACTCATACATACAGAAACAGATATAAGGAAAAGGGATAGGAACACATATAAAGGATTTTTACTCTTGTGATCCGTTCGATTCCGCCTTCCCCACCTCTATTGTGTTCGTCCTTTATGTGTGTTCCTATCCCTTTTCCTATATATGTTTCTATATATATGAGTATTTATTCGCCGTTTGGCGGTATTTCGTGTTTGAATGTATATATATATATATATATATATATATATATATATATATATATATATATACAAGTAAAAACTACTTATATGCCAAGTACGTTTGAGTGCATTTTATTCATTCATAAGATGAATTATAATAAATTTAAACGTTTTCGGTCCCTTTGAACAAGCAATGATATTCTTTAAAGTGATAACAATTGGAAATCGATGAGCGATTTTGCAAAGGAATTGATTTTACTGCAGATAATAAGGACATTAAAATTAAAACTGAAAAAAAAAAACAATTTTAATGTGTCTCATGAATATATGTTACACAGCATGACGTGCATTGGCAACTATTTTCATATAAGTACGAATCTCCATTCTATGTTCCCATGTTCGATATTCTGGACATAATTCAAGTAGCATCGCCGTCCTTGTAAAGTTCTGTAACCTCTAAGGGATAAAGGATATAATGGAAAATGATGAATCTTTGGCCTGCATTCCTTTCCAGATCTCACCGAATTTTATGAGTACTTATTACTTCATTGTAATCCAATTAGCTAAATTTTGTTAAATATAACTTCAATTATTTAATTAATTTTTATTAATACCAAAAAAATGGAACTGAACTCATTACAATAATATTCAGACATCACATTATAGTATAAAAACATTTTTCAAATGGGCTATTATCATTGATTTAGTATCATTATATAATTCCAGCGTTGCTAATGTGCTAGATTTTTCTGATTTAAAACAAAGAGTGAATTCGACGACTTAATGAATTGCCATCGCTTACAGGCTAAACCTTTACTCTTACGTAATTTCCAGGAAGCGTAAAGTTTAACTTTAGTCAACATCTTGAAGTTGTGAACTTAGAAAAATTAATCACAAATAAGTCAATTATTACCGCTAAAAATAATTACATTAATTTAATAATATGGAAAAAAATTAATATTAATTTTTACCATTGATATTACGCAATTAAAGAACTATATAATATACGTAAATTACACAGTTTTCTGCAAAAATATGCATGAAGGACGATAGCTAATAGCGAATGTTCTCTATCATAAATCGATTTTCCTTACAACCAATTTAATTAGCGCAATCATTTTTCTCAACCAAGGCAATTGAATATTTCAGGGTATGAGATGTCTCTCCTCTTAAATCTATGGAGTAATTCAGTTAGAAAATGAAAAGGAACAGAAAACATGTATTCTAAAGGAATATTAACTTACGATTTAATAAAATTCGATACGAAGGCAAGATAGAGAATCGTACGTCTATAACCGGAATTTTTTTGTTTAGAATAAATGCCCGGCAACTGAATTACAGGCCTTAACCTCTATTCTCTCGCTGACAAAGAACTTTCCCGAGGCATTTTTAATTCTCTCAAAGCGGACGAGACACAGCTTGTTGGAACACAATTATTCGTCCAATAAATATTCACTTGATGGAGGCAGAAAAAGAGACGGCGAACTCGTTTACGGGTAAAAAAAAAATGCGGAGTTAATTCTTAATGAGGAAAAGGAAAATCTACTTATATTGACGCGCATTGAATTAAAGCAATTTCATAATTTTCCAGGAATATTAAATGAAGAAAGTATCACAAACATTCGGGGGTAAAACCTACAAGGTCATGTACAAAGTATGTAAAAGGTATCGGAAACAATTATTTCCTAACGTGACTGTTCGTCGCATGGCACTTGCACCGCGGCAATCAAAACAACATTAAGATTTATCAAAGTAAATTTTATTTAACTACAAATGATCTTGAATGAATGTAAAACTCCAATAGCCGTAAACAGAAGTTTTACATTCATTCAATATTACTAGCCGTAAGAGCTCATTTCTATCAATAACAAATGATCTGACTTCAACTTCGATAAAACAGATTGTTTCATTTAATCGATTCATTTGTAATTTAATTTTTATATTTTTCGAAGAGAGCTGGGATTCTGAGCATAGAACTCCGGAAAAAGAATATTCGCAAATATAACAGATGCCGACATATTTCGCACAATGAGCTGAAAGCTTTGATTTACCCTTTTTCGTATATTAGTATCTCTATTTCATTTTGGCTGCTAAATGAAAACGTCGAGTGTCCAACGGATAGGCTACAAAAGTTGACCACAAAAAATAATAACGTATTTTGTAAAAGAAAAATATCTATATACTTATAATCGGTTCAGAGTTCAGTCAAGACCATCGCAACACCTTCGTTTCAGACGATTTAGAAGCAGAGTTCTGACGGCACCCTTCAACAATATAGAAAAAAATTCACAAATTTCCTTGAATCATCAGCAAAAGCATTTAATGCAGAGCTTCTTACTTTACCCACGATGAAATGTCATTGATTTCATTTGTCTCACGGCAAGAAATTTTATATTTTTTGAACCTCAACAAGCCGATGTTGGCAAATGGGAAAATATTATCACAACTTATGCAATGGTTAAGGGTGGAGAAATATAAAAAGAGGAAATGGATTCTAAGGGAGCCACGCATGAGCAAAGTAGAAGAGATGAAAAGAAATCGGAGACGTATGGACCGACAAACGACTCTATAAAGGAGAAATTGAGAGGGAAAGGGTAGGCAAGAGGAGGTGGGAAAGGGGTTTGCAGGAAGGGTTGAAATGTAGTGGGGAATGGACTCTTGGGGACACTGGAAGCCAGGGGGTCATTCAAATATATGGACGTAGATAGGCAGACGAACGCATGGCGCACCGCTTAATGGGACTCGCGGTCTGCCATAACTCAGCTGGAGGTTGGAAATGGAGGCGATGGGGGAGGAGGCCATGGGGAGAGGGTGGATTGATGGGCGGGGTGCGACGAGGGGGGGGCGAGTGGGAGGCTGGCATGAGTGGGACCAGCCGGGAAACGACGACACAGGCCTTTTTTAAGCGAGTAGGGAAGAGAGGGCGAGAGAGGTTGCGGGAGGTAAGGGGACGGACGCGTGAGGTGTGGCGTCGCGGCGGTGGCGTGGGTGGAAGCCGGACGGGAAGGCGATACGGGAGCGAAGGCGAGAGGGTGGACTGGGTCCGGCGATGGGGCGCGAAGCGGCCACAATGGGGCGAGAGGACGACAGAGGGATGGGAGAGGGGGTGGGGAGGCACGGGGATTGTTCTGTCGCGATGCCGGGAGTGGGTGTAAGGAGGCGGGAGGGACGCGCTTGGCGGTGGGTGGCCCCCGTGGTCACCGCGGCGGTCGGGAAGGAAGGGGGAGAGGGGTGACGGCGTCTCCGGAGGTGTGTTTCGAGCGCGAGGCAGGGAGGGAGGGTTCGCGGGAGAACACCCTTCGCCCCTAGACCCCAAGCCGCTGCCCACGCGGGATGCGCGCGCCCAATCGCACGTACGACCCAGATTTATTCGCAGAAATGATCGAGCGGAGATTATCGCCAAGATTTAGTGCCCGCTCTGAGCGAAATGAACAAGAGGATTTATCGAGGATGGAGAGGAGGGATGGAGGGGCGGGGGGGGGGAGGTTGGGGGCATAGAACTTGGATAAACGCAGATTGGTTTATCGTGCGTCGTATTACTGGTCGGTAGCTTTTAATGTCTTTCAAACTTTATTATATGGAGAGGCAGGCGACGCGATGGGGGAAAAATGGCGCACATGGGGAAGACACATTTTACAATGAATTATCTTAATCGCGAAGACGGTTGGGGAATATTTAAGAAAATACAACGCTTTGGATCTCTTCTTACTTTTTACTTTTAATGGCAACCATGCTCAGCAAGTGAAATAGTGTAGTAGCTAATGCACATTAGGATGAAATATCTATGCAATTATTTTCCAGTACAAGCAGACATTGCTGTACATACTCGCAGTTCATGGCCATGAACGCTCAAGTTCAGTATTTTGACCTGAAGACTACGTCAAATAGACCTAACAGAGCAGGCGAAAGTATTTTCCAAGAAATATGACCAATAAAATACTCGTTGTCAACACACAAGAAAGATTAATGCTGAAGTTTGGTTTTCTACAATTAATACTTATGCATGCATCCTCTAAGGAAAATAAGATTGACATTTGTTTTAACTTACTTTGTCACTTCACATAATGTTGAGGCAAAAAGTGACACCAATATTTTACTTTCTAATGCAGCAATTTTAACTATCAAATGATAGAATACATAAATTCGGAAACTTTCTATGCTTAGAGAAAATGGAAAAAAGACGATCATGAATTCTAGAATGTCTAATCGCAGAGTTAACGGCAGCCCGACGATAATATTTACCGTATGCGAAAATGATTGTTGGAGAGCGAAATTTAGACTTAGCTGTTTCATTTAACACACTGTGGAACTAAACACACGTTTTATACAATACCGAGTTGTTTTGTAAGAATCCAATTTGAAGAAGTTTAAAAGATCGGTTCATTAATTTGACGCTTGAATAAATAATTTTATGAGTCTTAAGAGCTCTGTTTTAAAGTGGTGTCGATCAAAGTGACGTTAAATGGACATAATTACCAAAACTCTTTGTATGTTACATCAGGCTGCGAATGGTTGTATAAGAAATTAGTTATTCTCGTAAAAAATTCAAGAAAAGATTAGACTTGCCATAATAACAGATTTTTTTAACTTTCAAAAACATTACTTTTTAAGAGCCCAGACGAATGGCCATATTATTAACGATATGTTTAAACTTAGTTTGAAATGACGTTTCATCATTAAATTGGGAATCATAAAATGAAATTAGTAGTATGTAGATTAGTAGTAGCGGGAGATGCCTTCGAAGTGAACAGGCAAGCGAAATTTCGAGGCTGATTCAGATGAACTTCTTTCAATAGCGCTCAAATTAGCATATAAGTCATGATGTCATAATACGGATTTAATTTAGTTGAATATTAAATACAATGCAGCACTTTAAAGAGGGCAAAGATCATTCGCCTTGGCAGGAATTTTTGACATGATTTTTATACTCTGAAATTGTTGAATTTGAATGCACATTTAGCGGATGACTCCGTTAAAAGTTACTGTCGCGGCATCTCCCACAGTTTCTGGGAATATTTAATATCCTATGACTTGGTCGTGAGCGTGGTACCTTGCAGTCCGACGCTATGTTCGCAATCCATGCCGAAGGAACGCAAAGCAGTACAACGGTAGGAGTAGTTAAGGAGTACAAAATATAGCATCTAATTCCCCTAAATTTACAAAACACTACCTTTTACATATTCTGGAAGGCTTAGCCCTTGGTTGAAATATCCATGGCTTGATTACTAGTTTACGCGAACTTTCTTACCAATAATTTAAATAAACTATACACTAATCAGCGATTGCATGCATCCTTCGCACGATTACCTAGGATATCGAGACTTCTAACCAGTCACTCTAAGTGGACAGGGACTTTTTGTTTTCTAATCAAGTAAAATGGTACACAACAACCTAAGAAACTAGCCATGATGCTACCTTCACTTAAAATCGTTAAAATCAGGTTATGTGGAAAAATATATCAAGTCTTCTAAAAGCTTCTTTGGCTCTAAGTGGTCAGATAGTGTTCCTCTTCAAGAACCACCCCGAGGCCATAGTTTTACCAAATCATATACCTCGAACATGGCGGATCAAATTTTACACTGCTGAACTCGGAATAATTAAGGCAGGGATTCTCATTTTTATCATAGAAAAGTAAGGCGATGATAAGTTACAACTGATGGGACACTATTCGCGTTCTAATAGACACTTCATAAAAACATGAAGAAGCTCCTTGTTCATTTGAAGTGACAAATGTAATCAGTGAAATATCCCGTGAAATATTTACTCATATTTTTCATCTTTTTTGGGGAAATAAAACAGTTTTATCAGCAATTCTGCCAAAGGGCAACCCGATAGGACCTTTTTCCTTAATATAGTAGGCACGCGTGTTAAATAAGCTCGACAATCGGCAGAAAGTAACTCAAATGCCAAGAATGGCAGGAGATAGTAAGAAGCATGGATATTTTTTTAAAATGGTCACACCAGCCTTATGGAAAGTTTGCTCCCCTGAAAATCCAGAGGTCGTTTCGATTTCTATGAACGGTATTAAATTTTAATGAAACATTAGTGTTAGCAGTGGAATTGTAATATGAATGCCGATTGGGATTATTACAGCGAATCAGTGGAATAGAACTAATGGTATCCTGTTCTTTGAACGCAAACATTTCCGTGATGGTACCATTTTACGTAATATCGATTTTTCATGATCTAGACTGAAAGGCAATCCCAACCAAACCTCCAATCCCGTACATGGGCATAAAAATGTATCCGTTTAAGGATTAGCGGAATTCGTTACTTTGCCTATTATATCAAAATATTATTTCATGAGCATTATCGGAATAGTTTACGATTTCCTCAAACAGGATAGAGGGTAACAGGAGCAATGCGAAACCGTACGAAAAAAAGAACCGAGGACGTTGAAATTAATACAAAACAAACCTCTCGGCTTTTATTCGCTCTTCCTTGTTCGCTTATTACTCACAGTTTCAGAGAACAATCCAACTAAGCGATACCATGATGAATACCTACTTCATTAGTAATAACGATAGAAAATCTCATAGAATTACATAGGAATCAAGCTGAAGAAACTCCGTAAGGAAAAACAGAGTATACTTGTTATTACGTAGACGAATTCGGTTAGCAAATGAATAGAAAAGGAGAGATCTGAAGATTATTATTCTACATGGACTCTTACATTTAGGAAACACCTAGGATCACAACGCTGATACATTTTATAATCTCTCTGGGCTTTTTAGTATGGTACTTCTTAACCATAAAATTTCTCTAAGGTTTTTAATTACTTTGAGTTACTAATTCAGCTATAAGATCACTTCCACCACAGATCGGCCAAAAGAGATGCAAAAGATTTTGCAAAGATTTCTCAACACAGTTTCAATGAGTTTAACGTCTGTTAATGGGGCATTACCAAATGTAATAATTTATTTTATTACTAAACCGGTATGCAAATGGTAATAAATTAGCTGATGTCAAGTAACACGAATGTTCATCGTTATTTCAATACAATAAACGGAGATTTGTATTGATTTGTACAAGGTAAGAAAGAATGAATAAGCCAAAATATAAACAACAACTTGTCAGATCATAGGAAGTTTTTTATCGTGTAATTAAACGCAGATACAAGAATTTATTTTTCATAAAATTACCATGGCGAAAATACTAGCGACATATCACATGAGTATATTACTTATATGCACAATTGGCCTAATACAATAAACATTTATTGCTCAACAATAATTATTTTATTACCCGCGAAATTCCGTTTCCGATCAGAATGCTTCGAGGGCAATCCGAAATTTTAATTGCAATTTTATAACCTGACCTTTTTATGGAATCAGGTTTTTTTTTATTTTGTCCCTTCAAATTAGAGAATGAAAACTGGCTCTTTTCTTCCACAATGTACTTCTCTAAATTTCCGATTTCAAGCAGGAATCAATTTTAACTACTTTTCATTTTTTTCTATCTTTCAAATAACGAATGACTTAATTTCAAATTAATGGATTTGCAGCATAACCGACAAAGCAGTTAAAAATAATATCAGAATAGCTGCTGTAAATACCAGGCACTTAGCGATTAAATAATATCTCCAATTAAAGTGAGCTTTTGAATGAGGTAAAAAAGTGCATTTAAGTAGGCGAGAAAATAGAAGTAAAACTGGATCGTAATATACCCAATACTCGTACTATCCCTACATGAACAAAATTCATATAATCCACAATATGTGTAGCTCTTTGAAAACAGAATCACGTAATGCTGAGTAGTTAATGGAAAAGATTAAACTTATGAACAAGTGTTTTACAAGCAAATACATCCACTTGACAGGAAAGTATACAGTTTCTAGCTGCTTGCGAAAACCATGTTGCAGTACTAAGCACGATAAAACTTCCATTGAGCATGATCGCAGCCGTTGAGTGCACATTGAGCAACACGTATAGCGTTCACACTCGATTCGCAGTGCAACTCTTGAAATTCGAGTCGAAGGGGGACGTGGAATGCGTAGAATTATAGAACTGTGCGATCAAATTAATGGGATAATAAGATTCATCAATACAATAAAATTACTTTAATTATAATATATGTTAGCGAGATTGAAACGCGATAAAAACACAATTTCTAGGGTGGCGATCGCGCTCTCCTCAATATTAATTATTGTTACAGGCAAATCGATACCAACTTCCATGCGGGAATACAAATTGCCCCGTTGGAACACGAGTGTTGAGGGGGGCGGGGGAAAGTTGACTTTCGCCGCATGTCGAACCGCAAACACACGGGGGAGTATCGGATGGAAAGCAGCGGTGGAGAGCCGTGGGCAGAGACCGCGCAGGTGCTCGAATTCTTCTTAAGACCCTCGTCCGGTGCACACGAACGCCGCTACTGTGAGACCCGACAGTAAAAGTGGCAACCGCTCCTCCTCACCTAATTAGCACTTATCAATTCTGAGAGGAATTTGAATCGCCACGCCGCCGTCATCTGATGCATTGAGAAAAGGGAGGGAAAGGAGGGGACGGGGGTAAGGAGAAGGAGCCCCAAGTGATGGCCCGCTAATTAATGTGACAGAGGGGTAAGATTTATTTCACTGAAAGAGGACGCAGCGGATCGCCCTAAAATTAACAACTCTAGCATTGCATGGATTCCATTCCATAACCTTCCGAAGCATTTCTCTTTGAGCGGGAGACCGGCGTTTCTCTCGTTGGGTAAAGGGAAGGCCTGGGATGCATCGTTCTTTCGAAACGGACTCGGCGAGGAATCCGAATCCTTTGGGAGGGTAAGGGCGAACGGTCGCTTAGGTGAAGTATTACTGCCGACATGGAGGGTTTCGAGTCGACAAGAAATTAACAACAGAATCAAGACAAAAAAACCTTTGCATTGTACCCTCATCATCAGCAGCAGTTATCAATCTCAAGATTGGCTTTATTCAGCTCTTCCTTCTTCTTCCTCCTTTGTTCTTTTCGACTAGCATCCTTTCCATCTATTTTTCAGGAGACTACTGCGGCTTAGAAACATGCGCAATTAGTTTATCTCTTCTTCATTGGAGCGTTTTCAAATATTTCTTTACTCTCCGTGAGCGTTGTACTTACCTCTGCCCATTTATTTTACACAAGTCTTCTGAAATGCAATATTTTCACTGTCCCTAATGTTCTCTTTTCAGCTACGTTACAGTAATGTTCCACCAACTTAGAAGACCCCATTACAAATTTCGCTTTTAATGAAATTATTCCTCAATTCCACGCCTGGTTCGCTATCTGTTATTAAACTCCCTCTGGAGGAACGTTTTCTTTGCCTTGTGTTCCTACTCATAATCTTTCTTGCTCCTAATAAATTCTTCTTCTTCATCCTGATTCTTAGGTGAAAAAATCCTCTGACTTCCAGTTTTTGCTAACCTAGTCTCAAGCTGGTGTATTTTTGTCTTCTTTCATAACGCATTATTTTGATTTGCCGTACGTTCATTCAAAAATTGTATTTCATCATTAAGCTCTCGATTGAACGAACGGGATTCAACGAAATCATAATTTCTCCTTCATCTCCCGTCAACATCTCTCCGTCGCCGTGCTCCCGCATTAAAGTGTGAACAAAAATTACTGACAGGCGAAAAAACACTGAAGCCAAAAGGCGAAATGAAATAACGCTAATGAATGAGAGATATGTGCAAATATGAGGAGACCTCTCAAAATAGATCAGTATTTTTATTAGTCGTTTAAACTACTCGATAGGTCTTCTCAACTTGACATTAACCTGCCCCTCAAATGTTGTAATCGTACTGTTAAAAGACAGGTTTTCGTTGGACAGCGTCAAAATAGCACTATTGTGGTTAAATGCTTAATAACCATGGCAATCACTTGACCGCCTGAAACTAAGAAATGAGATGCGATGAAAACGCAAAATCTATTCCGACGTAACAAAACATAACAAACGATACCTACAACAGTGTAATAACACGCGTCACCACTCCACGAAAACTACTTATAAACTGCCTTACTTTATGATAATTATCTGCGCAGATATGTTGATAAATTTTCAATTTCTAAGGTTTGTTTTTCCATGGTGGCGGGCAGGGACCACTTGAGAGCCACGGACGCATTACACTATTTACGCATTACACTAAGCGTAAACTATCCCATCTAACCTTTACAGCATTTCATTAAGGAGTCGGCCGGGTCCCTTGAAGAAATTCACCAAGCGAAGGAAGGGGCTGGGGAGAGCGGACTAGAGTCGCGAAGAAGGCGAACCGATGAGAAAGGAATGAGAGTGAGAGAGAATGCAGGGGGGGCTTGGGTCGTCAGAGGAGTGGGGGAGAAAATGAAAGGCAAGAGCGAGGGAAGAAGAGGTTGCGTGGCTGGTAGGGGGGAGGAGCGAGATGAGGAAGGAATGGCAAAAGGCGAGTGGAAGACATGCGTTTTAATTGCTCCCCGCCAACGCGTACATGAGGATAAGTGGGCTGGGATGGGACCCGGGGGAGGGAGGAGGGGTGGTCGAGTGGCGTGCTTTCGTGGGGAGTGGAGGGGGAGTGGCGGTGAGTGGGGGATGAGGAGGAGGGATGGGTGGCGGTTCCGGAGGGACGGGCGAGAGCGCAGAATGAGCGGCAACCTGTTTCCCAGTCGAAAGGCTTCACTCTCCATGATCGCAACACCCCCGCAGCCACTAAGCCTGCCTAAGGGCTGAGAAGCGTTCCCTACGACTTTCCACGCAGTTGGGAGGTCGGAAATTCGTCAAGGTATGGATTGCGAAGTGGAGTAGTGTCTCGCCAGGCGGTATGGCACTTGCTTCCCAACCAACCCTCCTTGCCGAAACTCAATGCCCAACTACGATGATTATCATTTGGATTTTAGTTCAGGTCACTACATAAAAACCTGAGCGTAGGGCTCCAAACAAATAGGGTACATTTCTTAGAAATGGAAACCAAATGATGTAATCCCTCATCTGCATCGGGGTTAGTTTCCGGTCTTACGTTATCAAAGAAATAAATATTCCACCAAACAATAAGTGAGTTACCCCACAAATTTCATCACAACTATAATGTATTGCATGCAAATCATACTCCGAATTTATTTTAAGAAAATGCACCACAGCGATGATTCAAGGCTGGGTTTGTATATTACGAGGGATAAGTTAAATATTTTCATGAAACGGAACCTAATTTTGTAAGCATGAAAGGAGCATAAATTGCAGGCATTAATTTCAAAATGTGACTCAGGCCTTCTCGTATGTGCCCATAAACCAAATGTTAACTTAAAATCAAAGCATCGGTTTATTTTTCACACAAGAGGCATTAAATTCAACGGAGTTCATTTTCTGCCCAGCTAAAATATTTCATATTCTAATAAATACTTGAATCGGAAAATCTACCATCTAAATAAATTTTTCCAAGTGGCAATTAAACTAAATTTAGTCATGTTTTCCTTCATTAACACTTATTAAAAAAGAATGCATAGACTAACATAGCGAAATAACACCTAAAAACCAGACAACGAATACAAAAAGACTCGTGGGCAATACAAATAATATCAAATAATTTCAACATTTTGAGTAAAATTAGAATATAAAATACATAACACCCATTCGCGTTCTCATTCTATCATTACTAATATTACTCCCTTATTATCATTACTTATTCTCAAGACATAAAACCCCATTAAATTACAACACAATGCCAAAAATTTCCATGCGCCGCACGTTGCAGGAGCTAATTACTTATTTTTAGCACCTTGAATATCGATTTCATTACGGGAATAAAGTACTCCATATATTTTATGCCAACAAAACGGCACCGGCAGCGATAAAATTGACGGTTAATGGTGGACCGAAAATAAAGGAGTGTGGTCATGAAGTAGTTATTTGAATTCCTGCTTTTCAAGAGTCCGAAGTCAACAACTATTATCGTGTGCTTGCACACAACATAAACGGGGATATTATGCCATTGGACTAAGCTTCCGAGACTAGAAGAGTTTAAGCAAAGAGTGATTGATCGTATTCATCAGTTCCTTTACTAACCAATCATTTCTGCTATATACCTACCATTCTAAATGGCCATGAGTTGAAGGGAGAAGAATGAGAGAAGGGAGATAACTAAGCTCGATATCAATGCCAGTGCAGAAGGTGTACGAAGTTGCTCTTATTTTTCTGTCTTAATAACACTATTTATACGAAAGTTTTACCACTCGGCTTAAAACAGCACTTAAATGCCGGAACCAGTCTCATCAAAATGTATTTATCCTCTAAATTTCTAAATAAAACAGAATATAAATATGTGCACGGAAACAGAAGAGTGAAATCGACTTAATCCTCCATAATTTTTTAATTGGGTCACAAATTTCGCCTTCAAACGCCTCTTCCTAGCCCTCCTCTGACAAGCTCAGCGGGCGTCCCGGCACCACCTGCCACAGACGCCCGCCTTGGTGTCTCGCTGGGTCATATGCAGAGTTAGATGGGCCAACACCGATAAGTGCGAATCTGCATGTAAAAATATTCATGGAGGGATCGTTTGCTGAAATACTCGTAATTGGGAATTATCCTGCAAGTGTTAAATAATCTCGGAGCCAGTTATTTTCGAGCCCCATGTCCTCTTACGCCCGTCCAACCCCCAACCCCCCTCCCTTTACTTGGACCGGACAGCCTCCCCTTTCCGGAGACCTGACGGTCTCACCTCACCGCGCGGCAGCGCAAAAATGCTCCACTCGCCCCTATCCTCGCCCTCCCACCTCTCACTCTCCCCTCCTCTCTTTCTCACACACACAACGCCCTCTCTCCCCCCCATTCCAGCCGCCGACGATAATCACGACGCCTACGATGCGAAGAGGAGTGAGAGTCCGGCCCCGACTTGCCCCATCGCATTTTATTACGGCGCTGCAATGAGGACGAAAATTTACGCACGGCCGTATCTTTTGCCACTCGCGAGGAGCATGACAACTCTTCGTTGTTGCCCTGCCGATGAGAAAATGTGGCCCCGTCACCATCGGCAGATAAGAGGGAGGGGCGGTGGGGAGAGGGGGGAAAGGCTATCGGTGTGCTGGACGAAGAGAGAAAAGTGAGGAGGGAAAGAGAGACGGAGGAGAAAGGAGCCGTGTAGGACGACCCTTTGGAGAAGGGGGAGGAGGATTTTTCCTCCACCCAGGCGCACCGGAGTCATTTTTTACTCTCTCACTTACACCCCGATGAAATGTTTGTAAAAAAAAAGAACCTGGGGCCCGATCTGATTTACGCCAGATTTTGCGCTTGAATTGAAATGGCAAAGGGAAAGGAAAAAAAACCCGACGTGACAGAATGATTCAGGCAGATTGGACGGTCCATAGGGGCGCGCGAAAAAAAAGAGCCATGAAAAAACTAACCGGAACAGGTGGTTACGCGTGTGTCATAATCCCGCTCGCTGTCATGCTCACGGAAGCGTACCTAAGTGACAAAATTATTTCAAATTTTTAATGGTAACGAAAGGGAATGATAGTCGAAACTCGTCGGCCTTATCTAAATGAAGGTTATGGAGTAATTTTTAAAAATCTACGTCAGGGGCCAATGTAATGGGAGTTGACCAATCGGAAATGGACCAGGGTGACATCATCCGAATTATGAAAAGGGAGGCATCGGGGCAAGTTTTCATCGACTGAGTTGAAAGACTCACCTACGTCGGAGGAACACCTAAATGGAATGAAAAACTCTGGAAAAAAGTAGAGAAAATAAGTAATGACCATTCTAAATCTCCCTGCCACACGCCCTCGCGATTGCTCGCGAGGCATGACGCGCACGTGGTAGATGTAAATCAAGACTAACCAGACCAGCCAAACGGCGCGCCAACTGTCTTCGACTAATCGAATAGAAGGGCGGCAACGGGTGGTAGTTGAGGACAAAAACGTCCTCGGCGGCCCTCCCGACGCTTCGTCAAAACGTGAAATAATAATTCCGAACAGTATGAGTTAAAAAGGCACTGCGACCCTCAAACGAGATACCCAAGAGAGTGCAGGCCTCTCGCATCACGATAAATAGCCCCGTCCACCCCTCACTCCCACTTAGGATACGACGCGGCTGACTCGAAATTTATCTCTTTTTATGCAGTAGATAATCGGCTCATCCGAGGAAGACAAGGGAGAATGCATGCAACCGAGTACCGCGGAGGCGTCGGGGGGGGGGGGGGGTTGGGGGGGGGAGGAAGGGAGGGGAGACTCGTAGGGAACAAAAGGCTGAAAGACAGCGCCACCGGGACTACGACCATGGTGAAGAACCCGATTCCAAGATGGCACTGACCACACACACGGCCACGCCATATGGAGAAGGTCACCACCATGATTCCTAATTTACTCCACCGCGCGCGTTTCATCCTACTGCACTTCCTTCCCCCTTCCTTCCTCCGCCCCAATCGCCACTTGACGCCAGCCGCGCAACCCATCTTCGTAGGCCGGCGTGTGCGTGCATTCGTGCGTGTGTGCAGCAGATGTAAATTCCCTCCTCGTTGCGCGAAGAGAGAATTTACTTCTGATGGGCGGCAATTTTCATAAATATGACTCCACTCCGGGGAAGGTGGCCGGGAGAGACAATAGGGGCGGAAAGAGGTAGGGCGCAGAGGATGAGGGCAGCGCTTGCTCTCCATATATCAAACCCACGCGAGAAATGAAAGACGATTTGTTTCTAAATCCGCGCCAAATATGAAGTGAACAATTAAACACAGAGGAAGCAAATGAGATGTCTAATAATACCCATTCTTCTGCGTCGGAAATAAGGGATATGATTAATTTGGAACGTTGCTGACCATATTCTTTTGTAAATAATTTCAATATCAACGTTCGGACAAGGATATGGTTGAAATATAAACATGCAAATAAATATAGTTTCTATTTTTAAATAAGAAATTAGCTAAGGTTGACGGTCATGTGAGCATTATGGCAATATGTATTTCTTATCAGAAAGAATGCTCCTTCAATGGGAAAGTACATCTTTAAAAACAATTCAACAGATAATTAATAACCAGAAAGCACCAGATACTCTTCGATCCTAAGGAAACAAAATGTTTTCTAGTCCTCTAGAAAAATTCCTAACATTATAATTGCAAAGTAACGGTTTACTATGTACATCTAGTTTGTAGGTCCATCTACTATATCGATCATAAGGTTATACATGTAAACTATGTACATTATTTTTAAATACTTTTCAATTGTTATTGTCCGCCGCATCATTCACTGACCACATGGTAACACCTGTCACACACTTTTTTGGCGATTAAATGTTTTAGTGCCGGCTGTTTCAATTATAACAAGGCTAGCTTAACGATCATTTGACAACGTAGAAGATAATTTTCACCATTAATGAACTCTCACTCCCCTCTGTTGAGTGTACACCCGCAATTGCTGCATGTGAAGCGTCATTATTTCCACGGGTTGTGTTTGTATGTTTTGGGAGGGCAACGAAATATCTAATGTGGCATATAGTCGTGGGATCATTTATAAGTTTAGCTAAATGACGTAAGATAGCGATTTAACAGCCGAATATCATACAATTATTCACTGTTAGAGGAGAGCGATTGAAGATTAGCACAGAGCAGTCCTTCGATTTAACAGATTTTAACGCCATCACATCAGCTCAGAAATCAACCAGAGGAGGATAACTAATGACGCCAATGTCGTGCCCTTGGATCGCAATTGGAAAAGAAAGCATCCACACTGATTGAAGACATCAGGCGATATGGGGATGTTGCACTTGAGAATTAATTATCTGTGTATCCATCGAGACTAATAACGTTATTGACAACCCCAACAATTCCAAGCTTCTAGCCGAACAGTTTGGGGGCCATCTGGAGGTACTTTAGCTTACAAACAAAGATTTACTTTTTAAAATGGCAGTTTTACAGATTTGGTACCACGATGAGCAACCAGGATGCTTTCCATTTGATTGGTATTTAAAGAGTAACCGTGGACGCCCGAATCACTTTTTTCCCGGATTAAAGAATCTTCAATCTGTATCTTTTCGGGATAAACAATTTTCCATTGATTATCGTGATGCCGATGTGAGTACATAATAAAAGTAAGGCACAGGTAGGAGAAGAAATGGACAAAACCGAGATTATGGAATACGACTAGACACGTGAAACAAAGGCAATGGCAAAGTAATGACAAGGTTACTCGCAAAAAATCAATAAAATACATGGAAAATTATTGAAGATCCTGTTGTCTTCATGTGCCTTCGGCGTTTGACTGAACGTGCGTGTGAGATGTGCAACTCTGCTCCTATCGAATAAAACGAGAAGTAACGATGAGGTATTCGATGAGCCTGCCCATTACTTTACTACGCGAACTATTTACCTGGTGATTCTAGCTTACGTATCTTTGAGAAAAATCCACCCAAGTTCGTCCATTTTAAATTTCTTCTAAAGATCTTCCGAGGCATTCTGGCACTAAACTGGAAACGTAGTAATAGTAAAATGCCGTGAGGTGCTCGCTCTAAATGATGCAGACAATGACACTATTATGCATATGAAAAAAGGGAAGGGAATAATTTTCAGTAAAAAACCTATGCTGTACTTGGAAGCCATTTTGAAAGTTTTATATGCTAATAAAATGTACAAATGAGTGGAAATTCGTTGCAAAGAAGCATTTGGCCTTGATTGGAAAAAATGTGAATAACAATTGCTCATAGTGAACTTTCTTTTATTTCTTCACTAACTTATGTGTGTGCGGGACACCGTTCAAGGTGATATTCAACGACACTTTGCGCCGATATTTTAAATGAAAGGAGAGAAACAGTAACTTTCACGGCCCATTTGTTCTTCGTCTAGCTCAGCTTTTCACCTTTTATCGTTTTTCCTGAGATTTTTTTTTAAAGCCACTTTTTGTGCTCATGCATTCAAAATATCCATAACCCAGGGTAAATATAAATATCTTGAATTCAATCTTTCACTTTAAAATTATACATAACTTTCTATATTCCTCATTACTTTCACTTACATTAACTTTGCATCTGATGCGCATTATATACATACACCCAGGTGCGGTCTGAGCATGTCCCTTCGAAAGCAACTGTGCGAAGGTTCTCCTGTTCTGATTCCGTCACATCGAAAGGTCAATTTTCTGAAATGGCATCACCGTGGACAAAAAACACCTTGAGGATAGGATATGAAATAAAGTAAACGCGATGAAGCGTGTTTATCGCTATTATCATTGGTCTGCCTCAGGATAAGGTGCTTGAATTTCGTCGAACATTCTCTTTTTTCCTCTTTCATCGTGGGTAGTTTAATTCAACATATTTTTTTAACTTTAAACAATGCTATACATTTTGTTGACGACATTGGTTAAATCATAAGACCAAAAAACGAACTCATAATGAGTAAGCTTACACATATACAAGGCGCTAACTACGGATTTCAAGTCGACGATTTTGAAAGTCATATTCGAGACAGCCTTAACCGCTATTTAATCTCGACATTCAAGTACAGGCAGAGATTATTTGTCTTCTCTTGAACAACACGATCGCTTTGCGAATGGAGTAAGACAAACCAAACGACGAGACGCATGCACGTGAAGATTGCATTCATGCTTTTGTAAATTTAGAAATCAACATAGCATACAGCATAAATTAACATTTTAGTATCATTTTTAGAATAAATTTGGCGTACATATCGTTTGAATAACTATTTGAAGTAGGAAAGATCCCAATTCGGTAAAACAACAGTTCGTTAATGCTGCACACCAAAAGATAAATTGTTTTCACATAATTTCCGACTTATCTCTCTCCGGGGGAGTATTTTCTCATTCCAAGGATTTCCCGATGGCTCATCGAGTGACCTTGAATGAGAATGAATTTAATCAACAGTAAGATGTTATGATGCATCAATTTGACGACGCGCCAAAAAATGATGATGAGTTATTTCCATAAAGAGAAGTGATATCTTTGCGAAGGACGGCACTTGGCTGATATCTATTTTCTGTATATTCCTGCTGCGTTGGCGACCTGGAACAATTTGCACATAGATTATGAACAACAAGCAATGAGATGGTGCAAAAATGCGTCATGGAAATGATTGTGACACATATATAATGTATGCATGGACACAACACACAAATTAATACGTGTACGCGGTACGTAGGAAGAGGGTGGGAGTGGAAGAGAGAGTGTGTGGAAAGAAATGAAAGCAATGTAATCGAAAAATTGAGGGTTGAAAGAGAACCGAAAGGACTGCAGGGACAGAGGAAGTGTGGAGATGGAAAAGAGTAGATGAGTTCAGAGTGGGGAAAGAGAAAACGAGAGAAGCGGAGCTGAGAGGATACTGACTAATAACGGGGAGTAAAGGAGAAGAAGGCAGAAGGGCAAAGAGAAAAAAGACTGGAAGAAAAATAGGACTGAGAACACACATGACCGACGTGACACACCGGGGAAATATTTACAGCGACCCCCGCACGAAGAGGAGTATGAGGAAAAAGATTAAGGAGAGAAAGGGAACGGAAAAACGATATCCACTCTATGGAAAAGAAGTAGCATGAACATATAGCTGTTGCTCAACAGCGGAGTGGAGGCTATAAAAACAGTAAAAAAAGATGAGGAATTTCAAAACATTTGAGGAGCACTCTTTAAAAGAAACGACACTGCACCGCAGAAATTTTGCAGGCAAAGAACCGCTTCATTCAACGACTATCACTTCCTTTAGTGCAGCCATTTATACGGTGAACATACGGACGGCGAGTACGGACGAAAAACTGAATCGACTTATAACTACCATATTCAACCGTATTAGGCAAGGAATGCAACCTTAATCGTTATTGACACAAGGGAGTGCGATTTATGCACTCAAAATAACAACTTAACACACATTCCACTAAATCTTACGATGTAAATCACGAAAACATAATCCATAGAGTGCGCTATTACCTTGATCACCTTCGACGATGTATTAAGTGTTCGCAGATGATTAGTGTTCCCTTCTTAGCATGCGAAGATAAGTTGATTTACTTCCCCTGTGAAACATTTCCCGAGTAAATTGGATTTTACACAACTATAAAATACACCTGAGAACATTGGCAGAATCCAAAGCCTGGGTCCATAATTTTCCCATGCTTGAAGATCTCCGAGGATAAGAACAGAAAAAAATAAAATGAGCTGATCCAGACGCCGATAAGTAAATAGGTGAGCGTATTCGTTGGGATTCCTACGCGTCTGCTTCCTTATCTGATCGAACGAATTAAAAGAATTCACGGCTGAAGCGGGCTACTCCGACGACAATATATCTCCTGGGAAGTGCCACCGCATCTCTCATCATCACCGTACATCTTCGTCATAGTTTACGAACGCAAGCCGTAAGCACTTTATACTGCGCGATCGGGGCCATTCATTTTGGACGCGATGAGAAGCGACAGAATAGTAGATGAACTCCATTGATTCTATTAATTGTGGCCGGGGAACGAAGCCTTCGCTACATGATGGTGGGGCCGAAACTACCAGGGATGATCGAAACAGAAACGTTGAACCCACCGGGTTGAAAAGTTAAGGACCGTATAGTAAATTTAAATGCGTGCATGCCTAACGGCAATGTACCAAGGGCGAAAAATAGCCATTACATACGCAGTAAATTTTAAAATTGAAATGGTAAATGTTCTAAGTATCACTAGAATTATATGATAATCGAAAGACAACACATTTTTGTTTCAATGAGAAGATTGGATGACTTCAGTCTTCAATTTCCAAAGCTACTTTTGCAATTTCCTGATAATTCTTCCTTATTTACATCCCCCGCTACCTGGTCTGGATTCCCCCTCAATCTTCTTCTTGGGGCTGTTCCTTCCATTATATACACAACCATATCAATGTGCGACCAATACATTTGGTTCTTCTTTCCAAATGGCTGGTATTTTTTCCTTTTCTACTTTTCTGCATACTTCTCTTTTCATATACCATCTCTACTCAGTTTCTTCCCAGTTTTGCATCTCTCATTTCCCAATGAGTAACTTTTACGATCAACCACGTCTCTCAATTGTAGTACCGGGTACCATGTGAAAATTTTCAAACTCTTATTTCCTTGATAGTAGCCTCACATCCGGTTTATTCTATCGGTAGAGTCACCGTGTCTCCATAATGTTAAACGGCGCAACTGGAGCTGCTCTGCGCTTCAAACTTCTTCATACTCCCCTCCTCAAAGTTTTGCTGCTTCCAAGGCACGACTTCCACATGCAGTGCCTCCACTTGGCTCTTCGTTTCCGCAAATTAAAGTTTTAGTATGTATACCGTTAATTTGCATGCTATGTCCTTGAAAGGCAGGACACATTCATGGCAGCCCTCTTGACTCTCCGCGATGTCATGGGCGAAACGGAGCATGTAAATTTCCCTATTTACTTTAATTCCCTTCATAATCACATTCCTCATGAATAATTTTTATTACCTCTATCAAGAATATGTTAAACATGTGTACGATACGCCGGTGAGAGATGGCATTCTCGTTGCCTTTTATTCTTTAAAGCTTATTTGTCATCATTTCGTGTATAGAGTAAAGACTTGGCGTTTGCAAAGCTGTCTTCTTATTCTGTATTCATTTGAGTACATTCAAAGTTTTCCTGAGCTAATTTGAGTTATTGGAATATCTTGACGTTGCCAAAGGTCTCCTTCACCAATACCCCATACAATGGCTAGTAGGTAATTCATTTTTCTTAATAGTATCCTCAAGCAGAGAAATCCTGTTCCCATTTCTCTGTATTTCCTTAATCTTAATTGACTTTCTGATAGGTTGTCTTCGGTTAGTAAAAGTTCCCTCGGGTAATTTCCCTTGTAAGTATTTTCGACGGATGTAAGAGTCATCAATGGTTTCTTTTCTGTCATTAAGACCTGGGCTTCATTCCTTGTTACAGTTCATATTTCTTCTCATTTTTCTGAAGAGTCCCCACAATAGACAGTATCATTTCAGCGCCATTTCTTTCATATAATTAATGATTTCTTCGCATAATCAATCAAATAACCCACTGTTCCTTTTCCCTTTGATTCCAATTCGATGACTGAGTTCTTGTACAGGGCTTCCTAAAAATCTTTACGCAGGTTTTCCTGTTTCCATCTTCCTTCGATCTGCGTCCTCTTTTACTCACGTGATAATAACTGGTTTTCTTAGGCCATTGATATACGTAGGCATATTGACCAGCAGTCAATATATCCCTCTGGCTTGATTATTACGATAACGTCGTGAACTACCAATTAGTATTCATTCCACAATCATATCATTTCTAAAATATAACACGTACGTCCCGAGAATGACTCTTGCCAAATCCGGGTCTTTTCCTAAAACAATATGAGGCATATTCGGAAAGTGAAGGCCGTGATCTTATATTTTACTATAAGCGGGTCAGTACAAACTTGTACGGAGGCAGCGTTTGATTTTTTCCAAAGTCACTGGCGCTATTTTTTTTAAATTCAGTTGTAACTTGCCTGCTAATGAATACAGGTACAAATGTCCGCGAAAATTGTTGCTCCCACCAGTTACGAAGTGCGCGCTGTGATTAGATTTTTATGTATATAAGGATCATCAGCTGCCCAAATGCAACGGGAGTTGAGCTTAACTTATGAACCTACAGTAATTTAGTGAAGGAAAGGCTAAACAATGGTGTCGAAACTCGAAATACCAGCAGAAATGTGCATGACGAATCGCGGAGTGGCAGGCCTTGACTGATGAAATCTTTCAACAAGTTTACCGATAATTGCGAACTGATCGACGATTGGTGCTCTGGCTGATAAATTTCCTCCAGTTAGAGGCACCACTATTTACACGATAGTAGGGAGAAGCTCGGATAACACAGATTGTGTGAAACTTGGATACCGAAAATGCTTACTGACCAACGCAAAGAGCTAATAATCTTGAGTGGACGAGGGTTCTTGGAACACTATCGACAGACCGACCTTGTGATGACATGCGACGAAGTTCTATGCTGAGGAATTAAAGAAGCTGGAGCAACGCTGCGAAAAGTGCTCAGAAGTGAACGGTGATTATGTAGAAAAGTGAAATAGGCTTGTAAGAAACTATAGCCTTAAATAAAAAATTTCTTAACTGATTGTATTTTTTGATGACCAAAGGGCCCTTACTTTTGGAAATGCCTCGTAATTTGTTGTCGGTTACTCTTGAGATCATCGACATTCGCCCATGTAGCTAACTTGGTATAACTCCAACTTTGCCATCCAGATATATGCATATCCAGCTCCACAATCCCAAGGATCATGTTCTACGTCCTTCCCGTCCGTATAACCGCGCAAACATTCTTGTATTCCTCCCACCATTTCCCAACGAGAGAGACAATTTTCATTACTTTAAATTAGTTAACCAAAGACTTTTGTACGAACTCGCTCTAAATTGGTGATTTCCCCTTACCTTTAATCGCATTACTGGGGTCATTTTACTTCACCTTCTCAATCTCAATCACAGCCGTGGGAGTTAAACCTGGACCGATGAATTACAGCTAATCCTCATAAAAATGGGAGGATCTGTTGATATTCTACGATTATCTGATTAAGGTTTTGAAGATTGACTTCCTTTCTCACAGAAAAGCATAACCCTGTTTTCAAATAATTTGATTACATTTTCTTATGCTGCAACGCCTTCAACAATGAACTTGGTAGGCCGCTTAGTTCCTTTCAACGGTTAAAGGTACTCGTACGAGTTTTTTGCTTGAACAAAAGGTTAAGTTTTCGTTATCTCCTGGGAATATATGATGATAGGTTCTTTCTTATTCGCGGAGTGACCTTCATACATATACATAATAAAGATATTTTCCGATGCCTGGAGCCACCCATAGAGCGAAAGGCAAAGCAAGAATAAAAAAGTACGATCTTAAATTTAGGCTTCAATATTTAGACCATTTCCAAAAGACAAAAAATCTTAGTTATTTACCAATAAACAAAATATAATTAAGAAAATTTCAGATATTCTTCTCAGAAAAGTAAGGTTTTTCCATATTTTTTTCTTAACACCATGAACCATAAAGGAAACTAAATGATTTAAAGAACAGTAGCTACCAAATTCATAACCTTCCTGCAGTTTAACTCATACCAGTACACCGCAAACAAATTTTTATTGATTAGCCAACCAATTTTGCGGATAGGGAGTAAAATAAAGGACATAAAAAAACTATCATAATTAATACAATATTTACTTAACGAGGTTACAGCAGAGACAAACTGCAAGTGACGCGACAGGGTTCATCCAGAGACTATTAACTGCATTAGTCATTGGTAAAATTAGATCTTTCATGCACAATTAACAAAATAATCAAAATTTTTCAGAAATTAAGAGGATCAAAGGGCGACAATTAACTGCGGCAATTTCGCAAACGCATGATCTTTATTCTGACATTATTTTCGTGGGGAGTTAAAGTTTGAAAATACCCCACGCTTTTCCAAGGTAATTTCTAATGTGAGAAGACAGCATATGAAGTGTCCATCTAATAAGAAAAATGGGATACATTTCTTGTGCAATTCCTCAAGAACAAATCAAATAGAATGGAGTCTATAAAAATCCGAATAATACCTATCTTATTCATATATTGTATCTTTATCTCAATCAGACATGACAATAAAACTTAAGTATATCAATAACAAATACCTCGAAAATAGAGACCCAAGGACCGATTGTTAGCAGCCTTTTGCCAGAAACGAAATTCTTTTAACCATAGCAAATTTAAAATTACAAGATTTCAATATGTACTAATCAAGATTTCAAGTTGTTCCCCGACTTGCTAATTTTATAACATGGAGTATACTTGTTAGGGAGAGATACCAGAAACACTGACAATGAGACTTCATGAACACAAAGTCACAGAGATAGAGTGCTGACAATTTCTGCATCGAGAATGCATTTGTTTAAGTATTAGTAACATCAACGCAACTCTTCTAACAGCGACAAAAAACTTTTCACTAGGCATAAAACCATCAACTGGACATTCCTGTTTCTTACCTTTTTGGTAGGAATATATGTATAAGTGTTTGATGAAAAATGGTCAGTACCTATACAATCCCCGACACAAAAAAACCCTATAAAGATATACCAAATCATTCAAACAAAAACACAAGCAGTCAAACTTTAAACATCAAAGAATCTGCAAATCTGGCTCCTGATCAAGTCAGAGAATAAAGTCTTGTTTTATTACTGCACTCTATCATTTTGAAAAAAAACTAAGCGCCAAAGCCGCAAAGCAATCACTTTGTTTGACAAGTCTCTTTTGCCGACTTTTATTGTGCCTGGCATTCGAGTATGGGTCATACGCGGATTATGCTTAAATCAGCACGGTCCTGACAAAAATAAAACACGAGACCTCACGTAAAATATATTACGCTCCAAAACTTTTAAAGTAGTTCAAGTTTCATAAAGTACAAGCTGGGAAATGGGCACCTCAAAAAGAAAAAGGAACTTTAGAAATACTCTTTTCACTTCGGCCGATCTTAATTAATTATTCTTACGCCACCGGAGCGGGAATGTTTCATTGTGGTCCTCTGACCAGTATACACACCTTTAGACTACTACTTGCCGAGATTGGAATGCGCCAGCGATGTTAAAGTTTGAGGATTAAAAAAAGAGAGAGAGAGAGACTCAACGGAACGAGTTGACGGTGATGCATGGGGTTTTATGGGGCGTCATTTGAAAAATAAACCCGCTTCATCTCTTTTCCACTTCCCTTCGCCCCATTCCCATCTCTCATCTCTAAAGGCTCCACAAAATAATAATAAAAAAATAATCTCAAAGAGCGTGCACCCATAAATTACAGTTTTGGCTAGTCAAACAATGGCAGTTGGGCTCACACAGAAAGTTGGAATTTACCTTCAAAGAGGATATTCCTACTTACAACTTACGATCCTTGCTAACGCTTAGTCCTATTTTGCTCGGTCGTCCGATATTGAAAAGTAAAAACTATTTCTGACTTCATGGTCCTGTCACGGAAAAGAAAATCTTGAAAATATCAAATGGAAGACGATGGAAAATATTGTGGTGCATGCAGTTAGAAAACGCAATCCGCAGATCAAAACCGCAGCCTACAAATCGAAAACACATAGTTATCAACTAATCCGCAAACTATTTAACACCTCAGATTGACTACACAGTTGACGCAAAACTTTAAGCCATAAATACTGGTCAAAATATAATAGCATCTCTGCTAAACAAAGTATATCACAATAATTCTAAATTTTCATTTTGAACATGAATCTGACACAATTTATTGTAATTTTCATTTATTTGTGTCTAGAAATTTATTTTATAATTTGTGCATGGATTCACAGTGAATTAAAATGATTCTTGGACTATCCCTTTGTTATGAGGGAGCACTGCTTTAGATGTAGAGATCGAGGATTTGATGGTTGTGACCCTGAAGGCATACACAGTTGAGAAATGACGGTAGTGCTTACCACGTTTGATGAATCTTGAACTCCAGCCGCATAAGAAACTCAGACATCACATACATGGCCTTTCGCCATTGGCAACCCCATACATTTAGAGCTAGTCACAAAAAAAATAGTTCAAACTACGATTCCATAGCTCCGTTATGATTTACTTCAAAATTACTCTAAGTGCTTTAAAAATGCAAGAGCGGAAGAGAAGTTTTTCAATCGAAAACTTTGTGGCAGAGTAATTAGATTAGCCCCCTGCCACACACCCTGGCGGTGGCTTGCAAGGTATATATATAAATAAATAATCTAAATATCTTCGTGCACGACTAGGAATGCCTGTGACATTGTACGAGCATTCGTCACAACATCTTGTTCCTTCACGGCCCCAAAATTTCGGAGTTTAATAACCTCGATAGCTTAACTGGCTAAAGCACTCGGCCGGATTTCGAGGGATCCGGGTTCGAATCCCGGTCAAGGCGAATGATTTTTACACTCTGAACTTATTGCATTGTAATCCCTTTAGTGTTGAAGCTGTTGATCTTTCTGCACACTTTTTTAACTTCTCCGAACAGACTACATGTCATATTTGTTCGGACACAAAGCTTTATCGCCGATTTTACCTTTCTATTGAGCACGAGGTATGCATTATGCAAGGAAAATGTTTATCCAGAGGCTCGTTTATTAACGGATCTAATGAAACAGACCTATCGAATGATAATACAGAACATACCTATTTAATGATATTAAAATCTTGCGTGCGTCACGGTGAGAAAGGAGCACAGGAACCTTCTGAAACTTGGAGTATAAGCATAGATTCATAAACAAGTGAAAAATAAATTATAAAAAAATGAAAAAAACTTCGTACTAGTGTAAATAAATAAATATGTACGCACCAGCACATATTACAAGGCTGTTTAAAAGATTAATTCACCCTTTTTAAAATAGTTTCCATTAGAAATGTCTCAATAAGGAATAATAACTGTCATAACAGCAGCTCATTTTAACCGAACCTAAAAAACAATCCCACTGAAAAATTGTCTCATCAAATCTCAAACATTTTCTAGATGGAGAGACAGTCTACAAACTGCACAATGAGCTTAAAGTATCGATCGAAATTCGACGGTTGTAGAACAACCTGCTGATGATGACGACGTTCAACTTCGAAACCTGGGTGGTGTTTTAAATACAGTGTATGGAATTACAAAATCAATCGTTTCATTTTATTTCAATGTGTTATGTAAATTCCATAAAGTTACGCCAAAGGCAAAAAATGTTGTAGAACAAGTTTTATGTAAAACTCGTGAGCACACGGAGAAATCACAAATTATTTGCTTGCTGCAAAAAAATAAGACGAAAGAAATGCATAGTAATCGTAAAATCATGATTTAAAAGGTCCAAAAGCCGTATAAATATCATCATGTAATAACCAATAAAATTCAAGTCAACGCTAGAATATTTGACTAGGTTTGTGCAAATATAAGTCGTACTACTTTTGGGACTGGCCTTGTAAAGCCATAGAATGAAACTTCTTGTTTAATTCCACACAGATACCACAAAAACTATGGAAAAACCTATCCTCATTGTTTAAACTCCACTCGTAAGCCCTGAGCAACTACTTTGAAGAAACCAGTTATAAAAACAAGAATTTATGCTGGACCTGAGTTAGGTAGAATAAGGATAGTTCAAGTAATTACAAGAGAGGAATATTACAGGAAATATATGACATAAATATTAACGATTATTTTTATGGTTAATGCAAAAACCATGAATTACAGCAATATTGCAAAGTTTGGCTATTAGCGTTAAATTGCTCCCTCCTAAAGGGACCCACATTTGATCTCCCATAAAAATCATCTTACTTTTGAGGGATCGATAAACTACTAAACTTGTAATATACTCTTAAAACAGTGGAATAAATCTAACTTTATTTACAGTAACATACATACAGGGTACTGTAAAATTAGTAAATGCGGCAATTAATGTAATTTCACCATCGTCATTTGGCGATAATTTTGGCAATTAATGAAATTGTCCGCGCTCTTCATCGCATATGTTATGTTATGAAAAAGGATAATGGCAAACATTTTATTAGTTCACACGCGTCAGAATAGAATTTTAAAAAAATTCCTTCAGGATGAGAGTTGTAATTTAGTTTAAAAAAGACTCCATTCATTAAAATGTCTATGACAATGTCTTTGTTAACTTAGTTAGCGTGCATTCTTTGCTATGCATACCAAAGAAAGGTTACACCTAGAAAACACTCGTGGAAGTAAATTTAAATCTACAGCACTACTCTGGGTTCAAGGGGTTCTATACCTACGGTACGACGCCATCGCCCTATAAATTCCTCAAAACTTAAATGTTGACGATAATTTTTGTGGGTTAGTTCAATATGGCGCTTGGGGATCACGATGCTATGTGTATCCGACAGTTCAGCCAACAACGTGAGCCTCGCTTTGTTTTTCGAAGACCATGCGAAGGAGCCGTTTACGCTCTTTGGTCCTCTCGATATATGGTTCAAGTATCACGACCATTTAAGCAAGTAGTCGAGTCAGAAGCCGATAAAAGTAAAGAGCCTTTCGGAAGAAAAGGAGAGATATATGTACCCTCCCACCTTTCTTTACCTTTCTCTTATACTCTTCCCCCGGGGATCCACAGCCCCACTGACAAAGCCAATTCGTTAACTACGCTTCTCTCTCTCCCTCCCCTCCGTCTTCCCGCTCCGGGATATGGAGCTCTCGCCAAGAACAGAGAAACGGCGTCCAGGCATTTGCCAAACCCTTGCTTACGCAAACACGCGCAAGAGCTGTCCTCGGAAGACAAATGAGGCGACGATGAAGACGTTTCAAAAAAGTCGAAGATATCCCCGGAACGTTAACTGGAACCCAAACCTTCCGAGAGGAGGGCAGAACAGTGTATCTTCCGAACGAGACGTCCACCGAAAACGGACCCATTAAGAATCTTCTCTTTCGGAGGGAGAGGAAGGGGGACGGGCGAGAAGTGGGAGGGATGGAAGGGTCAAGAGGGAAGAAGACTTGATAGTAATGGATTCCTGAAGGAATCCAGTGCACGTTACCGGTACATGCAGAGACACAAAGGGAGAAAAGTTAAAACATTTTAGGCTTGTACCAACCCAACCGAGGGGCCAATAGAACATTCCCTTTTGTATATCGTGACGTGACTTACACGTTTCCGTTTTACTCTCCTCGCACTAAAACTCATCAAACTACAGGCAATGAAAAACTTTCAAAGGTAGTCCAAAAATTGGGGATGACAAACATTTACTTCGTACCTTCCCTCAAAATAAGGAAAGCTACTGTGACAAGGATAAAGATTAAGGAACAAAAACAAATGTTATTCCTGAAGGGATGAAATACACAGGGTTGAGGTTAATTACTCCTCCCCGAGATCCCAATTCGTATCGAATACAAAATATTTTAACTGTGCACGTATAGCCCATAGCATGAAACTCCAGATAGAACCTCGGACGTAATGTGCATATATTTAACGATAGGAAATAAATTAAGGAACAATTCAGCTCGGGCCAGGATGAAAATCACTAGATTATTTCTGATTCCATGTTTACTTATTCTATGCTTTCAAGGATAACATTTTGTTTTTTTTTCGAGGTTTTGTGCCACTATTTTTACAACATTGTACCATCGATGTAACCGTAAGTATATTGATAAATTTGCAGGAAGAATTTTCTCTCATAGCATAGACACTCATAGGTAGACAACTAATTAATAAAGACAGTTTTACAAATTTTGATGGCTCACCTAAATAAAGAACTCGCCTACGGCAGGGAGTTTATCAAGGTCGAGAGCTTTGGAGTTGTTGACCTTTTTAAGTACCATGATGAATTTTAATCATATATACAATGACATCTTTTTGCATTTATTTCTCGCTAGTTTTCAGGAAAAACGGAAATACAAATTCGTGAAAAAAATAAAGCACAGGAGAATTTCGGTTAGCACCTGGTGCTACTGAAAATAAATCATTTCTACAGTGGAGTATTGTGGTATTCTCACTCATATACTCGTAGTAGGCACCTAACGATTACTAATCAAGTGGTAGAGCAACCGTAGAATGTTGCCATGTGCATTGTATCGTTGGGCGACATTCGGTTGGCCTGCTTAAATGTACCAATGGCCCTTCAATATACATACATTTGACGCACGTTTCTTCGCCATATTGCAGAATACATAGCACAATGAAAGCAGCTAGTTAAAAAACATCCCTTGAATAGCCATACATATTTAATTCAGATGAGTAATTTTTTCTTCAATTGCTTACTTCCTCTTTCCCGTTGAAATAAATTTTATTATCCACAGTGCCAGATTTTACTGTTCAACTTCATGCTTTCTTCCAAGATTTTATTAACATTTTTCCCATTGCCGTTTATCAAGGATTTTAGAAGATTCCTGCGAAAAATATCTTTCTTCGTCTGATTTCGTATCTCATAATCTTTGAATAAAGTGGTACATTTATGTTTATGGAGAAATACTGCGAAAATGGACGAAATTTCCTGTTGAAAGAATCTATTCAAGTGACCTTCCAGGGATCCAGATTACGGGTGAGAATCAAGTGCGATTGATAACTAAATCCGTGTACTCAAGTGATTAAAATTCTTACGGATGAATCTGTACGAAATCCCACAATAACCGCAACAAAAGTGATGGGATGAAATTTTCGGCCACACACTCAAAACAGAGATGCCAAACACCTGTTGCAATACTTTGGCGCGATTGAAATCGCAATTAAAGCTTACAATGTGTATAACTCTACCATCGTAATCAATTTAAGTTTGTAGTTGTTGGAGTTTGTGATGCGGCTAAAAGTTACACAATCTCCCTGTTGATCATGTTTGAAAAATTCTCAAGCCGTTGGTAGTTATTTACGACACGAAAAATTTAGTTTTCATTTAATTGATTAGCTCGATTTGAATCTGTTTATAAACGCATAAAAACGAGAAAAAATCTTCAACTTAGGAATCAACCTGTTTTGTGGAATCTTAGAACCAACGTGTACAAGGTGAGACCTTGGAGAATGATGTTCATCACGATGCCGATATTCACCTCGTGGGGACGAAAAAAAACATCACGCCGAGAATTAAACATAAAGGATTGCTGGGGTGAGCAGGCAACGGGGTGGGAAACATGGAAAGGACACACTATACTCGAGCAATTTTCGCCTAATGCCTCATTAGAAGGTCCCCATTTCTTCACGCCCTAATCCCGAAATTTCGCCATATTTTCCCGCCACTCCCGCCCACCTCACACCACATAGGAAGGACCCCTCCATGGTTCCCCGGTGCGTGAAAGCTCCCCTCGGCCTCATCATCATCCGGCCCATCCGACTTCTTCTTCCACCTCCCCGAAAAAAGATACTGGCCAGTTGTCTGCACTCCACAAATCCTTGTCCCTCTCCGCTGGGAGATTTATGCTCCGACGGGGCAAGTGTTTGTCCATCCACCAAGGGAGAGGCAAGAGGAAGGAGGAGAAGATTTGAGGCGGGGGAGGACACCATTGCGAGATATCCTCCACCCTTCCTCGCCTTCTCTCCTGCCACCGCTTCCACCACTTCCCGCTTTGACCGAAGATTTGAACTCGAGGTGGCGGGGGAAAGGAGGAGAAGATTTGGGGAATGGAAGGAGCTCCATAGGAGAAAGATGAGGCTGAGGTTGACCCCCCCCCCTTTCAGAAGAGCCAGTTTTATTGGCGCCATTGTGGTGTGTTTATGGCGGCACTAACACTCGTGGCGTGTGAAAACCATCACGTCTTGTCAATCCCATGGAAACACCCATTAACTTCTTCAGTTCAATTACTTTAAGTGAAGGGAAAGGAATTGCTGGTCTATTGGACTGCTATCCTTATGGATGTACCCCCAGTAGACAAGTGCCGACTAATCAATGGCGCGAGTTAGATGATGGATCAACCATATGGTTGATCGTCGTTGTTGAAAGTCGATGTTTCACAAAATATTTAAGGCCACTCGAGGGCGGAAAATCAATTCTACCTACTTCTAGATGCTTCTACGAGTTCTGAGGTCCGGATACTCGCAGGTCTGAGACCTTCGGTAATGGATGCAAACTCTAGCGGTGACGGACTACTTGAGAACTGATGACAATACACACCTGATCGGGAAAATCGGAAACTTGCAACGAAACAACGAATTAACGGGATGCTAAGCATAACAGACCAAAAGAAGTCTCTGGAGGCCGATACACCATGTAATAGCAACAATGACAAATTATTCCAGCCAAATAGTTAATCATCATTTAAGAGTGAATATTTTGGAGCGAACGACAAAATATGAAGTTTTAAATACGGAGGATGTAGAGGTTGCCGGGGGAAATCAGACAAAGTGGGAAGAGGAACTACTGAAAGCTTGAAGTGGGATGTTGAAAGCGGTGATAGAATGGAGAATGCCGGATGAGCTGGGTAGAAGAAGGAAGAGAATAAGTTTCTTAGCGAAGGAAATGTAGGTGGAAGTTACGAAAAAATACGGAAAAATGAAGGAAATACCGTATTACTAACAAAAAAACATTTCCGCGATACGTAGACGATAATTTTTAGGGAGAGTCCCAAAACCAACCTTCAATAGGTGGATACATTGCATGAAAATAAGTTTTAGGCGGAAAAATCGATGTGCCATATTTTTTCCGGTAAGAACTTATTGAAATTAATACAATTCAAAACGTCAATTTCAGTGCCAGAATAACATTTACTTGAATGGTTAAAATAACAGCATATTTGCTTCAAGGCCATGGTTTTTCGGTCAGCAAAAAAGAACGCCACTCAAATTTCTCGCGGAATGGTATATGATTACGCGATAGACCTACAAATAAATAGACACCGAAACAACAAGGACTTGCATAATTTTTTAGTTAGCGTTCCCCGATAATCACGAAAACGGGACGCCCTTTAATCGATATAAATGAAAAATAAAAACTTGCAAAGAAAAATGCGCATGAATGAAATCATTATCAGTGAAAACGAGCGTGAAATTACGCCTTAACAGAGCAAGCCTCGGCAGCGCCGTGATAATTGGAAAATTGGTGCGCCCAGGGCACGGCGGCGAAGCCACAGTTATTTCGTTCCCAAGCCGGTACAAAAGAAGAGAATTGGTGGGAGAGGGGGAGAGAGAGAGTAACTTCTGACGCTGAGGGACAGAAAGGCAACCAATCAAGGGTTGATTCGGCGAATTGGGGACGCGGAATTTTTGGTGGCAGTCCTGAACACTTGCCAACAATTGTGAGCAATTTATGTGCAACTCCAGAGCGGAATGGAAATTTTGGCTTGGGTACTGAAGTGCCTTCAATCTGTTCATATTGCAAACCAGAAAGCTTCTATGAACCCAAATCGAAGCCAGTTTACTATCAATTGACAGCTGGCACATTCATATAACCTGATCGATCCCTATTGAACTCTTTTAAGAGTACAACGATGGAGTAACGGATAAGCTGTGAGACACTGAGTGAGTAGTATGAGAAGCCATTTAAGAACATGATATTATGAACTGACTGCTAGCAGAATCGATTAAATTACCATACATCAGCAAAATGCAATTTTCAATTTCAGTTTCCCCACAGGCAAAATGTTCGCAAAGCTACAATGTACCTTAGAAAGAAATCACCAATCATGACGATATTCTCTCATAGGCTAAGAAGATGTCACTCCATGACTAGCATATGAGCTACAGGTAAGTCAGGGGTATCCAAGAGACGTACCGAGCCTAAGTCTTATTTTGTGATCCTCCACTTATCAACTCTGAAGAACGACTTATTCCAGGCGTGGGTATTTATGAAAAAATATTAGAGATAAATTTTACAGAGTGAACGGCCGTACGTTTATAAATTTTCAAAAGGCAAAGTCGCCAATCGGGAAGTGATGTGTACCAAATGACTGAAAACTAGTTTTAGCGCGCAATGTTTCAAAACTCGGTGGCATTTTTGAGCGTAGGGAATTTGCATATAATATTGTAAAAAATCTCAAACCTTGAATTAAAATCTCCGTGAGATGTAAAATATGCATTTTTAATGTGCTTCCTTACATCCGACAGGAAACTTACACCACTGAATAACGCCTATTATTAAGCAAATACGTACGTACTCGCTATTCGAATTCAAGACGTTTTTTATGAGCGACCATATTTTTATTAATGTTCACCAGAGGTAATTTCGATAATAAATAACTAAAAGATAACTATTCTGAATTACCTATTTGAGCAAAAAATATAGGTCTGACATGTACCTTCACGTTAACTAGATAACTGGAATCTTTCGATAACTCATGCATTTGGCATTATCATGAATTAAGGTCAGATAGAGTTAAGTACATCAGATAATGTACTATAAAACCGTCTTTTTGCCATTTTATAGGACCACGTGATTAATAATTTTCAAATGGTAATACTTAATTTTGTTAAACAGACTCTTAAAGACTTAAATAAACACGGAACAAACTCAAATGATAAAAATCTTTTAAAAATGAGCAGTTTCACCTCTTCTGAGCTCAATACTAACAACACTTTTCTAGAATAGCCCTTTGAAGGAATCATCGATAATTTGCCTTTAATCTGACTTTATTAATACTTATTTCATCAACGATCTGAAGAAACCGCTTCTACTCAACAGGGGGCGCATGATCATCATACTTCCTCGAACGGGGATTTCCAACTTGTTCTGACCGAGTATACCAAAGTTAATTAGATTGAATTTCCAGCAAGGTAATCACGGCGATCCGTCCGTATACTCTAAATTCAGTACATTTCCTTCTCATTGAGTTTGATCCATTCATACCATCGTTAATTTGAGGATAACGACTTCGCTAATTATTTGATTCAGCCATTGAAAATAATTTCGCTTGATTACAGAGGCCAAGAGAATTTTCAAGACATAATAAACGTTTCAGCGACGAGATTTCCCTCCAGGGAGAGAGGGTAAATGGAGGAAGGGAAAGAAGCGAGAGGACTCAGGCCGAGATCCTCCTCAAGGACCCACCACTATCCCATCGTCACATCCACCTCCTCAACCGCCATCCTCTCCTCCGCCCTCCCTCCCCCCATCGACGCGCCGCACGACTGCGTCCCCTGCCAACCCCTCACCCCAACACCGCCTACCTCCCCCCCTTCCTCCCCCAAAGGCTGCATGAAAACCGCCATTCGTCTCCACCACCTCGACCGCTTTCCAAAAAGCACACGCAAATTCTCCACCCCTTCCCCAAAACTTAAACACACACGTCGAGCGTTAAGGGACCCTGCGCAAACGGACTTAATTTCGCAATCGAACAGGATACGGGGAAAACTGCCCTTTTCGCAAGAAATCGTTATAAACGGATGGAAATATTACCAGAGAGCATGCACGGCCTGGGAGCCACCGGAAGCACGAAGATAACAGACACGATTTAAACTGTGTAGATGAACACAAATCATTTGAGTTTGACGCAGACACGGAGGGAATAATTTGGCTTTACATCCTTTTCATTAGTAGGCGAAAAGGTAAGGGAAATTTTAACGCCGAAGAGATAGATGTAAAGAGCACTTTTTCCCTTGCGAAGAAATTCGTTACCAAAACCACAGGAAAAATCACGTGCGACAATCGGGAAGTTCACGAAAATCAATTAATACCCAACACTTGTTAATGACCAATTATCCTGAATAAGAGTGGCCCTTTCCTTTGCGGTGGCTTTCAAGGTAAGGAAAAAACGTCAACAGTGACTTCATTCCGAACTCGGGACACAACTTTCTTCAGTCCGTTGCGTCGAACCCAAGACCTCAGCGTGGGCTGTCCTAAGCCGGCCGCCGCCTCCCTCCACCCCCGTTCGCCAACCGTCTCCACGGCACGAAGTGAGAGAGATATATACGTATAGGACCTTTCCATTCTTACTCCAGCCTAAATAAAGGCCGGCCCCAGATCGTTAGATCGCGATTGGAGCAACAGATCGCGGCATCTTTTCGAAACGGTCTCGGGCGGCGGTGAATGCTTAAAATCCAATTATTTCGAAAAGGCCTTTGATTATTTTTCCTCTTTATTCCGCTCCCGGACCACTATCGATGAATATACCGACCGTGAAAATGAGGCCGGCCGGCCGACATTGCGAAAGTGGATGCGGTGGCGAATCATTACCCACGCACTGAATTTTTTTTACCGAAGAATTTGAACACCAGAGCCCGCGAAATAACACTTTAAAGTTTTGGCACCTGCTGTCGGTATCGACGCTGCAAAATATGCACGCCGCTCAATTTTACACACGAAGCAATTTCGCCCACGGTTTCGACCTTCTCCTATCCCTATCTATTTTTTCAACGTTTAGAAGTCTGCCGAAAAAAACTTACCCGAACCAAGACAGCATACTTCAACAAAAGGAGGAAATACAGCAAGGATAATGGAACAATAGAAAATAATTTAGGCTGAATGTTCCTATAAGAATAGAACTAATCTCCGGGACAATAAGTCAAAATAAACGTTTGGGCTTTAACTACGAAAAATCAATTGAGACCCATTCTCTTAAGCATACTAGCGCCGGAGTTGGGGCATTTTTCCACTCACTCGCTGACTGCCATATTTTTTTCTAACGAGGAGCCCAAGGAACTCAGCCGAAAGCCTGCTTCGCGCCTTCAATAAGGCGATTTATGTGCGGCTCTTCACTGGCTTGTGAATTTTATATACAACTAGAGCTATAACTCTCTGTAAATGACCGCGAAGAGGTTACCACTCGTCCGGTTTCATCCTTGCTCAGATGAAATAATGCTAGGAGTCATTCAAAAACCATGGGCGAGAAATTAATCAAATTAGGTGCCCGTGTTATGAAATTCAAATTGGTAATTTAAAAGAATCTAAGTGAATCTTTGAGAAAAGAACTGATGAACCAAAGAGGGGCAGGGCTCTCGGCTCCTGTCGGAGGGGAAGTTTTACCAGGTTTAATAGACGAAAAAATTTCAAGGCAAGCAAGTCCACTGATTACCTCCCAATACCGACTGACATTATCTCCTGCATCCTCCACAAACCAATTTAATTCGATGACTTAACGAAACATGGATTCACGAGGACGATACCCGAAAAATGGTATACGCTCATAAGAAACGCAAATATGAGAATCAATAACTATTTTCAATTCCAACTTCTCTCTAATTCATGTAATTACCACAATGCTGAACAGGAAATAAAGAGCATGCAAACGAGCGATTATTCAAAACGATGTTCTGTAAAACTAATTTTCCTGTCCTGTATTTTACCCGAGTTTGTTGAAACAGCGACGTAAAAGTATGAAAAAGTAATATTCGCTGTAATTGTCATATTGAGAGAAAGTTTGTCTCTCTTCAGCAAATATGTACATTTGCTGTGAGAGAAGACTAATGATTTGATAGAAAGGGATGAAAAGCGGGTGAATGTGGTTGAAGGGACTCTCAAGACTAGGGGGTGCAGGAATAAACAAGAGCAGAAGAGCACGTTTGATGCCATGTGACGGAGAAGGAGGCATGCAAAGACAGAGCAGAAGGACAAAAAGCAGTTGGAGGAAGTTTCCTAAACAAACTTAAAATACGACATTTTTGTATTGGCCCGAAAGATTAGAGAGCGTGCAGGGAATACTTCGGCCTATGTTTATTTTTCATAGCTAAGTTCAACTTAATATTTCATTTTACCCAAACGTGATTACCATATTTTCGGCACACTTGTACTCAAACACATACATATAATTGATGCCAATTAACCATATATATCTTTCAACCAAAAGATACTTCTAAGTTCCTCCGTAACACCTACTAATATTGAAACATATGTTTGGAATCATATGCAAAAATCCCGTCATTAGTGAGTGTGTAACAATGAACTAATAACTTTTTCGTGACGAGTGTTAATGCCAAACATGAATGGTGTAATGATACGAAAAATGCCTTTCATACAATTGTATATTTTATTTCTCAAAACAAATTATCTCTATAGGCATTACGATAACATCTCACAAATTCCTCCACCGGAAGCCACGACTAGTTTGTGCGTATTCAGTGGATATCGATGAGCCAAATAATTTCTCAAAGCATTTTCTGTCAATCGACGGACAAAATTATGGTAACGATCGAATAACTAGTTTCTTAAGTATCCCAATTTATCGCCAGCGAAACACACTAAAACAGAGGCAAGCTGAAGCAAGTGATTACACTGCTCTGAAATCAGATGGGCATCACCACGAAACCCAAACGTGTTACCTACAGCAACCACTGAAAATTCTTCTTGATTTGAGCTCTTAATTCAGAATTCAATAGCAATTCAAACGACTTCAAGCTCAGGCAGAAACGGTAAACAGATAAATGAAACACATTAATGTTTTCAAATGACTCTGGATCCAACGCTTTTCTCCGACCGCAGTATAAAACTCCACAGCGCCAATTTGACACAGAATCCTGTATCGGCGAGGAAATATACGTTTCTTATAGAACCAATTGCACCACACCCATCGCCGCATTCTTGGAAAGGGTAAAGCAAAGGAAAGGGGGAAAGAGAGAGAGAGAGAGAGAGAAGTAAAATGGGAGGGCTTTTCAATAAATAAGCCAGGGGAGAGGTAAAGGTCGAGGGGGTTACATTCGGACATTTTATTTGAGACGTAGGAGCTTTAAAAAATAATAAAAAAGTACCCGTCGACCACAGAACAAACCCCTTCAATTAACCTTGCGCCACACCCATTTTCTCAACACACCCCTCCCACGAAATATCCTTCCCGCAAAGAACACTTAAAAAGCGAAATCAACGGAGGAAAACCCTCACTGCGGTGAACGTGGCGGCAGTTTACTTTTGTGACGTCGTTTTTCTTTTTTCGTCCGTTTCTCCTCCGCCTCCCTTCCTCCAAAACCGTTTAATAAGCGATGCCCAATTCCAAAGCGGCCACACACTCGCTCTTCACCCCCAACCCACCTGTCCTTCACTCCCCTTCCAACTCCTTCCAAAATTACTCCGAAGGGAGTAACCTTATCCCCATCCCCCTCGTTTCCACCCTCCCACCCCTTTCTCCTCCTGGACACGGCGAAACCTCCCTCCCTCGCCTCCAATGAGTAATGACTTTCGTTTGTTTATGCCGCCATAACTTCAGACTTCCCGGCTCTCCGAAAGGAGTTTCCCTGCACCTCTAAAACTCCCATTCGTCTACTCTCGAGCCCATCTTTGCACACCCCTTTCCACTCGAGTCCACTCACTGTCCGTCGCGTCCAAAATCCTCCACTCCCTCCCTCCCTTCCGCGGGCCGTTCGGCTTCAAACCTCCCTCCACATCCACCCCTGGGCCTCATTCCCCCACCCGACTGGTCGGCCGCAGACTTCCATTCGGGAACCCCAAACCTCGGCGATATCATATCTAATGCGTTCCCCCAGCCCTCACCTCTCCGCCCGTCGTGCCGGTCCCACTCATTGCCTTTCCGCTTATGTATTTTTTCCTCACTCTATCACTTTCTTTTAAGCACTCTCTTTTTTTATTTCCTCTTCTCCTCCCACCATACCACCACCATCCGCTTCCCCACCGCTCCACTTCCCTCTCCCCTTTCTACCCCCTCTCGACCTCCTTCAATAGGCCGGCAGCCGGAATAATGATGTGGGCCCTCGTTTGTCGACTTTAAATTTTAACAAACCGAGCTGTCACTGGCCATTTGAGGTATAAATAAGAAACTATATCTCCCCACTCCGGACCCCACGACCACCTCATCTCTTAAGGAGCCCTTTTCCTTAAGCTTCATTGTTACAGTTGAGTCACGACTTTTTTTTCAGCCAGAGAAAGGAAACCAATTTCAATAAATTTCGGATTCCTTTCCCTCCGAAGTCGCTCTTGAGTAAATCAGCTGCGGCATGAAAGGAGTGGTGATTATTTTGCAAATTAGCACGATTTTCACACGAGTACAAAATAAACAATCCCTGTTCACAGTGTAAACTGAAGGGACGGAATACCTAAAAAAAAACTAATTTACTCGAAGTCTTTAAAACGTCATAAATAATTTTTCTGAGATTACGATTAAAAGCAAAATAGTTTTTGCTGTTTTAAAAGCCGCGCTCGTAATGGCTACGAGGGGAAAGGTCTGTTTGGGCGGCACCACTTCCCCGAATTTACACGGACATTAAGTCCATTTCGACACGTTACGATCGCTCCATCATCGTCGAAGCTATGATGATGCCGATGGGAGAAGCATTGGCCTTGGGCAAGGATGTGTCATAACTTCACTGCAAAAGCGTATTTATGTAGCATTCACAAGGTTTTTATAGTCTGGCTGTCCTTCGTAACTGAGATGAAAGGTCAGAAATTCTATACGTCACTAAAATATAAGGTTGTAACCACTGCAATCCCAATGAGCGACTCACTATTCACGATTTCAACTGAATCATGAGAAAAATTTCACCCTACACCCCTCAGGGAAATACAAATGAATTGATTTTTAAGTAACTTAGAAATGGGCGAACTTTCCCATCAACAGCCGAGTGATTACATGCCATGGAAAAACACTTTCCAGGTCAAACCCTCAGGTTAATTTCTTCTACAGCATTATGAAGTACCCACAGTTTATATAACTTGTGTGACCAAGTTATTAGCAACTAACTTTTATTTAATGTGTGATGGTATGGCCTAATTGCAAACTGAGTGTGCATAATTTGGGCATTCATTTGTTCCCATATTTAATACAGACATCACACAACCATTTAACACTTCAGTTGTTAGGCCAACAATATACGATATTCCTATTACATTTCAATTTCATTGCGGATCTGCCCTCCCAAAAGGCGTTCCTCCAAGGTGAGATGCCTGCCTTTTTACGCCACAGTAAAGCTATAAAAGGAACTAGTCAGAGACCATATTAGGGCTGCTAAAAACGTTTAACATGGCTGTTAATCCTGAAACTTAGATGAAATTTGGTTTGACAATACTGTGGTGAAAGAACCCATCTTTACCCAAAAATATAAATAATGAACACGAGGAAAATACAATAAATACGGTAAAGAATATTCTCACATTAAATAAATCTTTCGCTCCAACTGCAAACAGTGAAAAATGTACAAAAGAATAATGCAACCCTAGACTCAGCCAAGAGGATTGAGGATAGCAAAAAATTCACATGCAATTGTTAATCAAGCACAATTGAAGATTGCACATATGATAGGGCTAACTGGAGTGAAATTATCACTGATTACTCTAAAGCTTGGAGAAGAAATTCAGCAGAGTTAATAAAATAGGTAATGCCATTGAAAAATATAACCTCATAATTAGGGCTACTACTGAGGTCCCATCATAAAGGCAAATATGAATTCCGGTGCTCCTCTTTATAAACGCAGTACATGTTGTGTAATCAGAATTATCATATATGCCAAGAAACATTCAATATATGAACACTATTAAACCATTTTGGAACATCCCCAGCCCATAGCAAATTTCATACCTACCCACCTCCTCTCCTAGGCCCAATCAATTTAAATATTCAAGGCCATGGTCATGAAGATCAACACAGGTCAACTTCATACATCGTAGAATCCTGGTGCAGTGATAACCAATTATTTGTACTTCATCTCCATGTAGGTCACTCCAAATGATTTCTAAAAATGTCTATACACATTGGTGTGACTTTAAAATTTTTCCAAATATTGCTTAAGAACGTTGATTCATCCTTAGTTCTCCAATTCAAAGATTAGTTGACTGCAAACTTTCATTCTTCCCCATCCAAAACTGCTCCTATTATGCCTTGATAGCTTCTCCACCTTTTATCCCTCTTCACTGACCTACGCTGGCTTTCCTTTGTTCTGCTGAACCCTGGGGTTCCACCAAAACATTTAGTGGTTCTGTGAGAGAGTCTGAAGGCCAAGACATACTTTATGCTACTTGCCATCAAGATGTGCTTTTGCCCTCAGCTGATAGGTACAAAGGCTGAAAATAATTTACTGTTTTGTACACACTATACATGAAGGGGAAATTATAGGTTTTTGTATCTCCGGTCACAGCAAGAAGCAGACATGTGGTGCTCAGAACCACATCAAATCATGCTGAGTACATTCCAGGTACATTCTGACAAAGTCGTATTACACATGGTACTCCATCATATGCCAGCAACTGGCCTGCTCGCTGTGTGCTTGCTCACTCGAGTGAATATGGGTGTGATCTGTCATGCCAGCAGCTACATCATGATACAAATCCCATAGAAACATAAAACTTGGCAGTAGTTCGATATGAATTTAAAATGCGCATACAATTGAGTGTTATTTGAAAACTTTGGCTATGAATTAAATAGAACTTAAAATTAGCCAAAAATAATTTTTCAACCAAAGAAAAATATGTTTTATATTTATTGTATATTTTCAAAGCAAGCCTTTATTTTATTTGAATTCCATGTTATCAATATTGTAGTTTTATTTTTTTAAATTAAATCGGAATGTGCTGCTACATATCTTGTATTTTTTTCAATATAGAATTTCAAAACTATTCTCATAGTAATGAATTCATGGTTAAAACATGATGAATTAAAAGAACTGGAATTGCTGGTAATGCCGAAACCTCAGCTCTATAGAAAAATATTCCCGACTCCGTACTACCATCAACTTATTATTCTAAAAAAAAAATACATCTTCCAAATTTCACATATTCTGGTTCTGGTCATTTGTCAATGATAACACATAATTATGATACATGTCACTTGTCTTTTGGATTTTTTTGGATTTTGGATTGATTTGGTATACTGTTAATAAATTCCAAGAAACTGTGGGAGATGCCACGACAGTAACTTTCATTGAGTCATCTGCTAAATGTGTATCACAATGCAACACTCAATGTTAACAATTACTAATAATTAATGCAACAATTACCGTTAATAAAGCTCCAGATACGGCTGTTGGCTATGTAGCAAATAATTGGCAAATGGCTACTTCGTACCAACAAAACTATTTTGGAAGTTATTTGAAAAACAATCATCTGACACAAAACAAGTTATTTCTTTTTTCAAAGAAAATGTGAGAACAATAACGATTCCTACAGTTTAATGCTGACAAAAACGAATCAGAAAATTAAATGAAAATGGAAGAAACCTAGAAGTATTTTACCAGATTACTGGTAAGAAATATCTCATTGGTGATTCACAAATTAACCTAAGAGTAAAATATATAATTTCACATGTAATTGGCAAGGACTATGTTAAAGAATTTGAATCTGTGTTTCTTTCTAACACTATGTAAGGCATATTGACAATTTGACAATATTGTCAATGGTATTAAAAGGGAACTTACTGTATTTGACAGTATATAAGATGTACTCTCATTTCAGTATTTCATGATTTCATTCTATCACGAAAACAAATTTTAACAGTTCACATGGAAGCACTGGTATTTTATTTGAGTAAAAACAAATGATTCCACTCAATAAGAATAGTACATTCTGTTTTGTTATGATCAGTTGTGATAAAAAACACTGAAGTTTGTTTAATTTTTATCTTGCATCTCTTTCGACATCATAGATGCGAGCAACACGATATTCACATCACATTAGTAGCAATGACCTTAATAATAACAACCCTAAGCACAATATTCTTCAATTGAATAATAAATATTATGCACACGTAAATACGTATACTGGAGTCCAAATAGGTAGTACTGACCATCTGGGGTAAAAATAAAATTCAGTAATGAACTCTTAGTCAAGGAGTTCAAAGCTTCAAATGTAAGACATGGACGACTTTTTGAACAATATTTTGGAAAAAAAAACATCTCATATGCCACACCTACGACATTTGATGATTAAATATATAAAATGCTTGAGCATTACAAAAATATGACAGGAAAAACAATGACTGAAGAGTGCAGTAGCATCAATACTGCAAAAACTGTAATAATAATCACTATATGCTGCACTGACATGCATTAATAACAAGAAAACATTTCAGTTACATGATATTCTGTTTAAGATAAAGCAGTGCATCTAATTTCATTTAAAAGGCCTGCGGTCACAAATATTTTTAAAAACAAATTCTAAAGAAACTGCAGTTTCTTTAAAAGCCCCAAAATTTCAGAGTTTAAGAGGATGCCTTGATTGCTTAAATGGCTAAAGCACTTGACCAGATATTGAGGGATCTGGGTTCGAATCCCAGTCAAGGCAAATGATTTTTACACTCTGAAGTTGTCGCATTGAAATATTTTTAAAGCCTAATGTGAGGATATGGGTAATCTTAACACTACCTCACTTCTACAAACAAAAGTCAGGTAGTTATCACGAAATTCTTGTCTAAATTTTGATACTACAGATAGAACTGTCGGCATTTTTATCAACCAAAAGTTAGAATTATCAAACATTAAATAACCTGACTTCGCTCTTCATTACTCTTTTTTGTGTACTTTGATGATATATTTAGCAAACTAAATGAATAATGTTTGATGATAGGTTACAAGAAAAATGCGTCAACAGATTCCCAAGAAAAGATAAATTGGTAGCCTCATCTCAAAAAATACAATATTGGATCACAGCTGTAGAGCAAAACATTTTTGACTGTTTCTTAACCCTTAGTAATTTTCTGAATGAATCTAAAGTGTATTTGGATATCTATCTAGTTTACTGGAATCACTAAATGATTTATATCGGATCCTATTGAACCAAAAATATTTTTGGTCATAAAATCATTTCAATATTAGAGGAAAAAAGTCAGAAAGACTTCTGCTTATAGTTAAAAAAATTTTAAGGCTAAGAAACTGTGGGAGATTCAACAACAGTAACTTTTAATAGAATCACCCACTAATGCACAACTGTTCCACAGAAAATTTTACCTGAACTGAGTTCAAATTAAAAATTGGAAACTAAATTTAGGAGTTTTGTAACAATATTTTGGCCAGATCTACTAGCTTAATAACAGGTTATTCATATTCTATTAACCTTTGCAGCCACTTGTTTGTGTGCTGCTGGATTTTCAAAGATATGCAGCAACAAAAACAAAATTATCAAACATTAAACCAAATTTTAAAGAGGATGATGGAGCCAAAGAAGCATTAGCAACCTTCTCATTCAAGTTTTTTACTTATTGTTTACCCTCATATTTTTGGTTTTATAACCACTATTGCTTATTTTTATGAAGAAATTTTTAACCACTTTTAGTTTGTTTCAATAAAATCTAAGTATAAAAACAATATTTCTTACATTCAATATCATATTAAATTTAAAGAAAAACGGCACTATTGCTAGCAAATAGTTGTGGGTTTCATGAACTTTGAAAAATGTTATCAGGGCTCGGTGATCAACAAGTTGGGAAAACAATTAACAACATATTTGGACCGATGTTTTCTCAGTGAAATTTTTTCCTCTGAACTTCCTTGATTATGCATAGAATAGTAGAAATCATGTCATTACCTGTTAGATGACTTCCGGTGAACTCAAAGTCGTCATCCTGGTCCCAATGCTTGAGAGAGAGGTTGCTCAGAGGTGTAGCATTTGCGAATTCCAAGTTAGCAAAATGCCAATCCAAAATCTGTCTGTCCCGCGATGACAAATAAACATCACTGTGAGAAAGATGGTTAGAATTAAATTAACAAATATTTATCAAAAACAGAAAGATAAACATAACACTACCAATGCTATGGATTTCATTTGTGCACCTTAAGCTGCCAGTGTCAGTCCGTTCACTGTTCTAGTCATTATTACTATTTATTGTGAGAGCAATGTGCATAAAATAAAAACATAATTAATTATACATGTGCCCATGCATAATATATAATTACAATATTATGATAATTAATATATAATTATTATATAGATATTCATGTCGGTCGCAGTAGTCCAGGGGGTAGAGTGTTGGACTACTGACCGGAGGGCCCGGGTTCGATTCCCGGGCAAGCAACTCTGGGTACCTGCAGCTCCCCAAGCTATTTGATTTTTCCGGTACCAGACCATCCTGGGAAACCATAACCGGCACAGGGAAAGGAACTGGCCCCCCTACCCTGATGTGTGAATTTTACACGCTGTCGGGCATAGTACTGGGGAACTCTATCATCACCTACCAAACTGACCTTCAGGTTGATTACTGTGAATATTGTGGTGTTTTTAGATATACATGTACAAATTTATTTATTTATTGTATATACTCATGTATAGATTGATCCCTGAATGTTTACTTAAAACTTTACTTAAGGTTTTTTTTACATATCTTATGAATAAGATGGCTCTATTTTCTTCATAATTATTAAATACTCATTAGTAAATTCCAGTGAATTAATTTTAATTATAAAGAAGGGCAACTTCTCTGAATCTTGACAATGATGTTAGAAGAAACACTGTAGCTCACACCTTGGGAGTGCTGGGTAGAGAACTGTGCAAGTTTGGTGAAAAGTTATAAAGAAAAGAAGACCAAATGAGAGAGGTAGCTGTTCAAAGGTTTCAACCATTGACATACAATGATGTGATAAGGACTTTCTTTCAGTTCAAAATCCTTCTACATATCCAGACAATATTATATGAAGCACCTGAAAAATAGCTTTATGTTCTGCAATTCAGGAAGAACTAAATGATTCTCTCAGAACATTTATCCAAATACAAATCATTACCAGGCTTTCACACCAGCACAGTGACTTGCCCATTTTCTAGTTCCATTCCAAAAGAATTGTACCTTGATGAAAGACAAAAGGAACTCTACCATGACCTTTGCAGAAAAGGCATACACAGGAAAAGGATGTTTTCCTACATCACTCCTATTTGGCGGGATACAATTCATTTCACAAGTTTTTTTCAGATGAGGTGCTGAACTATCTACATACAGTATATCTAAAATGGTATAGTTATGAGGGGATATTTTGGAGAAAAATCAAACCCATCATGAATATTATTGAATGGCTCTTCAGGTGCCTGCAATTCCAGCTCTTGAGAATAGAGTCTACACCACTTTTAATTAGATGCATGCAAAATTATGGAACAATTTAGAAAAGGATAAAACAGTTAGTATTTCTGTTCAATCATATGGGAAGCCTAAGTGGATGTATGTTTACCCTAAATACAAAGTCTAAAAACTTGGTGTATTTATTTTTAGGAAGAGTGATTAATGGGACGGGTTAGTTTTGAACAGGTGAAATTATAAAATATTGTTCTCTTAATATTCTCTTCTCAACCATTGCAAGTTTTTCTAATTTTTTCTTAGTTCTAAGTGTTTATGATATGTAAAAAAACTCACTAAGAGCTCATTCAAGTCAAATTTTTAATCTAAATTTGTTATGCTATTTAGTTCAAACTGGTTTTTGTTACTTCCATTGTCCTAATTTGCTATTACATAATTTGCGTTGGCAGAGAAATGCAATATCATATACTGACAGATACTGCAAGGGAATTCATTTACTTGATCTAGAAAATGGAAAACTTTTGGAAGCATGGGCAGCATCACAAGTTAAAAGAGAAGATGAGGGGTAAAACAAAATGAATCTCAATTACCAGGACAATTATCAAAAGCTGACAACTTTAAATGTGATTCTGTGAAAGTATTTTAAGTTTTTAAATAACCATGCCAGTGCAGGCAATTATTTTCCCTATTGGATACATGCAATTTACATTGCACGGTTATTCCATACTATATCCATTAATTAAAGATGAATTATATCAATTTTAAAATATTAATCAAAATACAGAAACTGCAGTTTCCTAATTCTTCATGTCCAAGGGATCACAACTGCTGCTATCCTGAGCCACAGGGACAGCTGTGGCTCAGGATATTTATTTCCCAGAAGGCCCTTGAGAAAATCAAGGTTTAGGCAACAACTGATTTCAAATTGCGAACATTATTTACATTAGTTCCTCCAAAGAGTACTACATACATTAGAACTAAAACTATATTTGCTAAAATCACAAGAGAAGTATAGCACACTATATGCCAAACTAAAAATATTTCATTTGACGATAAAAAAGTTGCAAGTGATAATGTTAAACAATTCCAAGTTAAATAGGAATAGACATATAAATGCTAATTTACATTTGATTTGCCATAACAAGTTTCAAAGACTTTATTTTCTTTGGCTTGTCTGGTAAGGCACCTGTATCATACCTATACCATTACTGTTTTCTAAATCACTACAAAATAACCCTATCATGCAACTCACCTTGGAGGCGAAGCTTCTAATTCTTGAAGTTTCTCCTCAATCTCTTTTTGTTGCTCTAATAGTTGGTCCCACTCCTGGAGGATGCGCAAAAATGCAGAGAACAAGAAACAATTCACAGGAATTATTATTTCTACACCTGACGTCCACATTATTTTAAATCAATTAAAACAGCCTGGCTTTTAGTACCAAAATTGTGGGGTAATATAATCAAATGTTCATCAACACAAATGCTAAAAACTGAGATGTAATAAACAACTTATTTTTGATGCTGATAATAATAATTCATTGAAAATTTCATTACATGCAGCTTAAGCTAAAATTGAACGGTTGATGTTTCATTACTATTTTTTAGTAAAGAGATAATGTAGACACTACGAGATGAATAGTAATATCCAAATTATAATCACTATTTGATAAGGAAACATTTTAATGTTTTACTTACCCTGCAGGCATTATTGAGGTCTCGCAGTTTTGAGCGTAAAACAAATTCTTGAGTGATGTCCCTCGGGCCTTTAGTCTCACACTGCTCTCGATACTGTTTGTTTAGCTCCTCACATTTCTCTCTCATAGCTATCATCTGAATAAAGTAGATAATGTAAAAATGAGAGATGCATAAATATTTCGCTTTACTTACCAGCATCACAGATTAATCCAATTATTTCCCTTAGATATTTAATAAATATTTCTATGTCCTTAGTTCATGCTTCAAAATTTAATAACCTACTGCTATTACCTGATTCATCACAAAATAACCATTGGTATGGCCCAAATATTAGACTGCACTATTTATACATAAAACAATCAATAATTTTATATAGCATTAAAAATCTGAAATTTCATATTTTAATTAGAATTTAATGACTGGTTCCAAATCATAATCTCGTAAAAGGTTACAAACTGGAACTATAAATAGAGTAAATTGACTATTTGAGCAGAATTGCTGATTGGCTACCACGCTGGTCCCAAGACTATAGAATCAATTATGCATGTGACATGCATTTAAACTTGAGTGAATTCACACTGAATAAAAATCACAATAGGAGATAAAGGTAAAATATATCCACTAAGTAACACTATGTTAGAGTTATGAATGCAAGGGTATTCACAGCAAATTCTGTTCTTTCAGCAATCATACTGATCAAGGTTGTAAAATGTCAGGTAAAAGGGTAATTGAATTCACTGTATAGATGAAGTAAATAAATTATTGGAACTTAAAAATAAACTTGAACATAAAGGCAGAATCTTGATCGTCTTTAAATCCCAAAAATAAAAATAAAATACTTTATCGAGAATCATTTCACATGAATAGTATAACTGTATTTTAAAGTTTTGTAAATTCTCGGAACCATTCACACGATCATAATATTTATTTTATTTATCCCCTTTAAATTTGCATGAATCTGGTCTAAAGGCAGAGGAAGATATCTTAAGGTCATTAATAATGAAACAAATGTGTTTTGAAGAATAGGTGACAGAAAAATAAATTGCCAAGTTAAGTGACATACCCCTCTGATTAGACTAAAACCTTGACATGGTAGAAGAGCTTGTGCATTCTAATGACCCATAGAGCTCTTTTAAAATCTAAATTGAATGCCATAGTGCAAGTACCTATGGAAAACATGATCTACATTATTTAAATAATTTTACAAAAACACACAGTAACTAAATGTTAAGTAAAACTTATTATTTGATGTTATATGCCCGGTGTGTAATCATCTCCTGCCTTACACCATTGTTGTGGCTTGTGGATACCAGGTAGATAGATAGATAAATAGATTTTGCGGGGCATAATGAAATCTGAATTTGAACAAATGAACAGATGCACTTTAAAAGTTATCCGTTAATAAAAATATGAAGACCATCCAATTTCACAGTAACATAAACCAAAAAAAATGCACTTTTAAAGTTAACTGTTAAAGAAATAATACAAGACTATCAAATTTTCTAGTAGCTGCTGATAGTATACGAAGCATCTTCCCAGCTGTTATCATAAATAATAACATATGTTGGTAAATGATATAATAGCTATGCGTAGATGAAGGATGCAACTGTTTAAATGTACCTCCTCAATGAAGAGAAAGAATTAAAACCTTTGTGATTAATTTGAGTTTTTTTAGCAATGGAAAGTACAAGGTATTCTTGTTTTTCACTAATTTTTTAAGGTTGGAATTATGGTTATAGAAGAACACAACTATCATCAATTGAATAGCAGAACATATGGTCTGAAAGCTAAACCAATCATGTAGTCAGGATAAGCTAAAAAAATAAAAATGATTGCTGAAGGATGAATAAAGAAAAAGATTACTGATATGGATTCATCATCTTCTTCTAAAGGCAGAGCCTTGTCGTTGCAGCCATTGGTCTCTCTCTAATACTGTTCTTTTCAGTTCATTAAAGGTTGTTACTCACACAGTATTTTTTATATCATCTACAAAATTCTTTCTTCTCCTTCCACTTTCTTTTTCCCTATTATTTTCCAGGAAGTTGTCCAGAGCATGAGAACATATCCAACAAACTCAATTTTCCTTTTTTCCATCTCTTTTATTAAATTCATTTCCACTTTAATTTCTCTCGATATTTTCATGTTGCTTTTATTGTCCGTCCATCTTGTTCTTGTTATTCTTCTCCAAATCCACATTTCCACTGCTTTCAACCGAGCCTTGCTCCTCTTTCCCAATGTTGCAAATTTTCCATCCATATAGTACTCCAAATGAACGTTTCCCCAAGGATTTTCTAACATCCAATTTCATGTGTTTGTTTCCTAAAGATTCTATTTATTTTCATAAGCCTTCTTCGCCAAAGCTATCCTTCTTTTCACTGCAGAGGTACATCTGTTGTCTTTTGTAATTACGCTCCCAAGGAAGCATAAATCCTCAACTTGGCTTATCATTGATTCCCCTATGATTAAATTTACAGGGAATGTAATGAAATAATTGACTTTGTAATTCCACACACTTTATTTAAAAACACACGACCCAGGTTTCGACGTTGAACGTCATCATCAGGTGTCCTGATGATGACGTTCAACGTCGAAACCTGGGTCGTGTGTTTTTAAATAAAGTGTGTGGAATTACAAAGTCAATTATTTCATTACATTTCAATATGTTATGCAAATTCCACAAAGTTACGCCTGAGACAACAAATTTACAGGGGGTTCTGTCCTGTTTCTAGACACTATCATAGCTTTGATTTTCATCACATTTATTTTCAATTACCATTTGTTCAAAGCTGTGGACAGTGTTTTGAGCATTCTATTCATATCTTGGGCAGATTCTACTAGGGTCACAATATCATCTGCAAACCTACTGCAGTGTATCTTCCTTCCATTTATCTTAATACCATTTGCTTCCTCCTTCATTGTCTTTGTAGCATCTTCTATGTGTAATTCAAATAAATATCGCCAAAGTGGACATCCTTATCTTCCTCCTTTTCTAATCTTTGCTTCTTTCTCCCATCCCTTTAGTTCTATAAAAGTGCTTTGGTTCAGGTACAGCAGATATATAAGCTTCCTGTCTTTGAAGTCTATTTCTTTTCTCATCATGGTTTCACGCATAAGTTTCCAATCTACAGTACTGAAGGCTTTTTCCAGATCATTGAAGGTCAGGAAAACCTTCCTGCTCATTTCTAGCCTATTCTCTAGGATCAAGTGCAGGGCCAGTATAGTGTGTCTTTTTCCTTTTACCTTCCTGGAAGCAAATTGATCTTCTCATGCATTTTCCTCCACTGTATTTTTGATTCTGTTCCCTATTGTATGCAAATGACCCTTGAAAGCATTTGACAGAATAGCAATTGTTTTGTAGTTGATACATTGCTTTCCCTGCTTTTGGTATTAACAAAATTGTGGTTTTGCTTTTAACAAAGTCTTCAGGTATCTCCCCATTTTCATAACATTCATGAACTACTTTGAAGTCTTTCTTACATTTTATTTCTAAGGTTTTTTAATATCTCAGCTGGTACATCAGCCACCATTGTCATTTTTCCAACATTTAGCTTTTGGAGGAAATGCTCAAATTCCCTCTTCATGATTGGGGTCCACTTTCTGTTCCTGCTTTCTCCTTACATTCAATATTATGTATTCCTCCATGTATTCTTTCCATCATTCACACACTTCTTCATTATCTACTAACAACCTTCCCTCTTTGTTATTAATCACTGTTGACCTTATTCTTGGATGATAACATAGAGCTTCGATTTTCCGATAGACTAGATCTTGTTTCCCTGCTTGGATATGCACTTTTATTTCCTTCACCCATAGTTTCGTCCACCTCTCCTTTTCTTCTCTACATTTGTCTGTTATCTTATTCTTTACTCTCTTGTATTCTTCTATATCCTTCTTTCCTCGTAGCTTATTTCTCTATTATCTCTTTTTCTATTATTTCTTTTCATTATCTCTTTGCTTATTTCTCTCTTATCTCTCTCTCTCCTGCTATTTATGGATTCATATTTGTCAAATTATGCCATATTAATAAAGCAGTATAATTAATAAGTTAGTTGTTGCATTTTTGTTCAGTAAAACTATATACTTGCTTGTCTTGAAGGAAAATATGGAATTCTCAGCACTAATGAATATGAGGGAAATGATAACAGGAATGCACGTGGAATTATCTACATTGATTACTTGCAAAAAGGACAAATGATCAATGGAGAGTATTATGCATCATTACTTCAAAGGTTGAGAAAAGTAATCAAGAAAAACAGTCCTCATTTGGCGAAGATAAAAATTCCATTCAATCAAGCCAATGAATGGGTGCACATCTGCGATTAATCAAAGTGCACTAAAGTTCAAATTATTACAGTAGCCACCATGTTTATAACATTTGTCCATCAGTGACTTTTTTTACTTCCAAACTTGAAAAAAATGGGTCGGCGGGAAACGATTCACGTTGAAAAAGGAGATCATCACTAACACAGATGCCTATTTTAAGGGCCTTTTAAAATCCTACATTTTGGATGGCTTAAAAAAGTTGGTAAAATGCTGAGAAAAGCTCATTGACCTAAAAGGAGATTATATTGAAAGAGAAAATTCCCCAAATAATTTGTTTTTCTGTTCTCTTCTTAGGACTTACTGATTGACGCATCTATATGCTACATTATATAAGACATCATACGCACATATTATAATACATAAGTTGGAGGATACCAACCATAACCATAAGCAAAGAGACAATATCCAAGCCATGATAGCCAAACAAAGATTTTAAAGACCAAAAGTCGGGGTCACATAACCAAAAGTTCTCCTACTTTTATTTCCAAAAGATTACAGATGTTATCCTACTTAGATGATATACCTGACCTAAAATCACCCAGAGTTATAACCACCAATTTAAAGAAATAAACTGCAAGCAATAGTAAAAATTTCTTCTCAAAATCTCACAAAGGAGTGTTTTAAACGTAGATGAAGATGGCACAGAAGCTAGACATCTAACAAATATCGTACAGACAGGTATACCTCTGATATGATGCAATCTTACAAAGACAAGATTATGATAATAAATACTGCACAAATTACAGCAAATATACTTTCCTTAAACTGCCTACTCCATGTCAACTTAAGGCTCCCATAGAGGTGTTAATCAAACCATGCTAACTAAAACAAAATTACCTTAAAAAAGCATATTCATTTGCTAATTTTTTTGAGTCATTGATAAAATGTACTGCTTTCTTCATATTAGCAAATTTAAAGGTTATGAAAAAGCATTAAAAAAGTAATTTTGAGGTTATATTAAACCCATATAATCAGTGGTTTATGCATTTCACAGATGCAACAATACAACAGGGGTGGATTAATAATTAATTTTTAGTTTTGACTCAAGAAAACCTCACTCTGATCTTAACTTACCCTGTGCTGATTGGTTTTAAGTCTTTCTTGCAATGCAATTACAGCTTTCCAATGCTGTACCTGTTTTTCTTTCACATTTTTCTCCTGTAATCTGAAATCAAAACAGAGATATATATTTAATTATATATCTTCATGCACATGTAATACAAAATATAAAAAATGATCATATCGTAAGTGAGAATCAATACCATTTGATATGATGGGGGATTCTAAACTTTTCTTTGATATATTTAATTGCATCAATTGATATGGGAAAATTCCTGCGGTTAAGGACTGCAGTATAATGCATTATATTTTTCTTGGAATTTCTTATGGTGACTTTGCTAAGCAGACATTGTATATTCAAACCTGAAGTTTAAATTATGGGGTCATAACCAGAGAATGGAGTACTGAGTGAGTGAACAGTAGTGCAGAAGTGAATCTCCCAGAATGTAGCTACTCCCATGGCAACTACAGAAAACGTTAAGATGGCAAACAGCTATGAAGCCACCAGAGAAGTTTAAAGGCTCATTTTGCCATAAATATCAAGTATTATGACAATATTTTATATTTACAGAATATGGAGCGTACGTAAGACTATGGAGAATCAGTAAGAGGTAAAAAAACTTCATAAATATTACACTTTCCCCAAGTAAAAACAAAAAAAATTCTATCCCCCTCTACGTTGCATCCCAGAATTAACCTCTTTGCAGATAAATTTAATAATGAAAAATAGAACTATTATCAAAGAAAATGACAAAATTCATCCATTTAAGAAGCATAAATAAAGTGGTGGCAACATTTTATATCCTGAAAGCATGCATGACATACATGATATAATTAATTAAAAGACTTCAAATAATAAGGATTCATGAAAAAACTGCATTATTTGTTTTAACATTGACATTTCAGATAATATTACAAATAGTTAATGGGAAAACAAGAATTAATCTAATTTTTATCCATATAAAAATAACTTACTTAATGACCCACTCCAATGCCTGGCCAAGTGAAACAGGTCTTCCACTTGCATAATTGAAATCCAGCTGATGCGATAGATAGCTGGTGGCTTCAAGTAATCTATTAAACTCACGCTCCACCATTTCATCCTTATCTTTTGGAACCTGTGAGTCAAAAGATAGTCTTTGTCAAAGATACACTCACTCATGTGCATAGACTTATCAAACTCATGACAGGGACAATGAAAATTGAATAAGAAACATTTGACCCTAAGTTATGTGAAGAGAGAGAAAGGCTTCTCTAATACTATAATTCTCAAGATAACACTTAATGATTAAAAAACCTTACGGTTAATTCTATGAAATCAATGAAAACGGTTTATTAAAAATCTCAGAAATTATATTCACCAGGGGTTTTCTAACTTCAGATTTCTCAATTGGATGGTTTATTGGATGTCCTGCACATTCAATGCCACAGTTTTACATACCAGTTTTCCAGGGAATATTTTCGGTTTCCCAGAGTGCTCCATATTCCCAAACAAGCATAAGTTTGGATAAATGTGGGTCATGGCATAATGATTTTCGACAGAAGGTTTCAGCAATGACAAAGAAGATGTTTGTAGTTCCATTGCGATATTGGGTACATAACATAATATCCAGCTCTTTTCCAGAAGTATGAGTGAATTTGTGAAAAATATTGAGTAATTGTAGGCTACACAATCCCAATAATAAATCATCTTGTAATTACAAATTATTAAGAGTGAACCCTTCCCCAGAGAAACATGGATTTCCTGGAAAATGAGACAAATATTCTGAAAAAAAAGGTAATTAATGGGAGAAGAGTGAATATGCATGAGTTTTCTAACGCCATAGGCATCCCCAGTGAATGGGTACATTATATTTTGTACCACATTTGGACAAAAGAAAGCTATCATGCAAGATGATTGCCATGTTATCTTACATTTTACCTTACATTAGCTGAATAAAAATGAAATTGCCGCATTCAGCTGTTTCAGTGAAATCTGCAGGACATTAGGTATTATTTGATCACTGTGGATGAAACACATATACATCACTATATGCTGAAACCAAGGAACATTCTACCATATCCATGCAGTCCCTCTCGTAAGGGCGCACAACAGAAACAGCACAGAAACCACCACAGAAACAGCACCCTATTTGAAGTAAGGCTGATATTCAGGTAAATAAGTGGTTCCCCATAATTTGTCTCGGGTTGATCTGGGCAGACTTCTGGCCCTCACTTTAATTGATACGTCAGAGTATGACAGCAATAAAGACACATTTTGTTAAGCTAACCAGATTACCTAATTAATTCATAAAAGTTGCCCAATCACTAACAAAAAAAAGGGCCGGTGAGATGGAGATTTTAGTTAAACGAGGAGGTGATTATGGAATTTGACTCCTATTTTGCAGAGGGAGAACATTTGCATTATTTGGAAGGGATCAACAAATTGGAGCAGTGTTGAACAAACTACATTAGAAGATGCCTTGATAGCTTAACTGGATAATGCACTCAACCAGACATCAAGGGATACGGGTTCGAAACCTGGTCAAGGCAAATAATTTTTACACTCTGGAAATATTGCATTGAAATGCATATTAGCGATGACTCCATTAAATGTTACTTTTGAGGAATCTCCCACAGTTTCTTGGAAACTACACTAATCCTAAAAGGAGACCATTGAAAAATGAAAATGGTTTATCCTAAAAATTTAGTCATTTCATAACACTTTATTAAGTTTTTATTTATGGACTGGCTCTTCAACCCAACCTCATGTATAATTAACTCATTAGCAAGATTTATATCGCATCATACTCACTGTGTTTCCATTTGATTCATACAGTGGGCACTTCTGACGGATCTTGTGGAGCTCCATACTAATCTGCTTTGATAAAACAGTGACAGGATTGCCGCCCAGGCCAGTTACTACCATCGCACCAAGGTCAGCAATATATGATGATTTACGGAAGGTGGCAATCCGACCACCAACTCGATCCTAGAGAATAAAGACAAATCAACTTACGATTTAGCCAATTACACAAAAATTTATCAAAAGTTTAAGAAAATGTACCATAAGGTATTAATGTGGACATTGAAAACATCTGGGCATAAACTCAACAATAACTTTGGTAATTTTCAAACATGGATGTTGGTCAAACACGATGCTGAAAATCCAGTACATAAATACATGCATTGTGCAATAAAGTCCAAGAGTTTTTGATCTAAGAAAGATATCATGAAATAGTGGCTTATTATCAAGAGAGACCATAATCATTATGGGGCCAAACTCCGGGTCATCATTCTGGAATTGGTAACATTAGGCATCTAAGACATTTGAATTATAATTTTTTTTTCTTCACCAGAAATATCAGTGGGTTGAAAGCCCCTGGGATCCTATCTTGATACCCTTTGATTTTTCTTTAGTTTTCCCAGGGGCTGAAACCCTGGGTTTTCTACAAACCACACATGACCTTTGATAGAGGTAGAATGCTAATCTCTGCTCTTTGAGTTAGCAGGCAGGTGTATTAGCTACCTTTCTAAGAGTACTTGTAGATATTAGGGGAGGCAACTGACATTTAAGGCCATTTGAGGCATTTGGGAAAGGTGGGTACTTTGGTAGGAATAAAATTAGCGGGACAGAGATATTATTCCTTAAAATAGGGGAAAGATGGAGAGAAATCCAGGGTTAGAATTAGCGGAATCTTAATTAAAGGCACATAAGGGTCCACAATCAAATTTCCCATCCAATGGAAAGTGTACACCCTACATGGGCCAGAACAAAAGGATAATGAAGGTGAAGGCTTAAGAACATTAGAGAGGACAAAACCAAGGCATTGTATTATGGAGCACAGTGTATTCTATTTTGGACTTAAAACAAAGTTTTTAACTGAGATTTTTAGTTCCAACTGATATGTAACTCATGGTCCGACAAAACTTATGAAATGGCCCCATCCAGCTTTTCTAACTGTCTCTTTTCTATAATAGCCCTCGACATCCCATTACCTTTCAATATATCTTCATTCACATTTTCTACCTTCTTTTAATTTCCCTAAGCAACTTTCACTTTTTGCCCACCATATTTAAAACTTCATCACATATTCTTCTCAGCCCAATTTAATTTTGCCATATTTTCATAAACCCACATCTCAAAAGCCAATTATCTATGCTCATCCTCTTGCCTCCAAGACCAAGTTTTGGATCTATAAAGCACAATGCTCCATATAAAAAGCATTAATTATCTATCCTTACTCCTTTACTTAGAGTGCCTCTCATCAATTCTCTTCTTCTTGTAACTTCTCCAATCTTAGGTCCATTATCCTTGAAAATACCATCAAAGTACGTGACCTGCTCCACCTACTCTTGAGTTTGTTCCCTTCTGCTCTAATGTTTAAATTACACTACCTATATCTCCAGGATCTCATTTTTTAATTGCTTAGTAGTTATCTTCATCAAATTATTTTTGCATCGCCCCTGTAAAGAACTCAACAATAATAGGTGTCCATTGGCTGTCTGAGTAATTATTGCTTTATCATCTGCAAGCCTTTATGAATTACGTATTCATGTCAGTGATCACTTCCATCCCCAGTTCAATCTATTCCCAAATTACCCTCAATATTTCCTCAACCTTTATGATAAAAAGTCACAGCAATAACAGACACTACACATGCCTCACTCCCCTTCCTATCATTGTACATCTTGATACTCCTACTGCTATCTTTACCCAAGCCATCTTGTTAATGTACAGGTATAAAAATTGTCACTTATTCCTTCAATTATATTATTCCTAAATCTATGCTTATCCATGATATAATCAAACTGATATATACATGTTTCTCTTGACATTTTCCATGTTTACCTATACCTGTAATGGTGCCTGAACCGGGTGTTATTCATTATCTAACTCATTCCCAATGGAACTTGACTGCTTTCTCTCAGTAATTATTCCTAATTCTTTCACCAGATCCTCTCACTTTTATTATTTCTTCTAATATAAAGTACCAACTATTTCTTCTTCTTGGTGATTACTTGTATGCATGCAACCCTGTTTTACTACGAGATTGATGGAGATCTGCTTGTATCTCTATCAATAAAATTCTATCACTAACTAACTCTTTATTTCTTACTTTCATTACTTTCTTTATACTTTATTCCTCTTCATTTTCATATTCAGTACTTAAGCTGCTGATTTTCTTCTTCTCTAAATTATGCTGTAACTATTACTCCGGGGGGATCGAGACGGTGCGTGGGCTAATGTACTTGCTTCCCGGGTTCAAATCCTGGAGATGGCAGATATTTTCCAGTGGTATCCTAATCCCTACTTGAGGTGCTTTGTGGAGAGTACTTTGAGTGAGTACACCATTCGTTGGATGGGATGTTAAACTGTGGACCCCTTGGCACTTATTGTCAAGAGTAGGCTAATGCCGAAGCCAGGTTTCTCACCACTCTTCTTCCTTTCCCATTCATCCCTAATGGTGCAAATGGCCTTAGCTGTCAGCTGCCTCCCCTAAAAAAGCTACAACTAACTTTCACTCCAGTAATTCCCCTTGATCTCATTTAACACATCCACAGCATATCTATACTTCCTTTCTCCATTTCTCTCTTAATGTTTTCCAATTTTCGTCTCCCTAAAATTCTAAGTTCTTATTCCAACTTCAGTGATCCCCTGAATCTCCTTTTCCACTTCTGTCGACTCTGCTGGGAAAGAATTTCGTGCGATGAAGCACCCAGAGGCCTTACCTCCCTGACTGGTGACCATGACACTCAGCCCAAGTCTCACCATTTTATCATTGCTAAAGAAGCATTATCATCATTGGGTATTCCCAATACCATATGCCGTACTTCCTGGCCCATCATATGCACTATTTTTACTCTAAAATGTGCTCTAAAACCAGCCTGCATCTATTGGGCATAGGATATATGGGCATGATGTCATCCTATTAGCCACAAGCTGATTTCCCATGGTAAATGCTTTCTTTTGAGTATTTTTCCCCAATCAGGCATAGAAAATGATTATCTCCATTATAACATTAAAAAAATACACTGTTTTGAGCCAGTAGCAAGCCATTGCAATTTAATATTTCCTGGACAGTGCTTCATACAAAATCCTAAATAAATTAAACATGCACGATGTAAGACATTTAATTTCATCTCACATGTTATGAAATCCCCCACTCTGATCAGACACTGTATCTTCCAAGGTAAAAACTGAGTAAACAGGCACTCAACTGCAAGTAGTATGATAAGTGTCATTTAATGCATAATGGGTTCCTTTCCATTTATTGTGCATATCTGCTTTTACACGCAGAAATTAAGTGTTGAATAAAAAGTTAAAAATTAGAGTGACTGCATGGGATCCAACGAGAAAAGACTATCGTGCAGTATCGCATGGAAACAAAGTTGTGAATTATAAGCGGAAAGATGGCAGCTGAAAGGCATTTTGGCCCACTTTTGACTGAGAAGATGATAACAGAATGGAGGAAGCAGAAAACTGATTTAGTGACTCCATATAGGAGTAAAAAACTTTTCGTACAAGTTCTCCTAAATGGCCAAAGCTCAAGGAACATGTTAAGAACTTGACAAAACACAAGAAGAATGAGAATACCATTTCAATAAAAATGATTCCCATTGAAGCAAGATAATTAGCAATATGTACTTGACAATTTCTCAGGGATAAAATTATTTTGCAAAGGATTCATTAAGATATATGGTCTCTGCATGCACACCAGAACTACAACAACACAAAAACTGCCCATGAATATGAAAGAAAAGTTATAGAATTCCACAGTGAAAATAACTGCAGATATGATTTTAGCAACAGTGAAGATGAATTACTGGGATTCTACGACGAATAAATGTTTATATATTTCCTAACTTTTTTAGCTAACAATTCTATTTTTCTCCCAATAAAATGTTAACATTAAAACACTTTTTGGCCTGACCCGAGAATTTTTCATAAATCCTCGCCTGAAAAATCATTTCCTGCCTTATGGGCCAGGATGTATGGTAATAATTGCAATTTTCATATCAAATTCCTAACTTAAATAAAATTCATTCCTTTTGATCACATTTTCATGAATTTTTGAATAAATTGAGTAAATACAGAATTTTCCTGATTTTCACAACTGGGTGATCACCAAGTTAAGGTCACCCTATTAATTTATGCCACAGGGACTAGTGCATAGAAAATATTTTTAAATACATGTATTTTCCAATTTCAAATTCTAAGGAAAAGGCAATATGAAATTTATTGATAGTTGATCATGGAGGAATTCAATCATGCAAAGTTAAAACAATACTTTAACCCCCAATTCGATAAAATAACCCTGAATCTTAAGTGCTATGTGCCACAATCATTGCCCAAACTGAAGCAAATGTTTATTTAATTCTTCCAAAACTATTCTTTAAGGAAAAAAAACAAGAATCATAAAAATATGCACACCCTAGATTCTGTTAGATCAATGGATAACATTCACTGGCTAATTCAGAGATAACGTGACCAAAATCCAAGCTTTAGCATGGACATGATAGTGCCCTATACCGCACTTTCATAAGCACAGTCTCATGTTGCAGTATAACCTTGGCTTTATCAGCACGTCAAAAATTAACTCTCTATTCATTTGAATTATGTTACCTCAGGCCCTCTAAGTACCTATAAAACAGACCTTAGTCAGCAGTAGTGACTAAAACTTAAAGAAACCATTATCGTGAATAACTTCATAATATTAATGGAACTCTACTTGAAGAAATAAATATCATGGCAGTACACATGCCCATTAAAAAAAATGCACTTTAATGAATTTAACGTGTTCTGACGGCAAGGGTAGCCAGTCAAGCAAATGCCAGCCAGACTAAATAAGGTGACAAATGCATTTTTTATATTTCAATTCCATGAAGCTCAAACTCTTTAAGTGTGATAAATCTAAAGAATATTTATACAGAAATCAGGCACTCCATTTATGACTAGTGGTATAATAACAAAACTGCTTACCCTGGCTTCCAAAACCACTACTTCCATTCCAAATTGCTGCATTTGTTGAGCAGCAGCTAGGCCAGCTATTCCAGCACCAATTACTATTATTTTTCCATGTTTCTTCACTGGCAATGGCTGCTGGTAAATGGAATCGTCCATAAATAGTACAATTTTCACATTTGATCAAATAAAATAAATAAATAAATCTGTAGTATCAACTATCTAATGTCTAACATTCCAAATAAGAAATTCATTACAATCCAGTTGCCAACTGCTAATTACTCAAAACTTCACAATGATGTATGCCATGTAAATTACAACTTTGGATTTGCTATTTATGTTAAAAGTTCTAAGACATTTTTCATAATTCAACTTGAAAAACTAAGTGATAAGCAAGCCTGAAGCTATTTTCACAATAGAAAGCTTTAATCAGTGCACAGGTTGGAAAACAAATTAAACCAGAATTCTCCAGGAAATTCATATTGCGGAAAATGCCTACGTGAATCAGGGAATATATTTGCACTTTTTATCACACAAGAATGGAGTAATGTATGTGATTGGTTAAAAATATTTTTTTAATAATGCTTTACTTCTGCAACCCCCAATACAGTAACTCATTCGCTAATTCTGCTAAAAAAACATAAAGTAAGAAGTGAGTGCATTTGATGGATGGCCAAGTCTTATGACAGCAATTCAAAATCAAATTATTTCAATAGTGTTACATTTTCTTTACATTTTAACCCTATAAATTAAGTCTATAAATGGCAGTACATTGAAATGACTGATAAAGATACCTTAAAAAAGAAATTACCTTCATTCGCTTGAATATGCCAAAATTTATGTATCCATGCCGCTCCAGAAATGCATGAATGCGCATCACAAGAGGACCATCACTATTGTATGGAGGCTCAATCTGAGGCAGAACATTTTCAAACAAAAGCTGTTGCTTTGGATTCTCCAGCCAAAGTTGTAACTGAAATACAGGTGATAAGAAAATTGAGGAGTCTTCATTGGTTCAATCACTTCCAATACTTGAAATGATCCATGATGGCACTGAAAAATTGCCTTTCCTGAGCATATTAATAGAGGAGTCAGTTCTTTTTAGCTGTTTTAAATTTGCTTTATTCTTGCATCACAGATTTTTTCATTAGTCCAATGAATCAGGATAAGTAAGGGAAGAAAGAGAAACAGTCGAGTTGAATGAGAGCTTGCTTCTAGGAAATCTAGGAATGTTAGTCATAATAAATCCTAAAGGATAAATAACATCTGTTCTGGATGCTGAATTTACAGGTGTGCACTGAAATTGATTTAAGTTGCTCTACTTTTTGTCAATTTCACTATGATCCTGAGGAAGTAACTGATGAAAGAACTGCTCCCATTTTGTTATAATTAGTCAACTACCAAAAAATCATTCTACACTATCTTACAATCTACAACAATAACAAAATGAGGTCATGTATCAAAAAGACTTGTTCTTACACAACTTGTACAACTAATATCAGGAAATTACTTCACATCAAAATAAAGAATAGCGGAAAAATACATTGTTCTTCATTTAATGAACATGAACTTCCAAAAAGTTGAGCCATAAATCATTAACAAGTACAAATTACTTCATATTCAGTTATAGTTAATAACAACAATTCATAATTCACTGATTGCAATGGCAATTGCCATAAGGCCTTCACTTATGAAACAGTAACCCATTATATAAATAAATATATTACCTCCACAGTTAATATGCCTAAGTAAAATTCAAAAATGAAAAAAATGGCATTTTACATGCAGTTAGAAAACTCGCTTTTGTCTAATGAATGCAATGAATTTTGAACCCAATTGCGTCCCATGGGTGGTTGAAACCCAATGGCATAACATGGTTGAACCCAACTGCATCAGTCATCAATCAAAGTTCACCACATAATGAAGCTAAAACTAGCCCCAAGGCCAATGACTAGCTACACCAATATATAAGGTACATCATGTATGCAAATGACATGCGAGCTCCTCCAGGTGGATTACTTTCAAAAATTAAATGCATTTTCTCCAATTCAAATCATTCATGATTACAGCACTTTGCATCTAGATTATGAGGCTTTTTGAGTACTTGGATGAGAAGACAGCTCAATATATATCGATATGGCATCGTATATGGCATCCTCTGCTGGGGGAGCTCAGCACATGGAAACATCAATAGAATACTCACCCTTCAAAAACGGGCATTAAGGTTTATATTTAAACTAAATGCAAGAAAATCCTGCAGGGAGTGCTTAAAACGTCACAAAATCATGACCATTCCCTGTATCTATATGTATAATGTGATTTTGTACGCCTGCACCAAAACTCCATCACTGGTCAGAAATAGGGATGTTCACGAGTACAACACCAGGGGTAAGGATGATTTTCATAATGGCCATTGTAGAGTAGCAGCACTACAAAAAACTCCAGAAGTTTCAGGAAGACTGCTGTTTAATCGACTTCCTGAAGAGTTAAAACGAATCCTCCCCCAAGAAAATAAATTTAAAAAAAGCTGAAAAATTTCTTTTTAAATAATGTTTTTTATAGCACCCAAGAGTACATAGAAAGAGCCAATGTAGGGAAATCTGTTTTTTAAATCTTTAAAACTCATATATTTCATGTACATTATTATTCCTATGAATTTGTATGCATGTTAATGCACCTATAAATGTAATTGTATTTTAATGAAGCCCATACATTTATGTATTGTTCTATGGCAAATAAATCTATATATCTATCTAAGATATTATATTTTATCGACAGCAAATTAAACCCATGGCCATATGTCAATTCAAAAATTAGTTTAAAAAGTTATTACAAATACTAGAGTAATAAAATGAAAATATAAATAATAAGGCTCACCAAACGGTTTCTGATATGTAGAAATACTTTCTGAGTCTGTGGGGGGCCTTGTGTGACATCAGGAAAACATGCAGCTTCTGTAGCAGTCATCTTATCAAAAGGTAGACGACTCTGAAAGGCAGCTCCTTCCAAACCTATTCAAATATTTAGAAAGAGTTAAACAACCTAATAGAAAAAATAATAGAAAACCTAATAGAAAAAAGTATTTGTTGACACTAAATTTCTAAAAAAATGATGAAATTATTCCCATACTTCTGCATTATAACATAATTTATCATTCCCCAATTGCAAATATGAAATATATATATATATATATATATATATATATATATATATATATATATATATATATATATATATATATATATATATATATACATATATATATATATACATATATATATACACACACCTGTATTTTTTATATAACATATACATATATTACTGCAACAGAAAATAAACTCAAACTTAATTCACAATTAAATAGAAATAAATGTTTAAAGAGAGGGTTTTTAATAAAGAAAAACAACACAGCAACACACAATAATAAAAAAAATTAGGGGATTGAGTAGGAACACTTCACAGAGATATATTGAGAAATTAAAAATGCATACAAAGTGTAAAAAAGATGAAATACATTGGTAGAATTAAGAAATAGGAGTGGAAAAACATGGACATTTTCGGAAGGGCCAAACAACGAGTAAGATAACTGAGATATAAATAAAGGGAGAGAGACCAATAAGATGGTTAAGAACAGAACAGAAGAACATGAAGAAAAAAGACATTAGGCATAGATTATGGAGGAAGTAATGGATTAACACATTGAAAATGCCTTCTAAGTAGTGATTCAACACAAACAAAGGTCAATTTGGGAAATGCATGTAATAAAAAAACCATCCTGAACTTAATTGTATTACCAGTGGGGTCATCTTGCTCTGAGTCGGGTTCTACTTCTTCTTCTTTATCTCCTTTAGGCCCACCAGCACTTGCTTCTCCGGCTACCCCTGTAACAGGAGCAGGATGAGGCGCAGAAGACGGATTCAAAGTCGTCACCACAGGAGATCCTCCAGAGGCTACTCCTGATTCTTTCTTGCCCACATTATCAGAAACTGCCACTGATGCAGCGGCAGCGCCACTTTTTTTATCCGGGGTATTTCCTCCGGACGCTCCTCCTACGGCAGATGCCTTTGTCTTATCAGACACTTCAGCCTCATCTTCGTCCAATATCGAACTATACTTCTCCTCCATCTCTCTGTACTCAACCTCCAAAAAAAAAGCAGAAACATCTTACTATTAGATGGAATTAATTTCTTTATTTAATATCTATTCCTGTACACTGATTGCGCTTAGAGGTAACAATCGCAATATGAGTGGACGATTTATTTTCAACATGCTCTTTGTTCATCGCTTGATATATTACACTTCTCATTTATAATAATTCATATATTAGGCTTGACTTGGTTTTTCTGCAGTATAAACAAGCAAATTAGATTCGAAATATAATTTACAAAGTTTAGGCAAAAATTAATTAATTTTAATGGACATCAAGGTATTGTTTGCGGTGCTGATTCCAATCTTCGCGCTATAAACATCATGGCATGACCATAGCGTCTTGAATGAAATCTTTAAAAAATAGTAGAACTTACTACTTTTATAAATGAAATCAATGGAAAAATAATAAAAAGACATTTTTTGAAATTAATTTAAAACTAAAACTTACCCTAGCCTTCTTTCTTCGGCTCATTTTGTTAGATTTAATAGAACACAACAACCTTCACCGGACTTCGCTATTTCGTGATTCAGTTTTCTTCGCAGCCGGTTCCGAAATGTTTCCCGAGATGGCGTATGATGTCTAGCGCGGCGTTAAGTTCTGAAAGGGAAGACGGTCAAGTAAGTTTCACCAACTATTGCAAAATATATTTGTTACATTGTTAACTAGTGTCTATGAGCCCTGGCAGGACCGTAGCCGACAACATAGTCAGAAGGATTGTTAAGAATGTTCAAAATACCGTGTGGTATTGGGGTATATTACCAATTACTTTTAATTACTAATGGCGTAACAATCAACGAATTATAATAATTGGAAATCGCTCATCGAAGTAAATGTCTATTCTAATGAAAAGTGAAACTTTTAATTTTGAAAATATATCTGTATGGTAACTGAGATATTTCAGCTATTCCTAAAAAGTTAATAGTGAGGTATTAATGAAAAAAACTTTGATAGGGAACTGCCACGATAAATTGTTTGTAACTGCTCGAAGTTTAGCGGGAAAAAATAACGGTTGCATAAAAAGATTTTCTTAAATCAAAATTGCGCAGATTTTCAAAAAAAGAATTTTGGTTAAAATTTAACATGAACAGTTGATGTTTTCGAGAAATTAACGCGCCATCTAATTTTGATAATTTAAAGCAAATGTGACAGATTTTAAGCTCAATAATCGTTAAATTAGTAGCAATTTAAAAGATAATACTTACGCCGTATAAAAACTCGTTTCGCAAGTTGCATCACGCAGGATCTGCCTTCTCGGAAACGGTGCCGATTTTTCCATTAATAACTTCTGATTATCGAGGTGTCCACGAACTAGCAACTATTGTGGGAACCTTGTGATCTACCAGCGACATCCTAAATATTATTTCAAGATACGGCGCGATTTCCGAAGCTAGATCCTTAAATATATGAATGAGTATTTCATCGGGCCCAGAGGATTTATTAGGCTTAATATTTTTCACCAAACGTCCTATTCCATTATATGAGATTTTCAATTTTGGGCATCGGTTGGCCGGCACGATTTTGTAAGTTATCGGAGGTATTCTATGAGATTAGTGAAGACGTTTTGAAAGAAGGAATTTTGTAAAATAGCCTTTTCCAAACTGCTGGTTAATGTTTCGCCTTTATCAATTTTGAGTAATTTTTAGTTTTAACTGTTGACTTATTTCCCTGACGTATGACCAAAATGCTTTTGGAATCTCTCGAATTTTCCGCTAACCTTTTCCTTTCGAGTTCGCTTAACGGTTTCCGAAATTCATTATTGGCTTTTGCCCTAGTTATGGTATAATCATTAGTGATATCATATTCCTTTTGTCGCTAGAGATATCATCTCTAATATTTTTCATTTTTGCATGACATTGCATGCATTTGACGCCGTAATGTCCTTCTAACACCCGCATTGTACCATCTAGGGGCTATCTTTTATAAATTTACTGGGAATGAACTTGTTGACTCCTGAGCGCGTTATCTCAAGGAAGTGATTCAACGCATCCTCAGTATTTTGGTGATTCCTATCTTTCTTAAAACTAGCTAATTGATTCTGTAGCACGCACTTTAGGCCATTGTAGTCCCCTTCTTTAAATTAGTAAATTTTCCTTTTCGGCTTCTTATTTCGAACACCATGTAACGAAAACATAGCAATAACTGCCATGTGGTCACTAATCCCTTTTGTAGTTTCTATAGTTAAGACTTTATCGGGAATATTTGGGAACATTTTCCGACTGCGGTAGTGTCATGTTCGGCTAAAAGTTGGTCTGGGGTTACCTCACCCCCTGCCACACACCCAAATGGTGGCTTTCAGGGTACATTTATATGGGTGCATATATATATATATATATATATATATATATATATATATATATATATACATATATATATATATATATATATATATATATATATATATATATATATATATATATATATATATATATATATATATATATATATATAACCATAAACACAGTATTCAACCGAAGGTCGGTTTGATAGGTGATGGTATAGAGCTCACCCAGTACTAAGCCCGACGGCGTGTGAAATTCACACATCAGGGTAGGGGGGCCAGTTCCTTTCTCTTTACCGGTTATGGTTTCCCAGTAAGATCTGGTACCCGAAAAAATCACATAGCTTGGTTGGAGCTGCAGGTTCCCAGAGTGCCTTGCTCGGTAATCGAACCCGGGTCCCTCCGATAAATAAATAAATAAATAAATATATGTATATATATATATATATATATATATATATATATATATATATATATATATATATATATATAATGGGCTGACACAATATAACAAAAATAGAAAAGAATGGCAACATTTAAAAGAACACTCACTCTTACTCTTTTCACTATGTGAAACCTCCACCGATATTCCACTCAATCATCACATCTTGCCTTTTTCTTTTGCGATTGTCTTCTGCTTCCCTGGCAGTCCTCAACGTCGGATAGATTGAAATACTCCGTTCGGCTCGCTCCCATTCCCCGCCTGTCATGTGTATTTTGTCGCTTTCTTCGGGTTCTAGAATTTAGCTTGGTCCTTCGTTAGTTTTAACTGATTGCGGTCATGATTGCATACAGATTCTTGACATTTTGAAAGCTCTTTTACCGTTTATCCCATGTCTTGCCTGAATTGAATGAAACATAACCGAATGAAATTAATTACGTATCTTCTGATTTCCTCACACATATATAGCAAATATTTTGTAGATTGTGATTTATAAGTTTGATGCGGAGTGTTTGCCACTGCCACTAAAGCCTCTTGGAGGGATTTCAATACCCTTCTCCTTCGTCTCATAGTCCTGGAATTCTTGCAATTTTTTCTACTTAGACTTCTCTTTGGATCGCATTCCTGTTCTTCAGAATGAGCAGTATTTTTATCTTTTATATTTTTTATTTCTTCTGTGGTGACATCACACACATCTCCTTCCTCATCATCAACTCAGTTCCCAGCACGTACTATATTCTTATGTAACTTCTGCTTCCGTGAACTTTGTATGTCTTCCCAATTGCAATCCTCGGGTTGCATCTCATAAAGCTCGCCGCTCACATTTCGGTATGATTCTTCTAAATTAACATGCACCGTCTATTTTTTTAAAATTATTTTTATAAAAGATCCGTAAGTTGTTTGAAAATTAACTTTTGAGCTATTTCGCTCTGTCGGTCAATTTTATAAGAATTTAACTTATAAACAAACCAATTTATAAAAAAATGAGGAATCTTCTTAGGTTTAAAATTGACTCGGTAATTTCAAGTTCTAAGATCTTCTAACTTTTCTCTAACAAACTAATTGCACCACCAAGTTGAAACTTCTATCACTTCTCCACATAATATCCGTATAGATGCACACATCTTTTATTATGTCAACACTAAGAATCCAGACCGCCGGAACGCCCTGTATATTCCCCCTGCCACACACCTTCACGGTGGTTTGCAGTGTATTATGCAGATGGGACCCTTATGCCAACTGGAAAAACCGGCTAGTCCATGGTCAAGAGTCCTTAGTTTCGTTACCCCACGACGTTCGCCCTTATTTGAACTGCTGCACCCTCGAACGAACATTGTTCCTATCCATGCTATATCCATACATATCCATGCCATCACCGCCATTTTCACCGAAGTGACGGTGAATTTCGGAGAGTATTCAACCACGCAGATGGGAAAACGAATAATTAAGTTGTTCTTGTACAAAAAGGACGTAATTTTAAGTATTGTAACCTCTTCACAATTTAGCGCGAGCTATAAGAACCCTGTGCACTTTACACTGTAGCCATCTATGCAACGTTTTTCACGAAGAGCTTCCGCGCATTTGAAGCCCAACCAAATCTCGCTATGTACTTCCATTCCTGAGAAATATTTGGGTGATCATAGTACTTGGACACACCTCGTAATTTTCCTCATCATGTCAATGCCCTGTGTAAGCAGTTTTTAACTGTGGTAAATAATTATAATTGTGAACAGTTAATGAATTGTAGCAATTCGAGCAGAAGCTAATCTTAAAAAAAAGTTACCGATGAGGAAAAAATATTACTATTTTAATAAGATACATCTATTTTCATCCCGCTCTTTTGTAAGTGTACAGTAGTCTCTTTACAATTTGCTTTGATGTCTTTTGTCTCGAACGTACATATATTTCAATATTGTATGTTACTTCCCTCACTTAGGTAAGCGTTCATTATTATGACCATGAACCGAGACTAGTTCTCATAATGATTATTTTCTTTAACGCATAGTATATCAGTGTTGCAAAACTTATTTTACCATCGTTTCAGTTTTGAACTGTAGAGGGAATGCTTCATTATTGGTCGTTCAATCCTAAGACTGGTTGACTGTAGCCCTCCATCCTACCCTATCTGATGCTAATTGGCTAACTTCCGGATATTTTTTGAAATGTACTTTCTTCTTTATTAGTCCCATGTATTTGTCCCATTATATATCGTGCAGCGTAGAGGAAATAGATTTGTAAAAGCTACAATTTGTTAGGATAAATTTAGTAGCGTATTCAAAATATTAGAGCAGCCAGGCTGGGAATCACTCACGGAGTGAAGGTTAAATTACAGATTAAATCTCTTGCATAAATTGGAAGGAGGACTCTTTAGCAGTGATATTGAAAATGTATTCTTGCCCCCATCGCACGACGGTAGGAGAGATCATGTTAGTAAAATTAGAGATATTAAGTGTAGAACAGATAGATTTAAGATGTCGTTTTTTCCACGAACGATAGGGGATTATAATAACATTGTTCCACCGCGGTAGGGTCATGCTCAGGTAAAACTATTCTGGTGTGTATTCATCCCCTGCCAAACACTATGGCAGTGGCTTGCAAGGTATATATATATAAAACTAAGGGTGACTTGTGAAAAACGGAATGGGAGCTCGGAATGGCTCATAAATTACAAAACATTATTGAATTAAATAGAGAAAATAAAATAGCCAAATAAACTTTCCTACAGAACATAATCTCGAAAGACAATGGAAATAAATTTTATAAGTACCTGCGGAGGAGGAAAGACAAATGAGCAATTAAACGCCCATCCCTCCCTTCTTTTTTCCGGAAAATATACCTCCAGGGTAAACAAACCCAAAGGTTCAACGTACTCAGTCGCATCTACGCCATGACCAGACCCTATGAAACGTCATTACCAAAACAACACCATTCTTCCGTTTTGTTTTCTCTTTCCTCGAACACCGACTTTCACTTCCGAAAAATCCCCCGATCCTACACAACCACCCCTCTCCCCGAGGGTAAACAAATCCAACGGTTCTAAGAAGCCTTCCAGTCCTACCCACACCCCCCCAATCAACCCGGACTAAACCCAGTGCTTAGTCATAATGAAGGCGCCACCACGTCTTCATCCTTAAACCGTAAAAGGCACGACCACCGACTTTGAAGTCCCAGAACCCCCCCCCACCTTCAACTTACCCCTTTCCCCTGTCAAATGCGTATATATTCAACAGCTGTGTGGGTGTGTCACTTGCACCCGATGATGCCGCGAGTCGGTGAAACGAATTGTACTGTGAAATAAATACTGTGGGAAATTGCAAACTCTTTAAATAAGGACATCAAACAATTCCACGAAGTAAAGCCTAAAAGTGTGAAGTCTATAAATTAAACAATTTAATTTCTCTTTCGAAACCTGTAAGAAGATGACTCATAAACCACTCTGGAATTCGCCCATTGATCATTTGCTTGCTCCAAAGATTTCATTTTGTAACCATCCAAGAGCTAAATCATTAATTGTTAATTATTAATTTTTAGGGACTGTTGTGTTTATTTATTTATTTTCATGACCTCTCCTCAAATTATTATGGTTCCTTCTCCACAAATTTGACACGAAAGTTTTCATTACCTGATATGACAAAAATTCTTATTAACCACCAGTCATTCATGCTTGGTACGAGACCTAAAATCTTCGTGAACTCTGCATACCTGCTGTGGATACACCCTCTGCCAAACATCAAGCCGGTGTTTTGAAAGGTATCATGTGGATACAGATGCACAGTTCTTCATTCCTCTTTAGTGGACGAAAGCCATCAGGGAATCCCGCAAGTCCCTCTTGAGCGTCTTAATTTCTTAGTCATTACTGTATCAAGTCTGTGATGATATTCTTTTTACATGGGACATATTCCATATCATACATTTTTCATCGGATTATTAAGATTTTTCCGTGAAACTATCTTTTTACATGGACATACGATATACACGTAGGCACAATAATGTCCTCAGATAGCATTTGAAAATTCTACTCATGCAGGGAGACGACGTAATATGTAAACGACGAAAATATTTTTCTCTCATTTCGCTCTTGGTATTGTGTCACACAAGGCTTAACTGAAAACAAATAATCCAAGAAAAACTGCAGGGCGATCGCTCTCAAAACGCGTACGCAAATTAATGGGAATGCCCATTGAAGAGTAACGAATTAGCTCTTGCGCTAAATGTAGAATTCAACACTTCGAAGAGGTACGAAGTCACTAAAAGGGGTTGCATTGGGAAAAATATTCTCTCAGGATCAGTATAAATCTCTTTCCAGGGTGTTGAATTTTTTTTCAGAAGGATCCCATTGAAAAATAATTCAACAAAAATTTGCAGAAAGTCAGCAATCTATCCGTTTCCAGGTTTACTAGATTTCGGCCATTATCCATCGTGAGTACCTCTTCCGTGTGCCGAAGCAGCAAAGCGCCTGCTGTGAAAAGGCCGGAAACAAATGGGAGCACGAGACATTTTTTTCGGATTGATGCAGCTCAGTGCCGGGAAATATATCTCAAGGCGTTCCAGGGCGCGGAGACGGCGTCGCGAAATGTTTAATGCTCGAATAGACTCGAAGTCTTACGTAACATTGACATGCTCACACTCAAATCTCATGTGAAGGCCAAACAAGGCCGTGCATGAATGGAAATCATTTTCATGTGTGCATCCAATATATGGGTTTCGACTGAAATAATATCTCATTTAAAATATGTGCCAAATATCCAAACTTGAGTGGAAAACGTGGAACTATTCAAAAGAAGTGGATGGAATCCCGTAGGTATGAGAAATATGTCAAATATATGTGACGTCAAACATGGGAGTACTTTTTCGCCAGGGTTCGGATGGGAAGCAAACTGCCTGACATAAATAAATAACCAGGGTGGCATGCACAAAAATCGAGCGACTAGTCGACCGAAATTCGTGCAAGCTACTCCCAAAACTCGCTCCATTTCTCAATATCCATCTCTCTCTCGACCCTCTCCCTCTCTCTCTCCCTCTTTGCGCACGGATCTTTCCCTCGCTCTCGACTTCTCTCTCAATAAAATATCCGAATACGCGGCATCCGACTGTGGTTTCTTTTTAAGAGTATCGGAATTTCCGAGGGAAGTGCACCGGTCGAATCGAATACGCATTGAAAAGAGATTCTGCGGACTTCGGGAGAGAGCGGGGGAGGATGGGGAAAGGGGAGGGAGGCTTCCCGTCCAGACCGAGGAGGGAGAACGGTGGTAGGGCGGGAAGGGCTTAAGGGTTTGGGGAGGAGGAGGAAACGGAGGTGAGTAGGAGGGGGGGAGGCGTAGGAGGAGAGAGGCGTTTGGGGAGGAAGCGAGGAACGGGGAGGTGACAATGGTCCAGAGGAAGGAGGGTGTGGGGGGAGGGCAACGAGGTTGAAATATCTCGCTGGGAAAAAAGGTGGATCGGAAGGGACTTTCCTTTATAATGTTGAATGGAAGGAGAGAGAGAGAGAGAGAGGGGGGGGAGAGGGAGGCAGCAGGGGCGAGGCTATAAGGGCGTGAGAAAACATGCGAGTCGTACGGATGGTTTAAGATTCAAGAGCTCCAATTGAGCTGGAAGGCCAGCAAGTCAGGATCCACGTTTAAGGAAATTCGAATTTTCGTGTAGCAGTATGTGTGAGCTATTGATTGCAAAACACACGTGGAAACACTGGGAAATTTCTCACTCTTCATTTACACCAATTAGTTTAATATGAATATTTATAAATAAGAACAAATATTTGCCTAAAATAAGAAAAGAACAAGCAACTTGAACATATAGGCAAAGAAGACTGGTGATATAAACGTTGGACGTTTTGTTGAACGAGGTGTTTTGGTTAAACTGATGCGCAGTCCTTTTTCAAACCTTTGCAAAGTTAAGATTTGGTATATATGCATTTTTTCCTTTTTTCAAAAGTAATGGGTTTGAAAATGTATTTCAATATGGTTTATAAGCAAGTGATAACAGTAAAACATTTACGTGCACTGAAAGGTGAGCGTAGAGTCCATTCCAGGTATTATAAGCTTTTAAATGAGTACGTTTTAATTTTATTTCAATTGGCGAATTCTCGTCCCATCGCAAGGATTATAACTCATTGAATAATTCTTAGTGAATATTATGCGGCGAAATCTCTTATTGTGCTTGTGGCCATCGGTTTTCCAAAATCATTATTCAGATCATTCTGTGAGAATAAAAGCTTACATATGTCTCTCATAAACACGCATTAATACTAGCTTTTGTTGGATCGAATTTAATATGAAATCGAATTAAACAGGTCTTCGAGTCCTATTGTGCATCTCCTCTTCGCTTATTATAATCTCATTTCGCTAATACCTACTGCAAGCTTCGAATTGTTCTGGACAGGTCCAAGCGATAGAATAATCTAAAAATATAAGAGTAACGCTCACCGTGGGAAGAGATTAGTTTAAAGGAAAGAAAATTTTATCTTGCATAATTTCGTTGTGAGATAATATCCTGCAGTTGTTTTTAGACATAAAACACGCTAACTTCGGTGTTCCTCATTCCTAATTCTTTCCTATGATAACATACCCATTAACTATTTAGCGTGACAGAGTCGGATGCAAGGAAGAAAACTATGGATAAATGTCCTCATTCTGTAGAACGTCCCGTGGACTGAAGGGTTCCCTCGACCACCAATATAATGGTGACGAGTGTGTGTGTGTGTAAGAGGGAGAGAGAGGGAGACAAGAGACGTGGGGCAGAGAGAGAAAGACGGAGAGTGAGAGAGGTATGGAGATAGGAGTGGATGTGACCCGAAATACCTCGTGCAGTTTCACGGCTTCCGTGTCGCCGGATGGCGTGAAAGGGATGCATTGAGGCGCGGAGAAGGAGACGGGGGGAAGACGGTTTGAGAGACGAGCATATTGAAAGGGCCGGGTGCGGCGCGGAAAGGGGATGGGGGAGGTGCCGGGGCAGGGGACAGCCGCCTGAGGCGGAGGAGGACCTCCTCTACGCCGTCGTTAGGACCACTGGGATGGAAGGAAACAGGTCGTGCCGTCCTAGGTACATAATACTTACCACCACCAGCACTACTACTACTACTCCCTCCCTGGGGATTGCTTTGGGCTGCCTTGCGGGACAAAGAAGGTCACGTATTGGGGCGCCTCCCCAGGAAATATTCCGACTCTCGCAGCGTCTAAGGTATTAATGCTGCTTGGCTCCGATTTGCATGTGCCCGTAGCTCCCGCCTCCTCGACGTTTTCAGTCAATGTCCGTCCTCAGCCTCCTCCACCGTGCTCTTTAAGGGAGGAAACAGGAACAAACTGAACCCTAGGTGAGGGGCAATGTTGTGGGTGAACACACATTAGAGAGCTCCCAGGGAGAAGTGCCCGTCCCCTTCGGCCAAATATTCGGTCTTGGGAATGAGGGAGTGATGAATACAAGCATTCCGAGCAACGACATGGTGGCGGTCGTGATTGATACGCCTCCGTGATTACTTTATGGGCGAAATTTTAATTCATCGCTGCGATGATTTCCAAAGCGAAAAAGTGGAAGCTGGGTATAAAAATCGTCATTTAGGAATCAATAAACATATTTTTGTGGAATAGAGCGGTATTAAATGATTATTTAGCGATTTTCTAAAGGCTATATACATATTCAAAGGAAGAAAGAATAGTTTTACGAAAATCGTTTACCTTCTTTTCAAAAAATAAAGAGCATTTTTTAAAATTTTCTTCTCACAAAGAAAGTTCAACATCATACTAATTTGAAAATTAATGGAACTAATTTAGGGACCGTGATGAACCATAGATTGAATAATGTCTGCTCGAGGGGGCAGCAGGTATTAAAAATGAGTTTAGGGAATAGAATTAATATTTTTTTTGACTTTATTAAAGTCAAAAAAAATTTCTCCATGGCGTAGGGCAGTCTCCGATGGGTAAGGTACTCGCTAATTGGAGCTGACCCTGTACCCAAAACAGTATTTTTTGCTCAAGTTATTCTTATATAGATCATTACGTGCTATCATGACTTTAAGTAAAGTCGGTAGATAATAATAAAAGTTCCATTTCCCATTTCTATTACTTCTAAGATTCTTGCATTTTTTTGTAAACATGACAATGGTTTTATATCCGCCGATAATGTGCGCCATATTGCTCAAGTATAAAATAAAAACTCATGTCTTTCAAATATACACATAGTACTCCTGATGACATGCCAAAAATATGTATGCATTAGATGACCATATAGAGTGTTCAGTGAATACTATATATCTCTTCTGCTAAACTTCATAGAAATCTCGCACGCTACTTTTGTGGTTTGTTGTGAGTGCTTTTGAGTGCATTTCTTGTGTTGATTATTAGCATCCGTTTCCTCGATCAAATTATTTCCCTGAAAATATCACAGTGGCTTAATAGATAAGTAGCAACGATTGTTAAAATGATCAATCTTCACAATTACAGCTTACGGAAAAAAATACATCAGTTTTATGGTACATTTCCTATGAACCTAGCAGCGACGGAGTGTAACTAACAGATTTCATTGATGATATTGACAGGATATGACTATAGAACAGGATATGGGTGGTAAAAAATGGAAACTGAGAGGCGACAATAATTATAAAATCGCCAGACAGCTGGATGAGTTCGCATTTCCTTCCTGGGAGGGATCTTTAATTTACCAGGAAATACTCCGTTTTAAAAAGGGCAAAAACTAGAGCAGGTAGAACAGTTTACGTATCTCGGAAGTATTTGGAACCAAAATGGTCAAAGTAGTAAGGACGTAAGGAGAAGATTTGCGCTAGCCATAGAGACTGTCGCAAGGAGGAGGGAGTTGATGACCGGGACGTTGAGTAAGGATATTAAGAAAAGACTCGTAAAAGCTATGATATGGAGCGTAGTTATGTACGGCGCGGAAACGTGGTCATTGAAGCAGGTGGATAGACGTAGATTGGAGGCTTTTGAAATGTGAGTGTGGAGATGGATGGCGAAGGTGAAATGGACCGATAGGAAAACAAATGAGGAAGTATTGGGTATGGTGGACGAGGAGAGGGTTTTATTCAGAGAAATTCTAAAGAGGCAGGAAAGGTGGATGAAGGGCGTATTGATCGACAGTGTGATGTTGAAGACTGTAATAGAGGGGAGAATGTTAGGCAAACGAGGAAAGGGCAGGACTAGGATAGGGATGTTGGACGGGATGAAGGAAGTACACACAGATATAGAAGGATTTAATGTAGAGTAGCTGGCTGGATTGTGTTTTGCTTGGAGTCAAAGAATATATATTTCGCAGTTGTGTCCATTCAAAACCTACCTTAACCGGTGGATTACTTAAGAATAACTCCGTTTGGCGAAGGCACAGCATCAGTTCGTGTGAATTTTCTATGCCAACAGTTCATGCCGTTTCCCAGGAAGCATTAATGAGGCTTTAGGTACTCCAATACTAAGCTCATACATTATACTCCATGCGGATGGCTAAATGTTGGATTCCATATTCGAAGATCGCTTTGAATTACATGGAAGGGAAGGATGTATTAAGGGCAAAATTTCATTTAAGAAGTTGAAAACCTGCCCATTAATGAGTCTCTTGGTAATATAAAGAGAAATTTGAACTACCGTGCCTCTTTTAACTAATTTTGTCATCTCGTGGTAAACTTACTGTAAAACTGATATTAGTACTATTTCACTGTATAGAATTTTATCCAGTGGAATAGCCCTAATAAAATTTATTCAAAATGTTCGATTTCCACCAAATCACGCCTGAAACTACTCAATTTGTTCTTGGTAAATTTATTATTTTGCGGCAACCATCGCAAAGTGTCGAGCTGAAAAGAGACCTATAAAGAAAAAGAGGACTTGCATGAGATGGATTAATGAAAGATATAATTAAATTGGGCAAAGAGAAGAAATATGCAAACATGAAGACGCTAAACGATTGACAATTATTGAAAGAGGAGCGTCGTCAAAACATTTTTATGAATGATAACCAATATTGATAATTTGTAGAATGTCTTGCATACCTGTTATAAAATATAGAAATATTTTATTGTATGCAAGACAAAGCTTAAACTAAACACGCTAAACACTTTCTACTCGATTTGATAGAACGATTTCATTCAGTTCAAATTGATTTTCCTTAAGTCCCAGTGTTGTCGGAAATACTAAGTGTAAAAGAATAATCGCGGCGTAATGCTGATTACGAGAGAGAAACTCCAAAGGGTCCACAGAGAGTGACTAAAGAGTGCGCATATATTTTGTACATAATAGTTTCATTTACGATTATGTGGTAACAGAAACCTGAATAAATATGCGGGCTTAGCTCAAGGGAATTATTATAAAACCTACAAAAGAATATTAAAAATCCCGCTAAGCCATAATGCGTTTACTGGTGAATGCTTGATGTCCAGCTGAATAGTAATGAGATGCGTACGGCATTCGGTCAATTTTCATTGATGATGGCGAGTGAAATGTTTTTCTTTTTATTTCGATGGAAAACAATGAAAACAACGGACTCACTTTCCTCTATACTCGATGAGGGGAGGGGCAGCAGAGAGAAATGCTTTGAAACCAATCAATAGCGAAATAGGGGAACAATGACGTTATTAGGTGAGAGACACTGTGAGATTACAACCAGCTGGTAATAATTGTTCCTGCACATTTTTCCAAACGCGCTTTTCGTATTAAATTATCCATCCCTTCATTACAGCTCCATTAATGAGTCTAATGCATCTATAGAAAGTGGAAATTGAATATTCTTTTTAACATTTTCTTTGTCCGGCCGAATGATTTTGATTCAATCATACGCGTGCAGAGTCCAAGCTTTTTACCTGCCAAAAAAGCAATTAGCGAGGAAAGTTGACGATAAAGTTTAGACAGTTAAGCCGGACTACCGATTAATTAAAATGGTGATTAGTCTTGGGTGGGACTGGTGATTAAAAACTGACTCCCACAATGAGAATGTATTTTTTTCAGCGTTTCCACATAAGGGAAGGAAGGGTGCAGAAATAAATTTCATTCAACAGAATGGCTACGGTGGTCAATTATCACCCATAATACGATTGCTAAATTAAATTGGAAGGAGCGTATTATCAACAACAAAATGGGACATGAAAGGAAAGCATTTACTCGTGTAACAACATTTACTCTCGCATACCGAGAACGCTCTTTTATTACAATCGATTAAAGTAACTGCCGGCATAATTTCAGTGACTTACTTCACGTATCTTTTCCAATGAGTGTGACCATTTTCAACAGAATTTCGTCCGGGGTTTCATAACCTCATATTTCACACGTGATGCTTCGCGCGATTGTTGGCGTTTGAATATTATGACCGAAGTTGGGCCATTCGCGATTGGTGGGCGAGTACAAAGAGATAGTCAAAACTTTATTGTTTTGATCGGTCCATTGATTATCCAATAAAGGATTTAATCGGTAAATTTTCGCCAGGGAGTATTCCGCTATAACATGTGAGGTCGGAGATCATTGGTCAGTGCGATACAATATTAGGATCAAGCAAATTATTTAGATTGCCATGAATTATATTTAATGTTAGTAGTAGTAGTATTTAGTGAAGGCGACCGACTGTTGAGGTCATTTGCGCCATAGGGGATGGACAGGAAAGGATGAAGGGTGGAGAGAAACCCGGCGTCGGCATTAGCCTACTCTTTACGAAAGGCGCCAAGGGGTCCGCAGCTCAACGTCCCATCCGACGGACGGCGTACTCACTCAAAGTGCCCTCCACAAAGCACCTCAAGTAGTGATCGAGATACCTCTGAAAAATATTCACCACCGCCGAACACCACGGGATTTGAACCCGGGCCTTCTGGGTGGGAAGCCAGTACGGTAGCCACCGCAACATCTCGATCCCCCATATTTAATGTTTTTGGAAATGTTGACGAATAGGTGACTCTAACGAATATATATAGAATATTTTTCGGTGGTATCCCGATCCCTATTAGAGGAGCTTTTGTGGAGGGCACTTTGATTGAGTACGCTGTCCGTCGGATTGGGCGTTAAGCTGCGGACCCCTTGGCGCCTTTCGTTAAGAGTAGGCTAATGCCGTCGCCGCGCCGGGTTTCTCTCCGCCCTTCATCCTTTCCTGCCCATCCCTATTGACGCAAATAACCTCAGCTGTCCGTCGCCTCCCCTAAAACTACTACAACTACTCGAATAAGAGTAGCTGCAGCGGATGTAAATTTGTCTATCTGGACAGCGTTTAAAGATTACCATGTCCATTGGCATCTCTTTCATTCTTTGGTGAGATACGCACAAATCTACTACTGGGTGACTCTAAATTTCAGTGCTGAATGTACAGAGGTCGGGTCATAACTCTCCTTGTACTCGTAGATTCCGCACTATTAGCTCCTGTAGCTATTTTAGTAATAATTACTATTTGCGGATGAATTTTGTAGATTTTCTAGGAAAAATAGGTTGTGCTTTTTTCCAGATTTCATTCCTCACGGAAATCTCGCGAAAAATTGGATGGAATAAATAAATTGAGGAAATTAAAAGGAAAAATCGGAAATACGAGAATAAACAAAGCGTTCAGTTCAGATTCTAACTTCATGTTATTATTCCCAAGTGAGCATTTGCAATAGAAAACTATATATTAAAATATAGTTTTTCTCATAGCAATAAATGTAATTGTCGTTGCACAGAGATGAATAGCATGCACACCTTGTTACCCTTCACGCCGTCCCTTTTCTGGGGTGTTCAGGTCTCAGGAATTTAATAGCAATGTACGTCATATGGGCGAAATGAGTATGCAAGGGTAGGGTAGTATGGATTAAATTATTAATACATAAAAATGATTAAAATCCATGGTAACAATGATTTTTATTAAAAGCCAACTCATTCAAGAGTTAAACAGACTTAGTAATTTCCACATTATTTCATTCCAGTAGAGTGTAAAATGACGATTAAAAGAGTTGGTAGATAATGAATCGCAATCATAATAATAGTGTGTTGACTATCTCATTTTATTCCCCCAGCGACTTAGATTCAACAGGATATAATCTTTAATATAACATTACCTGGTACCAATATAACCCTCATTTGTAACTGATTATGATAATGCGCGTTGAAATTGAAACTCGTCTTTCGCAACATGACACTGAAAAAGTATATTATTTTTCCAACTGAGCGAAGAATTTCCACATAGCCCTAAATGGTAACTTTCATTCCGCCTTAAATACGCTTCACTCGCACGGATACGCCGTTTTGTTAGCCCTACGGACAAAAGCCCTCAGTCCGGGGTCTTACGACGCGGCTGTGCAGAGAGGAATGCTCGTTGGCGTTCTCCTTCAGAGGAATTTCTCGGTGGCTGGGGTATTCCCCCCGAACATATGAATAAGGTTTTTTTTCCAACCGCGATCAACGTGTGACCGACCAAAGGAAGCGGAAGAGGCGAGCGTGTCGTGTGACCCGACCGTATCCGTAATCAAGCGAGGGAGCGAGAAAATAAAAACGAATCCCCCGTCGATCCGATGGACAACGCTTCACGTGCAAGGAAACCGGTGCAAATCCTCCCCTCTGCTCTTGACTCCCTTTTGTTTTCACTTCCCACCGGGAACTTCACCCTCTCTTGGAGGAGAATGCCCATCCCCTTCCCCCATCCTCCACCCCATTATTCTCTATTCCCTCCTCTCGTTCCCTCTAAGCTCCCTTTGTTTTTCTTTCTTATTTCGGGGAGGGGCTCCACTTCAAGGTTCTCGCGCCGCAACCATTTGTCTTGACTCCTTCCCCCCCCCCCCGCGTCCGAAACCTCACACCTTTGGAGCGTATTAGTCCACGCACGCTAGGGTGTCACCCATAAATGACGTCACGATGCTTTTTCCTTCCATCAACTCTTCTCTCCCTTCTGCATGTCAGCTCTCCCGTCACGTCCCGTTACGATATAGCGAGAATCCCTTAAATATGACGCCACATTTCCGATCCATTCTTAATGATCGCGCGGGAAATTCTTGAATTAAAGGCGTTGGTCGATCGATTCCTCATCTGCGTCAATGGGCGTGGTGGTTCAGTGGTTAAAGTGGTCGGCTCCTGGCCGTAGGTCTCAGGGCTCAAATCCGGTTGACTTAGCTTCGCATTGATGATTTTTCCGGGGTCAGCTCTCCCTTGGGAAGAATACGGGTAAAGAAAGTGGCACGCTCTACCCTAATGAGTGCTTTTCAAAAACCATAGGCGTAAGTGCGATGTGAGCTATATCATCAGCAATCAAACCAAATTTCGGGGTTAGCAATTGCGACACTCAAAAAGGGAAACCAAACGAACGATAAAAAATTCTCTAAAGAAAAATTATTCGGAACAAGATACGGGATCAAAACATGACAAGCTCTTGTTTAGAGCCCTTGTGATGTCGTCATGCATTTTTAATAGTGCATTTACATGTGAATTTTATGAGCTAGGTATCACGGTTGAAAGGATGCTGTAAACGAGAGCCTCACGAGTATAATGAACAAAGTTAATGCCAAATGAAAGAGCAGTGGCGTTATTGGCTGCATATTGCTGTATTGCTTTCGCACTAACTTCCCATATCCCTGTCTCTTACTTCTTTACTCTACTCTTCCAAATTATTGACTATAGCAATTGTTAAACATTTTAAAAATATCACCAGTCGACCTCCACATTGATTTTGAAACTCGTTACTTGCGTAAGTCTTTATTTTTTCATCACTATGCGTATGCTTACATTTCTGAGCATGCATATGAGGGTGTGTGGGTTAGTGAAAGAGAAAAGCAGGGAGTGAAAGTGTATGAAAAATATTGCTACTTGTTTATTTGACGGATAACGTGATTAATGACCATTACGGGGATTACTCTTCGCTCTCTCTTACATCTCGTTATAACCGAGTTTGACAATGTTGTTATCTTTTGCCAGGGATGGAGAGCGCCGTGATTGGGTTCCGTAACGTCTACTGCGACGATAGCCGATAACCAAAACCTCAGGACACAGAGCGTCATACACAAGGACCAAAAACTTTGACCATGACCACTCAGATGCATCTTTATTTTTGCTTTCCACCAAAGTGCCTGACGTCAGTTATGGACGGCGCCGAGGGAATGGGCCCCAACGCCGCATGGGCACCGGGCCGGGACGTCGGGCCTTGGGAAACAGAGAACACGAAAGGGATTAGAGGTGGGGAATGAAGACCCGCGAAATAAAAAAATATATAAGGAAAACAAAAGGTGAGGGGAAATCAAAAGAAAAGAATCTCACAAAAATAAACGACAATCCCTCCTTCCTTTCCCTCTGTCCGCGCGTACCCCTCCCTTTCACCTTCCCGCCTTTTGTTCTTCGATTCAGCTTAAGCTGGGAGGGAAGAGGTGGGGAGAATAAAAAAAGAGAAAAATAATTTTTGCAGGCGATAATGAAAAACAAGGAAAGTCGGGAAATGAGAGGGAGACGAGAGGGAGAGAGAGAAAGAGGGAAAAAGAGAGAGAAAGTAATCCTCCGTGGGAAAACGAGCGAAAGGAAATCCGGGGGATCGCTTGCAGACGAAGGGGGAGAGAGGGGAGGAGGGTGCGGAGAGGACGGACGGGCGAAGGCGGGAAGAAAGCGGAAGAAGGTGGGGAAAGGTGCTGATGAAGACGGAGGGATGGGCGGGGAATCAAAGAGGGGCGAAGGAAAGAAGGGTGGATGGCGGTAAGGTAACTCCGGGCGAGGAAGTGCCCTCGGAAGGGCGTCGAAAAGGAGGGAAGGAACAAGGGAGGTTGGTTGCTCTTGAGGTGTCGCCGAGGAGGCGGAAGGGGGGAGGGTCGACAGATAGAAAGGAAGGGTAGAGTTCTTTGTGGGGGGTGGACACGGCGGTTTGAAGGAGAGCGGTCAGGTGAGGGACGGGGAGGAGTGTAAAGGGTGCGTACATGAGGTCGTCAATGGACTCCGGGCCAGAGATGAATGGGACTGGATGGTGTCGCCATCTCTCTTCTTATTCCCACACTTCCTCCTCGTCTTTCCCGAATCTGAAGTCTTCCGATCATCGAAATCGTCTCGTACTCACTCGTCCGTCTTCCCTTTCTTCTATCGATCAACCTTAACATGCGTATTCTGACAATTCCAGAACTAAGATTATTTTCAGTGTCAGCCCTGTTACAACGAAAGTGTTAATAATACAGAAGCAGCTTCTTGCACGCTTCCACTTAATTATTTATTTCCCAACGTACGTTAGGAAACAGACATCCTCTTCAGAATATAGTTTCATGAAATGAAAAAAAATTGAATAACTCATTTCGTTAATATGATTATTTTATTTTGCTAGCTTTTTAATAATGCGTCTGATATTGTTGCCGTGTTTAAAATGGATAAAGATATAATTCTTAAATCAGTAATCAACCCGAAGGTCGGTGTGGTAGGTGATGGTAGAGTTCACCCAGTACTAAGCCCGACGGCGTGTGAAATTCACACATTCGGGTAGGGTAGTTCCTTTCCCTGTGCCGGTTATGGTTTCCCAGGAAGATCTGGTACCCGAAAAATCACATAGTATGGATAGAGCTGCAGGTGCCCAGAGAGGCTTTCACCTCGAAAGAGTGTCACCTCGAAACGAATCCAGGGCATCAATCCCTTCTCGACTGAATGACTACGGTGCCATTGAAATATTTTTTTTTACGGGCAACGCTAAAAATGTACGAGGTAAATACTGCTATAAATGGATTTTCAAATAATTTAGCAATGAGTCTGATATTCTTTCTGTTGCAATTTTAGTAATTAGTAAACTATTACCCCTACATGAATCATTATTATAATGTTTTTTTTCTGATGATTGATTGTTGAATGCTAATGTAATTTATTTATTCATTTCTATCATTAGTTAAGTTTCACCTCCAATTTTAAATCTGTAAAAGGCACTATCACTACTACTCCTGTATGTATAGTTGCCCACACAAATATTTGCACCCGAGCATTTGGAGTCAATTCGTTCCGGAGGAAAATCAGCAAGTCATTTAATTCTCTGCGGTCTTCCGTGCATTTAAATTTCGAGCTCACGGAATGGATAATCTCTTTATATATGGATGCATAATTTTGAATTTTACACATTCCTACGGCTAAAACTTGCGTAAAATCTCCTTAGCTCCAGCTGGATTTTTATTTTGCACGAGGAACATTTACTCATTAATTTCGTTTTCCCCCGCAATGAGGACGAAGGGAGAATTATGTTCACTCGGCGTGTCTCCTTAACTTCGACAACTCTTTAGGCGAATGGCGAATCAGTATGTACTCATAGTTACAAAGGGTCTGCGTCACAGTAAATTCAATATGTCACGCCTCTCTAATGATACTCCTTTCGCTATCGCAATTAGTAGTTCAAGGTACGCAGATCTACGGGAACCTTCGTACTTCCGTGCTAGTGACTTCAAACCCTCCTCTATACGCATATCTTCGATTTTCGGATACCACTTGAGAAGCATACTTTTTCAAAGCTGGGAATGGGTAGCTAGAGAACAAGCTAGTATTTGTATATGTAGCATTGTAATTACAATGATAATGATAAATGTGATGCGTTGTTAACCTGAACTAGACCCGCTGGGATTTGTGAATAAGAATATCATCAATAATCCAAAAGATAATCTGAAAATGATTTTCAGGCGCGACCTTGAGCGTAGTGTACAAAACGGCTAATGACACACATAGAATCAATCTACGTAGGTATTTGTTAGAATTTGCAAAATTAAGTTATTTTCTTGAATTAAAAATATTGTTTTGCAGCGGACCAGCACGAAACTTGACACTTCAATTTCATTAAATTCACTTATTGGACCATCAAACCATTGCGTCTAAATTTTAAAGGATAAGGATTAAAGTCTTCCAGTGAAAAATACTATGACTTTGCGACCAATGTAAATACGATATAAACACATGCAGATTGGGAGAAAAAATAATACTAAAAATAGGTATATAATACAGGTATTACGCTAATTATTCCACCGACATGAGAGAATACGATTAAAGAAAGGTTATTTCGAATCGACATATATATATATATATATAGTATATGCTTTCATAGACGTAACACGGAAGTGCCGAATAGTACAATACACAGTAACATATAATATAGAAACACAAAAAAAGAGAACACTCACACGTATTTTCTTGATATTTCGACGGAAACGGAAGACGGATTGTTTCCGTCGAAATATCAAGAAAATACGTGTGAGTGTTCTCTTTTTTTGTGTTTCTATATTATGTGTTACTGTGTATTGTACTATACATATATATATATATATATATATATATATAGGACATCAACAAACAATATAAAAACACATAAAAAGAACACTCACACGGTATCTCTTGATCATTTCGACGGAATTCCGCTCCGTCTTCATCGGAAGATAGAGAAGTCAATACTTCTCTATCTTCCGATGAAGACGGAGCAGAATTCCGTCAAAATGATCAAGAAATAACGTGTGAGTGTTCTATTTATGTGTTCCTATATTGTTGGTTGCTGTCCAATTTATCATTCGGTCCTTCCCTGTTACGTCGACGAAATCATCTATATATATATATATATATATATATATATATATATATATATATATATATATATATATATATATATATATATATATATATATATATAGGTCGCGGTAGTCCAGTGGGTAGAGCGTTGGACTGCTGACCGGAGGGTCCCGGGTTCGATTCCCGGGCGAGGTACACCTGCAGCTCCACCCAAACTAAAGTGATTTTTCGGGTACCAGGTCTTCCTGGGAAACCATAACCGACACAGGGAAAGGAACTGGCCCCCCTACCCTGATGTGTGAATTTTCACACGCCGTATAGGGCTTAGTACGGGGTGATCTCTACCATCACCAACTAAACCGACCTTCGGGTTGATTACTGTGTTTATATATATATATATATATATATATATATATATATATATATCGATCATACGGAAACACTCACACGAGCAGCAAATAATCGGACGGCACAATAGAACACGCACACAAACATGCATTCACACACGAATGCGTATTTGTGCAATGTGGCTCGTCTCTTTCTTCTGGCTATGCATGCCAAGAAACGCACTGCTCTTATCATTTTTGATATCGTATGATTGCTTTCCTACTGTCCCTTCCTCTTGTGTGTCTCTATTACTCCTTTGGTGGTTGAAACAGCTCCAAAGCGCCATATCTTGGCCAAAGAATCGGGGCACTTGGTTGCATAAAGTCTCCGCAGATTTCAATGTACATTACTTTTCCTCGATAGCTAAAGTGGTTAGAGCATCGGCCCGGCAAGTAGTAGGATTCGTTGTTCGATTCCCGTTCAAGTAAATATTTTGCGCTTGTGGTATGCTCGATTCTGACTTCCCCACCTCTCTTGTGTTCGTTTTTTATGTGTTCCTTTCCCTTTTCCTTAAATCCACTTCCATATGAATGAATATGGTAGTAGTTTTTAGGGGAGGCGACCAACTGCTGAGGTTATTTGCGCCATAGGGGATAGACAGGAAAGGATGAAGGGTGGAGAGAAACCCGGTGTCGGCATTAGCCTACTCTTTACGAAAGGCGCCAAGGCGCCAGTTTTACGTCCCATCCGACGGACGGCGTACTCACTCAAAGTGCCCTCCACAAAGCGCCTCAAGTAGGGATCGAGATATCTCTGAAAAATATTCAACACCGCCGGGATTTGAACCCACACCCTCTGGGTGGGAAGCCAGTACATTAGCCCCCGCATCATCTCGATCCCCATGAATGAATGTATATATTATATATATTTGTATATATATACACATGCATGCATATATACATACATGTATTTATATAAATACATGCATGTATTTATATAAATACATGCATGTATGCATATATACATACATGTATATATAAATACATATATATATAAATACATATATATATATATATATATATATATATATATATATATATATATATATAAATCCACAGATGTAGATTTTTAGAATATAGAGACACAAAGAAAGGACACTCACAATTTGTTATTTTAAGTTTCGACAGCACGGCTGTCGTCTTCTGAAGACGACAGCCGTGCTGTCGAAACGTAGAATAACAAATTGTGAGTGTCCTTTCTATGTGTCTCTATATTCTAAAAATCTACATCTGTGTTTTTATATATTTGTGTGTCGCCGAAGAGCGTTCCATTTCGAAGATATTATATATATATATATATATATATATATATATATATATATATATACATACATATATATGTATGCATTCATATACATACATAAGCCCCTACGGACACCCTCATCTCCACCCAAGCTATGTTATTTTTCGGATACCAGATCTTCCTGGGAAACCATAAATGGCCTCCTACCCTGCTGATGTGCGAATTTCACACACCGTCGGGCTTACTGGGTGAACTCTAACTAGGATTACTGTGTTTATATATGTATATGTATATATATATATATATATATATATATATATATGCACAATTTGAAATGAATATTTTTTTATTCCTACCTTCTCTAACATCGCCAGGGTCCACACCATGCCCAATATTCTGAGCATCTCGGGCATGCTATTCGAAATGTTTCGCATCAGTTTACCCGCTTAATCCTCCCAGAGTTTCGACTCTGACTTCTCGTTTACTCTATTTTATCAGTTCACATCTAGAAGTACCCTCCCGCGTGCCTACTACAAACCTTTTCCTCTTCCTTGTTACCGCCTGAGGAGGGAAGCCCAGACCTAAAACCACACTAGCGACACCGAACGGAGTGGGAGCGTACCGGTTGGAAATCTCGTACCGACTCCCTTGGATACCCCGAAGTACTCCATCCTTTCCCAAGCCTCTCTGCACGGAGCGAATGAGCGGAGGAATGGCCGTCCGGCATTTTGTGCGCCGAGAGAGGCTCGAATGGGTCGGCCTTTTTTTTACATTACTTTTTTTTACAAAAGTGGATTCCTTGAGTGCTCAAATATGCCAGCTCACCTCTTGTGCGTGGTATATGGTATTCGGTTGGACTGGAAATACTATAAATCCGCGCGCGGTTGAGTGGAGGGCCGCGCGTTTCACTTAATCGGTATTCGATGAGGAGATTAATGGAGTGGCATTTGAGGCCGTTTTTGTTTTATTTTATCCTCCAGGCTCACTTTAGCACGGGAGCGGTTGGAGGGATTTAAATGCGGACGTTTTGAGGTGGGGTTTCGGATTATCCACCATTCGGTCTAGTTCCTTCGGCAACTGAAATATAGAGGTTTATTCCTCTTTTCTCTGCAGAAGGTCGGCGCAGAAGTTAAAGTACGTAAATAATTACCCCGACTGTGAGGAAGTGAGGAAATATATCATTGGTATGAATTCGTATCAGATTGAACGAAGTACATAAATGTACCATCATCTCATTTAGCATGATTTCAGGAACATTCACCCCAACATAACTTTTTATGAAACTTCTTCACGTCCGATTTTTCTTAAAAATTTAGCATGGCTGATGTATAAGCAGCTGAAATACAAATAAAACTTTTACCCACTACGCATAAAATGAGTTTTAGATATGTATATAGAAAATGGCAAGAAGTAATTGAAGTTCAATAATATTCAGTGTACAAAAATTAATGAAATTTTCAATAATTTAAAGAAATCATGGTGCAGCTTTTCCCTACGATTGCTTCGTGAAGAAAGTGAGTGAAGCGAATTAAATATTTCGTCAGAGAATTACATTCTCGAATTATCCCCACGCACCAGTAAAGTATGAAAAAAAAATTACTTTTCATTAGTGATTGATGTAGTCGCCACGAAATAAGAAATTGGTAAATGAGAATAGTTAAAGGTCTTAAAACCAAATGCGGAAATAAAGTTTCAACTTTTGTGATTACCTGCGCGGCGGAACTGTTTCCGAATTTTGTGATATAAAAATAAACCTTTTCAGTTAAAGTTCATCAAAAGAAAAACATCCAGCGTGTGTGTGGCTGTGTGGGCATCGGTGTGCGTTTTTCTCTCGCTTGAGTTAGAGGGGATAACTTTGTTATGGTATACTCACTGTGGGAGGAGCGGTGACGAAATTGGGACATTCAGTCCTCATGACGTAAGTACGAGTCGTGATGGAAGCCCTGATTAAATCACCGAGTCCCCGAGTTCGATTATTCTAGGAAAGATTCGAGCGAAGCGATCGAACATTACATTTCATTTTCTCTGCAACTCGCGTCTCTTGATGTCTTTTGTCGAATGAATTTTGGGGAATAAATCGTCTTCGTATGACTTCAAACTCTGTGAAGAGTTTACAGTCTATCCAACCAGCGCTCATAACAATGACTGGCATTATTTTCGAGTGACCATCCAAGCAGCCGGAATCTGTAATGTGTGCGAATTTGATTAACGAAGAAGTTCAGTTTGTAATACCTCGGCCTTCGAGTCAGACTTCAGAACGTTCATTTTCCCTTCTTTCTCCAGGTGCAAAGGAAGATACCTGATACCGATGGCCTTGGAATTAAATAAGCATCTTCGGACGGTGCACAGGGTGAAAATGTAATGACTCCCCGCTGCGGAAAGTGACCTGAAAGCTGGACCCTGGGATACTCCCCGCTGGGAGTTAGGAATTAAAAACCTCCCGCTGGGGTTAGGATTAAAAACCTATTTCGTCGGAAAAATGGCCAGACCAATGTTTCTGGACTTGGCCGATTACTATCCGTCATTTGTTTTCTTTAGAAATGCCGCTGACGTGACACTAATGAATGAATGAAAAAATAAATTGAGGGAGAGCAGGGAAAAGTGGTGATGACGTGATGAATCTAGTTCAATTGATAGCACAACATCCATCATTGCACAGATGTAGTCTAGTTGGTGGCCATAATTTTATCTAATTCTCATTTTACCTTTTCCCTTACAGGAAGCAGACTCGCGCGCGTGGAGAAGTATTGAAAACTTATATAACGTTGCACACGTAAGCTGCAGTAAAACTTATGTCCATAATTTGAATTATATAACTTCTCACATATTAACTAACTTTACTACAACATTTAAATTTGATGTTGAACGTCTGAAGTGGAATATTCCCCTGACACACAAGTTAGTGATGACTTTCAACGTGTCATGTAGATGTAGACATGTGTTTTTAGATATAACTTAAATCATCTTCGTTGTTGAATATTATTGATCCATTTATTAGAATTGGCCTTTGGTAAATTTTCGAGACTTAACAATCTTTACTCGGAACACGAATTTATGAATTTGCGGAATGTTTTTCGATACCCTTAAAAAAGTCGTATCGACGGTTTGCAAAGAATTGAAACCAAAAATATACGGCTATAATTTTAAACTTCTTACTGATAAACTTGTATCTCTTACATAACATTTGGCATCCAAACACCAAGCCAACCTGTCATGGACACTATCCATTATACATTTTGAATAGGGATTTTCTCGCAGCAACATCAATATTTTTCACTTCTACCGATATAAATCTAATTTTGCCATCCATCTGTTACTTTTCGAATTTCACCGACGTGGCTATATTAACGTTTTACTTTAACTAAGCAGAATTATCCGATTTTCTAACAACCAGGTGGATTCAGATAATGCAAAAGTGCACCTGAAAATGCGAAATTCTCAAACTAGAATTTTTAATTGGATGTTAACATTTTGCCTTAATGCTAGTATTAAAACACACTGGATTTAGTATTTAAAGCGAATTAATCGAAGTACCTAAACCTAACCAAGTCTTGTATTTATTTTCATGCATGATAACCCACAAAAATTCTTCCGCTTACTACCACTGGCACCTGCGCACATAACAACCGGTGTGAAGCGAAGGTTTTTTAAACCAAATGTTGAAGTTTATTGTGGTGACAAATTGATGCACTTGGGTAACAAACTCACCCAAGTACATCAGATACTACGCTATAGCTGAAATAATTGATTTGATAAATAGAATGGTATCCTTCGTTTTAATGATCGACATCATACAAAACTCGTCAGTCAAAAAATACTTCGCAGGCCACTTCACGCCTGACTACGGTCCTCTGTCTGGCTCTCATTGAGATCTCGATTCATAATATTTTTAAATGAAGAGATAGAGACTTTCTGATGGCCGTATAGCGGTCCGGATTGGTACAAACTTTTTGAAAGTGTCATAACACTGGGAGCTTGATAAGATCGTCTAGAAACCTCGGCCATAAATAGCTTCCCTTTTAAACACTAAGGACAGAGGCTCACATGTACCACCGTGTCACGGTTTATTAGGTGTTTCTGACTCAAAATATTTTCACTGTCACATCCTCCTCAGCGGATGGGTCATAAAAATATTCAAAATGAACCACGACCGTTCTTTTTACGGCTTCACGGGGGCAGGGCCGTTGATGAGGACACCGCAATTTATTTATTTGCTTGTCACGCCATCAATTCCAGTTGAAGAAAATGCCCTCCCGCGGAGTCGTGTTTATTCGGTTAACGTCACCTCGTTGCGAAAATGGCCAATGATGGCCGAGTGTGATGTTGAATGAGAGAGGGGGGGGAGAAATGGCTAAAGCGAGTCAAGAGAAAAGGAGCGAGAGAGAGAGAGGGAGAGAGACAGAGAGGGGGGGGCAAAACAAATGACTGTAGGATTGGTCGTGGTGGGGTACCACCATTACATCCTCCTGATGGCCGTGGGATAAATAAAGGCAGGGAAGCGGCGTGGAGACCGCGGGAGTCGGCGACGGAGTACCGGGATGGGCGCGGGCGATAAGACGAGCGAGGAAGGGTGGGTGCTGCAGAGAGTGAGTGGCTCGGTCGCTATGGGTTTATACCAGAAAGAATTCACGTCCACGGATGGCCAATTGAGACACTCAGAATGAATCACTTCCTTTGCCGCCCTATCCACCCCACACCGTATCCCGCCCGCTCTTCCCTCCCTAACTCTCTCGGTCCCCGTCACGGCCGCTGCGGCCTCCGCGGGCCCTCATTCGGATCGCCGGTCGCGAGCAGGGAGAGACGGCAGGGGAGGAGGGTGAGCGCGCGGTGGGGGAGGCGGGAGTTAGCGGGAGTGAGTCGGGCGAGTGCGGAGGGAGGACGGGAGGGAAGGAAATGGAGAGAAGAGTGCCATCGGTGCGTGGTGTGCATCGTTATTTAACAGGTCATGCCACTTGGGTACGCTCACTTGGAACTTTTCTCCCGGGGACATTTTTATTTCCATAAAATAACCATCGAAGGGGGCGGCCGCCGTGGGAGAAGCGGGGGTGGGGGGAAAATGAAAAAAAAACCTCCCCGGAGACGAGAATTCGCCGGCGCTTTTTTTTATTAAAGTTCCGGTTCTTCTCCTCTTTTATATCAACAAAGGGTTACGTCCTTCGGTTCGCTCGCCCGTGCATAACATTTGTCTCATAAGTCAATAGAGCGTCCTCCGCTCAACCTTCTCATCGGAATATTTCCATGTTAATGGATTGCTCACGGAAACCCGACTCCCGTCAGTTGGCTCGAGTATCTTCCTCGCGAGGAGAACCAGGAATCTGTATTTTTAGGGAAGCGATGGCTTCTTCCGCTCACCGCTTGTCTACGTACTTCTTCCGACTAGGCCGACCCACTCCCTCTCGCTTAGAGACTAGAGCAAGGAAGGGAGTTCAAAATTCTTATCAAAACGCCAGCACTCGCGGGTGGATTATGCGAATTCATTATTGCCGAACGCATTTGCTGCTACATTTCAGGTTACTCATTCGGTGGTCCTCCCTGGAAGGAGCTACCCTACAACATGGTAATAGAATCCCTACTCCAACTCGATTTTTTCTATCACAGAAACTTTTCTCTCGCAATGAATTAATTTCTCCTTACTGACAGAACAAGCAATTGCGAAATTTCATTCCCCTTTGGAATTGTCTGATTCAATTTCTAGAAAATCGTAAGCGAACTGCAGGCAAGTCATAGGTCGCGGGACGGTAACTAACCCACCCGTCGCCTTCTTTTCTCTCCTTGAATCGTATATATATATATATATATATATATATATATATATATATATATATATATATATATATATATATATATATATACCTATAAATATATATACCTGTGTATATATATATATATATATATATATATATATATATATATATACACGGATGAAGGGATTTTTGCATGAGTGTGTGCGCTGCTGTGGGTGGTAATTTTCCATGTTGTTGTTTTGCATGTGGTATTGTTCCTTTTTACGGTTGGTGACCTAACACCCCCCGCCACTCGCCCTTGGGGCGGTTTGCAGGGTATTATGTAGATATATATGTGTGTATGTGTGTTAGGGGGGGGGTCCAGGGGTAGAGCATTGGACTACTAACCGGAGGGCCCGTGTTCCATTTCCGGGCAAGCCTCTCTGGGCACCTGCAGCTCCACCCACTCCATGTGATTTTTCGGGTACCAGATCATCCTGGGAAACCATTTCCGGCACAGGGAAAGGAACTGGCCCCCCCCTACCCTGATGTGTGAATTTTACACACCGTCGGGCTTAGTACTTGGTGAACTCGATCATCACCTACCAAACCGACCTTAGGGTTGATTTCTATGTTTATGGTTTATATATGTGTAGGAGGACCAGTTCTTTTTCCTGTGCCGGCTATGGTTTCCCAGCAATATCTAATACCTGAAAAATCACATAGCCTGAGTGGAGTAGAGGGTACCCAGAGAGACTTGTAGTTGTATGGTCAGTAATCCAACGCTCTACCCCGGGACTACCGCGACCCACATATGCATGTATAAATATTTCTCTCCTTCTCTCTCTCTCTCTCTATATATACTATATATATATATATATATATATATACACACACCTGTAAATACCACACCTCCCGGTCCACTCCACATCCCACCTCTTTTCAATCCAATTTGGTACCGCTTTATAAAATATCAGTCAGGCTTTCTCGAGAATGGGGATACGTCTAGAAACTTCGCTCAGAAACCGATGAATTTTATGGGAGGATTCCGGATAGCTCCCGGCCCCTCCACGTAATTAATTAAAACCTGGATAATAAATAATGCCCTCTGACGCCGTCTTGGTTCTTCCGTCCGCTTCTTGTCGAGTTCTCCACGGGTCCAAAGATGAATTAATTCTCCCTGTTAATTAATTCAATGGCCCGAAAAAGCCTTCTTTCGGGTTTCTGCACAGTGGGTTGGCGGGGAGGGGGAGGGGATCCCGGACGGAATGGAGATGCATGACTGCAATGAACGACATAATCTTCCCTCCGCTCGATCACGAAACTTATTGCTCCATTGGATATTATACCTACTCTCGAATACGTCCGCCCGTGCTAAAAAATTACGAAGCGGATAGCATTAAACAAGGAACCATCCCGCCCTAGGGATTCCGATGGGAACGTATTCTGCGGGAGGGAGGAGGAGAATTTTTCCTGACGGGGAAGTAATGAGACTGCACGGGGATGGAGCGTTCCTTTTCATTACGCCACCCGAGGAGAGAATTGTATGAGGGGGGTTGTGGGGGGGGAGGAGAGTGGGGAATGGGGGGGAGGGAAACGCACCGAGGGAGTTTATGGGATCCGTTTGAGAGGCGTCTTTAACCTGAATAGGATGGCAAAGAGAGGGAGCGAGATCCGTGGGGTGGGAGTTCTGGTGGATCCCGTGGCGGGGTTAAGATTGGTGCCCCTCGACTCGGGCACGGGGGGAGGGAGGAGAAAAAAAGTTGAAAACGGAAGGCGTTGGTTAAGAGACGCCATTGGAGAGGGCATCGGCCATTAATAAAATTTAGAGTTAACCATTTCATTGTATGCAGATTGATAAAGTAGGTCAGGAATTACGCTCAGGGTTTTAGGCTAGTAAATTTATTGCCACTTGACAAGCCGCGGTACAACGACACTCGGATATAAAGGGAGGGCGCGTCGCGCTTCGTAGCATAACTTTCCTGGACATTTTCATGGCATTTGATTCGAAGTGTGGGAAAATTGTTGGCCACTCCCGGAAAAGCAGGTATTATTCATGAGATGGGTTCTACCTCCGTTTGCGGCACAGTCGTCATTTGTGTTACTTTGGGTTCATACGTTTGATGGTTGACACGTAATATGGCAGTCCTATCGTATCCTAGAAGTATGCAAAAAACTTTAACGGTTACAATAGAGTACTTACCTTTCGTACGTATATCGGCTTTAGTTAACGGCTTATTTGCCTTAATGACTCGTAGTGAGTTGAAATATTGATTATCTTGTTCAAAATTATTCGCTTCTTCTGGGAGAGCAACGTGCAGTAACACGTCAAGCTATGAAGATTAGGAGTTTGAGTTATCTAAATTGGATATATATGTATATATATATATATATAGCAACAAACAATATAGAAACACATAAAAATATCACTCACACGTTATTTCTTGATCATTTCGACGGAATGCAGCTCCGTCTTCATCGGAAGACATAGAAGTAATGACTCAAAGTCATTACTTCTGAGTCATTACTTCTATTTCTTCCGATGAAGACGGAGCAGAATTCCGTCGAAATGATCAAGAAAAACCTGTGAGTGATATTTTTATACGTTTCTATATTGTTTGCTGCTGTCCAATTATTCAACACTTCCGTGTTACGTCGACGAAATCATGTATATATATATATATATATATATATATATATATATATATATATATATATATATATATATATTCCTATTGAAGTGTTCAGTGCCAGTTTAAGAGATCCAGAGTGTCTTGAATGAATAACCAAAAATATAAAAAAATGAGACAAATTAATCAGATGTCGTGCGGGAACGTTTATGAGAGTTATGTGATTACTTTCGGCGAGACTTCAGGGCGTAGGACTCGGCCGTAGACAGACCAGAACTAACGGACTACTTTCTGGGTAAAATGCGGCAACAAACGCCATCGGAATTCACGATAAAACTTGTTGTCATAATCGGAAAATACAGTACATAAAAATGTTGTACAAACTGTCTGGCCCCTTTTGAAGTATACCGATTATGACAATCTTACACACTTGATCCTGATGTACTGGTCCTTCGAAAAAATTCTAGAATGAAGTCATGGGGCGATTACTGTTCGTGGGAAAATCTGATAGCGAAGTTTAGATAAAAGAAAATGTTCGAGCGGAAAATAATGTCCGTACAACTATAATTGCGGAATAATTATTAGCGCTAGAATCTTTTCACAGAGGTGATATCAGGTTAACATGAATTATTTCCAGAAATTGTACAAGCTTTTTATACGGTAGATGCCTGGAATTAAAAAAAAAGAGATAAGTAAATGAGATAGGGGAATGGCGGGCAATTCAGTGAGGAACAATCGCTTTTTCCGCCTTTCTTTGAAACAGGAACCTTTATTCGGATAGAGGGAGAAATATGCTAATAAACCAAAGAGGGAATGAATTCTGTGAATGAAGCGTAACCTTTCAACAGCGTAAGAGCTTCTAGGAACACAAGTGAAGGATGAAATGAACATGGCAATTCAATTTTATTCCTGCATTGCTTTTGATCTTTTTATTACCTTTTAATATTTTTAATATGGACTTATAAGCACGAAACCTACTGATTCCCAATTTAAGCCTAGACTCTCCGCGAAAATTCGGACGATTCAGATGATGAACTTTGGCTACAAACACCGTACTCCGTGGAAATAATTCCTTTTGATTACACATAATTGAAATGATAACGTATTAATAAATGAAAAAGAAACACTTTGTTCCAATCCACCACTTTATTACAGGTGCGACTAGTTTCGACGCTACGGCGTCATCCTCAGGTACCAGAGGATGTATGGCCTGCCTGCCCGTAGCGTCGAAACTAGTCGTACCTGTAATAAAGTGGTGGATTGGAACAAAGTGTTTCTTTTTCATTTATTAAAATGAACTTCCACAAAGTTGAGGCTGAAACTATTGAACTGATAACGTATTGCCCACATAAATTCATTCCCAAAACAAAATGAAATTCAGATATCCTGAGGCACAAAAATGCACGCTAAAACTCACCAGCAAACTAAGAGAGCTCAGTTTAAGTATTCACGTCACGAATAATTAAAAACCAGTTCCACCGTAAATTAAGTGAGAATTCGCAATTATTTGGTCATAGAATGCGTTAGCATAATAACGGTCCCATTTTAAGCATACGTCCCATCCACGTCCTTCTTGAAAGATACCTACTCAAATGACTTTCAGCGGGAAGTACATAATTTGGGGGCGGGAGGGGGGGGGGTGGTCTGTTAAAGTCCATTGGGCGACGAAAGTGATCAACAGCCAGTTTTCATGAAAAATTATTCAGCAGATTGGACCGGCTGATATGTGAAGCATAAATTGTTAGAACAGACGTTCGAGCGTCGTGTTTTCGGGGCGACAACGATTTAACCCACGGCGGCGCCCGTATTTGCACTTCCACCCGTGTTTTATCGTCCCGTCCATCTCATCAACCCCCTGCGTCACCCACCCGCTTCCTCGCCGGTTCGGCCTCGCAACCAGAGGCGTGGGGAGGAGGACGGGGGGTAGTAGAGGGTAGACCCCCCCCCCCCCCAACGCTTCCCGTCTGGCTCCGACGCATCGTGTGTCCGTTTCATGGCGTCTTTCCAGTCAAATCTTGACAAGGCTAATTACGATGATTAGGCGATTGATGACAGGGGGAGGGGATGAGTCGGTGGATGGAGGAATTTAACGCCCGCCTTACTTTCCCGCCGCCTCCTCATACGTTCGCAGGGTGTGGGGGCGAGGCGAAGAGCAACGGTGATGGCGCCGTGGGTGCCGAGAGAAGAAGCGGATGGGATGGGGTGTTCCCGATAACTCGACGCCAGGTGTATAAGAGCGCGATGTTTCGAGGGGCTCCCGCGGCGTGATCGCCTTCAAAAAGGGGACCGAACCCGCGGGGGTGCAGAGGCCCTGTGGCTAGGGCCGGAAGGGACGAGGAGTGGGGGGTGGGGGTAAGAAGATACTATGCGGACTCAGGAAAGGGAGTTACGTATGAGGATGAGAAGGAAGACTGGTTGGGACCTTTTCCGACTCCCCCTAAACCTCCTACGCGCTCTCCCCCTCCAAAATCTCTCTTCCCTCTCTCTCCCGATATCTATCTCCCGAAAAACCTAACTTCGCCGCTCTCTCAAACCTCCTCCTCCCACCACCAGGACCGCCTCCTCTTCTTCCCGTCCCATCTGTCCACTCCTTTCCTCCATCTCTTCCGCATATCTTATCCCATCGCCCTCACCGAAACCCAGGTCGCCTCCCGCCCTTCAACTCCCTCTTCCGCTCGCTTTCCCGTCTCCTCGGTAAACCGACCACCTATTTTCTCTTCCCTGTCCCTATCTTGCCTCTCCTATCTCATATCTCTCTCTTTCCTTTACCTTAGGTCTTCTCCCAGCTCTAGTACCCCTCCATCTTTCCCTCCCTCACGCCTCCTCACTCGTGCATCCACTTCCCGCAAAAACCTACCCGGCTCAAACCCGCACTCAACTCTACCCCTCCCTCTTCCTCTGCCTTCCCCTCCATCCATCTCTCGAGCTCCTTTTGAGGTTTTGTCCCCTCGCCTCCCCTCCCGCAGCCTCCCCTTCTGACTCCCTCCCCCTCGCACGCTCCCTCGGACCACTGTTGTTGCTGCGACCTTGTGCGGTGGCTCTGGCTGCCTGAGATTATCGAGGATCCTTCTCTCCCTCTTTTACATCCTCCCACTTTTTTCCCTTCCTTCACTCCCGAGGAGTTCAGGTTGCTCCGTCGGGTTTCGCGCGAGGAGAAGGGTTCAGGGTGAGGAGGGAGATTTGCGAGCAGAAGGAGAGGTATGCAGGCGAGGCAGGGAGATAGATGCCGGAGAATGGCATCCTGAAGAGGCGAGTGCGATTTTGTGACCGATATGAAAAGGGTGGGAGGGGGTTGAAGCACAGATATGGACAGAATGGACGTGGCGCGGGGAGGTAAAGGTGGAAGAGAAGGAGGGGTGGACGATTCCTGGAGGGAGGGGGAGGAAGGGGAAACTGGTGGGGCGGTGGTCGGAAGAAATAGGTTTTTGCATCTCCGAGACGGGGGCGATTCGGGGACGAGAATGCGAATAAAACAGAAATAATAAAGGGAGGAGAGAAGCGCGATGAGGGAGGATGTTAGGGGGAGGGGCCGGATGCCAGAGAGCGGGAAGGATGAAGGATCGCCATAGTTTGCGTTATAAATCTAAATGAAAGTGCGCCCGAGTACTGAGGCGCATACGAGATGTTCTCCTCCTCTCACGGTTGAAACCCGGGGCCCGAAAATCGCCGTATTTCATCCCCTTGCCATGGACCGTGTGAGCGTATGTTTTCCCATCCTCGTCCGTCTCCCGCCACCCTCCCACCTCCTCTCTCAACCGCGCACCGACCCCCGAGCCCTCCCATTATTTTTCCCCCCGCGGGCCCCGAGTCATCTTGATGTAAATGTATTTTTTTCGAGCGGTTAAAAAAGAATTCCATCTCGTTCAAATGTCATCACGCGCCGAAATGGTTCTGGAATAATGCCTTTATTACGCGCACGTTCAAAAACCTCGAGGATTTTTCCCAAGAAGAGGGGACCGTTTATGAGGAAAACGAAAGCGAGTCCTCTAGCTCAACGCGGTGCCGCGGGAGGAACATATCTCGGTCGCTGCGTTGTTTCGTGTTCAGAAATATCATCGCCAGAAATTAAGATGAAACCTCAACCTGAAACCTGAGAAAGGACAAGAAAGTGAAGATCGGGAGGGAAGAATTAGATAACATTTCTTTGAGTTATCGATGAATAGTCAAGATTATTTTTGGCTGAAAATATTTCTCACGGGATATTTCAACTGGGAGGACGTTATCTAGCGAAGAAAATATTGTTTGCAACCAAAAGGATGGGATAAGTATCACAACACTTCAGAAGGAGTTTATGATGCGTGGCATATAGTTGCGTGTTATTTTCATTATTTTTTCCTTATGGCCTTGTGCATCTCAAATTCCATTGACCTTCATGCGGAATAGCGCGATATATCATGTTACATCGACGCAAAAATGTTTGCCAAAATGCCAACGAAAATTCACTTTTTAGTATTTGAAATAATGACTTGAATTAAAAATTTTAAAAATTTTGCCCTCAAAGGTCACATAAGATTGGAATAAATAAATTAAACCTACTACATTGACCGTAAATATTTTACATATAAAATATCAGCATTTGTTGACCTATCCACTCATTTTTATCGCTAAATATATTTTTATAATTACATACTGTATGAAGATAAGATAAAAGTCTGATAAAAACAATTTCATTTGAGACATCATTGTCAGGATATGGTCACGCAGTTTCTCGGCCATTGGCAGTTTTGAGATATTTAATATTTTCATTGCAAATTTTTATAGATGATATTACATAAGAACTAATTAAGTAAATCGAAAAAATGTCTCCAAACAAATGAATTAGTCTTGGTGTTCATTTAGGAAGTTACCTTTCTAGTTTTGTTAAGCGTTTAGAATTACCCTGAAGTTGCCCATTTAAAGAAAAAAATGACCAAAACATGTTAAGACTAATTGTCCGTTGTTAATTGGATGCATGCAGACGAGAGGGCACATGTATGTGCCAATGGTTTCATTCCTTCTCAGCGGGATAACTCCACACCATTTGTCTGAGTGGTGGCTACACTTCATTTTGGTGCAAATTAAACTTTACCCAAAGGAAAAACAAATTAGCATCTATCAGCATTCTACATTGGGAAAGAAATAGATGAAATCTTTCAGAAGTGTGCATCTAGGGAGAAAAAGATCAGTAAGTTTTGAAATGTCGAGCTCTTTGTGTCAGAGAGGGAATGGTACATGTATAAAATACACTTGTATTTTAAATAAGCAATGAAGACGTGTTATCTGATGATAAAAACTACAAATATAACAACCCGTAGTTAAGGAGTATGAAAAACCACCTAGCAAAAATTTAAGACACGATGGCCAAATGAAGACGGTAGTGAAGACGAACTGGGCAGGAAGACACCGGATGTGATGCAAGAGAAATTAAAACGGACGTCGAGGAGATGGAATATGTAGAAATGAAGAGGTTAGCCGTTGGAAGAATTGAGTGGAGTGCTTTGCCAAGTCAATCTTAGGATTGATGACCAGTGAATACGATGAATATAATCTAGCTACCTGACGAAATCTGTCCATTTCTCAACGTTGAGTGATCGGAGCACTCAACTGTCACAGATGGTTATATCAAAAAGGGAGAGGATACAAATGGACGACGAGACTTATTATACCTGAGTGATTTGATTCCCCTGTATAATATGGGGTCCTAATAACTCTATCTTTGAAGTCAGCTCAAGAGTCCCTTACCTTTTTAAAATATTAGTTTTTCTTACTTTCTCCTTGTTTGGAGGAAATACCGTACTATTTTTTAAGTGAATCTTTCACTTGGTCTTATGGTAAATTCTTAGTCTTAGACTTTAAGAAAGGTTCAGAACAAACGGTTTTAACGATGACACTGAAGGAATTATAATGGCCCCACACTACTTAGGTAGATCAGACCACAAAGGTAAAATAAGAGAGATAGATTCCAGTACAGATAGATACAAATACTCATTCTTTCCCCGAACAATCAGGAGTCATAATTGTAAGAAGCCGAAGTCACTCTAGAAATATTAAAACCACTGAATTTACAAGTAGGGACACAATTAAACATTCCAAAAATATTAGGTATATTTGTAGGTGCATGTGTATGTTAGTTGGTAGTTTGAGTGTTTGCATGCGTGTGGGGTGTAAGTGTTCTTGCATGAATTTATGCCATGTTTTGTTTTTTGGATAGCATAAAATTGTGGCATTTGCATGCGGTTTTTTTTTCTCTTGCTTGATTACGGGTGGATTCCTAACGCCCCCCGCCACACGCCCTTGCAGCGGCTTGCGGAGTATTGCGTAGATGTAGAGGGTACCAAATTTTCAAAGAATCTCGTCAATATTTTTTACGTATCATCTAATTCAGTGGCTACCACTTAAACCAATGTTTCCCCAATATCTGCCGTACGTAATAAATGCGGTACCGCTAATGCAATAGAACATCTTACCTTTACTTTCATTACATGTTTACAGTCCCGTCTGACCCGCAAACTCCTTTCTTTCTTATGTGTACGCCCCATGGTAGGTTTGCGATAACGGTGACGAGGTCCCTAATAACTGAGTGGCAACTGCATTGCAAAGACGACGTCCGGAAATCCTGCAAAAATGGAAGCATCGATAAAAAATATAATTTTATTTCAACACAATTCCAAAACTAGATAATTTGAAATAGAAGACCAGCTTTTGGATCACTCGAGATATTACTTCCCCGACATGTACGGGAAAATAGAATGCATAGTTAGTTATAAGTATATGCATTACTTACAGCTGTTTTCGTTAACTGCATTGTAATTTATTAATAATATGAGGATGCAAATATGACTGGAACCGCGAAGAGTAAATTGATTCAAAACATTATTTAATGCGGCCAATTTGACCGCTTGCGTTGTATGATTTAACAAAACCTCTGAATATGATGACAGTATTGCGATCAAAGCGTAAACTAATAATTTGAATCAATACTATGGAAAGCTTCTGTAGAATATTAATACATGTAAGACAAATGAATTTCACGAAGTTATATCTTTTTTATGTTCATGTTACGATCTAAAACTGAATGAATCACCGCAGAATATTTTGAAGCTTTATCTCTAAAATATCAGTTATTTAGGAATTAGTTTTGCCTATACTGAGACTTACATATTCAAGCGCACTCAGTGTATAAGGTTCCTGCATTTTAATATTTAATTCATAATACGGGGCCAATGATTTAGTATTAACCGTTCACTAATTATAATTATCTTTCAGAATTGGGCCTTAGCGTTCTTCATTATAAGCGGTATGAGCGATATCAAAGTATAAACGAAGATATTAAGTTATTAAAAGCCAATGAAGTTAGCGTACAGGTATAATGGTAGAATCAATACTTCATGTTGCTTTGTATATTTGCCTGCTTTCTTTAGAAAAAATTGGTATTTTAACTATATGAAATGCATACATACATATACATATATATGTGTGTGTATATATATATATATATATATATATATATATATATATATATATATATATATATATGAATATATAAACATATATATATATATAAACGAATATATATAAACCATAAACACAGTAATACACCCGAAGGTCGGTTTAGTAGGTGATGGCAGAGTTCACCCACTACTAAGCCCGACGGTGTGTGAAATTCACACATCAGGGTAGGGGGGCCAGTTCCTAGATGGCCCATAGATGGCTTGGAGCTGCAGGTGCCTAGAGAAGCTTGCCCGGAAATCGAACCCGGGCCCTCCGGTTAGTAGTCAAATATTCTACCCCTGGACTACCGCGACCCCCCATACATACACACACACACACACACACACACACACACATATATATATATATATATATATATATATATATATATATATATATATATATATATATATATATATGTATATTTTTGCGCACACATTTTTATCCCTGATTTTACCTATAATATTATGGGCCCTGGGAAACAATTTTACACAAAGAGTATAAATTTGATAACGCTGTAATACGTTCATGGTTTTGACACATGAATAGTAAGCCACTCGTTTTGCATGAGTAAAGTGTATTTGATGGGTATTAAAAGGGGTCCATTGTCCAGACTTTTTTACTTTGTTGGTAGGTGAGTATTAATTGGCACTAGGTCTCAGAATAAAATTGGACCCACTGGATGACACAAAAGAAGCGATGGTGTCAACCGCTGACATTCATTGTCTTCTATGCTCAAAACCATTCATTAAAAATTCATTATAAACCTCAGCATTACATTGTCGACTGTGATCTGTGAGCTTATAAAATGAGTTCTCATTACGAAAAGAATATAAAATTGGACAAAATCATTATTATGTCTTTTGGTATTAATTTTTGGCAATCATCCAATTTATTACACATCAATAATAATATCCAATTAAATACTGTTACGATGTAATAAGTAATATTTAAAATACAACAGATGACGGTTTAATATGGATAGAAACCAAGTAAGAAATGGAAGGAAAATAAACACCTAGAAACAAGTAGAAACCAGTGTAGTAGAGCTAAAAATAAATAAAATAAAAACAAAATCAATACATCTAGGACGGGACAAGATACTTAATGTTTTAGATGGTTTTTAAAAACGTTAGAGTTTTCAAATATCTTAGAACTGTTATCATTTTAAAAAAAAGACAATCTTGAGATAAAATATAGAATATATACAGAGAATCTATATGCCCTAAGCAGTTTCTTAACATCATTGTTATCATCACACCACACAAAACTCGAAATCTACGGAACCATCAATAGGCAAGTCTTTCTTTAATGAGCTGAAAAATGAATAATCGATAAAACTGAAGAGAAAATTAATAACTTAGGTAGAGTCTTAGGAAAGATATCTGGACCAAAAAAAGACGGCGCCACTTGGCCCAGCAAAGAGATGAGGGATATGTTTAGAGCACCAGACGTGCGTAGTAGCTGGAGTAAGTAGTAAAAGGCTGAGATGGGCGGGTTACTTTAGGTGTTATTAATGGTCATTTACCGATAAATATGTAAAATTACTCAAATAATGGAGATTATGTTGACCACAAGTAATTGAACAACAGTATCTAAGTGTGAAAATCATTTATCCGTATGCGAGACGACCCGCCAGTAACGAGAAATAACATAAAGTAAGGTACGCTGAAATAACAACAAATTAGGCTAATCATTAATGACAACATATCAGGATACTTAGAATGAAAAAGAAATAATCCCCGCCCCTAGCGCGGTCTTTTACAGTTATTCTGATCCCTTATTTTTCGTGGGAAAAATGCTAACTTAATTCTCTCGGTTCTACACTTGATCTCTCCAATCTCACTGTCATAATCTCTCATGCCATTGAACGATGGGGCTAATATTACATTTTCAACATCATCACTACAGAGATCTGCATCCAATTTACGTGTAAGTGAGAGATTTAATCTATAATTTAATCCTCCGTGAGTGATTCCCAACCTAGTTCCTCTAAGACATTAGATACCGTAATTCGTTTTCTCATAAATATTGTACAGGTTTTTATTTTACCTGTAAAAATCTAGTTCCTAGCGTTTAATTCGCCAATCAATCCAACTTTATTTTTATGTTCCATGTCTAATGTTGAATCACCCCTGACATAGCGACGGCTTGCAGTATATCATGTAGATATACATGTAAGAAGTGAGGTGAAGATAACAGCATGATAAATCAGTCTGAAAAGAAAGCCCAGTAGGGAGGGGACCATGGGGAAGGCCCGGAAAATGCTGGAAAGACCAAGTGATATTGGGACTGGTCGGGATGAGGGTCATTCAGCAGGATGCTGGAGACTGGAATCTATAGAGGCAGCCTGTTGACAAGGAAAAGGATCACGTAAGGTATATATGGCCATGTGAGTGATTGGGTAACAAAATATTTATTAATTCCATTCATAAAGTCACTAGAACAAGGGTTTTAAAGCTAGAGTGATTTACCCGAGTGAATTCGCAAATGGCAGTTATTACATGTATATGCAATAATTCGTTCGTTAGTGCCAACAATTACTTAATATATGTTGTATAAAATTAAAATGATTACCCTATGGTTGTGAAAAAACACATTGGACACATGTGGAAACACTCTGGAATTTTGAGAATACTATTGGTATACTACCTTTATAGCCAGAGGTTGGCATTTTCTTCTTTTCCAGGAAGACTTATATTTTACGTACTCTGTAAATAAATGTGTAACCAGGAGTGGACTGCAGAGCTATGATTTACTTGGAATTGAGAAAGAATTGTGCCATATTAATCTGTAAACGCTATATAATCTATGAATTCAGTTCAGACTAAGGGCATTTCTTTGAAAGAAAAGACTGACCGTTGTGATTACATATTTACATTCATTCACTTTGAAGACATCACCCAAAATAACGCTGGCTCACGAATACGGAGCGTATTCTTCATCTTATCCACATCCATCTCCTGATATACGTTTAACGCACGGCCGTGTTCTGAGATAAGGATAAAGAAATCCTCATTATTCGTCTCGTGGGACACTCGACAATCCAGCAAAACACTCCTCTCCCTCTCTCCAGCCGACATCATCCGTCTCTCTCCCGCACATCCTAACACGTACATCGTTTCCGGCGAGAGAGTACTCCACACGTTATGTATGTACGGCTGAGAGGAATTCTCCGACGTACCGAAACAAAAAAAAATAAATAAAAAAAATAAAGAGATACCTCTCCACCTTTAGGACGGCGTGAGATTGGGATCTCCTCTCCCTCATTCTTGCCTGACCGCAGCGCACTGCACCCACCGATCGTAAAGATGGCGCCCAGCCTAGATGTCCGACCATTCGGAAGGGGGCGTCAGGGGCGGGGGGCGAGAAAGGACGGGACGGGACAGTGGAGGCGGTGGTCGAGGGGGGGGATGCGTGGGGAGACTGCGGGAAGAGACACGTGGGGACCGCCGATGGGGCGGACGCCGCGCGCCTTTTGTGTGCTGGCCACGAGGACGGCGCCGTACATTTTTGCTTTCCGCCTCGCATATCCTCCCCCAACTCCCCCCGGCTCGACTAGTGCCCACCTCTCCATGCCTCCCGGGATGGACACGTCCATTCTCTTCCCCAACGGCAACATTCTCGGTCTTCCCCACCCATCCGTGACCCTCCTTTCCACCTTTCGTTCTCCCAGCCCCTCGAAGCCGTACTCCGGCCCGTCCAAAACAACGCGCGACCGCTTCTTCCGCCGTCCGTCCATGTCGCTCGGACAATCACTCGCCTTCCTGCACGTCATCCCGAATCAAGAGTCGCGGGTTCTGACGACTTTGTCACTAATCTCACTGTTTTTTCAAACCACGCGCTATTTCGGAGCCGACGAGGATTTCTGTGCGTCTGGTTGTGGTGGGAGAGAAGAATGAGGGGTGGTTGGAGGGAAGGACTGTTGGCGCGAATAATGGAAGGAATGGAAAAGAGAGGACTAGGAGGAGGCGGGGAGACGGATGCATGGCTGGAAAACGCTAATGGGTTTCATTTGTAAAATGGTCACTCAGTCTTTCGTTCCCTGTGAGCCGGGCGAAGGCCATGGTACCGCCGAGTCGGTTTTCGGAAGATAACCAAACTGTAAAAGATTCGTCGGACAGTATGGTGACACAGAAAAGCTTTTATATCGCCCACAAAACCTCTCTCTCTCTCTTTTATTTCGCTCCACGGGTACTCCCCTTGTCCACCCGCTTTGACCCCTCTTTAACAAATCGCCATGTTTTGACCAGTGTCGGAATGGAACGGAAAGTGAGGATGATTCGATTTGTAAATGTCCAAGTGTCCTGCTTCACCTACTTTTCATTACCCTTTTCATTCTCTCCTGTTGCTCTCTCGGTTTTTATTTCTCTATTGTTGGCTTCGTTCCCTCTTTCTAAAGATATACTGCCTTGTTCGTCGAATTCGATGCTGTTTTTCGATTCATCAGGTACGCTATAAGTGACAGACGGATACTTTCCCGGCTGCTGGTTTCCCCACAGCTATCCATTTAACAATTCATTCTAAAAATACCTATATAAATGAAGAAAATAGGTGAATTGTTTTATCATGTCATTACATTATTTTTTTAATAGCCAATATTTATTTACAAAGAACACATTTACCCGAAGTGTATCATAATGAAATCAATATTTAAAAAATTTACCTGCTTGTATTGTCGAGAAAAACCCATTCAAACTTAGAAGAAATGGTAGGAACTTTAATCTATGCGTAGTTGCTCATAATTTTTCCTGAGCTCATCTACTTTTAAAATATTCCAGGGTTTTTAATTGAACATATTTATGGTTACCTGTTTCCAATGACCACTTTGCACATCATTCAGAAAGTTTACATTGCCCCAAAATTAATTTTAATTTATAAAATAACTGTGCTAGATTCCAATATTAATGTAATTTTTGCCCAATAATTCCTGTACTACTGCGGATAAATAAATTCACAGCAAACTAAAAACAACACTAAAAAGGAAATTGTCATATGTGACTTCCTTTAAACAAATGTAGGTGCTTTCCTTTAATTTTAGATCATATATTCTAATGATTTTGAAATAACATTAAATTTGAGCTTACCGACTGTTTCTGATTCCTGAAGGTTACATCGTTTAACCGTGAATTTTGCTGAAAAAATTCATTTAGAATAAGCTCAAAGTAGTTCAGTAATTTATTGTCACTAACACAGAGAAATTCCTGGATACATAAATGTCTAAACACTTAAGAAGTGATGTTGAAAATGTTTTATTACCCCCATCGTATTATGGTAGGAGAGATCATGACTCTCAAAAGTAACACCGACCCCGAGTACTATAACTGCGCAATAAAAAAACTAAAGAGAAAGGCTAGGAGGAGTCACTCTATGATCAAGTATGGGAACCCATATCTGTGCAAATATAAATCGATAGTAAAAGAACTGAATAGGGAAAAGAGGGTAGCAAAAGAAGAATACTTAGTGAACATTCTCACTAAAAACGATACAAATAAATTTTACAAATACTTAAGAAGACGAAAAAACAGCCAGGTGAAGGTAGGCGTGATCCAAACCGAAAGGGGGGACATTATAACAGACGATGAAGGAAAAGCAAATGAGCTCAACAAGTGGTATGGAAGTGTTTTTAGCAAGGATTTCAGTGGAAACCTCCCCCCACGTGTTTTTCATGTTTGTGAAGGGGAGAACGTATTATGTCCGGGTGAACTAGTCATCACACCTTCAAAGGGTAATATTGTTATTCCTAAGTATATGAAAATCTGTGACCGTGAAGTCATGGACAAAGTAAAAAAGCTTAAAGTCAACAAATCGATTGGCCCTGACAACATCTCTGGAGACGCACTCAAATTAGGGTCAGAGGCAATGATACCGTATCTGCGCACCATTTTTAACATCACGTTAAATAATCATCAAATCCCCGATGATTGGAGGAAGGCTTATGTAATACCAATTTTTAAGGGAGGGACCAATAGCAGTGTAGTGAACTATCGCCCCATTAGCCTAACGTCTGTAACCTGTAAACTAATGGAGAAGAAGGTCGCAAAATATCTACGTGACCACTGGGAGGATAAGGACTGGCTATTTAAATACCAACATGGCTTTCGCAAAGGGTACTCATGCGAAACCCAACTACTTGGACTCTGCCAGGAAATATCAGACTGCTTAGACAAAGGTAAAGAAATAGATGCAGTTATACTCGACTTCTCAAAAGCCTTCGACAGGGTTCCCCATGACAGATTGTTAGATAAAATTGGAAAACTAAATATTGATAAAAGAGTACTACTATGGACGAAGGCCTTCCTACAAGATAGAACCCAGCAGGTTCGTGTTGGCCACAAAATCTCAGAAGAAACCCGCGTCACATCCGGAGTACCTCAGGGTAGCGTGCTTGGTCCTCTGTTTCTTTGTTACGTGGATGACCTTGCTGAATGTGTCAATTCCAAAATACGATTGTTCGCTGATGACTGTATACTCTATAGGGAAATCAGCAGCAGCAGTGATCGCGACGTTCTGCAGGGTGACATAGATAACGTGGCTAATTGGATCAAAATCAACAAAATGGAGATAAACATTGCAAAAACTATCCACATCTCATTCTCCAAAAGGAAGGCAGGTGAGGGAAGGGTATATAAAATAATGGGAGAAACGATTGTAACAAAAGATAATTGTAAATATCTAGGGGTACACCTAAGTAAAGACTTAGGGTGGGGACTTTACACAGATTATGTGGTAGGCAAGGCCTTTAAATCGCTCCACTGGGTCATGCGGAGCCTCAAAGGAAGCACTAAATCAACTAAAGAATTGGCCTTCAAAACAATTGTAAGGCCTATTGTCGAATATGCGACCACAGTATGGGATCCCTTTGAAATAGGGCATGTGAAAAAATTAGAAGCAGTGCAAAGGAAGGCTGCCAGGTACGTTTTAGGGCGACATAGGCAGACTGACAGTGTAAGCGACATGCTAGGCTCACTAGGATGGGGGTCACTAAAGAACAGACGGAAGCTGAATAGACTGTGTGCCATTTTTAAAATATTGAAAGCTGACGGAGGCTGGAAAGAACTGTAAATAAGCCATGTTATCTCGGCAGGAATGATCACCCGCTTAAAATCAAATACATGCCCCAAAGGACAAACACCGCCAAGTTTTCGTTCCTAAATATGGGAATCAAAGAGTGGAACCAGCTGCCTGATGAACTCTTTAAGCCCTTACCCAAAAGCATTAAATCATTTAGGCGTGAATGCAAAAGGTATACATGATGGGATTGTTAAATGCAATACGGCAGAAGGTGTATGGCTGTATCAAAATATATTGTTTTTTCTCATTTTTTTATTTTGTAAGTCTACTATACGACTATTTAATGACACTGTGATATGTTTTAAGAATGACTTCTGTTTGTTATATCATGTCATTGCCACCCGGCTTATCGCCTAACAGCAATGTATCCCAAATAATAATAATAATAATGTCACTATAATTAGAGAGATTAGGTGTAGAGCAGGTAGATTTAAGATGTAATTTTTTCCACGAACGATAAGGGATCGTAATAACATTGTCCGACCGCGGTAAGGTCATGTTCGCGTAAAAATTAATCTGGTTTGAATTTACCCCATGCCACACACCCTAGCCGTGGCTTGCAGGGTAAATAAATAAAATAAGTGAAGACGGTAATCAACCCGAAGGTCGGTTTGGTAAGTGATGTTAAAGTTCACCCAGTACTAAGCCCGACGGCCTGCCCATCGGGTCAGGGGCAGACCCTTTCCTTGTGCCGGCTATGGTTTCCCAGGAAGATCTAGTACCCTAAAAACTACATAGCATGGGTGGAGCTGAAGGTGCCCGGAGAGACGCCCGGGAATCGAACCCGGGGCTTACGGTCAGTATTCTAACGCTTTACCCCTGGACTACTGCCACCCGTACATAAGTATTCCAACAACAATTATTATAACAATATCTGGCCGATGAAAACCTTCCTCTAAACGCATTTTCAATAAGCTGGTCCATGAAATCAATAGAGAGAGAGAAAGGTTCCGCAGAACGAAATGTATTAGAGGTTGAAAACCTTCCACGATGAAAGCTCACAGGGTTAGCGTAAATTAGATGAGATATTATGCAAACATTTTTTATACCGTTCATGTCGAGTAATTATGCAGCACATTTTCTAGATAAAACCACAAAAAATACCCCCCAAGCAAACGCGGTATTTGGTGGGGGTTGGCAGGTGAAAAAGTAAAGTGATGACAGAAACGTATGTACCTGGCCGAATTTTAGTTGACATATAAAATGAACTACGATTAAAACAACTTGTATCTTTAGTGATTAAAAACACTGCATAGAATGGATTTAAAATACTTGCAATGTCACTAATAGAAATTAATGCAACAGAAATGTTAAAATATATAGCCCTTTTAACGCCACTCAAACGGTATCAATGGTCAGACACTTCTAATTTCCTCTTCAGCATAGCAAGCTGAAAATTAATATATCTCCTCCGTCTCTTTTACAAGTCATTATTGATTCAAATACGAATTCTTATTATTTTGATCCTACTTTTGGTATTACAGGATACTGCTTTTGACTGTTAAGCAAACCCATTACTCACAGAGTGTGATATAATCGCCGGAAGAAAATGTAGATAATACAATTCAGTGGTGGAATTCGACAATAATACGCAGAAAACATATAGAACATTAATTTTACAAGTTAATAGACATTTAAAAATTCTGACGTGAAAAATATACCCCCAAAAACAGTTTTACTAACCCAATGTGGCTTGATACATACGTATACCTTAGTAAGATTTCTAGCACGAAACATTACCTTAGAGCACACTTCCAACTGAGCTTAATTATTCTAACTTTTCTTTAATTTTAACGCTGGAATTATATGAGGTTCGTAGGAAATCCGTCACGTTTGTTAAAAACTGCTACGAGAAGAGAAAAAGGGTCACGGGTATGTTGGAGGAATAAAGTTGGGAGGCTCTTGATTCTTGAAGCGAGCAGGCAAGTTTTTTTTAGAGAGCTAAAGGACACCTGAGTTTTCCCGCGATACAGATGGAATTCTTATGGCAACAAGTTATATTGGTACATTCAACTATCGGGATAGACATCGTTATAGATAGGTACTAGTATTCGTTCTTCCATCGTGCGATATGCAATCATGAGAAAATCAAACCCCTAGAGGCAGAAAAAGTAAAAATTAACTTCAATACAAAGATATAAAGAAAGAAATTAAGTAAAATACAACAATTATTGCATGATGCACATACTAGGTGTGTTCAATAGGTAACGGGAATTAGAGTATTTTGGAAATAATATGATTTATTCGCCAATATCAATGTTATCCCCTTTGAAGTAGGCCCCAATAGATATTATAGAGTTATGCCAGCGTTTTTCCAATCCTCGAAACACTTCTGGGACTCGATCCCTGACGCAGCTTTTAGCTCTCTTAATCTCTTACTATACTTGTAAAATGGCAGTCTTTTAAGGCTCTCTTTATTTGTGGGAGCAGAAAAATCTATACGGGGCCATGTCTGGTGAATATGAAGGCTGGGACATCATTACGAAGCTGTTTTTGGCCAAATGTTCATTAACATGCCGTGCATTGAAGTGAGCAAGCATTATTGTTGTGCAAAAGCAATGAATTGCACGAGTTGCAGGGAACGAGTGTGTTTCTATATGAGCCAATATATACCTATTAAAGATAATGTATCAACTAATGTTGATAATCAGCTGCAATTAACTGCACATATTTCATTAATTTAGAACATTAGGTCAACTGTCATCCACATTTACATGATACACGCAAGCCGCCGCAAGGGCGTGTGGTAGGGGGTGATAGGTGACTATTCGTAAATGAGAACAAAACCACATGTAAAATCAACACATCCATGCAAAGCTATGCCCACAGTGATGTATGCATTCATGCAAAAACCCTTTCAACTTACACGCATGCAAATTCATATACTATCAGCTAACAAACAATTGCCATATCGGGTGCAGTAAAAATTTATCCAATAACATGCAAGCTGGAATTTGAAAAGTAAGAAGGAGAAAATCCACTTAAACATGGACATGTAACTGTCCTGACACCACCCGCCACACACCCTTACGCTGTATTTTTTAGCCGGAGATTATCGTTCTCGATAGGATGTATGAGTCTTCCCTCGTAAAAATGTCAGGTTCCACTTCGGATGGGAACCATTCAGAACTAGTAGCCGTATTACCAAGTCGTGCGATCAGGTGGGCACGAAATATTTCATTATTTTAGAAAATTAGGGCATTTATAGGCCGATTTGATAACAACAACCGAGGGTAAATAACTCAAGATTAGCGTTTCAGTCAGGAAAGATGTGTAAAACCCTCGTGAAGGCACCGAATGATTTATACGGTCTCTTGATTAGCGCAATCGCCAAGTAATTGAAGGGGATCCATAATTTTCATTATTCATCCGCCCTTGCCAGCCTTCATCTTCATCCACGCCAATTATCCCCTTGAATCTTTCGAATATGCTCAGGTCATTAATCTTTATGGTAAAATAATATTTTTAAGGGTTAAACTTCCAGAACTGAGACATATTAAAGCAAACACCATCAAAGTTTCATAATTTGAACTGAAATGGATTTCAAACCTAATTTTTACGAGAATATTTCAGCCATATGGTAAATAAGTTTTGGGGACTTACGGTTGAGGCCTTTTCCGCACCAGTAGGCTACTTCAAGGGGAAGGAAATATATATACAAATTAATCCATGCAATATCCGTGAAATTAACAAGTTATATCATCAGTTTTTGGTCAGTATGAGTACGAGTAAACGCGAGAAGAATTAATTTCAACCTTGAAAAAATTTATTATTTATTTTTTAGTTAACCTTGAATGAAAAGAACGTAATATACTTATTATTTAACGACTTAGGAACTGAATTGGTAATTTTAGATAAATATCCGATTGCAACTAAAAATTTGTAAATTTTGGTCATGAAATATTACACCAGCCATAGATGTCTATCATGGGTAAAAACATGATCTTGGAATTCTATTGGTCGACACGCATGGATATTTTAAATAAGCTATTTTTACGAATTTTGCTGAAAAACATCGTTGTGGAACGAGAGGAAATGTTCCAGGGAGAAGGCAGACTAAATACGTTTCCGGGCACGACAGGCCAGGCAATAGGCAAGATCAATTGACAAAGACAATCCGTGCCAGGAGCTTAAAGCCCACTTCCAAGAAAAATCAGACTCCCCTGCGCATTATTGAAAACGTCAACATTTTTCACCCCCGAAACAAAAGCTCCTTGTCCCTTTCGTCAACCTAATTCGTCATTTTCCATTTCCGTCGACGGATGAAAATGCAATTTCCACAGTTGGCACTCTTGGCACTCGCAACTCCCTCCCTACCCTGCCCTCACCCCCCACGCTACTTCCCCAACACACGCCCCAGCCACCCGCTCATCCCCCAATCTCTCCCCTCGCCGCCACCACCTCCGCTTTCCTTCCCTTGAGGGACACCCGTCCCGACTCCCCGTCAGCCGTCCCGTTGTCATCCGTCCTCTTTCCCTTGGTGTCTAATTCCTTTCCAGTAATCTCTTAGTCCCATCTCCCTCCTTCTTTTATTCCCATTCCATCTCGTTTCCAGGATTCACAGCCGTAGAAAGAGAGAGACAAGGAGGAGGCGGAGTGGGGATGAGGTGGGCTGGGGGAGGAATGGGATAGGGATGGGGAGGGAGGCATGGGGGGTGGCAAGGAGGAGGAGGCGGACGTCCCCTTTCAATTGTTTGCGAGTGGAAAAACTGCCCACCCCACTCTATTGTGTTGACGTTTCTAACTTGTAAAAGGAGAACGACTGGAATTCCTCCCGCGGCCAAACACGAGTTTCAATAAATCAATGAAAGTCCTAAAAAAAATGGGGGAGGCTTCGTTTGAAGCTAATAAAAGAGCGATAACATTTAACATGTAAACAAAATAACAGTTTTGTTCCCGTGGGGATGCTTTAATTTGATTATATATACATATAGTATATCTCTCTCTCTCTCTCCTTGGAATTTTACGTGGAAGGGAAATACAGCGAAGGCGATTGGCTGAGCCACTTTGAGTGTTTCGTTTGCGTCTCTGGTTTTAAAACTCTTTAAACATTTGCTACGCAGCTTCCGCTGTCAGGGGTTAGTCTCAGTGAGTTACAAAAACACAATCTCCGACGGACGGCAAGCGCGAAGGATTTTGGGTTTTTTTTCTCTTCGCGGCTCTGATTTTAAATCCGAGATTAACAGAATGGAAAGTGTGCCAACAAATAATTGGAAGGAATATTCCCGTTACAGCTGTTGTTCTCATTCACATCGGTCCGCAAAGGAGAACGAGAATTTTAAAATTGGAAAACTTAAAATTTGGAATAATTAAGTTGAGACATTTACGTCCGCAGTTAAGCTCATCCATTAATTTACGAGGGGTATCATTTTCTGGGAAGAAACAGTCTCTCATCCAGAAAGATTCGTATCTTTGCTACTCCGCTAAAGATTCGCAGTATCAGGCATGTGAAAAATTATAACGCATGGAATTCAAATACGTTAACTTGCGATTGGACTGATGAGCAGCAAGATGAATGAAGACCCTGTAATTACCTTAATGGAATATTATTCGTGCATATGGATTTTACATACGCCCGATGTAACTTTATTGAAATGAACGACCAAAAACAGATGATAATCATTAATCATTTCTATGGAGATAAAAGAAACGACCTAAGGAAAAAGGTGGCATGGGAAAACATGTTAGCTTACTCATTAAATGCTGCTGAAAATATTTCAAATAAGGAAAAGTGATAGCGCAGGTATTCTTAAAGTAATGCTTTCACCATCTTGAAGTTGTATCTCGTCGTTGGGATAATGAATAAAACGTATGCATGCAGGCATTAGCCACATCGCCATGAATTCGAATCGGCAAACCTATGATTTTTAAAATAGGTATTAACACGATGAGAACTTAACCCTTCTCAAAACAACCTCGAAAGATATGCCTGGAGACTAAATGATCGGAGGGGATAAAATTTGCTTGAGATCCTGTAAAACAATTTCAAATTTCAGTCTAAGAATTACATTCACATCGACACAAGCTACGCTGTCACCAGCTAACTCGAAGGTCGTGACTTCGAATATCTCTCTCCAGAATGGACGTTTTGCTGTTCTTAAATGGGTGTCTCAGTGTGGGCTGACCAGAAAGTAGCTGACGTTTCGGCCTAGCGCGGCGGTGGGTGGGGCTAGACCCACCATCTTGGTGTCTAAACGTTCCTACACTCAGTACGCATCCTGCTGTGTTAGTGTGCAGACTGTGATTATTCTACTTTGCTTACTGAGAACTGCTAAAATGTGCGCTGCAGTAGAGAATCCCGCGAGTTGGCCGCCACGCTAGGCCGAAATGTAGGTTACTTTCTGTTCAGCTCTCTTCTATAAAACGTATGATAAAGGATGATCTTCATCGCCGTAATTTCTTAAACATACTAAGGTAAATTCAAACTATGATTTACTTCATGTCACCCGGAGAATAGGTTGCGTGTAAAATTTTAAGTTGATCATTTGGATATACGTAGAAACAGTATTTGTCTATCCTATCTACAATCTTTAACACGATTTATGTTGAAAGGTAAATTTTTAAGACTAAAAACAATAATAAATTTACAATAATTTTTATTGTAAATATTTTATTGTTAATAATTTACAATTAAACAATATTTTTTCACAATAATAAAATACGTAAAAACTTTTTGCTCGTGATAGTTTTCATTTATTTTTTTAGCTTAAAATGTCTTCCACTGAAGGATTGTATTTTTATTTCCGTTGCACCGGCAATTTGACGAGTTACTGTGCATGTCATCATGATTGCAGCAATAATAGAGTCTTGATGAAGTTGGATTTACAAGAAGTCAAGGGAAGTGGAGAGAGTTTTTGAAATGGTACCAAAAACATTGCTATGGAAACTGCGTGTATGAGCTAAATGAACTCCTCATTGATATCCACTTCAGTACCTAAATCTTTCCTCACATTGCCTATAACACAAAATACGCACCACTTATGGCGATTTAAACATTAAATTTGTATGATCGTATACCGTAATATCTGAAAGATTATTTACAATTGATTATCATTATCCTCTACTGTGAAGCAACAAAGTAGTGTCAGAGCCTTCCTACTTATTCTTAAGGACTGGCATGTATGTATTTTATGCTTGATATCCTCTCTATTTTATTTAGGTTAGGTATTATTTAGCGACGGATATCGAAACTTGAATCACTTTTAGTGGAGATTAACTTATTCCAGGACCTAAAAAACTACAAATTTATTTTAATGCATTGTTAATTATACAAATGTGTGAGCTTATATCACAGAGTTACATATCCTTTTATTCAAGGGTAAAACCTCGTATCACGTATCCTGTGAAAATTATAAAATACATCAATACCTACGTTTAGTATAAAAAACTAATGGGGTAAAAACAGTTCACAGTTATCTAAATCAGTCGGCACAGCTATTTCAAAGCTGTTTTCCGAATCTTTTGGAAAAATGTAAATTGGATGAAGATGGATTTCACACGGTTACAGAATGTAAAAGTAATGAAAAATGAGAAGTCTCCTTTAACTATGACGGAAGTTTTCGTTTATGAAACCAGTCGCCTTATGTTTGGCCTACTTCTCCAATATTCACCATACGACATCGATTCGTGCTATCGAATCGATATCATCAAATTAGTTCTTGCACTCCTTGCCTGATCGCCATTTGCTGTGAGTGGACTGAACTTTGATAACTGGTCTCTTTCAAAAAGTAGAGCAATGCATGAAAATGCAATTTGTGACGCATCCTTTGTGATGGTATTGGAAAAAAATACACCAAAAGTTAAAAGAGAATTCATATTGCTGAAGATCTCGCTACAGATGTATTTCCTTGAGAGTTAAAATCGAGGCGTTGCAAAAAATTACAATTGAAAGATCGATTGAGGTGATTATTTGTCTGAAGTTGTCATATTCTTTACCTTACTGAGTTATTTTTAAACAGACTTATTTCAAATAATTATTTTACTTGCACTTGGACCATGACGCATGATACCTTATCACGCAAGTATAGGTTCCGATATTTTTTTTTATTATAACCTGAATTATCACCAACGTACTTCAATGTAAGTTCTTACCACTTCTCCCAAACACTTTCTATTTTTATCATTCTGTTTTGCTGGACCATGGTTAAGACTACTACTACTGTAGGCAAGCGGATACTGGAGGCAAGTTACTTTGTAACTCAAAAGTTACACTTTAAACTAAAAGGAGTATTATCAATTACTGTACCTTAAGATATATTATACTAGAGGAGAAGGAATGACAGCTATAAACCGAGAAAACCTTTCAGAGCAGACACCTCGTATTTTTCCACGAATTTCCTATAAACTGATGCGTGTTATTTTGCATCCTTGAGAGAACAAATTAAGGATGCAGAAGGTGGAAGAAAAGGCTCATTTTCATTCCATGAATCAGAAAAATAAGCTAATAAGGACGAAAATGTGATCAAAAGAATTTTTTGTATTTCTCTCTAGTAGTTCCGTATACAAATAGAATTTTTCGCTACTTTGGAATATTATTTTGCGGAGGGAACTAAACTGGAGTAAAACGCGACTTCGCTGACGGTCGTATCTTAAAGCCATTTGCGCAACGGAGCCCAAAAATCCAATTTGCTCGCATGTACTCTTTTTAATAATTAAATTAATTTGCAATAATTTCACGCACCACGGCTTTTCTTAACAATTTTTGGAATTTTAGCTCGGAAGTTATTACAAATACATTCAACCCATGACGATAATGTTCATATTCACCGTATTCAATAAGAGGGGGGTTTTCTTCGACAGTTCGCGATCGCCTGTATGTAAATACGAGTGTTAACTACTACTCGTAGTTAAGTATGGGAGTTATTCTTTCTGAAGCAACATCATGTGCACCAGACAGTTGCACCACCGTTACGTATGATATCATTTTTTTATACGCTATGATAAAAAAACCGCTAAACGCAAGACTTCATAGCAGCTAAGGGAATTTTTGACGCCCGAATTGCCTCTCTCCGGATGAAAAATCACGAGATAATAATTTATGGGAGTGGGTGTTCCACGTAGAAAAAATAATCCGCCGAGGATTAAAAAAGGAGAAGAGAGGGGACGTAGCTTTTTAAAATTAATCCCGTCCTACAGGGAAACACTTATAACAATCCCCCCGGAAAATAGGAAATAATAACATTCTCGTGAAAGGATAGGAAATCCCTTCCAGTGTGATTCGTCAGGGAACGACAAAAAAAATGAGGTGGGCCTCAAACCCTCCGTGTTTACCCTGCCACCCACCCCACCCGCCCACTCACACAACCCGGTACCGCGATCACAAAACCCTCGAACCCAAACCATCACAACGTTCTTAGACTCTCCCTTTATCCAATTCCTTCCTCCTTATGCGTCCCAAAAACCGCATTCCCCAACCCCCTTCACTTTATTTTTCTTTTCTACAGATCAACCGAAAAGGGCCGCATCCGTCTTATACCCCCACACGCACACGCCGCCCCGCGAAAACCCGTCGCAGGCCTAAAACCTTCCCTCCCCATTCTCTTCCCCTCCACTCCTCACAACCGTTCTCGCACACATTAACGAACTTTAGGACCTCAAGGCTACTGGCGTCGTCCGGGGGGACACCACTCTTCGGTCCCTCCACCCACGGCTCGCCCCAATCCCCCTCCTGAAAAAAAGAACGGGGACCCTAAGGTGGTTAAGCTCCCTTCGTCCCTTTCTGCCTACGCACCGACCTACACATCCCACTCTCCCATACCAACCTCCCAACTTGTACTCCGGCCACGCATCCACCTGCCCTCGACGCCCTCCCACCAACGCTCACCTCAACCCGCCTTAAACAATCAAGTGAGTGGGGAGGACGGGGGTGGAATAACCCCCATCCCCCCGAGAGGTCTTATCCTCTGACCCCCATCTCATCCCTTGCCTGTTACCTGGCCCAACTCCGACGGGCAATATTAAGAATGGAAGAATGCTCCCTTTCTCATCTGTCCCTCCACACCCGACTCCATCACCCGCCTTCCCGATAAAAATATAGTCGACTGCTTCCAGGCTTCCTCGCTCCTTAGTCCTGTGTCGATTCCGAGTCTCCATGCTGTTTCTCATCTTCACCTTCCCACCCCTTCAATGGGTTCGGATCCCGCGCCAAAACATGGTAGCCTTGTCTCTTAACCCCTTCTAAGCTCCATATATTCCAATTCCACGACAAAATTTGCCGCGGCATATTCAGGAATTACACTTGGGGAGTCCCCTGCTTTCCTCGTTGCTGCGAAAGTCAGGCCACAAAATCTTCCTTCTCGATGTCTCTCCAAATCGAAAATTTTTCTAAGCGCTTGAGCGGGTATTTATTATAGATAGTGATTGATTTAGGAGTTAAAACAGGTTTTAGAGATAATGGATGAATTTAAGATCATTACCTATCGTAAATCTGACTGAATAGTTCGCGGTGCACAATATGATAAAACAAATATATATATTTTTCGGTTTTTAAGAAAGAGAGAATCACCATGAGCCAAGGAGAAACATTGGTTTTAGATAAATGAAAACTTGGGTCATAAACATCCAACGACCCATGAGTAAAATGAATTGTTCGTATACTAATTGTGTTGAGATTACATGACTGAAATCATGTGATATGATATGATATTTGGAACTCCGATACCCGTGCTGTCAGGGACATTAGACTTCAAGTGCTCCGACTGGATATCCAGTTGGACTTCCTTGCTCATTCTTCCTCTTATATCCACTTGCCACCCACTCAAAGATTTTTCCCCAGTTAAATATTTCTCCAGCGAGAATCCTCTCAGGATCCCGAGAATCCCGACCATTGCGCTCATTTCCACTGCTCTGCTCTTTTGTTTTTCCGCGTCCCCAACCACGCTCTCTTTCTCGTAGCCTCCCTCTCTTCTCTCTCTCTCTATCTCTCTCTCTCGAGGGCCACTGTTGACGAATTTCGGCCGCGAAGCGATATTAAAATGTGTAATTGAAGGAAGGCAAGGTCGGCAACTGCCTGGGCTCTAATTTTATTAACGGGAGAGGTTTACGACAGATGAAATTATTTCTACGAGTTGTTTCAGAAAGTAATTTTTGCTCTCCTGAATATGGAATCAAATTAAGGGCGCAGTCGTCTTATTATAAAACCCCCTCGAAAATTCTGCTCCTCCTCGAGTCTTTTGCTTAATTTAGAGGTGGACTGTAAAATGTGAAACGTTTTGTATCCCATACCCTCATTGCCAAGATACTAGCTTTACTTCGTACAGTGTCCTCGTAAGCTACGAAGAGGGATGATGGGAAAGAACGTATCTCCCCTTAAATAGTGGGAAAAATTAGCTACGCTATGATTTTATAGAGATACAGCATTTATTTTTTTTCGCTTTCAGGTCTATCCCTAGTAATTGTTAAAATAACTTGTTTTGGTTTCAACCGGAGTAGATGATTAATTAATGATTTCATATTTTCATGTGTTAATCATATTAATCTTCCAGCATTTAAAATATTTTTATTGTTTATGAGATTCTGATGTACCTAAAAAGTCATCATCAAGCAATTTCTTTTTAATAATTTTCAAGGGCATCTGCTTCAATGTTTTAATCCTTAAAGCAAGAGCGTAATATGATTCAAACAATATGTTGATGTTGTTAAAATAATAATCATTCATAAATTAGAAGTATTCTACCGTTTATAGATAGTATGGGAAAGGCAATAAATGCCCAAAAATGTTGCGGAACACATACCAAAAACACTTACGAAGTATATCATTTGCTGAATGTGCTAACCAAAAACGCTGCAATATCTGGCTTAGGAGACAATTTCCTTGAAATTAAAAACATATCTTTCAGGTTCAATGTGTTGACTACTTCATGGCAAATGTTACCAGTTTCGCCATTCGAGAGGGCAGGAGATTTGTAATTGAAAAACTTAACGGCGACTGAGATTGGATTTCGGGTTTATTTAGCCATCCGACTTAATTTTAAACTTAACCTCCCAAACAAAAATCGATACTTTGCTAGGGAACTGTTGATTAATTAGGTAAATAATATGAACAGGAAGCGAAAAAGTGTAATCTTCTTCTCCATCGATAGAGTTCTTTTTATTCGATATTTTATTCCACATATTTCCATTTAAAAATAGAAAATGGCCAGGACCTATTTTCCGTAAGAATGCTACTAATATTTTTAGCGACAGTAGCTGATTTTTTCTAAATATTTATTTCAGCGGTCTTTTAGATTTAGTAGTCTTTCAGCACACTAATTAATCACTGTACATCTACACAATATACCATAAGCAGGAGTAAGAATGCGTGGCGGGGGGCGGAGAGGGGGCTTAGGACACCACCCCTACGCAGAATGCAACTACATGCAAGACAAACAAAGAAATGCTAATGCACACCCATACAGCGTGCATGTATTTATTCACGCAAAACTTATTTTAACTTACATACATACAAATACATGTACAAGGAACTAATAAACACTCTGTAACATGCACCTACGAATGAACTAGATGTCTACGCAGCGTTTAATCTTATTCTCGCTTGAAAATCGATTTTTTTGACAATGACTTTGATTTTTAACCTTTATGATTCCTGAATGGCCGAGGCATGAACGAATATTTTTTTGCATCTACGCTGGAGTCTATCTCCCTTATCTTATATTTGTGGTAAAATCTGCCAAAATAGTGTGGGGTCTGTGTGTCATAGTTAACTTGTGTGGTATGAATCTTGCTTCAGGCCACACAAGTTTAAAAGTCTAATTCTCGCGTGTTCTCTTCGCGTCACAAACGGATCCCAGCCTGATTCCTCAAAATATTCTGTCACACTCGTCTTTATATCGCCACAATTTAAGACGAATTTAGCGGATTTTCTCTGGACTTCATCTAATTCTTTCATCAACGATTTCCCCTCCCAAGGACCCAAACTATTTGTGGCATTTTCCAAATGAGGTTTAACTAAAGCGAAATAGTACCTCTCTTTAACTTTAGCGTTTCATTTCACCATCACCTGTTTAATGAAGCCGAGTTTCTTTTAGGCAAATTCGCATGTTCTCCTGACATGTACACCCCATGAAAGACGTGGTTTTAGGACTACCTCAAAATATTCACTTGATCTGCCGTAGTTGACAATGAATCTTTTATTGTATAATTTTTCCTGCTCATCACATAATTTAATCCAAAAGTTCAAGTCATGTATGAAATAAGAGTAGTCGCACGGGACATTAGAGTTCGAGAGAAGTGCCATCTCACTCTGTAACTAGTCATATCTTGGAAGAAGAAATACCTTAACTCAAGGTTATTCTTCAAAGATTTCTATCCATTATATACAAGGTATAAGTTTGCCTCTCCTCAGGAACACTGACGTTTGCTATTACGGAGCCACGAAAAAGCCGCCTTTGAATCAAATCATTCAACTGCATCGCATGAGAACACCCAGATATCCTCACTTGCTCGTTGCTCGCTCCCTTTACTTAAGTCGATAAAACCGTGCATAGCAAATTAAACAAAAACACATCATATTGTAATTTGAACTATCGGTTAATGCATTGGAAAAGAAAATTTACATGCATAAATTATAGATAGAATAGATGTAGGTTGGGTGTGAAGTTTTCAATTTTCACCGTATATTCAGGAGAACTTATCGGGGAAATTATAACACCTCTTGATTTCGTACAAAATATTGAGTTATCCCCCATTTATTTCAACGTTAAGTTTTTCTTCACGTCCATCATTAAAATTTCGTCATTTCTTCTACGAAGAAAATTATAATGGTTGAAATTAATCTGAAGTGTAGTTTGACTTCATTTATCAATCGGTAGACTGAGGGCCATGGTGGTTGGCCCGTACCATATTTTTCGCCGTAATATTTCAACAAAATGATTAACATTTCTTGTTTTTATGATACTCAGTGACCAAAATAATTAATGCAGGATAAATCCTTAGGCTATCAGCATGAGGACTAACTCGCTAAGGCCATTAGCGTGGCCTGAAATATGCCCAAGGGAGCATTCGTCTATCATGGAACTGCCTTTGGTTATGAGGTTTGTCAAAGACTTTTGTAAAAGACACTTGCCAGCTACTTTTTAGTTTGCAAGAGATCTTATAGAAAGAGGATAGAAAACAAGGATATACGGAAGACGAAGCGAAATAGAAGAAAAGGATTTTCTTTCAATGCAGCAAAAACATTCGATCGTTTATCCTGGCTGGTCTCTTTTATTCACCTATATATTTTTTTTTTAATCTCAGCGATTGCCCAAGAGCTATTCAGGGATATTACTGAAATTAGGGATCAGAGGTATTATAAATTAGTGGCCGTTTTTCTAGGCATATTAATAAACGAACTCTGCTGAATAATAGGCATTCATGAGAAGTATGATTTTGTGACTTTTGTCATAATCAGGACAAAGCATCACTCAAGTTGTTTAAGGGTGAATTCATATGTACTTGTAAAACATTATACACGCATCTTTTAATCATTATTTTGTATCGCAAAATTAAGTCTTTGTTTGATCTCACATTAATTATATGCCGATAATTTAATATAACTCAGTATAATCCTCTTCCATTGGTAGCAATGCGACAAAATATTTTGAAGACTAATTTAATTACTGAGAGCACATTTCCCAGGAAAGCTTAATTTCTTTCTTGTTTTACAAAATACTTTCCTTTATTTAATTTAACGAGAAAACATTAACCATAATCCTATTACATTGTAATATGGACTATGGCAGAACGCATTAAAATACAAATTTGATAGTCTAAATTATGGGTTTTGTATGACATTTTCAATCTTCCCCATGCAATCATAATAACTTAATCGAGTAATTGCAATAGACAAATTTCTTGAGTTCGTACGTAGAATTGTTTTATTTACCATTTTTTTTAAACTGTAAATTTTTCTCAAAGTTCATCAACACAAATTCGTTAATTTTTCCTTTAAGAAAGTTTTAATTGGCAAAAGTCTTATATGGAATGAAGCATGGTTCATTTCACCCTTTCAAAAACCGCTCTAAATAATTTACTTTTTATACTTCCTCAATATAATTACTGAGAAATTAATCAAAGCTTTCAAAAAATCCAACTAAGAAATTGCCTCTCACTGTCTTCTACTTAAATTAACTTTAGAAAAAGAAAAACTTTACGTTTAATTTCTGGAGCAGCGAATCAATTATTATCATTCGCTAGCGATTTTTTGAACCACCAATGCATTTCACATACAAGGCTTGTGTCCGTTGCCACATCAAACTCTCCTAGGTCGATACTCGACGAATCAGCAGGATCGATTTACGCCAATGCATTGCCCCGATAATAGCTAACTAGCTTAAGCCGGCTATCTTCGCAGTGTAGCCATGAATCGTCTGCGACGGCTTTGGCCCCCGTGGACCACACGGGACTGCTATTAATTTCCTTAATCTTATCATTGGGCCATCTTCCTACTGTCCGACATAAACCTGGTCGCCGTATCTGGCTGGACAGGCTCACAACTCCTGCCACGAAGACTATTACTACCTATATTTTTTTCTCGGAACTTTACCAGGTGCCGTCCAGAAAATAGAGCAGTGGAGCACCTGGATTAATTTTGGAAGACCCCACAATGGTTCGTGCTTTTGAAGTGCCCTCCCTTGTTCTGTTCAAATGAAACGTTCGTCACTGCTCGGTCGGAAAAGTGATAAATATAGCCGACGGATATGCAATGGCAGGTGTCTACTTGACATTCACAGATGAGTAGATATTTTCAATGAATGTTGTCCACCCCGGCCACAACGTGCAGCCCTCAACCAATCACTGGCTCCAAAATCTCTCTTGCCGCCCCGAGGACTGATTGCTGTTTTTAAAAGTCACGAAACATGTAAGTGAAGGAGCATTATAAGTGTGCTTGGTCATCTGGATGATTGAAAGTCAAGAAAAATTTGGGAGGTCTTGGCAGAGTTGTTCCCCTCTTTCCCCGCACCTTATGGCGAACGCGGACGAACCGCTTCACTGCCCTCGAACGAGGTCGAAACTAGAAAAACCGCAGGGTTCCCATCGGGACATAACCGCTGACCATTCACCAAGTCCCTTCATACAAAAGGTGCCGAATACCACCACAAGGTGGCGGGTAGAGGACGTCCGGGAGCCATTTTCGTTCTCCCGGCGTGGGCCGTTTTCACCGCGAGCACGGCAAGGAAATTGATTGAGCGTAAAATTGAAATTTAAGTGGAAAACCTTTCGACCGTACTCCTTTCCTCGGCGAAAATTCTGCTCAGGCTGGGTAACCTTTTTAAACTGTGCTCGGTGTCAATGGATAATGAATAGGCGTTGAATATTTCCCCCCCTTTCAATTTTTTAGTGAATTTTCCGGGACAAAGAGCCCAACCGCCAACGGCCTAATCCAAGGGAAAGATATGAGGCACACATTATGGTGCCACATTGTAATTCTTGAGGTAGAAGTATTGAGACTTTGTTAGGGAGAAGCATAAGTTGACCCTCAAGCCTTTTGGGTTTTCTTTCAGGACTAATTCAATCACCAAATTCCAAGTTTTCTCGCACAGTGCATGAGGATCGAGAATAAAGCGCTCATGACTAGAACATGAGAAAAGTTTTACTCGGTGAACAAACATTAAAAAAATTACCCTAAAAGTGAAACGGATATCTCTCCATTATATTCAGATATTAAATGTAAGATATAAGCTTGACAAAATGAAAACCAGCATGGGGACATAAGAAAAGGGGTATGAGGTAAAATACTATTAAAATGTTATTGATTTTTTAGAAGCGGGTTTGATTTTCACTTATATTTAATAATAGTAATTTCAAAATTGCCTTAAACCGAATTCATGAGCTATAACGAAAAAAATTTGGTCGGACAAAATGGTGGGAGGTTACTATATTTCGCTTTTCCAAAAGAAAAGTAATAGAAATTATGGTGGTATATCTAATTCAAATGCCGACTTGAGGGTTGTTTCTCACGATTGGGGGCAGTTCGCAAATGAATCCTCCTCCAAAGAACTATCAATTGGTGAGAATTTTACGAGATTTGAAATATTCTCTAGGTAAACAATTAAGATGCCATGTTAAGTATAAGAATTTTTTATGCATATAATATTCAAGCTATAAATTCGTCTTTAGGAAGAAAAGAATTTGGCCCACTTTTATATCATCTATTACTTTTGAAATTCGAAACTTTACCCAGTATATTAATGCTTAGAAAAGTATCCCAGTAATACTCTTATAATGCAACTTTTGAAAGAATTACGATCATATTTTCATGAAAAATCCTGTGATTGGGTAATTATTCCACGCCAACATTAGATTGCCATCATAACAATATGTTGTCATTAAATTTTAGTTCAAACAAAGGTCCTTCTTTTCTATTGTTCTATTCAAAATAGAAATTAAATTAGACTTCTTTTCCCTGGTCATACGGGTAAATACTGAAAATGAAAGTTAAATAATCACCCTTGGCTGAATTTGTCACATAAAGTTATTTATTTTAGTGCCCTGCAAGTCACCGCTAGGGTGTGTGGCAGGGGGTGAATACACACCAGAATAATTTTGACACTCATACGATACCGCGGTCGGAAAATGATATTCTCTTCCCCTATAGTCAGTCGCAACAGCGTTGCATAGCGTTCAGTTCATCTGATAAAGCTGCTGTGTCCTCAAGATCACGGATATCACAGCCAGCTACAATATCGTCAGCAAAGAAACTTACTAGTGACTATGGAATCAATGCCGTTATCGTAAAGTAGGAATAAAAGAGGTCTGATAACACTTCCTGGGGAACACCTAGTAACTTGTGCTGCATTTGAGCTAACTCCATCTATTACTGCTCTTTGTACCAGATCACTCAAAATGTCTTTAATCCAATCCAGGATATTATTATCTATGCCATATGCTTCTAGCTCTGTAAGAAGTTTGCTATGAGGTGTTTTGTCGAAAGCTTTCTCAAAACCTAGAAAAACCGCGTTCACTGGAAAATAATGAAAAAAACATGACCATATGCCATAACTCGGCCGCTGATGCCATTGCATGATTGTAGAAGTTAATTAATGTGTTACCCAGGAATGTGCCATCGGATCTCATTTATTCCTACTTTACATTAACGACATCGACTCCGAAGTCACTAGTAAGATACGTTTATTTGCTGACAATGCTGTGGTGTACCGTGATATCCGTGATCTTGAGGACACAACAGCCTTGCCTGATGACCTCAATGCAACGCTGGTGCGACACTTGTCAATTAGAATTAAAATAAAAAAAGTGCGTAGTCATAATTTTTTGGTAAAGGTCGATTCCCTCCCGAACGCCTACTACATGGGGAACACCGAAATGGAATGTGTAGACTCAATTAAATACCTAGGCGTTACCTTCACTCACGATCTCTCCTGGGCGAAACAAATTGGGGGAATATGTGGACAAGCTAACGAAAAATTAGGATTTATTAGAAGAGCACTAAGTCAATGCGATGAAAAAGTCAAACAGAAATGTTATCTGTCACTGGCTAGGCTTCATTTAAAATATACAAGTATATGGGATCCTCACGACGTTGGATTAATAGCCGAATTGGAAGTATAGCTTAGAGGAACTAGATTTGTGAAACGTTGTTATGATAAACTTAGTACCGTATCCAAAATAGTAGAGCAGCTAGGCTGGGAATCACTCACAGAGCGAAGGTTAAATTACAGATTGAAGCTCTTGCATAAATTGGGAGGAGGTCTCTTTAGTAGTAATTTTGAAAATGCATCATTACCCCCATCATACTACGGTAGGAGAGATCATCATAGTAAAATTAGAGAGGTTAAGGGTAGAACAGGTAGATTTAAGATGTCATTTTTTCCACGAAAGATAGGGGACCATAATAACGTTGTTCGACCGCGGTAGGGTCATGTTCGGGTAACACATTCTGGTGTATATTCACCGACTGCCACACACCCTAGCGGTGGCTTGCAGGGTATATGTATAAATAACATGTATACAGAATACAATGATGCAGTCGAATATTTTCTAAAACGTTTTTTGGCATAGTTGGCGATTTCTACCGTTATGCTGGTGTGCAAAGCGTTGGAAGATATTCTTTAAGCCCATATATTCCAAAGTTCCTTGGATAGCCTCACTCTTTCCCTTGCGTTCTCACCAAACAATTTTTTAAGACCTAGCATTATCTGTTAACAAACAAATTTGGACCCTTAAGACCAGATTGCAAACGTGAAAATAGCATCTAGGACAACCACAGACACCTAATTTCTTGGTGGAAGAAAAGCAAGATAAACGGGAATCGATCCTGCTACCTCTGGGTTGACGGGCGATAAAAATACCCTACAACCAGCGGTGCCAAAAATTACACGTAATTAATAGATTTATTCCTTTCGGCCTATCGATAGTCTTAACGTTGTAAAAACCACCTCTCATAAACTATTTTACTTAAATAATTCTCCCAATTAGTTTGACAAAACCAGCAGTTCCGTGGATACTACGAATGTGTTTTCACCATGCTCATTCCGACTAAAGGAAACGTTTACTTTCATAAATGATTAAATCAGAGATCATGCTCTTGGATTTCAGTTCATTAGAATGCAGGGGATGCTGAGATTCTTTTTTAAACGTGGAAACATTAACTACTGAGCAAAACTTCTGTTTCGACCGACGGAGACACACACGAGGGTTAATCCCGATCCCATCGCTGCTATTTACGAGCAACGCTCGAAAATTTCGGTGATCAGACCAAACATTCCGCGTACCCAGGGGTTTTTTTTTGCGGCTTTTTGATTGTACGGAAATCAGAAAAAGATATCATCAGCGATTAAATGAAACGATAATGGGGCATCTTGTAGAGAGGAATCCAGGGGAATCCGGGATGGTGAATAAAATCGACGATTCCTCGAAGAGGAGAGGTTGAGCGGAGGGGTTTATAATATTAGCCCGCATGAAAAATGATCTCCCGGAGGAATTTCGCCATCCCTTTACGGTTCTTAAATTGTCCGCATTGTCCGACGGGAGCAATTTATGGTAAAAACGCTCTTTCGCAGGAGCCACACTCGAATTTCCTCCGTCCATCGGAAGTTCAAAGCAGAAGAAGCACCACTGGCACCCTGTTCCGAACCAAACCGCTCCCCTCCACATCCCAACCCCCCCTTTCCTCACCACGTAAAGATTAATCGTCATCTTCCCCACCGTTCGGGGCATGCACAAAAGACATCCCCCTTCGATATCCGTGGCGAATCACAACCTCCCGTCTTTAAAACCTTTTGAAAACAACCGTGCCAAAAATACCTCTCTCCACCAGCCGGCAGGCCGGCTCCCATCGCTCGAAAACCAAGGAGCAACGAACGGCCCAGCTGCCGGCCGCCATCCCACTCTCTCGAAAAGGTGAATCTTTTTCGGAAGACCTCGCAGTGAGATAAAAATCATGCACGGGGCACTGCAAGGCTTCCTTCAGATTATCGAGATCCGAATCTTTTCGTCTCGTCCCGCGTGACAGGCGAATCGTTCCACATGCCAGCCGTGGAGGATTTGTTTACGACTCGTACCGGCTCTCTCTCTCCCTCTTTCCCTCTTCGAAGAGAAGATATCCTCGAGGGATTCCTCGCGAGACTCGTTCCTTTTGGCGAGAGCAACCCGGACCACCGATGTTTTTTTTTCCTAGTCCTCCGAAGTTATCCCGGATATTTTCTATTCTTTAGAATTTCGGAACTACTCAAGCCTTCGTCCTCCTGCTTGAAATGCATGTACGAAACGGTGTCTTACACTTTTGAAAGACCAGAAAGCCAGCGGAAGACTCAACAGCTGTCTGCAACCGTGACTATTTCCTCTGAATGGGAAGGATAAGAAGAATAAAAATAAATCTTTTTCTTTGCCGCAATGCCCATACATTTCCATACCTCATACCCAAGTGTCGACATCTTGCCAGTCCCGTCCTACGTTACGTGTAGTTCAAGCGAAGAACAGTCTAGTGGCATCTTGATCACAGGAATGAAGTCATGGCAATCATTGATAACGTTCTCTTGCTTGGTATCTATCTATTACTTGAGTTTACAGTCAAAATATTGCCTGAAATTAGATAAATGCTTATTAATTTAACTTTCAACTAAGAAACATCTAAATGAAAATGACATTCTAAAAAGGTGAGTGATCGAAAAAAACATTCCAAAACTAGACCGGACTAGCCCAATTTATCTGAATGCTTTCCGTCATCTCAGAAAAAAAGGGTAGACATATATTCAATACTAATTTCTTCTTGATAAAGGACTAAAACAGTAAATAAAGTTCCGTTTAAATAATTGTAACGAATGCTACTCCAAATATTCTTTTAAATCACTACAGAAAATCACGAAAACATGTGACTATATCACAAGGAACAGTAAAAAAAATGACTTGAGAATATGTTACGATATTATGGATTTTTCGTTTGGAATAACCCTTTGCGGAAATCTAAGATGTAACTATTTTTAATGTGTGATGGAATGTCAAGTAATTACCAAAAAAAAAAAGATTACGCATGGTGGTCTAACGGAAATCAAGTTCACGGGACCGAGATCATATTTAAGTACCTTTAGGGAAACATAGTTCTTTATTCATTCAAGTAACTTTAAATTACTTATATTCGATAACAATAAAGGGTCCTAACTGGATCATATTTCACTGAAAATGTTCCATACCTGGGCCAAAAGGTCAGTGTCGGTAATGTTGATACCAAAGATCTTAGTTACGTATAAACGTCAAGAAGAAGTAAAGGCTAGGTGGACCCATCTAATGATCGAAGAAAAAATTCAATTTTTAAGAGATAAGAGCGATTTTCTTCGTCCCCCCTGGGAATCTCAGCTTCCAAAAACGAAAGGAAAAGTGATCCTAAAATTTTCCATTGATTACTACGCATTAGTTACACCACAAATAATATGGTGCTGGTCATGGTCATTGAGGACTTCATCCTCAATTTTGTAATTGCGTTCTCTGGCGATTGAAGTCATACGAAAATTAAGTAAAAATTTTGATAATCAATAATTTTTTATTTGATAATGAGGCGCTGTGTACACCGTTGATGTCTAATTTATATTACTTTAATTTTGGCACATCTGATGCTGATTTCCATGATGTAATATTTTGGAGACATTTAGCTTCGACGATTGGCGACGATTATGATAGTAAAAGGCGATATCCATAATTTTTACTATCAAATGATAAGCGAGATCACGGAACTCGACTCGCACTAAGAATAAGTCCTATGAAACGTAAATTCACACCCTTATGATGTACGACATTCATTTTTGCATCATCTGTGACAACCTAGATAAATAAAACCCTGAAAACGTCACATGGCTGGCTGGCCTTTGGATATCAGTGAAATAAAAAATATGTATACTAGATTTTATACAGAAAACCTTCTTTCCTTGTGGAATCCATCCATATCCGCAACACTTCACATTTTTTCTTGGGATGTAAAAGGTATTTTACAAGAAATTTTAGAGGTGCAAGCATCATTTTTATGCTAATCAATTCTTAAGTTTAGGCATTAGGAGGAAAAAAGCACAATTTTCCGATAATCGTAGCTTCTTTATTCCGTCAGAAAGAAGGGCAACCGATTAAAATCCGTGGCGTTAAGACGCCAGCCACAATGTGAGTTGAGAGAGAATGTAACTCTTTTTGCCAGTGCTAACCCATTTCCGTATTAGGGTTTCCCGCTTGTGTTGTTGTCTTAAATGAATGGTGCGTGGGAAAAATAAATTCTTCTACATCTACATAATCCACGTAATACCCCGCAAGCCGCCGCAAGGGCGTGTGTAGGGGGTTGTTAGGTCACTACCCGTAAAAAGGAACTATACCATATGCAAAAACAAAAAAAAATCCTTGAATCTATCCGTTCGGTAGTTCATCTCGATTATTTTGCAACAATTTTGCGTCTTTTTATTCGTATTTTGTATTTTTAGTACTTTTCAAGCCACCGCTATGGTGTGTGGCAGGGGGTGATTACACAGCAGAATAATTTTGAATACAATATGACTTATAAAGCCGTCGGGCAATGTTATTCTGATCCCCTATCGTTCGTGGAAAAAATGACATCTTAAATCTATCTGTTCTACACTAAATCTCTCTTATTTTATTGACATGTAAACTCCTACCGTAGTTTAATGGGGGTATTGATACATTGTCAACATTATTGTTAAGAGGCATCCTTAGAATTTATGCGAGGGATTTGGTCTGTAGTTCAGCTTTCTCTCCGTTAGTGATTCGCGGCCTCGCTCCGCTATTATTTAGGATACGTTACTAAGTTTATCATGACGTTTTACAAATCCAGTTCCTCTACGCTGCACGCGATCCAATTTGGCAATTAATCCAAATTCGTGAGGATCCCATATACTAGCAACATATTCTAAATGGTGCCTAACTAACGACAGATAAAATTTCTCATTGACCTTTTCATCACATTTACCTAGTACTATAGGTGAAACGCGTTTAAAGTTCGAACAGAATATGGCGTGCGTAGAACTTAGTCTCTCAGTGCATGGCTATGTACCTGATCCAGAGCACGGTTCCCGAAATCCTTTATATCTTTCCAGAGCAAGCACTTGAGATTTAAGTACAATTTATTCAAGACTAATGGGCACATGTCATTTGTAGCTCATGCCCAGGACATTTCGGAAATAAAATATTATTTCGACACACTGGATTGTAATTATCTAAGGTCATTATTTATTCACCAATGCCATTTAATTTTCTCATCGGTTAGGTAGATCCTACTGCAGGCGTCTGCGTGTATGACCAAGAGAATAGTTTCCATGTTTTAATTTTCTTAATGACACACTGATCGCTGTTAAAAATGCCCAAGTCATCGCACCGAAAATAGTTATCATTGCACGAATTATTATAAAATCAACTTTTTTTACTCTATGCAGGTGCAGTATCAATTTCTCTGCTTACTTTGGGGTAAAATGTTGGTAAATGAAATATTTAATCAATAATTTATTTTATGGGACCATCGTTAAAATGGTATTAATCGTGCCGTGTAGCAGTAGTAGTTTCAGGGGAGGTGACCTACAGCTGAGGTTATCTGCGAGTACTTTACATTATAAGTCAAAAACATTACACTATAATGCCGTGAAGTTAAATTTTACTCAAATATTACGAAGAAAATAAATAAGCAATTAAATAAAAAAAGGAGATCCACATAAGAATGCTTTCACAAATCATAATCAAACGTATGCAATTTTTATTATTTTAACTACGCATAGTACAAACCGCAAAATAATTGTCATCACTTAAAGGAAAATATATAAATCTCTGTCATAAAAAATAATAAAACACTACCGGCACGACAAGGTGCTTGCTCCATGAATAGAAGAGAGGAAGAAATAAATCTGGATTTCAGCTCCCAGATTGAGAGCAGACTAAGAGAACGGAGGATTGTACGAAACGCGGAAGGAATTGACATGAGTCCATGTTAATCTTGGATGCCTTGATATGTATAGAGGGAGCAAGCAGTAGAGCATCTTTCCTGTAGCTGCATTCCGAGGAAAAATAAATCGAGAAAAGTATGGGAAGGGAGAGAAACGAATGGTCGAAGGATAATGCATAATATAGCGAATCCTTAGCACTGCGCTGCGCCTTTCACCCAAGAGAGCATTCCACGCGGCAGCATCCCCCGACTCCATCCCTCCCCCTTCCACCCGAGCAGGCCGCACCGTCCACATCCCCATCGACTTAACCCCCTTTCCCTCCCCTTTTCTCTTCCCATTACTAGATACCTCCCCCACCCCATCGGCTTTCCTCCTCCTTATTTTTCTTACCTCCCGTCCAAACCGCGGCCCACTGCTACTACACAGCCATCCTCCTGCATCCCCCCTTCACCTGCTCCTCCCACTTACCGGATGCCCATCTTTCGTATCCTTCCCCGGGTCCCGCACCCCACCAGCCAAACCGGCGATAGCCCTTCCGGACCAAACTCTACTCCCTACCCGTCGTCTTCCTCCTCCCCTCCTCCCTTTTAAGGCACCGAACCGCACCCCGCAGACATTAGTCCTGTCCGTCACCAATTAGTTTCGCGCAGAGGCCCGATTCGATGCGATCCCTGGTTTTCTAAAAATAAAAGAGTAACGGAGAGAGAGAGAGAGTGTGCGGCCTGAGGCGTAAGGGAGCCCTTTCCGAAAGGAATCTTTTCCCTGCTGCCTCTCGCTCCCCGATCCGTCCTCCCTCCCCGCGTCCTCCCCCTCTGCCCCTCGCGATTCGTTGGAGGGAGAGAAAAGGGTGTGTGTGTGTGTTTGAGGATGGGAGGTGCGTCGGGAGTAGGCCGGGAGAGAGAAAGGGAGCGTGTGACGGGGAGTGGGCTCCGTGGGTGGGTGTGTGAGGGGAGGAAAGGGGAGGCGTGGCAAGACTGGGTGGCGCGTTTGAAGGGAATCCCTGAGGGAAAGGAACTCTTTCATCTTGACCGGAGAAAAGAAGAAGTGCCTTTAAGGACGGTGAGCGAGCCGACTCCCTCCCCCTCCGCCTCTCCATCTCTCTCTCTCACCCTCCCTCGGGGGACTGCGTTCGCTCGGCCCCCAGATATTCCTTCTTAAAAGGCAGGGACGGAAGGGCTGGGGAAAGCGCGTAAACACGACTGAACAAAAATTGCGATTGAATCCCTACCGAGTTTTGGAATGCGTAATATGCTGAAGATTTCCTAGGCATATAGATTTCAACTTTTTGATACCGAAAGAGGAAAGTACACATTTTAGTGTCGATTCCCGGGGTTAGAAAGGCAATAATGGTCAGAAGGATTCCTATTTTAAAAGATTGGAGATCAAATACACCGAGACAAGCACGCAGTTTTTTTTTAAGGTTATCTACCGGTTAAGGTAGGTTTTTCGATGGACACAACTACCAAACAAATATTTTGTGACTACTAACAAAACACAACCCTAAATTCTACTCTACACCAGGTCCCTCTTCATCTCTGAGTACTTTCTTCCTCCCTTCATCCCGTCCAACATCCCTATCCTGTTCCTTCCCTTTCCTCTTTTGCCCAACATTCTACCCTCTATCACAGTCTTCAACATCCCACTGCCGGTCAACACCCCCTTCATCCACTTTTCCTGCCTCCATAGGATTGCTCCCAACAAACCCCTCTCTTCGCCCACCATACCAAGTACTTCCTCATTTGTTTTCTTCTCTGTCCATTTCACCTTCTCCATTCTTCTCCACACCCACATTTCAAAAGCCTCCAGTCTACGTCTATCCTCCTGCTTCAATGACCACGTTTCCGCGCCGTACATAGCTACGCTCCATATCAAAGTTTTTACGAGTCTTTTCTTAACATCCTTACTCAAAGTCCCCGTCATCAACTCCCTCCTCCTCGTGAAAGCCTCTTTGCCTAGCGCAATTCTTCTCCTTACGTCCCTACTACTTTGACCGTGTTGGTCCAAAACACTACCGAGATACGTAAACTGTTCTACCTGCTCTAGTTTTTGCCCTCCTATTTTAATGTTAAGCTTGCCCTTTTTCTTTCTAGAAAATCGCATAACCTTTGTTTTATTAATGTTGATTCTCATCCCATACCTGTCGCACTGAATTTCCAATTCACTCAGCAATGCTTGCAGCCCCTTGGCTGACTGACAAACTAAAGCTTGGTCATCAGCAAACCTAACTGATTTTACGAATTCCCCGCCCACTTTCATTCCTACCTCTAGTTCTTCCCATGCCTCTTTGATCATTTCCTCTGCATACAGGTTGAACAGCAACGGTGATAATGGGCAACCCTGCCTTACACCCCTTCCTAACACTGCCCATCCTGACTCCCCGTTTCCCACCCGCACCTGAGCAGTCTGAGACATGTACAGGTTGCGGATTAGCCTCCTTTCCCTCCAATCTATTCCTATTTTCTGCAATATACTCATTAGTTTTTCCCAATTCACTCTATCAAACGCTTTTTCGAAATCTACGAAACAGGCAAATACCTCCTGGTTGTGTTCTATATTCCTCTCGATTAATAACCTCATTACTGCAATGGCATCACGCGTACCTCTCCCCTTCCTAAACCCAAACTGATCATCCCCTAAGTAATCATTTGCCCTACTCTCTATCCGTTTGTTTATGATCCTGAGAACAACTTTAGCTGCGTGGGATATCAAACTAATTGTCCTATAGTCCTCACATGACGTGGCCTTTACCTTTTTCGGAATCGGAACTAAAACTGCTCTCACAAAGTCTTCCGGCCAGATTCCCTCCTCATAAATACTACGGATCAGCCCATATAGCCTCTTCCTCCCACATTTTCCTAAGCATTTTAAAAGTTCCACGGGAATGTTATCTACCCCCACGGCCTTATTTAGTTTCATCTCCCTTAATGCCCTTTTTATCTCATTGTCTAGTATGCCTGGACCTAAGCTGTCTTCCTCTACGTCATTTTCTTTTTCAATGTCTAACTGTGTTGGTCTGAGTTCTTTACTATACAGTTCTTCTATATACTCCTTCCATCTCTCTTGGATCTTTCCTGCGTCAACTATTACCTTACCCGCCTTATCTCTAACTGTTAGCATAGCTCTTCCTTTCTTACTTCCCGATAACGATTTAACTTTGCTGTACAGCGCACCGATTTCGCCCTTCCTCTGGAGACTTTCCATATCCTCGCACTGCGTCTTCCACCATGCGTCTTTTGCCTTATTTGTTGCCCGCCTCAATTTATTGTTCAATTCTTTGTACTTCATTTTGCCTAATTCTGTATTTATATTCTTCCATTTTCGCCGCTCATCCATCTTTGTAATCATCTCATCCGTGATCCATGGTTTCCTAGTCCTTTTAGCGTTAACGGTTCCAATAGTGTCTTTTGCGGCTTTAGACAACCCTTTTTTGATCATTTCCCATTCTTCTTCGATAGTAATAAGCCCTTTACCATCCTCCATTATTTTCTCTACCGCCTGTTTGTATTCCTTCCTTTTCAACCCATTTAATGCTTCTACATTCCATTTTCTAACTCGCCGCCCCTGCCTTATCTTTTTGAAACGTACGCTACATTTCATAACAACTAAATTGTGGTCTGAGTCCGCATCCGCTCCCGGAAAGCTGTGGGAATTTATCACGCTATTCCTAAACCTGTGTCTAACCAGGATATAATCTAGCTGATATCTTCCTGTGTCACCTGGCATTTTCCATGTATACCTGCGTCTTTTGTGGTGTCTAAACCAAGTGTTGGTGATGGCTAACCCCTGTCTCCTGCAGAACTCAACTGCTTTCTCCCCGCGGTCATTCCTCGTGCCTAAACCGTAGTCGCCCACATCATCACCATCTCTTCCTTCGCCTACCGTCGCATTCATATCCCCCATCACTATCAAATGTTTCCCTGCTGGAACACACGCGATCATGTCCTCTAACTGATCGTATATCTTATCGACCTCTTCTTCCTTATGGTTGCTCGGTTTATCAGAGTATTATTAATCAAACGAATCGTTCTTTCATCTCATGTTTTGTCCAAGCCTATTTAAATTCATTTTGGAGACAAATTCGTTTATTTTACTTAAGGGGCGCCAAAACTAAACACGAATTTTCTATCTTAAAATGGATTGTGGTCATATTGATTTCAAAGAAGTTATTTGGGCAGTTAATCTTCATTTTCTTCCCAGAAGTAAGACGCATGCGAAGAGGGCCTGAACTATTGGCTGTGAGTTGGTATATTGAGGAATTGACCACGGGCAGTACATCAATACTGTTATCGCCCCCGTTGTCAAACTCTTACTCCTGTGGATGGTCACCTAGTCGACCAATATATCGGTATCGAGTTTCCTAATGAATCAATATTAGCTATCGGATTCTCACCTCAGGAATGAGACACACTTGTATGTATCTATTACAGAGATTTTTTTCGGCGATTATTAAAACTAAATAATTTCTCTCTGAAAACAACCAAAATGGTAATTTTCCTGAAAATAGCTATTACAAGCGGGAAATTAAAAAATTCTATCGATGAGTTCTTTTTCCCGCATTTATTACATACCATTTTCACTTCAATATATATTTTCATTCAAAATTCAACTTTTAACAAGCAAATTCTGGTATCAAATAACATAATACGGATTTGAAGAGATGAGAGAAAAATAATATGTAACAACTTCATAAAGTTGGAATCATGTCCAAATGAATATATATCCAAGGAAGACTGCGTGGTCTTCGCGAAAAAGGGAGAGTTTAAAGGTCAGAATGGTCAGTTATTTTACTTCTTCGAAATAACACGTCAGTATCACTTTTTTCCTCAGACATAAAAATTATTTCTTAATTTTTAAAACATAAATAAATGAGGCTGAGCACAATGAATCGTTTCTCCTTAATAACTCCAATAATATTTGTCATTTTAAATATTATTGGCCTTTGCTTTTGAATAATTGATTATACCCTGGTCCATTTACTGACAATTGAAAGAAATATTAAGAAGCAGGAACCAGACGAACTAAAATTTTCAGTCGATGGGAATATGCACTAGAATTTAATTCATAAGATGCGTGTAGAGTCGATAGAGTAAGACCCAGGTGCATTCGTATATTAAAACCTTTTTAAGTGCCGTCAGTACCTTTTTCATGTGACACATACGACCGTGAGTTAATTTGACAAGTAAGTTAGAGGACAGCGTGTTATTGATTACTTCCTGGCTCCTCCGATTTTCTTCAGTGCGTCTACACATCATCATTTCCATTAATTTGACGATCTCCGGTTCGGCCGTAATATCTATGGCAGTTTATTTGACCTTATCCCAGTTTCGACCTCCGACGCGCTCTTAATTCGGAGGATTTCAGCACCAAATATGCCTAGCCGTGTGCTAGCAACTCGACGCGCCGGCGGGCGCTCATACGCCTACCACTCCCTAATTAAGGCTTTCCGGGAGGCCGTCTCCCAAACCTCATTTAACTCACTGCTTCCGCCCACTTCTCGCATCATGAGTTACAATGATTTAAGGGTCGACTAAAGAGCGGCGAAGGAGAGGAACACTGGACGCCACCGCGAGACCAGGGGACACTGCCGACCTCCTACAACCCCCCCATCCCCATTCCACGCCGTGTCAAACCACTCAACCCACTCACCTCACACTCACCTCCCTTTTCCTAACCCCACTCCCATTTCTTGTTCCCAGAACCACTGCGTCATGGAAGGGGCCCAAGTTCTCGCTCCATCATTTCGATCGCCCCAGGGGACCCTCAACGGAAATCTGGCTACCGGAAGTCGAGATCCGTTGGGAAAAGCCGTGAGATCTGGACATTCCGTCGGCGGCTCCGCTCGCACTGGACCAAAAAGCGTCGTGAGATGGGGAGTTCTGCAGAAGAGGGTCGTCGGGAGGGCGTGGGTGTCCGCCGGGATATATAGGGGATAGAGGAGGGAGTTTCGGGGGGTAAGGAGGATATTTGTGTGGGGGGGAGGGGAGTCGAAGGTGCCGAGAATGGACAAGGCAGGGGGGCGTGTTCCGGGTGGCGTGTGAGAAAAGCCATCTGTGGTGTACACGGAAGGGTGGTGGCGAGTAGGCTGGATGGCGGGGGAGGGGGACTGGTGTTGTGGGAAGGAGGGGAGTGGGCATCCAATGGGAGCAAAACGTGGAGAGAGAGCGCTGCAAGAAAGTTGTGGGGAGGATAAGCTCTGCACCGCGGGATGCAGGAACACCTGCGGTGGACCTGACCTGACTTACGTGACGTCACACGAAGGTTTGGTCCCGGCGAGGGGGCAAGCAGGGGTCGTCGGGGGAGCGGCGTCTGGACTGTGTGAAAGGGGTTTACCGAGGGGGGGAGGGGATGGAAGCGGGAGAACGGACGGCATGGGGCGGTTTTAGGGTAAGAGTGCGAGGGGGTGGGGATTGGTCGTGCGAGGGAAATCCATGCTCCTCGGTGTTTCAGGCTCCCCCCCATCCTCTACGTCTCCGCTCTCTTTCTCTTACCCACCATCCACTCACTCCGCACCCTTCCACCCTCTTTTCCAAGTCTTCGGGTCTTCGGCCGGACGGACGGACGGTGCCGAGATTGCTTCCGCAGGGATGCAAGCGCGGTGGGGACAGGAGGGGGGCGTGTTCGGGGGAGCATGGGAATTGCAGCGGGGGAGCATTTGTTCTCGCAGGGGGGGGAAGTTTGGGATGGGGGTGAAAATCGCCAGGACACGCAGACCAACCTCCCCCACCCTCTCTCCCTCTCTGGATTTCATCTTCTGTCCACACCTGCTGCACTCACGAGATATATCTCGTCCCCACGCCCTCTCCCTGCCGCCCGGCCACCTCCCGTTTCGAAACCACAACCCTCTCTCTCCCCATGATTCCCATCTTCCCCGGAACCACCCCAACCCTCCTCGACCTCCTCTCGCCCCCCCACCCTTTCTTGGAACCCCACGGAAGGGTTATGAGGGGTAACAAATCCTTCCCCACGTCCCCTCGCCCCACGTTACGAAGGAAGAAGCGGTGTCTGCAGAGGGAGGGAGGTCATGGACGCATTTATATATCCCACCTATCCTCCCCTCCCTGACTCGGGCCCGGCGAAGGGTTTTCGATATACCCATTCTTTTTTTTATACTGTCACCCGGACGACGATTTCGTCATTTGCGTCTTTCATGCGATTCGGATTTTATTTTAAAAAGGCTGGAAGAGCCGAAAAAAAGAGCTGACCTCAACCCTCACAGAAGTTTCCAAAACGTGGCGCTTATGAAGACCATTTGAAGCGAGTGCTGCTCGAAATGGGATGAATCCGCTGGCGCCGGGTTAGCGGCAATATATGCTCGATATTAAGGTATCATGTGTAGTTTTAGCGTTTCTTCCGTGGTGAAAGCGGAGAAATACCAGTAACGAGAGGTCGTTTCGTGTGTTTTATGGTTTCTTCGGTGGCAGGTGATGCTTTCCGGGGAAAGAAGTGGGTCAGTTTTGGGAGCATCCGTGAGTTATGCTTCGGCGATATATTGCGAACAAGGAGTAGCCGATATTAATGCTGCCGGCAGTAGATATTTTATCTCACGAGAAAAATTTATTGTGCAACATTAACTATTTCAAAATAATTATTTTTTTCCATAGCGTATACATTAAAAATAATTCATTGCCATAATTTGAAAATAATTTTCGTTTCAGTTCTCTTGACCGTCAGATTTTTCTCTCATGGTAGTCGATAACATTCGAAAGATGAGGTACGCTCACTTTTTGATATTAAATGAACAGATTTATTAAATCATTTAATTATTACCTTGAAAAATTTTGAAATAGTATTTAATGCCCGAAAAAAAATAAATACGTTGAAGGAATTATATCAAAGGGAGATAACCACGCTATTTCATTAAAGGGAGGAAGGGGCGATCGGAGGCTTTTGAAACTTTTATGATGTCAATCAGTCGGGCATGTCTATGGGCACCGGCTTTCTCTGGTTCATTTGATTACCTACTTCAAAGTCTCTCTATAAATAGTAATGGTTGCATTTTTGCGCAGCGTATACCTGCATTTCGGAAAAAGAGCAAGTCATCATAAAAACAGTTACGTAAATAATTCCACTTTAAAGACAATATATGTGCATGATATAAGAATTATTATCTTAAATCTTTACAAGAGTGAAAAAAGCCAAAATAACAAGGGAATGATAAATCATTTCTAACAGATCTTGAGATTCTTTCTTACTTCATTATTGCATGTAATTATGAGATAGTACGTATCAGATCTAGTTATTTATGTACATACTCACATATGAATGAAAGTACTCAATATGAAAGGTAAAATATTCACTTTTCCTCGGAGTAATTTACATAATTGAAGTTTTTTCTTATAATACGTCCATAGGCAATATAGAGGATGCCTCGCATATCTTAACGAGTCTCATACCGTGGAAAAGATGAGGAAAACCGATTACAATTAAGCATTCATCTTTCCTCTCCTTCCTAGGCAGGTTCTTATTATGGAGATTGGAAGAGTTGAAAATTAAATTACATTTATGAATTTTCACCTCAAGCATTGTTTCAGCGAAGATTATAACGTATTATTCCCGGATAAATATGGCCATTATTCTTCTCCATGCACTACACGTGCTGCGAGTTGCTCGAGCCGGTCACGGACCGATGCCCACCTTCGCTCGGAAGAAACAAGCGCCCCCACTCACACCTATTAAAAACGAAGCAGAATCTTGCCGTTTCCATTCCACACCAATTTCTTTCGCTTGTTTTCGTTTTCTCGTCCTCAAAGGATTAACTCCTAGGATCTCTCCCACACTCTCCCGACGGGAACCTCTCCCTAACCGGCTCACTTAGCTGGTAACGCTTAAAACCCAAGAAGCTCTGAAAGTTTCCGACCGCTGTTACCGTGCCGCTGCTACTTTTGGACCTTAAAACTCTCTCGGAGCGAGCGAGTGCGGGAGCGTTGGTGTGGGGAGTTACTATCAGGAAGGCCGTGTGTGTGTGTGGGTGGGGGGGGAGAGGTTGGCAGGACGAATCCAAGGGAGGAGGGGAGACAGTCAGTGCGGGGGGACATCCACCGGCAGAGGGTGGGGCTTGCACGTGCGCGCGATTGTGTGCATGCGAGGATTGTTCCCGTCCTGGGGTCACCACAAATCCGTGAAAGCCAAACTCTGCACGGCACTCTCTGCGCGGGTCTATCTCACGGGATGTGAGCTATAGAACTGGCGGGAGAGAAGGTGGGGGGTGCGGGAGGGGTGGAAAGAGAGAGAATCACGGACTGAACGAGGAGTGGGGGTTTGAAGGATTGAAATAGGAGAAGGGAGGGTGTGGGGGAGGGAGAGAAAGGGATGACTAAAGGAAAGGGGTTCGGAATTACCGCAAGTATTTGTAGCTTCAGAGGACGCTCCGATAGATCCGAGGCGGGGGTGGAGGAAGTGGGAGATGGGGAGAGGAGAGAGAGAAATGCGACCCGGCAGGATTAGCTCAATGGCGTCCGCAAAGAAGCGAAAGGAATTTGGAAAAAAAGTGAGCGGGATCGAAGGCAGGCTAGACGGGCCACTTTCCACCCCATTCCCCATACCCCCTCGATGGCGGGGGATGAGTGTGGACCAAACCCCGTGCCCGTCTGTATGCAAGCGTGTGTGCGTGTGTGTCTCGGCAATTCCCTCGTGCGGAATTCAAGAGGAGTTATCGAGTCGACCGGGATGGCGTTGGTCGGCGGCGGCGGCGTCGGACCGGCCCCGGCCAGATTACGTCGGCCGATTGTTCGGGGGGGTGGTGCGGAGTGGGGGTTGTGTGAAGGGGGCACGGAGGATGGTAGGTCCGGCCCTGCGATGTAAATCACGGCCGCAAAACGCCCTCGCCAGCGCTGGGGAAATCTTGGATCGCGCATCCCATAAAACAAACGCCCGCTCTTCCACATAGGAATGTGCTGGGTGTCGGTTGGGGAGGGGATTTTGATGGAGCGGCCGCGACTTAATGGGGAGGGCGGTGGACGTTTATTACGACGAGAACATCTTATGATGGCAAACAAAAGAAAGTCACGTGGGTGCCATCCACGCAATATGCGAAAATAGTTGAGAGTGCACCCGGTCTCCGGCGACGAGATGTGCTCGGAAATTTCTATTAGCGTCGTGTGCGGACTGGAAGGATCTTGACTCTGAACGGCTGCTGAGGGTAATCTCGGCTCTGGGGTTCCAACGTGATTCATATATGGGAGAAGCGGTCAAACGGGGTGAATTTTGACTTGTTAGTTAGCTCCTACCGTGAATAAACCTAAAATATTCAACCATTATTATGTTTAACATGAATTCAACCCAAAACGCCCGAAAAAAAATTATTGAACATGCAAAGAAGATTTCATTCACACTCGAATTACTCGTTTTGTAATGAGTGCCATTAACTAATCAATCATTTACATTTAATATTAAATGCCGCGGTGCAGGGAGGAACCATTTGACTATATATTCTTCCTACGGCATGAAAATGTAGAACCATAAAGAAGCCATATGGAGATGTCAATGGCGGGGTTTTTTATTACATTGAAGGACATCACGCGTAGGATTTATATGATTCAATTGAAGTTCAAATAAACATGTTCCGAACTTCTCGGTTTTGTCAAATCAATATCAAGTCAATTTGGATTTTCTCGGGCTTATTTTTCCGATAAAAAAATACATGAGAAGATGCCTGCTCACCTAATATGTTTCTAATAAGAACTATTAGATAATTAACAAAAGGTATATTAAAACATTGGAATAATGAAGGAGTGAATGCAAATTCCAACAGATTAAATACGATATAACGTATGATCGATGGTCGCCCCCTGCCTTACCTTAAATTTGTAACTTTTGATTTATCTACAAGTCGGGAATTCTCGAAGGGACATTCGATGCCCTTCAAAGCCACTAAGGACGGCGTAAGGGTTGATCTGGGGTTAAGTATCTCGTAAAAACTCAAGACAGCGAAATCATTCAACGACAATCGGTATTCATGAGTCGCGGACGTGCTTTTAATTTTGATTCCGCGACTCATATCTCGGTATCTCAACAAACTGGATCGCGACGGATGAATAAAACATAAACCAAGGCGGGCTTCTAATCTCGATAAAACGTGACCACGTGTGTGTGTGTGTCAACTCCGCGCCAAACAATAATTACGGCATTGACACACCGTCTTCGTGCATTTTAATCGGCTCATCTCCGCGAGACTAACTCGGAGGGGATGGGAAGTGAGGGTGAACGAGGGCTCGGAGCCCGATCATAACTCAGGGAGAAACTTTTAGCGCACATTGCGAGAGCCGCCATCGTTTATCAGGTTTGAGAAAGCCGTCTCCGGTCCGGGGATTACTTGCATATCGCTGAAAGAACAACGGAAACAAAAACCCATACCCTGCTCCCGCCATCTTATCCATCTATATCCACCTCGTATTCACTCTCTCTCTCTCTCTCCCTCTCACCCTCCCTCTGTCTCTCCTCATAAATTCCCGCCGCAATCTCCCCGCTTCCATCTCCGTCCGCCCTTCGTTCCTCCGCGAGGCGATGCGTGCGTCCAGTTCACATGTCAGAGCTTCCTCCCCTCCATCCCCCACACCCCGTCGAATGCGCCCATCATGAAATTGAGCGGAACGAACTGTGTTTATTCCACGTAATACGACGTCCATTTCTTTCAATTTCCTAAGCTTCCAACTTATTTCTTCTCCTCCTCCAGCTATCCAATTCCTTTCCCCTACTTCCATCCCCTTCCCCTCCCAACAATCGCGATCTTCTCAACAGCCTGCATGTCGGGTATAAAGCCATAATTCGCTCATCTCCTATTTCCGAGTACTTTTCGCACTCCAGTCCCATTTCCCCTCATCACTTCACTTCAGCTGGGTATGAGCAAGGAAGAAAAAACACAGTGTGGCGGGATGAGACGGCAGCATTGTTCTGAGAAGCTGCAATAAGACGTTTATCATAAATGGCTTTGGGATCAAGATCCAAGCCAACCCCAACTCCTCTTACTTAGCCCGCATCCAGCGCCGGGATCGCGAACTCCGCAATAAACTCCCCATTTCACTTCTCGTTACAAATACGCCTAGATAAAGATTATTTATTGCTTCTGTGAAGAAGTAAATTAATCCCTCGGAGTGAGGTGTAGAAACTTCATGGACCGAGGGACGCAGCGTAATATTCCTGGGAGAGTGTGAAGAAGTTAACAGTTTTTCCAAACAAGCGGCAGTATTTTATACCATTGCATTGCTCTCAACCCGGTCGTCAATTTCCATTCCAAATCACCCTGCCACTCAATTCAAATTAAGTTTAAACTTTCTTCATGCTTTATACTTTTATAATATGCTTCGAATAAATTAGTCAGCTGTGAACACTGTAATGCATTTAAAATTATATGCTGTGAGATTAAAATTCCAATTTGACTCATTCAGAAGTTTTCCAAAAATGGAAAGCCAGACTGGGATTAGAATATATTTTTGCGACTTGTAGAACCATTGAAAAGAGATAATTTATAATCCTAACCTGAGTTTCAATCAAATAAAACTGTTTACGGTTTCAGGAACGTTAGGTTTCGAGCAAGTAATTAATGTTTAATTATTTTATTGATATTCATAGTTAAACTTCGTAATAAGGAGCAGGTTGTCCAGGGAAAACCAATTCTAAACACATTGTGATTTAATAGGGTAATTTTTGTACTTTTTCCAGAACTCAGAAGTGGTAACTGGATTAGCTAGTTTAAAAAACCAACAATTTTTATTAAGGACTCATCGCAAGATTTTAGGCCCATCGCAAAAACGATAGTTGAATACAAAATTGAAGAGCGTCCATTATAAATGGTCTTAAATATTTGATTTAAATTAAAACCAGTTTTAGCTTTTGTGAATAATTCAACACGCTGCACATTCAATTTCTTTTAACTTAGCTGTTTAATAGACGCGATTGATAAGTTTTTAAGGAGCATCACGTTAGTTTTTCTGTGCAAGGGTGTAGAATATGAACTAGAATTAATATTAAAATTCTCTATTAAAATTATAGAACACTGAAGGACTTTCTCCAGAACTCAGGTTGATTTTTTAACTTAGGTAATTAAATATTAAATACATTTTTGTTCTAGAAATTAATGATTAAGAAATACGGCACAGGTGTAAACCACCAACTGATTAACGGCAGGTTCAGATACACGGCGGATTTTCAATTAGTTTGAACTGGCAGCTGAAAATGCGTAATAAATTTTGATGCCATATTTCGCAAATTTAAATGAGTACTAGAGAGTGGGACAGGAAACAAAGGGCTTCATAAGAAAATTAATAAGTTACATTCAAAGAAGCACGGAAATGTTTTGACGGAAACGTATGAATAAGACGCATTTATTTGTGTATCATTTTAGGTTGGCTCAATCTAAGGAGTGCATGCTTATAATATTTAGAAAGGATAAAATCACAGATTCCTGGCTAATTAACTTTTCATAGTACTGAGGGAGTAGAATAATAATGACTTTATATGGAATAAGTAATCAAATGACGTTGTTTTATACCTAGATTGCACCAAGGATACTTGGTAGACTCATTCAAGTTTAATACTGATAGGGAATAATTTTTACTCCGGAATATATTGAAAGGCAAGATCACTGCGAGAGGTCGTGAAAAATTGACAGACAGAGAGAATAAAGAAGTAGTTTTTGATCGTAAATTTCCAGAACACAAAATTAAAATAAGTACGAAAGTACGAACTCACACGGAAATAAAAAAGATGACCCTCATGAGTAATGATCAAAAACCTTCCACGAACCGTCGTGGAAGGTTACTGAGTAAGATTTAGATGCAGTTTGATTGCAGCTATAGTACTAGAGAGCCTCGATTAAAAAAAATAATTGGAAGTTGAATATTATTGTATTGAATACTTAACTCCTTTGACTTCATCAAGTGAAATAATGGCTAACCTTTTCTGTTGTTAATTTAGCAATACGAGAGCTGTACAATAAAGAATAAGTTCAATGAGGAATTTTCAGAGTAACCCCATAGGATGCTCCATTTACAGATGTATATGCTGATATGACATGCTGATACCTTATTCGCTGAATATAAAAAAATGATGTGGCCACCAATTTCCCAAAAGAGGCCACGACTTTGGCTTTTTTTTGGTGTTGATGATGCTTGAGATTTCCTCATTTTCCTGTAAAATCAACTTTTACTACGAACGAAACCTTTGCGCATAGGCTCTATTGTTCGGGAGTGGTCTCGAAACTAACCACTCACAAACACGGATCACGTGAAAATATTTTGTTACTAAGGTGGCACTCAATGAAAATTTAAATATTTCTGATAATTTACTTGAAGTTAATTCGACGATCTTCCCTCACAATGGCAGCCACGGTGTCAATGTTTCCATAAGATCAGCGAATGGAGCTCCAGGTCCAGGCTCATCTTTCTTTAAAATTGATTTTATCCCCTCTTAAACATTAAAAACCATTCTAGCTTGGGCATATGGAAGAAAATACTCTCTATTAACCTTCTGTAGCATTACATAAGCCTTGAACGATGATTTTTTTCAGGGAAAAGCAAAATGTCAACGTTTCGTATTGCTCGTTACGTGTTACCTCCATCGTTGCCGTTGGCGAACAGAACAAGTCTCAATTTGCAACGGCTGCCGCTGGATCGGCAAATACGAATGTCAAATAGATGACATTTGTACCACACATAGATTACACATTAAACCACCGAATTAGATTGAAATTAAAATTTTACAAAAAACCTGATATTAATGAAATCTCCATTATCATTCTATAATGAACAGACCTCGTATTTAGATATAAAAGAAGTTATTTTGACTAAAACGTTAAGGTGCAATGTTAAAGACGAAAAGCTATTATATTGCACCTCTGTACGCATCAGTTGATTAGGTCCTAATTCCACATACAGAGCCAGCCACTCTAAATGTGACAACTAATTTGATTTAACTCTACGATTTTTTCGTAGTTTTTGCCTTCGGTAAACATTTACGGCTCTTCATAATTCTTTTGAGTAATTTACCCATCGGGATTTATTCTCTAAGTCTTTTCTCTCATCCGCAGTTCTTTGTCTAAATGGCTATCTGCTACAAAATCCATCACATGTTTCTGGTTCATTAGCCATTAATGGCTCACAGGGATTGATGACCACAACCCAAATTTGTTCACTCCAACTGTTCATCGGAGTGAGCTCGAGTCGCCGTGGTGGTGACCAACAATGTGTAATGCGATCAACCTACGGAATAAAACAAGAAATTTTTCCCCACCTTCATTGTTCTTACCATCATTCGCCGAGGAACGATGGGAAGGAAGGCGTTTGGATGGCGGTGGTAGCGGTGTTGTATCTTTTTTTTGACGAGCAGGCCCGGGATATAAGGTGTATGTAGGACGATGGCCTGGGCTGAGTATAGATGGTATTGGGGGGGTAGTGATATCTCAGGTCGGAGGGGCGGTCATAACTCAGGTCGAGGCGGCGGCGAACTCTGCGGTTTCCACGCGACCGATCCTGGTACCCAACGAATGCCCATTCACCCCAAAGACGACAAGCGAACACTTCTCTCCCCCTCCCTCTTTCCTTTCCTCTCCCCCCCCCCCGGCAACCTCTCTAGCCCCTCCGCACACTCTGCTAGACGCTGACGCTGGTGCGGTGCTTGCTTTCCTCCTGCGCTTTTCGAAGTTGACCGAACCCAAAAAGAAGTCCATCCATCGACATCGAGATGCTGACGGAAGATAAAAAGTGGAATACGATTTAGCGCCAAGTGTCTCGCACGAATAATGCAATCCCTGCATCGTGCTGTACCTATTCTGCAACGAAGCTAATGGCATCAATGTCAAATAATCGAACATGGGTATATCTTGATTCCGCAGGCATTAACGTGGGCATCCCTAATATCTTCGATCCTTTTCATCTAGAGTATCACATGGCATTCAAATCGTAGCCCTATTGGCAGGGGATGTTTAACCACCACACTTACCCAGCACAACGTACGTGCGCAATGGACAATTATAAATTTAAGAACATGGCAGGGTTTGAAACAACGTGATGCCCGTAACGTTTGCATTAGCTGACGAAAAACACTACAATTGTTGACTGACGACACTAGATTAAGCGGTTGTCAATTCAATATTTGAAAAATAGTCTAAATAAGTTTATTTATAATTGGAGTTCTATATTTTATCACTAGGTAGTATTGCAATTCGGAATATTTTTTGATTTATTAACATATTATGCATGTAAAAGTATTCTATGTTGTGTTACAATAAGTAAGCCAGGATTAATTCAAATAGAATAAAATAAGCATCCTTAATGAATTATCTCCATTTTAATTTATTAAATAATTTTTCAACTCTAAAATAATACTTGAAGGGAATGTGAAATGATTTATCTAGTCAGTCGCACTAGTAATTGAATTGGAACACTACTACGATGCACCGGTGAAATTCGTAGCATGTTAATATGACTCCTATCTAAATAAAAATTTAGGAATAAGATGAACTTTGTAAATTCAAAAAGAATTATTAATGCGGCACTACCGATTTAATCACATAGGTGATATCTTCAGCTAATGGCACATTTCAATACACCTTATTTACTAAATGGTTACAATATTGGAGTTTGATAGATGGGACGCCAGTTTCAGGTTAGCTCAGTCGCCATTATTATGTCTTTCTTCTCAATATAAGCATAAGAATTCCAGATTGTATTTACAAAAGGTTGAAGTCCAGTTTAAAGTCATACTACATACCTACTTGGATTTACAAGCAGAAGCTTACATTTGCTATCAGGTCTTTGCATTTCGGAAACCTTTGATGAAGAGACAGCGCCTACTCATAAGGAGAACTGTCATTTATTGTCTCTTTTACTAATAATACTTGTACAGTTATTTTGCACAGTGGAGAATTCGTAGCATACATTACAGTATTATTATAAATAAACCATCGATATTATTAGTAACTTTTGAAACTGTACATTTTACGACTTAGCCAAAGCCTGTATTCCTCTGGACATTAAATTAAATTCTTGAAGCATTAGGTAATGGTATACTTGATAATATAAAATTTGAAACAAATTAAAAATATAATTGACAACTCTAGTATTATGCATCAAATCAAACTTGTCAATTTAGATATGTCATTAATCATTTTGCTCCTATATTCTCTTTTCTGGAGGAAAGGATATACGACCTATGCCACTTAATCCACAGGTTTTATTTTCAATTACATGGTGTTTCAATGTATTAATGCGGTTTTATTATTAATTTACGTAATGAATTAATGTATTTGAGACCACGTGCGGCGGTTAATAATACATTTTAAAGGAGTGATACATCGAATTCCCGTCATAACTCATACATTTATGTGAACTGCAACCATTGCTATCCAATAAATTATTCGTACCTATAGAAAGGGAATACCTGATGAAGCACATTTGTTTACCACTCCGGTAAAACCATCACGAAAAGCGTTTTATTTGCTCAGGTTCAGTAATTATTAATCAAGCTAAATTATTAAGATCACCTGAAGCATCCTTTAAATAAATAGTTCGGTGCTTTTCGAGGTTTTTCCTCAAATTTATTGTAATTAGGTTATCTTTCCCAAAAAAATAGCTCGCGTCTGATTCTAAATACCGATATCATGCGGAAGGCAAGTAAATTAAAAGTTAGGCGAGAACCTCGCAATAGGTAACCTCCTCATTTACACTGGTCCTTAAAAAAAATGATAAAATTAAGCAGATCGTTGAACTTAAAACGGACTTTACCATCCATCAGGGTTACAACACGATCAAGAACCCGCGCCGCTGGACCTAATTTAATATACCTACTTTGGAGTGTAATTACTCAGAGTTTGAGAGAAAACCCCATGAAAGTTTAAAGGGTTTCTCAGCCTGACCCCTGCCAATTCCCCCGCGTTTCGCATTTCTTTAGTAACCGAGGGAAAGAAAGAGAGAGGGAGGGAGACAGGACGTAAGGGACGGGATTGTGGTGAGGAAAAGGATAGAAGGGGGTAATGGGGGGTGGGGAGTGGATGGGTGGACAGGTCGAGAGGGATGGACTTCCCTTTCTACCAGCGAAATGCCTCCTCCACCACACATCCAACCTTCAGCGGCGGCCTTCCCTCTCGCAAGAGGTGCCCTCCATCCCTGCAAACGGGCATCACCTATCCTCTTCCCTCGCTCCACACTCCTCTTTGGCCTTTTTCTCCTTCTAGGTGGACTAAATGGAGCGGGCAACCGCCTCAGGTGAGGCTTATGGGCGAAAGCCCTTCTAAAATCTCTCTTATATCCCGATGGCTGCGAGCGAGTCCTTTGCCGCATCCCACTAATTGCTAAAGCCACCTCCACTACTTCCTCTCCCTCTCCCATGCCCCCCCTCATACTCTCGCTCGCCCCTCACTCTAGCACCGCCCCCTCCCCAACCTCTCCCGGCGCACCCGACTTTTTCTTCCGACCACGTCCCTTCCGCGGCCGCCCTTGAGAGGGAGTGCCCTTCGAAGTCATACAAAGATGCGCCCAGAAGTGGAGCAAAAGAGATTTGGAAGATCTTTGGCCAAGGGGACAGAAGGATTTTGGACAGAGGCGGGAGAACTCGTTAAGAAAATATTAAAATTTTTCTCGCAGCGAAAAGTTTTCTCCCCCAATCTCTCCTTCTCTACCTTCATATCTATCTCTCTCTCTCTCCTTTTCTCGCTCTTTATACCCCACTCTCTATTCGTCTCATTTTCGCGTTATTCTTTCTTTTCTCCTCCTCTGCGATGTGTTCGGGTGAGGTTTTTCAAAGGGACCCCAGAGGAGTCTCGGGAGGGAGGATGGAATGAGGGAAAAAGGGCGGGGTAAGAGTGGAAAATTTCCATTTCCCGCCGTATTAGTGACTGAAATGCCACTCGTAATTTCGTAACAAAGGGAAACACAAGGCTTGCGTCGAGGATGCTGTTGTGTTCTCCTCGAAAATATAACATACTGATTCGCCTTCTAAAGGCAGTGTAGTCATTAAGGAAAGGGCGTGGATGCATTTTGCCCTGGTATCCTCAAATAATGATGTACTACTTTAGAAAATGCCTGCCAATACTCTTAAGTTGGTAATACCGTCTTTTATAAATCGCGAAACACTACTCATGTTGCATATAATTTCATTCCGGAATAAGGAGGACGTCTACGTTTTTTCTTTCAAAGCTAGATAAATTAAATAGGATACGCGATCATTGCCCTACATTTCCTAATGTTACCTTGTTCCCAGATGATCAAGAAGCATTTGCCATCACCTTACTTTTTGAACACACCTCGTGTATGTGTGTGTGTATATATATATATATATATATATATATATATATATATATATATATATATATATCCATTCACATGGATATAAATATAAGGAAAGAGAATTGGAACTCATATTAAAGACGAACAGAGGAATGGTGGGGAAGGTGTAATCGAGCTGGTCATAAATAAAAATAAACATGCTTTCTAAGTCTCTGGACGAATTTCCTTCTCTCCAAAATTGCAAACTGTATTCTAAGGAGTTTTTAACGTTTTCATGCTTCACACTTACTACTAAAATTGAGCTAACAATACAAGTAAGGCATTGGAAGATCTATGAAAATTAATATGCAAGTAGATGTGCAATCCTCAGGGGATTCTTTTTAGGTCAGCATTAACACCGTTTCCATTACATTAATCCTCTCCTTCTCCTCACACTCCATACCACACTCATGCCACCTAAAATTTCATTTCTCTAGTTTAATTTATATTCTCTCTACTTTCAGTCCTAATTAGCTCTATGTCTCTCAATATCCCTTCAATCCTCTCCATTTGACTTCAGATTTTCTCCAACAAATTCCGTTATCTTTCACAAACGTACGTATATATATGTAATAGTCAATTTTGAGCCTCTATTCAGTCATGGTAGCGTAAATATAGAGATTTCCTTACTTCTGAGATTGACTTATGCATGATTTCCTTAATACAAGCTCACTGAGCTGACTCCAAAGCTTTTCGGGAAGCGGAATGCGGTTGCTGTCAATGGTGCAGCGACCGCAGAGACGTGCTAGCAGCGGAGAACTAGGGCCTCAACTGCTGCATCCCTCGGGTTTCCAGTCGGGAGGCAAATGTTGTTTCTCGCTCTCAGACTAAGATTTTGCCAATCTGCCGTGGGGAAAATACAAATCTCTAATTTCTTTGCCACGGAGTTTGGGATAGAGTGTTAGGGATAACATTACCAAGGATAACATTTTTTAACAGACCTAACGAATAAATCAGTTAAATAGGGAAGATATAAAATATCCGAAAACAAATAAGGATTAATTCCTGGGGATGGAAAACGCTTCGATTGATATTGAAAAATAATTTATTACTCTCAAAAAGCTATATAAAATCGCATGCTTCAAGTTAAACAGCCTGAAGTGATTTTATTTTATTTTACCAGTTGTATCTTTTCATTACAAAACATAATTATTAAGGGTTTATGATAATTTTTTTCCATTAACTTACATCTACATCTACATAATACCCACGAAGCCGCCGCAAGGGCGTGTGGCGGGGGGTGTTAGGTCACCAACCAAAAATAGGTCACTTATTACAGCTGTATGACTTGAAATTTATACATTAAAACTTCTATGTTAAATAGCTGAACAATAAAAAAATACGAACACTCTATAATGGAGAATTTTATCAAAGTCTTTAACATTGAAATATGGTGATGAAGTATACTGCAAGGCATCTAACAGACTAGGAAAGCATTAGGTTGACAAAACGGCTATTTCAGGTGTAACTGTTTCAAATGAACTCCCGTGGCGAATTCTTCATGAAGGACATTGCGAAAGCATTCTCGGCTTGGAAGTGAGCATACCTCTCGCCTCTCGTTTCCAATTCGTGTTAGGTTCACTATTGGTAAACCCTGCGGCATCCTACACCATGAGTGCGCTTTACTAGGCTTCGTATTTCAAACGGTGCGATTATCTGGTGAGATGTAGAGCCAGCGACAGAAAAGAATATTCGTTGTCCGGTCGTCCAGTATCTCCTTTCAACACGAGCTCAGCATTAACTTTTCCATAATTACGATAATATGCTCGCCATTTTTGCGACCGAATTTGACGATGTCAAGGTGAAGATCAGTTAATTCTATTCGGCAATAAGAAGCGAAAATGAAAAATGCCCATTTATTGTGGACTGATTGTGGAGTCTACGTATCTATATCTTCATTTTTATTACGAAGAGAAAATACATGGGAAATTGATAATACCAAAATTACGTATACACGAAAAAAGGGAAACAAAGGGATAGACATAACACTTGAGGTTGAAAATCAGTGCAAGAATTAAATTTTAAGAAAATGATACATAAGAGGACAGTTTTACTAACCAAATTTGCATTAATAACCTTCAAGCTAGTTTTAGGATAAGCACAGACAGTACATCGGTAAAGCAATACATTTCTTTTGCATCTCTTTTCAAAACACAATCTTACATCCGACACCACAAAATGTCCCTCTTCCAATCAAAACGCTCTGTACCATCTCTCCTGTCTCCTTATAATTTTTGTCCACGATCCCCTCTCCCCACCCAATATATTCACCACTTCTTCATTTGCTTTCCTTTCCGTCCACTTCACCTTCTCCATCTTTCACATGCACTTTTCAAAAACCTCCAATCTACGTCTATCAACCCTCTTCATTGACCACGTTTCCTCGTCATACATAACTACGCTACATGTCAAAGTTTAACGAGACTTTTCTTAACATCCTTACCTAATATCTCAGTCATTAATTCTCTCCTCCTTGTAAACGCTTCTTTGCCTGACGCAATTCTTTCATTTATTTCCCTACTCCTTTGATCATTTTAGTCCAGACGCTCCCAAGATAGGTAAACTGTTCCAGTTGCTCTAGTTTATGAACTCCTATTTTAATATTTAACGTAGCCTTTATATTTCTCGAAACCTATGTAACCTTTGTTTTAATTCCATTTACTCTCAATCCTTGCTTATCGAAGTGACTTTCGATTGCACTTAGCAACACCTTTGGCCGACTAGAAAACCATTTTGGCAAACTACAAACTTGATTTTATGAATTTTTCACCAATTTTTATTCCTTATCTCCAGTTCTTATCACGCCTCTCTTGCCATTTCCTCCTCAAACAAGAAATACAAGTTTAAAACAACGGACGATACTAGAACACCCCTGTCTTACCCCTCTTCCTAATGCTATCCATCCCGGCTCTCCATTCTTCACTTGCACCTCAGCAGTTTGGGTTATGTACGTATTGGTTGAAGAAAAGTCTCTTATCTCTCCAAAAAACTCCTACTTTCCGCAATAAATGCATAAAATCTACTTAATTTAATCTATCTTACACCTTCTTGAAAATTATGGAACAAATAAATACGTCTTGACTGTACCCGATGCTCATCTCTATTAGTGACTTCATTACTGCAATGGCATCACGCATACCTCTTTCTGAACTCAAACTTATCATCCTTTAAGTAATCATTTGCACTCCCCTCACTCATCTGATTGATGATTTTAAGTATCACTTTAGCTACTTGAAAAATCAAAATTATTTTTCTGAACTCCTCATAGATGGCTGCCTATCACTTTTTTGGAGTAGGAATGAACACTGATCTTACGTGATCTCCCGGTAAAATTTCTACCTAAAATTGCTAGGAATCATTCCATAAATATTCTTCTCTCGACGTTTTCCTGAACCCTCAAGTAGTTCTGCGGGAGAGTTATCTATCCCTACGACCTCATTTGATTTCAGTTTCCTTATTACCTTTTCTTCTCTCTCCATCAAGTATGCCTGGACTCATGCTAGAGACACATTCTCTTTCTACCTAAGCTTGATAACCTAATGTCTTTAACACATCGTTCATCTACGTGCAAGTATCCTCTCCATGTCTCTTGGATATTTACTGTTAAATTAATAATATTCCTGACATATATTTGATAATGAGCACTGATTTCCCTTTATCATTTCCTGACAGAATTTTCACCTTCTCCGACAACGCGCCAATTTCAGCCTTTTTACTTCCATGTCCTTGCACTGCGTCTTAACCCTGTTAGTTTCCCGCCTAAGATTTTTATTAAACCATTTTTGCTTTCTACCACCCAATTCTGCGTTTACGGTCATCTATTCCCTTCTCTAGTCTATATTACAAATTAATTCGTCCGTAATCCATAGCTTTCTAGCCCTTTTCTTAGTTACTGATCCTAGGGGTTCATTTGTATCTTTCGATATCCCTTTTTCAAAATATTCCCATTTTTTCTATTTAGTATCAAGCTCCGTGTCTTTACTGATGATTTTCTCTACAACCTGTTAGTAATCCTGTCTTTTCTGTCGTTATGCGTTTACATTCCATTTCCTGAACTGTCTCCTCTGTTTGATCCACTTAAATCGGGCATTGCACTTCATTACTATATTAAGATGTGTACCAATTACATTTGAACATTTTATTTTTCAAGGATATTTTTATGCTCATAATACCATCATTCCTTTCTATGATGTGACACTATTGCTTAATTGCATAATCTTATTTGAATGAAAACTCAAGTGAAAAAGGAGGCCGCAATATTTCAAGGTTAAGATTGATACAGAAAATGTTTCATGACAGCATACTCAGCTCTTTAAATATTTATCAGTCCACCGAATCATATTTATATATTAATTAGGTTAGAGTAGTAAAATTTTTATTCAATTATTCACATGATTAAAGAAAAATTTTAAAACTATTGAAATGGTGATTTCAGGGAATTTCGTCTCTATTCTTGATTCAAACGCAAATAGCTGGAACATTTAAGGTCATACTTGGGTCAAAAGGAAATATTTACATTTACAACAAAGATATCACATTATTTTTCTATCTAATTGCTGTCTAAAATGTTGAGGGGATAGGCGTTCTAGTCGATAGTAGGTCTCTATGACTAATGCTGACGAGCATAACCTCGTCCACGATACGGGGGTTACCTATGGATGAGCTTTCACTATCTTATTCCTCGTCATCACCTCCTGGTCATTTCCAAGTAAGATCCAAACGAGGCACACCGAGACAAGAGAGACCCTCTTCTTTTCACTATCTCCGAAAAACTCTCGAGAGGCATTCCGTTCAGATACGAAAGGAGTTAGCCCACGAGCTTTTGAGGTACCCGGAAAGAAAAGCGGAATTATCGTCGGCCTCGAACTACCTCCAAAATATTCAACGCTCTCGAAATTATTTTAAATCTTTGACGGATAACTCTTCGCCGCTTTTATGTCTCGTTCCCCGCGTCACGTCTAAGCTATTCCAAATGAAAGAAAACCAGCGATCAGCAAATCAACATTCAAATGAAGATAGGCACCTTAAATAAAAGAGCTGAACCTTAATCCGCATCAATCAAATGCTTGACAAAAGAAATCGTTCCGGGGAGAATCCAGAAATAGAGGGACCGGGCGCAGTCGAGGGAGATCATAAACTTTTCGCCCACGTCGGACGGATGAAAGGCTTCGCCCGCGCAACTGTTTCACGAGTTAGGGAGCGGACAGAAGGGTAAGAACGAGCGAGACGAGAATGGTGGAAAGTGATACAAAGGCAAGATGGTGGAAAAACACAAGGGCCGCCCTTATTCCATTCCAGCGCGCCGTCATCAGGGAGCCGGTGGATTGGACGCCCAGCGCGCCGCAACAAAACGCCGGGAGAGATAAATACTGGCGGAGGGCGCGAGGGAAGGCTTCGGGCGGGGTATCTAACTGCTGAAAAGACGAGGACGACTTAAATATATTCCCACCCCGTCTTCGCTCCTGAGCGACTACAGCCTCCCCCGTTCCCAAAATACCCCACACCATCGGAGAGGACCACCGAACGCCCCGCGGCGGCTCTCATCATCCCCGGCGTTTCCTCCATGCTCCTCGATTTCCTTCGCACCCCTCCTCTTCACTTGGCCTCCCCAAAGCCCTGCTTCACCCATCCCTTTTGAACCCTCTTGTTCATCCTCCTCCACACCATTACGCCCACTCTAGTCCGCTAGGACCATCCTTTCCCTCTCTCTTTCTTACGTAAATGCACACGAAAGATTCCTTCCCCACCCTTCTCTTCCTCTCCTCACTTTAACCCATTCCACAGATATGTCGGGTCGATTTGAAACTCAAGAAGCTTTGCGTGGTGGGAGAAAGGAGAAGTCGCTTGGGTGCCGAGGAGTGTGAGTGGGTGAAAAGATATATTCTGGGTTGGGGGTGGGGAGAGTATATGATGAAAAAGTATTTGCCTCTCTCCTCTCCACCCGCGAGACTTAAGGAAGGGAATGGATGGGGATGAGGGAGGTGAGGTGAGAAAGGGCGTTTGGCGTAGGAGGGGGGCACAGTCGTGGGAAGGGTGGGCGACGAGAGGAGAAGATGAGTTAAAGGAAAGCGGGGAATGTTACTCAATTAAGGGACATCAAACGGATTAAGTCTTGTTATGAGGCGCTCTCTCTCCGGATGAGGGAGAGGAGAAGGTAACAGGGGGAGGAGAGAAGGTAGGGAGGCGCGAGAGGAGACGGGCCGGAGATGGATGAAGGTGAAGAAACATAGTGAAAGGAAGGGGCGGTGGACAGGTTGGTTGGAGAAAGACACCTTAAGGATGAGGAGGAAGAATGGAGGGCATGAGTGAGAGGGGCCCTTTGAGGACTCCGGGAATGTTGAGGGAGGCTGTATAAGATGCCGGGGGAAGGGATGTGGAGGCTGCTGTTTTGAGTCGGGGGGGTGAGGAGGGGCGGGGGTTGAAGAGGTGGTTGTAGCAACGGCGGGGTGATACCTGTTGTTGGGAGTGGGGGTGCGGGGTGTCTCTCGTGGGAGATCAGCGCTTGGAGGGGTTGGGAAGGAGCGAGGGAGTGCACATCGCTCAGCAGCGGGTGGAGTGAGCGGAGAGGAGGTCGAAGAGGAATCCGGACAGAAAGGGTGTGAGAGTGGGGTAGAGAGGGAACGAGAGGAGACCAAATGGGGATGGGGGACACTGAGGTGGGTGGGGATTTTCGTCTCAAAAGGTGGCGACGTGTCTCGTGAAGGTCGAGGAGGGAAAAGCGAGGCGTCTCGGATCGAACTGGAAGGAAAGAACTTTTGAATTGCCATGGCGCGACAAGAGTGAGGGTGGGGAGAGGAAGGGGAGAGTGGGTAGAGCAGAACACAAGGAGACGGAAAGGGTTTGTGCGTGCATTTGTGTATACACACAAACATATTTTGTGTATGTAGGTAAATATAAATATATATATGTGTGTGTACATATCTAAACATACATACACAATACATATATTCATGCATGTGGTTTTGTATATATGTGTGTATATATATATATATATATATATATATATATATATATATATATATATATATATATATATATATATATATATATCTTTCGATTGTATAGATGTATCTGCGACATAACAATTGAAGGGTACAACAGAATACAAAATATATGTTTGTGTATATATATATATATATATATATACACATATATATATATATATATATATATATATATATATATATATGTATATATACTACCTTGATCAAAAAGTTCCCGGAATAACCACCGTGTGGCGCTCCCATCGTTCCGATTTGAGTTCTGTTTTTTTGTTAAATTGGTACATCTGTTGTTGATATTCCCTTTAAATCTTAGTGCCATAACTTGACATTTGCAAAAGTTACGGTCGGTTTTCGGTATGTCCATCAGTGCTTCCTGCGATTTTTCCATTACCTCCTCTCGGCTGCTAAAACGCGTTCCCCGTAATGGTTTTTTAACTCGATTGAACAGAAAGAAGTCACAGGGAGCCAAATCAGGTGAATTCGGTGGCTGTTGGATGGTATTTGTTGCATTTTTCGTCAAAAAATTACGAATAATGATAGCACTTTGCGACGGTGCGTTATCATGGTGCAAAATCCACGAGTTTTCTGCCCACATTTCTGGTCTCTTTCGGCGAATTGCTTCACGCAAACGTCTCATAACGCCCAAATAATACTCTTTGTTTACTGTCTGGCCTTCTGGCAAAAATTCATGATGCACTACACCGTTGTAATCCATGAAAACCGTCAGCATTGCCTTCTTTTTTGACTGAAAACGACGTGGTTTTTTTGGTCTCGGCTCATTTGGTGAACGCCATTCACTTGCCTGATGTCTGGATTGCGTGTCGTACTCATAAACCCACGTCTCGTCTCCAGTAATGATCCTTTTGATGAATGTGGGATCGGGTTCAGCCTCGCAAATCATGTCTTTTGCGACGTCAACACGGTCTCTTTTTTGCATGAAATTGAGGTCTTTTGGCACCAACTTTGCTGCTACACGACGGAAACCCAAATCATTAACCACAATGTCTTGGGCGGATCCATAGGCAATGTTCAAGTCCTCCGCTATTTCTCTGATGGTTAATTTGCGGTTATTGACAAACATTTCTTTTACTTTATCAATTTTTTCACCGACTTTCGATGTCGATGGTCTGCCACTGCGTTCATCATCTTCGATTGACTCACGACCACTTCTGAACCGCTCGTGCCACTGGTAAACGACCGTTTTTTTTTAGAGAATCGTTGCCGAAACACTTTTCCAACATTTCCAACGTCCGTGCGCCACTAAATCCGTTTTTTACGCAAAATTTAATACAAGTTCGTTGTTGCAAATTTAAATCCATTTCTGAAATTGTAAAAAATCGCCAACACACACAGAGATAGATGTACTCTTGGCTACGTAACTTTTGCAAATGTCAAGTTATGACACTAAGATTTAAAGGGAATATCAACAACAGGTGTACCAATTTAACAAAAAAAACAGAACTCAAATCAGAACGATGGGAGCGCCACACGGTGGTTATTCCGGGAACTTTTTGATCAAGGTAGTATGTACACACACACACATATTTTTTGTATTCTGTTGTACCCTTCAATTGTTATATCGCAGATATATCCTCATAATTGAAATATATATATATATATATATTCGATTATAAGGATACTCTATATACTCTCTATACTCTATATATACTCTCTACAACGTATTCTCACGTGTTTTACATGTATGTATATATATATATTAATACATGTAAAACACGTGAGAATACGTTGTAGAGAGTTGAAGCCTTCGGCCTTTTTCTTAGATCTCATCTCAAATGTTTTGGTAGTAATGCCGCTTTCGTTGATAGAAGAAAAGAGCGAAGAGTGACTTTGTTCGAATGATGTAAATCATGTACACACACGGTGAACACTGCGTACATATTCTAAATACTATTAAAACAAAAAAAGACAAATATTTTACGTTTAAATGGTCATGCCGCCCTCCTCGGATGAAGTCACTCTTCGCTCTCTTCTTAGGACGAAAGCGGCATAACCACCAAAATGTATAATATTTGACCTGAAGAAGGCCTAAGCTATCTGCTATGTGAATATTTTTTACGTGTTTTCTATGTATATTCTTCTTGGCTACATAGATATATATATATACACACACAACACACACACACACACACATATATATATATTATTATTAGGTAATCTACCGGTTAAAGTAGGTTTTTGGATGGACACAGCTACTAAATAAATATTTTGTGACTCCTAGCAAAACACAAAATCCAGCATCCCACTCTACATCAAGTCCCTTTTCATCTCTGAGTAATTCCTTACTCCCTTCATCCCGTCCAACATCCCTATCCTGTTCCTTCCCTTTCCTCTTTTGCCCAACATTCTCCCCTCAATTACAATCTTCAACATCCCACTGCCGGTCAATACGCCCCTCATCCATTTTTCCTGCCTCCATAGGATTTCTCCCAACAAACCGCTCTCTTCGTCCACCATACCAAGTACTTCCTCATTTGTTTTCTTCTCGGTCCATATATATATATATATATATATATATATATATATATATATATATATATATATATATATATATATATATATATATATATATATATATAAGGATACTACGGGTGCTACGTTTTACTTTGCATGCCTATGCTTTACGTACCTGTCCACCTTTGAATGCGAAGATTGTGTTTGTTTGTAGATATGCGCGTGAAAAGATAACGGGAGGAATTACTAAAGGGCAGACAAAATGATCAAATGCAAGAGAGAAGAACTATGGAATATTGAAAGGGTGGGTAGGCATAGAGAGCTTCCTAACATAAAATAAGTTTATGGGCATTTTTCGAGTAGTAAGTTTAAAGACTATGTAAAGTTATAGATTAGCTTTCAGTACAGTGAATTCAGAAGAAAAGGCTTGCTTTAAAATGAACCAACGCACTCCCGATAAAATTTCACTAAATAGATAGTTTAATTAAATGAAATACTTTACGAAAATTGCCAAAATATACGGCGAGAGGAGTTTCTCGGTCCTACCTGATTCCAGAAAGTGACTGGCTGCATTGGAAGAATCAAAATTGGCTACAGATAGATGATTAATAGCCACAAAAGTTGCTTTTGCCCTGAAAAAAGCTCATCTCAATTTGCCGGTCAAAATCGTATTAACGACTTCAGCGTAATCAATATATTATTAATATAATGAGAACAAAATATATATGGCAATACAAATATACTTACATTGTTTGTAAGAATTGTTTATTGGTTAAATGCCCGAGAAATGCAGACAAATTATCACGCCAACTTATCAGTTTTGCACGGCATACAACTTATACATTTTAATAGTTGCCGTCAATAAGCACTCATTGTTCGGTGATTTTCCGATCAATGTTGTGAAGTATTTTTTGCAAGTGACAACTGGTGTTAAATTTTTGGCATATATCACTTAACCTTTTAGCCAATCAAATCCTCGATCACTACAAATATTACACAGCGTTTTCCTCGCTAGTCTTGCTGCAGAAGAAATTGATGCACTTACGTAGAGCATTCGGCTGAGGGGTAAAACTACAGTGTTAAACATAAAACGGATGAAAGTGGGAAAATGGAGATTTCATTCTACTGTACGTTTTTGGGGATGCTCTTCATCATCCATTTTCAGACAAGAAAGGAAACTTAACACTAGTTGTCACAGAATCTCTTCGAATAACCCCGAGAAGAACTTGCTTATTCCTTTCAACGCTGTAGAGGACCTTTGAGAGGGAGAATTGAGACGACGTGGAGTGAAAGATAACATAATAACGTGATTCTGAAGGTGTTAATTCCGCCTTATCTTTCGGGGGATTTGGAGTGCGATTTTGAGGGGAGGGAATGCCTCAGAGACGAATAAACCTTTACAACTTCACTTGTCTCCCTTTAATTAAGCAATAAAACTTGGACTTAAAACGGGGATAGAGGCTGCTACACAACGGGAAAATGTTTCATCAACTGCAAAAAAAATCGGTTGTCCCAATAAAAGTTAAAGTTTCATGCTTCAAGCAAGGGAAATAGGCAAACAACAAGTTGAGAGATAACTTTTATTCCATTCATTGCAACCTATAGCCCCACAATCATCTCGGTTGATATGGAGTAACTTTCGAAGTACGTGAATTTCGCCGACCCTGAGATCTAAAACACAATTATAATTATTGTGAGTAATTATTTTCATGGATTAATCTCCGATTTAGGAGTACTTGTATACATGTTAATAATCTTAGCGCAAAGTACTCGAAAGTTATATTTAGTCGCCTCCAACACTTGTTCATCCAAACCACCAGCTACTAGGTTACTAGACATATATATTTTATACTAAACCTAGGCTAGGGTACTAGAGATATATATTTTCGATATAATATTAATTACACTACGTTTGTGGAAACTCATTTATTTGTATCCTCTCTAATAAAACTGAAATACAAATGTGACTACTGTCATTATTATATTATTTGTATAGGATTATTGGGACGTGGTAGTCCAGTAGTTGTTGGAATATCGTTCATTGGACCTGGATTCATGCAAGTTTGAGTTCTAGGTGAGTTTTACACTTACCTATCGAACCGACCTGTTCTGGTGGATAACTTGTTTTTTGTAGAATTCTGGAAAATTCTAAGACAGGATTATGATAGCGCGACCGAAGAGTTAAGCTGACGGTTTCATTCGGCATCTCTCACCTGCCAAGACTAAGTACACGGATGCAGCATCAGGCTTGGATGCCACGCTGTGATGCAATATACTGTTATTATGTCCTGGTCCAATGTCACCTTAAACATTGGACGAAAGTAATATGCTACAACTAAAAATGGCTATTTGATTACTAATAGCAGTATTAATGAGCACAATCAATGAAAGGAAAAATATTGAACTATTGGAATTGGATCGCGTGCAGCGCAGAGGAGCTGGATTTGTAAAACGCTGTTATGATCAACTTAGAAGTGTATCTAAAACCGCTCACGAAGCAAAGGTTAAATTACAGATTTTAATTAATTTATTTATATATTCTGCGTGGGTTTTGGTAGTCCGTTGGTAGTTTGGTTTTTAGTAGAGCGTTGGACTGCTGACCAGAGGGTCCCGGGTTCGATTCCCGGGCAAGGCACTCTGGGCACCTGCAGCTCCACCCAAGCTAAAGTGATTTTTCGGATACCTGGTCTGGGAAACCATGGCACAGCGTAAGGAACTGGCCCCCCTACCCTGATGTGTGAATATTCACACGCCGTATAGGGCTTAGTACTGGGTGAACTCTATCATCACCTACTAAACCGACCTTCGGGTTGATTACTGTGTTAATGGTTTTTTTATATACTCTGCAAAACCACCGCCAGGGTGTGTGGCAAGGAGTGAATACACACCAGAATAATTATAGCCGTACATGACCTTACCGCGGTCGAATAGTGTCATTATGATCCCCTATCCTTCGTGGAAAAAATGACATCTTACATCTGTTCTACACTTAATCTCTCTAATTTTATTAACATGATCTCTCCTACCGTAGTACGATGGGGATAATACATTTCCATCATGAGTTAAAGAGGCCTCCTTCCAATTTATGCAAGAGCTTTAATATTATTCTTGATTTTTTAGCAAGGAATATTCCCGAAAAAGTCTTAAATATAGAAACTATTAAAGGAATTAGTGACCACAGGGCAGTAAATGCTAACTTTTCGCTGAATGGGGTCCGAAATAAGATACCTAAAAGGAAAATTTATTTGTTTAAAGAAGGCGACTACACTGGCTTAAAGTGCGTGCCACAGAATTCAATTAGCTAGTTTCAAGAAAGATAGCAATCACCGTTATGCCTGAGATAGCCATGGCTAGCAGCGAGTCTAGCTACGGAGTTGAAGGTCACCGGTTCGATGCTCAGAGATGACAAATATTTTTCAGCTTATGGCAAAATTGTAATAATAATATAATTTCTCATTATAATTCCTAAATTTCCGGGAACGAGGCTAAGAGGCAACGTATCATATGGCTCATGCAACTCGTAAATTGGGGAGAATGAATTAGAGCACTGATTAGGATTAATTACTTAAATTCATATAGGGTGAATGGGCAATAAGTGCCAAATTTTCAATACATTCATTTGAGATCAATTAATATTTGAATAATGAATGCAGAAAAGTGGCGTCAATGGGTTTTATTAAAATAACTGGCTTCTAAAATTAAGAATTAGATGCACTATGTTACACTCCTCATTTTAGTATTTAATGATGATGATGATTTAGATAAGGCAACTGAATTATGTAGTATTTAATTTTAGATAGCCTCATCGTTCAGATGATATTATTATCTAAAATGTTCAGTAATTTTCCAGCTATTGATTAAGATAACGAGATTATATAAAACAATAGTCCTACGAATTTATCCAGGTCATTATTTACCTTTATATACATAATTTTCCTAATGAAAGTGGGGTTTAAAATCGCAATCCTACGCTGAGATGACTAAAATACTGCTATGGACCAGCATTGCTCTCGGCGGATCGGCGCGAAAAAGTGCGAAATTTACTCAACGAATATAAAATTGAGGACAGGGGATACACATAAATATATTCAAAAACCTTTCACTCTCATTTTGCGAGTGTTTTTTTTTAATTCTATTTATTCGTCTCCGACTTGATATTGCGAGGGGATGTTTTTCTCGATACAGGGAAATTGATAAAAAAATCTCCCTGGGTCCCAGTCCTCTAGTTAAAACGATCGGAAACAGAAATAGTGAATATCCAATCTCACTGATGGACTCGATGGGCCACACACGTGAGCAAAAGGCGGTGGAAGAGCCCTCGTTCGGGGGAAGATGAAGAAAAGTAGGCTCGTCCGCAGAAGATATTTTTTATTCGGGAATCCGAATTTAAGACCCGAGACGTCATCCTCGGCCATGGAAAGCATGTTCCCCGGAAATTCTCGCAGCTTTCACGTGATTAAAAGTCCTTTTAATCGAGAAATTACCAAAGTTTCGAAATTTCCGAGTGCTTTCCTTCCTCCAAATTACTCGAAATGAATGAAAACACGGGTTTATAAGGGACAGGTGATTTAGACGGCGATGGATGAAATATCTTCGCCGTTAGTCTCGCTTTATGTGGGCGTCGCGGAGCAAAGGCCACGGAGTTGGGATCCCCGAAAGGAGACCAGATGCGTAAGAAATAGGAGAGGAAGAAATAAGGGAGAGAGGGAAGAGGAGGAGGTTAGGGTGTACGGGCAAGAAATCAGGAGGAATTATATCCATTCTATCAGCATCCCAGATCAAGGTAATACTGCCAATTAGAACAGAGTAAGCAAGGATGTCAATGTATCTACATCCAAATAAATACCCTGCGATCCACCGGAAGTGTGTGGCAGGGGGAATGACGTACAAACACGTATATAATTATGGATTTTCGCGCCATGCTATGATACATTAAGTAGAGGAAATAAACAAATAAAAAATAAACTACATATGCGGGCAAAGCTAAGAGAAGATATGACAATATGAATGTTAGATCACGTAACTGAAGGTACTTGTGAAAGATAAGCTTAATGGATGTTGTCCATCACTGAAATATCACATTGCCCTTTGACCACATTCACTAATTTGTTCTACATGTGTGATTTAAGCAAAAACCACCCACAAGACCTTTTTTAATTAATGTCCTCTTCATAGTTAGGTTTGCAAGTGGTCTATAACAATATAACCTAAGTATTTGAAGAATGCTACCTTTTGCGAATAATTCTGAAAGTTATTATTTTAACAAATTTATTCACGTAAACTGTTTATTTGTTAATAGATTAATTGCTCTTTCTTAGCAAGTTCCTATAATTTTAATGGTCAGCTACACATACAAGGCATGTGAATGTGGTAATGTTAAGGCAACTCAATAGTTAAATGCTATGTTTTAAATTGACAAATGGCTTGGGAGTTCGATAAATTTTACAATGGACGACATTGGAATGAATCAAGTCATTCATTCACAAATTTTTACAACAAAACGGTCAATAAAATTTTTATATCATTTTTTTGCAGTAACATACTATTTAGCATGTTATAAGAGCGAAAGTAAGTAATGCCCTGTTCAAATATTTTACGCGATCGGGTTGAGTAATTGGTAAACTTTAAAATATCCTATACTCTTACACTCACTCATACAGCTTGTTTATTTCTTTCGTAGCATCCTAGAGGAAATATTTAGCAAGAATTGGCAAGTTTAAATTGAGTACTGACCCCAGAGGTGATAAATTCATTGAATCTGAGGATTAAAACATCATGGGAAAAAGGAAAAAAATTAAAGGCAAAGGGAAGAAGAGACGGTTCATTCGCGATGCTTTCGCAGGAATAGGAACGTAAGCAAGACTGAAATAGCTAATGATACATAATAATAATTAATTTTCAACAATGAATTATTAAATATAAAGTTACTGAGATAAAAAACGATTTAGCAGAAAAGGGACCCAGTTTACCCACGATTTCTGTTCCAACAACCCCAACACACATCAGTTGGCAAGAAAGGATGACAATTTTTGGAGGTAGGAATCAAAGCAAGCAGAAAACTTATACGATTATTTAAGTGTGAGAACAATAAAGCTATTGGTAGCCAGGTATATAAATTAGAAAAATATTGTTTGGTTTATTGAAGTGTGGTGGGTAAGGGGAAGATATTTAGTAAGAGATAAACGCTAATATGGGAAAATAATGATAATTATTAATATGATAATGTATGAAATAGTATTCAACACATGATGATGCTTGAAAAGAAAAGTGTTAGTACTGGAACTATTTACGAAAATGAGTGAATTGAACATCAGTACTCTTAGTAGAGATATATGTGTTTATCGAGATATTTACATGGAATATAAATATCTGGATTATATAACAGAGTCACTTGAGATTTAAATTGGATGTGCATTGATCGGCGGATTTTGAGAATTGGGTTTGAGGAAGAATGGAAAATAAGCTGAATAGAGGGAAAAAGGGAAGGAAGAAATATTGGATTTGTGAGGGAAGAGATGACGCTAGTAGAGGAAATTTGGAAAAGAATGGGGAAGTGGATGACGGAGATATTGAGATGTTGTTCAAAGAAGCTATAGACGAGAGAATGTTTGACTGCGTCCAAGAGGGAGGAAGAGAATAACCGAAGATTCCATTTCGAGGCCTTGAGGTGAGCAGATATTTTGAGTAGCTTCAGAAGAAAACCAAGCACAGAAAAGGTTTCCCGACTGATTTGCGAATCATTTCAGAAGACGAATAGCATGACTATTCTAAAACCCATTCCGTCACGATAGGTAGGCATAGAGCTTTAGCAATACAGTTTATTAAACATAGTCTTTCCTAAGTCTATTCGGTTGTTTCTGTAATGTAGGTAGGTACATGTACGATAAAGATGGAATATAATTCTAGGTGTCTAAATGAGAGATCGTTTGTTATACAATCAAGCTCACGACTGCTGCTGATTTTTTTTGTTTGGAAATAATTTTAAGTTGAGCATAAACGTTTCGATTACTTCTAATGTGGCAAGATTTCGTGGTTCCCTCGGTATATTGTTAGCACATAATGCCCTTAACATATAGCATAACTTTATTTTCTCATTGTTATAATGGCAAAAGGAATGAGATCACAATCACTGACACTCTAAAACAAGCTCGACGTCGTGTACTTGTGCTGCTATATCGATGCAGGAACCTGCCACCGGACGATATTACGTATTACGAGATTTTGCAGTCACCGAATCGGAGCCACATATTATTTAAAGGCAGTCTCTAAAGGACCCGAACTTTCTTTCCAGGCCACCGATACTTTCAAGTTATACCACTTTCTGCCTATATTTATTTGGCTTTAACATGATAGTTGATCAATCCTTGGGACAAACAGGCAGAATAGGCGAGTGCATGCTCTGGAGTCGCTTTTCTTAAATCATAGGTAGCTCTGCTTTTCCTGCTAACGGGTTATGGTGGTCAGAACTTGATGTTCTAGTTCCAAAGAAAAATCTAATGACTCTCCCCAAACTATAATAAGAGAAAATTCAGATCTGACGTTCGTAGTTACACTCTGGTGAATTCGGGTAACCATGTAGGTTAATTAGAACATCCAAATCAATTAAGAACTCAAACATATACCGCAAATGGAAAATTGCATTTAAATGAGTTCGCAAGTCATTTACCAAATTATCAACTACGTGACTTACGAAGAGAAACATTATGGATATTTTTATTTCATACAAGACAACTATCAATTTAACCACTTTTTTCGAAACAATAGTGTAATTGTAGAAATGGGATGGACTGATGCACAGAGATAGGTCGGTAAAATGTTGAAGAAATGTTCTTTATCATAGCTGCTTTCGGTGTGTTTTGGACGAGTTTACCTCTTTGGCGGTGGTGATAAACCACTTATCGAGAATGTACAATGACAGGCATTGGAACCCATCAAGCACCTTCAGGTACGAGATTCATTTCTCCGCGCGCATACATTTGATGCGTTTCGGTTCTAAGGACAAAGTGTAATGTGGGAGAGCGGTTATGCCCTTGGAAGAAGTAAGGCAGTGCTGACCTGGGATGCAGGCGGGGTAGAGAGCTCCGGGATGAACTCCGTGTCGTTTTTAAATCTCACCCAGGAGCGGAGAAAATTTCGGAAACGTCTATTTGCCGAGCATTTTAGAGATGGGGTTGGGGCTGAGTGACACAAGAAGAGGGTCTCCGTATAGCAAAAGTAAATGTTTACTCCCGGGAGGAAGTCTTTTCTTTAATTGGGGAGGACGGAGACATCAGCCTATTAATTACAGCGGGAGCTGATACCGCCAGCTTATGTTAGTTCAAAACGTTCGTGGGAGTGTGCAAAAGGGGAGATCAACTTTCGAGTCTCGGGAAGGAATCCGAAGGGGTTGAATCAAGTTGCTCTCTCACCTTTCACATCCGAGGCGGTCGTATTTTATGCTCGAAGCTTCAAAAATAACTGCGAGTTTTAATTAATATTTTACGGAGAGATTCATGGATTTGGCAAATAAATACTCTTGCCTCCCTCATCTGGAGATTTTGATATGAGCATTTTTCTTCCTAAAATTATGATGGAGGAGAACACATTTTAAAAAAATGGTGCTGCAGGTTTCGTGCAAAAATTACATTGCAAAAATCAAATTAATGCGATCTCATTATTTAGTTTATGATTGATGCTTTGACTAAGGATTAGAAAACAACATGAAACGAGAGAAAAACCTTGAAGAGCCACAAATTGGATACGGCGCTTATTTTTACAAAAGTGCTAGAGAAATTTAATTTTGTGTTTACAGAATATATATTAAAAAACATTTGGAAAACGTTACATTAAGATCCTGAAAGTAGGACAATTCACGAGAAATCGTTCGAGATGCATGTATCATCCTCGGAGAGAGAATACTTGATAATAATGGAATTCCATCTCTTAAAACTTTTCAAAAAGTGACGTATTTTCTACATTAATAGACATGCTAATCATTTATTAGAAAAAGTACATAAGAAAAATTGCTCGCCGAAATATATAAAAACGGTTTCGTGACTCGTACGGGACTCGTGACGTTTGTTTTTATATAAAACATTCCAAATATTATTGACATTCTTAAAGTCGAATTTCTAATGCTCAGTTTAGTCTAAATGTTCTTGCTAAATACAACAATAATATACAGGAAGACTAAAAAAGATCAACTATCGTTCGACTTACATGATAATTAGTCACCGTCAGCCAAGGAGAATTTGTCTACGGAACTATGGACGCATTCTTAGTCACGTCGCTGGCGTGCGTCAAAAGTACGGGTTCATATTTGAAGCTATAAATATTTTCAACCTGCTTTTCATAACCTCTTGATTCATTTTCATAAAGAGACCAACGTAAACGCATTACTCTGATTAAGTAAAGCGAAGAAATTTAACAGCCGCGAACAAAAAAACTTCTTCCCGTTTAGTTCCGCGGGTCTTAAGCGCCTTTCCTCCGCCCCACTTCCTAATTCTCTCTCCTTCTCTAACTTTTGGCTTCAATTTACCCACTCCAACCCCATCTGGGCGAGAGGTGCGCAGGTGGCAAGGGGGGAGGGATTGGGAGTTTATGACAACGCCGTGTAATTTGCCTCCTTTTGTCCTTAAAGTAAAGAAAAGTAAAACGTTCCCTATAGGAATGCGGAACGACTCGAGCCCACGTGGAGACGCGTTCTCACACCTTCGACGGAACTCGACCCCGTACCCTTTTGTCAGCAGACCGCTTTACACGAGGCAGAAGATTGCGAAATGGGAGGAAGGGTAGGGGAGAGGGGAAATGAAGGTGAGAGAGAGAGAGAAAGGGGAAGGATGCGGGAATTTGCGTCAGTGGTTGTTGGCTGCGAATGAACCGGAACGAGGAGATATACCGAGAGGAGAGAGACAGTGAGCAGAGATTAAGGGAGGAGGTATGAGAGAAAGGATTGAAAGAGAAGGGGGGTTAGGCCAGAAGAGGAGGCGTCTTTGACTACTTAAGAGACTTGCTGAGGTTACAACTAAGCAAATGTGGTCATAACTGCGGAAGAAGCGAGCAGAAAGTTGTGAGGCAGGGTCTGGGGATGAGGGTGGCGGGGGGGGGGAGGAAAGATGTCTCCGTTCAAATTAACCAAGAAGGAAGCACCGGGAGAAGATGGTTAATCAGCATTAAACCGGGTGGATACCTGGGAGGAGGGAATTTTTCCGGAAGGGAGGGACGCTGACAAGAGGGGACTCGAGGGCGGAAGGTGGTTTGGGGGAGGGGGAGAAAAAAGCGGAGTCAGGAGCAGTTGGGAGGGCGTGGGAGGTCATCGATTTCGTTAAATTTCATGCGCGAAAGATTAACTTTCGCGAGTTCTATTAAGAGAGCGTGGGAATGAAGTTACCTGATGACGCTGTGAGGGAGGTTCGGGAGGGACGGGGAGGGGAGGGACGTGAGAAGCATCGCGAGGGGTGGGAGTTTAGGAGTCGCAGCGAACGGGAAAGTAGGGCCGCGCGGTCTCCGCAGCCCTTCCCCTCGCCCTCCCGCCACCGCAACACCCGCGCCTCTCCACAGGCGTGGCGCCCCCTCCCCTTTCACCCGGCGGCGGCGCGGCGCGAGAGTAAAATTAAAAAAAAAGAGAAATGAAAAACAATTTTTATCCCGAGAGTTTGTTCCGTTCGCGAGCGAGCTTCTCCCGTTCATCATTCCTCCCACCTCCAACCCGAAGCGTCGATTCCCGCAAAAACTTGCGAACGAGTGGAAGCGAAGCGAGCTCCCTTTACCTTAGGTCGGGGGGCCTATTATCTAAATGAATCTGCACCAAAACGCGAGTGGATGGAGATGAGGGGGGGGGGGCAGGTGAGGGAGGGCGTCCAGCTGAAACTAGGCCCGCGGGCTTAGTTCAATGTGCCGTGGCCCCGCACCCGGCCGCCCCTCCCCTTGCCAGACAACACCTCACATCAACCCTCCTACCACCACTCCTTTTAATTTGAGTATTGCGATTTCGTGTGATTTAATTAATCATAAGTGCACGGAGTTGGTTCGAGTCGGGCCCGCCTTCTGACTTTGCGCGGCCTATACCCGGGCTTCTCCCCGACCCCCTTTCCTTGCTCTTCGTGGGTTGGTATACAAACTTGAACGGACTTCATGATTCCCATGCTACGGGACGACTCAGGGAACAGGGGATGATATCAAGAATTTTCTCTCCTAAATCTGGCGGAAAAATTTGTTGAGGTGATATCTTGTGAAGATCAATACGAGCGGTTCAAACATTACCATTCCATTGCAGAGCAAGATGGTCTTTGGCGGACGGGGAATTTCAAACTTTTAACTTAGCTTTAATGGCTTTAATAACTTCGCTCCAGATAGAGGAAAAATGTTAAAGCAACATGAAATAACTGAACGTACGGCAAGAGAGAATACATAAAAAGTGAATATTATCAAGTAATTATTGTCCAGGACTAGAAAAATCTCAGAGAATAATATTTTGCAGATATAAGCACGACAAAAATACGACAAGTAAAGTTTCACATTACTGAAATATTTGACACGAAATATTTCGTAGAGCAATAAATTATTCGTGATTTTGGCCGCAAGGCTTAATTGAAATTACAACGTTCCTAATGATAAATAAACTGCACTACCAAAGGCTAAGATATGGCGACCTAAATGTAATTCATAGACAAATTAGTTAACATTTCGTAGTTGTTGGGAAAGGAACAAAAACACTGTTTTCATATCCCACCAACAATAAAAGGAGTTTCACGACGTCAGGTCAGCCACAATTTCATCAACAATCCAGTAGGACTAACATTCCTTATTAAAATACATACTTTGCAGGAGTTTGTGAATGTTAATGATATCTCCATGGCACACTTCAAGCCACCTCTAGGAGGTTTGCCGAGGAATTCCAAAATAATCGCAGACCATTAATTGTAAAAATTCCTACGTAAAATTAAATGTAATGTTAATTGTAAAAACTCCTTTTCATGATATAATGCAAACAAAATATTTAACTATTGCCGAAAAATTGCATCTAAATATTGGCATTATTTATACTTTAATTAGCATAAATAGGTTAATTAGCGTAAATTGGCACAGTAATCTATCTAGATGCAGCATACAATTTATAGGAGAATAAAAGGACCACCTTTGCATGGAAATTTGAACGACATATCAAATTTGTATACCGCATAGGGATTATAAATAAACTGTTACATGTGCAGTAGCGAGTTTTTTGGAAAAAATGAATGGGAAGCAAGCATTGCATACACGGGTATAGATGGGATCAAATTGAGTAAATTGATGGCATGAGGTACTAACGGAGTATTTTATTTTACATTTGAGAGTATGCCTTTGGAATATGCGGCAAGTATTTGGTATATGTCGGGGAGATTATTAATTACGATACTAGATGAAATCCGAAAGAAAAGGTCTGTATGAACTAGTTGGGTAAAAACATATATTAAGAGAAGAAAGGGTGACCGGGTTACTAGTATGGCAGTCCCCTCAACCACGAAGGGAACCAACGAGACAAACCTTTTGAAATAGTTTCAGAGCTATCCACTCTACATGTAAACCCAATGATGGAAATATTCGGTTTCCAAATTACAATTGTGGCCCAGACTCCGCGGACAAAATGATATTCGACTCCGGAACGAACAGATGTTTGTCCTTCCTACAAGTCGTGATCACAACGGTAGCGAAAATCAAAACACCTGGAGGATCACAACCGACCTGAAAAACACTGCTAAAAATCTAATTGTAATATTGAAAATATACTACGAACAAGTCACGATCACCTGAATAAACTTGATAAAGGCACGTGTCCTAACGCTCCTTTCCAGACGAATCCGTGGTGGAAGGCCGGGTATAACGTAGATGTGCTACCCTACGATGATGAGAACTGCTGGTAATAATTATAGCACAGCAAGATTTATAAACTATAAGAGTTACAAACTAATCTATGCGGTCCAAAGGATTATCTGCAGCACAACTGTGAACAGCTATTCTAATCCCTTATTCTCCTCACTAGAAAAGATACTTGAAACTTTGCTTTAATACACTGTATTTGCCTCACCTGAAATCCATCATCCTTCATAGCTTGATGGGTGCACAGGATAGAGACCTACCTCAAGATAATCCGCCCTTATTTTAATCTCCAGCCTGCCAGCGATCCCTATCCGAGTTTTTCTAACAATCTAATAAAACTTGATAAGAATACTTTAACAATAATTTGATATTTAAAAAACTTCAATGGATTTGGATCTGATTGCTTAAGTCAGCTCCCCTGAGCTTTATTCTTCAGAAGACATTAATAATTTAGCACTGTTGTTAGAATTGAGCGTTTGTCAATAGACCTCAACAAGGGGGAGAGGAAATTCCAAAAATTGAGGAATTAGGAAGAAATTGTGATCTTTTTACAAACCCTTTTCGGTTAATTGTCACTGTGAAATTACAATAGATTCTAAACGAAAAGGAAAAGTTTAGATTTTGAAATGGGTGAGCACGTAAACTTTCGCTGTACCTGCGTCATCACACTCGCACTAAAGTAACATGCAATACGGTATGCATGAAATTCTGCTCACAGCGCCAACGGGTAATGAAGACAATGCCAAGATGGGCGTGGGCGAGACTGTAGTTAAGACGGGGCCCTTTTGTGAGCTTGACTACGAGTTTGGAGTGCTTACGCGGGAGGGGCGGCAGAAGAGAGGGGGGCATCGGATAACACGAGGGATTGGGCGGTGGGGGAGGGGGGGATAAAGAAGTATGGGGGCGGGCGGGCACGGTCGGAATGAGTCTTGGGGAGGGAGGTGTGTCTCTCTGCAACCTTCCCTCCTTTCCCTCTCTCCCACCCTCCTCTTTCTCATCCTCACTCCCCCTAGCATAAGATCTCCACCTCTTCCTCCTCCACCCACTTTTCCCGTGCCGACCCAAATGCGGGGAACCATTTTATCCTCGCTCTTGCATTCGCACTGGGTCTCGAATACGTCGCTGAGGTCCCCGGGGTGAAATTTCGAGTCCCGACCAAATGAACTTATGAGCTACCCCCGGAGAGATGGCAGAGGTGGGTGAGGGGGAGAAAGAGAGAGAGGGAGAGAGAGAAAGGGGTAGAGAGAGCGAAACAGACAGAGATAGAGGGAGTAATGCCGCTCCTACTTTTTATAACTGTTCTCCTCTTACTAAATACGAGGAGTAAGGCTGGGAGATGGGAACGGAGATACAGAGATGAAGATGCCCGCCCTTTCTCAGCACGCTTCCTTCCTCGGCGGCGGTTGGACGTTTCCAAAATCCACGCGCGAGGGAGGTATGGCGAGGCTAGAGGGACGGAGCTTTTTTTCTTCTCTATTTAAAGACGAGCAAGGGGAAGGACGTGGGTCGTTGAGGGGTTGGAGGCTTTTCGAAATTGGGCAAAGGCATGGCATTAATTTGTCTCAGATTCGACCCCACCTCTCCCTTAAAGGTTTGTCCTTAATCGGACCCGCGACTTTGATATAATTAAGAGTCCTAATGGCTTTCAGGGAAGGAAGATAAAGGACTTTTTTACTTTGGAAAACATCCTCCCTTAATACAGCCACTATCTATCTCCTTTACTTTTTTCTCTATGGTCCCATTACCCCTTTAGCTCGTGGGATAATGGAGTGTAAAAGTTACGTCTTGTTTTTTCTTCTTTTGATCCGCTTGCTCACCTGGCAGCTTTCTAAATTGCCGCCCAATGTTCTTTCCCTCTATTATCAAGCGAGATGGAATGGAATCTAGCGGCAGGTGTTGGATTTATGCTCAGTTGATACAAAGGTTTAGGGCGAGGAGTGTCACATTAACAAAGCTTGGAACGAATTGTATGCGGCGATGATAAATTGCTCCTCCGTTCCTTTCCCTACTACGATAAGGTTGACGAGAGGACGGGCCAAGTGCGTATACGTGCCTCGAGCCATAAAGCACGCAAGGATGATACTCACCTGCTTTTCCTTTCAAAATGTTATCGCCGGAAGATTTTCGCATCCGAATGTGTTTGCCACTGATTGTTAGAATACGCTCTCTTCTACAGATGGTGGTCAGGAGCGCCCATGCAAAAACAATCGTGACTGGCAGTTGTTTAATTCTTTCCATTTCGTTCTGAAACCTACTCAGCATTACTTCTCTTTCGTTGGATTGTGGGTAATAAATTTAACATAATTAATGAGCACCACAAACTTTGGTATGGCTTGCCTGGTGTGGAATCACTCCGTGGTGCACGCCCTGGCGGTGGCTTTCAGGGTACTATGTAGATTTAAGATGAAGAAATCGATTTTAGACGATAGAGTAGCCCTTAGACAATGAATTAAATTATTAATGAATTTATTAATTTAGATTTTGACTTCGTATGCTGTTTGGTTAAATTAACTATTTCCTATAGATCTTAGCCAATTTGGTATTCACCACTTCGGACTCGAAAACTCCACCCCGAGATTGTTTTTGATAGTTATAGTAGTACTCATATCGTAAAAAGCATCCTTTGAGTGAATTCATTCGCATATTTAGGTAAGGGAAGGCAGTCCATTTTCTTATGTTACTTTCGGTTTCCACTAGGAGATCATATTCAGAAAATCGGATTGCTAGAATTTTAGGTGGAGATCTATTTGAACCTATCGCAGTTAGTGGCCGAAAACTCCGCAATACTTCTAATAATATGATATAGTGAATTATTATTGAATTAAGGAGGCATATTGGTATTGGTAAAAGAATTTGGCTACTAGACGGAGGGCCCGAGCTCAATTTATCCATGGGTACCCTCAACTTCACACAATCTGTGTAATTTTCTGGGTATATAAATTTCCTCGAAAATCAAAGCCATTACCCCTATCCTGATGCGCCAATGCGCGCGTAGGGCTTCAATTGATTGCCCTGAAAACTCATTGCATGAGGTCAATAAGAAATTTGCTACGAATACCTAAATGATAATCGTATTATTCTGCGGCTACGCATTAAAATTAAACTGTTAAAGTACCCTGTTTCATCAAAATGAATACCTGATAACCATATTTATTGCAGTAGTTTATGTAAAATTAATCAATACATTTAGCCATACCCCCCAGGGAATTCATTTATGCTGATAGAATTACTATCAATATGTAAGCCATTTCCGAATTATTATATTTAACTGTACCATTCAATTGAAAAGTAATTTCCTTTCAAATCTTAATGTTAACTAAGTATATTATGTGCACATCTTTACTCCAATAATTACCGTCGAAGGTAAGATGAAGTGATTACTGGTTTAGAAGCGATGTCAAATCGGATTAAAACAAAATAATACATTGAAACATGGGGAAAGATGGGAAGAGGACGGATAAGACGAATTATAAAACCCAAAACTTGGAATGGAGACGGAGAAGTACGCTATCGCGCAACTTTGCCGCAGCGCGCAAACCTCATAATTAATTCAAAGAGAACATTTTCCTTATCCAGGTAACAAATAACTCCCTTGCTTTGGTTTCTAAGATAGCGAAGGAGAAGCAAGGGCCATAAACTACGAGCCGTGAGAATAAACGCTTTTTGACCCACGGGATCAATGCGGTAGCCAAGAATAGTTTAAGCTCAGAATTTTGGACTTTTCGGAGAAAGACAACCGCTGCTGCACTCAAAAGGTTCCTGCACTCAAGTGCACTAAATATCAATGTACTCTGAAACGGGGATATCTTAAATAAACGCAATAATTGGCGTACCGAGTCTTTTGGGATGGGTCTTTTTATCGCACTCAAAAGGCAAGAGTTTGGTGGAAGTTCCCCCGAAACAAGTTCTGGCGTTGAAAATGATATGAATCCGTATAAATGAAAATTTAAACCGGTAGGAAAGTGCATGTACGCATAGGAGAGGCCTCAGTAACAGACATGTCTGTTATCTAGAGAATAAAGTTTTCAGGTCCCTAAGGAAACGTGGAGAGTTCGTGTACTGCATAAAATTATTTCAACACTCGAGGTCATGTAAAATGATACGTAGGAGGTTACCGTGTGCGGAGTTGTAAGAAAAAAAGGGAAAAAAACGAAACGAAATAGCAAATGGCAGAGTTAAAGCGAGATCGTCAGTGTTAAAGATTCACTAACTTAAAGTCAACCTCTTGCTGAGAAGTTTCAATAGGTGAAACAAAAATGTTCATCCAGCTGGTTATCGGAAGGACGGTGGCTCGTGTTACTCTTGCTATTGCTTGGTAGGATTGTTTAGAAAATCAAGTGAATGAATCTAAGTATTCATACTTTCCCAAAAGTTTTCATAACACATTACGCCGTGAAGAGTATCTGAAAAACACATTACCAATCTAATGGTAATTGGAGGTCAATACAAACCCAAAAACCATACATATTAAGTTAAAGTATATCATAACAACATATTAAAGTTATCATGTCATGGAAAATTAGAGGAGGAAAAGAAAACATATTGTCTCCAAAGAATTTGAAAATACTTCAAGCAGTCTCATTCATGATTGGGTTGTTTCAAAAGTGACCGACTTTATGGGAGCCATGTAACTGAAAACGGTCTCAAATGGCTAGAGGGATGATATCCAGAACCATATGCTGTAACGGTTAAATACTAGACACTGGAAATTTTTTAAGGAATATCACAATCTGCAGAATATAAAGAGCATGCTGACGTTTTTGAGAATAAAATGCATCAAGAATTATTTGTGAAGTAATTGTTGATTATTAGAAAAAAATGTTTGGTTACCCCATCACAACGTTTGTAGGCAAGAAGCGCTTCTAAATTTGTAAAAGGATGTTATCGTAAGGTTAGTAGTGTAACTATATAGTATTAGAAGAACGAAGTTGGGTATTCAATTGTTCCCGGCTCAACTTGGTGGAAGTTCAAGTTCATTAAATGAAGAACACAATGAATATTTCCACTGTTCTTTATTTACGTACAACTAGTTTCAACGCTTAGGTGTCATCATCACCTGATAAAAAAAGAACAGTGGAAATATACATTGTGTTCTTCATTTTATAAACGAAGTTGGGTATCACTCACTGACCGAAAATTAAATTATCTATTTTGCCTCTTACATAAATAATAAAGAGGTCTCTTTTGTGATGATGTTGAAAATGCAACCCCGTTAATGCGGTTGGAGCGCTCATAAAAATTAGGCCGGAGAGATAACCTCTAAGGCCGAGAGGATTTGAATGATAATAAATTATCAGAATAGTTGTCAGCGAATTTGCTCTAGAAAGAGCTTTTACTAAGTAGCCTAGTTTGTAGCTATCAATCTGTATAACTCTTATTTTACTCCAACCCTCACGGCAGCTCGTCTTGCACGCAGAGAGGAAAACTTAAAACTTTGATACTGCCTAGCATGTAAAGCTGTTTTAAAAAGTTATCTCCATAGTTTGAAATTTATAACTTCTCCGTGAGCCATTAATATTTTAGTGACATATAAACTTAATGTTACATGGGTGTTGTGAAATATTCCTCTATTACACCATACTGCAGCGGTTGCTTGCATGGAACCATGCAGATGTAGAAATAAATATTTAACTAAAATCTTTCCTCAAGTGTATATAACATACAGATGCAGAAATAAAAATACAACTAAAATCTTACCTCAAATCTATATTTCAATGGACGGTAATAAAAAAAGGCGAAAAGTCTGGTGCACTGAAGAAATTCGTGTTGGAATACCTCATTCTAAATTTGTATACAAGTAAAAACCTTCATCATGAAATTTGAAATTTAAAGGACGACTGAAGCAAATTGTAAAATAAGTAACGTCTCCCTCGGTCCTCTTTTTCAGACGTTGAAAATGAAAGAATGAACGATTGGCTTATTACTAGAGTTCATTTTGAGGATCTAGGCAAGGGAAGTAATTCGATTTCCATGAAACCTTCGAGTAATCCGAACCCTCCATGAAGGTCCCCAAGTCCCTAATTCTATCACTTCCTCCCGCCTTAATCCTGGGAATACAATCCGACCGAAACTAATTTTTAAATCATGGCTCCGAAAAATTAGGTCGTTACGAATTTTTTTCTGCAGGGACGCGTGAATCCTACATTAATATAAAGGAAAGAAATGGGGTCACGCAAAAAATGAACCAGTGGGAAGAATCCAACAACCCAAAACTAGCCAACAATAGCTTGGGATGTTCCCAAGAACGATTAGAAGGGAAATATGGCCGCATTAATTAAAGAAGGAAGTCACTCCACGACCCCTTTCCTTTCCCCATTCCCCTCAATATTCCCCTCCTCCGTCTCCATTCTCCACTCCACTATCCCCCACTCCATCCACTCATTCCCTTTCGCTCCCCTTCCCTATGCAAACGAGAGAAAAATGGAGAGATGGAAGGAGACAGGTGGGAAGATAGAGAGAGAGAGAGGTGATGAGAGACAGGTGGAGAGAGAGAGAGAGATGGAGAAAGAGAAGTTGAGAGAGATACGAAGGCGTCGATGGAGAGAAAGGTGAGAGAGAAAGAGATAGAGATGAGAGAGAAAGATCGAGAGAGAGACGGGAAAAGAAGAGGGTTGGAGAGAGAGAGAAGAAGAGAGAGCGAGCGCGTCCGTGTGTTGTGTCGTCGGCGAGGCCCAAGGAGTCCTTTTGTGCGAATCCGGATACGAGATGTGTGAAGAATATCCGCGACCGCTTGCTCCTCCGCATGTGAGGCTGGCCGTGGTTGGGACGGGCGAGGAGGGCTGCGCATGCCCGATCCGACTCGGTGACAATGACACTCCCTTATCGGAACCGGGTTCAATTGTTGAGGCGAAGGGACCGGGGGAAGTGGGGGAAACGGGAGAAGGGGGATCCCACCCACCCTCCCGGCCATCCATTCGAAGATGGGTGGGAGGGAAAGGTCGGCGGTTTCGAAACGGGACGACCCCCTCCCCCCACAATTCGCTCCACTTCGAGGAGGGGGAAATGTCGACGTCGGCGACGTGCAGGTCCCGGCGAAAAGAGTGGGAAATCGCGTGGGGCCGGGCGGGGGTCCCGACCGACTTCCCCTCCGCGCGCCAGCCAACAATGGGGCCGTGCCCAGGTGCGACCGCGCTGAGTGCGCCTTGTGCGAGCCGGCGAGTGACGACCGAGACCAATTTCTTCGGGTCGTCATTTCTCCCTGGGCACGGGACCGGGCGGGATTTTTGGGGACCCGTGGATGGGTTTTAGGGGGAGTACAAGGCTTCAGTGATGAAAGAAACGGCGGCGAGGGGGATTGCGAGCGGGGGATACGGTCGGTCGGACGGCCGAGTTGGTGGGTGGTGGTGGGGTTCCGGGAGTGGGGAATGCGAGTTAAAGAGCCCGGGCTGCGGGGCCGTATCGAATTCCCCGGCCTTCCTCCTTCCACCCTTCTCTCTCTCCTCTTCTCGATATTGCGGCCTCCCGTCTCTCTCTCTTTCTCTCCAGTGAAACGAACTTAAAAAAAGTCGCCAGCCCACACCAAACCCTCCTTACCATGGAGGGTGCGAGGACGCTACAATTGCGCGCATGTAACTGGCTCCCTTGGCGGCGAATAGCCTAAAGTTTCCAAGAGCATCCCATCCCACGGCCCGCGCGGAGTGAAGAAACCGCCCCACAACTTGCGCCTTCCTCGGCACAAGACTTTAACTTGGGGCAATACAACTCCTCATGTGTACTTACTTAACTGCGGTGAAGGTCGTTTGCCGCTTGTTCCCCCTGCAAGCACGGGGGTACCATCCTCCAGTCCATCCGGTTATGGGATTTGCTAATAACATAACCTGTCATAGAAATTAATGCGGACTACTGGAGAGGAAGTTAGTACGGCGAAGCTGAGATCGTGATAAAAACCTTTCGTTAATTTGAAAATTCCTTGCCCTCTATTCGGCACAGAAGCAGTAATAGTGCCTTATGATTTATTTAAAGTATATCTTTGCCCCGCATATGAGAGCACGCCATCACACACAGCCAATTTATAATTCAGCTGCCATGTAAGAAGCTGAAGATATAATCGAACGCCCTTTATGATGAAAAATGATGTAAAACTGTCAGCAAAAAAGTCAAGTGATGTAAAAATGTCAAATGTCAATCGCTCTTTGACAATATATTATTAAATATATTGTCAAAGGGCGATATTTTCGGTTCATTATGAGAAAAATGTGTTAACTTATATATTTGAACATAAATCAATTAAGATATCATTGTGACGAAGAATTTTCAGGGAATGACCTGCATTTATGCAACACCATTCAAGTAGCAGATTGAGCTTTCAGAGGTTAAACGGAGAGACAGGTAGCGTATTTTTCTACACGAGTCTCATTAATACATGATAATGTTGGATAGTGTTCGAGTGAATTGTATGAATTATGTTGAGTGAATTTATTTCAATATTCTTATTGTTTAAAGTTCTTATAAAATTCAATAGTTCCCGGCTCAACTTTGTGGAAGTTCATGTTCATTAAATGAAGAACACAACGTAACTTTCACTGTTCTTTATTTACGTACAACTAGTTTCAACGCTTAAGCGACCTGATGATGACGCTTAAGCGTTGAAGCTAGTTGTACGTAAATAAAGAACAGTGGAAAGATACATTGTGTTCTTCATTTAATGTTCTTATAAAATCGTTAAACTCTAAATAATTTTTATTTTTATTTGTGTTCTACCAGTTAAGGTAGGTTTTGAATGGACACAGACTGTGCAACGGTCCAACAATACATTTCCTTGCTTCTTCTAACCTGAAATCCGACAGTAAAATGATCCCCACTTCATTTCTGCATACTTCCTCCCTCCCGTCATTCTCTAAAATATTCCTAAAAATTATGCGCTGAATTTCGGATAACATGATTAAATCTAGGTCAGTGAGTCTTGACCCATAAGTACATATTAAAATACGTTCACTAACGCAATGAACCGTCGGCTACATGAAAAGAATTGCCGTTTTCCGAGTGCATATCTTTCCAAAATGTCCCATGATGGCTTATGCCTGGGATAAAAACCAAATAAGGAAGTCTGGCCATTGGCAATATTTCTACTGACAATGTTATTGAAGTTGACAATTGATATTTTAAAAAAATCGCTTCAGTTCAGGAACAAGTAATTAGTTACTGATTGGAAAGAAAGAGCCCGAACACTATCCCTAGTTTTAGAAAACTGCAATATTTGAGCGAACAACAGACTAGAGGGTAATAATCGATTAAGATCGATTTTGAATATTTCTTAACTTATTTTTGTCTCAAAAATTGCTGGCTTGCAGAAATTATTTTCAGAGTTTTTGACGCAAGAAGGGTGTTGCCAAATTATTAAGCCATTTCCTCTTGTGCAACTGTCAATAATAAATCACCGAACGCGGGACTTGTGAAATTAATCTCTTCCCCGTAAAAGTTTATTCTTCCTTGAGGCTCGTAACGAGAATGACTCTTCTCCTCCCCCCCCCTTGAATCTCACGTTCTCATAGGTACTTAAACGCAACATTTTATTTAAAAAAATTAAAACATAAACGGAAGCCCTTGAGCACTTGTACATCTCTGAGTGGGTTGGGGGAGACTGGAGGCATGGGGAGTGGCGCCAATGCCCGAATCGCTGCGTGAGGGGAGGAGGGAATCGGGTGAGGAAGCAATTTATGGGGGCGTATTGGTCTTGAGCAAAGTATGATGAATTTATAACTCGGCTTTCCGTTTTCAATTTCCGTACGGTGGCGGCGAAACCCGAGGCGAGGAGAGTGGAGCGAGGAGTGAAGGAGTGAGATACGACCTCGGCGAAGACGGAGGTTTGAGAGGAGATGGGGGAAGGGCGGGGGCGAGGGAGGGCGAATGACAGGGCACGGGAAGAGAGAGAGAGAGAGACCGTGAGAAACGGCGATTTTGAGCCGACGCGGTAAAACGGTGGAAGGGTATCAGGGTGTGCGGGGCGAGGAGGAGGAAAAAAAACGATACAATCGTCTTTCCCATGATTTACCATCGAAGGTTGAAACTTAGAGCGGAAGCAAGGGCCCTGCTGGAAGTAAGGGATATCTAGGAGACGTGGAGGAATAGTCTTCTTAATTAATTGCTCTTTAAGTCGTCCGCTCCCCCCCCCCCCGCGCTTCCTCGAAATTCTAACCTTAGCCTTCTTACCGAACCCCTAACCTCCTTTCCACCCTCACAGTGCCACCCTTTGTGTCCCTTTTCCCATCAATCCCTTGGTTCAATGCAAACTTACAGCCATTCTCCTCCTACCTTGTCTCGTTCAACTACTAACCTGCTTCAAGAGCCATGCTCATTCCAAAATTTAAGGCCTAATGTTTTTAAAATGATCGTCTGACTCTTGGAGCCAATCAATAATTACTACACAGCAAGTTAAGGCAAAAACAGATGGCACAAGAGCAGCTTGTTTCTCAATGGAAAACAAAATTTTCAACAGGTGAGTAATTTTTGTTTTATTTTATTAATCATTATATTTAAGGGAATAATGTGTATTTTATTTATTTTTGACATGCTTATACATGAACTAATATGTGGAAATTATAGTGCCTGTGTGCAATGAGCTTTGTGATTGTTTTAATTGGAAGCGTGCTCAAATATCCTGTCTGAAAGGGCAGCATTTGCACTGGAATACACCTACGAAAACATTTTACGAAAGGCATTTCAAATGCAACCAACGATATTGTCTATAGTGTGGCTAAACTATGCAAAAAGGTACGAATTGTATGCTACAAATTACCAAGTTGTCTGAGGTATGCGTTATGGGACAACATAATCTAAGTTTCTCAAATTATAAAGAACGCTTATGGTAATCATTGTACTCGTATTTCTAAGTGTTCAGACATGAGATAATATTTCACAGCCAAATCAGAGCAAGCAAAATTTTCGCATGTCTCAAGAAAAACATATATATATGATGCAATTTGAATGACGACTTTTGGCCATCAAGTTATTTTACATCCTGACTATGGGAGCGATCTATTTTGCGCATTATCGCTTTTACCATTCATGCCACAACTCTCCTATTAGGCAAAGTTTACGGCCATGGATTTTTCAACCCAACTCCAATGATTCCCCATAGCGCCAGGATGCGCTTTCTTACCGTCTCCAAGCATGACCCGTGTAGAATGGTGTGTGTTATTGTCATCAATAAGAAAAATTATGAGTTGACGAGAAGATAAGAACTGATTCACTATGAAATTATTTGAACGCCACTCATGTCGTTCAAGAGCATTAATACTCTAGAATGCCGGTTTTAATGCTGGTTATGGTCAGTCGTGAAAATCAGTCAATTTTCCTTCAAACGGAAATAACATCGTTCAAAAACTAGCCCATGACGAGCAAATGGGTTCAAGTCCTTGTATGTCAATACCTGTCCTCCGACCACTTACCGTGCTCCATTTCTACCACCACTCTATCGTCAACCCCTTCGATACACCTCCCCTCCCTCGGGAGGATCGCTCCCCGGCCGATACCCTAATTCCCTACCCTTCTCCCCGGTCGCATTCACGCAGTTCCCACCCCAACTGCTTCACGCTCATCCCTCATACACCCTTCGCCTCTCACTATCTCCTCAACCACCTTAGAGATCCCCCTCCAAGCGTCTCCGCCCACCTTTCCTCCACCCTGGCAGGCACCTCCTTATAATCTACACCCCTTCACTCTTCACCACCAAAACTCCCCCAGCAACCGGACGCCTTCTACCATCTCCAGTTTCCACCCGGCACTAACTCTCTGCCACTTTCATCCACCTTTCTCTCACACCCTTCGTCCTCCTAATAACTCCCAAACCTCGCCCTGATCCAACATCACCCCCTCTCCGACCCTCTTTCTCCATTTCACTCTCCTCCTTCTTCGCCCCGGGTTTTCAACTCTCAAGCCCATAACCAACTACTACCTTTTGATCAATCTCTGCTCCTCTCCCCAAGCTCAACAAACGCCCTGAAAAGATCCCCCCCACCCACCACGACCTCCGCTGCCGTTCGACCAGAAGGCGGGAAGGAGGAAGGAAGGAAGGGTAAGGGCGGAAGTTTGCCGAAGAGCGAGGGGCCATTGAGCGGGGCGGGAAGGCCCTTCCTTGGGCGGGTGGCGGCGGAGGTAGGCGTCGGCGGTACCGAGTCCCCCGGCCGCCGTGTTCCCGTCCTCCCACCTCACCCGCCCCTTCGCGCGTCCTCCCGCTCGACCCCGCCCCCCGACGTGGGAGCTCTCTCTCCGGCGTCGCATGAAAGATGAATGCAACACCGTACGTACCGCCCGCCCACCTCACTTCATCCCTTCCCGCCTTCCCTTCCCACTCGACTTCCTTCCCCGACCTCCCTCCACCCTCGGGGCACGCAATTAATTACGATTCCGCCATCGAACCTCGACGCGTTTCACCCTCTGTATCCGTGCGCGCGCGCCTGTGTGTGTGTGGGGTGTGTGGGTGGGTGGGTGTGTGCTTTCTAGTGTGTGCACACGCTCTCTCGCGCGTTTTCCGCGGGATGTAGAGGTAGGTGGTCGAGAGGGGGAGGAGGAACAGGGTGGCATTCCGAACTCACCCTCCTGCCACACACCCAAGTTCACCTTCTTCCCCATTCCCCCCGGGGGAGAGGGTTTTGGGTAGGGAAAAACGGAGGGTGGCGGTAGTGGGAAGTGAACCCAAAACACACCCACACACACACACACACACACACACAACACACACGAACACTGACGCGTGCATTGAAAATCCACGGCGCCAACTCACACGTCCGTGCTCGCTCTCTCGCCCTGTCGGAAAACTCGCTGGAGCTGGAGAAGAGTTTTCTGGAGAAAAATAAATACATTTTCTAACAGATGATGGAATATTTACCGCTGGAAGGGAGAAAAGAGGTCGTTGCTCTGTCTGCTTCCCTCCCTCCCCTCCTCTCTCCACCCATCCCCGTCATTGCCGTCCTTCCTATTCTACTCCCGTCCCCGCTCGTCCCTAACTTCGCGCATTCTTGTTCCCTCCCCACTCCCGAGGTCTCCTCCCGCTAGAAGGACCTTGCCAGTGGTGGTAGTGGAAAGGGTAGGTACGCTCTTCTTTTCGCCCCGCCAGGATGAAGAATTTTTTTTTCTCTTCCATCATTTGTCTTTCTCATTTTCTTCATTTCCTTCCTCCAAGATGACAGACTAAGGAGAAGTTTCGCAGTAATCGGGGTAGATTATCCTCGAGAACTGTGACCAAGTGCACCGACGAGCCTCAGTGGGTAATCGTGACGTGGGAGAAGGAGTCATGAAATCAATGCTGACATGGTTTCAGAGGCATGGACCGAAAGGGATGTTCAAGCGATACTTTCGACGAACAGCGCATTGAATATAGCGCAGTGTGCACTCCAAGATGGAATACATTAAGAATAAATATGACCTAGTCATCCATCTTCTGAGAGATTGGCAACGTAGGGGAGGGGTCAGAATATTGAACACCACACTAATTGAATTATAACGCGTGGGTTACTTGTTCTTGATGAGTCAAATTATTGTGTTGTTTTTCAAGCTCAAAGCAATGGTTGTAATCAGCCTAATAAAGTCATGGATACCGTAAAGACGCTTAGCAGTGTTTTTAGGAAGAGTGATATAGCAACATCAGCCACGCAGCCGCTAATAAATATATCTGTGAATGTATGCTCAATTCTGAAGTCTACCTACGAGAATATTACAATTAGTCACAAAATGACTAACTTTAAACATCTTACTTCAATTTCTATCCACACAAAATTCCATTGCAGCAATTAGCTACACACCTACTTTTATATATTGTACGTAAGCACACCATCACATTTTTTTTCGCAGAGGGAAACTTTTGCAAGATGATAGACGCACATATTGCACAGAGCTTCCCGTTTGCCTTTGCGATGTATTAGGTAGGGGAACGTGCATATTGAGCAACAAACAGTACGCTATGCTCATTCAAATGAAAATTGACGTCATCCACTTATTCGTAATGCAGGTCCATTTAGCTTAATCCATTCAGACTGACATTCGAAAGAGATAAGGAACCAAAATACGCACATTTTAGTTGAATCAATGAAGAGCGCGTGTAATCAATTCAAACCGATAAGATGCATAAACTTCCAATGCCCCTCATATGACAGAAATAATACAGTTAGCTGTTTTGACGAATGAGGTCAAAAAGAAGTCGTTCGCAATTCACCCATACCTCCCCGCATGACGTACTCGGGCAGTGAGGGAGAAGTAGCCAGGACCTCGGTTTGGCATGAGTGGGTGTCAACGATCAAGCTTATCAGACAGCGACATGTCCTCTCTGCATACCTCATGCAATTATTTTTCCTGAACTCTCACATCACTCTGAACGCAAGCTAATAAGACCAAACACGTTAGAGGTGGTACTAACGAATAGCATTAATGGAAATTACTTTAATTCATACTTGATTAGGTGCGGTCATGTTTTCATATTTTTGGACTCTTTGATGAAAACAGCATAGGCTTTGAGATGCATTAATCTTGTGGTGCGGGATTTGCACTAAAATAATATTTTGACCGACAGATACACACGCATGTGACGTCATCCAATTTAAGATCCAAATTTTAGAGAGATTTAAACGACGAAATTATTCCTCTCAAAAACGATTTAATACAAACTATGAAGCATAAAGGGAGATTAGCTTAATTGTGTTTAATCGTTTTATATATATATATATATATATATATATATATATAATCATTTATATATATATATATACTACCTTGATCAAAAAGTTCCCGGAATAACCACCGTGTGGCGCTCCCATCGTTCCGAATTGAGTTCTGTTTTTTTGTTAAATTGGTACATCTGTTGTTGATATTCCCTTTAAATCTTAGTGTCATAACTTGACATTTGCAAAAGTTACGTAGCCAAGAGTACATCTATCTCTGTGTGTGTTGGCGATTTTTTACAATTTCAGAAATGGATTTAAATTTGCAACAACGAACTTGTATTAAATTTTGCGTAAAAAACGGATTTAGTGGCGCACGGACGTTGGAAATGTTGGAAAAGTGTTTCGGCAACGATTCTCTAAAAAAAAGGTCGTTTACCAGTGGCACGAGCGGTTCAGAAGTGGTCGTGAGTCAATCGAAGATGATGAACGCAGTGGCAGACCATCGACATCGAAAGTCGGTGAAAAAATTGATAAAGTAAAAGAAATGTTGGTCAATAACCGCAAATTAACCATCAGAGAAATAGCGGAGGACTTGAACATTGCCTATGTATCCGCCCAAGACATTGTGGTTAATGATTTGGGTTTCCGTCGTGTAGCAGCAAAGTTGGTGCCAAAAGACCTCAATTTCATGCAAAAAAGAGACCGTGTTGACGTCGCAAACGACATGATTTGCGAGGCTGAATCCGATCCCACATTCATCAAAAGGATCATTACTGGAGACGAGACGTGGGTTTATGAGTACGACACGCAATCCAGACATCAGGCAAGTGAATGGCGTTCACCAAATGAGCCGAGACCAAAAAAACCACGTCGTTTTCAGTCAAAAAAGAAGGCAATGCTGACGGTTTTCATGGATTACAACGGTGTAGTGCATCATGAATTTTTGCCAGAAGGCCAGGCAGTAAACAAAGAGTATTATTTGGGCGTTATGAGACGTTTGCGTGAAGCAATTCGCCGAAAGAGACCAGAAATGTGGGCAGAAAACTCGTGGATTTTGCACCATGATAACGCACCGTCGCAAAGTGCTATCATTATTCGTAATTTTTTGACGAAAAATGCAACAAATACCATCCAACAGCCACCGAATTCACCTGATTTGGCTCCCTGTGACTTCTTTCTGTTCAATCGAGTTAAAAAACCATTACGGGGAACGCGTTTTAGCAGCCGAGAGGAAGTAATGGAAAAATCGCAGGAAGCACTGATGGACATACCGATAACCGAATATAAAAAATGTTTCGAGGATTGGATCAAGCGCTGGCATAAGTGTGTTGCAGTCGATGGGGATTACTTTGAAGGGGACAATATAGATTTAGATGAATAAACTTGTATTTTTAATTTTCTGAATAAATTCCGGGAACTTTTTGATCAAGGTAGTATATATATATATATATATATATATATATATATATATATATATATATATAATCCAATTAATTATCAAGTCAACATTTAAACATTGGAAATTAATAAGGCAAAAGAAGCGTGGTGGAGGATACAATGCGAGGGTATGGAAAGTTTACAAAGAAAGTGTAAAATGGGTACAATTACATGAAGGTGAAAAAATGGTTCGGAAGTCAGAAAAGAAAATCTATGCACACCAATATAACACAGGAGCATTAGTAATTAACCCAGGACAGAATCAAGATAGATGGAAACAATTCATAGAAGATCTAAATGGTAGAGATAATAGGCCAAAAGTTCAGACATTGAAAGAGAATATGACGTAGAGGAGAAAACAATTAGAACAGGTAGAATAGTTAATCTCTCTTGGAAATGCACCTAGATGATTAAAGTAGAAAGAACATCGGATGAAGAATTCCGCTAGAAAAGAATATTTCATAAGGAGAAGGGATTTGATGACTGGGGTGTTGAATAAGGATGTCAATGAAATACGAAAATGAATGGATATGAAACGTGGCTTTCTACAGCGCTGAAACTTGGGCTTTGAAGCAAGACGATAAGCATAGACAGGTGGCATTTGAGATGTACGTATAGGGGAAGAGGGGATAGGTTAAATGAACGTAAAGAAAATAAACGAATCAGTAGGCATGGTGAGGGAGGAGAGGGGATTATATTGATTGCATAAGTCGTAGTGGTTCATTTTTATTACCTCCATTTTTGTATATCTAAATATTTTTTGTGGATGATAACAACACTTATTTGGAAGTAAATTTTCCATTAGCAAGTACATGGATTCGTTGGTCGTTTCGGGTTTTTTGGTGAATGTTTTTCTAAAATTAAAAACCCTAACCTCTCCCTTTTACTTTACCCATCTCACCTGGTGCCTGCACACCCTGCCACCCACCATTTTGGAGGTTCGCGGGGTTTTCATGCAGATGTAGACTTCGAATATGGGGAGAAACAGGGAAAGTGGATGCAGAGTATTTTAATTGAGGATGGGTAGTTGAAGACCGTGATAGATGAGAACGTTACATACGCGAGGAAGAGGAAGGAATGAATGGGTGTATTCGACGAAATGAAGGGTGGTAGAATGTTTACGGAATTGAATAACGGTTTATTGTAGTGTAGAGTCAGCTAGTATTATCGGGTATTTTAAGAAATTTAGGGGTGTTAAGTTTATGTTCATAAAAAATCTACCTTAGGCTGTAAACTACCAAGACAATAATATTAGTAGATATATTTTTTTAATTAGGTAATCTACCGGTTAAGGTAGGTTTTTGGATGGACATAATTACTAATTACATAATTTGTGACCCCTAGCAAAACACAAGCTCCTACTCTACATCAGGTCCCTCTTCAGCTCTGAGTACTTTCTTCCTCCCTACGTCCCGTCCAACATCCCTATGCTGTTCCTTCCCTTTCCTCGCCTGCCCAACATTCTCCCCTCAATTACAGTCTTCAAAATCCCGCTGCCGGTCAATACCCCCTTCAGCCACTTTTCCTGCCTCCATAGGATTGCTCCCAACAAACCCCTCTCTTCGCCCACCATACCTAGTACTTCCTCGTTTGTTTTCTTCTCTGTCCATTTCACATTCTCCATTCTTCTCCATACCCACATTTCAAAAGCCTCCAGTCTACGTCTATCCTCCCGTTTCAATGGCCACGTTTCCGCGCCGTACATAGCTACGCTCCGTATCAAAGTTTTTACGTCTTTTCTTAACATCCTTACTCAACAACTCCCTCCTCCTTGTGAAAGCCTCTTTGCCTAGCGCAATTCTTCTCCTTACGTCCCTACAACTTTGACCGTGTTGGTCCAAAACACTACCGAGATACGTAAAGTGTTCTACCTGCTCTAGTTATTGCCCTCCTATTCTAATGTTAAGCTTAGTCTTTTTCTTTCTAGAAAATCGCATAACCTTTGTTTTATTAATATTGATTCTCATCCCATACCTGTCGCACTGAATTTCCAATTCACTAAGCAATGCTTGCAGCCCCTTGGCTGACTGACAAAATAAAGCTTGGTCATCAGCAAACCTAACTGATTTTACGAATTCCCCGCCCCCTTTCATTCCTAACTCCAGTTCTTCCCATGCCTCTTTAATCATTTCCTCTGCATACAGATTGAACAGCAACGGTGATAATGGGCAACCCTGCCTTACACCTCTTCCTAACACTGCCCAACCGGACTCCCCGTTCCCCACTAGCACCTGAGCAGTCTGTGACATGGACAGGTTGCGGATTAGCCTCCTTTCCCTCAAATATATTCCTATTTTCTGCAATATACTCATTAGTTTTTCCCAATTCACTCTATCGAACGCTTTTTCGAAATCTACGAAACAGGCAAATACCTCCTGGTTGTGTTCTATATTCCTCTCGATTAATAATGTCATTACTGCTATGGCATCACGCGTACCTCTCCCCTTCCTAAACCCAAACTGATCATCCCCTAAGTAATCATTTGCCCTACTCTCTATCCTTTTGTTTATAATCCTAAGAACAACTTTAGCTGCGTGTGATATCAAGTAAATATATATATATATACACACACACATACATATATTAGTTTTGTGTATGCATAGGTATATATGTATGCATATATACGCACATAATTATTTATATGTATATATATATATATATATATATATATATATATATATATATATATATATATATATATATACATACAGGATCTTTGAGTACGACCCGGAGTCGAAGAGACAAAGTGCGGAGTGGCACACCCCATCATCACCCCGTCAAAAGAAAGCTCGCATGAGCAAATCTCGGATCAAGGCGATGCTCATTGTCTTTTTTGACAAAAGGGGAGTCGTCCACTACGAATTTGTACCTGAACAACAAACTGTAAATGTTGCATTTTACGTCCAAGTGCTCGACAGGCTTCGAAAACGAGTCGCCCGCGTCCGTCCAGCGATCAAAAACAATTGGCGGCTGCATCACGACAATGCGCCGTCTCACACCGCGCTTGTCGTGTCGGACTTCTTGGCCAAGCACGGCGTGGCAACGCTGCCGCACCCGCCCTACAGCCCGGACTTGGCACCACCGGACTTCTTTCTGTTCCCGAAGATAAAGAGGAGTTTGAAAGGAACGCGATACGGGACTTTGGACGCCGTTAAAGAGGCCGTGACGACGTGTCTTCGAGAGGTTCCCGATGATGCCTTCGCGGGAGCGTTCCAGGAATGGGAACGCCGCTGGAACAAGTGTATCGACTCACAAGGGTCCTATTTTGAGGAATATTAGCTTAAGATATGTAAAAGTGTAATAATTTTTTTTCCTGAGCTCAGTACACTTATTTTCCGGACGAACCCTGTATATGGGTCGCGGTAGCCCAAAGATAGAGCGTTGGACTGCTGACCGGAGGGGCCCCGGTTCGATTCCCAGGTAAGCCGAGGCACTCTGGGCACCTGAAGCGCCACCCAAGCTAAAGTGATTTTTCGTGTACCAGATCTTCCTGGGAAACCATTACCGACACAGGGAAAGGAACTGGCCTCCCTACCCTGATGTGTGAATTTCACACATCGTATAGGGCTTGGATCATCGCCTACCACACGGACCTTCGGGTTGATTACTGTGTTTATGTTGGTTTTATTATACCTAAACAATTATATATGTTATTATTATAGGTAATCTACCGCTTAAGGTAGATTTTTGATGGACACAAGCTACCAAACGGTACAGCGACAATCCCCTTGTCTCTAAAAATGAACCAATCCAACATTCTATTCTATAATAAGCTCTTCTTTATTTCTTAATAGTTCCGTCCACCCCTAATTCCGCCCAACATTCCTATTCTATTCCTGCCGATTTTTCGTTTGCATAACATTCACCCCTCTCTCACAGTCCTCAACAGCCCATTCCCAATCAAAATGCTCCACATCCATCTTTCCTGCCTTCTTTGAATTTCTCCCAACAATCCTCTCTTCTTTCACTAAATGCCTATTACTTCCTCGTTTATTTTTCTCTCTTTCCATTCCATCCACTCCATACTTTTCTTCAACTACATTTCACAAATCTCCAATCCACGCCTATCATCTTGATTCAATGACCATGTTACCGCGCCGTGTACAACTACGCTTCATATACAAGTTTTAACAAGTCTTATCTAAATATCCTTACTCAACATCTCTGTTATCAATTCTCTCATTCTTGTGAAAGCTTCTCTGCCTAATGCAATTCTTCTCCTTACGTCCATACTACTTTGACCGTGTTGGTCCAAAACACTTCTGAGATACGTAAAGTGTTCTACCTGCTCTAGTTTTTGCCCTCCTACTTTAATGTTAAACTTAGTCTTTTTCTTTCTAGAAAATCGCATAACCTTTGTTTTATTAATATTGATTCTCATCCCATACCTGTCGCACTGAATTTCCAATTCACTCAGCAAAGCTTGCAACCCCTTGGCTGACTGATAAACTAAAGCTTGGTCATCAGCAAACCTAACTGATTTTACGAATGCCCCGCCCACTTTCATTCCTACCTCCAGTTCTTCCCATGCCTCTTTAATTATTTCCTCTGCATACAGGTTGAACAGCAACGGTGATAATGGGCAACCCTGCCCTACACATCTTCCTAATACTGCCCATCCGGACTCCCCGTTCCCCACTCGCACCTGAGCAGTCTGTGACATGTACAGGTTGCGGATTAGCCTCCTTTCCCTCAAATATATTCCTATTTTCTGCAATATGCTCATTAGTTTTTCCCAATTCACTCTATCGAACGCTTTTTCGAAATCTACGAAACAGACAAATACGTCCTGATTTTATCCTATATGCCTCTTGATTAGTGATATCATTACAGCAATAGCTTCACATTCGACTCTCCCCTTCCTAGGCCTAAACTACTATTCACCTAAGTAATTATTTCCTCTGCTCTTTATCCTCCTGTTGATGTTCATGAGCATCACTTTTTCAAGTGTATTGTTCTGTGGTCCCCACATACTGCTTCTTTTCCCCTTTTTGAAATAGTAGCAAACACCCATTTGACCAAATGATCTAGCCACATTCCTCTATCATAAATGCAACGAATTAGTCCATAAAAACTCTTTCTCACACATTTTCCCGAACCTCTAAGTAGTTTCGCAGTAATGATGTCTAATCCTACGACCTTATTTGATTTCAATTCCTTGAATGCACTTCCTATCTCGTTATAAGGTAAGCCTGGACCTATCTTCGTCATTTCCTCTCTCTATGCCTAACCTTGATAACCTTATCTTTTGGCCATGGAGTCATTCAGTGAATATAATTCTTAATCTCTTAGATAGTTACTGGTTGTAATAATATATTTCCCGTTTTACCTTAGATAGTTAACTCAAATTTTTCCTTATTTCCAGCCAACAGTGTTTTTGTGTTTTGTTTCTAACAAGAGTGTTTTGTTTCTGGCCGACAGTGTTTTCCTTATTTCTAGCCAAGTTCCTATATGTAAAATGCACGAATTTCACCCATCATCTGCAAAGTTTCCATACCCCCTCGCACTTCGTTTTATTAATTAATTCTTTATACTTCTTTCTACCTTACACAATATATATATATATATATATGTATATATATATGTATAAATATATATATATATATACACACACATGTGTGTATGTATATATATGTGTGTGTGTATATATATATATATATATATATATATATATATATATATATATATAAATATATAAATGTATATTTATATAGTGTATCCTTAACTGCGTGATTTTTCGGGTAACAGATCTTCCTGGGAAACAATAACAGGCACAGGGAAGGGAACTGGCCCCCCTAATCTGATGTGTGAATTTCACACGCCATATAGGGCTTAGAACTGGGTGAACTCTACCATCTACTACAAATCCGACCTTCGGGTTGATTACTGTGTTTATGGTTTTTTATATAGTGTATATATACATTCATATATTTTTATACATATATACACAAAATCCATCATCCTACTCTATATCAGGTCCCTCTTCATCTCTGAGTACTTTCTTCCTCCCTTCATCCCGTCCAACATCCCTATCCTGTTCCTTCCCTTTCCTCTTTTGCCCAACATTCTACCCTCTATCACAGTCTTCAGCATCCCACTGCCGGTCAACACCCCCTTCATCCACTTTTCCTGCCTCCATAGGATTGCTCCCAACAAACTCCTCTCTTCGCCCACCATACCAAGTACTTCCTCATTTGTTTTCTTCTCTGTCCATTTCATCTTCTCCATTCTTCTCTACACCCACATTTCAAAAGCCTCCAATCTACGTCTATCCTCCTGCTTCAATGACCACGTTTCCACACCGTACATAGCTACGCTCCATATCAAAGTTTTTATAAGTCTTTTCTTAACATCCCTACTCAACGTCCCCGTCATCAACTCCCTCCTCCTTGTGAAAGCCTCTTTGCCTAGCGCAATTCTTCTCCTTACGTCCCTACTACTTTGACCGCGTTGGTCCAAGACGCTACCGAGATACGTAAACTGTTCTACCTGCTCTAGTTTTTGCCCTCCTATTTTAATGTTAAGCTTGGCCTTTTTCTTTCTAGAAAATCGCATAACCTTTGTTTTATTAATATTGATTCTCATCCCATACCTGTCGCACTGAATTTCCAATTCCCTCAGCAATGCTTGCAGCCCCTTGGCTGACTGACAAACTAAAGCTTGGTCATCAGCAAACCTAACTGATTTTACGAATTCCCCGCCCACTTTCATTCCTACCTCCAGTTCTTCCCATGCCTCTTTAATTATTTCCTCTGCATACAGGTTGAACAGCAACGGTGATAATGGGCTACCCTGCCTTACACCTCTTCCTAATAAGGCGCAACCGGACTCCCCGTTCCTTACTCGTACCTGAGCAGTCTGAGACATGTACATGTTGCAGATTAGCCTCCTTTCCATCCAATCTATTCCTATTTTCTGCAATATACTCATTAGTTTTTCCCAATTCACTCTATCAAACGCTTTTTCGAAATCTACGAAACAGGCAAATACCTCCTGGTTGTGCTCTATATTCTTCTCGATTAATAATCTCAATACTGCAATGGCATCACGCGTACCTCTCCCCTTCCTAAACCCAAACTGATCATCCCCTAAGTAATCATTTGCCCTACTCTCTATCCTTTTGTTTATGATCCTGAGAACAACTTTAGCTGCGTGGGATATCAAACTATTTGTCCTATAGTCCTCACATGACGTGGCCTTTACCTTTTTCGGAAAAGGAACTAAAACTGATCTCACAAAGTCTTCCGGCCAGATTCCCTCCTCATAAATGCTACGGATCAGCCGATATAGCCTCTTCCTCCCACATTTTCGTAAGCATTTTAAAAGTTCCACGGGAATGTTATCTACCCCCACGGCCTTATTTAGTTTCATCTCCCTTAATGCCCTTTCTATCTCATTGTCTAGTATGCCTGGACCTAAGCTGTCTTCCTCTACGTCATTTTCTTTTTCAATGTCTAACTTTGTTGGTCTGAGTTATTTACTATACAGTTCTTCTATATACTCCTTCCATCTCTCTTGGATCTTTCCTGCGTCGACTATTACCTTACCCGCCTTATCTCTAACTGTTAGCATAGCTCTTCCTTTCTTACTTCCCGATAACGATTTAACTTTGCTGTACAGCGCACCAATTTCACCCTTCCTCTGCAGACTTTCCATATCCTCGCACTGCGTCTTCCACCATGCTTCTTTTGCTTTATTTGTTGCCCGCCTCAATTTATTGTTCAATTCTTTGTACTTCATTTTGCCTAATTCTGTATTTATGTTCTTCCATTTTCGCCGCTCATCCATCTTTGTAATCATCTCATCCGTGATCCATGGTTTCCTAGTCCTTTTAGCGTTAACGGTTCCAATAGTGTCCTTTGCGGCTTTAGACAACCCTATCTTGATACTTTCCCATTTTTCTTCCACAGTACTTAGCTCTTTACCATCCTCCATGATTTCCTCTACCGCCTGTTTGTATTCCTTCCTTTTCAACCCATTTAATGCTTCTACATTCCATTTTCTAACTCGCCGCCCCTGCCTTATCTTTTTGAAACGGGAAGCTGTGGGAATTTATCAAACTGTTCCTAAACCTGTGTCTAACCAGGATATAATCTAGCTGATATCTTCCTGATTATGTCCTCTAACTGGTCGTATATCCTATCGACCTCTTCTTCCTTATGGCTGCTCGGTGGAGTCTATACTTGAACATTGACCAAGTTCGTCGATTTTGTTTTTATCTCTACTAGAAATATTTCATCCGATGCTTGTTGACTACTCTTTTTCCTACCTCTTTATACAATATTATATTAGCCTTGCCTCTCCCGCTGCCGGCCACAACACACGGGCGATTGGGCCGAGTCCCATAGTTGCCAGGACTCAAAAAAAAATTATATTCTTAGGAATGATAATTGAGGTGGCCTCCCGTTGCCTTCCTCAATAGTTTTCCTAAAGTGACACCATCACTCAATGGCCGCCTCACTGAAGAACAGACGGTGCGTGGACTACCTCTCACCTGGCTCCTAACCTTCGATATGGGTGACCCTACCAAGAACATTTTTTATTTTCTTGCCAATACAGTTAGTTCTAGGGGTCATCGGAACGCACAAGCCCTTTCACCGCGTCAAGATTTGTAGTCCATGGGAGGGAAATATATACAAATATGTACATGAACATGCAAGTATATGAATGCATACTGTACACATATGTACACACACACAGCATTACATGCATGCGTTTATGTTTTTGTGTGTATGTGTTTATATGTGTGTTTGTTTGTGTACGTGTATGCTCGAATAAAGAGACACACACACACACATATATATATATATATATATATATATATATATATATATATATATATATATATGTCTGAGTGTACATAGGTATAGTACATACTGCGAGACTACTGGTGGGTGAGAATCAGCAATCTAAGTTTCCACGGCGTTCCGTCTTTATTTTCCCGTGGAGGTGCTAATTACAGCCTCGAAACTTTGGGGCCCTCCTCCCACCATCTTCCTCTCCGCCACCTCCTGATGGACTCAAAAACGCGCGCGCCGCGTGGTGCATCGGAATTTCCCACATGAATACCATCTTCGCCTCCCACCGCCCCTCTCCTCTCGTGCCTCTGCTCCCACCAACTCCCTCCGCTCCCGTCTCTCTTCCACGGAGAACTCTCTTCCCCCATCCCGACATCTGCTCCCCCCCCCAGCCCGCGCCTCTCCGGACCACGCTTAATTGATGCAGTGACGCCGCGCAAATCAGGGGCGGCGGGCTAATGGGAGGAGGGCGGGAGTCACTCGCCACGTCGTTCACATGCTCACATCGCCGTAAGTACATGCATACGTGCATTTCCCTTGGATTTACCGCACCGAAATCTCCTGGATTCAAGAAAGAGGGTTTAATGCAGGCAGGAATTCCTCCTTCCTCTCCCTTCCACCACCCCCCCACTCCTTCACTCTCTTTCCTCCCTCCACTCTCTCCCCTCGAAATGTGCCGCGTTAGACATTGAATGTTTAAGCGTTGGGTGTTATGGTTAATCTGAGAGGAAAGCACATGTCCGAGTCCAGATGAGGACACGTACGGTGTCTCGTTATGCATGTCATCAAGTCTATGTCGTCCTAAGAGGTTGGAGCTCGTAAACTTTTATTTAATTAACGCTAAATGGGTTTTAAAAAATCCAATTTAATGGAAAAATTACCTTAGAATATTAAAACTTTATATACTTCCCGTGTTAATGTTATTTAGAAATAGTTTAGTATCTCAATATATTGTATCGTTTCAGGCTTAACTTGGTGTAAACTTTCCATACCGGAGAGAAATGATATTAAACACTTGATTTCCTCTTAATATTTTTATTCATTCGACCGGGATAATCTTCAGGTCAGAATCTGATGGCGGCCCGAAAATTTGGAATCCATCTTGTGCGATTGGAAATAGTAGATTGGAAACCACAAGTGTATAAATAAAATAATGTCTCTCCATTCTCCTACACACGTTTTGTTGTTTTCATGCGTGTAATCCTATATTGTGTTTGTGTGTAAAATATATATATATACGAGGGTCATCCGGAAAGTAGTAGCCGTTCGTGAAATAAAGACACAAAAGTAAATATTAACAAACATAAAAAATTTTATTTGAAAGAGGATACTTTAAACTACTTCTCAACATAATCTCCAAGCAAATTAAGGCATTTGTCATAACGTGTGACAAGTTTCTGTATTCCTGCTGCATAGTCCTTCGCCGCCAGCTCATTGAGATACGCGAGGGACTCATCTTGCACAAATTTTTGCATAATGCAGATGGTGTTTAACAATTTCATGAACAATTGTTCGAGAAACATTGGGAAAATGCTCACAGATGTCATCAATTGTGACGCGCCGATCGTTCCTCACGAATTCGTCAACTGAGCTCACCAGTTGGTCTGTAATGACAGACGGTCTCCCCGAACGCTCATCGTCGTGTGTGTTCCCCCTCCCCATGTTGAAGTTGCGACACCACCGCCGAACAGACGACTCGTCCATTACATTGTCTCCATACACCTCCTTTAATTGGCGATGAATATCACATGGGCGAACGTTTCTTGCATTGAGGAATTTAATCACTGCCCTCACTTCACAACTGGCGGCGTTCTCAATTTTTTTAAACATTGTAAACAATCACAGAAACAACACAGGCAATGCTAGCGTCACGCAACTTGGCTCAGAGAAGGCAGACAAGCCACTGAAGCTATCTGACCTCGTCCAGCGGCTACTCGCGTCGTCAGCACTTCATGCGGCACGAACGGGTACTACTTTCCGGAATACCCTCGTGTATATATATATATATATATATATATATATATATATATCCCTCCCCGGACTACAACCTTGACGTGGTGGAAGGGCTTGTGCGTTCCGATGGCCCCTAGAGCTGTGCTGGCGGGAGTAATAATTATTGCTCCTGGTAGGGTCACCCATGCCAGATAGGTCGAAGGTTAGGAGCCAGACGAAAGGTAGTCCACGCAGCGTCTGTTCCTCAGTGAGGGGGCTGCAATGGCGTCTGACCCCAGTGGGGCGGCCAGTAAGTGATGGTGTCACGTTAAAAACACTATTGAGGAAGGCAGCGGGAAACCACCTCAATTATCATTCCCAAGAAAAATATGATGGACGATAGAGATATTTTGAGTCCTGGCAACCACGGGGCTCGGCCCAATCGGCCGTGTGTCGTGCCCGGCAGCGGGGGAGGCAAGACTTCCGCGGTCGTCATCCCACGAAACCCTTGCAAGGGAAAACCAGCAGCAGCAGGACAGAAGACGCAGGAGAAGAAGACCGAATTAGTTAGAATAGGAACGTGGAATGTTAGGACAATGATGAGGACAGGGAAATTGGAGAATGTTAAGCGCGAGATGGAAAGGGGAAATATCGATATTTTAGGTCTATGCGAGGTGAGATGGAAAGATAGCGGGGAATACTGGAGTGATAAGTATAGAATAATATACAGCGGTGGGGACGAGAGCCAACGAGGGGTTGCCATAGTATTAAATGAAGAGGTAGGAAGAAGCGTAGTCAACATAGAGCAGGTAACGGATAGAATACTACTAGTGGAGATAAAAGCAGAACCGGCGAACTTAGTTATTATTCAGGTATACATGCCACCGAGCAACCACAAGGAAGAAGAGGTCGATAGGATATACGATCAGTTAGAGGACATGATCGCGTGTGTTCCTGCAGGGAAACATTTGATAGTAATGGGGGATTGGAATGCGACGGTAGGCGAAGGAAGAGATTGTGATGAGGTGGGGGACTACGGTTTAGGCACGAGGAATGACCGCGGGGAGAAAGCAGTTGAGTTCTGCAGGAGACAGGGGTTAGTCATCACCAACACTTGGTTTAGACACCACAAAAGACACAGGTATACATGGAAAATGCCAGGTGACTCAGAAAGGTATCAGCTAGATTATATTCTGACTAGACACAGGTTTAGGAACAGTGTGGTAAATTCGCACAGCTTCCCGGGAGGGATACGGACCCTGACCACAATTTAGTTGTTATGAAATGTAGCGTCCGTTTCTAAAATAATAGGCAGGGGCTGCGAGTTAGGAAATGGAATGTAGAAGTATTAAATGGATTGATAAGGAAGGAATGTCAGCAGGCTATAGAGAAAATTATGGATGCGGGGAGAAAAGCTGGGAACTAACGTTGAAAAATGGAAATAAATCAAACAAGGGTAATCGGAAGCTGCAAAAGAAATTATACGAACCGTGAATGTGAAAAGGGCAAGACAACCATGGATCACGGATGAGATGATTACAAAGATAGATGAGATAAGAGAGTGGAAAAATGCAAACACAGAGTTACAAAGAAGGAAGTACGAAATGAGTTAAATAATAAATTGAGACGGGTAAATAGTAAAGAAAAAGAAGCATGGAGGAAGACGCAGTGCGAGGATATGGAAAGTTACCAGAGGAAGGGTGAAATTGATGCGCCATATAAAGAGGTTAAAACACTATCGGGAAGTAAGAAAGGAAGATCTGTGGTAACAGTTAGAGATAAGTCGGGTAAGATAATAGTTGAGACAGAAATGATCCAAGAGAGATGGATAGAATGTATAGAAAAACTGTCTGGTAAAGAACTTAGGCCAACAAGGTTAGACATGGTAAGAGGACATATCGTAGAGGAGATATCTTAGGTCCAGCCATAATCGGCGATGAGATAGAAAGAGCATTAAGGGAGATGAAATCAAATAAGGCCGTAGGGGTAGACAGTATTCCTGCGGAATTACTAAAGATTTAGAAAAATGTGGTAGGAAGAGACTGTATGGACTGATTTGTAAACGTGTACATGTCTCAGACTGCTCAGGTGCGAGTGGGGGACGGAAAGTCCGAAAGGATAGAATTAGGAAGAGGTGCAAGACAGGGTTGCCCATTATCACCATTGCTGTATACATTTATATATATATATATATATATATATATATATATATATATATATATATATATATATATATATATATATATATATATATATTATATATATATATATATATATATATATATATATATATATATATATATATATATATATATATATAACGATTGTACGGAAAAACTCACACGAGCGGCACAATAATGGGCTGACACAATATAACACAAATAGAAAAGAATAGACACATTTAAAAGAACACTCACACGGTAAATTGTTCGAGCTTTCGGCCCTCTCAGAGGCCTTCTTCAAGAGAGACTCCCTTGAAGAGTCTCTCTTGAAGTCCTCTCCCTTAGAGTCTCTCTTGAAGAAGGCCTCTGAGAGGGCCGAAAGCTCGAACAATTTACCGTGTGAGTGTTCTTTTAAATGTGTCTATTCTTTTCTATTTGTGTTATATTGTGTCAGCCCATTATATATATATATATATATATATATATATATATATATATATATATATATATATATAAATGATTTCGTCGAAGCAACACGGAAGTGTTGAATAACAAGCGTCTATAGCAACAAAAAAAAATAAGAACACACAAAAAGATCACTCACGCGTTATATCTTGATCACTTCGACGGAATTCAACTCCGTCTTCATCAAGAAATAACGCGTGAGTGATCTTTTTGTGTGTTCTTCTATTGCTTGTTGCTGTGAACGCTTGTTTTATATAATATAAACCATACCATAAACACAGTAATCAACCCGAAGGTCGGTTTAGTAGGTGATGGTAGAGATCACCCAGTACTAAGCCCTATACGGCGTGTGAAAATTCACACATCAGGGTAGGGGGGCCAGGTCCTTTCCCTGTGCCGGTTATGGTTTCCCAGGAAGACCTGGTACCCGAAAAATCACTTTAGCTTGGGTGGTGCTGCAGGTGCCCAGAGTTCCTTGCCCGGGAATCTAACCCGGGACCCTCCGGTCAGCAGTCCAGCGCTCTACCCACTGGCTCCCGTGACCTACTTATATATACATACAGACATACATACACTCGCTAAGATGAAAAGAGGATAGGATACGCAACAGAAACAGAAAAGAACAACATTAAACATGCGTGTAACATTTTTTAGTTTTAAAGTCAAAGCCAAGGCAAGGAGGGACGCAATACTAATAACGTATGCTATCCTTTGTCATATCTTGTATTTTCGAATGAATGGCTACTTTCAAGTGTACTATACATACATACATTCGTGTATAATGCATGTATAATATTTACACACAGGAATAACGTGATGAATTCTCACAATTTCCGGGAGAGTATGAGGATTCAGATAATAATTTAGTAAAAATAATGTGTTACATCATAACGTACGATAAATGAGGAAAGTGGAGGAAATAGAATGTAGAAGCATTAACCGGAACGATAAGAAAGGAGTATCAGCAGGATGTAGAGAATATCATTAGTGGGTAAAAGGATATATGTACGAGCAGATGAAATACAACACATGTACAGTAGAAGAAATGTGGGACTGTATCAAAGTAGGTTTATTGAAAGCCGCAAACGAAAATAACGAAACTCCAAAGAGGAAAAATACAAGAAAGTCATTGTTTACAGGCGAGGTGATGAGAAAGATATAAGAGAGAAGGAAATAGAATAATGAAAACGCAAGAGTTAAGTGGATGAAAGCACCAAGAATTAAATAATAGGGTAATTCGTGAAAACTAATACAACTGTTGTATAAAAGTATGGATGAATTCATAGCATTTATGAGACAAAAGTTAGCCTGGCTGATTTAATCAGAACAGCGTTAGTTCCCATTCCAAAAAATGCAAATGCATGTATTAGGACCACAGAACAACAAGTGTAATTTCGCACGCAGCTAGAGTGATACTGAGGATAATCAAAAGGTGAGTGGAGAGCTCGTCGTGTATGCTTACTTTGGGGGTGTTCAGTATGGTTTCAGATAGGGGAGGCAAGATTTATGCCATAGCAGTAATGTTCTGCCTAATAAATGTCGAGATGGACATAATATCTAATGAATTTGTATTTATCTGTTTCGTGGATTCCGAGATGGCGTTTGATAGAGCCAATTAGGTAGAACTAATCATTGCATTTCAGGAATGGGAGAGGAATGGAGGCAATTGGAGAGGCAATCGCCAGCTGTATGGGTCACGAACTGCTCAAGTTTGAGTGGCGCAAGGTGATTGGGAATGGGTTGCGTTAGAAAGAGAAAACAAGGGTGCCCCATAATTATCCGTGCTTATCAGAGAAGATGCGGAGGAAACGATTAAAGAGGCAAAAGAAGGACTGGAGATATAAATGACAGTCTATGAACAATTCATAAAATCAAGTTTGTCAGTCAACCAAGGGGTTTCAACGATTGCTTGCACGCAATGGAAAGTTACACGGATAGGTTATTCAAATAATAAAATAAGATACAAGATATTGAGCTCTGCGGCCTCATAAATTAATAAAGTAAAATGAAAACTCCTGTAGCCGTAATAAGTTAGCACCAATCGCCCCGCAATGAAAACAGCATTTTTGTTGTGATCGTTTGTGAGAAAATAATTTCCACGACAGTGACCAACCACAACCTCTCAACCAGAGCACCCTTCTGCAGTAGTTTGCGGGAATGTTACTTCCTCGCCAGTGACCAACTACAGACCCAAACACTCAAACCCTTTGGGATCATTCACAGGTTTAAAGGGACTCCGTTAAAGATACCTGGCTTTATGGACAGTTATACACTATTCGTGACTGTATGGGAATAAATTTCGCGCCAGGGACAAACACAGAGCTGACACACCCACAAGCACTCAAGAAAACAATCACTCACACATTCAAAAAGGCCTCACTACTGGGAAAATATTACTCAAATTGAGCAGAGACATTACAAAGCAGGGGAAGACGAGAGTGTGTGTCGGATACGCGTATTTCGACTACAGTGTAGCCCCCTCCCCATTGAACTGAAGGAAAAAAGGACTTGCAAAAAAAGGCTGCAAGTGAATCAGGATAATGACAAACTTTCAATATATGTGCACCCTAAGTTAAAGACGGTAAAGCAAAAATTGGAGGAGCTAATGACGGTAAAAGGGGAAAAATGTGGTAAATTTAAGAGGGGAAATTTAAGGGGGAGGTAAAAGCAAAATTAAAGAAATCAAAGACGGTAAATTGGGGGGGGGGGGGGGGCGTTGCAGTGGGCAGGGGGGGGAATGAAAGGAAATCAGATGATTAAAGAGGAGAACATTCAGAAAATGACAGTTAGAGATTTGAACAACCATTTTAAAATAGAGAAAAGGGATGATTAAGGAATCGGTCCGTCGTCACTATCATTAACGTTCGTTTTAAATTGGTGGATAAAGAGACTTTCATAAGCGTCAAGTAAATAATCGGTTATTTGGTTGATGAGTTGAAGATTATTTTCTCAGATATCATGTCCTGTATTAAGTAAGTGTTCAACAATGATGAATTTTCCCGGTCTGTTATATTTAAAATGTGCCATGTGTTCCTTGATTCTCGTCTTAATGTTTATGCGTGTGTGTCCCACGTAGGGAACATCGCGTGAGGAACATAATATTTGGTAAATTCTTGATTTATTGACTGTATCAATCTTGCCTTTTGTGTTCCCAAAAAATGTTTAAGTTTATTAATGTTACTAAAAGAAATCTTTTCATTAACTGTTTTAAATATCTTACCTAGACCTTTAGCTAAATGAGGATGGTAAGGAAGTTTAATCAAGTGTTAGGGGTTCGTCTTGAGTGTGGATGGTGGATTTCTTAATGACTCTCTTAAAGTTACATTTTTCTATGTTTTACCTGTGACCCGTTAAAGTGTGGTGTTCACTACGGAACGAGTGGTGCTAACTTATGACGGCTGTAGGTATTGGCATTTAAATTTAATAATTAAAATAGCAATCCGTTGGCTAAAGTAGGTTGGATAGCTTACCTATGCCGGAAGTGTTTTGGATAGATTAAAAATTAAAATTTAATTTAATTTTGCTTTAATTAACCATGAAAATGAAACCACGTAATGAATATGGCTGAAAACTTAGCAGCAGTCTAATGACAGGTGAGGCTTACTTAAAAACAAACCTTATCCGATGTTACGAGCACCATCTATTGGATTTTCTAAGACCTTATTGAGCGATTCGCGCGTGGGTACACGCATGTATGCGAGAATGTATACACACACGCACGAAGACACCTAAATATGACTCGCTGCACATCCCTCGACCGCTATCTATGCATAGCGCCACGTGCATACCCACACACTCCGTTCACGCACGCGCCCACACCCATCACACGCGCTTCAGTCGATTCGGTGTGCCCCGCGAGGCAATGAAGACAATGGGGCCTGCATATCCCCACGGGGAACATACACGGCCACGGCGCGAAGCAGACGGACGGGGCTTGCGGGGGATTTCGTAGACGGAGATGGGGCCAAGAACATTGGGGGCCTAAGCCACGTTCATTTGGGGGAGGGGATGAGGCAAGGGGAAAGTGGTAGGGTGGGACAGGGCGAGGTTGGGGTTTGGGGAGGGATGGGTAACCGGGTGAAGGATGGAGTGGGTGGTTAGTTGGGCGGGTTGATGGTGGGAAGAGGTGGGGGGGATGAACATTAGATTGACGGGGTCGAGGGAAGAAGGGGTTTTCCGTTCGGCGGGGAGAGAGCGGCGGTAGGAAAAAGGGCTTTAATGGGGGGGGGAAGGGAGGAAGGAGGAGGCGGTTAGGTAGGAGATTAGTTGGAGGAGGAGCCGGATCCCCTGGTTTGTCCGGAAGCCAACGAACTTGGAAGGCCAGAGAGATGTGCTCACGTCACTTGCTCAGGACCCTAACTAATCGTAAAGAGATAGGAAAATATCCGTCCAATTGCGAAATTAAGTCGTGGAGGGGAGGTTGAGAGGGAAACCACATAACCTCTTACACCTAATCTCATTTCATGATTTAAATACTCAAACTTTTGCCGCAGTAAATAAAGATAGATTTCATTGTCTTCATGTTTATTATGCTCCTTATCGTTTAGTAAAATACTTATTGTCACATAGGTTTCATGAGAAATATATTCCTAATAATAAATTGTTTGACTGTGAACATGAATGAAGAGTATTTCGTATTATTCAGAGATGTATGTGAAATAGTATTCCAGTTAAATATAATAGAAAACTTTAATTCCACTCTAATCCAATGTGATATATGAACAATCGCAAATGAAAATCAGGCTGCAGCAGTATTTAGATGATGACTTTTCGAAAAACAACGGGTAACAAGTATACTTGGATGTAAAAGTTAAACTGCGAGATTCATTTAGTTTTAAGAAATAAACATTTTTACCAGAGTCACTCTGCTACAAATCTGCATGACGTAGTAATATTCTATGCAAGAAAATCTAATAGTATCAAGACAATAACGCTGAGAACGAGGAACCTAAGTTTTACCTTGAAGGAGGCCGAGGGACATTAAAATAGGTTTCTATTTATTTTAATATCCTATACAGAATACGTCAAATAACCTCCAGAAACTACTGCAGTAAATCAGCCGCTTCATTTTTAAATAAATTTTCCGAATAAAAATATTTTTGTGTGGCAGCGGATAGCACCATCCATGTCAAAATTATCAAACAACTCTATCTCCTCTACTTGATATAAAGAAAAGAAAATGGTGATATTACAAAAGTATCATAAGCAACCTGATCAAACAATTTTAAAAGGGATAATATTATCTATCGGGCATAATTTAATTATAAATTGCAAGTGAAAGGATTACCTCACAGAGTTTATAAGACCGAACATATTTTGTGAGAGAGTAGTTTGCAAAGATCATCTGAGTGCATTTCACTATTTTGCTTTATGAAACCATAGAGAGACGAACTTGCCGAAACAACTTTTAAAAAAATTGGGACGCCTGTATCAGCCACCAATGATACCCTCAGCTGTATTAGAGAAGTAAATTTAACTCCCCTTTTTTGGTTTAGCCACCCTCTAAATGATTACAAGGGATGTTACAAGCAACTGACATAGCATACAACCACCCGACTAAAATCTGCAAGCGGACTTTTTTCCCTGAGTACTGCTATTCCTTTTGTTTAAGTAATGGAATACTGCCAAGTACCAGTCTACCCCGTCAGTTGAGATCATTTTACTCAGCCTGAGGGGGAATTTGACAGAATACCGACGCTCGAAGAAAACAGCGGAGGGAATGAGCTGACGTGATGGGGTTGGATTGGGGAGGGGTTCAGGGGAATTGGCTTTGGTATGTGAGAGAGAGGATGAGAGGGGTGCGCGGGGTTTCAACGATTCTGGGAGGTAATATAGAGTGTGAGAGAGAATGAAGGGCGGGGATTGAAGGGTGGGAAAGCGAAGCGAAGGAATAGAACTCTAGACGAAGAGTTCGTCATATGAACGTGAAATAAAATGAGACGGGATTTTCAATGAGGGAGGAAAGGATTGGGGGATGTCGGAAAGGAAAGAGAGGCTTTAGTTTGGCGAGGAGGGAAAGCAATGAAGGGAGAAGTGGAAATAGAATTCGTTCCCAAGGAAAAAAAATATACACACACGAGTATAGTCGGAAATTTCAATAATTTCCGAATATCGTAAGGCTCATGATTGTGAGTCAAAAAGTATCGATGCGCCAATGATTTATTACAGACAGAGAGAAAAATATATCATATCTAACATGATGCGCCTAAAGCAATATTATATCTTATCATAATGTTTGCTGCATTTTTTAAATTTAAATAACCAACCAAATAAGCCATTACCGCAACAATACAAATGGTAGATAAGCAGTATTCGATTAATATTCAAGGGAGGTAGCATTCACCCCTTCCCGTCTTGTAAGCCCCTCAGTACCGGATATTGTCAACAGAATTTGCCTACAGCGCTAAGCAATGGTTTCCTTAGAAAAACACAAAAAGAATAAACTGGAACTAGCCCTATTTTAACGCAGTTAATTGCATTTTTTGGAATTTACAATACCAAAGCGTTGACATGAGGTGTCAAACTTATTATAAAAGGTGCATCTCTTGGATTTGAATTTTTTTAAAATGTTAGTGCTGTGGATATTGTTTCTAATGAATTGATACAACCTTCATACGGAGTCTGTCCATATATCAGATAACTTTTGCCCTGCTAAAGTCTACTATAGTGATGCGTTTTCACGAAACTTCTCTTAGCCGGGAAAGCGCTACGCAGAGTTCAATCGGTGGCACGTGTACGTCGAAGGAGGGGGGGCATGCAGAGGAACGGAGGGTTTGGGGGCGATTTGCTGGGTAAGGGAAGGCGGGAGGGAGATTGGGGGCACTGATACGTGGAGAGTTGGTTGGATGCGTAAGAGTGGCGTGGGAGCAAATGGAAGAGGATGGTGGCGGACGCTGGAGGATAACAGAAAGGGAGAAACAAATCTGTAATAAAAGGGAAGCTGGGGAGCGGGTGGATGGACGGAGCCAGAGGGTAGAAGGGGCGAAAAAGTTAACGGGAGCGATAGGGGAGCAGGGGAAGGGAGAGAGGGAGCTGAGAGGAAGGGAGAATGGGGAGAGGTGGGCCGATAGGAATGCCGCTCGAGAGAGAGAGAGCAAGGAGGAAAAAAACATATAGGGTATAACTTAGCGGACGCACCGAATGAAACGGCACTGGTGAGTTGTTGCCCCTGGCGTCGAAATGCATCTTCATCCTCTCTTGACGCCGCGAGCCACATCACAGGAGAGAATGCGGTGAGAGGTGTTAAGGAGCCAGCCTCGAAAGAAGGAATGAGAGGACGCACCTTGAGAGTTAATACTGCGGCAATCCAGACTCCATTTATTCAGCCAGGGGAAGAAGGGTTCACTCGTATTCTCCTTCAAAATGTTCCGGGATCATTCCACTGCCTTCCAATTTTATTCAGCGGGGCATTAATATGTATGCACTAAGTTAATGTGCTCAAAGCATTACGCGGTCTCTGGTGCATTCGAAATATAATCCCGTCAGCGTTTCCCCATATTCATTGCGTTATTGATCCCTTGAAGCATCCTTTTTCAGAAGCCACCCATTAATCGTGTGAGAGCATGAGTCAATCCGCCCCACTCCGACGGAGAAATGTTAAATATTCAAGCATCATTACGATATACCTTCCCAGGAAGTTAATGAGAATAACAAATTATTAAATAATTGAAAATAATCCTAAAATCCTTTGTTAAAATTTATTATAGCAAAATGACTTTTTTCGGAACGCGTTTCCGTGAGATTGTTATGGTCGGGACGGACTGCAAATATTTATGGATCCACTTAGGTGAACGCTACTGCTACACTTCAAGAAATCGACTCTGGACTGAAATGAAATACAAATGAATGCTTGCGAATACGAATATGAGACCGACATGGAGCTAGTCGACTTTCCAACTAAAATACCTCAAGGTTGAAGACCAATTTATGCACGTAAATCGATTTAAGTAACACGGGTGAAATTTCCCATTGAATACGTTAATTTCCCTCGGGCATATCGGAAATGGTGACTGAGTGGGTCGTCCACGAAATACAAACAGTGCATCGGTAGAACCACGAATGCTATTTTGAGCTGATGACTATTTCACGAGCAACTAGGGTTACAATGGATGCGCGCAGTGTAGAGACATGGTAGTTTCCTTACTCCATGAAGTCTGAGTTGCCCTAGTTGTTTCTTCTAGAGCCTCGACCGACGCACCTCGCCGCCACGATCTTGTTTGTGGACGTGCGATTGACCGCCCCGCCCCCAAAACCCCCCCCCCCCCGAAGGGAATATTGAGCCCCTGCCGCTATTTGCTGCGGATCCACCTCCCCATGCTGTCCCCTTTGAAATTTATGGCCCGCGATCCAAATATTTGGATTGATCCATGAAACTTCCATCGGCAAGGTGAAGTTTCGATGAGAAATCCAAATGTTGACGCGAGTCCTATGAAAGTTTCCCGCCGTTGGATGCACAGGCACTGTCCCGTTTCCCGTCATGAACTTGAGCCTCGGGGGGCTGCTGGCTGGATGGCAGGCAGGCTGGCAAGGAGGTGCTCAAGCAAAGTGAGTGCACCCGTCTTTTCCGTGAACCATTTCAAGAAGTTGGAGCGCCGAGTCTTCCAAAGCGACGGCATAGAGGAGGATGGTGCCATTTCAATCCGTCAGGTTCAGATGGATGGTGACGTGCACCCGAACCTGGCCCATCAGGTACCTCAGGGCCCAAGGACCGGTGAAAATAATCAAGTGTACAACCTGTCGAGGAGGATTGTAGGATGTCTTGTAAAAATCGACTAGGAATGCTTCTGGGCCTAATTTGAAAGTGTATCCATTGGAAGGGACTGATAAGAATTCGTGGAGAAGTTTAATATTTCGTTGTAGTCATACCAAGGCGTTAGTTTAAAATAATATGACTTTCTATCAATTTCACAAACCATTTAAACCTCATTCCCGACTGACCTAACTAAGCGACTGTATTAATAACTGCCAAGACCTTGAGAAGGCCAAGTAAGTGATTATGGTACCTAGAACTCCTATCGCAAACCCAGTTTGGTAAGTCCTGACGTACATTTGGAGATCAGTAGCTGGACCGAGAGATCATTTTCGTATATCCGTATATGAGTTGGAAACTATATTGGGGAAAATAGAAGTTTAAATTTGGGAATAGACAAGATTATCGCATAATACGAGTTTTACGAATTGATAAAATATTTCAGTTTTCGTGTCAATATGTTCAACGTAGATATGCATATGTGTGCCACCTATCTACACAGATTTACAGGCAAAATTAACTGAAGTTGTCGAAGTGAGGAAAATAAGGATGATCAAATGCATGACTTCCGGCCGTGGAACACAAGGGGGAATCGACACCCCTCATAAGAGTGTTGGCCGAAGAGGAAATGTGGTCTCTCGGTACCCGGCCGAGAGAGGTGGGAGCCGTAAATGAGAAAAGGGATTAGGTGCGAAAGCGATGGGGAGATGCCGAGAATGTTGCGGCGAGAGATTGAGGGAGTTTTACATCGGGGGTGCTTGCGAAAGAGGGAAAGTACAGAAGTGGGAAATGAATCAACGGGAGAGGGGAGCGAAGCATTAGGGATGAAATTGCCACTAGAGAGCGGAGAAAATTTGGGATAAGAACACGTAACAGATTCAGTCAAGTGTTTTCCCATCGCGACGTAGTGATAGATGGCATTGGTGTCACAGTTCTTCTCACAACTGATTATTAACGGGTTTCCGTTCCAGAAACAAGCTTTTTATAGATATTCCATGCGTATTGCGCGCACGCATCGCTCTTTCAGGCTTCACGATTTCCTTAAAAGATAAATAACAGGAAACAATTTTAAATACGTTGTTATGGAATGGTTTGAATCTAAGGGAAATCGACATGGTATTGAATGTTTGAACACAACTATGAAGGCTCATTTCGATTCGGATTTCAGTGCTCATTAATAAAATCATTCATGATATTTCAAATAGGAACACTTTTCTGATGAGTTACATTAAAAGATACGATAAAAGAGAATAAATTATTCTTTTAAAAAGTAATTCATATAAATAACTAAACGCTTATGATATATATGGAAAATATGTCGCAAATCCAAAAAAATGTAGGTCCAATCGTCTTGCGGATTTAATTTTTTTGAAATACGTTAGGGGATTTGTCAGAAGAGTGATAAGTCCCTGGCAACGTAGCGAAACGAACGTTTTACTGACTGCAATATATGCAATATACATCTATATATATTATATTTGGCTTTTCGTGATGCTATTTTCGCTAATTGATTTTTTAATTCACTGAAAACTTATTTGAAAAATTTAAGTTCTATATTTATTGTTATTTAATACATTTTATGCAATAAACTTTTAACAGTAAATGGGTCAAAATTATAAATAGTGAAATTAATATTACTTTTAGTTTTAGATTAGTTCCTTTCGCTGATATTCAACTCCTTTTTCTCGGCCAGCTATTGAGAGATCACACTTGAACTTGAAGAATAAAATAATTTAATACGCGTTAAAAGTAACTGAGTACTTGTGAGAAGCAAATGCTCATGAAGCAAAGGAGGAAAATAGTTATATACATAGAAATAGGTCACTTTTGCAATGAACGATCCAGTGATAGAAATAATTCGGATTTCTATACTAATAGGGTTTGAGAGTACGTATCTAACTGCTTCCCAGTTTTTATGATCTCCGTTACTCTAAAAAATAAATCGTTCCTTCTCAGTTGATTAAGAAATACCATCTGACTACTTGAAATACAATTCTTCGCATTGCTCGCTGCCATTTATTTCCAATCATTTCCTAACTACTATCGCTCATGAATCTTGGAGCCTCAAAGGCTCTCAAGAATATTTATTATTTAAGGAAATCTAAACGCTAAAAATCGCTAAGAGAATAATCTTCAGATAAGCTTTTCCGTGCCGATATTCGCGGAGACAGTCCAGAATGAAACATAGTCTTGGGATCGGGAAGGCGAAAACCAATTGGCCGGATGCGCCCTAGAAGCGGGGGGGGATTATCGCCAATCGATGCCGCGGCTCAATGAGGAGGAGGGAGTGCTGGTGTAATGGTGTCGCATTCAAGGAGACGGAAGGGTAAGAGGGGGAAATAGAATAAGAAAAAGGAGCGATTGGGAGGGATTAGTGTTTCGGGACATAGGAAGGGAGCCGGTCGCAGTACCACAGTTTGAGATTTGACGAGGATTACGAGAGTCAGTCCAAGGACCGACCGATGGGATTGGTTTTAAAAAAAGAGCAAAGGAAAAAGGGGAAGGCACGTGGCAAGATTGGAATTGAATGGAAGCAGTGGGTGAAACAATTGGAACCAAATGAAGCACATGCCGCAATTGGAATGATCGAAGTGACTCCTCCGTTCATAACACTGGTAATAATATTTGCTTGCTGAATTGCCTCAGTCACTGTACGTAGCTATTTCACACTGAGTATATACCTGAACTTCAATCGTTGCACGAGCAACACGGAAGCACTTGCCCGAGACTTGAACAACTATTATTGAATAGTTTCCCGAAAATTCCATTCCGCTCACTAGTCACTCCACGACCTACTTTTATTAATGCCTCATTATGTATAATCGAAAGCTTACTCATAAATTATGCTGATTCTCGGTAACATCTTTGAACTTTTAAGGAGTATGCTCTTGCATAAATTGTGAAAAATATTCCACTTTGACAGAAAAAAATATTCATCATTTCCAGTCCACCAAATAAATGCATGATATTTAAGGGAAGAATTTTTATCTAGAAAATTAGGTTGAAAAAATGTGTGTTGCGTGCGTGTGTATATGTGTGGATGTGTGTGTGTATTATATGAATGTGTATATACATATATATATATGTATATATATATATATATATATATATATATATATATATATATATATATATATATAATGGGCTGACACAACATAACACAAATAGAAAAGAATAGACACATATAAAAGAACACTTACACGGTAAATTGTTCGAGCTTTCGGCCCTCTCAGGGGCCTTCTTCAAGAGAGACTGTTCTTTTATATGTGTCTATTCTTTTCTATTTGTGTTATGTTGTGTCAGCCCATTATTGTGCCGCTCGTATGAGTTTTTCCGGACAATCGTTATATATATATATATATATATATATATAAATATATATATACACCCAATCACAATTTTATATGAACATCTTTGGAAGACAGTTCGGAGAAGTGGGTTAGGTAACAAACGTATGTACGAGCTCGTAGATAAATATGAAAGCGATAAGAAAATTTACACGACAAAATTATGATAAAAATGGGGTCCCGGGATGTCACGATTTGCGACCACGTCCTTTCCCAAATATTGCAGCAAATATGTGTGTGTGTGTATATATATATATATATATATATATATATATATATATATATATAATATGAATAACATACTCATATATGTGGATTTATGTACACATGTATATATTCATAAAGAGACATATTATCCGCCAGTTTTGAGGAGAACATTTTCTCCTCCAGCGTTTTCTTTAACCCTGGAAAACAAACATTTGCCCTTTCGCTTGTGAAGAGGCATTGAAGGGACGAGTAAATGTTGGGGAAAGAGAGGGGGCGTTGTCGAACCAAGAGAGCATGCAAAAGGAAAGCCAAGAGGAAACGGAGGGAGATAGAATGAGGGGAGTAGGGATGCTGTACGGGTACTGTAGGAGATGAAACCGAAAAAAAGTAGCCCGGATTGAGTCGGAGGCGGTGGGGAGGGAGAGGATATGAAAGAGCAGGTTTTAAAAAGTAAGGAGGAAAGAAAAGCTAGATCCTTGAATAGGGGTTGCGTGGAAAGCGACTGCAGAGGAGGAGGAAGAGGAGGATTGGGGTGGGTGGAGTAAGTGGAGGAGATGAGGAGGAGATGGAAGCAAAAGGAGAGGGCAAGAGAACAAGGAGGAGGAGTAGGAGGACGAGAGGTTGGGATTCAAGGAAAACGGTCTGGTGGAAAAGATTGGGGATACAGGTCGATTAGAAGAGGCTGGGGGGCCGAGTCAAAAGGAAAGCAGGAAAGGCTGAAGGTGGGGGATCTAAAAAAAGGGAGGGTTTGTGTAAGGGAAGGTTGTAGGGATGATAGGAATAAGAGAGGGGTTTGAGAACCGCCTGAGGGTGGGTGGGAGGGAGGGAATAGACACTGGTAAGGGTTGTGCGGAGGAGGTGGTCCTATTTCGGAAATTAACCAATTACTTTCTAATCCTTTCCAGCGTTTTTCCTCCCCCGCATTCCGACCTCTGCAGTAATTCCTTCTCTTGCCCCCGGGCTCCGTTTTCCTGCGTCCAAAGGAGATCCAGAGGCACGGGACCATCTTGATCCCCGCCCCCCTCTCCCTGCCCTCCTTCAACCAGCGGTAAGAGCTTCCGTACCCCATGCCACCCTCCCTTTTTCGTTCCACCCGTGTGCGGGAGAGAGAGCAGACAACGAAAAAAACGCATTCTCCCCACCCAAGCCCCTCTTCTCTCTCACTATCGTCAGTCCAAACTCTCCGCGAGGGAAACCCCGACAAATCTTGGGTATTTCCTGAAACACCACCACACACTACGTCACATGCGCGCGCCCTTGACATCGCGCACGCGTACGAGTAATTAAATATAATGGTCACTTCAAAAGTCATGATGACAGCCATTTGATTTTGGGAGAACGTTCTCTTCTGGGGAAACGTCAAAACATGCATGTGAGAATACGCTCTTCTGAGTAGCTGTATTTGATTGAAGTAGGTGGAAAGTGGAGTACGTTATGAGAGACAGGAAAAATACATTTCGGAATCAACGCTACGGATCCTTTATTCTCGAATCTCACGAGAGAAAAAATTAATGCGATTACCGTATTTTTCATCACAGAACTCAAGTTGCACTGGTATTCAAAGCAATGGTAGCTTTCAAAGTTGTTTCCGAGATTATCAATTATTCTCCGTAAATTGCATAAAATAATTATGAGATTAAAGAATGCGAAACGGTGACTCCGAGATATTTTTTTTCTTTCCTCTTATAAATTACTTCGCTTTGCACTGACTTGTATCAAATAAAGATAACCAAAATGGAATATGGCCCCCTTTCACATTCATGTTTTGAAATGTCTTCAAAAGGGAGCGTTCTTGCTGAAAAAAATTGTTAGGGCATGATTTCGAAGTACCCCATGTAAGCCTAATGTATTTATGCGTTAAACAACTGCCATTATTCTCATCAAAGCCTACCTGTGTGTCCCAGAGTACACATTTCCTCTCGTCTTCCATTCGTGGAAATTCCCTAATTCTCCTCGCTCTTTATCCCTCGTCACCCGCTGTCCCCGGGGTTCGATTTCCGACCCTGGGCGCGCGCCCCTGTCGCCTGACGACGCTCCTAGAGAGAAGAGACCATTAGACTCCCGGACTCACGTCCCCGCTGGCCTCTCCTCGTATCCCCCCGCTGAATTCACCTCTCTCCCGCGATCCTACTCCCCCTCGCCCTCGTATAGGGCCTCCTCCGCTGCCGTCTCTCTGGATCAAACTGTCTACTCCACTTCCAGAGAGTGTTTCCAAGAGGGAGGATTCGTGTTCCCTCTCCCCCTATCATCCCCCGGAGGAGAACAAGAATGCTTCCCTTTCAATTTCAGGTGAATCCAAGTCGTGGGTTTCTTATCCCTGATTGTATTTTTTTAGCATCTGATTCGATAATTAATTACATGCGCGATTTTCAGGCGTTGTCGAAATGTTCGGATTCTTACAAGGAAAGAATAGCTCGCAGAACTTGGGAATTAAAATTTCCCGTACCGATCCACATGTAGGTTAATTGCGTCTCAATTTCCTTCCCGCCCGAAGCATTCGTAAGTTTTAACCGATAAACCTATCGCGGTGTGATTCTTTTTCCTGGATATGGTTCTCGTACCACGTTAAGCGATGGGAGTAAATTTGTCAAGAGAATCACGTATCCAAAGATTTTACCCTGCTTTGCTGTTTTTTTTATTTACAGCAGGGATTGCTGTAAATTTCTGCTGCATAATTAAACGCTGATTTCTTAATCAGCGTTTTATGTCGCCTACCATTTTAAAATGTATGATTTTTATTTTTCCGTCGACCTCAAATTGTTAATCAACTCTTTCCAAATCTTCACTGAGCAGTCCAAATTTTTTGGTGCATTTCTAAACGAGCTGTCCTCTGCATAACCTCTAGGATTTTTAATCAGCAATAAAATTTTACAGAGATATGTATTAGAATTACTTTAGGTTGAACAATTCACTAAAATTCCTAAGACTAACTCACGTCGATGTGAAATGTTCGTGTTGTTGTTTTAATTATGCAATCAATCACCTTACACCACGAATTACTCATCTCTGGTATCGGCCGCCGCTGTCCTTTCGTCCTGCATTCATTAGCAGACCATGTTTGATCCTCTTACTTCTCATTCCTCCTTCCTCAATGCCCATACAAGTACCTCCCGAAATTACCAACCCTTATCATCCCCTCCACTGCAGGACAAAGTTAACTCAAATTCCCATCACGCATGTATTTATGCCACCATCAGCGTTGATTTAAACCTGATGAGGTCCAGGTTCAGTGAAACATACTTTGCGGTTGGAAACGTCGTTTCAAGCCCAGTACAAGGTCCATCTCGAGGGTGGCTGTGCAGTTTTACCCTGCGACAGATTCCTAGAGCGGCAAGGCCACCGTTTTTCTCGTAATATTCCAAGTTCCTCAAGTAAGCCCTATGAATGTTCAAAGCCCGTCAACATAGAATTCATCTAAATACTTTTGTCGGTACACCAGCGTTAAAATTTGAAATGCTGTGATATTCAAGTGTGTTCGTTTTATAGTCTTGAAGTCTAAAAGCGCTAAGTCCTCATAGCCGTGCAATTAAATTTTCCAGCTCATGACGCTTAATGCATCCAATTCAAAATCAATGGATCGGTAGCTATCCTAAGCTAGACACAAATGGGATAGAAAACATTAGTCACTTGATGAATTTCCGGTAATCAAATCAAATATTACTCTGAACTTCATCTTAAAAATTGGCAATCAGCTGTACAATGACTGACTTAATGCATCGCACGGCTCCATTAATACGATTGACTCAACGCAAAAGAAGCAGCTTAAGTTTAACGCTACCACAATTATTTCTAAAATCAAAATAATAATTTTTACTACTTTTACCGAAAACAAATTACATCAAGGACGAATTTCACGGGAGTTTTCACCTGTTCACTTGCACGAACCCCGCAGTTTGTATAGCAATGAGATTACGTCCTTCATGTAAATGAGAGTTAAATGAAGTTCCTTTTTTGTCCGTAGAATTTTGGATGACCAAATAATTTCACTCGAAATCTTGACGCATTTTCAGAGAACATGGATTGTTATGAAAGAACGACTTCAAATCAGCCACTAATATCCTCGCCGCGGCTCTACATATGCGTCCTTACCCTTACTCCTCCCATTTTTTCCTTTTCCCTGAGTACCCATATCACCCTTAAAAATCACCCCATATTCTTTCCCTCCTCGGCCATTCAACGCACTCCACCACTCCAATCCCAATCTCACCTCCCCCCCACCATGGACGCCAAATTCCCATCCCGCACGTCATCTCCGTGTTACCGCCGCTGCATTTGCACTCTTATCTCTCGGTCGACGAGGACTCCTACTTACTTCGTAGTCATGGTTATGCGACCATGGGAGCGTTCATTTCATTCTCTCCCCCCCCCCCCGAGTCTCCTCACCCAGAGGAGAACAGAATTGTGTCCTGGTAAATAAAACCTCCGCCCCGATAAAATACATGGCGGCGGGGGTGTTGTACTCGAGACTGTTAAAGGGTTTCGGCGACGATTCACCAAAAGAAAAAAAAAGGCGCGCAAATCTGAATTATCACGCGACAAACAATGCATACTGTTGGCAAGATGCTTTGCGGGATTGGGTCGCTTTATTTAAATGAATTCTCGAGGTGTAGAAGATACGACGACGGAGATGAGGTGTTCTGAGAGGGGCGAGGGGAACGAATTTGGAAGCGGGGGAGAAATGGGGGTTGGGGGAGTGAATGGAACGGTGCGCGACCTACCCGAGTTGATAGTGTCCGCAACGTTATAAATGGACGCGCGGAGTAAACTAGAAGATTATTCTTTCAAAGGAAAATGAGCGTGGTGTTGAGAAAGAGACACGGGGCAGCCTAGCGGATAGGCGGCGGGTAACAACTGGGTTCACTCATACCGACCCACGGATAAAAATTCATAGGCTACGTGCATCGCTCCGCATAAATTTGCAGTTTAAGTTATATATCTATAAAACGGCAGAGATAGAGAACGAAATGTAAATATATCACGGAATACGCTCACAGTTACGAAACTAATGCCATTCTGTACAAAAGAGAAGAGCGGATCAGGAAAAAATTCTTGATATATTTAAATGTATGCCCACTTGATAGCGACTGTCAACGCCCGCTAGTATATCATACAACAATAAAGTGGTTTACTTGAGTTTCAAGCATGTGTTGAATTAAAGTGGTGAAATGAGAGTTATCTCAAGCAAAAATATACACCAACACGAATTCGAACACTGCAGTCGTATACCGATAACTCAATCATGCCAATGAAATAGATATTTAAAGTTTAATTATTGGTATGACATTGAAGTTAATAACTCATTATTTTGGGGAGTTAAACCGTAAAAATTGAAGATGAAAGGGTGGAATATTTCGCGCTCCTTAATTCGTCATCTAATAAAGGTTTGAACGAACGATCCGAAAGTGTATACGATTCCAGTGTGCGAAAGTTTATTTTGGCGTGATATTTTTCCTTTGGATTCACATAAGACCTTATCAACTACATCTCAAACTTAACTCCGACTTTAACTGGGATGATGCTGGGCGTCGGCAATTAGCTAGAGGCAATCAAATATTATCCCGGATATCCTAAGGATTCCCTGGAGTACTTGCTCGGTAAACGGAAAAAAACATTGCAATACCGTGCGTATCTACATATATAATTAGGCGCCGTGGTCGCTCCATGGCGCTCTCCTCTATCCGGGTCTCCTATAGCTCGTGGGAATGAAGGGTGTGGGGCGGGGGGAGCGGGGTTGGGGATTGCGTTGACTCACCGGCTCCACCCCCTTCTCCCAAACCCCCTCCCCAACACGCCCCTGCAGAAATTCACCTGCTGGCGGAATTTATGGCGGAGCAAAATGTGGTTTACTCTCGATGATAAGGTGATAGCGGGGACCCAAGACGGATGGGTGCATGCTCCCCGGGACATCCATGCATAAAACAGGACCCGAGAACCTCTTGTCACACAGCGGCTGGCGGGGAAGGAGTGGCTGGTCACGCCACGGGAAGGCTTACAAGGAGCCGAGCGGGACGTATTTCATTCCCGTGGCTCGCCAGAGAGAGAGAGACAGCGAGAGTGCCCTTTTTAGCAGAGTCGATGCAGGGCGGCCGCCGTACTCGGTCGTGGTGGTGGGCCCACCCTTTCTGGGAGGGCCTTTGGGACAAGGGATGACGGCGGGGCGGAGGGACTTGAGCGTGGACAATGAGGCGATGGAGAGATTATAGGGCAACAGCACATGCTCATCTCGTGTTACGTGTGTGGATTAATGCGTGCGTGGTTTCTCCTCGAAGTCCCCTTTCCTACCAACTGCATTCATTTCCCAAATTTTCGAAACATACGTATCGCCCTCGGCGGGCGAAAATGCGGCACAAAAGAAACATCCCCCACAGAAAAGCATCGCATACAGTAAGTTTGGTCAGTATTAATAGTTTTAATTGTTAAAAAAAATAAACGAGCTGGTGAACAAAAAAGGGTAAAAAATTAAAACTTTCGCATATATTTTTTTACAATTTCGCAATTTATTTTGCAAGGGCCGTTTAATGTGATGTGTGTAATGTAAGGAAAATTTATTCTCAATTACCATGGAAGTCGCTGAAGCTATAGCCACATACAGAGTATTAATAATAAAACGTTTTTGCATGTACATTTAAAAATAACATTGCATTATTAAATTTAGAAGAGACGAGAAATATAAATTCTACAACTATGCTAAAGTATTCAATTAACACTCAATTTAATATAATATCGCGACCTCAAAATGATGACCGCATTAGGGAACATCATTTTAGTGAAAACATTAATCCCTTTAAAGTTCATTAAACGATGAAAGAGTGAACTAATACGGAGGTAAAAAGTCAAAGTGATTGAAAATAATACCTTCACGAGAGGAATGAGGCGTACTTGGCAAGGTAAAGAAAGTCTAAAGAACAATGAACGCTTGAGAATAATACGGTGGCGTATCAAGCTAGGCCAAAGATACGCACAATTCTCATTAGGGAGGTTCCTCCAGAATATTGTTTCTTAGGTATGACTACCATTTTAGATTCAGATAAAAATATTTTGCCCTTAGATCATCAAAAGTACTTATCATTATTCTGTGAATATTGTGGAGGGAGTTCACCAGGGGAATGAGTAATGCAGATTTTATAAATAAGGCAATTTACATATTTTGCATGAAGTTTTAATCAAATGTTGACATTAATGAATACGGAATTAACATGCAAATTGAATTAAAAAGAGTTAAACAATCATAAATTATTTTGATTCGTTATTTGCTTAATAATAAATACATTGAAAGAATGATATTTGGTTATTTATACTGACCGTTGATTCAATGTATTTAATTTTTTTACTCTATTTCCCATGGCGTGACCAATCGGCGTACTACATCTTCTATTATTTATTGGTGATTGAACGTTTAATAATAGGCAATGCACAGTTCATACATAAAAGTTTTCTGCATGGTAAATAGTTATTTAAACGATAGCCAAATAGTGCGGTAGTGATCAGGATTTCTCTTCAACGAGCAAAATATTGATTAAAATATTGATGCATCCGTTCATGCGCTTTAAAAAACACCATTTTTAGTCAGATGCTTCGCCCACCTCATGCACCCTTCAATTAGTTTTGGTCCACCGATCCCTGGGGAATCTCGAAAAGTTCGAACAAAATTCGCCATGTTAAGGAAAGAATGAAAAGCAGGCGATTTAGTTCAATTCCGTGGATTCCATCACCATTCAGCTACCAAGAACCAGTCAGCCAATAGGAATCCGCGTATTCCACCTCATAGAATGCCTTTTCTGCCTCTTTACCTCCTCTCGGAACACATCACATCCAACCCAAACCTCTCCCCACTCCCTTTTTCCATTCCTTTCAGATAACCCATCCTCCATTCAACGGTCCCCTTCCTTCCCCCAACCTCATCCTCTCGCTCAACACACCTCCCCGCTCCACTCGGGGTACTCGTATTCATCCCCTCCCTACCCATCATCCCCGCCCTCTCTCCCCCGCACCAGTGTACTCACTAAAAACACCCCTCCCAACACTCCATCCACCCTCCGCACCTTTCCTCCACCAACACCTCTCCCCACCCACCCTCCCATCTATCCCCCTTCTCTCTCACCTCCATTCATCGGCCTCCTTCCCACCACCTCTTCAGCCTCTCCCAAACGTTCCCCACCGTGGTCCCATTCCACTCTCTCACTCCTTACTTCCCTAATGGTATTACTTCGGAGTCTCCTGCATAGGTCTCCCTGCCTCCCGTCTGCAGGACCCAGTTTATTAATTCCAACTCTAACAGCTAGACGGATACGACTCCATATAAGCCCTCTTTTACCTACCTACCCACCTACCTTCCAGCCCCCAAGCTTCCATTCCATCCCCCTCCCCAATACTACTAACTGGTCCCCCCTTCTCCGCGCCTTGCTTAACCAACCGCCTTTCTCTCATCCCACCGTCCTCAGCTCTCTTTTCCGATTCCTTAACAGCGTCCCGCCCGCCCAGCTCCCCGTTCCCGCTCTCCCTCTCATATCCTTCGGAACACGAACGCCCCACTCCACCATCCCTTCCGTTTACTTTCCTTCATCAGCTTAAAGCCTAGATTTTAAATGGGCCACATCTTCTTCCTTTCATCGTTATATGTGCCTTAAAAACCTTTAATTAAAAAGAGCTCATTTGCGCACTCTAAATATTAATTTCTTACGTCATAGGACTCTGGACCTCGAGAAGCAAGAAGTAGTAGTATTTATTTTCCCCGATACTTAATCAAGGTGTAGGCATAAAGTTTCCCAGTCAAGTGCTTCACGGTTCGGCGTAGAGCGGAACGGGGAAATTTGATTGTTGCAACTCTTACTTCCCGACTCTTTCCTTCACAGAATATTCATTTCCGCGCACCAAGTAATTCGGTTAACGTGAGGATGTGAAAAAAATTGGCATGAACATTTTTTTGTAAATGATGGAGCAGACTTTTTCGTTTCCGTGGACGGTTAATACCCTAAATATTCCGGAAGCCGCAGCACACTCGTAAAGGCTGAGATATAGAATATTACTGCTCCAATCCCAAGACCTTAATTTAATTGAGATGTAGAAGTTTTAGTCGCCCTCTAAGCTATTACGTCCCTCTTATCGTTTGCTAATTTGTAGATGATGACATATCATCTGGTATATTCGTTTTACGAAAAGGAGAATCGAGCATCATCTTTTTCAGGAAAATATATAGTGGGATATGAATTTGACCTCTTTCTCGTGTTGCTAGGAGCACAGAATGTTGGAATTAACTTAATTGACAGGTCAAATTACAATTTTAAAATTGATAATACATGTTAGTTTAAACTGCTGTATGGTAATTACATATTTTCCGTATCAATGAAATTAAAAATATTTTCGTAAACGATTATTTACGACTTGAGGGCCTTTGGTTTTAGAAACTGACAAGAATTTAAAGCTTTAATTGAATTGTAATTGAATTCATAAATCTTTGAATTATCTATTCCTAGATAACAGCATGAGATGTTAAATATTCTTAGTTACGTAAAACGAAAAGATGAGAACTGAGATTGCAAAGGTTTTTCCATTTTTCTCCTTCTTGGTTTACTCGTTAACTCCACGGATCATTTTCCGTCCCGAGTTCGTCCACCAGACCTACGTTGATATCAGGTACGCATTCCTCCAAGAAACTTAAAAACATTCATTCTCTCCCTTCTCTAAGGATCCCATTTCTACAGTTTTCACTCCCCTCAAACCAATCGATCAAATTCAATTTTTTTCCTTTCCCGCCTTTATAGTTTCCAGCGTCGAGAAAATTATATCCATCTCCGTTCATTAATCCTCATTTCCGCGGATCCATTTCCTTCTCCTCCCATCCCTCCCGCCCGTTTTACGAAGGTGGAAGGAACCGACCGCCGCCCCTCCCTCCTTTGCACTCCAGGCCGACCATCTACCTCAATCTCTTCTAACCTCTCCTCTCTCCCTCCACCTTGCCCTCCCGCCGCACCGCGGGCGCCAAACTCACGACCGAAACCCCTTTGCACTCTCGCAGCCTCCACTCCAACACTCCCCCCACCCCACCCTCCTCCCCCTCCCTCTTCCCTCTCGCATCTTTCTCTTATTTTCTTACTCTTTTCACTCGCCCCAGCGCTCTGCCGTCATTCTCCTCAAAGTCCATTTCCTACAAAATCGCCCCTCGCCCAACTCCCACGCCGCCCATCCACTCCCCTTTTCCCTCCACCCCCCTTCCGGCTCCATTCAAGTCCCACACCCGCCTTCATCCCCCCATCTCTACCCCTTCCACCTCCCCCCTCCGCTCCGCCCCCGAGAATCCCTTACATCTCACGACGGTCATACCCTTTTGTTTATTGCATTCCGATCTCTTTCCCGTCCATCCGCTGCTACCCTCCCTTCCCTCCTCCTCCTCCCCCCCTGGGCCGTGCCCGTCGCCGCGCAAGGAAATTTCCCCGTCCCTCCCTCGCCCCTTCATCTCCGTTCCACTCTCCACCTCTTCCCCGCGCTATCTTTTCCTCTCCTTTTCCCCTTTCCTCCCCGACCATTCTCTCTTCCTCTTCTTCCTCCCCTTCGTTATTCTTCCTTCTTCCATCTCGGACGCGTCCACTCGCACGTCCCCCTCCCTCTTCCTTCATCCTTTCCCCACCTCTCTCTTCGCCTACTTCTCTACTCTCTTCCGCTCGCAGACTTCCCACAACCTCCCGCGCACAAGCCATCCTAAGAATTCGCCACCCACCTTCTTCCTACCCACCTCGGAAGAAGACCACCCTCCCTCCCTCCGGCCCTTCATCCTCCTCGGCCGAAATATCCATCCCCAGCACCTTCCGCTTTCCGTTCTCCCCACCTCCCCGTTACCGCCGCTCCTCCTCCTTCCCACCCCCGCCGTCGCTTACGCCCTTTCCTCCCGTCGCCTCCCCCTTCAACTCCCTCTCCCCTCAGACCGCTATTTTTTTCCATCAAATGAAATTATGCAAGAGAGCTCCATGAATTATGTATGAGTTTCCGAGAGAGCTGTTTTTCCCTTTCCTCCATGTCCCCTCACCCGCCGACTCGAACTCCCCCTCACCCACACCCATCAACCCTCTCCTCGTGCCACACCCCGCGTGCCACTACCACCCCCTCCCATCGTGCCGACTTAACCCTCTTCCCCACGGCAAACCCTCCATGCACACCCTTGCACGCCCACACGAAAAACCCGCCGCACGCACTAACCCAGCCGGCCGCCACCCATCCCGACCCAAATACATAGTCTACTTCTTTCTCCCTTGCACCTTGTGTCCTTCCTCCATTCCCGACCGTTCATGTTGACCATTTCTACTACCCTCCTCCTCCATTTCTCTTCCTCTCTCTCTCTCTTTTCCCCCTTTTCAATTCATGAGTCTCCCAGCCGAATGCAACGAACGTCTTCCGTCTCCCGCTATCCCACTGCCTTACTCCCCATTCCCGGCACACATTATCTTCGTCCCCACACCCTTCTTCCGATCCAACTCGAAAATCCCCCACCAAAAAAAAAATGATATGCATAAAAGATCCCGCACATGGGCACTTTCCACCTATCCTCACCCGACTCTCCTCTTCAACCCTTACAAGCCACTCTTTAAGCCGCTACCACCCTCTCAACGCTTGCTCTGTATCTCCCCTTCGTCCTTAGTTAAAACCACCCTTCCATTCCCTTTTAGCTTCACCGCCGACACACAAACTCCCCTCCTCCTCCAACACTCACAGCTCATGTGCATCGTCTAACCCTCCCCCGCCTCAACCCCACGCTCTCATCATCGTGCTCCGCCGAAAAACCCGAGCGCCTTCCCATCCACGCACCCCTCCTCCCGCTCTCTCCGCCCCCGCGGTGAAAAGCCATCGCTCCACTCCCTCACACCACGCAGCCCTCAAAAACCTCTCCTACGCTCTGCTCCAATATTCTCAAATCTCCAGCTCTCTGCCTCTCATTCCGCCCATCCCACCCCCCGCCGCGTCCTCCCCATCCCGCCGACCCCACCGTAACCTTCTCCCCAGTGCCCTCCTTCAAAATCTTTAAGAGTCTCTCTACATTTCCTTCACAGCACCCGCTCCCTCATCTTCCATTCGCCCTCAAATCTTCATCTTCCCATTCCTCCCATTCCCTCCGCCGTTCCCCGTCCTCTTTTCTCCAAACTTCACCCCCCGCGAATCTTCCCCGCCCGCTCTTTACCCCACACCCCGCGAATCCTCCCCCGCACTTTTTACCCTTCTCCTTTCCCTGCTCGCACAGTAAAAATCTCTCCGCCCTCATCAACATTCGTCTTACTCCTTTTAACCGTGCCCCATGTTCTTTTTTCGCCGCCAATTTTATTCGGAGGGTGGATAGGGTGGTGGTATCCGAGCCGCCCTCGTTCACCCTATCCAGCTCCGCCCGCCCCTCGACCCCTGACCCCCCTCTCTCCCATGCCCTCCTCTCCTTGCTTTCACCCCCTCCTTCCATGGGTGGCTCCCTTTGTGGCCCTCGAACCTGGAGCGAGTGAATATGTCCTGGTCGTTTCTCCACCAACATTCCACGCACCTCATAAACGCAAGCTTTTTTTCCATACACCGTCGCTTCTCGAACGGAAGAACTCTTCCGCTTATGTAACTGCCAGTTCTTCCATTCGTTTCACACATCGCCCCGCCTCACCAACTCCCCTTCCTTTTGCGCCTAGACGAGAGAAATAAGAATATAAGAATTGACTGTGGATTGGGAGGGGTTGGGAACTCGGGAAAAAATGAAGACGGGTAATGGTTCCATTCCATAGCTCATAATGCACGCGCAGAGAAGGAGAGAGTGAGGGGGAGGAGGAAAGGAGAGAGAGAGAGGAATTTCCTGAAGCCGTCTCAATATACGATGATGGAAAAAAACTTTGGAATCACCATTTCGATTGAATAGATACACCGATGCATTTGAACTGGGCCATGCTGCCTCGCATAGAGAGTCGTTAGAGATGGGGACTCCTACATCGGAGGGTGCATCCACTGCCGGTCGACAAATTGAAAACTATCACAGAATAAATATTCCGACGGGAGTGAAACATGGAAGATTAGGTAGTCATGGCATCGTTCTAAAAATAGAATCCGAGATGGAAACTAGTGCATGCTGAACGATCAATATTGATTTCTACCAGCTCTACCATCTATCTACATCGCATGCAATAGCAAAGCAAGTCAGTACAAGGGCGCGTCGTTCATTGGGCTTGAAGGAGGAGGGAAGAGTTTAATTATGCGGAAAAATACGTTAGGCGCAGAGTAAATTGAGTGGGGTGTGTTTTTCCAAGAGGAAGAAGAGGAAGAAAAACAAAGAGGTTTCATTAGAGTGACTTCGATAAATTACACTCTTGAGCGACTGCCTGTTTGAAGGTGGTCGTCGATGGGCATGCATTCAGAGTAACGAGTCTTTTGTTATAAGAAGCCAATTACAGATAACTAAAATTGCACAATATCGGTGACTCATTTTTTTTCTTCTGATGATGCTCATTAATGATGCTCAGTACACGATATTTCAGATCGGGAACGTTAAATGGTGACTATATAGAAATGAGTATTTACCTCTTCATTTAACCTACAACTAATACATGAACTTCTATAATTTTCAATGAAGAATATTAAAAATTTACAGGAAGGTATTCATTATGAATTTTCCAGTACTTTATTCGTGTATAAGGCGGATTAACGCTATTCTCTTATCAAATAATCGTAATCCATTCATCAACGTGTTAAATCATAACAGTTTTAAGGGAGCCTTTTCCTTTAAGTTTCTCCAGATCTACATTAACTTTCTCTCTTGATAAACGATAGGGGAGAAACCTAATTTAAAATTGGCTTCTAAGTGGCTAGCTTAGCTAGCAAATTTTTGTGAATGCGATCACTAAAGTTAAAAAAAATCACTTAATCAGAAACGAATTCTTTTTTGTAAATCAACGTATAATGGGCTAAATTATGTCATATAATTCCCAATAATACAATGCAATAAACACAGCCATTAAATCTAAGATCAGGAAATGTCATCGTCTGGATACCTTTGAAGGTTACCCATAATTTACATCCTGGAATTAAATATGAAAATAAATTACAAAATATTGATATGAACGAATTCTTTATCTAAAATATGATCATTGGTTAGGATAATCTCGTTACTCTCTTTCCGTATATTGCCACATTCATGCCGCAAATGAGAATTTGCCTCTTCTTTTAGAATGATCCAAAATATTTTTTCCACCACATCACGGCGAGTGACTAAGTTTTATTTTTTTTATATATGCACCGTGCAAGCCACCGCTAGGGTGTTTGGCAGGGGGTAATTAAATACCAGACTATTTTTACCCGAACATGGCACTACCGCGAACTTGTTATAATGATCCCCACCGTTCGAGGAAAAAAATGAAAACTTAAATCTATCTGTTCTACACTTTTTCTCTCTAATTTTATTCACATGATCTCTCAAACGATGGGCGTAATAATGCATTTTAAATGTCACTACTAAAGAGACTCCCTTCCAAGTTATGAAAGAGAATTAATCTGTAATTTAACCTTCGCTCTGTGAGTCTAGCCTAGCCTAGCTCCTCTAATATTTTGGATACTCCTCTAAGTTCATCAGAACAGCGTTTTACAAATCTAGCTCCTCTACGCTGAACACGATCCAATTCCGTAATTAATCCAACTTCATGAGGATCCCATATACTTGAAGCATATTCTAAATGAGGCCTAACCAATGACAAATAATATTTATCCTTGACCCTTTCATCACATTTACCCAGTACTCTTCTAATAAATCCGAATTTTTTGTTAGCTTGTCCAGATATTCTCCGTATGCGTTTCACCCAGGAGAGATCATGGGAAAAATTCAATTTCGGTGTTTCCGATGCAGTAGGCGTTCGGGTGGGAATTATACTGTTTCCTAAAATATATGACTACGTACTTTCTAAAATACAATATCAATTGCCAAGTGTCACACCAGCGTTTTAGATAATTAAGGTCACCTGACAAAAGCTGCATGTATCCTCATTTAACGGACATTACGGTAAACATCAGCATCGTTGGCAAATAAACGTGTCTTGCTAGTGACTACTGAGTCGATGTCGCTAACGAAAAGTAGGAATGAAAGAGGTCCGATGAAGGTTCCTCGGGGAACACCTGAAGTAACATCTACTTCATTTAAGGTAACTCCATCTATCACCACTCTTTAAACCCGACCAATTGCAAAAGTCTTTAATCCAACCCCGTATATTTTTATCAATATGTTTTTGCTTTTTGAGTAGTTTGTTGTAAGGTACTTTGTCGAAAGCTTTCTTTAAATCTAGAAAAATCGCGTCCACTGGAATATTAATCTCTCCTAAAATAAAAATATCATTGAAAAAAGGCGTAAGTTGTGCCTCACAGGGTCTACCTTTTCGGAAACCGTGCTGATTTTTCATTGATAACTTCTGATTATCGAAGTGTCTTACGATCCCACTAGCAACTATATGTTCCATAGCCTTGCACGAAATGGATGTGAGGGAAATAGGTTTGTAAATGCTCGGTTCCTCATTGTCTCCGTTTTTAAATGTTGGTGCTACGTTAACCGTTTTCCGATTTAAATATTTAGAGCCGCTGGTAGAATACAATAGATCCTAAACCTTGTGATCTACCAGCGACTTCTTAAATATTATTTCTGAATACAACGCAATTTCTGAAGCTAGATCCTAAAATATATGAGCGAGAATTTCATCGGGTTCGGAGTATTAATTAGGGTTAATATTTTTCAGCAAACGTTCTATTCCATTGCATGAGATTTCAATTTTGGTCATCGGTTGATCGGTACGATTTGGTAAGCTATCGGAGGTTTTCTGTGAGATATTGGTGAAGATGGTTTGAAAGAAGGAATTAAATATGCTAGTCTTTTCTAATCTGCTGCATACTCTTTATTCTTTATCATAATAATAAAGAATTCCATCTACTCATGAATTTTTTACCATTTAAGTCATGGCATTTTCAAAGCATTTTTATATTCACAAAATCATTTCCTAGACTTCGGACGTGAATCGCCTATAAATTACAATATAATGATCTAATTTAAAGAGTTCTTTTAAATAGTATTTAAGATTTACTGAAATGTAGGAAGCGTTTGGTAATTCACATTTTACTGTGATATTTAGTAAGAGAAAATATCTACCTTAATAACTGACTCTTAACTTTTAAAGTGGTAATTCAAAATCAAGTTATTAAACAAATAGTACTTTTCCGGGTTCACATGGTGTAATGGGGAAAAATCTAAGAAGTGATGTTGTTAGGACAATCAACTCGTCAACATTTGCCAAGCAAATGCCGCAACCGAAATTAACAATTATTCGTTCAAAGAAACGCAAACATAATGCAATAGAAGTGTGCCACAAAACTAGCATTATTTAAATTGGCTTGAGCGACTAGAAATAGCCACTTAATACATTATTCAAGAATCCATAATATTAAGTTTCGGGTCAAGGAAACAATGGCATCGATATTCACTATTCGATGTTTACCCCATCAAATTCATGGAGGTGATGCTTTTTACTAATTCAACGTCCTTTCGATAGTGCACAAATATCCTTGAAAATATCACTATCCAATATTGAAACCTTTCTTGTTCGTCTGTCCAACATATCCTCCCTACATCACCTCATCATTTTCCCTCACACAAATCTCTCCAAGGCACTTCGAGAATATGAATATTGCACCAAAGGAATATTCTCATGTCTGTTGAACCGTTCTCTTTAGAACTAAAGCATCGCCGCTAGGAGAAAACGCCATGGGACCCACTCCTACTTGGAATCGGTGTCTGAGTCATTTAAGAGGTTTGTCCGGAAAGGATATAGCGTGCAATATTTTGAGAAAAATAACCTACCTAGAACAATGAGGTCTCAGTCCCCTTTGAAGTACTCTCCTTGGAACCTCACACACTTAGCCCAGCGTCCCTTCCACTTTTTTAAACAATCGGCGAAGTCCTTTTTCGGAATGGTCATGGACTGCATCATCGCATTCTCTTTTATCTCGTCAACTTCAAGAATTTCGTGCTGCAGTTGCATGGGACTTGGCCCAAGTCGCAAACGATGACCCAGGTTTTCTAAAAAAGATCATAAATGGTAATAATCATGGGTATACAGCTATGACCCTGAAACAGAAGCCCAGTCTTCTCAACAGTTGGTTGACGAGATAAAGGAGAAAGCGACGAGGCAGGTGATGACCATTCCGAAAAAGGACTTCGCCGATTGTTTTGAAAAGTAGAGTGGGCGCTGTGATACGTGGGGGAGGTCCCTAAGGGGAGCACTTCGATGGGGACTGAGGCCTCATCGCTCTAGGTACGCTATTTTTCTCAAAATATTGCATGAATAGATAGTTTCCGGATATACCTTGCATGGGCAAAGTAAAAAGATTACAATTAACTGGTGAACGTGGATGATTCCACGAAAACGAATTGCGTTCATTATTAATGTTCAAGTAAAAATATGACCATTTCCAAAAAGTTCCCACAGCTTAGTAATGATAGGCGGAAACTTGTGCTTATCAAAATTAAATTCGGATTAATGGGTACTTTGGATTTTTTTAACAGGAGAGAGAGAGAGAGTGAGAGGAATGAAAAGACTGTAAAATAAATTGGATTGAATCCTCGATTATAGACAAGTTGGAAAGAAATGTGACACTTGGTTCATATTGATTGAATTAATGAGAGTAGGATTACCAAACATACATAAGACAAAAATGAATGGTTTGACGGGAAGCGGTAGACGAAGTGAGTCTTGAACGATTGCAGCCCAGGGCAATCATAAGGCAAAAAATACTCGAACCTTATGGGAACAGAAGATCATACAACAATCTAAATATGTGACTGAGGAGAAAGAAATATACAAGAGAAATAAGAATGAAAGTAGAAAAAGGGAATTAGTTTCCTGAAATAACCCATAATCAGTCTTTTTTGATTTTCTCTATCCAGAAACGGAATGACGAGAAAGGCGCTTGTTCATTCATGAATATTTGATAAGTGCACAACTAGTAAACTAAATCTAACTGTGAAATTATATAGTTATCCCTAAAAAAAATTAGTTTATTTGTTATGGAAAATAGGGCGCAGCAGAAGTGAAATTAAAGAGCAAATTCCATGCGTTATAACTATAAAACTAACACGTTAAAAATTTTGCAGGATGTTAAAATTAAATGCTTGACTGTGAAACTTCACGCTCCCTTTATCTCTATTCAATTAGCATATTGTTAAATGGCATAGCTTGGTATATGATGCTACGAAGTTAATTAAATATATGCAGACATTTCAACGCCGAGCCTTGCATGAAACGAATATTTATAAAATAAAATTACTCTTAAAGCCTCGATACCGAAATTAATTTTGAAAAATTTTAAATACGTCAAACCATTGCATGAAAAACTTTCGCCTAATATACGTAGGAAATACTCAAGATACGGGGTGAATATAATTTGCGAGGAGAGCATATACTACCTTGATCAAAAATTTCCCGGAATTTATTCAGAAAATTAAAAATACAAGTTTATTCATCTAAATCTATATTGTCCCCTTCAAAGTAATCCCCATCGACTGCAACACACTTATGCCAGCGCTTGATCCAATCCTCGAAACATTTTTTATATTCGGTTTTCGGTATGTCCATCAGTGCTTCCTGCGATTTTTCCATTACTTCCTCTCGGCTGCTAAAACGCGTTCCCCGTAATGGTTTTTTAACTCGATTGAACAGAAAGAAGTCACAGGGAGCCAAATCAGGTGAATTCGGTGGCTGTTGGATGGTATTTGTTGCATTTTTCGTCAAAAAATTACGAATAATGATAGCACTGTGCGACGGTGCGTTATCATGGTGCAAAATCCACGAGTTTTCTGCCCACATTTCTGGTCTCTTTCGGCGAATTGCTTCACGCAAACGTCTCATAACGCCCAAATAATACTCTTTGTTTACTGCCTGGCCTTCTGGCAAAAATTCATGATGCACTACACCGTTGTAATCCATGAAAACCGTCAGCATTGCCTTCTTTTTTGACTGAAAACGACGTGGTTTTTTTGGTCTCGGCTCATTTGGTGAACGCCATTCACTTGCCTGATGTCTGGATTGCGTGTCGTACTCATAAACCCACGTCTCGTCTCCAGTAATGATCCTTTTGATGAATGTGGGATCGGATTCAGCCTCGCAAATCATGTCTTTTGCGACGTCAACACGGTCTCTTTTTTGCATGAAATTGAGGTCTTTTGGCACCAACTTTGCTGCTACACGACGGAAACCCAAATCATTAACCACAATGTCTTGGGCGGATCCATAGGCAATGTTCAAGTCCTCCGCTATTTCTCTGATGGTTAATTTGCGGTTATTGACCAACATTTCTTTTACTTTATCAATTTTTTCACCGACTTTCGATGTCGATGGTCTGCCACTGCGTTCATCATCTTCGATTGACTCACGACCACTTCTGAACCGCTCGTGCCACTGGTAAACGACCGTTTTTTTTAGAGAATCGTTGCCGAAACACTATTCCAACATTTCCAACGTCCGTGCGCCACTAAATCCGTTTTTTACGCAAAATTTAATACAAGTTCGTTGTTGCAAATTTAAATCCATTTCTGCAATTGTAAAAAATCGCCAACACACACAGAGATAGATGTACTCTTGGCTATGTAACTTTTGCAAATGCCAAGTTATGACACTAAGATTTAAAGGGAATATCAACAACAGATGTACCAATTTAACAAAAAAAACAGAACTCAAATCGGAACGATGGGAGCGCCACACGGGAACCGGGAACTTTTTGATCAAGGTAGTATTTCAACAAAATAAATCGTTTTCTTGATAGAGAAAACTCATTCAGTGGGACAAGGCGTTTGATCTCAACTTAGAATAGCTTATGATGTGGTTGACTATGTATTTTTACCCTAATGGTGAATGATTGCACATAATTAAAATATGACGGCCGGATAAACAAAAGAGACTATATTAGCGGGTGCCAAAGCGGAATGGAGACAAAAGTTATTTTTTCCACGACCTATTTGTTCGTTCAACCACCTCTTTAAACCGGAATATTAGTCTTCATATCTCAACCTTAGATATTTGTAAACAGGGTTGTTTACCACTAATCCCCATTCAATTCGAATTACAGAAGATCCCCACTCTGTGTTTACAGCGAACCTCTTTTTCCTTTCTTTTGTTCTCAAGATTTTCCATCCCTCTCAACGCCCCACACACACATCTACTCCCGCTCGCCCTCCTCAATCACCTCAATCTTCTCAGCCCTCTCGAGCCCTCGATTGTCAGCGATTCTCTCCCCCTCTCTAACTCCCTCCGCGCTCGCTGTTTCTTCCCCCGCCCCCATCTGCCCTCCTCACTCTCTTCCTCTCCCTTTCCTCCACCCACTCCCTCCCTGACCCACTCACCCTACTTTGAGACATCTTCGAAGTCGATAAGAGGATCCGCTCATCTTCCAGCGGGTCCCCAACTCAAAATCACCACCGGCACTGTCGGCACGGTTCAAATCCTTGCTACATCTCTCATATTCCCGCCATTTTTTCAGGAATATAAGGGATAAGAGAAACTGACATCGATTCTGTTCCCACCCTATTCTTCTTCGATCATCTTTCTCCCTAAATCTTTCCCTTGAAATGTATTTCCATTCATTCCGTTAAACTTGCAGGCGTTGAAACCACATCACTATTTTCTGCTTTATGCTCAAACCATTGGGTGCCGAGATAGCAACTTCGGTTGCTGAGATACGGTATATGTATTTATGAATAAATATATATATATATATATATATATATATATACATACATACATACATATAATGTACAATAAGATAGCACTAGCGAACAAAAACACACAAATGAAACTCACACGTATACCGAATTTTCGGTGGCAGTACCACCTTTCTCAAGTTTTATCAGTGTATATACGAGTATTTTATATTTATATACACACGTACACGCGCGCACACGCACACACACACATATATATATATATATGCGCCACACGGTGGTTATTCCGGGAACTTTTTGTTCAAGGTAGTATATATATATGGGTCGCGGTAGTCCAGTGGGTAGAGGGTTGGACTACTGACCGGAGGGTCCCGGGTTCGATTCCCGGGCAAGGCACTCAGCCTACAGCTCCACTCAAGCTATGTGATTTTTCGGGTACCAGGTCTTCCTGGGAAACCATAACCGGCACAGGGAAAGGAACTGCCCCCTCTACCATGATGTGTGAATTTCACACGCCGTTAATTATCATTGTGGTGGTATGTGAAATGATTCATTTTTATTATCTATGGCCTTTTATCGAGTGACTATTTCGGCTGCGCTAGGTTAGTCCTAATGACAATATTCCTCAAGGTTGCCTGGTGTAACACTCTGCAAAGCTGACAGAGAAAACTACGTTTTTCTACTCAGTTCTAAATTTATTCAAAACAGCAAAAAAATGATGATACACAATATTTTTATGCGAATGTTATTCTTGAAGTGATATTACAATATGAATTACTACTACTATTACTAGTAGTAGTTCATATAGTAATATCACTTCATATAGTAATAGTAGAATTACTACTATTACTATATGAAGTTGTTACATTGTGACTGTAATTTGCTAAAAAAAAGGAATACCATTTGTTCCCGAGGCACTTTCTCGTTCATCTCTTGAATATAAATGAAAATATCTCTCTCAGCACTAGAAAAAATAATACTTTGTAAAATCCACAGAAAATATTGAATTTGCAGACCCAGTTTTGATAGCCTACAGTCATTTTTCAAGCCCCTCGAGAGAACTTTCAAAATGTCGGTTTAAGCCGTCTAAACCTCGGCATGTAAATTTGAAAAAATTCCATTAATCTCTCTCTTTCTTTCCTTGTGTAAAGGGGACAGAATTATACAAAGTAGCGTCTAAAAGTATTAAGTACTTCCTCGGTTTGAACGTAGCTCCTTTTATTGTTTGTCGTACTCATTGCTACAGCGCCTCGAGGGCGAGATTCTTGTCGGCTTCTTGCTGGCCATCTGGACTATTTACGACAAAGACGTGGGCTGGGTAACGTGAGATGTTGTAAGAAAGAAAGAAGGTGGAAAAAACCTGGAAGTTCTGAGTCCTTATCCCGTTTTGTGAAGAACACAAATGCTATTTGATTGGACGCCCTACTCATTGGCCATTTTACTTTTAGGGTCTTTCCTTTTGCCAAGCGAAGAATAACTGAAAAATAATATGTTGTTCACTGTATTGACTGTCGACCGAAGATGCCAGATAAGTAGTGACTATGTGGTTCTGATTTGCGCCATTGTACTTAGATAACGACGAGATACTGTTGAGTATGAGCGGTGTTAAACCTCTGAAGAAGCACGAAGTCATCGAAAGGCCTCCATTTTGCAGCAAGTGAGTTTTTCTAGGTCTTAATGAAGGAAAAATAGCCATGACGGTGATCACGATGGTCGTCATTGTAATGAATGACCATCTGTTAAAATTGAAAATTGGTTATGAATCAGGAAAGTGACTGTCACAAAAATTATAATATTTGTTGTTCCGCGGGAAAATTGGGAAGCTTAAATAGCTGCATAGTGCTCATGTTTGACAACGGTTTTGTTTCCTAGAAAACGATAGGGAACCATGACCTCGGTCCGATATTGAACCGTCAATCATTTACTTTTCATTGTTTTTTTCCTTGCGTCAATTCGCTTCACTATGATTAAATTTAATCGCTTTGATTTTAGTTACCTCAGCACGGTCTTTTAATTATCTAAACTCAGCGTCGTCCGTAGCTGCGCTGCGTTGACGCGGAAGGGCTGCCACACGAGTAAACCTGCTCCTTAAGTATATAATTAAAATTATAGTGAGTTTTCACTGTGACGCTGTGCTTTTACACTGATTACGAGAAATCGCTACCTAACGACTTTACCGATGTAATCTATAAAAAATAAACTGTTTAGGAATTTTAGTTTATTTTCGATTTTTCGATTGGAGTTGAAAAAAGTGTGCGGAGCAAGTGACGTTGTTTACGGCATAAGTATGGCTTTCACCGTCACATTAACTGACACCCGCTTCCAGCGCCAATTTCTATATAATTTTTTTCCGTTTTAGAGAGAACGGTTAAAAACCAAAACCACTGCATTAATAACCTCGTACCGCAAATTATCACATATAATCCATGGGCATGTGAACTGAAGGCCTCGTTTTTGATCTTTTATTCGTCTTATAAAAATATAGTTATTGATTAATATAATACATAGTATGGTAAACATATAGATATTAATGCAGAAAAAATGGGCCATTTGCCCAAGACCCACCTTCTTTCTCTGCATTGTCAGTACTATACAGTAGCTTTCCTTTCGATCTCTCCTTAGTTTATCTAAAAACAGTTTATCTATGTACAGTGATGAATTAAAAATCCATGGAATTTTCTCGCGCTCGAGTACCGCAATCAAAACTGAGGAACAGTACAATTGAAGTTCGTCTTCAGTTTACTTTAAAAACTGGTAGGGTTTGTATCTATATCCAAAGATACACCTGGCAATAAATACAATCCGGAGTTTGTAATGCTTAGTAAGAAGACAAGCATGTCTCACAAGAAGATAGTAGGGCATAGGGATGAGATGAGAAAGAGGCTAGATGAAAATGGGATAAATGATTTACCTCCCATAAAAACTGCTTGAAAGGTCCAAATAAGTTTGACCTACTTCATTGCAGAGCCATGGCCGATAAAATTTCCGATCAGGTAGACAAATTTCAATGGACAAAAGTAATCTGTGAGATAAGAACGATCAAATGTACTTGCGTGACGGATCATTGCCGTCACTTCATTCATGTTTTCCCTTCAGTGAATTGAGGAAGCCCGAATAATCTTTGCTATAAGTTAGCTACAGTTTTGTAAATAAGAAATGCCAAAAATTAAACGTTTCGGATTTTAATCTAAGAACAAGTTTATTGAAGAGAAAATTTTTACATGCAATGACGCGACTTTAACACTATTGCTAAAACATGCAATTTTAACACTACTGCTAATCGTGCTGCTCCTACCAAGATTGCAATACTACCTCCCTTGATTAGGCTGGGTTTATTCGGGTCAACACTGATGGTGATTATTTCTGACGTATCCCTTGAGTCAACTCCTCGAAATAATCGCACTCGGCGTCAATTTTTCGTAATTTGGACAATATTTGCAGGATAACTGTTTTTGTAGACAGGACTGTAATTATAGGGAAAATATGTAAAACGTTCCACCAATAGTAGGACGATGTAAATATACTTGATCGTATTCGAAACCAAATACTTTCTCACACATTTTCGCTTTTAAAATAAATATAGTGATTATTAGAATTCTGCTACATCCCAATGGAAAGAGCACTAGGACCTATACTTGAACTATTTACTTGTTTGGTGAGCCATTGAATGAAATTCACATTTTTAAATGAAGGACAATTAACAGAATTTTTGAATAATAAGTAGCCATATGCAGTAATCTCTCCATAGGTTTTGTTGCTGTTATTTCAGCAACAACTGTATATCCATTCTCTTCTATGTGTTGACAAAGAGGGTTTTTCAGTAAATTACGTGTATTTAACAGGCAGTCTGAAGTTTTCCTAATTTTTTGGGTAATGCTTATACGCTGTAACTCCAACATTGTTATTAAAGAGGCCTTACACGCGTTTAACTCCGAGTTTAGTGTGCCACTCATTCGTTCCCTTGTGCATTCAATGCTATATTTATCCTCCCACTTACATCTATTATATAATTATCGCAGGAATATGAGGTTCACTTACATACTTACATTCACTGGGGGTATGAGGAAAAGAAATGTCTTCGAAGGGAAGAAGAGAATAAACAGAGATACGAGGATCTCGTAATACCAAAACCTCATTTCATTAATTTGCGTGTATAATTTGGATATAGTTACCAATTTGAAAAGCCAACTGAATATTTAACACAACAAAAAATGTCTCGCAATGTTATGATTTTCATATGCATAGTGGTACGATAAACTTATAATATCCATATCCTAATGAGTTGCATTCCAGTTATGTTTCAGGATGGTGCTAGAAATAAATTCTTAGATAACCTACCCTAAGTGCTGTATGAAATATTAAGTATTAATCCACCCGTAGCTCATTGAGAAGTTATGATAAATGAATTGCGTATGTCAAGATCATAGCAAAGGCTTTTCATGCTCGGCGATGGTGCCTGCATTTAGAAATTTTTTCCTTCGTTTTTCACCCCGTGCTACCATTGCGCTCCTTCCATCCGCGATGGCGCCCTTACTCTTCCCCACACCCCAATTCCTCCCCACCACTCCTCCCCACCCTTGGAATCCACTCCGTCTTCTTACGCCGCCGGAATGCGTTCAAGCGACGTATGAGACTTCGCCTTTTACAGAAATGAGAACGTATTAATTTTTTACTCCGCTTCCAGCCACCAGCTTCGTCGAGCTCTTTGCATGCGTTGTAAAAATGAATTCTATCGAGGTTGGGGCATTCAACGCGGCAATTTCCGTGCCGAAGAAAAAACCTAGAAATGCTATGGCGCTGCTTTCTGGATTATGTCCACGCGGAATCACGTGATCATGGTACAAGTACTGTAAGAATATGATTTCCGTCAAAACAACCACAATGACGGCCATTAAATTCGTTTTTCTAACATATTACCTATTAAAAGCCTTCATCAATAATTTAAAAAAATTATTTTTACTAAGGTATGAAATGCTGGAGAAAAGATTTACGAGAAGAAAATCAATTTTAAACGGATATCAAAAGAACGGATCGGCACTCGAGGATAATCTTTTCATGATATATAGACTGCAGGTCCGTGTTATATATGTATATATATATATATATATATATATATATATATATATATATATATGGGTGTGGGTCGCGGTAGTCCAGTGGGTAGAGCGTTGGATTACTGACCGGAGGGTCCCGGGCTCGATTCCAGGCAAGGCACCCTGGGCACCTGCAGCTCCACCCAAGCTATGTGATTTTTTTGGGTACCAGGTCTTTGCTGGGAACCCATGACCGGCACAGGGAAAGGAACTGGCCCCCCTACCCTGGCCCTGGCCCTACCCCCCTGCCTCCATAGGATTGCTCCCAACAAACCCCTCTCTTCGCCCACCATACCAAGAACTTCCTCATTTGTTTTCTTCTCTGTCCATTTCACCTTCTCCATTCTTCTCCACACCCACATTTCAAAAGCCTCTAATCTACGTCTATCCTCCTGCTTCAACCACGTTTCCGCACCGTACATAGCTACGCTCCATATCAAAGTTTTGACGAGTCTTTTCTTAATATCCTCACTCAGCGTCCCTGTCATCAACTCCCTCCTCCTTGTGAAAGCCTCTTAGCCTAGCGCAATTCTTCTCCTTACGTCCCTACTACTTTGACCGTGTTGGTCCAGAACACTACCGAGATACGTAAACTGTTCTACCTGCTCTAGTTTTTGCCCTCCTATTTTAATGCTTAGCTTAGTCTTTTTCTTTCTAGAAAATCGCATAACCTTTGTTTTATTTATATATATATATATATATATATATATATATATATATATATATATATATATATATATATATATATATAGTAGTAGTAGTTTTGAGGGGAGGCGACCGACAACTAAGGTCATTTGCGCCATAGGGGATGGACAGGAAAGGATGAAGGGTGGAGAGAAACCCGGCGTCGGCATTAGCCTACTCTTTACGAAAGGCGCCAAGGGGTCCGCGGCTTAACGTCCCATCCGACGGACGGCGTACTCACTCAAAGTGCCCTCCACAAAGCCCCTCAAGTAGGGATCGAGATACCTCTGAAAAATATTCAACACCGCCGGGATTTGAACCCGCGCCCTCAGGGTGGGAAGCCAGTACGTTATATATATATATATATATATATATATATATATATATATATATATATATATATGTGTATATATGTGTGTATATATAACACTTTTTGAAAGTCTCACGGGCGTGAATAATAATGGATAACACTTAGCACTAGTGGACACAGACAAAAACACAGAAGCACACAAAAAAGAGACTCACTATTTTTCGAATTTTCGGTGGTCGTGACCACCTTTATCAAGGAAGAGAGGGACAGAACTCTGACAGAGTGTATGTATATATATATATATATATATATATATATATATATATATATATACATATATAACCTTCTACAACTAATGTATTTAATATATATATAACTAATGTGTATATATATATATATATATATATATATGTGTGTGTGTGTGTGTGTGTGTGTGTAATAGTATTTATATATACCAATTTTTACATAATCTTCTACAACTAATATATTAAATACATTAGTTGTAGAAGGTTATCATTGGCGTATAGGATGATGCCCCAAGCCCAGTATTAAACTTTAAGGATGTATGTACGTCATGTGAAGAAGAGAATAAACAGTGGCATTTAATGAAAAATAAAAACATGGTCATGTACGTGTGTGTGTATATGTGATATATATATACCTATGTGTATGTGTGTGTATAATATGGTATATATAGATAGATAGGTAAGGTCACCCATGCTAGATAGGTTGAAGGTTAGGAGACGTCTTACTCTCAGTGAGGCGGCTGCGAAGGTGTCTGACTCCAAGCTTGAGTGATGGTGTCACGTTAAAAACACCATTTAGGAACAATGCAACAATTTCAAAGTGTAAAAATCCTTCGCCTTGGCCAAGCAATGGGAAGCCTCTGCAAATTATTATTCCTCAAAAAAATGACATATATAGAGTTGAGTATGAGTCCTGTAACTACGGGGCACGGTTCACTCGATTGTGCCCGGCTGCGGTCGTAATTTCACGAGATTATTGCAAAGCAAAATCGACAGCAGCGGCAGCAAAAAATGCACAGAGGAAGACTAGAACAGTGTAAATAAGGGCTTGGAATATTAGGACGATGTTGAGGACGGGGAGATTTTATTTTAAATTTACAAAGTTTATATCATTGAATGATCGCAAGGCTAAGCCCGATAACATTGAAATGATAAGAAAAGCGGGAGATATAAAAAATATACAGGGGAAGGGAAGAGGAGAGGAAGAGAACCAACGAGGGGTAGCAATAGCATTGAATAAAAAGTAGGAAATATTGTATCAACATGGAGCATGCGAGTGGTACAATGGAATTATTTAGGTCTACATGCTACTAAGAAGTAGGGAGAAAGAAATTGACATTGAATGCGATCAATTAGAGGAAATAACTGCGGGTGATTCTGGAAGGGAACACATGATAGGGACGAGGGATTGGAGAAATTCGGCTGACAACGCACGTGAAGGTACTGGAGCAGAGAACTAAGTTTTAGCAACAAGGAATGACCGCCGGTGAATGAAAGCAGTAGAATTCTGCACGAAAGATGTTTTTCAACCTAACAAACATGCGGTTTATGCACCACAGTATGACTGGGTATATAGTGAGATTTTCATAGGATTTAAAGATATATCAGTTAGACTAGATTACGTTTAATCAAAGATTTAGGAACTGCGTGATTATTTCGCGGATTCTCTGGTAGCGAATGAGGATTCAGATCATAATTTAGTACCTATGTCATATGACATCAAGTTCAAGGGGCAAAACAAGGAAGATGGTTGAGGTAATGCTATATAGGAGCGTTAACTAGGACGAAAAGAAATGTACTAGCAAGCTTCAGAGAACATCATGGGGGAGTGTAGGCTGAAGGGAAGAATAGAATAAAAATGGGAAAAAGGAGATAACTTCAGGCGTCACTTTGTGGAAACGATACATATTGAAAAAGAAAACTTGGTTTTTCCACATAAAATATTTATTCACGACCTAGGTTTCGACGCTCAGCGTCATTTTCACCTGAAGATGACGCTGAGCGTCGAAACCTAGGTCGTGAATAAATATTTTATGTGGAAAAACCAAGTTTTCTTTTTCAATAAAAATGGGAAAATTAAAGAAAAAGAAAAACAAACAAAAATATAGGATAATTGAATAGAAAAATGACAAGAAAACAATGGATTAGGGACGAGATGGTGAGAAAGACATATGAGAGAAAAGAATGAAAGAGTACAAACAGATTTAGGCAGAAGAAAGTAGAAATAATTGAATAATGGCCTGAAACGGGAAATTAACAGACGTGAAGAATCGTGGCAGAGCACAAAATGCGTGCTAGTTCAAAGTTTACAAAAGAACGTTGAAATGAGTACAATGTAGAGGATGTGAAAGAACTATTGGGGAGTAAGAACGGATAATCTGTGCACATAATCAAAGACACATTAGAAAAATTATTCATTGCAAAGTTAAGAAGGTCCAAGAGAGATGGTAATACTCGGAACACATTAAGAATCTATTATGCAAACATATTAGGCCTGCAAGCTTAGACATAGTAAGAGATTATGACACAGGTGGCAATCACTTAGGTATAAGCAGATTACGAAATAGAAAGGTCATTAAGAGAATTGAAATAAAATAAGGCCTTGCGGATGGATAACATTCCTGCGGAACTATTAATGGAAGTTCCACGGGAAACATGGATAGGAGATTTTTTATTGGGTTATTCGTCGTAATTTAGAGGGAGGAATTTAGCTATAAGATCTTGTCAGATCAGTGTTAGTTTCCATATTTAAAAAGGGAATGGCTGCCTTATGTGAGGACTATACCAAGGTAAGTTTGATTTCGCACGTTGCTTAAGTGGTACTTAGCACCATCAAAAAGGGAAAATGGTTTCGTACGTGATGATCGGAATGGGTTCAGGAATGGGAGAGGCACACGTGTAGCCACAGCAGTAAAAAGGTCACTAATAGAGTGGAATATAGAGTAGAATCAGAATATATTTGTTTATTTCGTAGATTTTCGATCAGCATGATTTCGTAGATCAGCATGGAGTAATATGGTTTGAATAAATGAATGCATTGCATAAAATAGGAATAGATTGAAGAGATAGTAGACTTATCCGTAACCTTTGCATATTTCAGACTGCTCAGGTGCGAGTGGCGGATGGAGCGTCGGGATCAGTGTTAGACAGAGGGATGCGACATGGGTGTCCAATATCACCTGTTCCTTTCAACGTATGTGTGGAGGATTTTGTGTAAGAGGCATGGAAGAACTGGAGATGGGAAAGAAAGACTGTAGGGAATGGGATTTGAAGACTTTGATGCATAAAAGGAAGTTAGGAAGGCGAGGAAAGGGAAAGGAATGGATAGGGGTGTTGGATGACTTGACGAGAGGAAGGAATTATCGGGAATTGAAGAGGCGATTATTGCAGTGTTGGAACGTAGGGTTTTTTTTAGGAGAGGCAAAGAAATGTATCCTTGTTTAGTCTGTTTTAATCCAAGACTTTACTTAAACGATTGAATACCAATAATAATAGATATTATTAGTTGGTGAAATGAGGAAAAATTTTATTTTCAGTAATATCTTTATATCAATCAATTTATATAGAATCTTTATGGCAATCTTTATATTAATATATAAGAAGCATTCTTTTAGTATTATTATTAACAGAATATTTCTTATATATTTACACAGTCACTAAGCAATACATCGTAAAAATAAAGAAATATTTCAATTCCTTATGCGTCTATCATAAATATAAATCCTCTTCTGCATTAATACATATGAAAAATAATTTGCTTGAAATTGCTATCCGGTACCCTCAGAGGACACGCATAATTTTAACGAAAAATGTATCTCCAAGTAATTTTCATTATTTAAGTATTCATCCTTTTTATTCGGAGCATAAAATAAAAAAATAAATAATTTTACTTTCATCACCGAGGCATATAGGAATGTTTTTACTTCATTGAAAAGCGAAGAACTAATGCGGTAGATATTAGAAAAAATATATTCTGGAAATGAACTTTTTGAAGTAGAGGCGATTAAAATCCGATGTCATTTTAATTTTAAACGTGATAAAAATATATTCGTGAAAGCAGTTAATGCCAAGAAATACTTTAACTTCCCCCTAAACTAATGCAGTCAGCATCAGAGAAAAAATTATTTCATGGAGATGTGTTCCTCGCATTTTTAAACGATCTCGTAAAAAAATAACTGGTCGCCAGAGCGGAACAAAAACCTTCAGTGCGACTCTCGAAATGCATTCAATGCCATCAATAAAACCAACCCTCGTTTCGCCCTTTCCATCCCCTTTCCGCTGTAATTCCACCCACGGCGCCACACTCCACCCAAGCCGGAAATACCACACCCTACCCTAGCCGCACACCCCTCCGCCGGATAACAACCCCTCTTCCTCGCTGACGGTCCCACATTCATCGCCAACTGGGTGGAAGTTTTGTGAATAAATGGGGGAAGGCCCCTCCCTTCTCTTAATCGCGGGACGAGAGGTCGATCTCCACCTACCGAAGACACCTCCGCGGCGAAAACATCGAGGAGATAGCCGCCGGCGATAAATGCCACCGGGGGCTTCCTGGGAGTGAGGGCGGGGAAGTGGCGGGTGGGGTATGTACGTATGATGCGCCACGGAAGGTTATGGCCTCGGGGTCCGATCGGCGACAGGGTTCATGCGTTGGCACATGCCAACTCTTTTCCACAAGCTTTTACTGTCAATGCAGAAGCATGTCTGGTCGCGCATGCCCGGGCCGTTCCTCCCTTGACTGCCGGCGTAGGGACAGCGAGTGATGACAGCGCGCCTGTGACTGGTGTAAAAAGCGGAGAGAGAGGAAGAAAGGGAGCGACGAAGGCGATATGAAGCCTTTTCCCGGGGAGACATCCAGACTGAAAACATGTCATAACCCAGTGTTTTGGTTGGTGCGAAGTTGGTAGCCTTTTTCTCGATTTATGACTTCGGTCGTGCCCCAAGTTCGCGACGACTTGTGATGCTTCACTTGCAACGGCTGGCGAGGAGGGAGTAGTGGAGCGAGAGGAAAGGAGGGTGATACGGGGATGGAGCCTGTTCCTCTTTCATATCCCGTCCGGTGTATTGTTTTCGACGGGTCCGTCTGGCGACAAATTGTATCAAGCATATCCATTTTCTCTCACATTTGCCATTCAATTTCTTCCATTTTCCGTAGTGATTATGACGTGTAATCACGGGGAATGCGTAGGAAAATTGCGCTTAAACGGATTTCTCCACTGGATTATTTTCCTAAGAAGCCCTCTGTTAGATTAGAAAGAAACACAGAGCTTCAATTGGAGAGCAAATATTTGAATGGCGACGGAGACTCCTAAAGAGAAGCTTTCTGAAATAAACATGCTTGGATTTTCTCTGACGTGCACATGCCTCATATTCTCAAATTGAAATTTTGAAAACAATGATTGAATACGCAGTAAACATTGTTTGCTATTTTTTATAAGTTGGGAGTATTTCCATTAAGTTTTTAATAGATTGAACAACCGTTTTATATAATTATAATCTTATAATTAAAAAACTACCTATATCCCAATAATGAATTAACAGAAAATCGAGCGTATTTTAATTCCAGTGCATTCAAAAATGAGATCAAAATATTGAAAGAGAGGTAAAATCAACAGTCAGAAACGGATTTCCTTTTTCGCACTGATCTACTCAAATTCTTCAGTGTCATTTCAGTCCAAAATCCACGTTCAATACTTCTTATAGGAATTATTTACAATCATATTTGAAATATCGATCAAATATAGCTTCGTAATTTCCATTTTTATTTACCGCTATTGGTTCATAATTTCTGCTACAGCCGCTTAATATGAGTAAAAAGTTGAAAAAATCAAGCAAGAAATGTTAGATCTAATAGCAAAAACTTCTTTTAAAAGGTAAGAGAATGTGAATTTCATAGTTCAGCTGCATTGAAATTCTTCGTAAAATGAAGATTTTCTTTCGTTTTTTCGAGAAGATTGCCCACACTGAATTTTTTAACTTCAGGAAAAATATAAATTTCTGTCCCACCCTATAAGAAGCCTCAACTTAGTCTGAAATGTATTGTTTTGTAGCTTATTATAATTTATTAAAGCGTTTACAAGCTAAACTTATATCTGTGTTCACATTATTTCCTGCCAAATAATCAATGCAGATGTTCATGAACAGCTAAGATTCAACGGGACGATTAACTTAAACAATTAGTTGATTTCAAATAGTTTTAAAAATAGCAAAAGAGGACATCTTGCTAAAAGCTGAACATGAAAACATTTCTTTCTCATACCTACGATTATCAAATTCTGTCAAGTTGCTGTTCTTCGCATATTATTTTATACCCGAATGCTATTTGTACGATACTATTTTTCTCATAATGCACGTTTTGCGCTCTTTCCCTTATTTACTTACAAACACTGTATACTTTCATTTGAAAAAGAAATAAATGCAAAACTAATAATATCTTTCATTACATTAATATGGTGCTATAAGAAAAAAACAAAGGGTAATTGGAATCATATTGGAACGTGTTGGAAAATCTTTTACCTCTATTAATTGTTATAAAATTTCAAATAACAGTTGACATTTTTGAACAGCCTAAGCTGTGCTATCCTGGCTATACCTTATTTCTTTCTTCCTAGTCCATACATATACTAAACAAGTTATGGGATATCTGTTGACCTAATTTTGGGATAAAACTGTGGAAATTTATCACCAACTAAACCCAGTGCGATTGAAAAGAAGGATAAAAAACGGTAAAATGTTTGAGAAAATATTAATCTAACTACCGCCTCTAGTACATATATAACAATAATATTCTACGCTGCTGCCATAAGAAAAAGAAGACCCCACCCATTAATATCTCTTTTCCTACTTGAATCTTGACTACAGCAAACTATGCCACGGGAAAATAACCATCTGCCGGCTAAAGGGTTTCGAAAGGCCGTCAGTCCCGAATTCATTGCTTATTTATTTTCCAACCCGTCGCTTCGTCAATTCTTTAAAATCCACCCTACCTCACTTCCCACACATGGAACTAGCGATCTGGAATCTAGCCGTTAGGAAAACACGATCGGGGCTTAAGCGAGAGGAAACGCCGAGCAAAAGGGGGGGGGGGAATCCGGTGCGGATTTGAAAAAAATTGCCAATTAGACTACTGCTGGCGTATCTTTGACCTCTATGTTTACATGTCCCGGCTTTTTTTTACGCTCCCGACATGCCCTCTGACTCTCCCTCGTAAAAAGCCCTCCGGGGCAACAATGAGCCACGACCCTCGACAATGGAGGCTCACTCGAAGGCCCCGCGAGCGAGAAGGGATTTAAGCAGGCGACGACGGCGGGCGGGCCGGAGAGTAAGGGGAGGGGGGAGGAGGGGCTGCTCGTGGGAGTGGGCGGGGGCACGAAGAGTAGTTGGAGATCGGAAGGGAGTCGGGAGGGGGAGGAGGAAGAGGAATCGAGGAGGCATGGGAGGGGACGGGGCGAGGGAACGCAAGGGTTGCGGGCGTGGTGCGTGCGTGTGCGGGAGGTGGGGGGGAGAAGGAGGCCCTCAAGTGGAAAAGGGGGAGGGTGGGAAGAAGAAGGGTGGCGATGAGGATGTATGTGGAAGGGTGGGGGAGGGAGGGATGGAGAGAGAGAGGGAGGAGGCGTGTGAAAGGCCATAGATGAGGAACGACGAAAGAGAGGGGAAGATGGATGGGTGCGCGGGAGAGGACGTTTGAAAGGATCGAAGGCGGGTTGATCGGAGGGAAGTTATGACCCCGGCCGGCGTGAGGGGCGGGAGGGAGATGGATTTGAGTGGGACGAGAAAGGGGGTGGGGAAATTGGCGGCAGAGACGAGTGGGTAGGTAACCGATGGAATGGCGTGACGCGCGGAGGCGGACGAAAATGGAGAGTCGAAGGAGTGAGTGCGCATACGAGAAGGGGGCGGAGGCGTGGGGCTATCGGGCGAGGGGGGAGCTCGGGGGAGGTAACGGGGTTGATTCGGAATTGGAGATGGATAATTACGAGGGAGGGGGGAGGAAAGAAAGAGGATTCTCGACGGCTGCACCGAATCGGGATCGATTCCCCGGCGAAAATGTGGGCTCTAAATCGATTTAAAACATGTCGAAACAGATCTCAGCTGTTGAGCGTGCGGGGGACAAAACTGTCCCGAGAGACCCTGAGTGGGAAAGTTATGGGAATGAATGATGTCCGAAAATTCCCTTGGAATCAGATTGCAAGCGACTGAAAACAGATGTGTACGGAAAAATTTTATCGGCAGAAATTGAATCAATGACCGGTTCACATTGGATTCGTCCATCTGCACGCCGGATTAAGAGTGGATGGTGTGAGAGTAACAATGTTATGGATCGGTACTGATGCTCGATTACCCAGGAAATAACCCCTGGAAACCTGAGAGGGTTAAATGGGTTTCTCTTTCATCGGAACAAATATTGGGTCAATGCCACTAAGTAAACTCCCAAATGTCAACAACATAAATATGTATATACTTGCGCATATCTATTTAAGATACTCTCGGAACATTTTAACGCATTGCTTGAAGAATCTGTGACTATTAACAACTGATTAAGGTTTAAGCCAATATAATATTAACGTATGTATGTATATGGTTTCTGAGGCACTACTGAAATTTTCCGATTTCAAGCGCTTGGTCGCAAATTCTGAGATTGTGATTTGAGGAAATTTGAAAAAATTCCTCTTCAAGTAGTGAATACTGAGTAACCAAATGAGCACAGGTTGTTGACAACCTTCCCTCATCACAAGAATCGCTCCGACGGATATTATATAGAGTGAAGTGACCTAAAAGATCGGAACTCATCCAAAACATTAAATGATATTCCACTTCGTTTAATTTCAAAACCAAACCGGACTTCAGCTGTTTGGCCTCAAAAATACTGAATTACAACAAGTCATAAGATTTTATGTAAAGGCGGATAAATTAGCGGTAGGCATTGAGCTACGAAACCGCGACTTTGAGGCCAGGACCACTTTTCGAAGGGACCGAGGGAGGAAGATATCAAAAACGACCACGGTGGAGAGAAAGAGAGAGAGAGAGAGGAAGGGAGGGGAGGATAGGGGGTGGGAGGGAGATGGAGCGGAAGGGTGGCGGGGCGGTAGTTGGGAGGGACGGCGAGGGGGCGAGAGTGAAGGACTGGAGGAATGAACGTTGGAAGGAAGGGTTGGGTTGGCTTGGGGGAGAGAGAGAAAAAAGGGTGAGGTGGAAGGGGAAACGAAAGGGCTTTGGGGACGGGAGAAATGGCGGGGTAGGAGGAGAGAAGGGGTGGGTGAATGGGAGATTGAGTGATAGTACGGAAAAGGGGTCTACCCGCGAAGTGGAGTGTAGGAAGGAGGAAGGGTGTCTGTGGAGAAGGATTGGGGAAGGGAGGGAGAGAGAAAGAGAGAGAGTGGGAAGGGGAGGGAGTTAAGGGAGATTGGCTTTTGAGAACGTACCCCTGAAGTACTTCCGGCAACCCTTTAGGGAGCAACTGAACCAAACAAATCCCTGGGTCCTCGGTGTAATGTGCTCCCGGCTGGATATGCGGAGAGAAGGGGAAAGGGAGAGGGATAGATGGGGCGGGGGGTAGGGAGAGTGAGCGAGATGAATGGAGGAGGGATGGGAAAAAATAATATCGTTCGTTTCTCGTCCTCCCCTATCTCACTCCCTCTCTCAAGTGCGTGCAAGTCTACTTATCCGGCAGCCGGAGTGCGTTCGTAAATATGAGCGAAAAAAGATTTGGGGAAACCGCCGGTGAAGTTTTCCGCTTACTTTAGCGGGCACAATGAAAGGTATTCACGGTCCCGTGCGTTATATACGACAATGGAGATATCGGCCGCGGCGGGAGGGAGGCGAGGGGGGGTGAATAGATCGAAGGATTTTATTTGATTATCTTTTTTACCTTGCGGTCCGCGAAGCCACAAGTGTGTGAGTTAAGAAAGCAAAATAAAATGAACTGCAAACATGTCGCACTATTTTTGCCTTCAGTTTTTGTTCGTGACTACTAGAAATGTGACGGTAGCTATATATTCTGTTTGTGCAGAAGTTAATTTTGCGGCACTTTACGACTCAAATAATGCCGACAAATTTCGCAGGATTCGCACAATATCATATAATTTGGCATTTGGATAAGACCATTTGTGGCCGTGATACATCTTGCACGTATTATATTTTTCCAGGATTGCGTTCGACTTAAAATATCCTTCCTTGCCATAAAAAGTTGACTGAGTAATGATTATTTAAGGTGAGCAATTTTACCCAAATATTTCTGTAAATTACGCAAGTCGACCTATACAGGGAATGAAATCACTGAATCGAAACCTAACTTAATGCACGAATATCTCGTCACACATACACCCGTAATATTTTAAATCTATTTATTCAAATTAATTTCTGCAAAAAATGTTCTACCTATGCAATATACTCAAGATTCAAGTTGATTGGCCTCTCCTGAAAGCTTAAACACTGCTAGTACAATGTAAATTGTCTTTTTTTTTGTGCGTAAAGACTACTAGTACTGGCGCAGTAAGGGTAATGCATCCTTAGTAATTAGGCAAAATAAATTAATATTCAATTATTAATCGACGTAAACTTTCTAAGGCTGTTATACTCCTACCCTAAAAGCAGTTGTTTGGTCGAAATTCAATGACAAACTGAATGGAATCCAGGTTCAAGTTCCTCACGAATGAGTAAGGTATTTGTATCAGTCATACGTTTCTCTCCACAGTACCCTTTTACGATTAATCGTGACATATCGCACAAACATTTAAGTCCAATAGTCACGCTCCGTATTTCCTAACTCATTTATAATAATTTTCTTGGCCAATAATCTCTTGTATTCTCCTTGGAACGCACGGAAGCTTGCAAATAAACAAATATAGACCTAGGGATGACAACGAGAAATTCAATAACTTGAATGTATCATGAAATATTTCATCATTATCTAATATCAAAACGAAACGATGCTCGTAATTCTTGTGTACATATCACATTGGGGAAGGAAACGTTCCTCAGCGAGTCGATCGGCACGTATTCTTACCAGAGCTTCGCCTTCTCTTTGCGAATTGAGGAGCATTGGTTGCGCCCGCAAAAATATAATCACATACGACCATCGAGAGGGACGTCAGGCCCAGTTCCTCATCGAGCCCGTCGAGGGTGCTTGCTATAGACGATCACGCGGCAGGACGGCAACAAGAGTGGGCCTATATAACTTCGCCCTCCGTCCCATTCCGGGCAACCGCCCTCGATCACTCATTTCCTGCCTCCTCCTCCCAATCTGCCTTACCTCTTCCCATCCTCCCCATTCGTGCCTCTCCACTTGCTTGGCCCTCTCCACTTCCTCCACCGCCCACCCTCCGCACCGACCACCCCTCTCTCTCTCGGTCGCATTTCCTCCCTCATATCACTCTCACCAATCTCCCCGCTTTTAAGGTTGATCCGGTGTAAACTAAAAAAAAATACTGAACAAATTAATGCCGAATCGTCAGAAGCTTTTCGGATATGGTTCCACTAAGTGGAACGAATGGAAGAGGAGAGGAGAGAGGGTTAACGAAGCTTTACTCATGTCGCTCCACTTCAAAATATTTGATAAATATATCGGCAATGATTAAAAAGAATAATGAATTCCTGAGAGGAGATTGGTAAAGGGCGCTTATGCCATCGGGGCATTTCAACTTAATAAAAACATCGTGGCCAGAGTTTGGTGAGGTTTGAAATGCATATCTACGGAGCTAGTTGTTGCAATGGTCCATCAGACGGGCATTAAGTGATCGGAAACTCAACGAAAATATAATATAATTGCATACGTTTTTGCATTAAACGAATATTGATTTAAGAATTGATGGGACTTAAAAACATTGTTGATGGATAGTCGTCGATTGAAAAACTTTTTGTGTTTCATAGCATATAAACCGCTAGTAAGTTATAAAAGTTATCATATTTTTATTTATGGTGTGCTGCGTTTAATAAATTATAGATATATGTTGGCGGAGGAGGAAGAGGGCAACTGTTCGGCAGTCAATCACAAGTAAGAGCCGTAGTATTACAAAAAAATATTAAATATATATGTATACATTTTTGATCATTCAATTAACTGATTTTTACGGCACGGAAACACGATCGTCGAAGCAAGAGATGATAGGCGTAGATTAAAGGTTTTTGAAATGTGAGTGTGGAGAAGGATGGAAAAGATGACATGGACAGGAATGAAAACAAACGATGAAGTAGTGATAGACATGGTAGTGAGGATGGGGAATTGTTGACAGAAACCAAAGGAGGCAAAAAAGATCATCGTTATTGGCGATGGGATGTTGAAGACTGTAATAAAGGGGAGAACATTAGACAAACGAGGAAAGGGTATAAATGTGTGGACGGAATGAAGCGAGGAAGGAAATATGTGGAATTAAAGATGGGTTTATTGTAGTGTCGGATTGCAGGTTGCTTTGTTATGAGAGGCAAAGAAATATATCATTTTACCATTGTTAATAGCCTGTGTCCCTCCAAAATCTACCTTAAAAATTAATTGGTAAAATACCAATAATAATAATAATCAAGTAACCATTGAACGAAGGTTGCCATAAGTGAGGATATAAGGGTGATACAAGGGAAATCACCTTTTCATAGCTCCCTTCGATTGGCTCAATAATGAGTCAGTAACATATTAAATGAATATTGTTATCAAACAGTTAAAAACAAAGAACAAATTGTTTCTCATGAAGATGTAGAGATATGTACATATTTTCAGTGTTCCACAGTGCAGGAGGGTAATTCAATTAGGGTCCCAGCGACCCACTTCCTGATATACCTCCAGCTCAGCGTATGGATCCTCTTGCAATGGAAAGCTTTTGTCAGAGCATCTCTTATTCATCTATCAGCTAAAATTAGCATCCAGGGAGAAATCCACCCCTGTAATTAGGAGGGTTTCTCGATTAATTGGACATTTTCTAGTGTAATTACGTTAGCGGAAAGGACAGATGACAGTGATTTTTTTTCCCTCATAATACCCCACTCTTTTACTCCCGAATGAAATGAAAATACAAATCGCTGGATGCTTTAAAAAGGAAAACGGTCCACTTTGCTTCCTTCGGGACGGGAATCCATTCAAACCGCTCTTCATCAGAGTCCCACATTCCTCTCCTTTGTTTTCTTTAATTTCCCTCTCTCTCTCTCACTTTTTCTCTCCGGAGTCGCTTTAAAAAATACCAGCAAGATGTTTTAACGAAAACGCCAACGTTTTAGATTCACCTTGAACCAAACTGAGCGAGCGTTGCATAATCGGATGTGACTAATGAAGAAATGGAAAGGGAGTAAAGGTTACCTCGAAAAATTTAGAATGGTAGTAAATTAAAAGGGCGAAGAGGACACGGGAGAAGTGGAAAGAGCGAGGGAGAACTGATGAATATCATATGTTTGGAGGAGAGAGAATCAGTTATCTGTTCGAGTTCTCACCGCAATATCAGACCGCCATAAACCCATGACATCCCTGAATTGGTGTTGACGTAAGGTATGTAGGTGTAGTCGTTTTCTCTGTATATCACCCAATAATGGGTGATACCTGAAGAAACTGGAAAACCCTGAATCGAAGGGCAGGGATCTGAGAACCCAATGAGTGCCTCTATACTCTTTGAGGCACCTACATGATGTTGGACATTTTTCTGGACGCAAAAGTTATCTGGGAGGCCATGGATGGAAAAGGAACTGACTTCCCGGTATGGTCGATTTCACAAGCCTAAGGGGACATCTACTGGGTCAACTCTGTTCTCTCAACTGCAGCTTCAAGTTGGTCATTCGCGGTTCTATTTAGAAATATGTTGATAAATTGTTTATTCACAACATCGAACCGCATGTCATCAAATAACGCTCTGAAAAGGCATGAACTCAAAGTGTGAACGGAAGGCGGGGCAATTCTGGACCCGTCTAAACGATCACACACTCATTCTCACCCCTATCTGAGCGATCCATCAAACGGCACGGGGAAAAACTTTAACTCGAGGATTTTATCAATACAAGAATATTATCTTGAGACTTGGGTCGTATTGAGGAGGTTTCATGAGGTAACCTCGTCCACAAAATTTAGAAGGATAATTCATTTGTGAATGCGAGAATTCTATTGTGAAAGGATTTTTAAAATATGTATATATTATGTAGTCAACCCAAAAGATATTGATGATGAAAGGATGAGGAAGTGATATTCTAGAGGGTTAAGCATTGAAATACTGACTGGAGTATCCGGGATCGATTCCAGGTGTTCTTCTGGGTCTTCTCAGCTTCACCCAGGCCGCGGGATTATTCGGATACCAGGTCTTTCTGGAAACCACAAGTGGCACAGGGGAAGGACCTGACCCCGCCACCCTGAAGTGTGGATTTCACACCCCATTGGGTTTAGTATTAGGAAAGCTCTATCCTCACCAAACAAACCAACCTCCGGGTTAATATCTGTGGTTAGTGGAGACTGAAGATGAGTTAGGCAATGCGGTCGTGGATGAATGTTTCAACTAACCTGTATATTTAATTATTTTTTGAACTAAATTCTTTGTAATTGCAAAACAACAATAGCCTATAAAGCTCATTCACTTTGTCGATTTTCTATGAGCATAAACCTCGGCTCTCTTTTAGGTTGGATAAATGACAAAAACAGAAATGATTCCAGTTCTAAAAGTTACAGCATTCCCAAACCATCTTCCATACCCCATCTTCCCCTGCCCTATTTTCATGTCCTATATTCTCTATCACATATGTAATATATGTATTTATTGTTTTTGCTTTCAAGAAGTTGGACTAGTATATTTGAAAAATGAAATGAAATCAAGAATGGGAAAGAAAAAGTCAACGCCCAGTGAGCATACTTTGACTTGAAGTGGCACGGTATTGATTAAAGAGACGGATACGAGGAAATACTCGTACTACGGAGGAGATATTGAACCAAAAAGGAGGCTATTATGAATAAATATTTCAGTAGTTAAAGAACAAACTTTTTTAGCTTAATTTTAGTGCTCTTGCCTCATTGGGTTGGGGGAAGAGGGATGAGGGAAGGAGCGCTATCACTATGGATGACGCGGGTGCAATGATGGAATTGGTGGGTGGACTGATGGGAGATCTGGAATGTGAATTTTGGACTCGGGATATTAGAGTTAGTACTTAGCAGTCTCCGTCGGCTATACCTACAATACGCCTCGTCACTCGAGCTGAAACGTTGAAAAGCATTACCTCAAGTTCCCGCAATGCGGCGCTGTTAGCGTATACTCGGGGAAAATACTACAAATGTCGTGAATGTATCCCTTATTTCCTGAAAGAACTGTTTCAGAGTAGAAAAAAATGAATATACTCGGTAATGTACGTTTTTTTCATTAATATTATGGACCTAATATTCACGTGGTTCCTCAGCAGCACGGCTTTCAAACTGCAGTTTCACGTTTTACGGAGCAGAACTTTATTTAAAATAAATTACTGCCCCAGTTCTGATAAACATGGAAAAAAGTCATAATTTTGGTCTAAAGTATAATTTGAATATTTCGGTCGGGACTAATCGTTGAAGATCACCACTAGGAAAAACTGCTAAATCCGGATATATGTTAATCATTTCTATTTTCCAACACGCTCGATAGGTATGATTTGGTTCACGGACGTCAAGTGCCGAAAAAATACTCCTATGTTCTTCAACAGGAGTATGAAGCGATACATTCTCATTGCAACTATTCTAATCCATCCAGTCCACTACACATTTCCAGTGCTTTCTCGTAGATAACATTCTTGCTGCTCACGTGGATTTGGAGCCCGGGCTACATGACGGAACGACGGCATCAATTTCTCATCACTAATGGCCTTAGAGAATTATTCTAGTTTTCATGCTTTTAACTAAGACACGACGAAAAAGTTATTTAAAAGCGAGTCAGAATCATTGCTACGGAAAAATTCGAAATTTTAAAAATGTCTGGAATCCATGACACAAATTTTCAAAGAGTATCAGAATTGAGAAACTAAGAATTTCAAATTTTAGCCTGGACTTTTTCTAAGGTGACTCTTTCCGTAACAAATTTGGAATTTCTCATTCTTTAATAACAATTTTTGTAAAGATTTGGCACATGACTGGTTGTATAGAGGGTTAGGAGTGGGGATAAAATTAGGGCCCCGGAAGCCCATATTCATATTTTAGCCCGTCGATAAACAAACAACTTCTTGGTCCTTCGCGTCTACTACTATGCATCTGAAAGTGTATAATTCCAAAAGAAGGAATAAATAATTTTAGAAAAACCCTAGGCGAGTTCCAGACTTACATTTGCCATCTTTGCAGTAGAGCAACTTTGCGATTATTTTTCCTGCTTAGAGATATTTCGTTCGCACAAAGACACATCTGAATATAATCATTTAAAATCTGACACTGTCGGTCCCAAGTAAGAAGTGATCAAGTTTTCTCCCTTGCTACCCTAATAAATATTCAACTCATAAAATAAAAGAATCAAGGTAAGTTCTTGATCATTGTTCGTAGCTGATGAACGATAGTTACTGGTGAAGAAGGAGGGAGTAGAAAAATGAAAATGAAAAACATACCCTAATTAGAAGGAATTAAATGGAAGTAGCGACCTTACGGTCTCAATTTTTCCCGAATAAAGACGTTTATCTATTTATCTATCTAACTCGTATAGGCATATGATGCAGCTTGTTAATGCCTGTGGTTTTTTCCATGGTCAGCCACTGCCTGACTGTATTCAACATGGGGGTTTTGACGTTTACTACCCCATGGTCTTTTCATGTTTCGGCTAAAATTTTCCTTAGTCGTCTTTCCTGGTGGATTTTGATTGTCACATAAATCCCAGGTCCAATATAGCGAGGCAGAGTTCTTTGGCATAGCTAAAGGATTTGGTTATTCCCCTGCTCTAAATGGTCATCGTCGTAACTGGTGCATTGGGGAGACATATGGAGTGGTTCATGAATCTCTAGTGATCGCAATCGTACTGGATAAGTCTCAATAAAATTTCATTAATTCCATATAGTAGAAATAATGACTCAAATGAAATTCACCATTGTAAATTTTGATGGTAGTCAGGGTTCGGTATAGCTGACGCAAAGGTCACGACATCAGATCTCCTTCCAACTGGAAAATTAAAAAAAAATGAAAATACTCCAATGTGTCCGTTTGATCACACGTAAAATCCCGCAGGTGAAAAGACACATTATAGACGAGCACACGGCGATGGCCCAGAGGTGGAGAGGATGGGATTGAGAATTTAGATTTATTTACGCCACGCCCGAAAGAAGAGGGAAACCAGCGGGGGAGGATGGTGGATGGGCAAAAACGAATGGGTGGATAAGCCTGAGTGACGTTTCATTTCGGGTCAAAATACAACACCCGGCCACCTCAAAACGTTTTTAAGCAAAAATGAAATGCGTGAAAGGAGTTGTTTTCTTATAATCACAACGCCGGCGTTCGAACGAAAGGAGTGAAGGCGAGTGTGGAGAGTGCAAAATTGTATTTACATAAGAGCTTGAAAGAATTTCGATAAAAGTGATACAACGCCACCAGAGTATTTTCGAGGAAGAATAAAAATGGAATTCCAGGAACTATTCCATCAAATAAAGTTGATTAATTGCGCTTTTGTAAAATTAGGGATCCTCTATACTGCAGGAACAAAATGAAAACGGGATGTCGGAGGGTTCATCATTCATGTAAAATACAACTAAATGATTGCTTTAGTTTTAACGGAGATCATCAATTAATGTTTTTTGCTATGGAAACTAAAATATTTATTTTACTTTTATTTACATCGCTAAAACAAAGCATTGTCATTTTAAAGGTCAGGGAACCGAACGATAGAAATTTTTCGTTGTTTTTCACAGTACGTTAAACGTAAGTGTAAATACCTACGTTTCAACTACGTGCCTCCCTTAAACGCAGATACATTATATGCACCAAGTTTTTAAATCCTATTGAGTCATTCCCAAGGGTTTTCTCGCGTGCAATTATTTGTAGGAATGGAATTTCGTCGGCGGCTTTTCCGTGCTTTTCTTTTTTATTTTCACCAAAAGGAAAATTTGAAATTGGAACGCACGTGAGAATAGAGACTACGATTATCTTGCGGGATTGTTTGAAGGCTATCTACAAAAGTATGGAAGAAAAAAAACCCTTCACCGGAAGTGAATATCGGGGTGAGTAAGACAACAGACGGCGTATTCAAGTGGTTTGATAGAGGAAAGAATTTTTGAAGACAGGTCTCGGGGAAGGGAATAAAAGGCGAGACCCTGAAGGGAGGAGATGCAGCGAAGGGAGCAAAACACATAGATACGCCTAGGACGAGGAATAACGTTCCGAGTTTTAGGAAGAGATCGAGGGAAGGGGCGTGCCTATATTTTCCACGTGGGAGGAGGAAGAGCGGAAAAAGTGCGTGCGAGTGAGAAAATTGGCGAGTTGGACCGGATGGGTGGATGTGTGGGTGGATTTGTGGGAGGGGAAGAGGAGATTAACAGGGGTGAGGGAGAGAGGGAAGAGAGTTTGAGTTGGATAGTGAGCGAGGAGAAAAAGTGGCAACGGGAATGGATCGACGACGGCAGGCGGAGGCAGAAAAAAAAGCGCGGACGAAATAGGGGGGGGGAGGCGCGGAAGGGATCGGAGGGAGAGCGAGGGCGTGTGAGTGGCGAAATACCCAGCGTTCCGTGATGGACTGGCGCGGAAAAGTATTCACGCACGGTCAACTGCATTCTGCACTCCGCGCCCCCTTCATTTTTATCCTCCAACGTCGGCGGACGACGGGGAATGAGAGACGCGGGTGGGTAGAAAAAAAAATGCTCCAAAACTAATATTCCTCCGCTATGAGGGATAATGGCCGTCCTTTATTTTCATCGAAAAATAAGGGAGGTGGAATGCGTGGGCTATTAAGCGGACCGACAAAAGGCCAGGGTTCCGGGAAATCTGTTTGAGTTAAAGACTGTTACGGCACAAAGGGATGGCCGAAAACGGGCGGAGCCCTTTCGATGAACTGAGGTGATAAGCGAGCATTGCGGAATTATGCGCAATGCTGAGTGTTCAGTCGCGCTCCCGACCCTGAAATTGTTGAAATAGGAACATTTTCGCGCTTGATTAACCGAAGATTATTATTATACTTCGTGATAACTCCTGAGGAGGTGACAAAGGATTTACGGTAACATTACAATCCCCTTAATTATCTGCAGTAATTTCCTTCTCAACTTTAATAACTGTGCACGGCATTGAACGTTCCCTTGCTATTTTGGTATTATTATCAACTTGGGACCCATAATCAATTTGAGTTTCACTTCTGGTTAAACTAATCATTCATTTCTTTTTGGATAAACCCATGAGAGGAATGAGAGGAAAATTAATTCGTAATTATGCTTTGCGGAAAAATACTAAACTAATTACAGAATAACTCACGGAATAAAATTTAATCCTACTGGGAATGGAAGTTGAATTTGCCGCAGTATCAAATGTGATTTAGTAAATTGACCCAATGACATGTAACCAATTCTATTTTTTCAATGATGATTTTCTGCTTATTGATTTAGTCAAATTAAGCAGGCATTTCTTCCAATGCATTAAAATGCACTCAGCTCTGAAGGCTGGAAACTATATTTGCTTTTTCAATTTGAATGTCGCTTATAACCTTGTTACGACACTGTAAAATGACCAGGGCGACATTCATGCTGTGTGACACTGAATTCAAGAAAATGAAATAAATTACCTATTAAATGCGTTGCAATTCTCTACGTTTAGTTGACTGTTGAAATACCTATCGAATTATCAAAAATTGATAAGCATAGAAATCATTACCATTAAATTGAATTTTTTATTGAATGAATTTATTTATCACGATTCAAGAATTTGTAACCTTGGATACGCTGTAGGGTTTACAGACTACATACTAACAGTCGCTCTAAACAAAAGGCATCGTTGGGAGACTTTGTAGGCGCTGAAACGTTAGTATGTCGGAAGAAAACCCTGTTGGAGTCCTCGGCTCCTAATCTGAAGTTTAAGAGTCCCATTACATCCTGGAAACATCAGGCCAGAGACTTCCTACTACTGGTTTGCTCTCCTGCGATCATCGGTTAGACAAGGAACTCTTTCTTTTTAAGTCGCAGAAGAGGCCCAAAATTTTATGAATTCAATGAATAAATGAATGAGAAACGGAAACTGTTCCTGCTAGAAGAATTTCACTATGACCGGCAGAGGGGGAAAGTGAAAGGGGATTGAAGGCTTTGGACCCTATCGGAATGCCTTAAGTTCGCGCGGAAATATAACGACCTCATAAAAAGGAGAGAGGAGGTGGAAGGAATCAGGGGGGAGGGAGGGGGACAAAGGGGTTGGCTGTTGTCTTGTGAGACGTAAGTTTATAAGAAAATGAATATTGGAAAGAAAAAAAAAACTGGATGTTTTCCGGAAGAATGATGGTAGGAGAAAATATGAATTTAGTGAGAAAATTTCCGCAAGAATAAACGATGATGCAGGTAAAAGACTTGGCGTTCCATCCTTGCTCCCCTTACCCCTCCCTAAAACCACCCTCCATCCCCACCCACCCCAGTCCTCCCCGCCCAGTCCACACAGCCCCTACCGAAGTCCCGCCATCTCGGGATACCCTCCCCGCAAACCCTTTCCCACCCCCGAGGGCTTACCTCTCCCAAACTTTCGAACGACATCGCTGATCATAAAATATTCACCTTCCATGCATGCATGCGCGCACATTTTGCGTACATTATTTTACGAAAGATACGCAAAAGACCGCTGTTTTATGCCCAAAATTAGCTTTCGCGCGCTCTCTCTCTCTCATTCTCTCACTCCCTACCCGCTCTTGCCCCAGGATCTGCTTCCGCGGGAAATAAAAAGAAAGCAAGCAGCGCGGGAGAACGGACGGGGGTGGATGGTGGAGGGACCGAGGGAGGGCGGGGAGTGGTGGGGGAAAGCTATTTTTCCTATCGCGGAATATTAGAGCGACCCCTTTATGGCACCTTTGTCAGCGCCTCCGTTGCACATTATGTGGGAGATGGACGGAGCCAAGTTGAAAATAAAAATCCTCCTGGCCCTCCGTGGTATTTTAAGGCAGCGAGAGAGACTCATTTGTGCTTTGCGACGCAAGATGATGTTTTTAGCGGCTAAAATTATTTTTAAAGAAATAATACAATGAATGTAATCATAGGATGACACATTTATAGGAGCTCCTTTTCTCGATCGTTCGGCAGATAATTATTTTGGGCTCACTAATAACCGCAGATGCTCGAAGAGAGATTTAAAAGAACGAACCTCCAGAAAGTTTTGCTAAATTTCTTACAAAAAATTTTAAACGGCAATGTGCAGCCGCGGCATGTATGCCGAGATAAAACTGATTTGGATGTGTGCTATTGAAGTGGCGAATTAACACGTTAACATCGTCTTGAGAATTGACTGAAAGATGCCACTTTCCCCCCTGCCCGCCTCTCCAGAGACCAGTTATGAAGTGTTCGGTTGTGGTTTGGCAGAGAACTGAGGACGAAATAAATGGAATATGCTAGCAGACGAATCGAATGATGCCATACTGAATAAAAAATAAATTTAAATAATTATTTAAGCGTGCATTAGGAAACTTTGATATGTATATGGATAACTGAAGACAATTAAGAAGGCGGGATCAGTAAAATTTGAAAAAATGTAGGGCTAATGTAACGAAATCTTGTTTAGTTAGTCATAAATCAATTCATAATAATTTTTATTTTCAATCAAAAAATGTATTACTGCCCAAAAGTATTCGGAAACATTTCATTATCTGCACACAATGCAGGAGGAACTGACTATTTCGAGATATGAACAAAATGATTTCAGGTGTAACTAGGTGGAATTTCTTCGCAGCAAAATAAACAAACTTTGCAATTCTGCAGGCAAAATTTTAGCACACGACCAAGTTTTCGTCGCATAGCGACATCATCAGACGATGTCCTGTCGAAAAGAGACCTGAAAATAAATTAAGTAAGTGCACGTACAATGAAAAAGTTTGCTTCATTTCATTTCAAGATGTGTGTTAATTTCCAGGCGTAAGGAAATGGCAAATTTTTATATTATAGAACCACACGCAAATTTAGAATAACTTGGGGTGACGTTTCAATGTTATGAGATGGCGACGACTTAAAGATTTCAAACGGGAGCGTTTAAATGGGCACTGCTGATTGAAAATTTGAAATCTGAGAATTTAATCAGTTTTGACGATATTAATCTTTAAGCGTCACGTTTTATTCAGAGATTTACTAATCATCGTCTTAGTACTTGCAGGGATAGGAAGTCTGACGAAAAGTGCCACTCCTACTATTAAATTCTTGAATGTGTGGTAAAGCAGTTTATTAGTTAATGCCTTTATTTTCAAAGCGTTCGCGCTAAAGTAGACTTGTGTTTTTAAATCTCGATGAACGATATATTCGGTTACTCAATCACGCAACGCACTGCTATTTTTGTCACTATTAATAAAGAAATGTAAATGTCACATATTAAAGTATCACTTGAGTTAGTAGAATCACAATAAAATTTAGCACTAAACTAGATTTAGCATTCTCATACACAAACCGTATTTTTCCCCTTCGTGACCAAGATGTGTTCCAATTATTTCTTAGATACAAGTTAGCGAGCAGAAAGTGAACCGAGGAGGGTGAGGTAATGTAAATAACCAATTAAATAAATTGATAGGGAAATATTTCATTTCCTATTCTCAAAAAAAGCAACAAATACAAATTTAACAACGTTTCCCTTAGTCCTTGGATGAAAGGCAAGTTCGATGAGGTGCCTGGAGATGAACATTGATCTTCAAAATGAGGTTCTCAATTGAAAAAATATTGGTGCTTAAGCTATGATTAGTGCAAAACGTCATTTTTTCATCCATATTCTAGTCCACTTTAGCCCACTCCGTCAAGGTTCGAGGATTTGACAAATTAACTTCTTCCAAATAAGATCCGCGAAAGGGAAGACGCTCAATTAACATTAAGACTCGTTACATTTGAGGTGATCTTCGGCCTTCATTAGCGTTTCTTCAATGTTTCCGCTCCAAGGCTCGCATTCACGCTTGCTTGAATGACAGGGTTCGTGTAACCAACCCTCGTTAACCTCTTAGAGCTAACATCCTAAGGAAATAAATTGAATTGAGTAAACGTCTGTAAGATTACTATGATTAGGAAAACAGTAATTAGATTATAGAGGGCGAGGAAAAATTACGAATCCAATTTTTTTTGTGCGTTTGCGCCTTCTCGGAACCTGCATCACGCACAACTTCCTCACGGCCCGGCGACCCGGAGGCTCTATAATCTACACAAACCAAAGGCTCATCTCGCTCGAATATCATGAACGTTAACAAGAATTATTTGAATTGCTAAGTATAATAAAGAACTGAGATTCAATCATGCCCTGGAGGAGAAGGATGGAAGAGATAAAAGTGAGGCGTCGGAGGGGGGAGAGAGAGAGGTGTCTATACAGCATAGGAAACATACAGGTAATACCGGAATAATAAAACCTGGAAAATGACGAAGTAAGACAAAAGCGGTGGTTTCTGAGGGGATTTGAGTGCAAGAATGAGAGGAAATTGAGGAGAGGGAATGAGGAGGAGGAGGGATGGGTTTGCTTCACGTAATTACAACGGGGAAGTGTCGACGGGAATAGGCAGGGGCGGCGGCCTGAGGAGGGGTAAATTAGGGGAGTCCGGCGATTTCGTCGCGGTGCAGCGCAAATGAATGCAAAAAGAGGGTGGGAACCAGTATGAAGGGTGAAGAAGAAGCCAACATAAAAAAGGGATTGCGGGTGGGATTTAGGAAGGTTGGGAGAGGAGGGAAGCAGAGAGACTGAGAGAGAAGGAGAGAGGGAGAGGGAAGGCCGTGGGAGTTTCTTTAGTCGATTTCTGCGAATAGTGGAAAGTCACAAGGTAGGGTTTTGTTATTGTAACGGGGGAGTGGCAGAGGAAGAGAGATAGAGAGACGAGCTGCGGGGAAGAAAGAAAGTGAGGAGATTTGAAAAGGGCAAGAAGACACTTCATGTTCAGTCGCTGGGTCAACACAGCCGCGAAGGTTCTTTGGATGTTCAGTGGATGGCCCGAGGATGTTCAGTGACAGATGAATAATGCAAAAAATATGAGTGAGGAATATATCCATCCCAACACAAGGCAAAAGAAATGAGGCTTATATTCACCATTTTTATTCCCCGCATAAATGGTGGACATTATCTATAGTTCGCCGTTTGTAAGTCCTTTTACTGCGTAAGCCATCGTGCCAGATAAACCTCGGGATGACCAAAATATTCCAGGCACGCGCCATTACTCCTACGCTTGAACTTGATTTTGTACTAGGGAAACCCAATGAGCAGAGCTTTCGGAGAAAAAGCGGGAATAAAAAAGGGATTGAATTTGTTCATAGAGAAATCGTATGAGAGAGGCTGGCGGATGAATCAATGTCTGGTTTTTTCGAACGTAATAAGCACCATTTTTGCGTCACTGAGTTCTATCCATTCCGTTTGCGCTCAAATTTTACGAGTGCACCCCGGCAGAGAAAAAAAATAAGGGACGCGAGGTGGGGGGCAGACCTGTGTGAGGGAAGCGTGGAGATTGGATGGCACTGCTTGGGAAGTGGAGACGCAGTTAGCGGTTCACTGGTAAATGCGAAAATAAAATTAAGCGACAAATATGCAAACATGGAATAGGGAAGACCGCAAGATAAGGGGAGAACGGTGCGGGAGAGAGAAAGAGAAAAAAAACAAATCGCAGCCGAAGGGTACTCTTTTTTTTGGGAAAAGGGGGCACGCGAAGAGTACTACGTGTACGGAGAGAGAGAGAGAGAATGGGAAATAGAAGCGAAGGGGGAAAACTAAACATAAAAAAACGAACTACGCCGGGCACTACGGGAGAAGGGGTAAGAAAGCAAGGAATGGCTCTCTTCCTCTCTTCTCACTCCCTCTCATTCGGAGCAGAAAATCTGGAGTGAGAGCCAGAGGCAGAGAGAGAGAGAGAGAGAGAGTGATAGGGGGGAGTGAAGGGAGAAGAGGGCTGAGTCGCGGAATTTTTGGAGCAGATATGAAATGTTAAAGAGATGAAGAATAACAAAAGAGAGCCGGATGGATAATTCCATGGAAAGAGCGCGGGCGTGATAGGGAAAAACGGAAAAAGGAGTGGCATGGGGGGGTGGGGGATCGAGGAAGGGGGACAGAGACCTGGGGATGAGTTGAGGCTAGGAGAGTGTGAGGAGAGTTGGGAGAGAGGAGAGGTTGACGGCGAATTTGAATGGGGAAGAAACTATGTTCGGGGACTCAGATGGTATGAAAGATAAATATTCGTGAAAGAAAACAGAGGGACTAAGGGAAATTGAGCATGGATGGAGGAGATAGATAAGAGGGAGAGCTAAAGGAGATGGAGAGGGCGTCGTGGTGGTGGGGAGTGGGGGCCTGAATTTGGGAGGCCGAGGAATGGAGATGTGAAGAGAGCGAGGACGAATGAAAGCATGGGGTATACACGTATTTTTACCGCCGCTCAGCGCGCCTTTACATTTGAAATCACGCGGTGGAAAAACCGTCTAAAATATCATAAAAACGGACTAGAGAACTTATTAAGCATCTCTCTCAATGGCCAAAAAACGAGAGACAAGAAATAAAGGTCAGGGAGAGAATTAATCAATATCACTCTAGTTTAGTGACGCAAGTTTTGATAGTTTTAGCTTTAAATATTGGCAAAAGTCTGATAATTATTCCGATTAATTTCTTTTTAAACAATTAACACTCATCGAGTATCTTCTCGATTAAGCTGCTTCACATTTAATGCTAGGGCTCTTTCATGCAAGATGATCTTGAAGCATTTCAAAGCTTTACTGAAATGAATCAATTTTTCATAAGATTTTGATTAAGCTTTTTTTAAGTTTTTATTTAAATTTTCTAAAAGTCAACAAATAATTAAATTAAATAACATGCATATTTGTAAAAATTAAAAAAAATGCGGACGTTTATCTTTGCGCAAAGAAATGTATGAAGGAACTTTACCACGACTAAATTAATTAAATTCGTATGAAAGCTGCAGGCATCACTTAAGATGCCTTGATTTGAGCTTCTAGAATTCATCCACCCCAAAAACAGTAACACTATTTACTGTGGATAGGCGATGATGAAAGTGCAATTATCTTTGGAAAAGCAATGCATTTTGAAAAGTTTATATTATAACCGAAAACAAGTAGTTCTCCAAAAGTGTTGATCACACCAGAATCAAGCAACCGTGCTTAGGCTATTCAAAAGTATTATGAAAGAGTGAAATCATATTTCAAGCGCATTCGATCCACGTACACTCTTAGGTAGAAAATTGTAATCTCTTCGTGGTGGGCGAGAATCGGGAGTTAGGGAGAAGGATCTCACGTTCGTTTGACAATAGTAAACGAGTGGAGGATTCACGTCACGGAAATGGACGAAGCGATAGCTTTCGTGCGAACTAAGTGCAAATTGATACTTCGAATTTGAAAGTAACTAATGAATCACAATTCAGTCCTCTCTCCACAAAAGTTAGCCCGCTCTCATATAATCAATTAAGCGTGTATGACAAGTTTCTTGATTATTAATCGCAATTAGCGATTGAATGCTACGGAATTTCTCGTAAATTAATATCAAATATCTCCAGTTTACATGAAGATGCTTGCTCTGCTTGCATGCAAGTTGCCATTAAACCTGAGAATTTAACTGCATGAAAACCAGTCACTACTATGGTCTCTCTACTTCTTCGATAATAAATATCTACATTTTTTATCTCTTTTGAATATAGCTATTACCAAATTATTAAATACATAAAACTTAAATCGATAATATAAAATTGTGCTCATATCAGCCGTTTCCAATCAGTCGATAGAGATTATTCCCTCCTGTCAACAATAAAGCAATATTATTGCTAGAAATTCAAAGAAACAGTGGAAGATTCCGCAGCAGTAACTATTAACGAAGTCATCTGCTGTTGCGTATAACAATGCAATTTCAACACATCCGGTACAAGGTGAATGATTTCTACACTTTGAAATTTCTGGATAGTAAATGTTAAAACACTTTACATTTAACACGCTTGCCTGTCATGAGATTTAGGCCCGTGACTCTCTTGTAAGGAGATAATGCAATAATTCAAAATACAAATCCAAATTACTCGGACGTACGCTGTTGAGAAGTCAGAGAAACCTGATATCACAAAAATTGTTGAATACCTCGTCGCTCCCTTAAGAATAGTGGTCGTTGTAAGAGTGCATCGATAATCATAGAATATTTCGAATTGGCTAATTGCTGCAGAGGTTTTCAGTTTTATTTTTGAAAAATTAATTCGCAGGAAACTATTTTGGACAGGTCGCTGTATATTTTAAAATATTGAAAGATACCGTGGTAATATTTAAAAATACATCGAATGAATTGAGAAATGTGAATTTAAAATCGGGAAAAATGATTCGGAATTTAGAAGCCAATAAAGTAACTGAGGGGTAGGTTTGACAATTCTAGTACAAAAAAATTACAATCTATTTATTCTTTGACATTTAGTCAATTGTTGAATTTTTTAAGAAACTGTCATGGGGAAACTAGCAACCGTCACATATAAATCTGTTAAATCGGATAATCGGCGGAATGTTCAAGTTTTGAGATTAAAGGATTTCAGGAAACATTCACTATCGTTTATCTCCGCGTTTTCACAAGGGTTCAGATATTTCTTCAATAGTAAAACCCACCTTCGCGAATTGAGAAAATAAATGCTGCATTAAATTTCTCCTAAAATTTTACCCTTCAGTCAAAAGTAAGGGGTTTCGTTTCCACGAAAAAACATGACTACTACAAGTTGTTCCTGATTTTTTTAAGCCCTGCCATCTCTATGCTCAATTATCTCAGCAATAAAGCTTTGTCTAAGGAAAGAAAATACCCATATTTGTATGATAAGGAAAGAATGCGCCAGTCAGTAGTGATCCAAGTATAAAGGAGAGACGCATCTTTAAGGAAAAAAATAACCCATGAAGTGGAATTAGACTTTCTAACACTTCTTCCCTCGAAGTCTTTTTGATTTTGAATTGGAAGGCCACAAGCGTAAGAGAATTAGCATTGTATAGTTAAGAATTAAATAAGGAATAACGCGAATTGAGACATTTTTCGGAAATATCATGAGTGAAAGAAATGTGGGCGAGAAGAAATAGAGGAAGTCAAAGGAATCACCTTGGCTTGAATTACAAGACAAAGGAAGATGTCAGCTCAAAAAAAAGGCAAGGAACAATGAAGAATGTCAAGGCACAATGAAGAGTGGCAGGTAACTCGGAGGAAACCTTATTGAGCTACTAAACACCAATCCTCGTTTGTTGATGGTGAAGAAAGAATGGATGACTGAATCTACCTATCTTAAGATTGACATACTAAATGGTGACGTTTATGCACTGGCACATAAAGCGAAAAAGTTAAAATTGAGCGGTAATAAGTGTAATTTATTTTGCGCTCCCAACCTTCTAACCTGCCGTGGTACCTTAATGTATCAATTCATTGTGAAAATGATTTTATGCACCTGGTTGTTGATGACTACTTCTAAGATTAGACAAAGGGTGAGGTAATTAATCTTCAATTAGCCCGACACATTAATTTTTTGCTTTCTGTGGGTTACAAAACCTTGGAATCCACTCAGCTTTCCACCACAGACTTCCTTCCGCGCTGTCCATAAAAGAAAACCTCATGCTTAAGGCTACGTAAATTCCTCCTTGGAAATAGCCGATATTACATCCAGGTACCCGATTCTGGGCAAGAATTTTTTAATGAACAATAAATAGTGAAAAATTTTTGAATTCTGAATTAATAAAGATGGGAGTAAAAATAAACAGAGGAGGGATGAAGAATTTTAATTAAGTGAATCTTTTAAGCTTTCCGAGAGACAAGGTGCAGAAGAAGAATTAAACAGAGGAAAGAGGGATCAGTACTAGGAAGTGGAATAAGATGCCGTCAGTGTGGAGGGACTCATAGAAAAAAGGGAGCAGCCTCTCCGGAATACATTAAACTTACCGAGATTCGTATCGGTGTGCGAGGGATTCTTCATTTCAAATTCAGCTGCTGCTCTCCCGGCATCGGGCCTCTTGGTTGATCCGAGAATGTTTCCTACGAAACAGATAAGTCTCTTGCGGCAGGGAAAAATAAAAGGAAAAGAGACTGCAATCCTGAAATCAGAAGAGACTTAATGAATACAAGCTCCAAGGTCTAATTTGACAACCCAAAACATTGAAGCCAGTCAAATATTTTTATGAAAGTTCAACACTAAAAAATAAAACGGCAAAAGCACGTCTATTTGAAACCCAGTTTTCAGTACTTAGGTCATTCAACTACTCCTTCAAGCACGTTTTCGTTGAATGTGGTTTGATGAATATTTGGCGAGGAAAATAAATTGCAAAGATACGTGGTAGATATGAAGGTGCGTATAAAAGATAGAGAAAGATATACGAATATTCATTTAGGCAAAAGTTGCTCAATATATTCGACGGTCTTAACTTGGATACGGGTGTGCGGTCTCTCAAGGTGCAAGACGTACCTATAGTACTGTGCTTTTTTGAAAATATGGATGGATGTACTTAAAAAGGATATTTGGACTCTGTGAATAGCTAGATGGAGTACGCAGCGGTAAAGGAGTATACTTGATAACAGCTGCTCGAAATTGTTGAGGTGGAGCACAAAAGAAGTACAGAAGCACAGAAGACGGGCGGTTTCATATCGCTTATGAAAGGTTGGGTTTGTTGGTGATTTTGTTAGAATTGCTTCTTATGAGCATTTACTTTTTTGGAAGATCCTACAGAAAATCAGCATATCATTCTCTAATAAGATTTAAAATCAAGTAAGGACCTGGGTTAACCACCGAGAGGACATAATATAGTTCAACAATACCTGTTAAGATCAAATCTCCTACCACTATGTGCATAAAGTTTTTCAAAGGAATGAAAATTGAAAAAAATGAAATGAATGAATGAAAATTAAAAGCTAAAAAAAATGCGACCAGCGAAGGCCGGTCCGAATAATGAGCGTTGGTGACTGTACAGAAGAAGCGATTGCTATTAGAGGTTCTATCACAGTTATGACAGCATAAATTAAGTAAATAAAATATATAACAAACTTCAATATGTTATGAAAGATTTGTTATTTCATCAAGTCGTTCGATACATATTCACTACAGAAAAATATAGTCATATTCAATAGCGTATTTATTGGAGTGATGTGGTTCTTTCTACGTTCTCAATTCCATGAATTTACATCTATATCTTTGGATGTGCTAAGCCAAATCTGTGTCAAAATTATTTGAGAAATATTTCAGAATTTAATGTATCTCAATATTTCCAAATGTTTAATTTACACTTACCGAAAATATATGAGTGAAAAGGGAAGAGCCTGAGTGCAGGTAGGTATTGCGTACAGTGCATATATATATATATATATATATATATATATATATATATATATATATATATATATATATAGGCCTCTGCAGATTTTTTCAAATCTGGCTGCATATGAGAGTATTACATTTTATTCACAGACATTCGACCATTATCTTTCTTTTCAATTGAAATTGAAAGTAAGATGGGAGAAATACCGTTTATTCGGCCAGGATATCTTTGGTATTACTTTCTCAATAAACATATTACTCGAATGATACTTAATTTATTTCAAGAACAAGTCATGCATAGCTGACGTCTTTTCCTTGAAAGATAATTATTTAATGCAAAAGTGAGACATTTTTAGTTTATCTTCCTGAGAATTAGGTCGAATTTGGTGGCAGACTAATGAACATACAACGTGAATTATTTCATTTACATTTGAAAAGGACTCACATAATGTTAAGCGCAAAAACCAAGTTAACTGCTGATATTGCTTCAGGTCCATTTCTCTTAAAAACAAGTTTATGAACGCAAAAAATGCGGCTTCTAATTAATTCATACCTTCCCGACTAACTCGATGCTTTCATTCTTTGTTGTCCCTTCTCACTAGTAAAAAATGAATGCCCTAAGAATAGGAAATCATTTTCATTTTTATCATTGGGATTCATTCAATCTAAGTATTTCCAAGAAAGGAAATATATACGTACTTAGAAAAAATTCCAGGATATAATTACTATATACTATTATCTACATTTCTTGTTCACTTGATTGTTATAGATGTTAACACATACTTTTTTCCTTTCGTTTTCATTCATATACAATATTTGATAGAAATACTAATTTTAATTTTCTTAGATATACGGAAGTAATTGTTAGCAGGAAATTTTACTCCACAGTAGGCAGAGTAAAAAAAAAGAGGGGCGTAGCTGATGCAGTTAAAATTTAGGAAAGATTTAATTGGCTGGAAATTCTATCTAATATTTATGTAATTTTGGGGTGTAGCAGCCATAGTCTGAAATTTGTAATTGACTTAATCGCTTGGAAATTTCATCAACCATTTTGCTGAATTGTTAGCCGAAATAGAGCAATACCAAACGAACCATGAAGGTTTTTGAAGTAGATTGTGGGTTTAACTAAAATCCTTTAATAGCAATCACGGTAGGCAATCATGTACGTCATGATGATTTCTAACCCAGCAACACCCCATTTGGATGGATAATTTTAGAGAGGAATTCACATGTATATTCAACTATTATAGTGTACTATTATATATATGTGTATGTATATATATATATATATATATATATATATATATATATATATATATATATATATATATATATATATATATATATATATACATTCAAACACGAAATCCCGCCAAACGGCGAAAAAATACTCATATATACAGAAACATATATAAGGAAAAGGGATAGGAACACGTATAAAGGACGAACACAATAGAGGTGGGGATGGCGGAATCGAACGGATCACAAGAGTAAAAATATTTCCTCAACCGGGACTCGAACACCGGATCTTTCCACTTGCCGGGCGGATGCTCTTAACCACTTGAGCTATCGAGGATACGTAATTTACCCTGAGATCCGTGGCCCGGTTGAGGAAATATTTTTACTCTTGTGATCCGTTCGATTCCGCCTTCCCCACCTCTATTGTGTTCGTCCTTAATACGTGTTCCTATCCCTTTTCCTTATATATATATATATATATATATATATATATATATATATATATATATATATATATATATATATATATATATATATATATGTGTGTGTGTGTGTGTGTGTGTCTCTTTATATATATGTGTATATATATATATATACTACCTTGATCAAAAAGTTCCCGGAATAACCACCGTGTGGCGCTCCCATCGTTCCGATTTGAGTTCTGTTTTTTTTTGTTAAATTGGTACATCTGTTGTTGATATTCCCTTTAAATCTTAGTGCCATAACTTGACATTTGCAAAAGTTACATAGCCAAGAGTACATCTATCTCTGTGTGTGTTGGCGATTTTTTACAATTGCAGAAATGGATTTAAATTTGCAACAACGAACTTGTATTAAATTTTGCGTAAAAAACGGATTTAGTGGCGCACGGACGTTGGAAATGTTGGAATAGTGTTTCGGCAACGATTCTCTAAAAAAAACGGTCGTTTACCAGTGGCACGAGCGGTTCAGAAGTGGTCGTGAGTCAATCGAAGATGATGAACGCAGTGGCAGACCATCGACATCGAAAGTCGGTGAAAAAATTGATAAAGTAAAAGAAATGTTGGTCAATAACCGCAAATTAACCATCAGAGAAATAGCGGAGGACTTGAACATTGCCTATGGATCCGCCCAAGACATTGTGGTTAATGATTTGGGTTTCCGTCGAGAAGCAGCAAAGTTGGTGCCAAAAGACCTCAATTTCATGCAAAAAAGAGACCGTGTTGACGTCGCAAAAGACATGATTTGCGAGGCTGAATCCGATCCCACATTCATCAAAAGGATCATTACTGGAGACGAGACGTGGGTTTATGAGTACGACACGCAATCCAGACATCAGGCAAGTGAATGGCGTTCACCAAATGAGCCGAGACCGAAAAAACCACGTCGTTTTCAGTCAAAAAAGAAGGCAATGCTGACGGTTTTCATGGATTACAACGGTGTAGTGCATCATGAATTTTTGCCAGAAGGCCAGACAGTAAACAAAGAGTATTATTTGGGCGTTATGAGACGTTTGCGTGAAGCAATTCGCCGAAAGAGACCAGAAATGTGGGCAGAAAACTCGTGGATTTTGCACCATGATAACGCACCGTCGCAAAGTGCTATCATTATTCGTAATTTTTTGACGAAAAATGCAACAAATACCATCCAACAGCCACCGAATTCACCTGATTTGGCTCCCTGTGACTTCTTTCTGTTCAATCGAGTTAAAAAACCATTACGGGGAACGCGTTTTAGCAGCCGAGAGGAAGTAATGGAAAAATCGCAGGAAGCACTGATGGACATACCGAAAACCGAATATAAAAAATGTTTCGAGGATTGGATCAAGCGCTGGCATAAGTGTGTTGCAGTCGATGGGGATTACTTTGAAGGGGACAATATAGATTTAGATGAATAAACTTGTATTTTTAATTTTCTGAATAAATTCCGGGAAATTTTTGATCAAGGTAGTATATTTATATATATATATATATACGAGGGTCATCCGGAAAGTAGTACCCGTTCGTGCCGCATGAAGTGCTGACGACGCGAGTAGCCGCTGGACGAGGTCAGATAGCTTCAGTGGCTTGTCTGCCTTCTCTGAGCCAAGTTGCGTGACGCTAGCATTGCCTGTGTTGTTTCTGTGATTGTTTACAATGTTTAAAAAAATTGAGAACGCCGCCAGTTGTGAAGTGAGGGCAGTGATTAAATTCCTCAATGCAAGAAACGTTCGCCCATGTGATATTCATCGCCAATTAAAGGAGGTGTATGGAGACAATGTAATGGACGAGTCGTCTGTTCGGCGGTGGTGTCGCAACTTCAACATGGGGAGGGGGAACACACACGACGATGAGCGTTCGGGGAGACCGTCTGTCATTACAGACCAACTGGTGAGCTCAGTTGACGAATTCGTGAGGAACGATCGGCGCGTCACAATTGATGACATCTGTGAGCATTTTCCCAATGTTTCTCGAACAATTGTTCATGAAATTGTTAAACACCATCTGCATTATGCAAAAATTTGTGCAAGATGGGTCCCTCGCGTATCTCAATGAGCTGGCGGCGAAGGACTATGCAGCAGGAATACAGAAACTTGTCACACGTTATGACAAATGCCTTAATTTGCTTGGAGATTATGTTGAGAAGTAGTTTAAAGTATCCTCTTTCAAATAAAATTTTTTATGTTTGTTAATATTTACTTTTGTGTCTTTATTTCACGAACGGGTACTACTTTCCGGATGACCCTCGTACATAAAGAAAGATAGCTTAGGCCCAGGCATACTAGACGATGAGATAGAAAGGGCTTTAGAGGAGATGAAGCTAAATAAGACCTTGGGGGTGGATAACGTTACTGCGGAACTACAGATAAAGCAAATTAAGGCATTTGTCATAACGTGTGACAAGTTTCTGTATTCCTGCTGCATAGTCCTTCGCCGCCAGCTCATTGAGATACGCGAGGGACCCATCTTGCACAAATTTTTGCATAATGCAGATGGTGTTTAACAATTTCATGAACAATTGTTCGAGAAACATTGGGAAAATGCTCACAGATGTCATCAATTGTGACGCGCCGATCGTTCCTCACGAATTCGTCAACTGAGCTCACCAGTTGGTCTGTAATGACAGACGGTCTCCCCGAACGCTCATCGTCGTGTGTGTTCCCCCTCCCCATGTTGAAGTTGCGACACCACCGCCGAACAGACGACTCGTCCATTACATTGTCTCCATACACCTCCTTTAATTGGCGATGAATATCACATGGGCGAACGTTTCTTGCATTGAGGAATTTAATCACTGCCCTCACTTCACAACTGGCGGCGTTCTCAATTTTTTTAAACATTGTAAACAATCACAGAAACAACACAGGCAATGCTAGCGTCACGCAACTTGGCTCAGAGAAGGCAGACAAGCCACTGAAGCTTTCTGACCTCGTCCAGCGGCTACTCGCGTCGTCAGCACTTCATGCGGCACGAACGGGTACTACTTTCCGGATGACCCTCTAATATTTAGGCAGATGTGGGAGGAAGAGACTATATTGGCTGATTCGTAGTATTTGTGAGGAAGGAATCTGGCCGGATGACCTTGTGAGAGCAGTGTTAGTTCCTTTTCCGAAAAAGATAAAGGCTACATCATGTGAGGACTACAGGACAATAAGTTTGATATCCCACGCAGCTAAAGTTGTTCTCAGGATCATAAACAAGAGGATAGAGAGTAGGGCAAATGATTACTTAGGGGATGATCAGTTTGGGTTTAGGAAGGGGAGAGGTACGCGTGATGCAATTGCAGTAATTACATTATTAATCGAGAGGAATATAGAACACAACCAGGAGGTATTTGCCTGTTTCGTAGATTTCGAAAAAGCGTTCGATAGAGTGAATTGGGAAAAACTAATGAGTATATTGCAGAAAATAGGAATAGATTGGAGGGAAAGGAGGCTAATCCGCAACATGTACATGTCTCAGACTGCTCAGGTGCGAGCGGGGAACGGGGAGTCCGGTTGGGCAATGTTAGGAAGAGGTGTAAGGCAGGGTTGCCCATTATCACCGTTGCTGTTCAACCTCTATGAAGAGGAAATGATTAAAGAGGCATGAGAAGAACTGGAGGTAGGAATGAAAGTAGGCGGGGAATTCGTAAAATCAGTTAGGTTGGCTGATGACCAAGCTTTAGTTTATCAGTCAGCCAAGGGGCTGCAAGCTTTGCTGAGGGAATTGGAAATTCAGTGCGATAGGCATGGGATGAGAATCAATATTAATAAGACAAAGGTTATGCGATTTTCTAGAAAGAAAAAGGCTAAGCTAAGCATTAAAATAGGAGGACAAAAACTAGAGCAGGTAGAACAGTTTACGTATCTCAGAAGTGTTTCGGAACAACACGGTCAAAGTAGTATGGACGTAAGGAGAAAAATTGCGCTAGGCAAAGAGGCTTTCACAAGGAGTAGGGACTTGATGAGAGGGAAGTTGAGTAAGGATATTAAGAAAAGACTCGTAAAAACGTTGATATGGAGCGTAGCTATGTACGGCGCGGAAACGTGGTCATTGAAGCAGGAGGACTTTGGCTGACTGGAGACTGGAGGCTTTTGAAATGTGGGTGTGGAGAAGAATGGAGAAGGTGAAATGGACAGAGAAGAAACCAATGAGGAAGTACTTGGTATGGTGGGCGAAGAGAGGGGTTTGTTGGGAGCAATCCTATGGAGGCAGGAAAAGTGGCTGAAGGGGGTTTTGACCGGCAGCGGGATGTTGAAGACTGTAATTGAGGGGAGAATGTTAGGCAAACGAGGAAAGGGAAGGAACAGGATAGGGATGTTGGACGGGATGAAGGGAGGAAGAAAGTACTCAGAGCTGAAGAGGGGTCTGATGTAAAGTAGGACGTTTTGTTTTACTAGGGGTCACAAATTATTTAATTAGTGATTATGTCCATCCAAAAACCTACCTTAACCGGTAGATTACCTAATAATAATATGTAGTCGCATTTAGGAACGTTTTGGTAACTGCGATACCCACGAAAGGAAAACTCAGAGAATGAGTCGTAATATCAAAGATTGACGGACACTTCATCGAGTATAACGGTGAATAACGTAACAGACAAGTTCTCAAGAGCTTTGATGCATCCATTGTAGCCTGTTGAAGGCAAATTATGGGTTAAAGCTCCTATACCAATCTTTTAGTGTTTTGTTCGGATTCACAAAATGTTTTATTTAGTAGCTGTTTCCATGCAAATCCTACCTTAATCGGTAGATTACCTTATAATAACAATAAATATATATACATATATATATATATCTATATATATAAAGGAGAGTGTTTGTTTGTATGTATGTAATTTGTTTACTTTTTTGCTGTCATAGAAACAGCATTTTTCCAACTATGCCAGCAGGATACTTTTGCAAGAACACTATTGTATTCAGAATTGCAGAATTGGTTGCGAGAAAGAGCCATTCTCGCTCCTAAGAACGATGATGTTAATGAAATTAACAAGGAGATACTAGCCATGCTGCCAGGAGACGTGATTGAATATAAATCGGTTGATACCGTAGTGGATGCTGACGAAGCCGTCAATTATCCAACGGCATTCCTAAATTCACTTGATCCAGCTGGATTGCCACAACATCGCCTTATACTTAAAGTAGGATCTCCAATCATTTTATTGCGAAATTTAGATCCACCAAAACTCTGCAATGGGACACGATTGTGTGCGACAAAATTAATGAAAAATATAATCCAGGCAGTCATTTTAACTGGAAAAGGAAAAGGTGAAATAATTTTTATTCCACGGATACCTCTAATCCCAACTGATCTTCCCTTCAACTTTAAAAGATTACAGTTTCCAGTCCGGCTAGCTTTTTCAATTACCATTAATAAATCACAGGGACAGTCTTTAAAGTTTTGTGGTGTTGATCTAAGATCGCCATGTTTTAGCCACGGGCAACTTTATGTTGCTTGCTCCAGAGTAGGTTCGCCAAAAAATTTATATATTCTTTCTCCTGGATATGAAACAAAAAATGTAGTTTATAAACAGGTGTTAAATAAAAAAGATTCTTAAATTTGTATGAAGTAGTGTACCTGTATTTTTGTACTTTATTATTTGTTGTTTTTATTTATGTAGTATATTTATATTATTGTTTCTCCCTAACCCGTGCAAAGCCGGGTATTCAGCTAGTATACATATATATACATATACATATATATAAATATGTGTGTCTTGGTAGTCCAAGGGGTAGAGCGCTGGACTACTGACCGGAGGGTCCGGGATTCAATTCCCGGGCAAGGTACTCTAGGCACCTGCAGCTCCACCCAAGATATGTGATTTTTAGGGTACCAGATGTTCCTGGGAAACCATAACCGGCACAGGGAAAGGAACGGGCCCCCCTATTATCCTGATGTGTGAATTTCACACGCCGTCGGGATTAGTGCTGGGTGAACTCTACCATCACCTATCAAACCGAACTTCGGGTTGATTACTGTGTTTATGTATGTGCGGCATTATATATATATATATATATATATATATATATATATATATATATATATATATATGTATGTATGTACATACATGTATATATGTATATATATATATATATATAATTACGAGTGCGAGCAATTACGTAATTAGAAAGTCTGGGATTACTTATTTTAAAAGTTAACCTTAAATTTTCATGTTTTTTCGGTGAATTGCTACGGCAAAATTTGATGGTCCCGAATTATTTCTTCAAGAGTATTCTTTTACGAGCATTAGTTCGCTTTTCCGAATTAAGTGTTCTTTATTATTATTATTGGTAGTCTACCAGTTAAGGTATTTGCGATAGACACATGCTGTACAACGACAAATCGATAATTTCCACGGCTGTCCTATGAAAAATAAACTGACATCTAGGGCTAAATTAATAGCTGGAAAATCAAATCGCATTTTTTCAAAGTATCGGCAAAATATCATGCCCACAGACGACATCGCGAAGTGGAGCATAGCCCAGGGTGTTGGAAAACTTGCAATATGAATACATTATTAGACACAAGATTGGTGCTAATCAGAGCACTACTTGCACCCCGGGAAACCAAGAAGTCTTCGAGGTGAATGAAATCATAAGGATAAAACCGAAAATGATTAAGGAAGGATCTGAAAAGACCCGGAGCCCGTTCAGGAGTAAAAACAGTCGCCTAACCATCCAAGGAAACTAGACGGAAGATGAACGGAAGAACGAGCAAGAGACAAAATTTGGCAAAATCTTTTGAGCATAACGAGTGAAACTTTCTCCTCGAGAAATAGTTTAAGGAGGAGGGATGAGAAACTGCAGGGATGTGAAGATGGATGTCGTGGGACGTGAAAGTGAAAGGATGGTAAAACAAACCAGAAGCAACTCACCCGCCGTAACAGGAATGGAGGGAGAGGAGAGAAAGGAGTGATAGAGAGAGAGAAGAGTGATAGAGAGAGAGAGAGAGAAGAGTGATAGAGAGAGAGAGAGAGGGAGAAATAGAAGTAGAAGGAAGAAGTGAGGGGTGAGCCGACGCATAAAAAAAGAGATCGGTGGGACTCGGAAGTAAGGGATGGAGGCAGGGAAAAAAATATGAGCCCACGTATTCACAATTCCTTTGTTCGAGCCCTCTGTTTATATTTCCCCCATTCACTCCAATGCAAACACTATGGCCTTAGCTCGGAGGAAAAAAAATAATAGGGGCGCGCTCAGAGACCAACTCTTCCAAAGAGAGGCGAGGTGGTGAGAGAGAGGGGTGTAGAGGGGGTGGCGAGGAGGGGGTTAGGTGGAAGCAGTGTGAACGGGGGAAGGAAGGTGGCGAAAGAGATGGGGAAGGGATTGGAACGCCGGAGTAAGCGGGGGAGGATGAGGACCAAGGGGTTCTTTGAAGGGCGTGGAGGAGGGCAGCGAGTGAAAGGGAAATCACACGACGAGTGGGTTCATAACTCTGAAGCTTCGGCGGGAGGGGAGGAGGTATGGCACCCACGGCCGGGGGAGAGACTGTAGGGGAGGCCTCCCGGTCATGTAGAGGAGGAGGTGTCATACACTTGCGCGGAGGGGAGGGCGCGAGGCAGTGTGTCAGGGGCGAGATGCGAACTCGGGACATCGTGCGGTGGAGTGAGAGGGTGGCGGCCCACACAGAAATTCTCCTTCTTCCCCTTCGACGATTCAAAGTGAGACGAGGCCGGGGAAGAGGAGTTTTTTTTGTGGCTCAAGGGCGCATGCTCCTTTCATTGCGCCAGTGAATCATGGGTGATTGTATTGGCAGATGGACCTCGCCAGCTGCACGGAACCAATGGCATGTTTGCTCAATCGTGCTTTTTATGACGCTCTACTTGACATTGATTTCGTTTTGAGGGCGCTGTGGGAATGGAGATCCTAAGGAGGGCTGCTGTAGGATTGTCTCCTCCTCCTCCAACCGTTCTTTCTCTTCAACGGAGAACGTGCTAAATCGATCGGTAAATTAAATATCACCTCTTATCTTCTCCAGACACATATTGTCTTCTATACGTCGATTTTGACGATTACTACGCGATTTAGATTGTAAAACCTTCATTATATTAAAAACATATCCATGCACCGTCATGGTAACAACTTGCAAGGTTTTGCTAATATGATAAATGATTACAGGCTTTTCGAACCCTATAAGCGATTGGCTTAGAGATAACTCACACTCACGCCTGATGTTCCATTACGAACTAAACGACTGACAGGCATCAAATTAAATAGGCTCCATTGCTGTCGTATTTCTATCGCGAACATCACTTATCGGCTCCTTCAAGTCAAAGGCCTGAGCTGCGAAAATTAATAAATATAAGATTCTTTTCACTCGAACCGTATTGATCAAAAGGTTGGAACATAAAAAATAGAAAGGCGCCGTTGATACGATACTACTCACGCTGCTTCGTAGGAGTTTGGGTCATTAGCCTTGACCATTTCATTTGGGGACCTGGCTTTGACTATGACAAATTTAAATTGTCATACTTGATTATTTTATCCTACGAAAAAGGGCGGATTGTGAGTAAGAACTTGCACGATCTATCTTTCATATCAACCACACACTTGGTGAAAGAGATATCAAATCATTGTTTACGTTGACTGGTTTCGATAGCACATTTTAGTTAAGCGCGGCAAGAAAAATTCATCAAAGCACAGTTTGCGGTTGTAACGCAAGATTGTCAAAGAGGTACAACATCTAATGGAGAAAACATCAGAAAATCATAGATATCTCCAATTCTTCAGAAAAAGGGCTGCGGACGATCTTACTAAAACATTTTTCTGATTCCATTCACGGAAAACACTCAATCGCTGAGCAAAGAGTATTGAAAAAACCCGAAAGATAAAATTAATCTTTTTTTTAAACCAGAAAAAATTTTGAGCGGGATTTTTCCTTAAAATGGCGTAAAAATTCAGATGGTAGGGTAAGGAATTACTGGGTCCGTCCCTCCATTTTTTATCGAGTTGACCCAGGAGGAAGGGTATTGCGTTTCCATCCATTCGAGGATGAAGAAAGTTTTGATAAATTCGATTAACTTCAGTTTCGCCCTTGCAAGCTTTAGGGCTAACTGGCAGAGGAGCGGAGGAGGCGAATTATTGAAGGATATTAAGGCGCAATTAGACGAAAAATCGATAAAGGACGAGGTATATGAGGGAGGTAAAAGCTTTTTTAAGGTAGATGAGTGGTTGGTCATTTATATGGAGAACTAGTAGTAAAAAAACTACCGCAGAAGTGAAAAGAGGTTAGGAATGCCGATTTAATTTGTAAGGATTACGTCCATTATGTAGAATTGAATGATTTTCGATGCGAAGTATTATTGGGTTCTCCATTTTCTGTACGCATATATTTGAAGATGTTGTCCAAAAATGATTTCATGCAAAGCATAGGTCACGCGCGAATAATTTTATCGCTGAAGTCTAACGTAATTGGCCAGAGATAGAAGCAAAAGCGACCTAAAAGTGACACTTTAATTAACAAGCATAGCTGCACATTACCAATTAGGTGTTCCTCCCTTACGCACTCAAAGGTTAAAATAGTATGTGCTATTCTCAACTCTCTAAAATGAATCCGAAATATTTTATTTTCAACAAATTTATTGAGTAGCGACAGGACGCGTTTCACTACCCTGTAACGTACTCTTGTGCTAAGCGACTCGAATTAATGGGTATGCTCTCCATAAAATTATGAAAATATTAAGTTGCTCTTATTGTTTTATGGATATGATTGTTACGTAGAAGAAAAACTTCCACTATATCTGGTATCATTCTATTCATTTTATTCCAGCTCCACTACGACTTCAAATGATTTCCATCCTTCGGTTCAGATATCATATGCTGAAGTTGTCTGAAGCTGCCTTTGAGTTTCCTTTTCTCTTCCTTCCTCGATAAATTCTATCTTACCCGAAATCCTATGGACAAAAATAGTTCACTTGATCACCCGTTCCACATGAAAATAATTATTAAAAGCATAACAATTTATTTTAGTATCAAGTAAAAATATATCTTTTTTCTTGGATTTCGAGGTCAGTCATTGCGAAGAGTCCGCTTAATATGGGAACTTTCATAGTTACACATAGGTATTACTCACCACTAACATAATGACGTCAGCATCGTGGGTACGTAAGGTCGGTCATAAGATCGCTCATCGATTAAGTCGTATGTTGACTACGCCTTAAATCCGACAGTAAATTTCTGTAAGTTGACGCCACCGAATCGACGGTGAGGTAGGTAGGCATTGGCACGAACTTCACTAAACCATCGGAGTGGACGAGAAAATGTATGTGGGAGAGTGAGGGAAAACGAAGAGAGGTGGGGGTAGGAGACTTGAGAGGAGAACCAGAGGATTGGTAGGAGTCTGAAGGGGGTTAGTTTAAATAGGAAGGAATGGGGACGAAGCCAGCAGGAAGGACAAAAGATATTAGCGGAGGGATAGGAATGGGAAAGGAGGTGGCCATGGGACAAAGGAAGTTAGGGACAGGAATTGCGGGGTGAGGGTAGAAAATGGGAGAAGGAAGAAGTGAGGTGTCGAGACCTGTGTTTGTGCACTGAAAGTATGGTCGGATGAAGGGAGGAAGGTGGGCGGGAAGCGGTGCAGGGGGACTGAGAGGAAATGGGCGTACTTACGGAGGAAACACAAAGCTAGTAATGGCTTCCTTGCTCTCAGATCCATGTATAATGGAGGTGTAGTATTAAACCCATCACCTGAGCATTAAATTGCTAAGGTTTACTTCCGACGGCCTGTATAATTACGGGAAGGTCACCTTTACTTTGGGGTAGTACGTAGGAATGGAAACTCAAGGAATTCCAGCCACCACGCTCAAAGCGCCTGAGTGAACAGCAGGCTTCGGGAAGCCTTTGATATTTAGTTTGACGCGGTTTTAAGGCATCAATTAACAACCTATACGCAGACAGAGGATTTTCAAGGAATATCTTTCGCAAGGTAAAATCATATCATGTGAGAAATCTTAGTTTATTGGAATTCTTGGAAGTTGTATCCTTCTATCTCTATTTTTCTTCAAAGAAATCCGCTCTGTGGAGCGTCAAAATTACGAAATAAAATATGGACAACGGAGGGAGAGAAATGATTCATTTTACTGAAAACGGAAATGGAAATTCCATGAAGAGAATTGACGAAGGATATAAATGACTTTTATGAAAGAAAATCAAGTCAATAGATTTTCAAGATCAGTCATTTTGAACTTCCAAGCAAATATTTCTTAATTACTCGTATTGCCACTTTGTCTAAAAAGTGTGTGATTTATATCGCCGTATATCAATCGGGATAATTAGGGTTAGTACTTATGCGTGGGACGGGCAAGATTTGTTGATTCTGACTAACGTGTGGATTGAGAGCTTCAATTCCATCCTTGATAATCCTAGCTTGATTACTTTGAATCCCTATTTTGTCATGTAAGGGACTGTGTCAGCGACTTTATCCATTAGAGAAATTTAAAACTATCAATAGCGCTGCTGGTATGCATTGGAGCAGCTGCCGACAGAGCTATGAAAACAAATATTTTCGCAAATTGAGTTTAAGTAACTATTAAGGTACCGACTAGTGACCAATGGTGGAGACGTTTATGGTAGCATACTTGTAGATGCAAAGAACCATTTTTTTAGGCACTTGAAAAATTTATCTACGAAGTCCAGTGTTTTAAAAGAAATATTTATTATATTTGTATACAGTTATAAAAGCCAGGAAACAATGGAAGAATAGCTCTGAATAATAACCAAAACTCGGAGAAAAATTCGCGAGGTTGAACACAAATGAATTTTCATTCGCCCCAAAAATAATTTTTGCATTACACTGAAAAATAATTTTAACTAACATCGTTGAGAGGAATGAATAAACTAAATTGACCATCATTATGCTTACCAGTATCTACGGTTATCCGCAACGAATTAAATTACGCAGGATCTGTAGCTCACTTCTTCTGGAATCAATGATTAAGAAACTCCGTATACATTTTTCCTCTACATGCGGGTAATATTTATCATTTAGCTAACACGAGACAGTTTTGAGGACCAGAAATTAATACAACTTTTCGAATTTGAATAAAATATGTTTTTCGAATTTAAATCTCCTTTACAGGGTAAGTCAATGGGACACAATTTACGTATCTAATCCGTAGATACACGTCCATGAAAAGTATCCGTACTAACCACGTCAGCCCATCGTGTACATAAAAGCACTTTACCTGTAATACTCCTGGCCCCCTCCCCATAAGCAGCCTATGTATATATTGCTTTATTGCTATTTTTCCGTTATTTCACGGCCCGTGAGACCTTTTTACTCGAGAAAACGCAATCATCAATGCCGTCGTGGCTTACAATGTGGAAACTTTGAGCACGCTAACCTCTTGACAATGCCTTCTTCTCCATAGGGAACTGGCAATGCTTTAATAATGAAGAAATATTCATAAAACAAACTTTTCAGAAAAAATAAACAACAATTAATGTTTCGGATTTTTGCTTCGTTTTTTTATCCAGTTGGGAGATTAATGCAGTCAGTCTAGAATGCCTTTAATTACAGAGGGCGAAGCCCTTTTTTCTCATTGAGAGGACGTTGCACGCACATTTCGGCCGAGCGACACGAGAGAATATAAAGAGGGAGGGAGACATAGGGGTGGGGGGTGGTGTGGGGGGGGAGGGGACGGAGGAAGGAAGCGATGAAGTCATGCAAGTTTGCGGCCAAGGGAAAACGGGAGGGGGTGAAAGAGGTAGGCGTAGGATGGGGAGAAAGAGAAGGAACAGTTCTCGGTAGTACACTCAATGTGAGAGAGAGAGAGAGTGGGAGGAAGAATGCGGCAGAAGGAGAGAGAAAATATGAGAGGGAGAGTGAATATGGGAGAGAGAATATGGGAGAGAGAATATGGGAGAGAGAATATGGGAGAGAGAATATGGGAGAGAGAATATGGGAGAGAGAATATGGGGGAGAGAATATGGGGGAGAGAATATGGGACAGAGAATCTGGGAGAGAGAATATGGGAGAGTGAATATGGGGGAGGGAGAGGATAGGAACGAAGAAGAGGAGAGATAGAAAGAATAGGAGAAAGGAAGAGAGTGGGAAGGAGAGTGAGAGCAGGGAAGGGAGCGAGCAGGACCCATTCGGACGTACTTAACAATATGTGTTGGCGTGACAACTTTTTCTCAAAATTTGACGTCGCGTGCTTCGATCCAGGACCGCGATGCTCAAGAGGCAGGCGTTCGCACTCCCTTCAGATTGAACCATTATTTCCCACCGTTCTGAGTGACGTGGCATGAAGCGGATGCCTTTTTCCCACCCATGCAGGTGCCGGTCTAATCGCGTCACTGCATACCGAGTCGTGGTGTTCCTCGCCAAGCGAATGCTCGTGAACTACCCTAGAGAACGTCCAGTGGTGTGGTTCCAGAGGTGGGAGAGAAAAAAGACCCAGTGCATACTATTTAGATGATGCAAGCCGAAGCAACTGATTCGAGCAGTCCTTGGACAGTCTCCCATGCACGCGTAGTGAGCCATTATCAAGATTACCTTCATATTAATGCTTCCCTCTGCGTTCATCTTCCCTTCCTCTGCGATTGGGAGGCTTTTTTTCCAGTGGCGCGTAAGCGGCCAGGATGAGGAAATCACTCTAATCACAGATAGTTGCTTCCATTTTAATTCCCTCAAATTGTGTCAAAATGCTCTCAAGTAGGTACCGTGTAGGAAGATGGGGACAAATTACACAAGTGGCTTAACAAAAGAATAGGGACAAAAACAATGGGCTGTAACTTGAGAACAAGAAGTAGCAATAGCCATTACCCAGATATGTATGTCGTTTGACATGGGTGATGAAATAATTGAGGGACTCAGGAGAAAACTGAATCGAGTGGCCTTCGGTGAATTTTGAAGCGGTTGTAAGTGATAACGGGATAATCTAAAAATGTACATTAAACATAATATATATATATATATATATATATATATATATTATAAATACAGACACTAAAAAACTTTTGAGGAAAAACTACGAAAGTAGTCTACTATTTAATCAACCTAAAACTTTATAATTTTCTCCCATCATGTGGATAAAAATATAGTTTAGAGAGGGAAGTGAAATATTTAAAAATCAAAAAACTAATTCTTGTAAGATTTGCCTTAACGTATCTTATGAGATAGATCTGCTAGAACTAATCCAGGCCCATCAATTTCAAATAATGATAATTTATTTTCTATCCTGAAAGCCTTTCCAAAATTTCCATTATTGGCGGCAGATTTATCCCTCCTCACTGCTTGCACAGTTAGTTGAGATAAAAAAATGTAGTAATATTGAGGAGAAATGGGCATTTTTCTACTGGAGATATTTACTAAAATTGATTCTCTGTAGACAGGTTTCAACGTCATTTGAGCCTATGTATGCCATCGAATTCTATTTTTATCTAACTAAGAAGAGCGGAACGCCTTGATCTCATCAAGCACATATCGTACTCCAGCAAATTAAAGAAAGATTTTCTCAAACTGATACAATTCATATATTTCCCATTTGCCGCGTGATGTCTCGGTCATGCTCAACCCCTCCTGATATTTTTTTATTATTACTAGTTGCCTACTTACATTAGAGCAGGTTTTTGATGGACGCTAGGACTAAAAAATGCGATACTACGGAGTCCTAACTAAAATCTTACCAAATATCTTTAGATCCCATACTATATGTTACTATAACTCATTTTTTTCCTCTGAATTTTTCGCACCTCCCTTAATTTCATTCAGCATGTCCATTCTTTTATTCCCACCGCCCATTTGCCATAACATTCTCGCTTACATTACTATCTTTAGGATCCCATTGCCTATAGATTCATCGTTTTCTCACCTTTCCATCAATTTTATCCGTTTGCATCGTTCTCCACATTCTCTTTTCCAAGGTCCCCGCGATCTATGCTCATCCTCCTCACTCAACGACCAAGTTACTGAACCATACAAAACGACGCTCTATATTAAAGCTGTCACCAGTATTTTCTTTGCAACTTAATTTCAGGTGCTTGTGATCAACCTCCACTTCTTTGTAATCACTTCTTTACCTAAGTAAATTTTTTTTAATGCCTCCAGCAAATCGCCCACTCTCATTAGAAACACTTCCAAATAGAAGAAGTTTTTTACCTGTTCTAGTTCAACCTTCCAACTTTAACGTTTATCTTTTCCTGAGATTGTCACTTCAAAAATCGAAAACAAAAATACTCCTACGCACAATTCCCTGGTTTATGAAATTTGCTAGACCTCGAATTTAAGTCTTCAATCAGCTAATAGAAGTATATAGCGTACCTATTTTTCGTGAATTTTAATTCAATGTGAGATATTCGCTATAATCCATGAAAAAGAGCCTGAGTTAACAACACTTAATGATCTTTAATCACTAATTTCCAGGACCTCCCAATTTCTTTTAGTCCTTTTATGCTATTTATGCTCATCCTGCACGCATGGTAATCATAAAAAAATCTCAAAGAAGGGATGCATTTGTGAGAACAGACTTTCAGAATGAGGAACGGGAATGAGTGCGTATAAAGAGAAAATCACGGATTACATTTTCATTTTACTTTACTGAACAATCAGTTAAGGTTTCCTTATACTATCTTTTACTTAAATGGACGAAAGTACCAACGGGACGGAAGGAAAAGGTGGGCAATTTCGTGACATGCGATTTCTTTGGGGAATGCACACTGTACACATGGACAATTCGAATCAAATACCCTAAAAGAATTAGTGTGGGAAAGAATATATACGAGGTAACGCACGAAGATTTATTTTGAGCCACCAAAATGAAAGAGCGAGAGAGAGGAAAAGAAGCACGACGCCCCCCACCGTCTGCTTCGGAAGCTGGATCGGCAGCACCGAGCACGCGTAAACGCTGAAGTAAATGGTTGAGGGTTTAGCTCCGCGAACATTTTTTTTTCCGCCAGGGAAAAAATCCTTTCTCCGGGCCGGATGACTGTGAGAGAGGAAGGAGGGAGTGGGAAACGAGGCGAGGGAGAAATAAAAACGAAGAACGAGGAGAGACAGCGCCTTAAGAGTATATATACTTCTCTTTTCTTCTCCACATTTTTTTATCTCTCTCCTCCAACCCTTCCCCGAAGGTAGTGGGTAAGGAAATGTAAGGCAGTCATTCTCCCTCCCTACCCCCTCTCTCCCCCATACCACTGCAAACCTCCCCAACCCCAATCCACCACCTCTCTCTCTCGGTCTGACAGCGTTTTTCCCTCTCACCCAGGACCCCCTCCCCCAAGTACTTCCTTGATACGCGGGAGGCCACGTTACGAAGCAAGAGGTTTTCGGAGAAGTGGTGGGGAGGAAGGCGTGAGGGAGAAACACCCGGGAGTAGATAGAGGAGAGGGGTGAAAGGGTCGCCGTGAGAGGCGGAATGGGTGGAGTTACTCCAAGTCCTCCGCTATGACAGTTATTGTTGTTTTGGTCAAGGGTGGAGAGTGAGGCTGGACGAGCGGGAAGGGAGGGTTAGGGTAGGAGAGGTTGGGGGTAGGATGAGGCGGTCCAGAGCCAGAAGGGTGGGACGGGAAGCGGTGATGACGATTTCTACTTCTTTTCTCTCTCTTCCTTTCCGCAGCCACATATTTTTTCCGCGGGTAATGGGTGGCGGGCGGGAGAGTGGGGGTAGGGAGTTATGGGTGGGGGGGGATAAAATAGAATGGGAAGCTTAAGCCAAAATGCCTCCAGACGAGACAACGAGGCCGGCCACGTTTTCATTTTGAAAATCTCCTTAAACATCCGTCCCCGGCGGTGTGAGAAGAGCGAAAAAGGCTCCCTTTGGATGAAGAGGGAAAGAACCAAAAGGAACGAGAGAGGAACGGGGGAGTGGGTAAGACAAAAATGAAAAGAAATCTTAAGATGGACAGAAAAATAAAACAATCTCCACCGCATTTCACCCTAAATATCTGGCATCAAATTACTGCACTTTCAAGACGTCGTAAATAACTCCCTTATTTAAAAAAAAACAAGAACATGAATGGGCTTTGAGGGAGTAAAGGCGGTGAAAATGATCTCAGGTCCCGCACTTCCCCTGTCGCAGGCTTAACGGCCAATGAAAGGTTTGGAGGAGACCGGACGAAGGGAGAAAGTAAAATGGATGACGTAGGTGTACATACACGGACGTATTACGCGCACATCCTACGCATTTACATGCATGCAGGCTTAGGCTCGAAAATATTTTCTCCGAAGATAAAGGATACGAGGCTACCGGGTTGCTGCGGGGAGTTTAGAGGAGGACTGACTGGAAGAAGGATGGAGTTCGTGATTTCAACCGCCCGTTAATGAGATGGGATGGGTCCGGGTGGTGTGGAGGGATGAGGGACACGTTGGGTCGGGTCGGGGGGTGACGGAACCGACGCCACGAAGCAAGGAGCCGGAGGAGAAACCCAAAGTAAGAAGCAATAGGACGGATGAAGGACAGAATAGCCTTCTCTTTCTACTTTCCTTGCGCTCGCTTCTTGAGTCTAACTCCCGCTCTCGAACTTATTAATACATAAAGAAAGAACGCGGGTCTCCAAAAACATAACGCAAGGGCCTCGCGTGCCATTATTCCGCGAGTGGCGAAGAAACGAGAGAATTAAATGCTTCGCCTCACCCATTATCCCTCCTCCTACCCCCCCCCCCAGGCTCCAATGTTGCTGCCGTTTCATTTTTTTCCCCTCTTGCGAGAGCAGACGGGGAGGCACGCTCGTTAATAATGCAGGCGTGCGCGCCCTGCGGTATGCGTATTACGCTCGCATGCGACGAATTAACGCGGCAAGCAAGACTCATAAGAAATTAACAAAGAGGTCAGAGAAAACCTATATAAATTTACCGCAGCTTAAAAAGTATTCAAGATCCAAGAGTATATGCGGAAAGTCTGATGTCATCTAAAGAATTGCCCGTTTGAATAAAGTAACTCAAAGTACAGTGCATGCAGCTCATTGCATTACTCCAGCTTATACTTGAAATCACCACAAGAAACGCATAAATGTAAACTTAGTTTAAGTTAGCCACTCTGTATAAGATGTATTAACATTCTTACAGCTGGGAAAGTGTGTTACTAAAATCCCTGCCATTAGGTTTTTAGTAACCCTAACATTAACCATTACAAGTAATAGCTATTTAATGTAACTAGCGTTAGTCACAGTTATATTTGACTGCATGACTATCTTCCAAAAACAATATGCTGCAAGAGTGGACGACGTTTAGTCCTTCATTAATCCCATTATTTTGAATAATTATATCTATTACATTGTTTATATATTCACTGCAATAGATAGAGGAAAGGGGCATGCGATGACAATTAATATGACCTATGAAACGGGTAGGAATTTAAGTTCTTAAAAAGGTGTCAATGGTAAACAGAGGGTTGAAAGAATAACTACCAATCTTTTTAACGCAAATAGTTTTATGCACCTTTGAAACACCTAAACCTCAGATAAAAATTCAACTTTCCAATTCCAGAGCGAAAGAACGTTAGCAATAAATGTTTCTGCGTATCTTTCTCCATCAAATTGAAATGGTGGATTGTTGTATGAATGAAAGTTTTTCACGGAAGTGTAAAGGACAATAAATTTTACAATACTATTGTCATTGGGGTCATGTAAGACCTGGTTCAAACAACACTCATTGGTGGTCATCATTTGATTCCACGAAAGGTAGTAGTGACCAATTTACTTTCCCCATACTTTGATATTAGTTCAACATCGATTTTCTAACTACTCTCGGTCACGTGTCGGTTGTAAACTTGTTTTTTGACATTCAATTAAAGTGAAAAACGATTATCACTATGTTTGGTTGTGATATTTTAGAAGGTCAAGCCAACAGATTAAAAAGCCATCACCACTCTTGCACAATGGAGAGAAATGAAATTTTCACCCACTTCCATGTGCGAGAGCCCAATTTTATTGGAGAATCGAGTCTAACGGAAAGCAATCAGCGGACAAGTATCTTACCAAGGAGGGGACCACCCTAATTGTTGCAGCTACTGAGGAACTATGAAAACAAATATGCTTGATCGATTAGCTCATATGCTTTTATCGATAAACACTGCAGTTCGTGCTTCCCAAAAGTGAAAATACCTAGGCAAGCCCGTACAATCATGCCGTCTTTTTTAACAATTTAAAATAGGTATATCAACGCGGCCTCGCTGAATTCTAATGTAATTTATCCAGTTCATAATGGCGAAATTATTATCCTTTTAATGAATATGGTTGCATAGAACAAACAGAGTCATTTCAATATGACAATTAAGCTTTAATTTGGGTGTTGTTTCCACGATTCAAACGTCGAATTATAGGCTTAGCCTCCTGTGCTATAGTATGAATGCGATTTCATGGCAATATAATTAAAATGCTGGTGGTTTAAATAACAGATTTTCATCGTTCATCTTGATCCATTTGTAAAAATAATGAGAAGTAAAAGAAGTACGAAAGCAGTAGCCATTCTCAATTTTATGTATTACGGTATTCTCTTTTACCCCGGGGTTGCAATACGCGCGCGCGTGGATCCCCTCATCCAGCGTTCGGGAGGAAAGAGATGAAGGTGCATAACGAGTGATGGGGTGAGCGAGCAGGGAAATTGGATGGATGCACTCCGAAAAAAAGATAGAGAGGAACTATGCGCGGGATGGAACCAGGCAACCTGGCGGTTGCCCTGGGGTAGGACAGATAGTCTGCGTTGCGGAACACGACAATACGTATTTAATAGGAATGAGGATTATTGACAAAATGTTCGAAAACAATTGACAAAGGAAACTTCCTTCCATCAATATCCTTGTGCAATGGTTAGCGAAATATTTTTGAAGGGATGAGAATCGAAAGCGTTCATCGAGTTTCACCGGAATGCACTAATTACTTTCAATCGTACGAAAATGAGAAGGCATTCTTGCGAGGATGAATAAATACATTAGCTCCTGAAGAAGAGTTACGTTTCTCGATGGTGTTACGAGAGCTTTACTTGCGTGAAAAGATGATTGTTTTTAATCTCCCACAAATTCCAGTCGTTGAGGTCTTAAGTTTAGCATCAAATCACCAGGTACAGTGTCACGAGGAGAAATAATGCTTTTGGATTGTGTGTCAAATTCCACTGGGTGGTCCACGAAATAAACAATTTGTGCGCACCCTTTAAAGTATAAATCCTCCTTATTAATTTTCTCTATTGTCATATTTTTGAAAACTCCTAGCGCTCATAGAAAGACGAATTAAAATGACGAAGAAAAACAATATACTATGCTCATAGTCAATTGTAAAACATAATGCTCTGTTATTATATTAAATAGTGATATTCACGACAAGGCGTAAACGCCGAGGCTCGTATTGATAGCAGGGCGTTATGAATAATAATTAATGCCATAAAGTTAGTTGAACGGTCTTCTCTGACTATAAATAATAACCTGGAATTGTCTAATGCGTTTAACTAGACATAACTACCTTTCCACGCATTTTAAATCCCCACTTCCGGGTGAAATCGTATTGAACACTAAATTTCAGAAGATTCATGCTGAATAAATTAAATTATGCACCTGATCATGGTGAATTATCGTTGATAAGATTGTTTATTATTTTCATTTAAATTAAATTTGAAATTAGTTTCCCTCGGTCAAATGTACATGATTAACAAATGCATCAAACTTCAATTAAGTCGTAAAATTTTTAAGAAGATTATTTTCAATATTCATTTAATTATGGGTAATGATTTAATTATGTGGCAATAATTTAAAAAACATAATTTTTTAAGATTCAAGAATCAATAATGAAGTAAGAACAAAGGAAATATAATGTTTGACAAGCAGTTATGTGCATGAAAATTATGAACTTTTATACACTCAGGACTAAAAGCATTTTATCAGTTGTTAATCCTATGGTAATGAAGCATAATTTATCAAGCGACAAACGACCGGATGCATGCTGGTGTGTATGGATACGGGGATACATTCATTCCAATTAACTCACTCCACTTAGATACGATGCTACGTATTTATGTTGTTGCTACGGCGCAGTGGGTCTCTGTTATTTTACCATGAGCTTAAAACGCACATCCTTTAATCGGCAACCATTAACACAGCTTGAATAGGAGTGCACTAATTACTTTCGTAAAATTCGCTGGTGAGGTAAAATTGGGATAATGTTTCGTAATAAATGATTTCCATTCTTTTTGGCCCTTCATATGTCAATATTTTAATTATTAATTTACATATATCGAGGGAAGCTTTCATTATAATGATACCTAAAGTGAACGTGAATTTTTCTGAGTAATATATCATTGATTAAGGTCTATATTAGTGATGAAGTTGAACTGCAGCACTTCATATCTTATACAAATCATCTAATATATCTTTGGAATTAATACTGCAGGATATATTGCCAAGAGCTATCCTGAAAACTCACCGAGAATGAAGATTACATCAATGAAATTCTATAAGTATGGATGTATGCGGATGAGAGTGAGCAAGCATAGCAGGCTGACAAGGGAAAAAGAATTGAGTAAATGTTTAAGAACTGGAAGTAATGGCTAATTGAACTAAAAGAGTAATCGACGCTACTTCCGACCATAGGATAAGACAAGGCCACAGACGGGAGAAAATAACGTTTTTATTTAAACCCAAATGAAAATAATAATTAGCTAAATTGTGGTAACTTCGAACATTAAGAGATTTGCCTCTAAAGATAATACTTCCGTTCACCTTTCCTTGCATAAATTATCGTATGTTAAAAAATTAAATCTCTTTGTGGTCTGAATTCCCTGTGGAATTCAAGCGAATAAATCTTAGAGTAGCTGTCTTTTCTACATAATGAGGCACCCCAATCAAAAAACCTTCTTTTGACCAAAATAAACGGACTTCGAAAACGCATGGCACCCACATGTAAACGTAATAAGTGGTTTTTATAAAATAATTATTTTTTATGCCAGAATGATTATGTGCAAACGTTGCGAAGGTGACGGTAATTATATATTTTGAATAGCTTCTTTTTCAAATGCCCAACTGGCGAATATTCCCTCAAAGATTCGATTTTAATTAATTTTACTACTAATTTTTCCAAGCATTCTTTTGGCAATGAAAACAAATAATTACTCAAAACCGAAATTTATCTGGTAATAACTAACAAATAAATCATTAACTCATGTAATTTACGGAGTTGATCATCGGGAAAAAAACATTCAGCAACATCACCAATGTAAAGACTGCAGTCCGTGTAACGTTTGTGGACCGGAAACCTCATCAAGAAACAGGTAATCATTGAAACAAAGAAATCAAACGATGTTCAGATCCTATTGCCAGTCGGTGAAACCTTTTGCGTCCGCATATTGTGAAAACTCTCACATTGCAATCTCATTTGAATCTTCACAATCAAGGAGTAACTGAGTTTCATCGAATTTAATTAGACTATTTTAGAACCCTATGGTGGAGATTCATTGGGTGTGATGTGTACTTAGGCCGTAAATGTAAACTTGGAAAGAGATTGAATAAATAAAGTATCATCCGGAATAAAATGGACGCTCACGAGATGAAATTCCCTGAACCGCGGTGGTATTTGAAATTCGCCTTGAAGGAAAGGAGGTTGGAGGAGAGGGAAAAGACGTCAGAAGGAAGGGTGGAAAAGTTTTCACGGAAAACCGAAACCGAATAATGCTTTGGAACGAAATTCGAGGAAATTTCTGAAATTATTAGCAAATATAAATATTATTTTCTTAAAAAGATAAAAAAAATACTACCCACTGCCTTCAAACGTTGCCACGGGTGTTCTGGTGCATTCTTTCGTAACGAGACGGCTGAGGAAATATTGTGCCAGCCTTTTGCTTGGACGAAAAGGCTTCCGTTCCGTTTCAGCTACGGAATGAATTTTGTGCCGACCGGGAATACTTAAGGCTAGCTCTTAAGAAAACATTTTTGTATAAACTGGCCTGTTGAAAGAGATGAAAAAGGATTGCATATTTGACATAGTAATTCAATCTGTGGTATTTCAACAGCCTAATTTTAAAATATCTAAATTTCCGCTCGACTCAGATTTATTTTGATTACAGAAGGAAAATAATCACTATTGCTATTGATGCGTGGTTCCTAGAATGCGAAGTATCTCATAAAATAATGTCATAAACTCATATACACCGACTTAAGACAAGCGATATTTAATTTTGGTGTTCAAACAAAGTTCTTGCTTATGATTCGCTGAATGCCGAACGTGCCTAATTTTCTGCCTTAACAGTCGTCATTTTATATGAAATTTTTATTTGCCATGGTTGAATCCAAAATCTTTTTAAAGAATGAACTACATTACTGCACCTCATTTTTGTTTTTTTTTAAATCTGCATCTGGCACAGCTTTAATAAACGGAAAGATCAAATCGTATTATGAACGAATGAGTTAATTATTCCTGTAAAGATTGATTAACTTCATGCTAAATAATTTTTTTTAATTTATCGAGTCTTATGACAACACCAGCAAAAAGATGAGCATGAATTAAAAAAATATATAAACTGTTTATTGAAGTTGTTTCAAACTTAAAAAATAAATCAAGAGATATTAATCTCTTGATTTATTTTTTAAGTTTAAGCGGGAAATGTGAAAATGACGGAAATAGGAATAGATGGATTTTAGACAAATTCGAAATTCGTCAATATTTTTCATTTACAAGTTTTTATATGACCGGAAAATCTGCATATTTGTCAAAAGTTTTGTTTTCCATAAATAATATTATAAAAATATATTGATCACTTTTACTTATTCAACCGATATACTCGTAATGAAAGAAAATTACTCGTTACGACTACTGAAAATATTTCACTCGCTCATCACTAATAGGTTTAAAAATAGGTTTTCATGGGGCGCTGAGTGTAATGTATAGTATTTTGGTCTAATGAACGGGGGGTCCGTGCTTAACGCCGGATGACGCCTCTAGACACCCTCGACTTATTTTACACTAGTTGTGTGGTTTCTCTTGAGGACAAGATCCTACGGGGAAATCGCAGGCGGCCCAAGGAAACGAACTGATCACCTGCTTTTGGTCGCTCTACCCTCGATGACGTACTTTGGTTTATTTAGTTTAATTGGCTGTCGGTGGGCTGGCATGTCGTAGCTATTCAAGGTATCCCATTCCCTGCCAATCAATTCTCATCATAGATCTTTTCACTGACGCAATCCCTCAACGGCATCTCAATATTCATTCATGATCTTCCTCTGTGTTTCCCCACTGCGGCTCCTTCCATTAAAGTCATAAATCAAATAGTAGTCCTCAGGATGTGACCAATTAATTTTCTTCTTCTTGATATACCGCTCATAGGATTTTCTCTCCACCCGTTCTTTGAATATATTATTTGTCATTTGATTGGCCAATTTTATTTTCACGATTTTCTATCAAATAACATATTCTCGTTTCTCATCTTCTTTGCCAAGCTGATATTTTAGCAATGTCTCAGGGTGAACTTGACTTTCCTCTACGCTAATGTCTCCTTAAGGAGGCCGTTTCTCAAACTTGCATATAAATTCACAATTCCTTTTGATTTAACCATGCCGTAATTCCTACTCCTAACACCTTACTTATAATTTCAGTTATATTATCTCACACATACTGTACCTCGACGCTATCACAATTGCCTTCCGGCATAGTTTCTATCTATGCCGTGATGTTTTTTTTTTCATCTTAATACAGAGAGCTATTTACTCTCACAGCAATATATTTACATAGCATTATCCATATCCCCACATTTTTATACCTGCGTGAATTATCGTGCAGCTATTGCCATAAAATTCTCGTTCGGACGGATTCATTCGCTTATTTCCGAAAATTCCCTTTCCTATGAAATTCTGCTTTTAATCTCGAGCTTACATGCTCCCACCCTGATCTGATATTCCAAATCCAAAATTGCTTGATTTGATTGACTTGGTAATGCACTCCTTCGAGCACTCAACCATCCTGAAATTTGAATATGTGGAAACCATTCTTAAATACCACCATTTAAAAATTCCTTAACGAGTGAATCTGCTTCCGTAATTATCGGAAATGTTTTTTCCTCTCTCTCATCTGAAAACATTTCGTTTTCTTGAGTTACTCTTAAAGATTCTCCAGCAATTGATATTACGAAGATAATATTATTTAATTCGTCTAATGATATTACATACAAGATATTACACGTCAAAAAATACAATAGTTTAACGAATATTGCCATAGTAGGTTGACAAAAAGAAAATATTGATATTGTAATATCAAATTCAAGGAATAGACTCCACGAATGTTCATTTTCTAAAGTATATTACTAAAAACACACTCACAAGAAACCTGTTAATCATGCATGAACAGAAAAAATTTTAAAATTCACCAAAATGTTGCACAAAAGTAAAAAAATAAAAGGGTTGCCTCTTTCTCATAGAACGATATTCTATCTATATTTTCTCATATTCTACGAGCAAATATTTCCTGGAAGGAAAATTATCAAAGATCAATGAGATCGCTTGTCCTTTTATCTTTTAATCCTGCAGGTAAATAAGCTAGTGTTATGAAACTTCCTCTCACCACTGAATAATTTAATGCTAAAAGACATTCACTAACCATTAAAAATGTACACGTACATTCGACCTTAACGACAGATGACTGGTGCTTGGAAGGAAACGTCAATTCAGAAATAATTTGCATCCAGAAGCCTCATTTAGCTCGAATTCAATGCGCAACTTTAATTCTCGTTTTCTCTGGTATTGATAAATAAATCAAGTATGCAATGCTGATTTGATACCACTCTTTCAGCGGCTTTTGGGGAATTGTTTCGATGTAGATCACTGTGAGACTAGCAACGCCTTCGCAAACGTTTAGGATAATGGAATGAGCATGTCCATTGAGATATTAAAAGGTTCAAAAAGGGTTAAGAGCTATACGATGTCAATTCACCCCTCCAAAGGTGCTTCCGTATTTCATCCCATCTATTCAGGTACTTTCCCGTCCAATCCAATGGACTTTCCTACACACTGGCCAAATTTTTGGAATAAACTTTCACTACAGAAATTTCGCGCGTGGGCCCATTAGTCAATCTCGCACTCGGTCTTCTACTAATAAGTCCTAACAGAAATAATCCTTATGCCTTCTATATAATTACTCAAACTTGCTTAAAATGACACGAGAGTATTTCGTTGACAATGCGACAGGAAGAATGCCTTACCAGAACATTCCTGACGAATACGCTCCAATAGTGTGTTTTGCGGCCTCACGCAGGTGAGTGAGAACAGGAGGAAGAAAAAAGCCCACGGAACGGCAAAAGGTTTTGCCTAGAACGCTATTGGAGTGTGGACCTGTGCGACGTTGAAAGTGAAAATCTAATGGGAGGGTGTGGAGTGAAAGAAGCCATTCGTGGAAGAATTAAACTCTTGTTCAAAGGCAAACGTGGTATTTAAACTAGACCATCTCCATACTTATTCAGAGCGAGGAGGTCAAATGCTTAAGTGGACTCCGGAATCCACAAATTTTCGAACTGGTTAATTTCAAAGGTGGGTTTTGATGGCTCGCGGGATCAGAGGATTGGAAGAGGGGAGAGAGTCTCGGGTCAATTTCGGCGAAGCGGCCCAACAGTGAAAGAGCCTCTTGGACTGATCGTCAAAAGGAGACTGATTAACTAAGTCCCGTGGCTTTGAAATTGCAATCCGTGTTCTTTCGGTGGAAGGTGCGCAGACTGAGTCGAGCGGTGAGCGAGGAGGGAAACCCGGATCACACGGAGGAGATACTCTTTAAGCCGCGGGGGCTTAAAAGTCTTCCCGGCCACAAAGCTCTTCGGACACTTCTGGGAATCAGAGGCCATCCCTTTTGCGGTTGAACATGCTACCGGGGAACTTGCCCCGCTGCCCTCCTTCCCGGGGGCAGTAGCACGAAAGGGAGAGACGAGGATGGGCGATTTTAATCCGGGGGAAAGTGGTCCGGAGAGGGGGGGGGCACAGAAGGTCGGGGGGCGAGATACCAGAGAGCAGGGCAAGGTAACAGGGTGAAGGGCGGAGGGGGATGAAGAGAAGTAAGAGAAGCGGCGAGAGGAGGAGATGGGTTGATCATCGCTCTCCTCCTAACCTTGAGGGAGAAAAGGGGCTGGTTCGGTTGATCCTATTTATTACTCCGTGGGCCTTCCTCGATGGTTTCCACTTACGAGAAAATAGGCTGAGATTTATACCATTCTTCCCTCATCTTCTTGTACGCGGCACTGGATTTTCAGATGCCGTTCCGATAAGACTAAGAGACATTTTCAGTGAGAGAGAAAATTCTACTAAAATGTTGGGGAATATAGTGACGGGGGACTAAGATTCTATAATTAATCTGCTATGATACCAAAAAGTATTGAAATGCTACATATTTTTAGAACTATTTCTTTAGCATAAGTCTAGGGATGGTGACAGAAAGGTTATAAGAAGAAGAAAGGCCTTCTTATGCCTGAAGCTATTGTTTGTTTCAAGTATTGAAGCAAGATGTTTTTTATGTGAGCTGGTGTTTTGAAATGTTCCACCAATAATCTACTCATAAATATTTTCGTTGCAATTTAGCCAGTTATTATTATGCGGGCGAAATTTTCCGCAGTAGGAAATATCACCACCTTGCTTACCACCTATCACCATCCTTACCCTATCACCATCCTTACCCTATCACCACCTTCCTTGTGTTATTACCAAACGTAAAACTTCGAGGAATCGAAAACGTTTACCGTAAAATCGAAAGTTAAAAAGCCATATTTTAGTATTAGAAGGTTTTAAAAATCCCAATACTCAGATTTTTTGACTTCATTACATAATTAAAAAAAAATCGGGTCAACGAGGGGCCCAGATTACAGCAGTTCGCGTATTTATTGGACATAGTCGTATATACGCATCATGATTAAGAGGTAAATTGAATGTCTCCTAAAAACTAGAGAAAGAGAAGGGCAACTGAAGTACCAAGCTCTACTTATTTGCACACATTAAGGTTTTTGCTAAAGGAAAATATTTTCATATTAACTTCCATTATTTTAATTTTTTTTTTTTACCTTTTATTCTTATGGTTTAATAGGCTTGTTTCTTATGCACCGTAAGCTCTTCCTCCTAAGATGGATTCCCAATTTTTACGAATTATGTCTAATCCTACATGTAAAATTATGAACTTGAAACTCATTATTTACGATTGAAAAATGAAATTACACCTGTAAATGGTCATGTTCACCTTCATCAAATCTCTGATGGACATATAGTTATTTTAGATTTATCCACCGGAAATGATAAATTTTGTGGGATCAAAATGTCGACACATCAGTCTAAGCATAAGAATACATGAGCACAAATAAGGATTTGAAATGTAATGACTTGAAAAGGTAGAATAGATGGCATGGAAACTTCAATTTCGTGTTGCATGAGACATTAGACTAGATATATTCGCAGTGGGCACTAAATTAAGCTGAAGAATCAAAATACTATATCTATATATCTAGCAATTTCTAGGAAGAATATATCCATTCAAGTGTTTGGTAACTTATGTAATCTATACAGAAGACGAAATGATGGACATATGGATGCTCGTAATTTGTCACTCTTGGAAACTTCAAATGTTCCATTTCCCATAAGATCAAACGGTCATACACTGTCAACCCGAATAAAATTTTTTTATTCTCGAGAGAAAAAATAACACATGAAAGTACAGCTGGATTAATCTTTTAAAAATATATGCCCACAATCGCTGAGGGTATCACCACAACCATATATATTATGTTAATGTGTGTTTTGGATCGGAAAAGGCAAATAAGGTATCTAACCCAAGTGGCCCAACAGAAACCTTACGCGTTTACAGAACACGTTAAAGTGAACTTGAAAGAGTGCAGATGATATATATACAGTTAACATTGATGAATAACGCATACGGAACAATATATTCAGTAACATATTAATTATTTGGAATCAAAATTGGATACAAAAGTTTCACGAGAAATCGTAATTAGCAGAATTTTTTCTATTTTGAATTATGAATTCACTACACCCCAAGGATGTATTTACAATTTTGGCCATGTGATTTAATTTAGCAATAGACCTGCCAGCCCCCCACACCAACGATAACATCTTTTCAACTGAAAATAAATCTTAAAATGAAATTTTAACTTTGAAAGAAGTGAAAAATATGGACAGATACCTTTTGCCTTTCACGTTCCATTTCCCAATTCATCAAATTCTTGCTATTTAAAACAACTATTCTCTTTCTTCCCTTTTGGGCGTTTTCTTAACTTCTTATTTCTGCCTTGGCCTTCAGCATCGAATTATCTTTTAGAATCTCCTCGATTAACTTTTTCCTCCTCCCTTTAATTTTCATTACCATATTTTTCCTTCTCTTCCCAATGCAAACACTTTTACGGTGATCTCTGCTTATTTTATATTCTTCAACATTTTCCATATCCATTCATCTTAAAAATCTGCGCTCATTCTCTTTTTAGAGAAACTAGGTTATACTGATGTCATGTAATGCGCAAATCTGTACAATCAGTACAAACTCCCCTCTATTTTTTTCTTCAATTAATCTTTATCCCTCTTTTCAATACCCTCCTCTTAGTAATGCAATTTTTCTACGAATATTCATGGTGAAATATTAATTACTGGCCAAATTATTTTCCGAATAAGTCAAGCAATACAACCTCTTAAATTCGACGATTAAAGCCGATATTTTTTTCAGGATCTAACTATCTTATTATCTATCTTCATCCCGTGCCTATTACAATGAGCTTGTAAGGGACTCAAAAATGGCAACATTACCTTTGATGACTCATGGACTACGATTTATCATCCGCAGATCTCTCTTAGACTTGATCAATTCACTGTTTGCTATAGTTCCTTCTCCCAACCCTGAATCATCACTTAAAAATTATGGGAGTTAATGGAGAAGCCTCCCGTAATCTCCTGAATGAAGCTGCTTTTTCTTGTTTTATATTTCCTATTTGTAGTAACTTCGATTTATTCACAAATTTCGAAGAAGCCATTCCCATACTTAAACGTTAGTTATTAGATTGCATTACAAATACTTTGAATCACGAATCGTCTGTTCTTTAATTGTCTACAACAATTTAATTTGTATCACACACACTGCTCTGTCAAATACCTCATCGAAATCCACGAAGAATCAAATATGATTTGTTCTACCGGTTCCAGATTTTCGGATTCTCCTGCGTTAGTCCAAAGTTTGAATGTTTCGGATCAAAGACGATGATATATTCTGCAATGTGCTGGAAAGGTGATCTACCGAATATTAAAACAGAGCAGCAGCACCCGAAAAACCAAATGCCGTAATTTGACCACCGCGAAAGCTTTCAAGAGATTCAATATATCCTGTATTCCTTTTAAATAATTCTCTAATTTACATTGAGGCGATTTCAACCTACTAATGAGTACTTGTTTTTATCTTTTTAAAAGTTTTACACATGAGAATATTTTGATTTTCTATTTTCAGGTGATTCGTTAACTAAGCATTTTGCAAAAATCCCCCATAAATGTTATGAATTCATGAGTCCATGGAAAATTTACCATTACTTCGCCAAAACTTATGGGTGATTTTTGTACATAATAGATGAAATTTTTATCTCATTTTCTCCTAGAGCTTACATATTGTCGTTTCACTTTGCTCGACTCCAAATATCCTCACTTGCATCTTGCTCCATGCCTAATCGCACTGTTCTAATATTTTTAATATAAATTTCTTCTCTCTTATTCTAATCACCGTGCCTGAATCTCTTTAACGACATTTATAAATTTCCTGTCTTAATGCCTACTACGGTGGTTACCGCCGTCACTCTTTCCCTTCCTCACAATTCTTCCACCGTCGCGATCAATACTCTACGCTACCGCTTTATAGACGCTATCAATTCTCAGTCTATCCCGTCACATTGTTCTTTTGTCAGTTATCATATGCCTCGTGATATACTCGCTTTTTCTTAAAACTCGGTTTTCTTTTTACAAATCCTAACTCAATGCTCGTGCTCTTTCTCATTTTCAAATTTTCAATCATATATCCGGCTATGATAAGTTTTCCAAAACATGTTGTATTTACCTCCAATGTCCAGGTTAGTCTTATTAAAGTACCTAACATATGTTATGATTTCGTTATTTTCTAATAATTAAAATGATACCGTTGCTAAAATATAGTCATAAAGTATGTTTCTTAATATATTAATGCATGCAATATAAAAAGTAGTTCAAATGCACGAAATATTTTCTGCGATCAATTTAATTTTCCTAATGCGGTCTGCAAAAATGGGAAATTTCTATCGTGCCCGTTAATAAGAAATGGTCGTGTGACACTCTTATCCTTGATCTAAGTCTTTCTCCGAAGGTTTATTCAGATAAGATTAAATAATGGTAAATAATATTAAATAATAATATTTTTTGATACTTGATTATGGTTGTTTTTCCGTCAACATACCGAATGTCACAAAGCAGAGTATTTCAATGCATATCTCAAGAAATATTCAAGATTATATTTATGTGAGTGTGTGTACGTATAAACAATGTAATCATAATATAAGATGCGCTTGAATTTAGAGAAGATGTGAGGCTCATCACATGAAAGTATCATATGCTTCAATGGGCCTGACGAAGGAATATTTTTGTGAATAATTTAACATTTTGCAGCTTCATTATTGTTCAAGTAATTGTTAAACAGTAAATTATATGACTTGAATCGATAGAGTAAGCATTTAGCTGTTCATTACCCTTTTTAATGTAGTCGAATAAGTCTGTATTCTCAAAAGAGACTTAACTGTACGTTAAAATATATATATATATATATATTTGGCGCAGGTAAGTATGGCTGTTACATAAAAAAAATCTAAACATGCGGGATTTTCTAAAAATGCATTTGGCATATGAGATTATGTGTTATGAAATGGCAAGAGAACTAGTAATTTTATTCAAAACTTTATACGCTAAACTGTAGCTTAAACGCTAAAAAAACCTTATTGATAATAGTCTTAAGTACATTTAATAAGGACAACAGAAGAATGACGAGACTGGAGAGAAGGAATGTAACGGAAATGTCCTACTTTTGTAAATGACAAAAGGTGAGAAGTTAGTTATACCTTAGTCGCAACGAATCTAACAAAAACTCATTTTGGACTTGTCCAATGTCGCTAAAAGCATTAGCATAATGATGTACACAGGAGGTGTGTTCAAAAAGTTATGGGAATTTTGTAATTTCGCATAGTGCACGGCACAGTGCACCATTAGTTCTTGCCTCAAAGTCAAACGATCAAAAAAGATTGCTTCTTACAAGTTGAACGCAGTTTGCATGAAGCAATACGAAACAAACTCCCGCATTTGTGGCGAAAAAATTCATGGCTTTTGAAAAATTCAAAAATGCTTCTTCGCTTCACTTCACGCCATGTCCGTGAATGATTGGCCAAAAACAGCACTGTATAGATGTCCAAGCCTCCATATTCACCAGGTATGGGCTTGCGTGGCTTTTCTCTGCTCCCACAAATAAGAGAACTTAAAAAGGCCGGTTTTACAAGCATAGTAAGAGATTGAGAGAGAGCTAAAAGCTATACCAAAGATCTAGTTCCGAAAGTGTTTCGAGATTTGAAAAAAACGCTAACATTAGCATGTTTTATCTAATGGGGACTAGTTCGAAGGGGATAATATTGATTTTGATGAGCAAATAAAATTCTTTCCAAAAACACTCAAACTACCGTTATTTATTGAACAAACCTCGCATTCCAGAATTTCGACTACATTCCCTGAGTTTCATTTAACTTTTATGATAATTTTCTTCTGCTCAAGCGCTATATGTTTCTATCATTATTTCTAACTTTCTGCTCAATACTAAGGTGACTACACTAACCCTTCCTCTCCGCCAAAATTTACTTGCTAACCTTCCGGAGCCTCCCGTAGCCCTCTCATTATTACCGACTCACTTCATAAAACCCCATTAAAATTAAATTAATACCATTTGTATTCATACATATTCATAAAAAGGTATTATATGAGATCAGGATAAAATTTCTAAAAGGTCTTATTTTGAAATTCATTGCCATTATTGCTATGCAATAGTAATCTCATGGTTATGACTCGTTGTACTGCTGCTACTGCATCCAGGTTGTTGCTGCATATTTCGTTCAACATATTTTGATTTTTAAATATTTCCCTACTTACTTCCTAATTCCTCTTCTCTAGACGATTCCAACATTATAATCTAAAGAGGCGCCTACGTTTTAATTGCCTGGGATTAAACGCTCTTGCAATGTTCTCACTGAGGTTCAGACCTTGCGCGAGTGATAGTTCACCCTGCTTCTATCCTTCGATGCCTCTGATACGCGCCAATCATCCTGGAACAATCATCATAACTCCTGCCAATAGAGATCAGAGGATCACTGGAACGAGGAAGTCGTACCATCGATCAAGATTGTAACCGAATGAACGACGCGAGTAAATTTTGCAGATTAATATGACTCATAAAATATTCTAACATGTATCTAATACTCAAAATCACATTTATGTGAAAGTGATTGCGGTAGGAACGCGGTAAGATCAGAAATTAAAAATATTAAACAATGGAAAAAATAAAAATCATCAAAAGAAATAAACTTTTCTATTGGTTAGAGGTATCCACACGTAATGAGCAGAGATACATGAAATTAAGGAAATCATAAGAAAGCAGTCGGGAGGGGAGTGACATGAAGATTACGAGCATGGAAACCATTTGATTGTAAACAGTTTCTGATTGACTAAAACATACGCATAAAAATATTATATTTAAATAATTAAAAAGACTTTGAAAAAATTGCGAAAGAGAAAATCACTTCAACCAAAATAGCTAGATTCCATTTACTTCAAATGAGCGATCTACGAATATTATGAGTTAGCCTCGCAAAACTAATATTTATATTCGACGAAGAGTTACTCATTTACTCCGGAGCAGTTTTATCTAATTATTTTCACTGGAATACAGTAATATTCTTATTCGCAGAATATCTGCGAAGGATTAATCCCGCGGACGATGGCTGCATGCGAGTTAATAATTAAGGGATAATTCTACTCCCGTCACCAAGCCTTTGCAAATCCGTAAAGACGAGGCGCTCTAAATGAAAGAAAAACTAATGATTATAATAAAATGCAGTTATAAAAACGCGGCCATATTTCCCTTCAAGAAACTCACCGGCGTAAAAAACTTCTTAATTGGCAATTACAGTAACGTCCTCAAACAGTCTCTGTAAATTAGTGTACGGCCCCCGGGGAGGGAGATAGGGAGGTAGAGAGAGCGGAGGAGGGAAGGAGGGGAGGAAATGGTGTTGAAAGGGCCGTGAGGAGGCAGGGCGGGAGAACGGAGACGCCGACGTTCCCTCTTTATATGTATATACATTTTTTTCTGAAAAGGGGCAAATATCGCAGTTAAAAGAGAGGAAAAGTTCAGGTGAAACTGCCGCGGGGACGCGTTAAGTGGGGGAAGAGCCGGGAGGGCATGAATATAATAAGGGGAAACTCTTATTTTTTCATTTTGTTTTTTTTTAATATTTTTAAATCCTGGGAATTACTTTTTTATCATTTCCAACCATCCGATGGTGAGCGGGGGAGGAGGAGGAAGTGGAGGATGGAGTGAAAAGATGAGAGGAGGAAAAAGAAGAGATATAAAGTGGAAGTAGGAAGTGGATAGGTCGAAATACGGGATGGGAAGATATGACTTTCAGCGACGAGAGGGCGTGTGTGGGGGTGGGGGAGTGGCGGCGGAAGAAGGGACGGAAAGGGAGAGGACTCACGGTGGGCGGGAAGAAGAAAGGATTAATGATAATGGGGCGAAAATAAGGCACATCAGGCATCGGAGGCGTTGCTTTGCAAGGAATCGCCCAGGGTGTGAGAAAGAGGATGTTCCCCTCGAGAGCGAAGGGCGCAAAGAGGGAGGCGGGGACCTCTTGGGATGAGAAAGAAGTGAAGAAGAGTAGCATCGGTGGGCGGGGACGAGGAGTGGAAGCAGGAGCGTGGGGAGCGATGGTGTGGAAAATGGGGCTGTGGAGGTGGGGAGGGGAGGCGAGAGTGAAAGAGAGAGACGGAGAGAAATTTCACCTTTTAAAGACGCTGGCTCCCCACGGGTAGTTTAGTACCAAACGCTCCGCGAGGTTAACCGATTAAAACTGCCAATTACGGTACAACACCTTCACTCGATTCAAACCCCAGCGAACTAATCCATTTCAGAGCCAAGATCTCCGCATAATTGTGTAAGATCGTCCTCTCCTACTTGGGGGACCCTTCGCCACCGGGGAAATGCATACACTCACGCACACCAACACAAACACTAACCGGCTAAGCCTGGGAAGTCGATGGCGTCTCCGAGGATACCGCTCTATTCCGACGACAAGGAGCTCCGATTTGACAAATAGCTGGCTGGGTACGTGACACGTTGCTAACGAATAGCTGAGAGACTCAATTTAACGGAGGCTGTTTCTTGCGAAGGAGGATTTGGCGAATGGAGACTTAGATGTTCGTGTTCAGGGGATAAGGAGGCAGAGAAGGTACCTCATTTGGTCGATAGCGTTCATGTAATCCGAATAGATTAATATAGGAAAAGGTGAAACACCTAATGTTGAAGTAATTGATAATCAAACTCCATAATTCTTCGCTGAAAAATAAATTTCATTATATATTGCGGTATTTATTAAAAGAATATCTTAGTTGCTTAGGTTTTTATCAAGACCGATGAGATTTAATGAAGAGCTAATTATGTATATATTAGCCATGCAGTGGAGCAAGAAGTGAAAAACATTTTTTCTGAAAAACTATGGTAAAAATAGAATATTAAGTTAAACTATAGCCATGGTGTTAGGAGTTATAACAATTATTTCATGCACTTAATATAAAACGAGTAACGCTATCAGTTATAATAAGTGTTATGCACGCCACATGCTTCCAATTGGCATCCAAAAATGCATAGCCAATTTGCCTGTCAATAAGGAGTATGTGTGATGATTTCTACGCTTTTTTTCCTAAGCTACATTTAATGGGAGAACTTAGGCGACAGTTGAAACAATAGGGTTCTCAGGAGATCCTTTAAAATATTTAGCAGCACATTCTGAAATGAAATAAAACATATTCGAAATGCTTAATCCAAATTTCTAATTCTTTGGGGAAAACCATACCATAGGTCATCATATCTGTGAGATATAAAAGGTTTGAGTATTAAACTTTCTGGAGAACGAAATGATCAATTACTTTTTACATACTCTGTTGATATACTAGTTACTCGTATACATGGTTTGTATAAAAATTATTGGAAAAATTTTCGGAAAAATTGGTTTATATCTGATATTACTAAAATGCCTCCAAATTCTTCCAAGTACATGGCTTAAGCGTCGACACACTTTTGCCAGTGACTTTTACAAGACTCGAAGGCTTCCTGGCTGGTGGATTCTGGAAGGTCAAGCAGACAATCGAATCTTTGTCTCTTGGTCGTCCATCAAGATCTTCGAGACCAGTTTAGCGCAGATCTTTTTTTGCATCGCCAAATTTTCAGTGATGATGGTGTACACTGTCATCTCATCAATGCCAATATGATTTGCAATCATGCGCACACTTAACCGACGGTCTGAATTCACCACTTCACGCACACATCAGGAAAAAATTGCTACCGATACTTTTTATACAAACTTAGTAATTATTTTGCCTTCTCATAGCCATGCAGTCTAAAATCTCCATTATCCGACTAATCCTGCAAATTTATATCTAATCTCCTTTCGGTATCATCTCTCCGTTTCCCCTTGATGCTGATAGCAAACAGTTCCTTGAATATATTTAAACTGTTCATGCATTTTGACATATGCTGATAATAACAGTGAACAGCGAAAACAAAGATGGCCAATATGTGACTGTTTTTTTACGTTTTTTCTGAAAAACCTATGGGCCTATTTAAAATCCAGTTTTCTCTTTGAAGTGACAATATTACGATGGACATTTATATTTCATAGTAAAGAGAAATATCTAGGAGTGGAAAAAAACCGAACTCCTTCAAAAGCAAGACTGTTAAACAAGTACTTTTCTAAATAAAGAACTTCGGATATTCAAAAACACTTAAATACTTGAAGGATGTACTATATGCTTAATTCTTTTAAAATAATATTTGAAATTAGATATCACGCTATCGAGCATATTAAAAAATTAAAAAAAAACGAAAATTTTGAAATTAGCAGATAGTTATTTTGATATGCTAACGATACAAGTTCAACGTATTCCCAAGGAAGAGGGTAGCGTATCAATAATTAGATGCATGCGCCGGAAGCCTGTTGCCACTAAGAAGATTCCATTTTCCGAGTCTGAAATTGTAAATGGTGCTACGGAGCAAACATGTGCGCAGAGAATATTATAGTATACTTTTCCGTCGCAGTGAAAAAAGTTTCTCGCAAGCTGTAATTCACGTTCTTTTGCATACATTTTATTTTATTGTATATATATATATATATATATGGCTGTTACTAAGTTACAGGGGAGGGGAATCCAAGGGTAATGGAAACCTTGGGGATGGGGAGTTGGCAAGGGGTTTCAGGAGGCAGTAGGGAGAGAGAAGTGGCGTGGGCGGAGGAAGAAGAAGAAGAGCGTGGTGTTGGAGGGGAAGAAATGCCCTGAGGGGGTGCCGGGGAGGAAGTTTGCGGAGAGGGGGAAGGAGAGGAGGGCGAGGGTGGGATTGCGCGAACATGCTCCGAGTGAAGGGAGTTAAATAAAAGTGGCGCTCTTGCTTCGGTGGGGTGGGATGTGACATCGGGAGGAGAGAGGGGGTTAGGAGTTGCGTCGTAGGTGTGCGGCGGCGGACGGGGGTTGGGGGGAGGCGCGAACATACGCTTTGGAGTGTGTGCGTGCGTGGTGCGCTGGGGGAAAAGCGGGAGGAGAGAGCGCTTGAAAGGAAACTCATTATTCGAATAAAACGGAGGCGCATGTACGCATGATCCTTAAGTGTTGGCTCGGGCCTTATTTGCACCGCTCCTCTTCCCAATCCTCCTTCTACTCTTCCCCCCTTCTCTGGGACCAACACACACTCACCTCCCGCCGCACCCAGGCACCCAGCCACCCACCCACAACCTCCCCCGCTCCGCACCCTCTACTCGCATCACCACTCCCATTCCCCCCGCCACACAGTCACACACACACAGCGCGCACCCCTACTTCCGCTCGACATCCGCTGGGGGCAAAAGGGGGCGTGGCCGACGCCGCCGCGGCTGGTTGGCACGGGAGTTGTGTGGGGCACGTCCCCAGGCGCCGCCGCTGCCGCCGACGGACCACGGGGAGTCACCTCCGATGGATAACCGAGCCGTGCCAAGGTTTTCCCAGCGGCGTCTGAGTATACCGACGGCGTGCCGCGTTGACTGCCCTTCTGACGACTCTCCGTACATATATGTATCCCCTCGTGTACAAACTGATGAAGTGACCCCCATGGAGTATTGGGAAAGATAAAATTTTGGTATTTTCGTCCTCTTCGTCATTTGCGTTCCATTGACAAGTAAGAGAGAGTACCTTTCCTGTCGTAACGCAGTACTTTTTCTCGTTAATGCATACCCCGCATGGGAGCATGTAGAAGATAAACAAATATGCATGTAAGGTAACTACAAGTTTTCCAGTGAAGAGAAAAAATGATGTTACTTGAATGGATTCTTTATGGTTATTGAGGGTATGTTTTGATAAATGAACCTAGGAACTCACTCATGATATACAAGGGGTTCCTTTAATGCCGACAGCGTATTAGGATTTGCCCAATTTCAGCAATGATGCTGGTAAGTTGTCTCAATCAGTTGTTGCCTAGGTAAGACTCTTTTGATTTTATCTATTTATTAATTACTGTATATTTTATATTAATTGCTGTCATATTAATATTTGTATATTTATACACAAATTGCCCTTATTGAACTCGAAGGTTTAGGGTCAAACCCTCATTGTGTTAGTCAATGCTGATCACGAATTCGGATAACCAAACCGGTTGTTGAATAAAGTTGTTTACAGAGTAGCGGAATAAGCATGAGCTCAAATCATATAATTGGCTGTGAAAAAAGTGGAACTGTTTTTAAAAAATATTAGTTACTAATTTAGGCTTAAGTCATTCAAATCTTACGTAGGTTCTTTAGGAACATGCCAAGAACCTGCCGAAATTTCGTAGATATAGTAATTATAATATTAGGTGTCAATTCTTATTGTTGCTTCCAACACTCGGTGGGAATCGAGAAAATTTAATAAATGTATTTTCCTTCTGTGTAGGAAAAACTGTCCTAGAGAATAAATAACACCTTACAAGTTTTCTAGACATAAATTTTATGTAAGATTGCTAAACTAAACAGGAGCAAGTAGCACTGTTAATTATTTACCGTTTCCATTTTGATTCCAAAAAGAACTGAACACAATCATCAAGCACTGAAATAACAATTCCATAAGGAGAAAAAATCGTCTGGAGCATTACTTTTTGGTTCTGTTTCAATTACTTCCCAAAATGAAGGCTTCACTGCGTCAAAATATCGGTTGAAACTCGAGAGGAGAATGAAGTCAGACTGCGGAGACAATGCAGCGCAGGAGAGGCCATGGAGACCACCCTTCCAAAGTTGATAGCAACCCAGTGCAAAAGGCCGTAAATCGGGGGGAAAAGCCAAAATCATTCCCTAAATGCAGTTTCACTCACTGCTGCAATCTCCCCGCGCGGAAGTACTCCGGCCGGAAGGTAATTGTAATCAGAACCGTTTCGGAAACTGAAACCACACGCGTTCATTAATATTTCTCTTCGTGAGCGAAGCAAATTCAAGAAATGTCTACGTTTTGATTCCGGATTTGGAGCGAAACCAAACATAAAGGATTTCATTTCGCTCCGAAGTGAAACGGAAGCGAAGTCATGAATTTCAGTTCGGCCCGGCTTCGACGCACGACCGTGCGACCTGCTTATCTTAACAGCCTACAGCGGGAAGTGTTTGGGGGCGGCAGTGGTCCCTCCTAGGCCATCGTAACGGCCGCTCGGTGCTACCCGTGAGCCCAGTACAAACAAAGGAAGAGATCACTCGAGACTCTTGCCCCTTGCCACTGCTCTCAGCCCTCCCCCCTCATTGCATCTGAGATACTCTTTAATCTTTGCTCTCAGCCCTCGCGCCCTCCCACGCCACCCTCCTCGTCTCCTCTCCACCACCCTCGTCCCCATCTTGGTGCGCCTCGCCCTCTCTCCTGCTCTCAAGGGGGAGAGGATCTCTTTCCCACTCACAAAATACACTCCCAGATACGCAACTTCCTACCCTCCTTCCGCTACCCTCTAACCTCCAGGGGTTTAACGTGTTGGCGATTTTATCTCGCATGGAGCTGTTGTGACTCTTCCCGGCCTCAACAATACGTACGTGTATCATCGCTTGTGCCCTCTCAAGGAACGAGTATAATACCCATAGTATATGGCATTACTCGTGCTGCCATATTATTTCTCTGGATAGAATGCCCAAAAATTTCACGCATACCTCTGAAAAAATGAAAACATAATAAATAAAACTAACTGTCAATTACAACAGGAGGAATCAGCACAGGAAAAAGCAAAATAAAACAAAATGTTGTTAGCACTGATTTGGAAATTATAACTATAAGAAATTATATGCACTATATCAATTCCGTTTAAAGAAGAAATACGTAGGTACGTACTTGATGGTCCATAACTGACATTCATTTCCAGATCGGATAATATTATGTCCCTTCAAATACATATTGCTCAAGATTTACCAAATACCAGTATAGTTTAGAACTTGATAGAGAAGGTGATAAAACCTCATTGTTTTATTTTTCACATAGTGGCATTGCTTAAAAATGTATGCATCACTGATTTGCTCATAATAATGGAAAGGGAAATGTGAAACTAGATGGAAAGGGAAATGTGAAACGCGTTATGTTTTGATCCATTTCCTCCAAATCATGTCCGTAACTACTCATTTATCTTTGATATGCCCTAACAGTGAATTATCAAATTCAAATATATGCTTAGATACCTATACTGAAGTATAAATACCTAAGGACGTACTTGACTTTCATAATTATGCAACACATGTAGTAACTTATACCGAAGTATTCATACGAAATCATTGCGATACTTGTAAAGGATCTTTGCGACTCATTACTTCAGTAAGAAGGAGCAATAAAGTAAAGGGTTAAAAGAATTAACAGAAGATTCCCAAGTTTCTAAGGGATAATGGAATGAAATAAAATGAAAGGGGAAGGTTTAGGCGTCATTGTAAAATCGCTTTCTGCGCAGAACAAGGAAAATAACTTTTCTACTACTAATGAAACAATCAAAGTATAAATCAGTTAGTATTTGCTATGATGATGTTTAAACAGAAGATATCGTAAATAGATAGGTGTTATTAACGTTGAATGACTACTCGTTCCCTTTTGATGTTTTCTTATACTTATTTATGTCAATTTATGATTTAACCTCGTCACATAAGGAGTAGAAGCTATCTCGCATCTTATATATACTCTTCATGCGAGCTTTATAAAGGGGATTGTGTTTCACTAATACTTTAATTTCAATTTTCCAGGGCTATTTCCTTGCACCGATACATAAAATTTTAGCATAATTTATGTTAACCAATACAGTCTTTATTAGAAAAATGTCAATGACCCTACTCCTATTTTTATCGAATTAAATTGTTTCCGATACATTCATTTGACTAGACTGGCGTCGATGACTCACAGAACTGTAGTTGGTCTTTCTCCGACCATATGATATTATGCCTACCCATTTCCTGTGCAGAGCATCACTCGAGACCTGCTTCATCTTTATTTATGCATATAAAGTTCAAAATGTATTCTGAAATTTGTAAGCGTTCAAGTTATCAATCCATTTCTCCTCCATTGAAAGAAGCAGAGGTATATTTTTCCTCTCACGAAACACCCAGCAATATTCGTTTTGCGCAACGCTTCAACCTTTCTCTCCCGCCGTCTCCTCCACATCCGTTCATCACCGATTCCTCCCCCGGAATCTTCTCCTGCCACCCCTAGTCCCTCCACCGCCTCCTCTCTTGCTCCGGGCCGTCTTGCTTCCATCGAACTCGGCTCCACAGCTATTGTTCCCTCCTTCATACACAACCCTTTTCCGGGGCGGAACTCGGATTTCCTTAGGCGCAGAATTTCAATATCCGGATTCCTCCGATCGGCAGTTCTTACTTCGCTCGACTCAATGACAAACAGAGAGAGAGAGGGGGAGAAAGGGAAAAGTGGGAGGAAGGGACAAGGATGGGAGGAAGAGAAACGGAGGGATAGATGATGGGGGAGATTGGGAAGAGGGGAAGCGAGAAGGAGGACGTGCGGGAGTCGTGTTGGAGAATATATTGGGGCGTGGGAAGGCGAGGGAGAGACGGAGGGAAAGAGATAGAGAGAGAGAGAGAGAGAAGGTTAGGGAGGGGAGAGAGAGAGAGAGGGCGAGGGAAAGAGAACGGCGGTAGGGGAACAATTATTGACAGGCGGAGAGTAGGAAAAGACAATAAGGAAAGAGAAGCACTGGGAATGTATTGAGCCGAGGGGATTATGAGAGTTTTCTGCCGGGTGGACGAAGTGCACTCTTGAGGTTCTGGAATTTTTAAAATAGCAATGCGACTCTAATGATCTCCCCTGATGTGTTGCGGAGTGGGGATGCCGAAGCCACCGCGGATCTTTGGTAGTCCGCCCGCAGAGGCGGTGACTGCGGCAAGGAGACGAGAGGTTGAAATTACCACTTATATAACCGGTGAACCTCGATGAAAGTTCTTACGGTCCACGTGGCCGTAAAAATAGTTCAATCTGTCCATAACGCTAATGGATTCGACCCAATTCCGCACGGAGATAGTCATTTCCGTGGTGGACTGCCGACTTTCATTACCTTGGATATCGAATATGATTTTCTTCTGTGCACTCACGTTGGAGAACTCAGATGCTATAGCTCTATTGGCGAAAGGAATTGTCTACTTCTTCCAAAATCTAAAACTGAGGAAAGAGTGAAGAATGCAGATTCTTCACTCTTTCCTCACAGATACCGGAAAATTCACAGGGAAATGTATTTTCCCGTTTTTAATTACAGATCTGTGGGACGATCTCGCCACGAAAAGGACTCAGTTATACAATCTTCTGAGGTAATACGTCTAAGATTGAACTCCTCGAAATAAATGCCCTTGACTGGAGATAAATGACTTTTTTTGAACGCGTATGGAAATAAAACAAATATCAGATCCGTACAATATTTTCTCTCCTGAATTATACTTTCACTAAAATGCTTCTGTATTTTGAAGATATTAAATTTAAAACATTCCCCAACATTTATGAGATTTCCAGTGCATTAATGCCTATTGATCGGCCGTTAACGTAGAGCGTCGCAAGGTATCGTATAGCTACGATGTTGGGAAGGAATTCCGGTTACGAATTTAATTTCTTTCTTTTACAAGGTCGAATTGAATGGGAGTCCTAAATGATTGAATCGAAATTCTGATCGATAATTACGGCTTTTCGGTGAAATTAATTTCAATATCGAACAATTTCTTTCTTTTACAAGGTCGAATTGAATGGGAGTCCTAAATGATTGAATCGAAATTCTGATCGATAATTACGGCTTTTCGGTGAAATTAATTTCAATATCGAACAATGCCAAGAGAAATTGTCTTCCAGGACCGGAGAAGCAATGAGCTCGGACTGTAATTTTTCTGAGACGTCTGCTCGTAAAGCAGCTATAAAGATAGAAAACTGGGATGGAACACAATCGTCGGGGAGAGAACCAATTCCATTAAAATTTAATTGAGGTATTCGGAGTGACGAGGTCTCTTTCCCCTCTCTCACCGCCTACCCCTCTGCCCTCTCACTCCGACCCCCAAGTCATCTCCTCCTTAGCCGCGGGAATGTGGGGTGGTGACATTCCGCCATTTCCGGCCTCATATATCATGAAAAGATTTCATTATAATTATGGAAATTAAGGTTTTTCTCAAATGATTTGAGATTAGGGATTTGGAGAGAAGTTCAAACACTGGAAGAAATTATATAACTTTGGTTAAAGTTCGAAAAAGAAGACGGCCGAGAAATAACAGATTTATAGCTCGTTTTATGGATTTCTATTCCCTTATGCAAGGCTTTTATAAAGATGCCACAGAATACGACCATCATATAAAACGACCATGCTTTTATAGGAGCTGTTTAATAAAAAATCAGGCTGTAGGTTTTTGAGCATCTAAAGAAAGTAGTTGGCCAAAATTAATAATGAGATTGAAATTAGTGAACCAAAATCCATCTCCTCTTTTTGTGATGCAGAAAAAGAGAGTCAAATCATCTTATGGCGGCCGATAAAATGGATAGAGCGAGAGAATAGGATGAGTTAAAGGAAATGGATTCCGTGGTGAAAAAAGTATGGCGGATGTAAAATTAACTTCATGAGACGATAAAAAAATAATTCTTTCAACAAAATAACAATTTATCAGAGCCATTTAAAATTTTTTAACAAGGCATACGTCAAAATATGCTATAGCTTTACCACATCATTTTAAATTCTTAAAATTGACATAAATAAGCCCGGCTTTGGTCATCGATACAGGTTCTTAATCCGAGAATTGATTTGTGGCAACTCTCCAAATTATATTTAGCCCTGCCAATCTCTTCATTCCCTCATAACTCCATGCCCGACATTTTTCATTACCTACTTCTTGTAGTTAATTCTAGGTTTTCCTCTCTAATTCTTCCACTCCATGTTTCCTTCAATTATGATATTCAGTAAACTATTGAATCTCAGCATATGTCCAATCAATTTTCCTCTCCACTTGCGAGTGCCCTGCATTGGCTTCCCTCTTCGACCATATTTTAAATACCTCGTCGTTAGCCGCCATGTCTATCCATTTTAGTTTCTGTATTCTTCTTTAGCATCACATTTCCATCGCCTCCGATCTTCTTATCCCTGCTACTCCTATCGATAAAGTTATGTTTAATTAACGTGGTTTCACTCTAAAAAAAGAGATTTGTTGAGTGACGCAAACCGTAGGGAGTAAAGGGAAAGGAAAATTATTTGTAAATTTCACACAGAGATTAGTATTTGCTGAGATCCAATAGCTGCGAATACGTGCTGTCCATCTATTTCACGAGTTATTCAAATAGAAGCAGCAATCTTCGTCTTCATCAGTTCAACTAGTGGAAAGCTAAAGTAAGCAACAACGGAAAAGCATTATTCAGAGTAAAGAGGAAACTACGGTCGGGAAAACGAGTGACGACCTTGGGTCTAGAGACGGAAACTTCAATGCCTCTGAAAGGTCTTCACAAGAATGAGGGCCTAAATTATTCAAAAATCTCGGATAACCCTGAATTGCCAGAATAATGATATTACTATTTACACCTTAACATTCGGTGAAATAATAAAAACCGAATCACAATTCCCTTCACTAATTTATATATAAATATATAGTCCGAGAGGATTACAAATTATCTCTTGGCTTGGCTCTTAGCTTGGTTCCAATTGATCTCTTACATTGTCACACAGAGTTAGTGTTTCCAAATGACCGACAAAAGTCTTTGAAATTAGTTTTTTCAATTTCTACTGTCCTAATTTGGATTTGATCCCTTAGGTAAGTCATTCCACGACACCCCAACCAACTAAGTAATTGACTAGGGACGGAAATGATAAAGATCAAATCACGCGAAAATATAAATACCGCAAGGATTATTTAAAGTATTTCAAACCAAAACCAAGCGAGTGATCGCCTTTAAATATTATTTAAAAAATGACTTTAACATAATCCCCATTATTGTTGCACTTGCCAAATATTCACATAACGGAATGGAAAAATCCAACTAAATAATATATATTGATAATATAAATTATCATGCTAATGTACGAAGTCGTAGGAAAATTCCCCGACAAATATAAGCAGAAAATGGATTCTATTAAATATTTATTTGATACTTCAAGTCATCATTTTCATATAACTTATTAATCGTTTTGAAATTTTAAGGAATTAAAATGGGTCTTAATAGCTCGCATGTAATTATTGCTAGACTTTTTGCACGAAGCCTCACCTGAATATCTCTGTATTAACTCATCGAGCAGAAGAAAGCGGTGATACATCCCATTTCGCTAACAGTTCTCGGTGCATCACATCATAAGCTTTAAATATAAGTGAAAGTGATTATGTATTAATTCTTCTTAATCATTCACACAGGTTAATGGATCTGAATTAAACTTGGGACATTCGAAATGTTTGCTAACCCTTACTATTAAACCTTAAACACTGAAGGGGTTTGCTCTGAAAAAATACACACACTCGGGGACCGCAGCCGATTTCATTACTAACTTAAATCATTATTCTGTGGTATTTTAAAATCAATATTAATTTTAAAATTTTTGAAGCTTTATCGGACTTTATCTACTATTCATTTGACTAAAACCCCTGGGCCATGACAGAAAAAAGGGAGTCCTCAAACAGTAAATCACTGTTAACACCAAACCCTCTGATAATTAAAATCCAGATTTACTGTGTATTATAATAATAAATGAATAATTGGATACAAATAGTAGAATTTAAAATGGCTATGAATATTTTTTCAGATAGAGGTGTCAACAATATTCAACAAAACCGCACTGAATTGGGAATAATTGTTGATCAAACCTTTAGATAAATTCCTGTGAATATCTAAATGATATCTGAGTAAAACCCAAACCCTCTTGGTGGTGCTGTAATCACATATTTAAGCCAATAGAGCTCAGATACCATTATAAAGATAAAGTCATCATGTAGCTAAAATTTTCAAATTATTGAGAACATTTATTTCAACTTGCGCTTGAGAAGATGAACAATTTTATTTTTATTCAAGAATATAAACGGAAAAGTTTTCAAAGGTAATTCTGAAATATAGATACACATATGTGTATACATTTTTTTTGCATGTATATATGCATATATATTTACGTACATTATATATATATATATATATATATATATATATATATATATATATATATATATATATATATATATATATGTATACATAATAGGATAATGATAATCAAAAGTATTGAGAATTAAGCTATAAGTTATAATAAAATTTAGGTAAAATATATGGGAGACTATGGGAAACGGAATAGTAGCTACCTATACTTTGTGGGGATCGAGATGGTGCGGGGGCTAACGTACTGGCCTCCCACCATGAGGGCGCGGGTTCAAATCCCGGCGGTGTTGAATATTTTTCAGAGGTATCTCGATCCCTACTTGAGGTGCTTTGTGGAGGGCACTTTGAGTGAGTACGCCGTCCGTCGGATGGGACGTTAAACTGCGGACCCCTTGGCGCCTTTCGTAAAGAGTAGGCTAATGCCGACGCCGGGTTTCTCTCCACCCTTCATCCTTTCCTATCCATCCCCTATGGCGCAAATGACCTTAGCTGTCGGTCGCCTCCCCTCAAAACTACTACTACTACCTATACTTTGTGGTACGCTCTGTAAGACTGCCGGCAAAATTAAAAACAACGACGAAATTTAAACTAGTATCTCCTACAACAGTCAACATGACTACATTTCAACAACTAAGGGCAATCAATAAATATAATATGGGCTTTACGTATACAGGTAGAAAGAATTTCGAAATTTACTCGGAATATAGCTCTCTCCTTAGTTTTGCTAATTAAAGCGAATAAATGTTTCAGTTCATGGAAGTAAGTACATAAAATTAATTATAAAGCAAGCTTGTAGTTCATGTGTCGACATATTTCATATTAATTGTCAAAAGAATGAGAGCTAGCTCGTGAGAAATTCAATTTTTACTCGTTAACCTTTAGTTAATTAAAATTGTCTCGGGGATTCTATCTGCCTGGAGCAATATAAATTGTTTTTGCAGGACAATTCCCAAAGCCCATGCTAAATTTGTCATGATCATCCCAAAGCCGAGGCTAAATTTTAAAGTCCTCTACTTCGTTTACTTATGTATTACAGCTTCCACATGCAGACCCTTAAATACAAGATTTCAAGCATGCCCCATAAATGTGATATAACGAATTGTATTTTTGTGAAACTCAGTCACGGTGGACAAATCAGTTAACAATGAAAGGTTTATGTGAATAATACGTGCATTATATAAATGATTATTACCCCCAGAGGAAGCCGTTATTTATCCAAGTTTAAATTTTAATAGGGGAAATACCATCTTCACGGAGCTCTTAAAATAAGAGTCAACACTAATAAAAGTGTATTAAATAACATTAATGCTCATGCCATATAATTTTGCGCTAAACTATCCCTTGTTTTTGATCAAATAACTTCTGGGTAAATTAAACGTGGAAATGATGAATTGTAAAATTCAAACCAAATTCAATAAACTAGCTATTCAAAAACAATTTATTCTTATATATTTCGACTATAAATATTACATCTTAGGAATGTTTTTTCCCTTTACGCTCAACACGCCTATGCAACAATTCTTTATCCGCGATTGGGATACATAGCAAAAGGAATACAAAAAAGATATAAATTTTAATTTGTTCAAGGTACATCCATAAACCCACTGTTCTTAACAAAATCTACTGTAAATGTACGCTTGTGCTGCATATGTACAGTTAAACTTACACGTCAATTTACAAGAGCAGGCCTTTTTCTTTTTGTACCCAGCTATTCTCCATATGTTTTGGGGAAATCGTTGGGTTTTACTAGACAGAAAACGAGAGAGAGAGAGAGACGCGTAAAAAATATTTTTTTATTCAAACCTGCATAACCGGTTCATTAAAATTGGGAAGAAATTCTTCGACCCCAAATAAATTGCGACACGCTGATCTGAAAATGTCCGAGCGGGATGAATGCGAATTCTATCGCGATTTCCGAAAGAAATGGCCAGCGCCATGAATAAAACATGCGAAACAATGGTGAGCAGTCGATAAATCTCTCGCAGGTAACTTTCCCGTTTTGGCATATGGTATTTTATCCCGATTCGTTGCCATTATTTCACATCCCAATAAAATGAACGTGATAGGCCTATTGGATCCTCAGGTGAGGGGTTGGTGCAGTTTTTATGTGGTCCAATTAAAAAAAATGTCTTTGGAACCTACTATGGAATATATAATAAACTAGTCCTAATCAGACAATAATCAATCTTTCTTAAAGCCTTCTATAGAAATACTTTGAGGGAAAAAACAACAGATATCTGAATCCGAAAATGCTTCTTGACTTCGCTCATTATATTATTCGGGATACTTACGAAAGAACGTTTTTATACTGGAAGTAAAACTCAAGAAGATTGGTCTGTCAAACGGCCAAATAAAGTGAATCTATTTTCACTCCCCGAATAGGATACGAAAGAAAACTTAGCGGTTGATATTAAAAGCCAACCTCGCATGGAGAGATCGATCAACTGAGTTAACTCTATTATTATCCTATCAATTGTATTTCTCATTTACAGCGTTTTATTAGCAAATCACGAGTGACGAAAATTCCAATCAAAGTGAACACAGTGATGAACATTTGAAATATATTTCCGTATAGCAACAATGACAAAACATAATTTCACGGTTATACCATTATAGAAAATATTTTATATCAACAAATGAACTGTAAATATTGGATGTAAATGGTAAACTTTTGACTATATTCTATCGGAATATCACAGAAACGGAACTTTTCGGAATATCACAGGAAAGTTATACGGTCTTTTTTTAATTTCCATTAAATCAGCTCGCTTATACTTTTAAGTAACATATTTTTGAAAAGAAATTCAGACGATAAAACATATCATGACTGAATGCAGCAAATACCAAAGGGCCAGAGACATATTTAATGTAAGGGGAGATTTAAGTAATATTTTAGGGGATGATTCCGTCTGTATAAATATAGTTTTAACTTTTTTAAGGGAAACTGGCGTAATGAGGCAGCTTTAGTTTGGGTGTTATAATTTTAATGCTTTTTTTAAAGAATTATCTCTTCATTTATTTATTTATTTAAATTTTCATTGGTGTATTTATTCAATTATATATTTATTTATTTATAAAAGGGAACTGAGGTTCTAATAATCTTGAAAGTGGTGCAAAATTACCGTAGCTGTCGACGCACCCTATAAACCCCTAATACTACTACTACTAAAGAAATTCAGGTGCTATTTAAAAGATAAAAAGCAGGTTTTATTAGAATTATAATATCTTGAATTGTGCTAGTATTCCTATGAGGAAGAATTCACATAGGTTCACCTTACTACTACAGGAAGCGTTGGCGTCACATTGGCAGAAAATACAACAAAAGGCATAAATACGCATGCTATAAGACATAATTGCTCTATACTCTTTATTTCATGTATCAGAGAAGCATATGCGGTTTCGGGTGGGGCAATATTCCCGAAGCCTACTTTTTCGTTTTTCTACTCCAAAAACCCATTAAGTTGCTTTTGTCTGGTTATTTTTACATTATATCCATCCTCAAAAAAGGAAGATGTTTTATTCCTTAGAATATATTTGCAAAAAGACTCAGCGAGGTGCTGCGTGCCACGCTCGCAGCTACACACCAAACTACCGAACATAATTGGCATTGAATGGCCATAGAAAGTTCGCACTCGACTCACCTCAACAATTACCAAGCGTAAATAATGAGCTGCAAACGACCTCTTTTTATAAAAGGCAACGATTATGGCAGCCAAAATAGCAGCGTGATGTTCCCAAGAAAAAAGGATGAAACGGTGCAGAGAACTGGAAGGCGAAAGGGCGAATCAGTACGGAAGAAAGTACTGGGTTAATTAACTCACGTTCATCTGGGGAAATAATAATTTTCTAAACTTACAATCTGCAAGCCCTGAATAATGTATTAATGAAGAAGGATATACCTATCTCTATATTTAGGAGAAAGATACCGATCTGTGAGGGTCTATAAAACATTCATCATTAGAATACTGGAAACAAGGAATGGAAATCACTGGTAACAGTACCCATAAATCAGAAGATAAATTTCAAAAACGTTTAATTCACTTCAAAAACTAGACTATGAGCAAATTTAGTGAAAATTGCATTTTCAATTAGTGGAAAGACGTGTGTCTCACTCACGTAAGTGATTAAAATTGCTAAAATAAACGCAGTCCTTATCTGTGTTGAAGTGTTGAAGCGAATATTAAAACACGGCAAATATTAACATTCCCGTATAAAGTAAAACATATCAAGGGAATTGATGAGGATACTCATTCTATGATCCTGAGTACTTCCCGCAATGTTGCCAAAGATATACATACAAGTGCGTCTTATCTTCACATGCTAGGTATATATAATAGTCGAAAACATCTAACACTCAAAGTGGTGACCGGCAGATTAAATTAATTCTAATTAACTGTCAAGTAAATTAAAATTTCATTGTAAGCAAAAGTTACAATACTAAATTTCTGAAGTATAAAATATATATGGGTCTTTCTTATTTCTTTAGAAAAATATTATTTTGGGTAGATATTTAGTTATTTCTCAAAATAGCAAATACCTTTTAGCTCGATACATTTTGCCTACAGAGTTCCTCCAACTTTTGTAAACCGCCCAAAAAGTAGGATTTCGGAGTGTCCTTAAAATAGGTATCGGTGCTGGCGACGGCCTCGTTCGATGTGAATCGTTGTCCGCAGAGTCATTTTTCTAAGTTTGGAAATAGAAAAAAGTCACAGGGGGCCAAATCTGGTGAATGCGGTGGCTGTTGTATTAATTCGAACTTTATTTCCATTATTTCAGCCATCGAAACTGCATGGGTGCATTGAGTTGCCGGAAGATAATTTTTTTTCCTTTGCTGAATGAGGTCTGACAGGAATAAGGACGACTGTGGCTTTTTCTTGATTTCTTTACTCAACCTGTGCAATAATAACACATAATGCTCATTTATCGTTTGTCATTTTTTCAAGTAATCGATGCAGACGATTCCGCGTTCATACGAGAACTCGAACCAAAGAACCGTGGCTATCACTTTGTTGGCCGTTGACCGTCTCGTCCAAAGTTACGCATATATGTTTATACTGGACAGGGTTGCGATGAAAAAGTGCCAAACGAGAATCGTCGACACGATTGTCTTATTCCTCCACTGAGAACAAATTCGGCACTTTTATGGCCAAAATTTTTTTCACGCACAATTTTTCATACAAAATTAAAAAACCGCACCGTGCAATATGCCTATGGTCTATCATTTCGGAGGAAGTAACCTCCATTGGACGTTCCGAACGATGTTCATCTATTATGGATAAATGGCTACGTTTAAATTCATTCACTCAATTAGAACCAGTCGCAAACACAGGAGCAGATGTGCCATGAACTTCATGCAACTCGGCTTTGATCTCTTTCGGTGTTACACCTCTTAAATAAAAGTGTATGATCACCGTACGAAGTTAACTTTGTTCCGTTTTTCTAAACAAAAATAAGCTTGTTGCTTCAATGGACTATGAACATGAAACTACGTGAGGGCTACATTCGTAGCTAAAACTTTGACTGCAGCCTTGTGAGAAATGTGGCTTACCAAAAGCAAAGTTTTTATAATACTACGAGCACCATCACTTAGATTTTCCACTGAGTTATTGAACGAACCTAGTATTTTATTCATCATATCTGGGCAATAATTCGTAAAAATAGTTTAATAAAATACATAATTTGGAGATACATTAATTTTTAATATTTCTGCATTTACCAAGGAATCAGAACAATTGAAAATTGTAGTTAACCATTGAGAATATTTATTCATAATTATAACATAAATGAGGGTGAGAAACATTTTCACACTTGAAATACGCCTAACAGCTTGAAGTACCAAATATTTACTTTTTTTTGGGAGGGTAGAACTTGTTGAATTACACCGGTGACTTTCCGGGAAGCTGCCGATCATGTCGGTCAATCTTCAAAACAGTATATAGTTTAAATAGACATGATTGTCATTATTTTTAAATATTCATAGTGCTTTAGCCATTTATATTCCTAAAGTCTTTTATTAAAATTAATCAATAAGCTTCTTTGCATGCGTCCGGACCCCGTTTCTCAAATTATCAATCAATAAGCAAGAAACGTATTTATCCTATAAAATCTCATTATGAAAATGCATCTGTTAAAAAACAAATCCGTCAGATTTGTCTAATTTTGGAGGGAATGTTTCTCATAACCCTTGGCATTAAATTAATTGTTATTTTTTAGAGAACTTGAAAATTAACTTTTAGCTTTGAGAAATAGGCAGGTGAAGTGATTTATAACGAGTGTTATGAGAGCCACTATACTTCATACTCATATGCTTTGCATAACTATACTCCTTTTATTTGATTCCAGTACCGCTTTTAATCTTTTTTATTAAATCCACAATACATGCTCAGCCGATATATTGCTTAACTGAGGTAGTTAAGTTAAAATGATGAAGAACTCTGACTAATGACGTGTTTTCCCCCCAGACTATTCCTGTCAATATCCCATAATATTCATAGGGGGAAACAAATAATCGGTACAAAATATCGGGGCTGCGAATTTCTAGTTTTTTTTTTTTGCCTTTCAAACTCGCTGGAGGCCGAAAAATATCGAAAATGTGTGTTGCTGATTTTCCTGCGCCGTGAGCACGCGCGTAGCAGCACGCACGCACACGTCCGCACGAAGACACACGCTCCCAAAGCGTGCACCTCATCGATGAAAACCCAGAGGCGATGAGTCGATGGCATCGGCGGCGCAATATCGCTTAAACCGTTTCTCTCCGGCTCAGTACTTCTCTCTCTCCCCCTCTTTCTCTTTATCTCACTCCCTCTCTCCCCTCCCCACCTTCCTTACCCGTGCCCCAACCCTCACCTTCGACCACCTCTCTCCGCTCTCCTTCATTCCCACCACCCTTCCTTCTATCAGGCAAAACTGAAAAACTCGTTCGCAACCTCTCTCTCTCTCTCTCAAAGCCCTGCCCCCTCCGAACCCTTTATTCCGATCTCTACCCTCCCCTAGCACTCCCCCGCGTCATCACGGGGGAATCTCGCGAATTCCTCCTCCTCATTCCCATCTCTCCTCCCGTCCGAAACCCCCTCACTCAACCCCACCCCCCCATCTCGCCCCACACCCCCTCACATCCACTCACTCCGTCCGTACGCACTCGAACAGAAGCTTTTACCGAACTCCTACTTTTTTCATGGGAATCGCTTTTTCCGGCGCGCAGTGTACGCGGAGGAGAGTTCTCGGTCCAACCACCTCTCCCCCACCCCACACTCCATTTGATTCCCACACTCCCCCTCCCCATTCCCCTTCCGCGACTACCAACAACTCTTCCCTCCTCCTCCCATTCACCCCTCAATCCCCCGGCCCCCCACTCATCAAGTTTCCATATCGTGTTGCGAGTTTATCGATCCATCGAAAAAGTGTTTCTTGCTCTTCATGTACCAGGAGGAGGGGCGGGAGTGAAAAACGGGGGACGGGACGAGATGTTTGGGAGGGGTTGAAAAGTTTAAGGATTTGGAGAGAGGGCCATGGGATTCCGCGGGATATAACCCGCGCGCAGGTCTGCTGCCAGGGTGAAGGGTTTTCCGCCGCATTCACTTCCTTCGGGGACACTCGACTGACGGATTTCCTCGCGGGCGTTTCTTATTCGGCGCGATTTCCTCTCGCTTTCTTCACCTCCCGCATTATGAAAATCTTGGGAAGGATCAATCCCACCACCTCCTCCCCCCCACTCATCGCTAGTCGAACCATGGTCTCTATCTCTCTCTTTCTCTCTCCTACGAGAGCGCTCCGAGTCGAACGGAGTCCTCCAAAAATGAGCGATTTTTTGGATTCTGATGGGTCTTGTGTCGTGCGGGAATTTAAGGCCAGGAGAGATGGAGAAAGAGAACGAAATAGTGTGGGGGATGGGGGGTGCGAGCTTTTAAGCGACTGTTCCACCACACTTTTTGCCGGTTGTGTAAACTCCAGCACCTGCCCCCTGCACATTCGTCGAGCACTTGCCACACTCTCGCCACTCGCGGAGGACATTTTTATGGTGCAAAAGCGGTCGACTGGAATCGAGTCCCCGCGTCCTTGAGACAGGAACGTTCTTACACGAAACACCGGAATCGAAGGGAGCAGAGGAGGGAGGCGAGAAGAAGCCTTTTCCTTCCGTTACCGACAATGGTGCAATTTCGTGGCGACTGACTGAGAATTAAACTGTCGGTCCGAGTGAACGTTTGAGCTGAAGTGTTTCTGAGCGAATAAAAAAAAACGAGTTTCACCTCAATGAAATGACAACATGTCAGCGATAAAAATGTGTGAAAACGCGGCAAGGTTTTATTTTAACTAAAAATCATTTGGGATATCTACCAACGAATGAGTCTACCGTTTCCAAAAATCAATTTCTCTCTGCAGCCTTTGATCATGACGACGTTCGTCAATTTCGGCCGGGATACATACGGACTTCACTTCTCTTTAAAATATTCCCACAATTTAGTTTGGATCGTACCCACATTTCCAGAATATCTTTTAAGCGACGAAACCGATGAAAAAAAACATTACATCAAATTCCGTTTGCCTACCACTCGTATCGTTAGTGATTAAATTTCAAAATAAAAGTAATTTAGTAATTTTAATGATTTTTACCCATGATTCAATGATGAATATTTGCAGATATATAAAAATATTACATTCAAGAGTCCAGTGCAAACACGATGTTTTTAATAAAGCAGTCAATATAATCAATCGCTCCAAAAAATATTGGTCGACCTCGGAGTATGATGAATAATGCGATACACACGTCTCTTTCTGAGAAATTTTTAATTTCTTATTACAAATAATTTACTTACAAACTCAATCCGAGTAATGCAACAAAAACTTGAAAATTATGCATATCTTTTCCTCTGCGATATTTGAGTTGTTTAAATGGAGCAAAAATTTCATTAAATGGCCGAAAAAAATTATGTCATCCAATTTAATGCAAATGCAAAGGAAACACCTACAGACTAGGTCTGAAATTCATTAAATACAAAGTCACGCAGTCTGCGCAGGTTTTTACTGAGACCGGTAGTCAGAATTAATTTAGTTCCAATATTATAAATTAACTAGTTTTACAAACCATGTGGTAGTATTTACCAATAGAAACATGATCCAATTTTGAATATCTTGCCCCAAAAATGTCTTCCTTCGCAACGCAGAAGCAACCGTTGATGTTTTATTCACATTACCTTCGTCTGTATTCTAAATATAAGAACAACCTCAAAGAGAAATCAGGTGGAACTCTACTGCAGACATTCTAGCTTTAGGCCAAATGTAGAGTTCTCTATACATACTTTTTACAACGTGAATCTGGCAGGTCATATCACTGACAGCGAAGTAAAAGAATAATCGTTGAGTTACTAACTTATAGCCAATAAAATAACTCTAACGAAGACCTATAAGGCACATAGTTCCAATACACTTCGTAAATGCGCCAATCGAGATGTTGCGTTAGAGCGATCATTTATTTTTATATGTCTTGTAATTTAATTTTTCTTAGAGTCAATTTTATATGCAATAATTATATTTAAGTAATCGAATATTTATATTAGATATAACATGTGCGCTCCATTTTCTACTATTTTGCAACCGGAAATAATCCCGAGTATCAAATAAATGTTTCATGACAGAATAGTTCCAGAGAACATTCGAAAGAAATTCTTACATAAATAAAATTACTGGCAGTATCAATTCAAGTACATAATGATACTCCTGGGGAACAACGCAAATCTAGGAACAAGTTCGTTTTTAGTCATTTATGACATTGCTTTCAAGAAAATATCTCAAATGACTTTTACGCTATCTTATTTTAACGAAATATTTTTTTACAAATACGTACCTGTAATTTGAATTGTTATTTGCTATTATGGTGGTATGGGCGAATAGATTTTTCTAATTAATATACTCATCCATGACGTAATATAATATAACAATAAGTGATGGCTTTGGCTATAACAATCATTGGGACTATTTCGTAACCCAACACCAATGAATTCCTAAGAAGGTTTAAAGATTGATAGCATCCATGGTCTACAAGACATAGAGTGCATAAAATTAAAATATATTAAATATTGTAGACAAATATTTTGGCATTATACCAATTAATGTAGGTTTTCGATGGAATCACCCAATAAACAACGTCACAAAGATATATTTCTTTTCCTTTCCAAACAAAATACAACCTGACATCCGAAACTAATAAATCTGTTTTCAATTGCACATACTTCCTTCTTTCCTTTATTTCGTCCATTATTCCTATTCCTATCCCGTCCTTTCTAATCTAACGTTCTCCCTTCTATCACATCCTTCAACAAAGATAAGTATTAATGCAACAATTTCAGAGCGTAAAAATCATTCGCCTTGACTGGGACTCGAACCCAGATCCCTCAATATCCGGTCGAGTGCTTTAGCCACTTAAGCTACCAAGGCGTCCTCTTAAACTCTGAAATTTTGGGGCTTTTAAAGGAACTAGATGTTATGACGAAATACCGTACATACAATGTCACATGCATTCGTAGTCGTGCGCGAGGCGCCACTGTCCACGAGGTTAAAGCCAACTTTAAACACGTATGGTGTTTTCCCTTTGACAAATTCCAAAGAAACTGCGGGAGATGCCGCAACAGTAACTTTTAACGTTTAATTGTTGCATTATAATGCACATTAGCGGATGACTCCGTTAAAAGTTACTGTTGCGGCATCTCCCGCAGTTTCTTTGGAATTTGTCAAAGGGAAAACACCATACGTGTTTAAAGTTGGCTTTAACCTTGTGGACAGTGGCGCCTCGCGCACGACTACGAATGCATGTGACATTGTATGTACGGTATTTCGTCATAACATCTAGTTCCTTTAAAAGCCCCAAAATTTCAGAGTTTAAGAGGACGCCTCGGTAGCTTAAGTGGCTAAAGCACTCGACCGGATATTGAGGGATCTGGGTTCGAGTCCCAGTCAAGGCGAATGATTTTTACGCTCTGAAATTGTTGCATTATAATGCACATTAGCGGATGACTCCGTTAAAAGTTACTGTTGCGGCATCTCCCGCAGTTTCTTTGGAATAAGTATTAATATTTATGAACGGGACAGCTTCCAACTGGTATAATCGGGTCAGGCATCCAACAAATATTTGTAAGTAGAGAAGTAAGCCTTGGATTTCAATTTAGTACGCGTAATCGAATGTATCTCCATTGGATTAACATATGGAGCATGAACGAAGGCTGTCAAGGCTTTCCAGCAATTCAGAAGTAAACTAATTTATATCCAAGAGTAATAGCTTAAATAAACGGACTTATCGTTTATGTGAAAGGAGTGAATCATTTTCAAGTTACTTAGTTAACTTCACCTGAAAGAATGGAGCGCTTGGCGCTTTCCCGGAGCTTTCAAAATTAATAGAAGAAATTATGCTTGCGTTACGTGTTTGATGAAGACATTAACAAGCGATTTTTATCAACATTTTACTCCTCTTCGACCGTTGGAACTCAGAATTCTCTAGAATTGAATCGAATCACTCAAACTCTCTTGCAACTATTCAATATTGATGCGAAGACAAGTTTTTCATCAAATCAACAAGCAACAAATGCATAAATAACGCGGACTTAAAAAACGACTTTGGCGGAGTAGACGGTTCCCACCTGGCTGGAATGACGTTCCCCGAGAAAACGCAATCATTTATCAGGCCCGAAAATAAAGTTTTGGAGAAATAAAAGTTTCAAAATTAAAATCGCAAGGCGTGAAACGTCTCCGTGGAAATTAGCTCCATTTCTCCGGAAGTCAGTCAGTCAGCCAATTTTCTATCCCAATTTCGTCGAAAACTTAAAAAAAAAATGGTTAGAATAAAAAGCGACGTCAAATCCTCTCTTGATCTGTTATTTTTTTCACTCCTTCCCACCCACTATCTTTCCCTGTGTGAGTGTGAGAGAGAGAGAGAGGAAAATAATTTTTCCCCCTCTTCAAAAAAGCATTTGCCATAAATCACGCACATCCACGATGCATCATTTCACTCCTTGACGTCCTCTCCTAGGAAGGGTGAGGGGGAGACCTACCTCCACCGTCTTCTCCTTCCACCCGCCACGTAGCCTCTAAAACTCCTCCAACCACCCGCACACGACGCACCACACGCTTTTCCCACAGCACCCCACCCCCACACTTCCTCCAACTTCTTCAGAGTCCCTCTCTCTTTCTCTCTCTCTCTCTCCTTTCTCACTCTGTCCTTCACCCCCTCGAACTTCCCCTCTCGCCCAACTTCTCCCCCTCCCCGCACAACCGACCTCCATCCCTCACCATCTCCCGACAGAACGGCGAGAATTGAGTCTTCAGACATGTTCCCCGCTCTCGTTCCTTCTCCCCCCACCCCTGGCCGCCAGCCTCCGTCCCTCCCCCCTCCCCACACCACCACCCTCCCTGTATACAGTCACATCGGGCGAGGGAGGGAAACATTTGGTCTCTCCTTTTGCTCTCTCTCTCTCTCACTCACTCACTAGCTCACTCGCTCTCGTTATTTATTTCCTTTTTTATTTTGGAAACGAACTAGAGCGATCTCTCGCTCAAAATGCCGCGACACTATCCATCACTCAGTCAGCATCGACAGGGGAGCCAAATATCCGGAACGAAAATCGTGGAGCAAAAGGAGAGAGATGAGGGGCGGGAGGGACGTGGAAAGGGTGGCGGAGAGAGGAACGGGGTGGAAGTGGTGCGTGCGTACAGTGGAAGGATTATAGATGTGATCGAGGGAAGAAAAAAAGATGAAGTGGGCAAGGCGAAGGTGCGAAGTACGAGAGCGTTCGATTTAAAGGGTTCCCCCCCCCTCCTCTCCCCGGAGCGAAGGCGTGCTCTGTCACCGCTGGTTTATACGCAGCATCGAACCTACCCTAATTCCCTCCCACACACATCCAAACAATGTTCCATCGGCCGCGCAGATCTTAAAATTCGTAGAGTTCAATGGAATCCAGGAATGAAAAAAAAGGAAACCATAGTAGAGCACTTGAATACCACGGCGATGGGAAATAACTTTCCGCGAAGGGATCGCAACGAACGTGATTTGAATTACTCCACCAACGTCAAGATTTTCTTTTACCAAAGCTTCAAGTGGAAGCAGTTCAAACAAGTCGAGAACAGTCGTTACTTCCGTCGACAAAAATTCACACTCCAGCACCTTACTTTGTTCATGTGACTATTAAGAACATTCTGGCATGCGATATTTTAATTATTTCGATATCGATTGGATATTTGGAGTCGGAGGAAGTGAGATGATAATGGAGTGTGTGCGGGAAGGGAACGAAATAGTTGGATGAACGGCAAAAGAAGACTCGAGGAATCTCAAACATCCGACCGAAATGAAATGGGAGGAAATCAGTGGGAGAAGGCAATGCACGGAGAAGAACGAAGAGGCATGGAGGAGGGGAATAAACAGGCGACCGGCAAGTCCCATCCTCCTCCTTCCTACACCACCCCCCTACCCCCCCCTCCTCCCCAATCGTCCACCATTCCTCCCCTACTCACCCCTCTCGCCTCCCCAGCTGCACGTTTCCGCCGTGAGAGTGTTATTTAGCCGGGCAGACCGAAAAAAAAGCCAACTCCGCAGACGTCGACCGTCTACGAATCGTTCATTCGCATCCGTTGACGCGAATAATCGGCTCTGTCAGGAGATCTGGAATGTCAGGTCCAAAATGTCGAAAACCAATTCTGCTAAGCTCCCAATGCTTCTGGGGAGAGTGATCGGGTGTGGTGGTGGTGGGGAGAGGGAGGGACTGGGGGGGGGGGAGGGACGGGGGCTTGGTGGAGAAGGTTCGAGGGAGGGAAGGGAGTCCGGAAGGGGAGGGGGGGTAGGAGGAGCAGCTCAATGTGTAGGCGAGAGGGAGGTGTGTAGGGTAGGAGGAAGAGGGTTAGATTGAGAGCGAGAGAAAAAGCAGGGTGCCCCGGGGGAGGGGGGTAACGGAGGAGAAAGGGGGGGGGTGGGAGAGCATTCAAGCTGCGAGGGCGGCGTGGGGTGGGGATGTGAGAGAGTGGGTGGGCGCTCGGGATGGAGTCCAAGGGGGAGAGAAGAGGGGAAGACTGCTGGAAGGATAAAGAAGGGATTCTCTAACCCAGGATTTGCCCCATTTCCTCCCGAGCCCCTGCTTACCCCCTCGCCGCCCCCGGCCGACCCTCTGCCGCACCTACCCGCCCTTAAAAGTCCTTGCCTAAAACATATATCCCTCTCTGTCTCCCTTTCGCTCCCTCCCCCCTACGTCGTTCCTTCCATCACTTTCTCCGGCTGCTGTTCCCCCCTCTCTACAGACACACACACGCACACAAGCACAAATTCTCTCCCTCCTCCCGCAACCCATTCCACACATCCCAATTCGTTTCTCCCTCCACCCCCTCCCTCCCCACTTGAATCCGTGTTATGTGGCGGGAAGGGAGAAGATCGAGGATCGAGGGGTGTGTGTGGGGGGGGAGGGGGTTAGAGGGACAGTGGGTGGGAGGGAGAAGGAGTTGGAGTTTCCGTGTGTGTTTGAGTGGATAAGAGAAGGCACGGAATCCCCAACAGACGTTGCTCACATATCCACTCGCCGGGAACCCAAATTCGTTTTAACGATCGGAAGAAAACCCCATTTAAAAAGGCCAAGTGCGAGCGGCGGCGTGGGGGACGAGTGAGGGAGTGGCAGAAGGGGTCGGGACGGAGCGTGTGGCGGTTGGTGGCGCTAGCTGTGTGCGGAGGAGGTAACTACGACAATCTCCTCATCCAAATCAAAATCCCTCCGATATGCCACCGATTTTTTTAATTGCCGTCCTCCCCTTCCCTGTGACACCTTCCCCTCCCTCCGGACCCGCTACCCTTTTCGGTGCCCCTTACGGTCCCACGCCCATCCCCCCCGCGCCTTGAAAACTGACGGAAGTGTCATCATCAAACAGCCATCAATCCTAGGATAATGCTGAGCGCAGCCTCGCCGATCGATGCTTCTATTTCCCACGCCCTCCACATCCTCGCTTACGTATTCCTTCTCCTTCACGTCTTCCATTACCGGCTCTCGAGCATGCATGGGTTGGAGGATCAAAGGGGGCGTGACCCCTCCCAAAGTCTCCTCCGAATGATAATACCGAAATGCACACTCCATCGGTTTCGCCGTCGAGGGAGCTCCAATTGAATTCAATGCAATGACGACTTGATTTTTTTGTACCGTATCCGCTGAAGGATTGTTGAACGCACATTTCCCCTCTAAGCATGTGAATTTGCTGTCTTCTGAAAAAAAAGTAACGATTCCGACGCTCTTACCCCAGGTTTATGGTTTTGAGAAACAGTAATTTCTGGGCGTAAATATCATTCGCCCTGATCTATCATTTTATTATGACCCATGATTTTTATTCACACCGTGAATTTCTTGCATTTCGATCCACACCAGCGAATGAATTCGATAATCTTTCGCGGCAAATACTGAAGTTATGAGTTTGGGAACGTGCGCCTGTCCACTGTTTACTGCATCGATCTCGTCCAGTGTCTTCTGTAATCGTATCCATCACACGAGTTCTCTACCCCCAGAAAATGCAGGACTGTACTCAATTTAAGCATCAGTACAAGGTCCCTGATTGCTTAAATATGAAAACATCTCTATTTCGACAATTTTTACGTAGCCATTTCCTTTCGTTTTATTATTATTCTCACCTGTAATATCACTTTATGGTGGCCTTGAGTTTAGCTGATAATATATATGCGTCACACTGGCAACACTCAATGCTATTTTTGTGTGTCAATGCGAGTCAATACGGATATAGAACGATATTACATTCCCTGCTCTGGTCGTCTCCAACTGTAAATGAAAGTAGTTAATAATTTCTGCATAAAATGGAATCCATGGGAGGAGACTGCAAAATATTAACGATTTACGTATGGAATTTTCTACGTGATTATTTTGTGTCGGATTATGGATTTCAGAGCTTTAAAAAATTAATTACGAATTAAATAATTGCCAAACGTCCTTAATTTTTCCCAAAGTCTTGTGGCAGCCGTCCTAAACTATTCCCTTACCCCTATGCTACCCTATATACACAATGCCAATCCAGTGCATCCCTTTCCCATCCCCACAACGGAAATGAAAAGGCGAAGGGAACCCTGTCCTTACCGCTCAAATCACTCCCTTCCTCCTTCCCGCACTCTGCGGAATCCCTTAGGAACCTCAGGAGTATCCTCTCTCTTCAATCCTTCCCCCGCACCCTTACACACCTCATCCTCCTTGTCGCTCCGTTAGAGTAGGAAAAGGATTTGGGAGACTCCGACCGTAAGTCACTCCAGAGAGGGCTTCGCGCAGGACACATGGCTATTCATTATGCCGATGTTCTTGGGTTTCTCCCTATTTCTACTCTCTCCCGTCACCGAAATTCTTATTTTTCCACTGTCCCTCCTCTCCTCAATGCCCGGCCCTCTTTTATTCACTGAAATGTTTTGTGCTCGCAGTCAGGATATGCTCCCTCATTATTACCATCCGTACTCCTCTTTGCGGCGATTATTGCTTCATGACTTATTGCTTAAAACTTCTTCAAAAAAATATGCTAACGTGAAGCTATCAACAAATCTTCATTTGACTCCGCCAACGAATTACTGGAAATCATTTCCCTGTAAGTGCCGCACAATCGCTAATAGGTGTTTGAATTGTGTAAATAGTGCAAGATTGTTCTTAATTTGTGCCTCGGCAAAGACAGAGCCTTGAATTCATGAAATTTAACTACGCCAGTGTTAAGAATGCAATAAACGAGTAGATTATTTCTACGAATCACTTCAAGTGATATAAAAACGACTTTTTTCTCCACTGCGTGGTTATTCAAGTACTTTACCGGTCTTTGGAGTTTTTCAAATGTTTTCGTTATTCTACAAGCCCACTTACAGCATAGAAGTTGGTCTCCTTTGGTGCATACAAAAAAACCTCTTCGCACATATATCATTGAGATTGAGTCAAATAGGTAGACTGAATAATTTTGCCATGGCGAACCATCGATATTGACGAAAGTATCTTAAGCTTCATCGAAGCTTATGAATCCACCGGAATGATTTACTCCGATAAAATTAATCCGGCAACAGCTTTCATGCCTGTGGAAACGGGATCGATGTAGGCTGCAACTACTTCGATCCGGTGTAAATAAAATAAGACGGTCTTCGAGAGGCTATCGAATCCCAAAGACATTTCAGGATAGGTGACGGTAAACGAGAAATTTAAGTAACAAAAATACATTAATCAACTTTAGAGAAACTTTATCAGACGCGCGGGCGCACGTACGCACGAAGTCACCAAAAGCGTACGCAAAACCCATGCACCAACGCACGCACGCTCCCATCAGTCCCGTAACAGAGAATGTTTTTTTCTTCTCTTCACTGTTTTCCCTCCGCGAACATTTACAAAAAAAAACAGTCACGCCGCACAAAGCGCATTGCCAAATAAAATTTTCAAAGCAAGGCAAAACTCATTAAGCGCACTTTTCCGCGAGGGTGGATGGGGAAGTGGCGAAACGACGTAGATATATAAAATCGCAAAGTTTTCCAGTCCCTCCTCCACCCCGCTCTCCCTCTTCCCCTCCCCTCTACTTCTCCCCCTTGCCCTCTTATTTCAATCCCCGCCTCGCGACAACGGTGAGGACGGACGGGAGCGGAAAAAAATAAGCGAAAATAATTCGAAAAAGTTTGGAGTCAGGGAACGGCGGAACCCTTCGATGATTTTTTTCATTTTTCCTCTCTCTTCCTCCCCCCCCCACCCCTTAAACCTTCACCCCACGAACTCTTTTTCATTTGGCTTCCGACCAATGAAACGCAACGAAACAAAGCCACCTGGGGGTGCTGTGACGCACGGATGACGGAACGGGATAAATGAGGGGGAGTGGTATGAGGGTTTGCTGGTTACAGGCAGACGAAGGGGAAAACATAGGGGAGAGACAATCAGAAAGAGAGAAAGAGAGAGAGAGGGGGAGAGGGAAAGGAGAAGGAGAGAGAAGGAGGGAATATAATAGAATATATTTTTAGCTCTGGGTATCACCCATTGTGCAATTACAATTGTAAAATTTTCCAGCTCATTAGTGAAGTGATGGCAGAGGTGGAGCATATATGACAACACATTACAATACATTAGCCTAAGACATGCAAGAAATTTAGTATTAGGCATTCAATACTACAATATTACGGAGAAAGAACAGGAGTGAGAAAAGTGGATGAAGGGGGGTGAGAAAAAGAAAGGGACAGGGAGAGAGAAAAAAAAGGGAAAGAAAATATGAGAGAAATGAAGATAGGGAAAATAGATGCAGAAAGGGAGAGGTAAATTGAGAGAAAGAGAAGAGATGAATGTTGTGGACGAAAGGATGGTATAGATTAAAAAGGAATGGGAAGGAAAAGGCGGACTGGGAGAGTGGTGGATATTTGGGTGGAGGGAAAATGAGAAAGGGGAGGGAATGACGGGTGGAACGGAGAGATAGGGAGGGTTTTCGGGACGGAAGTATGGGTAGGAGTCGGCATGGTGCGCAGGAGAGTGGGGGATCTGAGGGAATGAGAGGAGATAATGGAAACCGCAGATGCGCCGGGAGGGATGACGCGAGTGAGGGGGGAGGAATGTGGGGTGCTATAAGGTTACCTAGCAAGCACACTCGCCCCCACCTCACCCATCTCTCCCTCTTCCCCGACTACTGGCGGTCACGGATCGCTCCAGAGTCCTCTCAAGGATTCGACGAACATCTCCGCTTCTGCCACAGTCGGGTGAAAGGGTAAATTTACTTGAAAATGTTATCTTGTCAGACCACAGGAATTCTTTGCTAGAATATAGATAATTACTGCTCGGGCAGATGGCGAAAAACATGTTCCCTACTTTGGGCCTTCGATCTAAACCCTTTAAAATCTTGTTGCACGGAGATTTGGGGCTTCAGGGTAATTTATAGCCATATTGAAATTTTTTATTTGGCATAAATTTTGCACGAAAATGAAAACGCAGTTAAATCATTTTCTTGTGGACGCCATAATCAGTGTAATAATAAATGAAATTGACTTGTATATAAACTCGAACACTCGTAAATAAACACTCTAACAAAATCGTAGGCAATTAGCAAGAAACAAACACATACGTGATATAAATTAGTATAAAACACTTGGTACGTGAAAAATTTACATCAGATACCTAGCAAATAGATGACTAATTTCAAATATTTTCACAAATTTTTAGTTTCCACGGAAAAACCTAATTATACTATAGGTTAGGGCAACGCGTTAAACCTTTGCTTAAATGAAATTTCTGAAAAATCTTTAGAATGGTTTCAATTATGGATGAAAATATTTCCACAGAGTCATGCTGGTCTCAATTAATTTCATTAATAATAGCAAAATGTATGATTTTAATGACGGTTAAACTGAATAATTTATCAAACATATTTTTATACTTGTTTCTCAAAACGCAGCACCGAAATTGCTTCGGCAGATATTATTGTTGCGGTGGGAAAATGAATTAATTACTCCCTTAAGTCCCTCGATCACATGATAGAGAATGCTTCATTATTATGATATTAATTTTAAGTGCTAAAATCACCCACAACTGGATGATTTCTGGATATTCAGATTTTTCCATTCAACAGAGCAACTTATTTTAAAGCCATAAATGTTAGGTATTGATATCAACGCATTCGATTCGTTAAAAGCACTGACAAAAACACTGTCTTTTAATATCACCTGACATCCAAGGCGTTATTTCTACAATATGATATATATATATATATACATATATATAAAATATATATTTACACATATATATGCATATATATATATACATATATATATATATATATATATATATATATATATATATATATATATATATATATATATATAATATATATTTACACATATATATGCATTAATATATATATATATATCTACATACTTGTGCAAAAATAAAAATAAATACATTTATTTGAAAAATATTTAATTATGGAAATATTTTAATCGATGAATGATTAATCCTATATTATAATTTGCAATGCTCTAAAAATTGGCATGATAGTTGTAATAAAATATTATACTTATCGTAAATCAAAAAACATTTTTCCACGAATTTATCAGTTAAATATGGCCACAGTAGATATCAGAAATGAGAGCAAGAGCTGCTTCACAATGAAAATAAATAGCTGTATTTTTCCATCGTTCTATCACGCTCAATTGCATTTTTATGTGTATTATCTCGCGGTTGCTTTGCTGAAGCAAGAAATCAAACCGCTTAATTACAGGATATAAGAATAATGTTTAAGTTGTGATGGAAAGCAGAAATCCTTTTATCCCTTTTTCAGAAAGAAACCAATGAATATGTTCTCCTTATATTGTTTGTCAATCTTTTGGACATATTCTGAAATAACGTGAGTACATTTAAAACTTATTCGTTTACTACGTCTCTATTTATCGTCTCAGGTAACTCTCTACCGAAAGTTGTCTTGCAAAGTTCGCTCTAACCGCCGCGAGGTTTTATTTTCCTTATACATACATACTTGGACACTTAAAAGCTTCTATAGGTCTACTTGAAGTCTTCATGCCAATGATATTGATATTCATTTTTAAAGGACTGCGTGATAAGAATTCGAGGTCTTCAATACGAGCAAGACATTCGTATATTAAGAAATAGAAAATTGATGCATAACTTAGAAGCAATGTTTATAGCAGAAAGTAAGGGGGATCAAATAAGCTGTTAAACAAAAAAGGATTGAATCGATGACTTATTAACATTAACTCCCGTACTATGCAGTACTTTCCTATGATTTGCATCGGTTATTTCGGTGCCTAGTTCCTGTAATATCAAGGGAAAAGCAAGTTTAAATGTAAAGTTTTTTATGAAATTTTGAAATAAATGTTTTTAAATGTAGGCATAAATGTATTTAAAACAGCCCAACTCTTTGTTGTAATGCGCCATCGTGCATTTTGTTTTCCCAAAGTTGACTTACGCAGTCTCAGATCGGGCCCAGCTCTGAAAAATGATGTGAAATTTGCATGGAAAAGAAGTCAAGCAGCTTGGAAAGCAAAGAGAATTATTAATACTCGTTATAACACGGCGTCATTTCCTCCAATTTGCCGGGTATATTTAGACATAGCTGGAAGGACGCTTGATACGGTAAAATTAATGAGTCACGAGTCAGATGCAAATGGAGCACATTAAACAGTAAGAATCATATTACAACTGCAATGGAGGAAAAAAACTAGTACGGAAAAGAAGGCAACATACTTTGTCCAAGTTTCTGTGAAAATCCTATCGAGGAGAATAAGTCTTTCACAGCTCTACTCCTTCCAGGGCGAGGTTTGACTTAAATGGTTGACTTTCCGTCGATCACTACGAGTTTATTCTGCATGGTGTTCCATTACTCGTGTTCCTTACACTACAATGAACTATAAGAGTAGAAGCATCCAAGTACAGAAACTCCTATCCATTCATGTTTATGGTAAAAATTAAGTTACTTTTACCTGACGGAGCATGAATGGGATAAAATGACGTCACAAACATTATACTTCAGTATTCCCCAGTGAGAGTGAGTCAGTGAGAGTAAGAATACTATTAATAAGCGTACCTATTTCGGGGTAATGATAATGTTATAGCTCAAATTTTCTACCGTTTTATTTCAAGTTTCTTATAATCACCATAAGCTATTTGTTGAAAGTTCATGGTTAAAAATAAATTTGTCGTCTCAGGCGTAACTTTATGGAATTTGCATATCATATTGAAATATAATGAAATAATTGACTTTGTAATTCCACACACTTTCATGGTTATACGCAAGTTCGAACAATGGCTGCAAATTTCATTTCGCACTTCGTGATATTGCTTCGCATTTTTGTCACTTTGCGGTCTTCATTGCTCTCGTTATTCATACTACCCATTTACAATATGATCATCAATAAATTTCCAAGTCACTCGGATGAGGGAATCCGGAATCAAATTCAAAATCTCATAATTTAATCAGCTGACCTAACCTTTTGAGCCATTTCTCAAAAAGGTTATTTTATGATAACCCATGTTTACATTGGGTCACTCTCATTTCAAAAATGCATTTAAAATTTTTAATCAGAGGCTCAAGTGACCAAATTCTATATGAATGAATGAGCCACAACCTTACGGCCTAGTTGGGATTCGGGTATGCTCGAACAAAGGAGTTAAGACGGTGGCCAAGTATATTTAAAAAATCAAAATATCATAATTAAGAAAGAAATGAAATAGAAACATTAAAATTACCCACACGCTTTTAGCTTGCTTATAGTATACTAGTATTCGGTGTTTTTTCCGTGAACACATAAGAAAACAATTAAAATAAATTGCTGATGAAGGAGGCTTTAGTGAATAGAAAACTGAGGATTTTGTTGATGGCATACAGAGTATGCACACGTCAGAGTAATACTTACTGTTAAAATGAGATATGGAAAAAGGATTAGGCAAAACTCTTGTAATTTTAAACAAAATTTTATCAATGAGACCCTAGTTTACGCCCCTTGAATCATTTTCAGGTAAATATGACTCAATAAGTCGAAACCTGAATAATATCACTCTTTTTCCAACGATGGAATGTTTCCGCAAAGTGAATCATGTAACTCTACGAGTTGTAAATTGAGATATTAAATCCTGGAAAACCCTAAAATCTTTTTAATCACTCAATATTTCTCCAATGCAACAAAGGGACATAAAGCAAAAAAATCTTCCTTAGTGTGAAAGGATAAAGCTTCTACTTCTCTTTGATTTTTACCTTCAATCGACGAGAGACATTTTTTATGTAACTTCATTCATAAACATACATTTCTTTACATCAACTGACCTAATTCTTCCGAGTAAGTGGGTGCCTAAAGTTACAGTCACCAGCATTTAGCAAGTCTAGCAGTAAGTAGAACAATATGTTTGAAGATTCTTTTAGCCTTCTTCCCTGACAGCATTGTTCTCCGTTGGAAAAAATATTGAATCAAGAGGGAATGATGGTACCAAGTTGTGTATATGTGCGTGTTCCGGGTAGTGGAAAGGGAGCTGCTACGCTTTACTCGAAAAACGATACTGGAAGATTCGGGTGGAAAGAAAAGAGAGGGGAAAAATTTGGTTAGTGTTCCTTCAAGGAATTATTCCTTACCACAGATGAGAGACTGCCACCTCTTAAGCCTTAAGTTTGCTGCTCCTTCATCAGTTCTATTTCCCCCCAATCTCCCCCTTTCATCCCCCTCCCATCTCTTAACTTTCCCACTGTTCGCCTCCTCCTCTCTGTTCGTCCCCAGCCTCCCCTTTAGCTTCCGCTTAGCCTGGACTCCTCATCGACCGTTAAATCATTCGGGTAAACAAGCCATTGTTTTGGGAAGGAGATGATGGAGCAGAAGCGGGATGGGAAAGGGGCGACGGGGCGCTGGGTGAGTGGGAGGTCATGAAGATTGGAGTCAACTCCTGGAAAATATTAGAGCTTTACACACACACTCGTACGCACACACTATATTCAGCAGGAACACGCAAGAGCCTACATGTCCAACAAAAGTAAATGTGGCCACCGCACCGGAGATAGGATGGCGTATCCGACCGAGAGTGGGGGGGGGGGAGAAAGAGAGAGATTCGACGGAGAGCGAAGGAAGGTGAAAGGATTAGCGAATGAAGAGACATGGAATGGGAGAAATAAGGGCGTAATTATTGAGTTGAAAATGAAAAAGAGTCGAGAGAAGTGGTAGCAAACCAAGAAAGGGAAGTATTTTATGCGAATGCAAAATTAGACATCTTTTGAGTTTAGCTGGTGGTTCTATGCGTCACCTCGATCACGGGTGCCGTCAAACTGAAAAGGATGGAGCGACAGAGAATCAGGGGATCAAGTTGGTAAGGTGTCCGGTTGCTATGGCTACCCATCTCAAACAACCGGAGTTAGAATTCTGCATTGGATTTTTCTATGATGCCCTGGCCCCTCATTGGATGGCGATCGCTTCGAGTACAGCAATACGTTCGTGCAACGTGACATTAAATTATATGACCTCATAGCACTACTTACGAAGTATAGGTAATTCCGAAGCTGAGGCCCCTTCATCCATCTTTTTCGCAATGAAATCCTATCCACCTACGCTTCTTGACTTTCAGGTTATCCTTAATGCGCGTAGTGCGACGGATGTTCTGAGACGATTCACTCATGGCAATAAAGAAGTAAACAAAGGCCTGGAAAGTGTGTAAATTAAGATAGAGGTGGGAGTATATTTACGTTTAGTATTGAGCAATTCAACACATGGAAAGAAGCATACGTTTTCGTGCCTGTTTTCCTAAGTATGAGTAATGCTGTGTGTTTTAGACCAGCGAGCAGAAGAAGAGTTAATGCTGAACTTATCAATCCAGGCTGACAATGTGCGGAATTGTATGGCGCGTCACAGCGAATGATTTAAAATGAGGACAACATTTATAAAATAACGCAGAGCTTTACGCGGAAGAATATACATCCCCATTTATCCACATATCAACCTTCCAGATAGGAGCAGAGAAAACGTACTCGTATTCCCGGGTAATTTAGGGCACCAGTAATCATTGGATATTTTGTGATTTGTGCCGTACAACTTAAACGACTAGCAGTAGCTAAAAAAATCATTTGTTTGAGCAAGCGTGTCCCCTTATGCGTTCTCTTGCTGTGATAGTCAGTGGGACGTTGATAAATGGATCCGTGCATCGATTGATTCGACAGACTATTTCTCCAAGGTCTCATCAAATCGGTCTCGCCTGCCAACGTACTTCGCTATTACAATTATTCCCGTAAAGCAAACAGTAAGCTCGAACAATTCGTATTTTTCCAATGGATTAGATCTTCCATCCCTCTACCGTCGCTCAACGAATAGGTCCCATCCCGGGATTTTCAATTATCGTATGACCCTCTCCGTTCGTTCAGAGCAAAATTTAACGAATCGGTTGAGGATACTGGAGGAGGTCGAATGCCTAACTCAAAGTAGGTTGTTCGAAGTGAATCGGCGGAAGACTCACGGAAATTTTTTCGAAAAAGAGCGCGGGTGGGGTGGATTTAGATGGCGAGGAGGACGTCGCGGAATGACACAAGAGGAGAGTGGGGAGAAGAGAAGGGGAGTAAACGAGGCGAGGAACGGAGAGTGGGAATAGTCGAGAATGGAGGGAAATGGAGTGAAAGGGAGGTGTAACAAAAGGTTCACGTTAATGAAAAAAAAAACGCCCGGGAAACTTTGGTGACGAAATCTAAGAGCCCGAAACGATGCCGGGTACAAGTGAAGGGAATGGAGAAGGTACTTGGGAGAGAGAGGGAGAGGGAGAAAGAGGGGGATTTTTGGGAGGGGAAGGAATGAAGCGGGATCAGTAATGAGTGGGGGAGGGAGTGCGAGTAGGTAGGCAGAATTGAGTGTGCGGAGGCAGCAGGCGCGAAGCGGAAGAAAGGCGAAAGGGAGGAGAGAGAGGAAGAGCGAGGAGAAACCACCCACCACCGAGGGTAACAGAGAAGACGGGAGAAATGTGGTATGAGGGAATGTTTTCAGCCGGAGGTGAGGACAAAAATAGTCAGGTGAAGGAAGGGAGACAACAGTGGAGGGAAACAGAGTTAGGTGAGGGTGGAGTAAAAGGCCATGAGGGGAAAAGAAAATATAAAACTGGTAAACTGGTAATATATAAAACTGGTAAACATTTGGCTATCAGCTAGAGTAATAATACTCTACCGGTAGCACCTGACGTGTAGATTAGGATCGACGAGGAAAGAAAATGGCGCTACACTGTCTACTAACGATTGCAGGAATGAAGTCGTATTTTTCTTGTAGTTTCGAGATCTAACTTACTTCAAATACTATGATTGGACACATAATGAGTTGCCACTGAGGAACTCCAATGAATAGAGCGTCCAGTTCTGAAAACGCTTGTTTCGACAGGGTTTTCCAACTAAAAAAGTGAAATCTATCGAAAGAATATACAAATACATGTATATAATAGCCACCCATGAGTGCATTACTTTGCTTTAGGAAACACGTGAAAAATTCCGGCACTGAAATATTTTGAAACGTGCAATGTATATAATGATGATCCACGTGTATTCACGCTATATGGAATCGCCGATGACTGTGGGTAATCGGCAGCGGTAATGTGGTGGAAAAGTATCACCATTGGCTCCATTGCTCCATAGATCACCGTAAAAAGTGACAGCAGGGTGAGGTCCAGTTTCCACAATCGTTTAAAAAAATAATAATAGGGTCAACTATATTGTATCTCAGACTTTTGGTATTGCGTTGTTGGTCATGTTTTTCCTACAAATGTCAATTTGCGGCGCTTGAAAAGTTATTAACAGCCATTATTTGATTTTTGTTCATACGTGACCAAGAAAAAGGCAAAATGAAATTCTAGGCCGTGGTTATGGAAATATGACATTCATGCCCGTTGAAAAAGTGATATAAATGTTTGCACTTCGGGGACTTTAATGTGATCCTACCATTGATGGAAAAACAAACGTTAAATACGTTCGATGGCGTGGATATGAGAAAAGAAAGGTAGAGTTACAGTAAATGTGAGCACTACTTTATGAGCCAATGTTTAAACTCTTGGGTTTATCTGGGGTCATAGTTAGCTAGCATAGTTGCTAGTGACACGTATAACCTTACTTCACCGTTTTACGTATGCTCACTTGAACTCTACAACGGCCCTCTTGAACTCGAATTCATCTAGCGGGTGAAATAATTTTTTTAACGTTGTTAAAAATTACCAGTGAAACAAAGAGATCTATATTTTATTGCAAAGCTAACTTTTAGAGGCCAATGTACTTTCATTAACCATCTCACACACAAGTATAATGGGTAAAAATAAGTATCCAAAATATTGTATTTTATGCTATCAATTAATTAATTAAATAATGTATTTTATTATATTAAGTATGCACAATACCCTTATTTTGTCTGGCGGCGACACATATTTTGGATTTTTAACTGATCATCTTCATAGAATTTAACTCAAAATTAATTGATAAAATCATGTAAAATTTCACACATTTTTAAAAAGACAACCATGTATGTCTCTTAAATTTTTACGCAAAGTCAGTCTAAAATCTTGCGGACAGACGGGCAGACATAAGGATATTCACAATGTTTATTTCATTAGATTTATCAAAAAAAGAGCATAAATATTACTAATTATTAATCGTATGGTGCTCAAACGGCTGTAAGCATCATGCATTTTAAACTAGGTGATCGCATTAAACTATAACGAGGAAACGGGGTTAATGTTCCTAGCAATACGAATCCAGGTCAGTAGTTTTAAAAAGGAATTTTTTTGCTATTTTATATATGGATTAGAGTTGCTCAGATCATTGACGGGCATTGCTATCCAATGGACTATGGAGAAGTGATGGAAGGGTTTACATTCCTCCTCTTCCCGGAACAGGTGCCTTTCCTTGCTTTTTCCTTTCCATCATGAAAAAAATATTGCGATCAGCAATAAAATTGAGGAGTTTGCTAAATGGGTTTGAAGGCCACTGATGTACACAATACCTGAACTGGTGACATTTGAAGAATTCGCCGAGTGGATTAACCAGCGACTATTTTAGTGTCAAGGAAATAACATTATGAAGGGTGTAAATTAAAAAAAGTACTCACGGAATGCTCACATCAGTCAATGCCAAAAACACCAGCTCTCTCGTATTCGGAGATATTCTTCGAAGTTTCAAGAAGAAAATTACACCAGAATTAAGCTATGGCTACAGTTTCCAGCGTATTTATTGAATTAAAACGCGTAGTGTTTGCTCATTTGCCCACTTTGCCCATGTCTCACTCATGAAGTACGTGTTTTACGATAGGATTCGAAGTTATCTTAGGTGTAATGAAACGAATTCACAGGTGAAATAGTTGGAAGCTAGTATGAAAAGTGAATCACGGCATTGCCATGCTCTGTGGCTCAGAACTTAGCAAACACCCCCACCACCAAATTTTACGAAGTGATTAATTGAAATTCAAGTTTTTCTCAAACAGGTAAGTGGGTGAAGATTTCGGTCATTATTGAGACGGGACTTAGAAAACTTTTCGGTGCTTGGATCCACAGGGATACGACGTGAGCACAAAACTCGAATATTGCGACTGAACATTTTCTTTAATTTGGCCATCATGGAACAAATATGACAGCATCATATTCAAAGTGGGTTGTAGATATGTTTCCCCGACCATTTAAACAAAAAATGCTAAAATATTTTGCAAATGGAATGTATGAGCCATTTCATGACGAATAAAAATAAACCTTAACAATGCCACGGTTAATATGAGGCTCTTGCTCTTTAAATAACGGGAACAACTGACCTCTGGAGCATGTGTGGACCCAAACCCGTGATAGCTGCGTTAGCAGCCACTCAGGTACATGATGTTATGTACGAAGATAGAACTAGAAAAGATTAAATGTAAATGGAGAAGTACGGGGACCGATGCGTAGAAGGGTAAACTATTTATTGTTCCAGGCTAAAATTCCTCCAAGGATGTAATTCATGATTTTGGATACGAGCGGAACAGACAGCTCCGTGGAGAAAACAAGGAAGTCCGTGGTAAACAACCTCGCTCGCAGCGCGTGATGGGAATCGGAGATCAGCTGAGGAATTGAAAAATAGGATTTAAAAAAAATGAGCATACTACGTCGAATTTAGTGGATGGCATTCATCAATGTGGAGGGGACACAAAAAGGCTCCGCGCAGAAGGAAAGGGCCAGGCGAGTGGGGAAAACGAGGGAAGGTGGGCGAGAGAGAGGCGGAGAGAGCAAGGGAGGGCAGGAGTGGGCGGTAGGAAGTCAGTCGTCAGCAGTGTGCTGAGGGAGGGAATGGCTCCGAATTCGCGAGGGTTTCGGCCCCCGAGGCGGGATGGAGCCCTGGAGGAGACATGCAGGGGGCATAGCGGGTGGTGCTCATACACAAGAGCAGGAGGTGAACGGGGGAGTAGGGAGGGACGGGAGGCCGGGAATGGAAGGGAGGAAGACGCTGGAGAGAGGGCGCCGGGGGGCGAGGGGTTGCTCAATGACTTGAGGAAGGGGGAGGTCGTGAGCGATGAGGGGGAAATGGGGATGAACAGGCGGAAAACCAGAATCTCCCATTTTTGGCGCAGACTTGGTTAGGCTATGTGTGCACTCATCGGCATGTTCAATGTCTTACTACAATATATTCATCAAACCGTGGACGATTCTGAATTTTTCACAACTGAGAGCTCAAATCATGACTTGAGTACCTAGGAGAAATCAGGGTTGTTGCGAACAAATATACCTCCTGGCAGCGATAGTAATACACGAGGGAATAACTAAAACTCCTATTACAGTTTACAATAAAAAGTTGACGAGAATAATCGAATGAGACGTTTTTGAATTTGGAATTACGTTTCACTGTATCCAATCTCCCATGACTCGAATCTTGTTAATGACAAAAATGTCATGAGGGCTAGAATATTTGTCGAAAATTAACACCTATTTGTTTACAAGCACATGGCATGTGACAACCGGTGACCTATTTGTTCACTGTTGAGTATTCGAACATTAAAAGAGACACGCGATTCACATTTATGGTCAAGTGCTAGGGATGCCATAAATTTACTATAGGGGAGGAAATTAATTCCCACATGGTGCGAACCAACAGTTGAGTATCCCTACGCGTTGTATGCGTGTGAGCTCTGATTGGTAATTTTCATGCAGGAGAATTATTCAGCACCTAAATTGTAGATCATGGTTCTCAGTGATAATATCGATGGAAACTGAAATTAAACCGCGCTTATGGCTAGTTGTTGACTTTAAATATTATGTAAAAGTTTTCTTGATCGAAATTTGGTAAAATATTTGACCCTAAGCAACGTAATAAATTAACTCTTCCATGAAGATATAATGACGCTGTTAATATTATCTTCAATCATTTGGGCACAGATACGTTTATATTTATCGTTCGTAATATATATCACAGAAACTATAGCTTTCTTAACAACGCGTTTCGATATCATTAAACTGCACAATGAAATATTTCATTGCACGATTAACTGTGGCGAGGAAATAAATTACGTAAGATCATAACAAAATTATATTTTAAGTTGATGATTTCAGGCGTAACTTTATGCAATCGATTCAAATTAGAAATGAAAAAATAATTACTTTGTGATTCCACAGAAAATTTATTACGATACGACCATGACACTTGAAGATAACGTTAAACGCCGAAACCAGGGTCGTATTGAAATAAATTTTCTCTAGATTTACGAAGTTATAATTTTTTTATTTCTAATATTATGAGCTACATTAAAAACAGTTATTAGGAAATCATTTTATTTTGGGAATGAATGACTTATGAATAATTACTTAAAATCAAAATTTGTATCAATAAATGATAACTACGTATACCATTTTGCATATTGAAATGAGAAATGTTAAGTGCTTTGAGAATTTGTATATTCAAAGACAGTCGGAATTTGATTGTTACTCCGCGATTTGCTTTAGATTATGGGGATTTTTGCGAGGCTTTGGCATAAATCGTACATTAATATAACTGACTCGTGTATGTATATAGAATGGGGTAAACCTTCCTAGGAATGGGAGTTTATTGGCTTAATTCCGTTAAACTGGCCTACCTAATTTCCGTCGTAATTATACTCAGCAGTAATTATATGTAGAATATATTAAATATAATCCCTCATGGAGAAAAATATCAATTATTCGTAAATCAAAAGATGAGTTAAAAATAATCACAATTCGATATGAATTACAAAACGGTTGGAGCAAGTAGTGGAGATGCTTCACCTAAAAGACAAATGAAGAAGTCGTTCTTTCATAGCCCATGATCTTTTTAACGTTTCCACGGAACAGAAAAGGACCCAGTCATATTAAATCAGTACCACGGAACAATAAAACAAAGAATAAACTTAGAGTTATAGTATGCCTATAGAATCAATTTTATAAATAACACTGCAGGTTTGACTGAAGTTGAAACGAAGCCTGTGATGTTGACAGAGAAATGATACAAGGGCGCAGATGAGAGAGGGAGGGAAAGAGAGACGAGGGGGGAAGAAAGCGAGAAGGAGAGAGTAGACAAAGAAAGGAAGACAACTCTTGAAATAATGAGAGAGGAGAGAAGAGTGAATTCGGATGGCAGACACGAAGACAGGGAGAAAAGACGTTAGGGTATGAGGTAGGGCTTGAGGGAACGGAATGAATGGACCATCGTATGGAAGTGGAGACTGGTTGAAGACAGGGGGAGATGGGGCGGGAGGAAAACATGAATTTGGTGGACGTTCGTGGAAGGGAGGTAGAGAGGAGGAAGAGGTTGTGAAGTGGGTGGTGGCAATGGAAGGTGCACGTGGAAACGCGGAAAGTGGAGATAAACGAGAATAGGTGAAATTTGGAGGGGAGGAGAACTAAAGGAGCTTGATACTACACTTGTAATGGTTACGTAACTGAGGTGATCGTATCCCCGTGGTAATCATGAATGCATAAAAGAAACAGTATTGTCCAACTGGCAAGGGTCGAATTTTTAATTGAATTTCCACATGACCATAACAATCCTAGTTCAATTTGAAGGATGACTCCTATGCTTATCTAAATGATATCAATTTCTCCAATAAAAAATATGATTGTTGAGTCATATACTGGATATTTCCCCCCCAATTGCTTAGCATTGTAATGCAATGATTTAAAAAGACGATTGCCAATCGACTTCACGTTCCAATGATCTAAAATAGCATCGGCGTGCATGCTATGTGCACATGAACGATGCACCTTGTACACATGGAGACGACGAGAAAACTTCTGCCGAAATGTACGGGAAACAGACAATTATGACATTGACATTGAAGACAGACATTGAAAATAACAGTAGTGCCTCTCTACCATTGGGGCACTGCAGTCATATTTTAAATTTCGTGTACCGGATTTGATAGTAAATATAAATCAGACTACACAAATAAATTGTCCTTGGAGGGAAATGTGAATGAGATCGAATTAAGAGAGGACCTCCAAGGGCGCATTGCGTTCAAAAACAAATTCAGCTAGGTTCATCAGAATAATCAAAACCCTCCGCCGTTCTCTCTGTCAAGACTAGTTAACTAGGGATACGAAATAATGCCTACTTGCAGGCGAAAAAGAGGACCGCACATAGAGCTGTGGGAGGGGAAAAATAGATGAAAGTGATTCCAGGAAAGACATGGTTTGCCGGGGAAACGTCTACTATACGTCCGCATCGGTCAACACGGGAACGACTCGCTCCAAAATTCGCCCGGGGGCCGGGGAAGGAGTAGAGTGGGGTGGGGACCTTGGGAGTCGGGAGGCCCGCTGTCGGCTCGTGGCGCGCGCGACCCATCCAACTCCCGAGGCGACTTTGTGGAAGCACGACGGCCTCGAGGGTCCCCCCATCCCTCTACTGACGTTTGCGGGGGTGGGTGGGGATGAATGAGGGTGAGAGGGAGCGAGAGGTGACGCCGGAGAGTAAATGGGTTTAAGTTGAGAGTGACGGAAGGAAGGGCCTGGGGATGGACGAGGCTTGGAAGCCAAGGGGCCGGGAAGGTCTCGGAGGTTGAGGGAGGGGGAACGGCGGAAGCATGCGGTGGCGGAGAAGTGTTGATGAGAGGAAAGTGGAGAAGGTGATGCGTAGTCATGACAAATGGCGAGAGCCTAAGGACAAGAGGGAGGAAGTGAAGAATATGAGGAGTGTATGAGGAAGGGAGTTGAGCCAGTGGGTTACAGAGCATAACAATTGATGATTGGGGTGGAAAATGGAATGAAAACATAAATCCAGTGCTAGACCTTGGCTGCAAGTTGTCTCTCGCTTGGTGGCGATTGAAATGGCTGAATATCCTTAAAAACTACGTGGCTGCAGAGCGATTTGTTTGAAAGAAATTATTTGCTAAGACTGCGATCTTCATCACGAAATGATGAGTCGTTGATGTAGATGGAGTGTTACTTGAAAAAACACGGGAATTGTGTTGCAAAGACAGCATCGAGTACAATTTAGCTTATTATACTTTGATTGATAACATATAACCACTAGCGAGCAGTTACTTTTACTTCGAAGGTGATTTACTTGGTAAATTCTTCCAAATGGTGAAAACATTCTTGATATTTTATTTGACTAAGACTCGTAATATGTTAACCGTTCACTAATGAGGATCAACTGAATATATTCCTGTTAAAATATACCACTTACATACTAAGGAATATTGAAAGCAGCTTCGTGAATTCCCCATTGAAGCTGATGCTATATTCTTTGTAGTGAGCAACTAAATAGAAGGCAAATAAGATGATCAGAATAATAAGTTTTCCTTAAAATAAGACTCAAATATAAAAATGTATGTGATTGAAAGTCATAAGTGATGTTTTCACTATAAACAGAAAATAAGAATTATAATTCACTCCTCCCTTAATGCGAATACACATGAAAGATAGGGATAAAGGAGAAATACAAATGGTATGAATAACAAGTATCGGAACAATTTTTCCTGACGTGTCTGTGCATTGCAGCGCGCTCAAAATGCGCAGGCTCGGTGGTGGGGGGTCTGACCTTCAACACGCTTTAAGCGCCAATCGTCTGCGAGCGTTTGTTTGGGCTAGACCTTGTTGTTAGTGGACCCCTGTCAAGTGATTCGGTGCAAGCGCAAAATGCAGTGAACGATTGAACAGAGGTACGCCATCAAACTTTGTGTTGGACTGGGGAAATCGGGTACGGAGACGTTGGGTATGATTTGCCAAGTGTTTAAGGATGAAAAAATGACACCAACTGTAGTTTTTTAGTGGCATAAGCTCTTCAAAGATGTCCGAGAGAGTGGAGAGGACGAGCCCCGCGCTGGACGGCCGTCAACGTTCAATGTGTGCATGAAGTGCCGAATTCAGACCGTCGGTTTAGTGTTCGCATGATCGTAGATCGTATTGGCATTGATTAGAAGGCAGTGTGCACCATTATTATTGAAAATTTTGGTGATGCGAAAGATCTGAGGTAAACTCGTACCGAAGATCTTGACGGACGACCAAAATCAGAGTTAAGTATCTGCTTGCGAATATTTTCTACAACGCATTGAAGAAGACCCCGACTTTTTGGACAGTCCCCACTTGGCACCAGCAGACTATTTCCTATCCACAACATTGAAATCCTTCCCCAAAGGACATCATCATGGTACCCTAAGTGCCTTGCTCAAAGAAACGTAAACGCGTACCCTTAAGAACCTTCCGGAATCCGCCTATCAGAGATCCTTCGAGTCGTGGAAAAGCCGCTGGCAAAAGTACAGTACCTGTATAACGGCACTCAAGGGATGTACTGGGAAGAATTTTTAGGCATTTTAGCAATATCTGAAATATAGCAGAATAATTACGAACCTAGAACATAAGATAGACGCAAAATAGATGGAACGTTGGAAGTCCCAAAGGTAGAGAGACACTGAGATAGTGTTAGCTGCGGGAAGAAAAGAGCGAGGGAAAGTGCGATGTGGGCTGTGAATGGGTAAAGCTCGAAAAAGGTAAAGTACATAATGAAAAAACCGCTGTTTCATTTAGAATCATCACATTTTTACGGGAGTGGAAGTAATTTGAAGAAAAATGGTACGAGAATGATAACCTCAATTTAATGTACGGCTCTAAATAGAGCTCAAAATATTACCCATTTTCGTGGAATTGAATCAAATTGGACTTTCTCCACTTTCACAGGCGAAAATCTTTTGCCCAATTTTCCTTGGCTAAGCAGCTTTGCTTGGCATTTTTACCTCTCTGCAGGAAAATGAGAAGAATATTCTGGAGACATAAAACTCGCAATTCATACATAGGAAGAGTTTTACACAAAGTTACCAAAATGAAACATAATTCAATATACGTAAAACGGAATTCATTTAAAAATTTCATTTTTCATCAGTTGTATCCCTGTAGTGTTGATTGATGCATGTAAAACTGAATACAGATGTCTAAAAAAAACTTTTGAAAACAAATATGATAGAAAATGCATGCACTTATCCTTTGAGACATTCCTTTGTTACCATATTCTGGTGATGTCGAAATAATTCATTCTCTTGCTGATATTTTGTTTGCCCTCGGTAGGTGACTTCGGAATGAACTTCCACCAAAAGAGATTCAACCATTCGGCGAAAAAATTATGACGTTAATCACTAATGACATGCAAGAACTCACACACATGAATATACACACACGCAAACAACAGATGTCACCTACGCATACTAAATGCTACCTTCCGTACTCGCTCTACATCAGCAATCATCTGACAACTGCTGAAGAATCTGCAAAAATCCAAGCTCCCCTGATAAATTTCTCACTAATGTACGTACACAGCGCTCTCATTAACCTCGGCTACTCAGACTTTCTTTCAAATAAGAAAATTCTGCTAAACTTTCAAGCGCCCAAATCTTCCCGACACATTAAATTCCACACCCTCTCCATCTGCACACCTTACTTCCCAGGTATTCAGTCCCTTAAACATATTCTCAAATACTGTTTCCCCAGTCTGACCAACCATAATACAACGACAACCATACTACTTAAATATCTTTCCGTTACATTTTTACCGATCCACTAATTTACTTGATAAATTGAAACCCATTAAAACTTAATCTAAATCCTCCTTTCTCCACCAATTCATCCCAAATCTTCCAATCGACCCAAATTTAAAACATGTATATCTTTACCACTTATTACCTCTCTACACACTTGAACAATTCTTTCCCATCCCATTCTACTCCCTAATACATTGTTCGTATTGTTATTTACTAACTGAACTGTCAGCTCTGTTCCTCCTTCCCTTCTATGTTGGGCAATGTGGCACACCCCGCAACATCGGCATACACAAAAACCGCGCTTTAAGTAACCCTTCTTCCGCATAAACCTCTATGCCAGTTTCCAAACATGCCTCCGTCTACTATTTTTCCTTGAATGAATGTTTTAATGTATCAATCATCGTCTCCTTTCTCCCCTTAAGCACACCGTTAAGGCTCTCCGGGTCGCGTGCACTTAGCTACTACGAGCATGCTCAGACACAGGGTTGAACCTTGGCTACTAGGAGCTACCCTCCTACTCTCCGTTGACCTCCACTCTTGTCTATCGCCACCTACAACCCTCAACTCCCCTCCTTTTCTCTCTCCTTTACCCCTACAAAAATTGCCCTTTTTTGGGCTTTTTAGTGCTTTATGCTATCTTCCGCCCGTGGCTATACTTATTATTATTATTAGGTAATCTACCGGTTAAGGTAGGTTTTTGGATGGACACAGAATAAATAAATATTTTGTGACCCCTAGCAAAACACAATATCCTACTCTACATCAGGTCAGATCTTCATATCTGAGTACTTTCTTACTCCCTTCATCCCGTCCAATATCCCTATCCTGTTCCTTCCCTTTCTTCGTTTGCCCAACATTCTCCCCTCTATCACAGTCTTCAACATCCCACTGCCGCTGACTATACTTATAATTACATATAATAAATATATGCAGTGCTAAAGTACTGCAATTTGCTGATTTTTAATGCTTTAATACATAATGAAAATAACTTATCAAAACACCAACTCGTTATGCTCGATTACGAATTCTTCAACTCAATCATTTATTGAGTAGCATATTTATTCGATGCAACAAATTTTGAAACAATGTTTTCTGCATTCATTCATACTAAAGTAGAGGTAAACCCCCAATTTCGACAAGAAATAATTTTATTCAACTTCCAAAACTCTGGGAACTAAGCTTTAACAATTATACGATATATTTAATAGGATTTTATTTTGAAAAATGATATGCTTGTTATTTATGAAGCTTCGATCAGCGTGCAATTAGGAAACCAATATTACCGACGAAAAGCGCCTTAATACTTCCACGCCCTGAGCATTCTTCACAATATACATGCGCACCATGGCAGAATTATGGATTCGTTAAAAATACTGATTCCCTACGAGAATAATGAAAAAATAAAATAATAACTTTAACATAATAAACTAGGTATAAATGATAAGAGTCGAACTCAAAGTAGGGCGTAAATTTAATTTTTGAATTCGAGGAAAAAAATGCCGTGATAAATATTTGCACTGACTTTCGGGAGTATGAGGAAAGGAAAAGTAATAAAGGTTACTTATACCTCCTGCGTCGCCGTGGAGATAAAGCTTGCGAAGGAAATGGGAGTTGAGATGGCGAGGCTGGGGTGGGGAGGTTGTTGGCTGAAAAAGCAGGGAAAATATAGAAATACGCAAGATAAATAGGTGTGTATGAAGACATTCGTGAATGATAGGGGGAAGGAAAAGATCTATGGGGTAATTGGAAGATGAAAGATGAGGATATATCGCGGAGGCATATTTCCCGGAGAAGGGTGTTAGCGGAGGGATGGGCGTGGAGAGGGGGAGCACGAGAAAGCGTGTGGGTCCCGCGATGACGGTGTATGGAGGGAGGAAGGGAGGGAGAAGAGCTCGGTTGGAATTGAGGTGCTTTAAGTGTATAAGTTTGAAAATATATTTGATTTCCCGGAAAAGACAATATTTTCCCTTCCTTTGGGTAAAATATATTAAGACGCCGCGCTGAAAAGTTAACAAATATATTCATATGAAGAAGAAAACCTGCGCTCTTTAGGAAATTTCTTTGCCAAGTTATACCGAGTGTTGCACTCAGAGCACATGGGGTGACGTACTAAGTTTCCAGTTTTAAGAGTTTAAGAAACGGCGATGAGAATAAAATATGAAGAAATAAAGTTTAAAAATTTTCCTTTCATCAATTGACATATAAATTAAGTCGCATAAAGTGTGTTTGGCAATTTATGCAAACATTTTTATTAACAATGTTGTATGGGGAAGGAAATAGAAATTAGGTAGGTTAAATGATAGTTAATTGTTATTGGTGGCTTTAAGGTATTTAGCGTCGTATTATGTTGGCCTTAGAATAATAGATTTTATCCCTGGTTTCATCGTAAAACTACCCTGATTGGTGTTACTGTTATGAATCGAGTACGAGAATAATACATAATAAGGATTCAAAGCTATACTTTAAAACAGTTAAAGAGATACATTTTCATGTAGTTCGTGTTTTACTTTTAGTAGTTTTTAACGATGTACATTTCTCCTTGAAGTTTTAACTTTCCGTACATTTTCAGCCTTAAGCACGCGCGCAAATAAGTATTTAATTAAAAGTAATAACTTAACCACATAATTTTTCCCTTACTTTTAATGCTGCGATATCATAAAAATGGAGTTGGAAGTTTTCAAATGAGAATTACAGCTAAGAATTATGTTCCGTTTAAAATCTTTGGGATTACTCGTCCGATATTAATCAAGAGCAAGAAGATACATGAAATCACTTGAGCAGTCATATCTTTTTGAATGATAAACTTTTTGACTGCTCTTAAAATTTCAGAAAGTTTTTTTTTACTACGCGATGTGCGAACAAAGAGCTGATGAAGTTAAAAGCAAGGCCATTATTAGTCTGTATTTGGTGTTCGGCACAGAGCATAGGAGATTTCATTGGAGTGCATCGCTTCGGCTTCAAAAGGATATATATTTCTTTTCGTCAAGTAAAAGGCAGGAGAAGGAAAAGGCTTTTATCTATGAGTGCTCCAAGTTTTTAATAATGCGCGAAACTTTTAAAAATGTTCCAAGCTTGCTTGACAAGCTCCACGTAACTCCATGGTCGTAAAATATAGAACGGAGTAATCTAACTACGTCACTCGAGGAACACATATCCGAGTGGTCGCTAGCAAATTTTTATGCCCTCAGGATGGCGAATGCGAATATATTAGCTGACTTTCATCAAAAAAATTCCATAGCAGACGAGCGTGGTATGCGAATGAACAGGTGCTTAAAATTTTGCCATGGCGATCCTAAAATTCGACGTTTCAAGAAGAATCTGCGATTATCTCGGGAAGATATTTTCAATACCACTAGTTATTCAGGATTACACTGGCCTCTGAAAATCCAGACAAGGTCCTGCTTGACGTCGAATAGGCATCGGCCATGCCCGTCTGAAGCAATGAAAGCGGCCATAAAAATGCACCGCCGAGACTTTGATATTATGCTTTATGCAAGGCTTTGAAAAACAGCAATATGAGCACCGGATAAAGGCCGTTTGCAATTCACTTCCAGCCATTAAAGCTTGCATTTTGAAAGAATATGACCATGCAATCCAGCCCGATTAGCGTGGGGGATATCGTGACTTTAAGCAAAGAGAAAGATCACGGGTTCAAATCTCCGATTTGGGCAGGTTCATTTTCGAGTTGGGGATTCGGGCTCTTTGGAAACCAGGTGAAAAGACAGGGTTTTTCGGGAATTCAGTTTGTGCATTCCACTAGTTCTGTTCCTAAAGCAATAAAATTTACTTTAATAAGCATGCACTGGTCAATCACGAAGAAACTTGTAGTTGTTTGATTCCTAGAGAGTCGTTTTAAATGTTTGTCTAATTATTTTTAACATTGTGCTTAAAATGGGCGTGTCACAAGATAAAAAAGTTGACTTGAGATGCTGTAGTAAGAACACATCTTAAACTTGAATCTTAAATTCCATTTTCAACATTTGATTTCCCTTGCCTCTGCAGAGAATAAAATCGAGGAGGGAGACGAGATGAGCACGACATGTGAAGAAGCGCCCAAAGGTTATCGTTGTTGTGCATCCCATTATATAGTAAGCCCTTTCGAAAGCATATATGAAATTAGCAAGACCCGAGGCGAATCCACATCGTTTACGGGCAATTATGTTGGGCGCTGAAAAAATCGCTGTCTTCCCTCAACCCCTCCCCAACCCACACCAGTCCCGCCATGCGATGCTAATCGGTGGCGTCTCGGGACAATGTTTATACACGCCCCGCCGAACCTTTGTGTATGGGGAATAGAGCCAGCCGTGAATCCCGGGGAGATTTTCAGTGTTTGCTCCGGCCAGATTATTGCTTCGGCTTAAAGGGCAAGGGGCCATGGATAACAAGAGTGATGACCCAATGATTATGATCAAAGGCCATAAGAACCGAATCACTCTGGAATTTTGAGAAGGGTGGGCGTGGGTTGGGGGTGGGCTCCTCTGTTGGGAGGGAGGGATGGATGGAAGTCTGGTAATCTCGTCAGGGACGGGCGTGGGTGTGGGTCGTGTTTTAGCGTGCGAGGGCTAGGGAAGGGGCATCAGGCGGGAGGGTGCGGTGCGGAGGAGGGTAGTCGGACCATCAAAAGCCCTGACGTGAGAAGGGTAAACATCATAGCGCGAAGAACTGGGGAGGGCGGCGGGCGAGAGAAACTTCTTCCAAGGACGCTTCGGAAGTTCAGCCCTGGAAGTAACGGGGAGTGAGGGAACCCCGTCGCAAGCCGAATGGGTATGGTTGGGAAAAGTTTTCCCAAAGACAAAGAAGTTTAGGGATGACCGTCCTCTTTCCCCTCTCTCCCGCCTTTAAGTTTCCCATTCATTCGTCATTGCATTAAAAGAGTTGGCGAGTTGAACATCAGTCTCTTCGCACATGTTGCAGAGGGTATTTGTGATAGCAGCGAAACGAAATTTCTGCTTGGTGACCCATGACGGTCGGGAGTCAAACGTCTTGTGTTGCCCGATTCCCCAGCGGGCACTCCCAGGCCTTGCGATTTCCGACTAAGAGGATCAAGCTTCGCTTCCTGCACCAAAGGCAAACATTTATATGTATCACGTATGGAAGGGCACGTTAGTCGCAACTGTAATTTCTTTTGTGCTCATCAACGTAATCCATTATGCCGCATTAAAAGGTGGGGGGACGTGATGCTTCCGCGAAGATTTTTTCACTCAGTTTATCAGCTCAACTTCCATTTATTTGTTCTCGATTAAAAATGACGAAAAAGGTCAACCATTCACCCAGGAGTATATGCTGCACATATTCAAAGTTATGAGGTAGCCATGATTGGGTTTTGGTATTAATATCCTGATTCAAAGACAATATGTCTAAAAACTCGGGCGCGATATTTCGTTCCTGGGAAAAAAAACCAAAATAACAAGACTACGACAGTTTATCTGAGTAGTTTTTACCCGCCAAATAGATAATAGACTCGCGGAATTTTAATAATTTTAATCAAAGTGCATATTATCGACAGAATGAAGTTTTTAGTCATTATTTCAATTCATTAGTCCGATAAGTTTGATCCAAAAACATATAAATGAAAAAATTATAGATTATATTCGTATCCACGGTATTTTGTCAATTTCATTTCAAATATTTATAGGACTACCGCACTGCTGCTAGTAAGTGTATACATTCGTAAAATTCAAATTCTCTATCAATTTGCAGATCTTTACAATTAATTTACTATAATTTCAACTTGATCATCTGGTTAGATAAAGTGGCAGTAGGAGTGTCGTAGATTAAGTTAAGGCTTCTTTAAATTATTCAATAATTTAACCCCACGTACAGTCAACTTTAAGGCATAAACTGAAAGGGAATCGATGAAAGAAAACACAAAGGTGTGATATTGGGTAAATGAATCGATTCGCATTCTACGTACGACAGTACGTGGTTATTTGATCATTTTTGGAAAATGGAGGTTGTGAAATCAGATAAGGAACACCCCTCATTTGAGCATGGGAAAGAGAGAGAAAAGTTTTCAAGCAGTGAAAGAACTCATATACGAAAAGTTTTTGTACATGTTTCACTCAATTTCATCGTATCTATTGGAAACTAGACATTTAAAAAAAGATGTTGAGAGTGGAGGACCTGACGACTTGTAGGCCATGATGAACTTTCGGCGAGAAGAAAAATAACCTTGTCCGAAGAACTATGAAGCAATGCGAATTTCTCAAAAAATATATAATTTCAATATTTATTAGATTTATTTGAATGCTCAGGAATTGTGAAATAAAGCAAATTTTTAGTACACATGAAATAGTGCCGATTCTTTTTCTTCTGCGACTGATTTCGTCTATAAACCTGAGGGTCCGTCGGTGCAATAATATACCATCGTCTTCTGAAATTGTGAATTTAAAAAAAAAGTAAATCCAAGGGGCATGCAGGCAGAAAAGCACCGATGAAGTTGAATAAAAACCTCTGAACGATAACAATAAAAAAAGTATCTCTCGCCGAAATAAATATGCTCAGAGAGAATCACGTTCGAATTCACCCGCGCCGCTCGTGAAACGCCACGGAGATGGAAGAGAAAGTGCTACGTGTTTTTTTTATATTCTGCGACACGAGAATGCACTCTTTGCATACTTGCTGGGAAGTTGGTATTGGCGAGAAACTGAAGACTGGAAAGGAGGGAAAAGGTGTGTGGGAAAGTGGGAGGAATAATCGATATATCGTTACAGGATCCGAGCGATAAATCGAATCTATTATTGGAATCCAGAAGATGCAGAAAAAAATATAAGGAATCCCGTAGAAAAAGGATGCCCGAAAATAGAAGGAAACATGAATTTTGTTGCAACGCCGAGCGCGCTGCATGATTGAAATGGGAAGCTCTGACGAGGGAAGATAAAGTGAAGATGAAAGGGGACGGGGTGAGAGCGGGGTAAGTGACGATATACGCAACATGACGCCGGTGAAGTGAATAGAGAGAGGAGATTGGTAAAAGGGGAGGGAAAAGCGGGAGTTTTATTGGGCGCGTGGTGCGAGAGGGAGAGAGGGGAGCGAGGGGTGGAATAGTTGGTAGGCAGCGATGGGCGGTGAAGGGTGTGAGGTTAAAGGAGGAGAGGGCGGTTGCAAGGGTGGGGGAAGGTCGAAGGGGAGCTCGGTTTGGGGGAGGAGTAGTTGAGAGAACAAGCACATGTGGAGAAAGAATCGGGAAATGGATTAAGGAGGAGTTGAAGGGGGGAGGTGGCGAGGTGGAATCGTGGGAGCGTAGAGGTGCAAGCTACGTGGTGAAGCACACACAGCGGTCGAGAGGAGGATTGGGTGGACAGGGGGAGGGATGGAGAGGCGATCAGAGGGTAGAGGAGGGAATGCGAAGGATATTGGCGAGTGGGTGACGTTGAGGGCTGGGGGAAGAGTGTGGGAAGATGCGGGAGAAACCGGAATGACGATGCAATGAGGTGGAGAGTGGCGGGGGAGGGATGAAAAGAGAGGGGTCACTCAAAGAGTGGGGAGAATAGGATGTCGAGAAGGCGGAGGTGGACGAAAGGTCGATGGGATTCATATGGATGCATGTCGTGACAAAACAGCAATTATAAATATGCTGCTTTGGAATAGAGGTACGGTTCTATAGAAATAGTTCCATTTGAAGTCAGGATTGTCTCGTAAGATGCCACTCTGTGCCGAAACACTGAAAAAATCAATCCATTTACTGATAAAATAAATCATCAAAGGAAAAATTTTTTAACGCAATAATATAAAAATAAACAGCATGCGTACTAATTTTGAATCAATAAATGTATGAAAAATTTTACTGATCAATTTATATTTGCATGCTTTGCAAAAAGATAATATACCATTGTGTATAAGTAGGATGGACACAGAAGGAATGAGAATGAAGCCATAAATTGGAGTCATAAGTTGAAAGAAAAATAAGGGATGAGATAAAATTTGAGACACTCATTTCAACCTTCATTTCTTGTCGAGAACTGGAGGAAAAAAAGAGAAGGAAAGCAGAGAAAGCAGCAAGAGACGATTCGGAAAGTGGTTGATGCAAGGAACTGGAAGCGGAAAGTCAAATGCGAGACGAGGAAAGGTACATTACCGAATGCATTAACCAGAGATAGTCATGTGGTTATCGGATCCCAAATTTGCGTGTCAATGAATCCCGCTCAGGGCGACAGAAACAGATGAATGCATCAAATCTAGGAATTTATCGCCTAAAGGAACAAATTTGGAAGAAAATGGACTGAGGGTGGAGCGTGACAGAGAGGAGTGTGTGTGGAGGTCGGGGAGGCGAGGATAATTCAGTAAACTCAAAAATTTACCGAGAGAAAGGTTCCCTACGTAACGTACTCCTCAACTTTGAAGAATCACGAGAGGAGAGGAGTTTATTCTGTTTTCAATTCAACAAATCAACTCATTTATACGCCGGCAATTTCCAAATTGGACCGCGAGGGGCCCAAGGGTTAAGGGCGTGAAGCGGAGTGAATTGGTCGCACCGTGGATCGTTGGGAGGGAATGTGAGGTTGGGTGGTGGGATGGAGGAGCGGGAACGAAGAAGGGATGACACTCAACTCTTACGAGGAAGTAATACATAATGACGGGAGAAGTTCATGTATTAGTTAAACAATTTTAAGGAAAGAGTCGGATCGAGAGGAACGGGAAATGGAACAGCGGGGCGAGGGGGAGGAAGAGGGCTAGACGGTAGGATACGGGGAAGGAACGGATCGCGAGGGCGCGGAATGGGGGAAGCGATGTGGCACGGTCGAGGTAGGAGCGGCGGGGAGGCTGACTGGTGGGTGGGACGACTGACTGTGTGTGTGCACGCGGGCGGGAGAAAGGGGTGTGGGAGTGGGCGCGGAAGGTGGGGTGAGAAGGGGGGATGGTGGGGACGAAAGGAGGGTGGGAGGGTAGGTTTCGGGTTCGGGCATGGGATTCGCCGAGGGAGGAAGGGAAAAGCCATCGATTCAAGGAACAGACGTCCAAAGAGGAGTAAGAGAATCAATTGTCAGAAAGCCCCGCCTCTATCCATCCCGTTCCTCTCATCCCACTCCGCCCCCTCAATCTCTCCGTGCTCTCCCAACCTCCTTCGCAGAAACCCACCACCTCTTTCCCCTCCCCATTTCCGCCCGCCCTACTCGGGAGAGTTCTCACCCTGCAGGGGTTTATATGGAATATATTTAGTTTACTAGAGAGAGAGGAGGGGGGAGGAAGAGAAAGAAAACGAGAGAGAAAGGGAGGGAGAGAGTCGACGTCAATCAAATAGTAGGTTAATGCATAGGGAATTGATAGTAATTTCCGATATGTAACACTTTGGGGGCTTCGTGATGGAATGGAGGATCCGCTCAAGATAAGGCACGTAACAATGTGCAGGAGTATTGAAAGGGGGAAGACGGGTGAAGTTTAGTTTTTATTATCCATAAAGTTCCTTGAATATTCCGAAGTATCGCTCAAGAATTGTTCCTGCACGCGACCATATCTTGGCGTGATATTGTGCAGTATATTCTTAAAGGGGTAATTCCAGACGACGCGAGTAGGCAATAGGGAAACGTTTCTGCTTCCAGACGTCAGAATCCGGATTTCTGAATCCTTAAAGATAAAATGAAACTCCGGGATGTCATTACTTGCAAAGGAATAGGGTCAGGAATTTTTCGTCAATACACGATTTGAAATTGGAAAGGAATTTTTCATGAGGACTCGATATTGCGAGGGAAATAATAAGTGATATATGGTGGCTTTATAAATTCCCCTTTAAAGATATATGGTTTAAATTCATTGCATCAAATACTTCTGGGTACCCAATGGTATTCAAGTGCGAACTCTACATTAAAAATGATCATCGATACATATTTTTGGGTTAATCTTAGGAAAAAAAACCGAGTGAGAATTCTTTCCTGATGTATTAGTTAAGTTCCTTTTACAGTCGCAGCTTGAATCGTTTAAAGAGGAACTGAACTGATAAATATAATATTCACAACCATTCAAGTATCAATTATAACGTGTTCAAAAATAATAAAATAAGAGATAATAAGTGTTCTATCGATTATGAGTAGATTTTGTACAACACCTTGGTCGTTGTATACTTCAGAGAATGTTTTGATTCAATAAACTCCTTTCGTAGCACATATTTTTCTTAAGTTTCACATATTTACTCGGCTTTAGAATTATTATTCTCTTCTTCCCTCTTCCTTTCATCCTGAATCCAACCATCCATAACTTATTATCTCCACCTTCATCTAATTTACCTTCCTTCTTGAATTGTAGAACCATAGCTTTCTCTAATTTTCAACCATAATAAACACTATGTGTGCCATCCCACAACTTATTTTCTTCATTAGTCCTGAGAAGAACCCTATGAAAAATGTTTAATCTATTCAGATTAACTTTCCTCAAAGAGCATACGTTTTTGCTAAGCTTTCCTATAACACTTGCGGGAGGATTTGGTCATCATTTTACTCCTTTGTAGTATTTACCTCTTTCTAAATCCTTATTCTATTTATTTACTTCGCATTTTTCTCTGAATTTTCTAGATATTATGGATATTTTCATAAAAGTATTTACCTAATTTATCGAATTTCGCCTATCTGTCCAGTCGACCCCTATCAAATAGAATTATTCCATTTATTTTGACCGCACAATGCCCCATCTTAAAATCCACAAAACGAAAAAGGGTGTCATATGCTCCACACATAATTTAATACTAATAATTATTCACTAATTATGGCAGGAATTTTAAAGACATATATATTATCTTCAGATAAATTGCGGTTCGTCCTCTCTTCCAATCATTTATTCACGAATCACAGCATAACGTTACCTGCGACCAAAGATAAACGTATATTTTATTCGTAACACGATGCTGCTTTGAAGATTCTTAAGTGTATAATAATTTTTGCGCTTATAGTGATCAAAGATTTCCGAAGAAAAAATTCCCATTACTCGACAGGAATTAGCGACCTGATCTTTCTCCAGCTCGCTTTTACCTCACGGATCTCTCTCCATAGAACCAAAGGTTTATGCGATGTATTACGGATAGTAGAGGTCGTAAGAAACGCAGAAGTGGAACGGAGTGAAAACAGTCCGCATCAATCAAGTAAGATACTGTAGCATAAGGAAATGGTAGCATTTTCCGATTTGCAACATTCCCCGGGTGATTCGAAATGAAATGGGAGATCCACTAGCGATGAGACACAGGTAATTAAACATATCTAAAATAGGGGAGAGTTCAGCGGGAAATCAAGATATAATTTTTGTCATAAAATATCTCGCATATTGGTACATTAGCTTAAGCTCTTGCGAAGGGCTGCAAAAAATTCAGGATTGGAATTTCCCCTAACGGTTACCAAAAACATCCTTCAAAAGTTTCATCAAAAGCCCGCTTCGGGGCGAATCCCTAGTAAAGCTTATGTGTGGAGCTTTGGTCTCTACTATTTTAATATAGTAACTACATTGCTAAACCAAACAAGTTTATATTTTTACTGCGAATAATATTTAAAAGCATAGAATTTAAAACGATTAATTAATCAAAAGGAGAAAATTCTCGCTATTATGACCGCAATAAATTGGATTCGGGAACCAAAAACGATTTGGATTTTTAAAAACATTTCACTTAATCTTCAGGGTATTACGAGAGAACGCTATTTCGTTGATGAGCTCCATTTTTTGTCTCACCTTGACCATGTTTCAGGAAACGGATTTAGGTGAAATACAGAACTATCCGCAGCTGGCGCGCATAAACGTAGAAAAGCCTCCATTATATCTCCACTCCAACCCCACAATGACGGACGGAAAACGTCGCTACCAAATGCACTCCCTTGACATCAAATTACAGTTTATTCGTAAGCGGGCATGTTGCGACCCCCCGCTTCTTCTATTGACGGACCGCTCCCAGAAAATAAAAAGAGCCTTTTCTCCAACCCTACCCTGCCTCTCTCCTCCTACGACCACCAGCTTACTCCAACCCCTTTCCAATCCCCTAAAACCATTTCCCCCCTCCTCAAACTCTCTTTCCTGGAGGTCCGCCCCTTTTAAAAAGTGTACCATTTGTTGACTTCTTCCATATTCCGTAGTGCACATGGATTTGCTTCGCCTTGTGTCCACATTCTACCTTTTTATTCCTTTTCCACTTCCCCCCCTTCCGCTTCCTTTCCCTGAGTCCTTACCCTGAATCCCTTCCCTCCATCCTCTCCCTCCTTTAAGCCTTGCCTCTCCCCCTTTTCCCATCCCCTCCCTCTATTCCCGCTTCCACCCGCAACACGGGGAGAGTAAACACGACTCTTTCCATCGGGAATTAAACCCGGGCCCTTCAGAATGAGATATACGAGGTAGCCACTTCCCTGTTGACATTAGAGTTGGAGAGAAGTTGATGCCAAGGAAATGCGCTGAAAGCAAGGAGGAGGAGCTAGGGAGACGGTCGGCGGGGAAGGATGTAGATAGGGGGTTGGAGAGGGTGGGGGCGTCGAGTGGGTGTGTGTGTGGGGAGCAAACCAAAGGATGTGAGCATTGGGAGAGGAAGACGAGGGAAAGTTCGGGGAGTGGGGGACGCATTCGCGGGTGTACGAGAGAGGGAGGCCGGGGGATAAAGGAGCGCACTGAGAGGGCTGGGGAGCGGTCTGGTAGGGGAGGTGAGTACTGATTTGCGGGGCTATGGGTGACCGCCCATTCGAAACATGCTAAAGAATCGGGGCGTTTTGTTAATTAAGAAACTGAAATGAGAGAAAAATCCGTGATCGTAGCTTTGTGCAATATAAAACGAGCTAACTGTCGAAAATGGCGGTGGAGGGGTTCTTAATTTTGTACCAAGTTTCTAATTTCAATGGTAACTCGTAAATTGTCCATCCAATTCACATGAATAATAACATCTTGTGGTTCATTAGTGAAAAAGTATACGTGGTATTAAAAATATATGCGCGAATATATATTTGGTTTCAAACCTTGAAATTATTAATGTTAATCCTGTGATTTCTCCGGAGTAAGAAATTTGGTTTGTGTGCATAAATTTAACATATTTATTTATGTTATTTTTACCTGGAATTTAATCTCTCGGAGTCACAAAAATGATGAGTCTTTCCAATTTTAAAACCTTATCAAATATTAATTTTTTAGCCACTTAAACACTGTCCAATATAAATTACAGTATTACTCCACGAAATCCCACAAACTTTGTGGGTTTTAGTCGGACTTACGTTTTCCTTTGGTGGTCGGCAGCTTTCTTCACCAATGCATAATTTTTCACCATACATATGACCAGAAAATGTCATGGGAGATTCGAATAGGTTAAATTTACACTACCAGTGTTACACTTGTCATGTATAGTAATGCTACTCCCATCGCATATCATCGTTAATCAAATAAATTATTGAAAACCTCAAGCAAAACCAGTAACTTGATGTTGATCCGCAAAAAAAATATTCCTATATATTTATCGCCATGAAATGATACGGATGTAATATTCAATTGATTTCCCTTCTAATTTTGGTATCAAGAGGAAATTATAAATCGGCCATTGATCCTATGATTAGGATCCTCTGACATAAGTCGGAATATTGTGGTGAGTTTAATGAAATCAGGAGAGTGGTGTAAGGAGAAATATAAATGCGTAAATAACAAGAGAGAAAGATGTGAAGACATGAGGGTATCAAGCTCTAATGCGCTGTGTGCTCATTTCCAGAATATTTCGGCGGGACGGGCACAACTCCCACGTAGGACTAGAAACGAAAGAGACGGCTAAAGAAGAGGGAATGAGGAAGAAGAAGGGAGAGACATGCAAAGGCAAAGAGAAATGAGGAGAGGGAGGCCTAGAGAGGTCGAAAAAGAGAGGCGGAGAATGAGGGGAGGGGAGAAGGGGTGGGAGCAAAGAGGAGGGAGGAAATTGAAAGGAGGCGTTCCCAATGCAAGGCTCTGTTTGTTCAGTTTCAATGCCTCGAGGGCAGAGCGGGAAACGAAAGGGGCGGAGGGGAGGGTGGTGGTGCTTTCAAGAGGAGTGTGGGATGGTGGGGAGGAGAGAGGATGGTGAGGCAGAGGCGAGGGAAGAAGAGGGGAAGGAAGGAAGGAGAAAGGAGAGCAGAGATCTCTGTGAATGAGGGAGGGCGAAATGGGGCAGATAAATGCAAAATTCGGACCTCTCTGCAAGTAACCGGCTAGAACAAGCGATATAGTATGCTCTTGTTTGATCTGTGGGTTTGTGTGTATTTTTTCATATGAGCATATGCATGGGTACACACATGCACACGTCTGTCTGCGTTTCGATCTTATTTCAAGAAGCTTCCAAAACTAAAATTTACCCTCACAATTGATTCCTCATCGTTCTTAGTAAAATATATAGATAGGTTTCATAGGGTACATTGCAAATTTTACAGTGATAAAAGTTTCAAAGGATTCATTGCAAATTTTACGGTCATGAAGAAATATTCAACAAGCAAATGCACGCATACCGACGCCGATAGCTCATTATTTTTACATTTTAGTTTGGTATTTTGTAGAATTAGGCCCTACAACAAACATACTCATGCATGCACATGTATTTCCTGTTTCATACATAAATTTGTGCAAAAATATGTGTGATGTATTTATTTAAAGGATGTAGGGAATGAGCGAAGGATGAGAGGTTGGAGGGTTGGTTTCTGGGGATAAAAGGGAGGAGGAAAGAGAAGGACGTAGGGGGGTGTGGTGTGTTGGGGGAAGAAAAGTATGCTTGGGACACCAGAGGATAAGAAGAAAGCGGGAATGGAGGAAGTGACGGGGGAGGGGAAAGGGGGGGGGCGCGCGGAACGGAAATTGAGTGGAAGAATGAACTGGGTGCGAAGGTGGGGCTGGGGCGATGGGAAGGGTGGGGGGAGTTGGTGGGAATATGAAACATCACGGGGGACGGACAGTGGGAGGATGAAAGGAATGTGGATTGGGGGAGAGGGGGAGGGGGCAGCGGAGAAAAAGGCAGTGTGGGCATAGGATGGGGCGAGTGAGGAGGGTTCGGTTGATGGAATAAGATTTTCAAGAGGAAGTTTGAGATTGAAATATTATGTGTGGTTAGCATGCAAGCCAAAGGGTGGATAAAGGTATTCACAGGTCGGCGTTCATAAACCACAGATAAGGGAGCGAACGACAACAACATTACCTATTGAAGAATACTCTTGATCGACAGAATCCTCGTCAACTGTCTTGGTGATCCAAATAAACTCTGCACATTTCACTCAGGCCTTGTTCTCATACGTGAAAGCATGCGGATCCTGGTTATTCATCACTCCGAAAACGGGTGTCAGCGCGGGGAATGCATGTTCAAACCAAAGTATTTTTTCTAGCATAGTGAATGGCACATTAATTGAGTTACAAATCATGTTTGTCATATTATTACTGTTGGTGTCTTCAGAATTTCGTCAATATTTAACATTTTGATGTAAAACCATTAAGGTCAGGGCTATTATATTAACTGAAGGAGTTTAACTGTATTAGACCAAATTATGGTTACAAAATTAATTCCCCTAGTTTGATTACTCAAAGCTCTGCATCTAACTGTTTGCCATCCCTTTTGAAACAATAAGAAACTTGATGTATCTTTCGAGTGACATGTAGTGTTTACGCATGCTGCTCAAGTTTGGTAAAAAATCAATGATCAAGTAGCGAAAGAAAAAAACTCAAACTCATTTATCAATGTAGATATACTCAATTCAAGATAATCCAAATCGCATGAAGTGAAAATGGATTCAATGATTTTAATTAACTGAAAAAAACAAGGAAAAACCTTGGTAAAGGCACCTAATAGGTGGGAAAATTATGTAATTATAATACCTATCATAATTATTGTAGATTTTCTCCGTAAAAGAGGTTATTAGGGGCACTTAAATGAGGGTATGAGAATTTAAACTTTGGCGGTAAATGGATAATAATATAAACGAAAAGACACCGGGTACCTATCTAATAGCATTTTAATATAGTATTACAAGGAATATTGTATTACTATTTAATCGAACATTGCTGAATAAATATTGGGTAAAATTAGCGCACCAAGTTATATAAAAAATATAATCAATAAAACTTGACACTAGCTTATGAAAAGTATTCCATAAGAAGTAAATTGAAGTGAGGAGATAACTGAAAGTATTGGATATATAAAATAGTGCCTAAATACTGTAATTTGAAGAGAATTTACATGGTATTAATTTAAGTGTTATTGTTTTAATTGGGATTTATATTACGTCTTCACTGTCGGCCGTTATGCACACGTCTCTAAGATTTTCTAGCTATATCAGTATTTTTCTTTTTAAATAAGCTATTCGGGTATCATTCTTTTACCAACCATGTATGGTATCTTAATTCTAACAGTGTTAATAGTATCAGGGGATATGCAAGCATGCTTATCATTACTACAAGGCAACTTGTATGCATACCTTCTGATGATAAATTTCCAAGTAACGAGAAATAATATTGAAAATCAATCACAATTTACACGATCATTCAGGTTAAACATTTTAATAAATAACTAAAGATGCTCACCAAACGAGAGGTGAATGTGCACAGAAAAAGACCAGTTTATTAATTAATTGCAAAATAAAAGATGAATTGGGAAACGAGATGGATTTACGTTGAATAATGGCTGAGTTCTCTGTAAAGAAGCCGTCCCAATTCCAGAATGGTTTGTAGTACATTTTAACATCAATATTCTTTAGGAAAGAAACGGTTGTTAGCGGAAATTGTGTTCTGCACTTTTTGGGTTATTGCCACGGAGAAAATGTACAGATAAAATATTAACATATAAGGATCCCTAATGTTTCTTTGCCAGGATAGATAGATAGATAGATAGATAGTGGTCTTTATTTGGGCGAAATTGAGACCAAATGGTCCCTTCTTCCATTTAACCCAATATAAGGATATAGGAAGAAGAAACGATATCCAAATAATTCATACAATGCTAATTTGGTGTTATTACAATAACATATTTTGTTCCTTACAACGAGTAAAATATTTAAGGAAGAATTTATATTACACTTCTGGCTGAAATCAATGGGAACTCAATGCGTTCAATCTTCTCGTTCACACTGAAAAACGAATGGACTTTCAAATCTCGATTAAATTTGAATTTGTTTCTTTATGATATTTTTCAGGTTGGACGAACCTGGTTCAGCGGATGTAATTTTCAAAATAAAATCAAATGGAAATTTTAGATTCGGATTAAGAGACAAATACGTATATTGAATAAAATAACTGGATATTTTATTTTATGTTTGTGTAGTTTCTTTTAAACTTGATACCGTTCTCGGATTTAGAAAATTGAGCCGAGGAGATATCTCATAACATATAAAATGAGGGTATTAAGTTCACACTGTGTGAGGACTCAAAAAAATGATCGAATGACGGGGATTAAAACTAAATCATATCCCGGGATTATAGGGAGATAAATACAATCTTCAGGATATCGAGAAGGTGACCATTGATAGACAAGCTATGGAAATCCCCGCTTTATCCATCCTCTCGCCCATTTTGTGGTTAGATTGAGAAGAGAAGGCTTCGCGGTCGCAATCTCAACACTCGTTAATGGAGACAATAGTCAATTATCAAGCGGCTCTTCTGAATAGAGTGCTCCGGGAGTGAGACGAGCTCTGAGGGCGAGTGAAAGACGTTCCGAGAGACTACGTAGGAATAGAAAACGTGGAAGGACTGGGAAGAAAAAAAAAGAGGGTGGGAAGTGTCGAGAATCTGAGCTCTTGAGTGCGGGAGACAATTGCGCCAAAAGCAGGAGTGTGGGAGAGATGGGAAGCGGGTGGGAAAAAGAAGGAAAGCAGATGAGACGAGAGTTGAAAGAAGGACGGACTGAAAGAGAATGAAAGGTTTTTGGACGCGAAATCGGAGATGGACCAAGGAGTATAAGTTTCAGCAACGGAGACTGACGCATCGGTTAATGGCGAGAGAATCGACAAGAGGGAGAGATAAAGGTGAGTGAGTGAGAGAGAGACGAGAGGCAAAGAGGAAGGGTGGGATGAACGGGATGGAATGAGGTCGAGGAGAGAACGGGAACGACAGGAGCGATCAGGAAAAAGAGGCGGGAGGGACGGCGGGTGAGCCAGAGGGCGGGTGGAGGAGGGGACGAGGACGGAAATTTGAGGAGGCGGTGTGTATGCAGCGGAAGAAAGAAATGAAGGGGAATATAGGAAAAGAGAGAAGAGGGAGAAACGTTAATAAAAATAAGAAGTGAAGGGTGGAGATATCGCATTAATAGAGAGGGATAAAAAGGTTCTAGCTAACGGGATCACGTGGGGGCGGTTGATGTAAGGGTTAGGGATAGGGGCTTAAAAGGAAAAGCAACGGATACATTTAACTGGTAAGAGGTAGTAAAATAGAACAAATAAACTCCGAACGTTGGCAAAGGGAAAGGACAGGCAAAATTGGAGGCGAGGAAAGCGGGCTTTTTCGGTGAATTTTATCTCGGTGGTGAGGTGGTAAAGTCGTTTTTTTTGGATATATCTCTTCTCTAACAAAGCATACGCTACAGAATATAATACGCTAGACAACGCTGTGAGCGTCGAGTGCACATTTATGTATTTTGACATCACAGTTGTTCAATAGTTCGACTATCTATTTTTATAAATATTCTTGTTGGAGAGCATTAAAAAGGACCAATTGGACCAGCATATTAGTCTGTACGAGCGAATAAGCCATAAAATAATGCTTCAAAATTGGTTTTAGCACACCCGCAGATCCTAATAACAACCATTCCTGTAGAGATCGTATACTGCATATAATAATCTGGTGATTTTAAAGCTTCTAGTAGGATTTTAACTGAAAAAACAATCCCATGGATAAAAATTCAGGTGAGTGCAAACAAATTTAAAAAAATGCTATACACAAACTTTTATTTAAAATAGTCTTACAATCGATTGAATTTGATGAAAAATTGCATGATGAAGTCCATTGAAATTTAAATTACGAAGTCTTTAAAATATATTTGAAATATAAAAGAATTCTGTATAATTGTTGTTTATCTTTCACCCTAATTGCAGGTAGAGTTTTCTTATAATTAATGGTATTTTCTCCATGACCGATATTCCTAAACAAAGTATTGATTCTATACCTTTTAAATATGACGCAATTGAGAGTTGCACCAGTTACACCATTGATATTAACCGATACAAGAATTATGACAGAAAATTTTAAAATTATATTATATAAAAGTGTAAACCATTGTTCCTAAGCAGCTAAGTTAAGGCTTTAAAAACTCTACTGCATGTGATAGCTATCAAAAATTGAAAAAAAACACTACTTGATATTGTGCGGTCGGTAAAAAATATTTCAGTTATGTATCTAAGGAAGGATGAAAACATTTCCTCTATGAATATAAATGATGAGAGTCGCATTCTCAAGATAGCATGACTATCTGGCGAAAATCTTTACATTATAACTCTCCCTGTTCAAAAATTGAATATGGTGAATACGTGTCATTCTCTCTCACACATAGATCTCAGAACAATTGATATGCATGATGTGCCCACGGAAGTTTTAGAAGAGAAAAGAGTAGCGAAAAGAGATTCGCGAGGAAAGTGGTAGGAAGAGTTGAAAGGAAAATAAATGCGACGAACGGCAGGTCTCGTCGCACAAAGCGGCGAGGAGGCCGTAAACGAGGAACGGATGGAAGTATAATGAAAGACGAGCAAAGGGTTGGAGATGATGGCGAAGGGGAAGAATGAAAGCGAGAAATCATTATTGAGCCGGAACGGAAGAGGGAGGCGGCGGAGGCTTCCGCGGGCGCGTAACAAGGGGGCAATTTTGATTCCGGGTGAGATATTAGAGCGGGAAAAGACGTGAAACATAACGAAAGGAAATGAATATCCGACGGACAGTGGTCAGCCACGAGCCTCCGTTAACTTTGAAGAGGGAATCCACTCCGCTTCCAAGCTGGACCTCACGGCCCACGAGTGGCGTCCGTGAAGTAAAAAAATAAATAGGGATGGTGATTCCAAAAGCAGTTGCATACCAAAGAGGAGGAATAATTTGTCAAGCCGGTTGGCCACCACTCATTTTCCCTTCTGCAGGTCTGGTGCACAAGGTTTGCTTTTAAAACCAGAAACAAAATTATTACCGACCCAAGAGGGACGGGCACGGAAGTGAAAAATAGGTATATGAAACCATTACAGATGTGTGACATGTCGCATGAGAAGAGACATTTCCAATTTCGAACTAATTCAGTCACTGGACACTTGTGCTTCAGTATTCTTAGTGATATTTTAATTACAAAGAACATCAGTGTTTGAATGGCAGTTAATAAATCAAATTTGAATAGCATATGTTTAAAGATTAACTCCAATGTGTGATGCCGCAGACACTTCTGACAATCTTTGATTCAGCGAGGAAAGAAATCTCGTGCAATTCTTCTTTTTACGCATCTAATTATTTAAGCATCTAGGTCCAAAACACTTCAAAGATAGGAAAACTGTTCTCCCTGCTTTCATTTTTGCATATCTTATCGTTTATCTTAGCCTTCCTTCTCTTCGAAAACCGCACAGCCTTGGTTTTCATTGCATTGATTATCGTCCCATAAATTTAACACTGACTTCCTTCTGAACTAAGATATGATTTTAATTTCTTAGCTGACTGGTTAATACAGTTCTTTCATCCGCATATTTAGCTGAGTTTATGAATTACCCACCCATTTTTATTTCAATCTCTATCTCTTTTGATGACTCTTTTTCACGTAAACGTTGAAAAACGCCGACGTTAATTACACCACTGAACTACCCTATCAAACACAGCTCATCCAAATATCCATCCACCATACGCTCTTGAGCAGTCTGAGATATACACAGGCTGCGGAGAAGTCGTCTAAAACTCCAGATGACTCTTATTTTCTGTAATGCATCCTCATTATTCTACCAAATTCACAATATCGAACGCGTTTTCGAAATCTGCGAAACGCACAAATGAATACTAATTGTATTTTGCAATCTTTTATCTTGGAGACGTATTTATTGCTATTGCACCACGCGTTCCTCTCCCCTATATTAATCCAAATTGATGCATTTCCTCATTATTCTTTCTTGTTTCATCATTTTCTATCTGACATTTCATTCACCATGCACTAAACTATGATTTGAAACAACATTAACACACGAGAAACTGAGTATTAAATACACCGCTTCTAAAGCTCTCTCGAAGCATAATATAGTACGTATCATTAATATATTTCCGAGTTTCTGGATGTTTTCCTCGTATACACACATATATTTCCGCGTTTGAACGAAGTTTTTATAACGATTAAAACATTTTCAACATGACTCTATTTATTTAACCTCGCGGTAATTCCTCATTCTAAATTCATATTCAACCGCCACGTTACCATTTCTCCCTTCGCTCGCCGCGTTCATATCCACTATCCATATCAAACGTTTCCCAACCAGGGACATTTGCACTTATTTCAGCTAACTTAACAACTCGTATACCCTGTCTACTACTTTCTTCTAATGGCTAAATCCTCTCCTCTAGACCTGAATAATGGCAAGTTCTTTGATTCACTTCTTGATAATATTCTATCACTAGCTTGCTCTATTTTGAGTTCACTTCTTCCTAATTTTTTCTTGAAACTACCGCTACTCCAGGCTTTCTTCTCCTCCGCTGTATATTACTCCGTATAACTATTGCTCCAGTCGTGTCGCTGTCTTTCAATCGCTCAAGTAATTCCCGCCATTCTTACACTTAACCTCGCACAACCATAAATTATCCACATTTACCCTTTCCATCTCCCGCTAAATATTTTATAATATCCTTGCTATCATTATCGTAAAAGCATTCTAAGTCCCTATTCTAATTCTTTCTTTTGATTCCTCTGTGTTTTCTTCGCTGCTGCTGCTGTTGGTCCTGCTTGCAGGATTTCGTGAAATGAGAACCCCATAAGCCTTGCCGCTTCCGCTATCGGGCCAGACACACGGCCCAGTGGGCCGAGTACAATAATTGCCAGGAAACGCAGCAGTAGTAGTTTTAGGGGAGGGAACTGGAAAGCTATGGCCATTTACGCCATTAGGGATGGAGAGGAAAGAATGAAGGGCGGAGAAAAACCCGGTGTCGGCATTAGCCTATTTTTAGAAAAAGGCGCCAAGGGGTCCGCAGCTTAACGTCCCATCCGACGGACGGCGTACTAACTCAAAGTGCCCTCCACAAAGCACCTCAAGCAGGGATCGGGACCCCTGAAAAATTTCTGTCGTCTGCGAATCCAGGCTCTCAGGGTGGGGAGCCAGTACGTTAGCCACAGAAACATCCCGATCCCCCACTCCACGACTCGTACTTAACTCCCTGTCCTTCATTGTTTCGTGTAATAATAAAGGAGTTAGTACCTGATGCATTTCTTAATTGTGTTTTAACGTAACAATCTCCCTAAAATGGCCTTCGTTAAGGAAAAGGCGTGGCACTAACTACCATTCGTGTAGCCATACCCTTCGACCTATTTGCAATTGGGTGACTCTATAAAGATCAATTATCATTGCTCCCGCCAGCACAGCCCTATGAGTGATCAGAACGCACATGCTATTTCAATGCGTCCAGGTTATAGTCTAGTGGGAGGGGGAAACCATTAAAAACTTTATCATTGCATCGAAACTAAAGTACATACAAATTTCACACGTAGTAAAATTCCACTTGACACATTGTTAAATCAATAATATATTTCGGTCATTGTCATTCAATGTATGATTTTGTTGCGAATTAATGGGCTTTCAGCCTCGTTCCGCACGGAATACTCTGTGGCTCCATGTCACCACTCTCTCGCGTTGCAATGAAAATCTTTCCGAATGATTCTCTGAGTAAGCGAAATTAGATGCCAGCTGATTAAATTTCGCTAGCCACGGAGTCAGTTTATACATACAATTGATACAATTGTAAGAAGTTTAAAATTAATATGATAACTTGTATTCTCATTGGATTACGCGAAGGAAAGAAACCTTTGGAGTATTTCATTTGCGATATCACAAGTTTAGTTCAACCCGTGTAACATACATTAGCGAAATGAAATAACGCATAGAAAATCTATACATCTGAACTCATAAGAAAAATTCAGATAACTAAAATATATCGGCTAGAAAATTTATTTAACTGAACTCAAGGCAGAGAGAAAAAGCGAAATATGGAAGGCCATATGCTTTGCAAGCAGACGGAAAAAATCCAGTGCATCCTCACTAACAATTTACACCCCAAAGGCTGAAAACGAGTGTTTTCCATCAATCACTAGGCTCCGTGAAGTAGAAAAAGCAGGCAGGAGTAAGGCCAAGACAACTATGACCAAGCAAGAAAGCTAATGGGGAATCATTCATTTCATCATCTGCTCGGGTGGACGGTATCGTTCAAGTAACAATGAAATTGAAAATCGTAAGTTACATTATCATTTTAATTAAAAGTTATTTTAAGGTATGATAATAATCGATGACATTTATTGTAAGTTTTAAATACAAAGAAAAATTGAGAGAATACAAAAGAGTAAAAGTGAAAAAAGTAACGTCACCTTTTCTTCTCGTGAAGGATGCATGCACCATGACATAAATGAATACTTGAAAATATCGAAGGAAAAGTCTTACCAGAGGAAGGCAAAGGACATGCACTTGGGAATAAGCAATAATAAATATGTTATTAATAGGGAATTCTCTGGGGGTAGAGAAATTAATATGGACCACGGGAGAACGAAGGGCTGAAGCAAGTAGTTTTTGAAATAAAAATTAAGGAATGAAACCAGCGTTAATACTTCCGACCTCCTCGATAAACTGTGCGTCGGAAAATTTCTCCCTCATAATGACAAACGCTCACGCTTAGAGAAAATTTTGCAGTAATACCTTGGATCCTTCGAATTTAACCGTCGAAATAAGCTCCTTTAACGATGCCGGCTGAAGAACATAAGAATGGTCGTAGTTTGGAGCTAACGAGACGACGAGGGAGTGCAGTGAGTTTAGATGAGGATGTAAATTAAAAATAATAAACTTAGGGAAAGAGAAGTGAGAGGGTTGGGAGAGTGAATAGAAAGGAAAAGGCAGCGAAATAGCGAAGTGAAAGGGTCGCCTGGGGGGAGGAAAGGGGTGCGTGGCGACGTTAGCATTGGTAAACCAGTAGTGGGTGGGAGGGGGGGGGGGTTGGAAGCCAAAGAGAAAATTTTGCGGAATTGGAAGATCGGGGGTGAAGTAAGGTGGAGGGCAGAGGGGAGGGACTCTAAGAGAGGAAAAGATGGCAAAGGGAGAAGAAGAACATAGTTTTGGCTGTGCTCGGCAGGGATGAGACGGAAAAAGTGAGGAAATGAAGGGGCTTGGTTAGGATGTCAAAGGATAGTGCCGAAGGAGGATAAAAGTGGAAATGAGCAACCCATTGTAGGAAATGAAAACACAACCGACGGTTTACGTAATTAATTATTCATTGAGTTTCGGGAGGAAGAAAGTTCAAGGAGAACGGCGGACCAGAGCGAGAGGAAGTCAGCGGAGCGCTTCAATTCAACGCTCGACTTATCAATTACAATTTACACTTTCGATAAAACATCCAGAAGAGAGAAGAGTAATCGTTTCAATTTTCATCGTCATTTAAAAAAAATATACTCCTCGAATCCTAGTTATTCAACGCAAGAGAACAAAGGTCACATTTCCCGCGCATGAAGTGAACGAAGAGTCGTAGAATGGCATCCGAACAGGTAATTAGTTGGGACTGGAAATCTACTCAAACTTGTTCCGCTCTTACTTACCCTAAACAAGGAGCAAGTTGGAAATTGGGAGCGCAACTTCAAAATGGACACCAGTTTGCGAGGGGAGTTTAAAGCTTAATGCCAATTTCAAAGAATCGATATCTTCACGGAGAAAAGGTCATGGCGGAAACACATCAAGTTAGTTAGGCTTTTTCTTCAAACGAGACATACCACTGTGTTAAATTATTAATTGTGCCGCACCTTTGAAATTGAATTGCAGCCCGGTAAACTGCGGAGAAAACCTACAGAAGAAGTACCATCTAATAAACAAGAAAGCACATCATATTTACCTATCACTATTTATGATTCTACTTCATTTTACGCCATATCCAATTCGAGAAACTTAATTTTATTTCCCGGGAGGCAGTTGCAATCCCACCTCCTACTTAATTTGAACCTATCTTTCAATTACCCAAAGTGTTTCCCTCACCAATTATCCAATATAAATATAAACAAAATGCATGATTTCATTGTGATTATATTTTTATTTAATTAATCACATTAAAAAAGAATCCTGTGGCAAGTTTTTAGAATGTTATAATCAGTAGAAAATTTTTAAATCGTATTAACATTTCATCAATTATTTTATTCTAATTGGTCACATATTGAAAATCAACACAATTATGTTTTATGTAGTCGAAATTATTTAAATTATTTTCATGACCGATTAAGTATTAAACATTAAAGGTAAATTCATCATACTGTTGAGTGACGATTCACTATAGTACCTGGACATTTTTCTATTTTTGGTTTTCGATATTAATGGAGACATTGGTGTGAATACTATGCGGTAAAATGTCAACGAAGTATTTTAAACAGTTGAAATCGCAATTCACGTCAAATAGGTAATTGGTTTGCATCGTTCGTTGCATCAGGAGAATTAAATACGTAATCCTCAACAATTTTTTTATTCAAAGAGAAAGAAGTTTCTAACCCATTTGACAAATGTTTGAACAACCCACAACACTCCCTCACAATTCTACCCTACAATGCCATTTTCTCAAACCAACCGGCATACACTAAACACGGTAGAGAGCAAAAAGCAGCATACTCCGTTGTTAGATCACCAGAGCCACTTTTTCCGTGAAATGAAGTTACACACAGCAGATAAGCCCCCGTATCAGTTCAAATTTCATCACAAGAGCAGCTTCGCAGAGAATTGATGACGATGTCGACACTATAACTTTTTGCTACCGTTAGTCCGAATGCAGTGTCCGCTCTACTCGGCCAATGTTTCTGCCGGTTTGAGTCCAGGAATGCCGATTCCACCGTGCTGAAGAAACCCAGGACGATCCCAGTCATTCACTTATTCAAGCTCCTCCAGCAATCGAAACTCTCAGGCGAAAGTTTGGAGAGGTAGGGTGAGCCAAGGGGAGGGAGGGTGAGGTATCGGAACAGTCGGGAGGAACTGCGTGCGGGAAGAGGGGGAGGCGAAGAGAAGGGCGTGGGTGAGGGAGACGACGGCATGAAGACAAGGAACGAGAACGAGAGGGTGGGAAGGAACACGTGACGTACAAACAAGTATAACTTCCCCGTAAGCAGGTCGTTGTTTCCCTTATTCTCCCGAGCCTACTCCATCCCCGTACATGAGCCCCTACCCGCTTCTCCCACCCTTCCCGAACCAACGGTTTCATCACATTCCCGTGCTTGAAGTATTTTAGCCACAGCTTTGCCCTACCTCTGTACATTAATTTGTTCTCAAAGGCTTGTTCAAACACTGGCTTTAATGTGGCGACAGAGCGTCTCACAATCAGGCTTTTGAACATTATCTGCACAAACTTGATTCATCAAAAGCGTAGCCGTTTCGAAGAGATGAAGTGGTGGTGGTGGGGGGGGGGAGTTTGATTCTTTTATTAAATTGATGCTCTTATTGTGACGCGGATAAAGAGACTTTTTACATCACAACGGCTTAGTTAGCGGTTGAATGTGAGAAAGATGGCAAATTTTAGAATGGAAAAGGATTGGAGTTTTTTCGCCGGATTTAAAATAATGCGGAAAGGATTAATTTATGGTATGCGAGACAGAGCGAAGAAAATTTAATCATAGAAAGGAAATATTAGTACTGTACAATAAATTAGGCATTTTGTAATAAATAGTATGCGAACTTTATCATAGAATCCGTCCGTGCAAGGTACATCAAAATTACAATTAAAGATAATTTTTTTGGACTTATTAACGAATTGACTCAATTTTTACTAAAAGAAATGCGAGTCCAGATAAAGAAAGTTTTTGATGCATTGCACGTATATTTTTTGTTCACTGCGAGGCGCAGATTAAAACCAATCAAGCAGATTTGCATAAAAGATGTGCGCTTTTACCCTTGATGCAATAGCGATCCTTTAAAATGCAATAACTGTCAATTAATGAATGCCACTCCGGATATACCTGTTCTTGTAAAATGATATAAGCTTAGCCTGAAAGCATAAGCTGTATATTTCAGCAACATATTTTTAGGTTTAGTTATCCTTGCTCCAATGAAAGAGATTAATTTAAACCGCATTTCTTTGACCTCATATGATTGAAAATATAACGAATGAAACCTAAATAAAAAGTCAACCTAATTACCACGCGCTAAATACATTTATCGTTGGAGAGCTAGTTATTATAGTTATGTTTTATTGTGACACCTAAAACATAACTTTATACATATTTTTTCATAAGAGTGTGATTTCTCAAGCTACGTTTAAGCCCACACCGCGAACGCTGTTGAAGAAGAAACGCAAAAAAAGCTGGCCTCGAAAATAAAATACATGCTTTTTGGGAAAAAATACCAAAAAGGTTCAATGAAGTATATGCTAGGAATATTTATGCAAGCTTCGAGTAAACTATTTTTCCACAACAATAAATGATTAGTTAAGAGCGAGGGGACAAAAATACTCACTTTACGGCGCATGTCTTCACTGGATGGAATACTAAATTTTATCGTGAGGTGGCGAAGCTTCCACATTGTCAGGCATCCCACATATTCCCAGGCTCTCAGGTCCTTTGCGAGACATGTCCTCAAAGTTCTGAAAGCGGAACACTGAAAAGAAGATGAGTTAAATTTAGAGATTAGAGAACATCGGGATGGAGGGAAGGAGAGAGGTAACATGTGGAAAGCAAATGGAAAACCAAAGGAAATGAAGTCCCTGTTAAAGGAAGCGACGGAGAAATTTAATGGAGGGGAGAAGGTTACGATAGGAATTCGTGAGAATTCCCACAAAACGCATCGCAAGGGGAGACACGTTAGCAAAAGTGAGCAGAATTGAGCAACTTACATGAGAAAAAGTAGGAGAGAAGCTTTGAATTACGGTTACGGAGAAAGAAGAGGGTGATGAGGGAAAATATTTAAAAGGAATGGCAGGGAGAAGGTTAAGAGAATACACACATGTACATGCATGTATATATATATATATATATATATATATACATACACACACAAAAATACATACACACATATGTATATATAAATGAGTTTCGTGCGGTGGTTAAACACTTCTATTTCTAAAAGGCTTAACACAGACAGAGAGATCAAAGCCGAACTGAATGAAGTTCATGGCACATCTGCTTCTGTGTTTGCGACTGTGTAAATGAGTTTATGAACGTGCATCCACAAATTCATCCAAAAATGACAAACGTCGTTCGATACGTGAAGTGAAAGTGACTTTCTCCGAAACGATTGAAAAAATCCATGATATGGTTCTGAGTGATCGACGAAACATATTTTCCGAAATAGTTGATAGGACACAGGCACATCAAAAGGTACAAGTACAAAAGGTAGGAGTTTTCAATTTTGCACAAAATATTTGTGTGAAAAATTTCTCATCAAAATGGGGCCACGTTAGCTCTCAATGGACAATAAACACAATCGTGTGGTAAATACGGCGGCTATTTTGGCGCATTTCCGTCACAATCCTGACGAATTTCTGCATCGATAGGTAGAGATGCCGACGGAATACGGATCACTAATACACTCAAGAGGCAGCTGCCAAACAGTGGAAACAGTCTTTTTCTCAAGGTTACTTGGCTCCGAAGAAGGCGAACACGGTGAAATCGGCTGACAAGGTGACGGTATATTGGAATTCACAAAGAATTTTCAACATTGATTACTTACAAAAAGAACAAACGGTAAATAAAGAGTATCATGCCTCGATATTATACCATTCGAGCCAAGATATAAAGAAATAAAGCCTCATTTAGCGAAGAAAATAATTTTCTTCGCTATCCATCAAGAAAATGTATGGGTGCACACTTGCGCAGTTTCAATGGCGAAAATTATGGAATTAGAGTTCGAATTATTACAACATGTTGAATTCACGTTGAACAAGGAGATAGAGCATTGCCAACATCATCAATGCCTATTTTGAGGACCTTCCGAGATACTACTTGTTGAACGACTACAAAAAATTGGTGGACGCTTCGAGAAGTGTTTTCAACTAGTATGAGATTATGTTGAAAAATGAAACAAAATACATCCAAAATAATTTGCTTTCCTGTTTTTTCCTGAGGATATATTTCACGACCTGCGTGTATTTTTATGCATATATATATATATATATATATATATATATATATATATATATATATATATATATATATATATACATACGCACATATAGTCATTTAGCTGGTTGGAAATAATGAATACCAAAGGAAACAACCTAGATAATAATGCAAGAAAGCAAGTTGAAGTAGTTTACCCAAGTTTCCTAATCCAACAGGGCAGTAGTATTTTGCATGATAAATATGAAAAATTGTTATTACGTGCATATAATTTGCATCCATATGATTATTCTTTGTTTATTAATAAAAAAACTGTTACCCTGGAAATTGAAAAACATGTATCAACTTATTGAGCACTTGTCGGGAAACAATTTGTATAGGTTAGCGAAATATTTCATCGCATCTTATCAAACCTTTTAGACCCCGCATCTTAATGGATTTGTTTCTTCGAAAACGTTTAAAAACAAAAATTTCAAATTGACAATTATTAGGTTTTAATATTAAGGAAATCTAATACAAAAGGAACGTAGACTATTGCTGTAAAAATAAATGTTCTCAAAAAGATATTACAGGATACGATAAGACATTATATTACATGAAATGTTTAGAGAAAATTGATACCACATTATGACTACAAAAATTACATATTGTTAATTAAGGTGAACGGATACTTATTTACAGAGACATATTTGACCATTTAGATTAAATAAAGATTGGTTTGTATGAATTGAATGCCATTTTAAATTTTGAATTAACATGCTCTTGTGCGCGCACTAGGCGTTTCAAATTCAACCAAATTTTAAAAGGATTATGTTCACAAACAAAAATGTATATAATCGTATGAATGCAGAATTAGTTCTTTGATATTACATACGGCCATTTGATGTAATACAATTACTAATTACTTACTCTATTCGGCAATTCGGCCTCTTTTATCCATGTTCGAAAGCCATATTGCCCCTTGACAAGCATGATCATGGAAACAAGTCGACAAATCGTTCCCATTCAATGCATGTGATCAGATAATTAATAATCTTCATCGGTCTAGGCTGCATCACCAGGTGTAAATTTTGGCACAATAAGGGCTACTGCTCTGGTAACGACTACTGGTATCTGTCTACTACTCTTTATCCTGTACATTTTTATCATGTTATATCAAATTATTAATATATTCTAACAATAGTAACATATAAACACGAGAAAAAACGGCTAAGTAAGTCACATTAAAAATGAAAAACAATAAGTGAATATCCTTGTAATATTCTCAAAGCTCTAGATGCTGGTGGTTTAACTCGGGGACTTGTTCGGCAGCCCTGACGATGCTAATAACCATCAGGAAGACTCAATACAAAGAAAAACTCCTCAGCGAGTATCTCAGAAATTTTACATCCCCGTGGATATGAGAAGATCAAACGAGAATTTTGGCAAACTTTTCCCCCGACTAAATTCAATTATATGTGCTTATAATTCAGCGAGCTTTTAAACATCAAAACTGGCGGATAAAACAGCGAATTCCCGGGAAATTTAAAAATCAGGTACATGAGAGAGAAAAGAGATATCGTGCCAAGGTACAAGAAGCACTAAAGAGAAGGTGGGGGAGGAAAGACGGTATGGGGAAAGCGGAGAGGGTGGATAGATGGGAGAGAAGGCAGATGGAGAAAGGAAGGGAGGGAGTGGGATAATGTGGGACGCATTGGGGCGTGACGTAAGACGGAGTGGGTGGGGAGCTTTTGTTTGGAGAGGGAGGACAGGAGCATGGTGGTCGTGAGGAGAAGGAGAAGGGAGGGCGAGATATATGAAGACTTTTTTGCTCCAAGTAAAGTGAGGTAAAAAGTTCGAGGGGTGGTAAAAGGAGAGGCACCCGTCTAAATATTGAAGATGCGCTAATGATGTGATGCTGAGGAAACGAGGAAGGAAGGAAGGAAGGGAGAAGGAGATTCCGGGCGAGGAGCAAGAAGTCGAGTCAGGAAAGGTGGGTGAGGATGTGTGGAGAGGAGGGAAGATGGGAGGCGATAGTTGCTCTCTACGTAAAGGGAAATGATGTCGGTAGAAGAAATGGGAGTGGTGAGTAAAATGAATGAAAAGGAATAGAGTGGAGCAAATGAGTTGACAGAAGAAATACGGTGGGGTTGAGAAAGCGCTAAAATTGGGGAAAGAAAACAAACCAGCTATTATTCATACCGAATAAGAGTAGGCCGATGTGTAATGGTAAGGGTTAAGAAAGGGCGTCTCCACACACCACATAGCTCATTCTAGATGAGAAATTCAGGAATGCTCTTCACATGTACTTAATTAATATGACGCCCTTGTTTCAATATATGAGTCTTGCATTGAGTTACCCTCATACACAATAAAAATGTGACGTTTCGAATAGAAACTGAATAAAACAGTAGGAAAACTTAAATAGGAGGAAACTTGAACGTATTCCCTGCTTCACACTCTTTTGCAGGGAATACGCTGTTTCGGTTAAAGCAGGAAATTAATTAAGCTGTTCTAACACAACATTATAAACTGAAAATTGTAATCAATGGATTTTTTAGAGATAAAATAAGGACAGATGGAAATATTAAAATTAAAAATTGCACCATATTTATTATTTCTAACGAGTTTGAAAGTGGTAAGAAATGGGATATCGAAGAGCAATGGAAAAACCAGCCGAGAATCATGAAATGAGAATTCGGAAGTGCTAAAGAAGATTAGATAAGGAGTCAATGAGACAACTTTAAATAGTACTCTTTTAAAAGAAAGGTACTTAAAAGAGAAAGATATTTTTAGCTAAATTAAAGGTATGGCGATTATTGACACAGAAGAATTTCAGGAGAATTAAAGATAAAATTATTGGGTCTTAATTTTGGGTCCTGATTTTAAACAGTTGAATAAATCGTGGACCTACATGTGGAAGACACTACCGACAATCGTAGACGGGAATAATAATACTTGCTAAGCCATTCTAATATGCTAGATAGGCAACAACTGATATAGAGATATATAATACCATTAGACTCATTGAAGTCGACATTACGAATAAAAGTAGTTATTAATCAGCGAATCCATATGTTCCACATATTTCTTAAAGCATTCGCACAAAAAATTAATACTTCTATTCCCATCGCCAGCTTGGTGGGTAATAATTAAAAAAATTTAGAGGGTAATCTTTCACTTCATATTTGTTATTAATCGAAAAGCATATACTTATATGGTGGCATTTTCTTAAAAACGGCTACACTGAATGATTTTGAATACAAAATTTAAAAAAACTGTATAAACAATATCTTCAAAGAGTAGTTCACTTGAGAGCATTCTAATACGATTATTCTAAAAGCTTTTTAAAGCCCATATAATAAGTAATATAACTGAAAATACTTTCAAAACAATTGAATTTAGTGAAAAAACATTTATAAAAGAACAATAGTAGAAAAACGCGCGCAATTTTTAGCAACCAATTATTTAAAAGATGAAATTCAAAATGTTTTAAAGATTTTAATAAGACACAGGATACCAGTAAAACATGTTTCAGTTAAGGTTTCACTTACGTAGTTCAATCAGAAGTCCAAATTCAGTTCTTCTACTTATGGTAAAAATATTAACCATAAACTACATTTGTCAATATTGATGGTTAACCACCAAATACTTATTTTGTGAACAAAAAATCACGAGTAAATGTGAATGGAAAAATTGTTTGACTAAAAGCCTGAAGTCGATATTTTTGGGAATATAGGCGTATTTAATTTCTCTATTCCACGTTCTTAGGTTGCAAAATTAGAATAAGGAAAGATATTTGAGAATAGAAAACTGCATTCTTAAACTGGGAAATCTAAAAGAAGATATAGTTATAAATGCGTCCATAAGTTTGAAATAAAAGCAAAAAAAAAGTCTTCTATGTTTTGCGGTATTCATGTCTTGAATACTAATATGCTGAATATATAAACTACCAGGTCGTATTGACATATTGATTGTTATTGCACGAGAATAATCTCATACGTTAAATTGAGTCTTTTGGTCGATTCTGTATTTGAGTTTGCTTGAAAATCGAAAAGCAGATTAATTTTTCATTGAACCATTATTAATGCTAACAAACTATTTTGGTAAAAATATTTTAATGACATACTAAAATGTTAATCATATGCGAAAATTTGAACTTTATTTATCCAACGCAATTAAATGTGGACTCTTGAGGATTTTCCTTCTTCACTGACGGTATTACAACTCTCTTTTGCAAATAGCAGCATAATCTCTTTTCTCAAACTTTCATAAACGGTAAATTAAAGGATATACCTGAATGAGCTGTCATAATGTATTCCAAATGGGTATATTTCTTTTGACTTACATCTTTGGACGAGCTACTACATTATAAAATAAATCTGCATTTACTCATTTAATAATATCCGTTCAATTTCTAAATAAAAATATGTATAATATTTCTTTTTCACATATTCAGGAGAAATGTTTCTAAAATTCAATCTTACGTCAACTAGTCTTTGAGTTGATTTCCCTGCTCCTCTGGTTATTGAAATTATTCACATGGCACATTGAATTATTTAATTTCATATCCAATAAATATTGATATTCTACTCATAAATACAATGCATTAGATAGATATTAAACATGGTTCAAGATTAAAGATAAGTATTTTCAAAAAGTCGATATTGTTGACATTCATAGGGGTCGTAGATTTCTTTAATCTGTTAATTAACGTTAGTAATCTCTAATCAGTATTGCAATTAAAATATCTTTTCTTAAAGTAATTTCAATAAGTGTAAAGAATTTATTGCTTTTTTCATTAGTTTTCTATTTGTAAGTTCCATAACTTTCATTTCTTAAGGGTTGAGTGATCGTAAAGGGTACTAAATTCAGGTGTATGCTTACCTTTACTATGATATCAAAAACAAGAAGGATATTTTTAGATATTTTATAGAAGAATAGTTCATATCTACGCTAATAATGGTGGAATTTGGCTTAGAGGCGTTGAATAAACACCTAATGCTTACGTGAGACAATTTGTTGCATTTTTTGTATGAAGAAACCGGTCGCCACACGGGCATATCTCCTGTCCTGGAGATTATGCATTTCCTCCCAGGTTAAAAGTCATGCGGAGTAGTCTACTGAAAGAATTTCTACTGAAAAAGTCTACCGAATTTGAAACAAATCCTACTGAAAAGAACGCATACTGAAAAACATTCTTATTTTGTCTCTGGTGGCTCGCCTTCAGATCACATACTAAGATATTTTCATAACATGCTTTTAAGTAAGTGTAGATGTATACGTAAATGAGTATTTTTTTCACAATAGGATGCCAAAAGGAGATTTCTCGCCGCGCTTAAAATCACTTTGCGTCGATAATACTTCAGGTTCAAAAAAATGTACTTTAATTATAAAACATAATTTTACTTTCTATTGCCATAGCCATTTTCACACAGGAATTATTGTCGGTAGGTATTCGAAGGCGTAGGTCTAAAATCATACAAAAATACCTTAATATTTGACCCGAACACAGTATTGACACGTACGGGAAATCTGCTGAAAACGCAGCTAAATATACTCAGACATACCTATCCTTGTATTCTGTATGCCAATTAGATATATTGTAATGGTTGACAACTTGTTAAGAACGAAACGGATAAAGGGATAGCTGGGAGGGATATGGACGGGAATGGCTTGAAAAGAAAGACGAACGCTACAACGTGTCGAATTTGAATGAGATCAAAGTTTGAATCATGAAGAAACATTATCTGAGAAGAGAACCGGGCAAAGAGAAAACGAAAACAATATCCAGAAAATTAACTGCTGATGGGTGTGATGCTATAAAATAAAGGCAAATGTAATGCTTTTACCAGGATTTTTTGGATGCACAAATGTAAAAAGATATACCAAGCTGATTTGAATAATCTGTGGATTTGGTGATCTATAATAAAACAGTCGTGCAATACAAACTTTATTTTTTCAATATATATAGTATAGTATACGAGGGTGGTCTGAAAAGTTTCCGACCTAACAAAGACCACCCTCGTTAGTACTCATTTTATAATGTCTTAAGAATCACATGATTTATAGATTCTTAGTGAATTAATTGAGTAAGCGTGTGTATTATCACCGTTAAACAAAAACGAATACATAAAGCATTCGAATTGAAGAGCCCGGAAATCAGGAGACCGTATCTTTGAATTCATGGATATACTCATGCATAATTTGATTTTAAAGCGGTAAATTTCTTCATCAGAGTAGTGGACGAGGAAATCGTGTAAATACTACAATATGAGCTGAAATTATTGCTATTGCACGTTACCTCTTAACATGACACTGCATTCATGTATGTATTCAACTCTAACGCATGACTATATCATTTTATGATACCTGTTACCGTGTAGGTACTGTGTCGAAAAAAATTATGTCTCCATCTCAGCATAATTACGGCATCATATCCTTTTGATTTGCAGGGGCAGTTGCCTGGCAGAAGAAGAGAAAACCTAAATTTATGGATACCCCTTATTGAAAACGGAGGAAGGATTTTCAATTTTGGAAATAATAATCCCTTCTCTTTGTATGCATAACGTGCGAGTGCAGGTCTCAATTCTGAATGGCATGAATTTAGCTCGCAGAAAATGAACTCTAATGAAGATCGCACTCACATATTGATACCATATTTTCACCAAACACATTCCAGAGGACTCTGGCGCATTTTACTTATTTCTCAGGGGCATACATTAATTCATCACCTTAACCCTGTCGAAATTCCTAGCTTTTCAACTTTTCATGCATATTTTAGATGCTTGAGCTCCCCGTTCGTCTTTGTTTCCCATGTCGGCCATTTTTATGTTGTTGTCTATACATTACCAACTGCAATCGAATTGGGAGCTTGAAAAAAAGGGTAGTTTTGCGAGGGAACGAAATCTTTCAATTTCTCGCATTTTCAAGTGTGACTGGAACACGAACCCTACTCCGATTCTGTAACAATGCTGGGAAAAATTTTCCGCTCGTTTGCGGGCGTGCGTGAACAAAAACTTAGAGGTTTACCACATCTGCGTTTCCGGTCTCCGCTCGACACACTCCGCAGGGGAAAATGTGACATCACCACCTCAGAGATATATTTGTATTAACCAATTCTCTCACATTCGGATTATATGTTCGCAGTTGAGGAAGCAAGGTATCCGGTGCGCCACACTAAAAAAACGCCCCATTTCCCCGCGTTCTTTTCAACCTCGTCCCATTGTCGCGATCTGATTTCTCTATTCAGCGCAAGGCTTGCCGCTGTGCGGATATTTTGGAAGGACATAAAAGCGTACGTGCGGTATTCCAAAAAACCCTCTTCTCCACGAATAAGTTTGTTTGATCAAGACCGCTACGCCCGCCTGAGAATGCTCCACGCCATGTCTTATTTCCTTCCCAGGTGTATGTAATATTCACGGGCCATAGTTTCGGCACGATGTCAGAAACTCGATAAGCTTTCATACTCGATAATCCCATGCTCGGAGCTCTGGAAAATGTGGTGCTGCTCTCTCTCGCCCTCCCCTTTTCTGCTATTTTACCCTTTCTGTGCACACATTATATTTTTCGCCTTACCTCGTAGACACATAAACATAAATTGCTGCTGAGCTCGGATCAAAAAAACCGAAAGGCAAAATACATATCCTTCACTAGATGTAAGATTTAATCTCCATTTTCTAGGTCAATATTCAGACACATATCATTTCGTAGGGCCCCTCATTGTTTTTTTTTAACTAAGATTCATTTTGTGAATACAGAAATCATTTTTGTAACCATTAAAACACTTTGGAACGGTATGCATCGCCAATGTAGAAAATTAAGTACATGTGATGGGTTGGTAAATAATCGTAGTTTTTGACCTGAATCGTGCAATCGCGAAGGTTTTACACCAATGGAGGTTCAGCTGAATGCATTTGATAAGGATCAGGGATGATGGTGCATTACATGTTAAATGAGACACATGTTACCAACATACTATGAAATTATAGCTCTTCGTTTGGCTGGTCAGTGTAATAATGCACGTACTTCCCTAAGTAGAATATGTTTTTGGATTTACGCTTTTAGACTGAACCTTATTATCCTAAGATATCCCATGCCACCATTTAGAATCTATTATAAATTATACTATCATTTATAGAATCAGAAGAAGGCCCGGATGAACAAATAAATTTGAAAAAGTACTGGTCTGTAGAGTGCAATTGTTACTGCAACGTAATGACTGCTGCATTGCAATGTTTTTCGGAAAAGTATTAATCAATGGATATATTTTATTATCCATGTATTGGATTCGAGTGAACGTTTTGAATGAAGACGACTAGTAGAGATAAAGTTATAATTACCAATTAAATATATTGAAAAGGACTCATTACTTCCGACAAAGATGGAGAAAGGCGCGGATAATCAATTCAATTTTTATGCATCTTACTCTAGAAATTAATTTTACACTATGTAATTTTCAAATGACAAAAATGCTTTCCACTTTTTATGCCACTATGAGTTAATAATGATGCATAGTTTCAATGCAATATATTAATATAAATGAAACTGAAAAATTTTAAAAATTCGCTTTGGAACCCTAATGGAGTCGCGGAATGATACAAAACCACAAATAATGGCCCTAAAATTATAATGCGCTAATCTACTGTCATAATAGTAATCTTAATGTCCAGCTAAAAACATATTAGGCTATCAGATGGTGCCTAATGTAGTAAAACCTTAGCTAACTCTAGCTCAAATAAATGGTGTTGCAAATCGAATGAATATAAACCTCCGATCTCATCTTCTCACGTACTATTCAAAGCTTTTCAAAAAGATTAAATTAATATCGGATGCATTTTTAAATGATAAAACCCCAAATCCCATCAAAACCAAGCTTATAAAAGAATCATTTAACGAAGGAAAAGCTCACGAACGTCCTGAATATCAATATCTAACTGGCAAATACATTCTAAAGAGGGAATTTCCAAACCACCAACCGTACCTAGGTACCTTATTTCCGGAAAACTAAGCGTCGTAAAGGATTAAAAATAATTCATTTGATTTCAAAAATCTTTGGACCACAAATCCTGGAGATTTTATTTACTTAAAATATATGCGCGAGCGAAAGATTTCGTTTTCATATTGAATCATGGTAATTCCCTTCAATAGATGGACCGGGTTTCACCTCCAGGTAACTAGTGCAAATGCTATATACTTCAAAGAGGGCACCAAATCAAAACTTCAGAGAAACTCCTGATAACGAAAAAAAAATATAAAAGCTAAGTCACTCATATCTCACTCCATCCGTGGCCTGGATTAATGGAACCGCCGAACATCACAGCAGGCAGTCCTGACAGGTGAATGCGGAGAGTTGGTGTATTGCCACAACGTGAACGTTAACTCCATTCCAAACTCGTTAGAAGGAACATGGCTCGTCGACGACCATCAACTTTTTTCAAAAACGAGAATAAAAGGAATTCGAAGGGGGGGAGGGAAGGAGGATTCTTCACTCGGAATGCACAACAAACAAACATTTCAGGGGCGAGCAGACTGTATGTATAAAGCAGAGCAGGTCGCGGAATGCATGTTACCAAGCACGAACGGATATGAGGTGGGGAATGAGGTGAATAGGGAAAAGGAGACGACGAAAGTAACGGGTGGGGGATGCGGGTAAATTTATATGGAAGACTAAACGAGACAGGAGAAGAGGAGTAGAGAGCAAAGGGGCTAACTCGTCCACGGGGGAGCCGGAGAAACGGTCGTGGCGATTAGAAAGTGGAGGAAAGGAAGACGATGCAAACGGGAGAGGCAGTGGAAAGATAGGAAAAATATTGAAAAAAAAAATTAGAAAGACACGGTCGCGAAAAATGAAAATGAAAAATGAAACACTGCATGCTTTTGGAGGGCGGAAGAGAAGAGCAACAAAGAGAGGGAGATGCCGAGAGGGAGAGAGAGAGAGAAAAAAAAGCGTAAGAACACTGACATCGCTGGAGGTGACATCTGTTGTCGTTCTCAATGGGGATTCCCTACCCCCACTCCGAAAATGCTGAAACTCTCCCTAACCCCCTTCCACTAGGACTGTTTTGATGGGGAGGGGGGATGACGAGAGGGGGGCGTGGCGGGTTAAGGGGAAAGGTGGGACGGGGGATGGCTGAATAGGTGGATCGGATGGGGGGAGGGCGAGGGAATGCGATGAGGGGGGGATGCCGGATGCTCGGGTGGGAATAGGGGGGAGAGGTGGAGACTGGAACGGAATCTGCACGGTGGAAGGAGTGGGATGAAGGGATGAAAGAGGGGGTGAATGGCTGTGCGGGGAGGGAAGGGAGAGGGAAACGCACGGGACTCTGCGGAGTATTCCCATTGTTCTCCTACAACGCGACTCACCCCCACGAAGTATGCACACCTCAGACTCCCACCTCCCATTTTTTTCCCAATCCGAACTCCCTAATACTTCCTATCCCTAAGACAAAACAAACCCACCTCCCACTCGCCCCCCTTCAACCCCCTCTTAAAAAGTATCCTCCCCATTTCGAAAACCCCATCCAGCTTCTTCCACTCCCCACACCCTCTTCCACGACTGACACGAAGCATCCTACCCTCGCCCTTCATCCTCCACGAAATCCTCTCCCTTCCAACCCTCTTCCATCACCCGTTTCTCCCTCACCCCGCTCCCCTTATCCTTTATGCTCTCCCACCTTGACAAGAGGGGAAAAATCCTCTTCGCCTTCGAAAAGGGAATAATGTGTGAGTGTAAAAGGAGAGTTGGGTGATGGTGGTGGTGTGTGTGGGGGTGGTGGGGGTTGGTAGAAAAATAAAGGAGCAAATAATCCCTCTTTTCATTCTCACTCCATTTCCCCCTCCTACCGCCTCAACCTCCCCTCCTCCGTCTTCAAAGGGCAGCCTCGGTGCGCCTCCTCGTGAGGCCCTTTTGCACCCGCGCGCCGCAAGCCCCATGCCACGCACCGCCCGCCCGGGATGCCTGCGACCGGTCGCGAACCTCACCACACCCCCTCGCACTTCACTCGCCTCCACCACCATTAAAACTGGCAAATAATTTCGTTTCGGCCATCGGCATCCCGGTCACCCTTCGTAATCTCCTCAACGGCTTCTCCTATTTTCATTTCCTCTCCTAAGACGCTCTTCCCCTTTTGTCTGCTCAGCCCCCCCGGGCCCTCGAACCCGAACCTCGGTCCCCCCTCCCCCAACCCCACTTCCACTCGGTGCATTCCCGCGGCTGCTATATTGCCTTTCCCTCGTTCAAATTTCTCTCCATCCAACCCCCCTCCCTCCCCCGACCGATCTCGCCCCCTCCTTAACTTTTGCTTGGGGTGGAAAAAAGGGAAACAAGCGCGGTATCTCGAAATTACATTCCGAAAACCTCAACGTGCTTTACTCTTTCCATTTTACTAATTACGTCGGCGCGCGGGTCTTTTCCCACGGATCCTGCGCTTCCCAACTCTTTCTCCTCCACCCTAGTCTCTACTCCTTTTAAGCTCATTCCGCCGTAATTCTCCCTCCCCCAATCCCTATGCTCCTCACACGGGGATATATAACTACGTACATATGTGCATCTCGACGGAGTATATGTATACACGCTCATTTATTTCACTCAAATGCCGCTTTAATATAATATCCGTTTATTCTTTGGTGCTTATCCTAAGCTTGTTTTCGGACATTTCAAAAGCGCTCGCATGAGACGGAAGATTCCTCTCCTCTGTAACGAGAAAGAGCGGGGAGAAACCAGCACTGAGAGAGAAAGAGACGGAGAGATAACATAGATTTACGAAAAATGGGAGAGAGGAGCGTAAGGGTAGAGGGATGAACGGCTGAAAATCGTATAATACGATTTAACGAGGATTAAGGCAAATATAATGACCGCTTTGATGGGAAGTCCAGGCAGTATTTTGCGTGCAATAATTAGATGATCCCTTAAAAAGTACCGCAATTTGCTTGCGTTCCAGATTCTGGGACGAGATCACGGCGAGCAAGGCACAAATAAGTTCCAAATCGAAACGAAGGGAAAAAATGAGCAGGGTATGACGCAAAGGATGCGGGTTTTAAAATTAGTCGGCGGTGGTGTGAGCATCCGAAGCGATCGATTGGTCGGCACATCTGAAGCATGAGGAGAGAGGAGAGAATTTTTCCCAAATGCTCATAAAAGGATTAATTCATGGACAACATTGCCGAAGCTCTCAATATCCTCATTTTAGGTATCTCCTAAAATGTTATTTAGTCGCCACTATAATTTTGCAAGCTAAAAATAGGTAAAGAGTCTGAATAAACACCATTGTTACTATGATTTGAAATTCATCATAGAAGCACATTTAAAAAAAATCATTGATTTTACAGTTTCGATTGCTTTATTTAATTTTTTCGTAATTAGGTGTTACTCTTTGATTTTGTAGTAAAAATAAAAAGCTAAATTTCTATTAAATATAATGTATATACATTTTTAATTTAATTATTTGGGTTTATTATAAATTACGAATACCTTTTTGTGCTCCAATGTTTCTTCACAGATTCCTAAAGATAAATCATTCATAAATAAATATGGAATAATTAGAAATTCGCTTTTTATTCAATCAAAGACATTTAATTGCTTTGAATCAACACACAAAGACATATGTCGAGTAACTGTACTTTTACCGATATTGAGTCGATTAAAAGTTAGAAACCTGAACGGATTCGTCGTCCATTGGGAAAATCGTTCGGCTACCGACAGGAGTACTCTGTGTTCAGTCCCGGGTGCTGATGGCTATCGAAACCATCAGCTGAACACAATATTCGCGAAAAACGCAGGCAGCAAGGAATTACTTTCCGGCCGCCGAAATAATAATATCAAAAACTTGTAGGACTTTGTACTGTGTACTCTCACCCTTCAATCTCTACTTTAGCCTATCCAAACCCATTACCTTTGACAAAACCGCAAACACTGCAGTCTATTTTTATCGATGACTGAATAAAATAATTAAAATTACAGTATTATAACTCTCATGTTTACATATATGAAGAAAATCAAATTAAAACTAAACAATACTTTATTAACAACGAATCGAAAACCGAATGGCTGAAAATTTCAGTCAAAAGTAGCATAATTAATTTTACGACCACCCATAATTCTTATATACTCGTGTTCCAGCCTAAAATTAGGTTGATGTTTATTTTTAGAGGACTTACCACATTGCAATTACATGATCATTTAATTAAGCGTGCGCTATGTAGTCGCATTTAGGAACGTTTTGGTAACTGCGATACCCACGAAAGGAAAACTCAGAGAATGAGTAGTATGAGAATGAGTAGTAGTAATATCAAAGATTGACGGACACTTCATCGAGTGCAACGGTGAATAACGTAACAGACAAGTTCTCAAGAGCTTTGATGCATCCATTGTAGCCTGTTGAAGGCAAATTATGGGTTATAGCTCCTATACCAATCTTTTAGTAAGGAGTTGAGCAGATCAAGTATGTAGCACTCAAAATCTAGAATGGAAGCATAAGTTTTTTATAATTATTATTATTATTATTATTTGGGATACATTGCTATTAGGCGATAAGCCGGGTGGCAATGACATGATATAACAAACAGAAGTCATTCTTAAAACATATCACAGTGTCATTAAATAGTCGTATAGTAGACTTACAAAATAAAAAAATGAGAAAAAACAATATATTTTGATACAGCCATACACCTTCTGCCGTATTGCATTTAACAATCCCATCATGTATACCTTTTGCATTCACGCCTAAATGATTTAATGCTTTTGGGTAAGGGCTTAAAGAGTTCATCAGGCAGCTGGTTCCACTCTTTGATTCCCATATTTAGGAACGAAAACTTGGCGGTGTTTGTCCTTTGGGGCATGTATTTGATTTTAAGCGGGTGATCATTCCTGCCGAGATAACATGGCTTATTTACACTCTCGTTCAGTTCTTTCCAGCCTCCGTCAGCTTTCAATATTTTAAAAATGGCACACAGTCTATTCAGCTTCCGTCTGTTCTTTAGTGACCCCCATCCTAGTGAGCCTAGCATGTCGCTTACTCTGTCAGTCTGCCTATGTCGCCCTAAAACGTACCTGGCAGCCTTCCTTTGCACTGCTTCTAATTTTTTCACATGCCCTATTTCAAAGGGATCCCATACTGTGGTCGCATATTCGACAATAGGCCTTACAATTGTTTTGAAGGCCAATTCTTTAGTTGATTTAGTGCTTCCTTTGAGGCTCCGCATGACCCAGTGGAGCGATTTAAAGGCCTTGCCTACCACATAATCTGTGTGAGGTCCCCACCCTAAGTCTTTACTTAGGTGTACCCCTAGATATTTACAATTATCTTTTGTTACAATCGTTTCTCCCATTATTTTATATACCCTTCCCTCACCTGCCTTCCTTTTGGAGAATGAGATGTGGATAGTTTTTGCAATGTTTATCTCCATTTACTTGAGTTGAAGAAATTAGTAAAGCTCCCAGTGTCCTAAAAAGCGTGTTATTTTTTCGTCATCATCGATTATGGTTAATGAAATGGAAATAAGTATCATTTGAAAAGTGTGTTTGGTAGGCTCAATTAAATTTCTGCGTGTGTATTTTTACCATAAATCACGTATGGAAGCTAAATAGACTCGGCAATGTAAATATTGGTTTGATAACAGCTGCATTCATTCTACGTACAGCAAAAGTGAAGCAAAGTAACTGATAGTTTGAAGATTAATAAATGTATATCAATTTCTTATCTATAAGAATTTCTATATCTTCACTGGCTCCACTCAAGCTCATCTCCATAAAAACTCCAAATTACCGCTTAAAGGGGTGTCTAATATAAGTGACTCCTATCATTTCCAGTCGTGTTTCAAGTATAAAAATACGCAAGAGGGTTGGATTAAAGTCACGTACGCATGAAAATTTCGTCATTTAGCATTCATTATCTGCTTTATCCCATTTTAAAAATTAATTTGACTAACTGCTGTTGTATGACTTAGAAGAACTCCATGATATAAAATAATTCTACATTTTTGAAAATTTTAATACCAATAAATAAATAACTTTCGGTACGCATTTATAAGGTCACAATGTATTACAATTAATCCGTCAAGCCAATATTATTTGTTTACTTTATAGAAAATTGCTTTCTTTGGTACTCGATAAGAACGGCTGACTCCTAAAACCAAATTCCATGACTCGCCAAGAGATAAGTTACCTCACTCTGCGACTCGCCGCGGAAGAGACCTTAATAATGCATCTCATCTCAGCTAACTTGAATTGCTTTAGTTCCAGCGTCTTAACCAACAGATTCCTTCAATTTTTCAATCCCTCATCTCAGGGAAACAAGATTTGATGTTATCTGCAAAACTTCACGGTATGGGGCGGAACAAACCCACCACCCAAGATCGTAAGAGTAAAGCCAGCCAACACGACGACTCGCCCTCTCCCTCCTTCGTGATTGCGTCCCTCCGCCCTCTTCCAGTACCCACCCCCCAACCCGGCGCGCACTCGAAGCTCCTCCGTGTACCAAACCCTTCCTCCTCCGACCAGTAATTACTTGCCCTCCTCGTTTCTTGCAACTCCCTAATTGTGTGTCTCGACGCGTTCTCCTCTAGTTCCCCTCCCCCCCCTCAACCTCCCGAGCCGCCACGCACAAAACAAGTCTCCAACCCATTCAACCCCGGAGGGAGGCCCTCATTCCACCCGAATCCACTTCACCCACATAATGCCGCCGCCCTTCCCTCGCCACATATTTTCCATTCATTCATCCACCACCGCGGCGCACCCCTCGAACTCCGTCAAATCCCTCCAAACCCACCCCTCCCCAAATCCTTCCCGCCTCCACTCCAAGGCCCTGACACATCACCCTTGTCCCACCCCACCGAGGGGCAACGTGTGCATGCTTCTTTTCATCCCATTAACCCCCTTCCCCATCTCCGCCCACCGGAACTTCCCCACCGACGTCACCTCGGCCCCTTCCCTTACCCTCTCTCGTTTCGATATAATAATCCGCCCTCACTCGACTCACTCCCGACTCCCCAAACTTCCCGCAAACATCTCGGCCCTCGCTTAATTCCAGAGAAGAAAAAAATATCCATCTCCCGGCAGTCCACGCCGGGGAGGTGGGTACGCCACCGGCCCCCACCCCGCTCGGATACTCCAAACCCCCCTGCCCCCCGTGCCAATGCAACCCACGCGCAATCCGGTGCAAACCACGGTCCTACTCTCGTGTCACGACCCATCCCACTCGCCCCCCAACTCCCGCCTACGGCGACTAACCTTTACTACCGAACCCCTCATTACATTGTCACCCTCCCCCCGCCCGCTAGTCCCCTCAGCCTCGCGCAACATCTCAAGGAATGGGGAGGGGGCCCGAAAATACCGTTCCCGTGTTCTACCTCTCAACTCCTATCCCCAACCTCGACGACCACCGAGAACCCCCCGCAGCGTGTCGTCTATCCTTCCGTCATTCCGTTCGCGTCTTTATTCACATATCCTCACCAGGGTTTTCACTCTCAAACCCCTCCCCTCTCATTTCCTTCCGCTGCCACCCGCCCATCACCCCTTCCACCCACTCTCTCCACCCCAATCGCCGCCCCACCGTGCCATTACTCCCGTGAACGACCTCCCCCCACCCCCCAACCATCCACCTCACCCCCGTCCAACGTCTTGCCACCTCACCTCCCCCCCGGCCACACACGCGCGACTGCATTATTAACAGTATGCCTCCGTTTTCCCTCGCTTCTCGGGGAATCGTTTCGTATAAACCCCCCAACCCTCTCCGTCCCCCTTCCAAAACCATTCTGTCCCCCTTCTTGTCCTTCTTAAAAAAATTCACCCTCTCTTCACCCACCCAACTCCCATTCCCTCCGTTTTATCCATACCTCACCCCATGGGTCCTAACTCCCCTCGCCCATCCGACATCCCCCCCACGCTCACTCTATAAATAATCAATAAATCATTTCCACGAGACATTGAATAAGTCGTAAATCTCCCGTAGACCCATGAATGGGGACTTTGAGGGTGGGGGCGAGGAGGCAGGCTCCGGGAAGGAGGGAGAGACGCCCTGTACCCTACGTAAGGAGAAGGGTGGTTGGGAGTGCCTTTGAGGAGAAAGGGGGCGGGGAAGGAAGGTGGAGGATGGCTGGGGTGGGGGTGCGCCTTGCTTGATATCTTCTACATATTTAAGAAATAAAAAGTACCACTCAGCGTGCGTTGTAAAGGAGGAGGCGGAGGGTGAGGACGAGGAATAGAGCGGAGGGAGTAAGGTGGAGGAGGGGGCTGTGTAAGGGAGAGAGCGCATTCCTCCCTCCGAGTGAATTTGTAAAAAGGTTCCTCAGCGTCCCTCGAAGACAAATATGTTTAGTCTTCTGAAACTTGGGCTCCGCGTCCTTTAACCCCCCCTCCTCCCCCATTGCGTCCCCCACTCTCCTGCACCGTTCCCCCTGGCCCCCTCAAAATCGTCCTCCTCCCGAATCCCCGGCCGCCATCGCTACCTCCACGCTCCAAGGCTCGCTCTCCTCTTCCACCCAAGCTCCCCACCTCACTATATCTTTAGGTTACGTCGCCAAACGCTCTCGGAAACTTCGTCCCGGACACCGGCGGAGTCGTCTCCTTATACTCCCGTAGTCCCACGCGTACTCTGCCCCATTCGCCGGAATAAGATCCCCCTCCCCTCGTCACACTAACTCTCTCTCCTCCCTCGTCCCTCCCCAATCCATCCCGGGTCCCCCACCCCCATCCGTCGGCCTCTATCCGTGCGCTCTCTTCCTCTTCATTTGACTTGCATCAATCAAAATGCAAAACTATCTCTTCGCGCTCGCGAGGAACCGCGCGGTGCTTGTAATTACACAGAACGCATTTCTAACGAACTAATGAACCTTCCGGCGCGAATTGTTGTTTCTGCGGGTCCACCACTGCCACTAAATTGCTTCGAACCGTATCTCTCTCTCTCTCTTGCTTGTAAGGTGTTTTTAATTATACCGCACTTTATTGTCATGCAGCCTGTGAAATTGCAGTTTAAATGAGGTGAGTGTTTTCACTGCCTCCAGGTAGGAACATGAGTATTAATTATCGGTTCAACAAAGTGGTGCCACTTTTGTCTGAGACATGCGTTTTAGAGAGTGCGTAAAGAAATGTCGCATTACTACTAGAGTGCGGCACCGTTTGATGCACAGAGCAACGCGAGCTTATAATATCTACTACTTCATCAGCAATGGGTGAATGAGCGAACAATTCAGGCATTCTGATCAAGCATTTATTGTTGAGTGCTTCAATTAAGTCTAAGTAGTGTGCCCGCATTGCTTCATTAGCGCTATCACAATTTGGCGTTTGCGTTTTTTCATACTTGAAGTTGTCTCCACTTCATAATATCTAGTTGCAATCACTCTAACACATTTTAAACAATTGATCATCCGTTAATCATCATAGAGGCATCATTCAAATATATAACTAGCTAAAATATTGACAGCCAGTACTGCGCTTCGATGCAGAAAATTGTCGGTATGTCGTTAATATCAGGTTAAACAATAGATGAATGAATACTTCATGATTAACTTCATAATTATGAAATAATTACTCTGTCCAGGTACGTTAAATTTTAAATCTTTATTTTGTCAATTACTCACACCTTATATCTCTGTTAAATTGTCTAAAATATTAAATTTCCTCCTGACTTCTCTTAAAAAATCTTCTCTTTATTACATAATTTTATGATATAATTTTGCATTCCAACCAATGAGGATCTCAAGCACTCGCATCATATTCTAGGTAAGCGAACAAAATGACAAAAAGCATCGATCCTTTAACTCTCATCATATGCTCCTTCGGAATAATCGTATATCGCGGCTATAACTTTCTCACTTTCCCCACGTTTCCTCCGCGAGAGGGATTGAGTACGAGCTACAGCTACCAATACACTTGCTTGCTATTCCGTTCTTTAGTTTTAATCTTTTTAAATTAAACCTAGTTTTCCAATCATTTACGACTTTCATGCCCTTCATTTCTCAGAAAAATCTTTATTACGGCGGAAATACCAGTTCAGTGTCCATTTCTCAGAAAATATGTATAACTAACTGGTAAATCAAGGTTTAAAAAATATTAGTATCTTATAAATAATATAATCCATAATAGGAAGGAGCACCAGTAAATCAAAATTGCATACAACAGTGTGCAACTTTCCCATAAGTATATAACATCTAAAATATCACGCCATGAGAGACTTTATCAGAATTCCTCAATATTTAAAGCATGTTTTATACCTCGTCAAATGGAACAGAAGTTATTGATAAAAAACTTTGAATTATTCATTTCCACAATATTATTAATCTCTTGGCGAAATGGAATATATCCTGCTTTCCTCAGAAATGGAATTTTATTTTTATTTATTTATTTCAGTACCCTGCAAGTCATCGCTAGGGTGTATGGCAGGGGGTGAATACACAGCAGACTTATTTGGACCAAAAAATGACCCTACTGTGGTCGGGAAATGTTATTCTGATTCTCTATCGTTTGTGGCAAAAATGACATCTTAAATCTATCTGTTCTACACTTGATATTTCTAATTTTATTAACAGGATCTCTCCTACCGTAGTTCAATGGGTGTAATAATACATTTTCAACATAAATGCTAAAGATAAGTCCTTCCAATCAGTGCAAGAGATTTAATCTGTAATTCAACCTTCGCTCCATGAGTGATTCCTAGGCTAGCTGCTCTAATAAATCCTAGCTGGGTCACGTGGGATTCATCCTGCGTGAGAAAACTGACAACTACAGAGTAAAGCAACCTGAAAAGTGTTATTGATTGATCTGTTATTGCTACGTTCTTTCCTTACATTGATTTAAAATACAGATGTCATTCTAACTAAATTTCAGTAATTGGCGACTGAGTGATTTTTTAACAATTTAAAAAATATAATATCAGGTAAGGTGTTTCTAATTCTGCCTCTTTAAACACAGTGGCAGGTGTTTTAAGAAAACCGAAAGATTTATCAGGTTAATAATTTAATGTGGTTGCTGCTTGGAATGCAACTGCGAACTCGCTTGCTTGCGAAGCTGCTGGAAATAATAACTCTTTGTGTAAGAAGTTGGCACACAAATCTTTATTGAATTTAACGACATTTTTATAGATTCTTCATACTTCCTTATTCCTCCTGTCACATTTTCCCAAACCTTTCTTCTATGTTATCACTGTATGCGACCCATCACCTCTCAGTATCTTCCGCATAAACTCATCCTATTGTCTCTGATTTCTCTCAAAAATCTTGCCTCTTCCCCTATTATGCCTGATTATTATTCTCTTTTACTTTCTAATTTTTTCTATCAATATTTTTTTAGTTATTGATAATTGTTGGTTACATTTTCTCTTCAGCATTTATTTATATGTTTACTGTGGATTTATTACCTTGGGAACAATTTTATGGAGTCCTTTCAAGGGATATAATAAGGCCTTCAGAAAGAAGGAAAGGTGGATGCAGAGCATTTTAATTGGCAAGGAATTTTGAAGGCTGTTGATGCCGAAAATTGAAATTTTCTTCAAAGAGGGGAAAACGTTGGGCAAGAGAGACGGGCTGAGGAAAAGGATGAGCCTTTGAACAGAATGAAGGAAGGAAGAAAGTATGCAGAATTGAAGAAGGGTTAATTATGCGCGCACTGTAGGGTGTCCAATTGATTCATTTTATACGGTACTAAGAGGTGTAGCAATGTTCAGTCTATGTCCACCTGTCTTAAACGATTGCCTCAATCAATAGCGGGAATAGGAGAAAGATAAAATAATATCTTTTATATTTTCTCGAAATGTTGCAACGCATTCTATATAGGACAAATGGGAAGATCTCTCAAACTACGCGCCGAGGAACACAAACGGAATCTCCGGACTGGGAATGTCACCCAATTCCATTTCGCCAAGCACCTATGGGAGATAGACCATAAGAGTGACTTCGTTCCGGACTCACCTTCACCTCGAGGAAAAGGGACAAAAAATGAGCGCGCCGGAACAATTAGTAATAAAAAAAGACTATCACCAGATATTTGGTTAGCGAAAACATCTTTGTAGGATACTCACCTCTATTTGAAGTGTTATTGTCCATCAAAAAAGCGTATTCGTAAATTCTGTGTCTTCCCCCTCCCCCTGTTCATAATCCTTTCCTTCTTACGCCTTGTCTCTTCCCCTCCCCCGTTGGCCTTCCCATTTTACCAGCCAACGCCCCTCCCCCACGCGGCCGCGTCCCAACCGATATTTCCCATTCCTCCCCCTTCCAACCGCAAATCCCTTTCCATCGACCACCTCCCCTCCTGACAAGAATATATATTAGTCCTGGCCATGAATGATTTTCTGCCTGATTATGTCATCTATGCGTCAAACCCGGCAGTATTATGGATTTTTTTAGTGTGAGAAAATACCAAATGTCTGTATTTAGTTACCTATTAAATATTCAAATCTCCACTCGGCATTAGTTATAATTCATGTATTTTTTAATGTAATCTTTTGAACTGGATCTGCATAGATGTAGAGTGCAGAGACTAATGCTGTGGATTTTTATTCGCACGCTGCGAAAACACTATAAATAGTTATCAAGAGATTAGCTCTGTTGAAGATAGAACATCAGACTGCAATAAATACTCCCCCCTTGCTTCTTTGGCCTATAAAATTTCTATATGTGTATAGGATGTTGTAAATACTCGACTATCCGCTTTTCCTTTCGAATTGAAACATGCTGTAGTTAATTACTGTCGCGAAAATGATTTCCTTATCGTATATCGTATATTTATTTAACCGAGTATTTTGACTTAATGATCTTTACCTCCCTTTTAATCTCTGTCAAAGATTGATTACTACTTTCATTAATAGATACTGGTGCTCCAAACTATTATCATATTTGGAAATTTCTCTTGCCAAAGTTTTTTAGCACTGAGGAATTTATTCACACTTCAAATTTATTGACTTACTCCTTTAACATTTCATTCTAAAAATTGATTGTTTGTCCCACATGCTACGCATCTAGCAGCCTTCGTTTTGGAGAGAAAACTGCAGTTACCTTCATGGAAATAATTTCTGTCTTTAAGGCTTCACTGCGTGATTAATTTCGACGAACGATTGGAAAAGTTTTAGTCATATTTGACTTCATGGTCCTGAAGGGGTTTACTAAGCACATGGAATATGCAAGGCGTATTTTTCATCAACGTTTTCGGTCATGTATCCACGAGTAATCAAATTCAACTCTAGCGACGCCATTCATTCATATCTAGTGAAAATCTCCACCATAAAAACATTTACATAACGCAACACACAATTCGCTTATTTATAAGTTAGTACGATTAACAATTTAAATTTTATTTTTTTAAGAGCAAATAACTGCAAATTGATATTGAGCAAAAAATTAATGCTTCCTTAGAATATCCAATTTCCTTTGAATATTTGTCAGCAAAGCATAATGAAAAAACAGATGAATGAATTCAAATTCAAACGGCTTTTATTGAACTTGGAAATGAGATTACTTTTAGGTCACTTGCTCAGTTCTATATAGGTAGGATTGGTCAATACTAGTACCAGTTCACCGGGAATATCCGACCCAACCTTGCGTAATCCTTCCTTTACGCTGATTCGAGCATGAAAGGCTTCATGTTAGATTAATCTGCTCAAAGCAGAATTGATTGCTTCGGCAATTTAATAGCTCAGCATAAAATGAATTACACATGGAAGATAAGTCAAGTGATTCTATGTTATCCCCAAATGGCCACGGAATGGAATGCAGAATTAGATTAAACAAGGATTAGAGACTCATTATACAATATTACTCATTATAGATAGTTCTCAAGTACGTGTATTTCTCACAATTATTTTTCCTATTGTAAAAATATTAAAAAAATATTTAAAATTGAAGAATTAGGAAAAAATAAATTCAATAATACTTTAAAAAATGTTTTTTGATCGGTCGGATAATATTTAAACTTTATGTCATCAATCGAGTAATTTTTTTCCACTTGCACATAAGAAAGAGTAGTTTGGTGATAATATAGTTAATGTAAGAAATAAGCGTAATTGCAAGTTCTTACAACTACAGTTTGCACTGACTTTTTTCTTTGCAAATGATGCCCAACACCGTGGTGTTTGTTTAACATAAGAATAGCAAAAGTATATTATTTTTTTAAACCAATGACTGTTTAACCTGACGAAGAATCCTTTAGGTAATTAAAAACTACATGCTTTGGGAGAAGCTACTAACATTACAAAAATCATTGTCGAAGGACATAGGTAATTTAAATGCGACATCTTGGAAATATATCTTCAGAAATTGTCATTAACTACTGTTGACGTATATCAACATAATTTTTGCGCTTCTTCACCCAAACATCTAATATTATTTTCCCAAACACTGATTAGAATATAAATAGTTATGGGAAAAAACACACGCCTTACATTTTAGTGCATAGAGTCAAAATGAAATAACGAATAAATGAATAAATTTCACTAACGGTCCTTATCAATAAAAATAAGTTAGTACTGTTTAGTATTTTTTTTAATTTAAAAACACAAAGATAATATATAATCTAATATAATCACCGCTAATATAATCACCGAGTGTTCATTGGCTGCGCAATAGTTATCCCTATAAAATTCGATCAAACAGCTTTAACTAAAACCACAACAGATGACTAATCCCACTGGAAATGGAAAAGATGAATGACTATGGAAAATATTCAGAAGAACGCTAAGCACAATGATCAATTTAATAATGATGAAATAGAAAAAAATATATGTCCAACAAATGCTTCCAATGCAATATATTGGTTAAGCAGCGAGAAGGAAAGAAAGGGCGATTTCAGTTTTGGCCCAAATGTCGCGTCTGCATCGCGTGGGGTGAGGTGAAACACACTCAATGATAGGTGATCCTGAAACAATTTACAGAGCTCAAGTAAGGATCCCGTGCGCACCACTTCATTCATTCCAATGTACACGGAGCGATTAAAGCTGAAAGGAAGATATTACTTAAAAACTTTTGTTTCGGAACACATCGGGGTCAAATATATTCCATTCGCAAGGTTTAGACTAAATGATAAAGGAATATCGATCATTACTAAACAGAGAAATCAAAGAATTTTTTATGGAAATTATTAAAACTTGAAAAAAATGAATTTTGGAAAATTAGTTTCAGAATAAAAGATTGAATGTCGTGATTGCTGCTTTCCATTTTTTCGAAAATCCGCTATCGATGAATGAATTTTTCATTCTTTTAATGCTTGACGACAATCAAGCTTCGATTATTCTATAGTTTTGATTATTGAGTGGGAATCTAGAAAACATAATTCAAATGGCATGGGGTTTTGGAAATTCAAAGGTTTCGAAAAGTCGAATACTTCGATGGTTTACGTGGGCAACTTCGCTGCCTGATAACAAATTTGTCTCAATGCTAAACTGCCATCAATGTTTGATGTAAACTTCTACGAAAAGCTACCGACGGCATGACTCACGCTTACGTCTAATGAGAGGGATATGAGGAATTGGTGAAAACTTCAAAGGGATCCAAGTCAGAAAGTCGTTAGTAGACATATGTGGTAAATCTGAATTTATGCGTCAAACCTACGCTATATGAACTTTTCTATATATATTGAGTAGGAACACATACCGCTGCTCATAGAGCAGGTCATGACGTAGATGTAATATTGTGCATAGTTTGAAGTTTTAAACAAGATAAAAACACTGCTTTAATCAGGCGCATGGGAAATGCTATAAACAATACTAAATTAAAGTCTCTCTGTACATCGCAAACATCTAAAAGATATTTAAACGAAGGAACTCCCAAGCAAAGTCTGGGCTGCAGGCAAGGTGGGAAATGGAACGTAAAGGTTGGAACTTGCTTTCCGAGTAGAGTTAGTGGATAATTCCAATGTATGAGAGCGAAATGAAAAAAAAATGTATTGGCGCTCGGTAAAACGAGTGAATTATTATTTACCATCCCTCCGGAAGCCTCTACAATAACCAGTCGTTAAAAGGCTCTATGGAACTTCAACGTTCGGAAACTATTCATATTTTTCCATTTATACTCTCTGCCTCTCTCCTTCTATTATCCCCAATATACTAGTCATGTAACTTAATACACAGCCCTTTCATCGGCTTACTTTGGAAATACTTATCCAAAAGTTTCGGAAACTTTTCGTTTTTTAATTCTCCGAAAGAGTTGCTGTTTCTTATCCTTCTCTCAGAAGGAACGGGAACCATTAATGAGGACTAGGCTCGGAGCGTTTCCATCGGAAGGGATTTCATTCCTCTCTTTCCTCAGATTCACTCTTACCTCTCACTCTCACTCACCACTCTCCATCATAAAGCTCTATCTCTTAACTCTCTTTCCCTTCGTTACAGCTCAGCATAACTCTCAAGGTGGCTTGGAAGATACAATACCAAGCAAATTCACGCCTTAGAGAAGACACCTGAGCCTTGAAATCAGAACCATGCTATGAGAGTTTACGTATTCCTTGGTCCTGCAATGGTTTCATCCCATTTTAACTTCTCTCTCTCCTTTCGTACATTCTGCATCTTTTTCCTTTATTTTTTTTATGAAAGATCCCATAGGTCGTGATTATCATTCAATAACCTGATGATTCTAATTATCTATTTTCAAAATATCCAATTAAACCGTTATCTTTTTCGTGTATACCCTCTCCCTTCCGTCCATATTATTGCTACAAGTTATCCATCGCGTAGAAATGGATTTTGAGCAGTCACTCAAAACAAAAGATTATCCTCAGGCCTTCTCAAATCACGATTTCAAAGAGATATATTTAATGACTACTACTTGGAGGTCCTCATAATTTCCACCCTCTACTGCTGTCTGAAATACTTATTTTTCTCCTCCCCCATCTTAAAATTCTCTAATAATTCATAATATTCAACACTTCAAGTTGTCTCTCTCCCCTTTCACGCTATCTAACATCTCATTGACCGACGTCCTCTGTTTCCAGTTTTCTTTTTCCTGTTCTTCTCAATTAATTCTTATATTTTAACATAACTTCTGAAAATTGAAAAAATGAGAGCAGGCCAGTAATGTTAGAATGCAATCGCCATTATAAATTGAAAGTACCTTCATTTTCCTCACAGAAAATGAAAGAAAATAGAACCATTAATTCTAAAATCCGAGAGAGGCTAACGCAAAACGAAAATGAGTACAATTGTAACTCTATTCCCTTTCCATTGAATTCTGCTTAAACTGATTCCTTTAGAAAATAGGTATGTTTCAAGCATTTAAGGCATTTTTTTCACTGCTTCCAAAAGTCATTAATGTCCCCGGTATTTCCAAAACCTGGACTAGTCGTCGTGATTTTAATTTCAAGCTTAATTGTTGTTATTTAGTCACTGTAAATCATGCGATACAGTTTTTATTTACGTCCTCTTTCATGCAAATATGCCATGCTTAAGTATCACTTTGGAGGTTGTCATCGAAACGTGGATTCGAAAAGATTGGGATGTAGTCCAATCTATTCATGCCACTCTAATTAGTATTGACCTGTTATTACCGTCTATCTCTCACGCTCGTTCACATTCCTCACCCTTTGTTTCCCCGTCCAGCCCTCCATCTTTCACTTTTCTCCTATCCACCGTCGAAACTCTTCACCCGTCTCATTAGCCACCCACCATCTTCCGCGGCTATTCCTTCTTCTCCTTTCCTCTTTCGTATCTCTCCTTCCGCATAATCATCCCCTTCAAAAGTCAGTGCGATGAAAGGGATTAGGAGAGGGCAATCAAACCTCTCCTCCTCCCACAACCCACGACGTGCCACCATTTTCCTCACCCCTACCTCCCCTTCGAGATCCCTCCCTCGCTTTTTCTCCTTCCTTTCTCCCACTGCTCATCTCCGCGAGCATGCCAAACACGTTTCCAAAAAAAAATATCAAAAAGAAACTCTTTCCATCTGAGGCTCTCCACGAATCTTGACCAAAGCACGCGGTGAAAAAAAAATCCTTTCGCTGATATATACCTACTTCGTACGCCGAAAAAGAATCCCAACTCCATCACCTCTCCCCACTCGTCTTTATTTCTTTGACTCAACATGCAGGCTTCCTTTCATCCAGCAGCAGCAGATTCCACTCTCCTCGGCGGATACTCACAACCTCCTTCCTCTCACCTGCCGCGGTCCCTCGCCCCGCTCCCGTCCTATCCCACCTCTCTTAAGCCCCTCTCTTGCCCCCTTGGCCGCCTTTTCCCTACGCCGAACCGTTGCTTCGTATTTCCCTAAGCTTAATAATTAATGTCTCTTTACAATCTCTTCCCGGGGCTATCTCTCAAGTATACAAGCAAAGACGCCCCTTCTGCGCGACGAATGTTATGGGCGTGGGTGGCAAGCAGGTTTTTAAGGTTCCATCTCCGAAAATGGGAAAGAGAATACGCTCTGGGTACGAGCAGTTACCGGTGCCAAAGGCTATTCCTTTAAATACGGTCTATTATTATTAATTCCCTTTTAGTGGTGCTGACATTAATCTTTATTGAAAGTGTCGATCATGAAAAATTTATATGTTGAGACAAATGAAATGAACATTTTCGGAAATACACATACATTATATATGAATATGAAATTCTGACGCTTTCTTTGTATGACAAGACATTTTTTGTTTTATTTATTTGGGTGTTTTATCAGATACTTCCGTAAGTGTACACGTGTAATAGAACTAACAACACTATACCTCTTTTTTATTATAATAAAACCAAATGTTAGGAAAGTCAGGAAGACAATAGGTTTACAGGATGACAGAAAGAAATTATTTTGGAATTTGGAAGAAAGGACCAAGCTAGGAAGTAAGTACAACAAGGATAAGGAGTTAGGGATCAGAAATCCACGAGGGCCTGTTGGAGGTTGAAGTGTTCAAAAACTATTTCTATTCGATCGACTATTAATAATGAAAGGCATTGCCTTTTATCCTACGTCTCACGAAAGTCTTTTATGTACATGGAGAAAGTTACGCCAATTAGATAATAATATATTTTTTGCTGGTGACAGTTTTTCTAATGTTACTATGAAAATTTTCAAACGAGTAATTTCGTTTGAATTGTTTCCACGAGGAAACAATTCCGTGCACGCAACGGCAGGACGTTCAGGTTGAAACGCCAATCGACTTTATTCTTTCTGTTTAGGCACAGAAATAAAATGAGTACTCAATATGGCACAGTATATATGATACGTTATGTGACTATATGTTCATCCGCCAGCTGACCCCTGGATTTCATTTCTGCTCATTTCCAATCTTAACCCTTCTGGTTAGGCACATAAATACCATGAGTACCCAATGTCGCACACTATAAGATATTCGTATATATTTTTTGATTAATAACTCCATCTGCCCGGTCATAAAAAGTTGAGATTGGTAAAAATCGGTAAATAGAAACCTTGAAGAACAGAAGATGGGCGTCCGGTCGTACAAACACCTTGCAAGCACTTAAAGGTGAGGAACATATTATATATATATGCCGCCTTATATTATATATATATATATATATATATATATATATATATATGCCGCCTTATTAATCTATTTCTAGCTAGAATTGTGGATGATAACTCTGGGAGATGTGCCCGGAATGTGAAGTTCCAAAGCATTTCCTCTCAACTTTCTTTTTGCAGCCAAAAACTTCTTTTCTTCTCCAATATCCACCCGTTCCGAATTTTTTCCCGAACATGTTTCCTTTTATTTGCTCGCCCTCACAACTTCCCCTTTTTTATCCCTCGCCACTCCCCCCACGCCTAACCTCGCCGATCCTCTCCCCGCCGTCAGCCCACCTCTGGATTTCATTTGTGCCCATTTCTGATCTCAACCAACTCAAACCTCTCTTTCTTTTTCTCTTCTCCCTTCCAGCCAAGCCACCCCTAGCACTCCTGCAATCTTCTTTCTTTATATTTCCTTCAATTTCGACCCGCTTTCTATCTTTTACCCTCTCATTTTATCCCCACGTTCATTCCTAACCTCTGCAGGACCGTAATCCTGACATTCTTTCTAGAAATATTTTTTACAGTGGTTCATTCCTGTAGTAACTGCATTTCTGAAAAAAATAAAAATATTGCAACAATAAGAATAAAATGCATATGATATAAATATTTTATGACTAAATATAAAAAAATTGGTATTTTACTATTTCTGAAACATTTTTTCACAGAGGTTCTGGTAGAGCTCGAATGATTATGCATATATATATATATATATATATATATATATATATATATATATATATATATATATATATATATATATATATATATATATATATATACAATGGAGCTCTACCAGAACTTCTGTGAAAAAATATGTTTTAGAAATAGCATAAAACCAATTTTCTTTACATTCAGCTGTAAAATGTTCATAGTATATGCATTTTATTCTTGTTGTTTCAATATTTTATCTGTATAAATATATAATTTATTACATATATATATTTATAATTTAAACGTAGAAGTGAGGTAGAGCTAGTGAACAAGAGCACAGAGAAATATATAAAAATTAATCTCACTATTAGTATGCCTTAATTCGAAATACTTGTTAGTTGAATTTGCATGTGTTTTTCTGTGTTTTTGTTCCCTAGCGCTATTTCTCTACTCCGTTTTAATGATTTTTCACATCTGTGAGACATTCCTCCAAGGTATGCTTGTATACGTATAGTGGATCACGGTAGTCCAGGGACAGAGCGTTGGATTCCCAACCAGAGGGCCCGGTTCGGATTCCCGGGCAAGTCTCTCTGGGCACCCTCAGCTCCATCCAAGCCATGTGATTTTTCGAGTATCAGTTTTTTCGGGGAAACCTATCAAGTGGAGAGGATGACCTACCAAGTTATAAGACAAAGAAAGGCGCAAGAACGTGAAAACACAACATGAAAAGGTAGAAAAATCTCCAGATATCACAAAAGAATGCTTTTTATAAATAATAAGGGATATTTTAAAAATGCTCTTCTCGGAGGTTTATGAATTATCATGAGATATGGAGGAGTGTTTATATTTCAATTTTTCGACACTCGGATTGAGAATTAATGATGAAAATCAGTTGATCAAACGCGTACGAACGGAGAAGGGAACTGAATAATGTTGAAATTTTGAGTCTCTTTAATTAACACCACTCCATATGGTGAGCTCCCATCTCCCAACTTAACAAAGGGAGCAAACACATCCTTGAGCGCGTGTTCATCCACGATGATGAAGAAATTCAATGAATGGGCCGTGGGGAAATATAATATAAACCCTTTTCAACACGGCTGTCGAATGTAACGCCACTCCAGCCACCACCTCAACCACTACACTCAGCCCTCGAAATGATTCGTTATCCCACCAAACGCCAAAAGCTCACTCACGAATCTCCTCCCTCTCTCTCTTGCTTGCCACACACTCACGCCCTTTCCTCTCCCTCCATCGACCAACCAACCAACCAAAAAGCAACGGAATCCCTTCCCCCACCACTGATTACAACCCACCCTTTTACTTCCCTCATCCATTTTTTCCACTCATTCTCCCCCCTCTCGTCTCTTTTCTAATCTGCCTTCCGCTTCATCCCCCTTTCTCCACCCCTGCACTCTCCACCCCTCTTCCTTCTCAACCCCTTCCGACCGACCCTACCGCCCGCCTCATCGCCTTCAACCCTCAACAATCCTCCGGAACCCCTCGATCTATCTCCCTGCGAGAGGTTTCAGGCTGACGTTGCATTGTAGATATGAATAGAATGGCCTCGGGATGCGCCGGGTAGAAAGAGTTCGCGAGGAAATCAGAAGGGGGGGAGAGAGTTGGAGAGAGAGAGAGAGAGAGGGGTGAAACAGAGAAAGAGGAGGGAGGATGGAGGTGGAACGGCTCGTGATGAGAGAGCGAGGGACGAAAAGTGTAGCGGGATGTGGCTGAAGGGAGAAAAGGGATGAAGAAGAATTGGAAGGAAAAGAAAGAAACGGAGTGTGAGTGAGGGAGGGAGGGACATGGGAAGGGAGATGTGGGAGGGTGATAGGAATTGGAGGATTGCAGTGGTTCGAGTTTTCGAGATAGGTGTAGCAAGAGCGAACGAGATGAAAAACGCACTGGGCGGGTGGTTTGGGTGTTGGGGGTGGCGGCGAGAGTGGGGAAGGGTAAAGGGGGAGGATCGGGAGTAAATGTAGCGAAAGGAATAAACAGAGGGAGAGGAGAATTGAGTGAAAGTGAGGAGAAGGGTTTGGGAACTCTGAACGGAGGAGAGAGAGTGAGAGGATGCACCGGGATGGAGGGAAGTAAAGCAGGTAGGAATGAGAAATACATAAGTAATACAAGCAGACAAGTAAAAATGAAGGGAAATAAGTACACACTGAGATTACATGGCAATGTTAGGGGAAAGTAGCTTCGCAATAACAGTAACCTACTCGCCATCCATTTAGAGCATAGGCTGGGATCACCAAATTTAGTCATTTTGGTGATTGCATACGACAACCATGGGAAATGAATGCCGATCGAAGATGAGGCAACTGAGATGTCAAACTTAGAAGCCATTAGTGCCTGTACTACCGGACAATTCAGTTAAATTTAACGGCCTGTCGCAATCCCATTTACCAAATCAGACTTTGGAATACTAATGATAATATTTAAAACAAAGTTATGAGTATCATTGAGATATTCAGATGATTATGATCAGTCGACTGAATAACACTTTACAACAAGCTCTCGTACTTCTAACTTAAGAATCGCCGGTAGCTGCTAGGAGAACCTCCGACGACTTATTTGTTTCGTGGTAAACCGATAGTACGCATAACTCGTGAACACACTGCCCAAGGCCAATGAACCAACGGAATTCGAATTGACGACTTAACAACCTAACCACCCTACGATCCTGGACTCAGAGCAATAAAACTGGAGGCGCAGTAACAGAATGAAGTACAAACAAAACGTGGTATTGTAACGGTTGAGGGACCGATAGGGGCTGTGGTGAAGGGATCGCGTCTCCAGTTTTAGATGTAGGTTGTGGTGGACCAGGTTGGACAATCGGTGGAAGGGCGGAGCAATCGAAGCGTGGGGCACGTGAGGAAGAGAAACGAAATGAGGGAGAGCGAGGAAACATTGGAAAGAGGAAATGGAGTGTAATGAGAAAGAGAGAGAGAGGGAGATATGGAGTGAGCTGAGAAGGAAGAACGAGGAGGTGGTATAGAAAAAAAATGGAAGGTGGGCCGCGAGAGGAGGAGGAGAAGAGAGAGGAAAAAATGGGGAGGGAGGAAGGAACAGCCGGGACAGATGGGAAAATTAAAGGAGGCTAAAAGAAAGAATATGAGGAGCTATGGAAGGCCAATGGGGTTTGAGACGTGAATGGGTCTCACGGGAGGGACTCGGTATTGGTCTCCTGGGACGAGAGAAAGAGAGCAGAAGGGAGAGGGAGAGAAAAAGAGAAAGAACAGAGGAGAAACAAGGAGGAAAGAGTGAGTGGGCCACACGAAGAGAATGCTTTGACATTAGAGAATGCTGGCCGGCTGGAGAAAAGACGGGGAATATTGAGAATGCGAGGATGGGAGAACAATGAAATAGTGGGGGGTGGTGGATGGAGGGAAGGGATTGGGCAGAAAACATTAAAAAAGAAACTCAAAGAGAGTGGGCGATGGGAGGGAGTGACGACGTGATGGGGGAGGAGGCGGCAATGGGGAAGGAAAGAAACGGAGCAGAGCTTAAGAGTTCTCTCCAGGGAGGGGCTTTCACGCGGACGTGACACCCAAGGAGGAGCCGAATCGGCGTTAAACAAATAATAATGATAACATACCCACCACCCACCGTTATTTCAGAGAAAATAATTCGTTGAAGTATCAGAGTGAAATTTTAATATGTTTTCACTTCTCCGCCGGCCGTCTTTCATGCCTGGGAAAACGAAAATTCTTATTAATCTCGGCAAAGGTAAGAATAACTGTTTTCAGTGTCGTTGGAAATACGTTTTTTTTGTATCTTGAAGCTTCTGAAATCCGTTAAGTAGTGAAGAGTCTCTTATTCAAAGAGACAGGCAATGGAAAGAATATTATAACGGTGCGTTTATTTTTTAATTAGGATTCCTTGTAATCTGAATAGGAATGCTTAAGAGTTTACTTATGAAACTGTCGTGAGCAATATACCAGTTATCATGTTCGTGGTTGAGAATAACCGACGAAATAATAAATGAATGTTCACTTACAAAATTATATCATAGAAAATTATTTTTTTACTAAACCGTGAGATACTATATATCGATTTTCAATGAATTATTTTCAAAAGCACTTCAATTTTCAAAAATTATTACAAAAATAAATAAACTTTGCAAAGCTTTCCTGAAGTTAATTAAAAAAGGAAGTGGAGTAAAAATGGTATCAAATAATTACGAATTAAAATATGGAATAATTTTTAGAAAAAAATATACATGACTAATAGAAAAAAAGATATTGCTCACTGCGGCTAGATACGAACAATTGAAGTTATTTTCCACGTTTGTTGAAATGAGAGAGGTATCACATTTAATGTTAATATAGATTATAATAAACTTTAGTGGCGAGTCTCAAACATATTTCCTCGAAATGGACACATTTAGTGTCGGACAAACAAATTTATTTGAAGTTTGGTAGGTATAACGAGATACGTAAAACAATATGTAATGTAGTTAACAATTAATTTCCTCTGGGAACACGAAAAAACTTTTTGAATATTCCATATTAATGACGCCGAAATAAAATATGCGAATCAAAACACAGAAACTCTGTTCAGTATTTTCTAAAATAATACTCCGGCTAACATCACATATTCCAAAGGAAATAATATTATTGTTACCGACATTTGCCAGCAGTTTTGTTAGCGGCCTTCAACTGCAGGCACCATATTGAGGGCGGATAAATATTTCAATACGGGAATTCAATGAATCAAAACTTTATTGCATATTCATCTTCCACTTGGAACGTGGACTTCAAAATGAGGTAAGATGTACCCACCAACAAATGAGCTCTCCGAAGAAAAATGCAATAGATCTTTTACAAAACATTTCTTCTAAGACAGGATTTGCAAACGTGCGGATGAACATGCGAGTACTAACCACTAAAGTGCATGGAATGGCATGATGAAAAGGTGATGGCGTGTTGACGAACTTTGGAACCGAGAAATTGGGAGAAAGTTAAATGGACACGAAATGGTGGGAGAGAGAATATCTTCACGCGCCAAGAGAACGGAGATCATGGGAGAGGAAATAATAGTACACATAATTGGAGACGAGTGAAGACTACGGGTGGATTTCTCCCAAGGAGGAAGGGGGTGGAGGGAGTTCAGAGGGTTTAGGGGGGAGGCGGAGGGAGGAGGGAGGAAAAGAGGGTGAGCCTCTGGGGGAAAAGTTTTTGGGGGAGTGATGGAGATTCAACGAGGGAAATAGCCGCGGGTGAAAGGGAATATTCCACAAAGGACGACAAGAGGGAGATGAATTGGAGAACGGGGGAGGACGCGAGGAGGAATAGGGGCGGGAGGGCTTTGGAAACAAGGCGACGGTGGGATGGAGGGAGCGGGGGCGTGGGCGAAGAAGCGGGCGAGGGTCGACCGAAGGAAAGGGGGTTGGAGGTCTGGGGGGGGTGGTGGGACGAAGGAAAGGGGCTGGTTAGGTCGTGCGTCGCGCTGGGCGGGAGAAAAACGTAGAAATAAAAAGAAAGGAGGAGTTCGGACGGGAAGTGCTGGAGGGTGAAAAGTATTGAAATGAGGGGGCTGCGGGAGGGGGTTGGAGGGTGGTAAGAGAGAATGGGAGGGTCGTTCGGTGTGCGGAGGAGAGGTAAAGAGGGAGGTAGGGAGGAGGGATGGGGGTATTGGGCCGAGAAGGAGGATGAGGAGGGGCACTCGTTTTGTCGGCGAGAGAGGAGAGGAGGCCAAGATTGGGGGATGTAAGGTGGGGCTAGGAGAGTGGGGAACGGCCTGAAGTCGCGGGGGGGGGCAGGAAGAGAAGGAGCGGGGGGACTTTGGGTGGGTCGAAAGCCGGGCGTGTGGTTTGCATTCGGGGAAGATGAGCGCCTCCATATGGCGTGCGCGCGGGGGTGGGTGAGGGAGCGTTCGAGGGTGTGGGAGTTTTTATCCCCTCCTTATTTTTCCGAGGGTGGGTCCTCCTTAGGGGTGGAAGGGGTGAGCAAGCGTGTAGTAGAGCGTAGAGGAGGAGAAGAGGAAGAAGTGTAGGTGGTGGATGGGTGGTGGGGAAAGACTTTGGGGGATAAGGGGCGTGGCGGAGAAAAACCAACCCCGCAGGTGAAAATGGGTTTGGCATTCAAGGGAGGGAGAAGGGAGAGAGAGAGAGGCCACAGAAAACGGTATAACTGCGGAGAAATGTTCCCATCAAAGTTTTCGGGGAGAGAAAAAAAATAATAAAATAAGGGATGAGTTTCCTCGCTTCCCGCTTCTTGCGAGGAATCTCGAATTGGGGGGTGGGATAGTTTTAGCCATTTATAAAAATTCAGATTTATGAGTGTAACACATTCGTTTGTAAGTTGCATGCGTGAGGAAGAATATATATTGCAGTCAAAACTTCTGCTTACTAACACAGGGCCTCCTTTCTTGAAGGCTCCGGAGCGTTTGGTTTTGTTTTAAATTATCGATCTCCGAGGTCTGGAAGTGAGGGAATTCAGGAAGAAGAAATTCATTTATTCGTGGCCAGCCTGCCGGAACTTCCAAATTAGGTCATAATTAACACGAATGTTAGCAATGTTGTACTGAGTCCGATATTTTTCAGATACATTCATATAGATCCGTGAATCCGTACATTTTCAACAAAATTATTAATTCATAGCGAAATATCAAATGTAACCATAGGTGCAAAGGAGTTTTTCAAATAATTAATAAAATTATGCAAATAGAATAGATATGATTTTAACAAAAACGGTTGTAAAAATGTGTAGCGACAAACTTAAAATAGACAATTACGATATTCGGTTATAGGTTGAATTCAGGAGTAAATGAAATATTTCCCTTTGTATTCAATTTCAAGTGCATCCTTTTTGAGCTTCAAATAGTTAATTGAACATATAAATGCGATTCCAAAATAATTTCTTATTATTTAGTACAACCAGATGTGTAATAACCGATGAAGGAACGTTCTTTTTTCCATTATATTCCATATTCAGGAAACACTTTTAAATTTCGATACCGCTCTCAATTACAAGGTGTCGTTTATATTTAATACAATTGCACTGAAATAGCAACGCAAACGTATAAATCTATCTATTCGCTTCATATTTCATGCAGAGATTGTTTGAAAAAGAACAGGTTGCAGTTTTCTCTCTAAAATCAAATAAAGGCAACAGAGTAACTCCATTACAACACAAAGTTTTATGCCATTTAAAAAATTACTTAGATTTGAATATTAGAGTAGAAAATATAGCGATATATCGCTTGAAGTTAATATTTTTCGAAATCTGATTTCCCAACATTATGTCATTTGCTAAATTAAAAGTTTGTTCGGTTAAATATTTCAAAAAATTAATGATGCCAAAAATCATAGCTGATTATTTTTACGAGGAATTCGGTTTCCCTAGCTCTTCTCTAATCCTCTCATTTACCCAGAATTACATTTTCCGCTCAGGATTTCAGTTCACCTTTCTGCCGCCGTGTCACGGCCTTCTTTCTACACGAAGTCCCTAACACTATTTGATATTCATGTGATGTTCGGTTCTCCCCACTCTTCCTCTCAAGCTCTTTCGGATTCAACAAGCTCTGATTGGGTAAAGTTGATTACTTTTTGAAACGAAGTGTGCATTAAAGGTCATTGTCTCCTCTAAGGACAAGAATTGAAGCTGTTTTCATTCGAAATTTAATTTCTATGGCCCATTCTCAGCTTTTACTAGAACAACAAATTTTACTTTATTTGTATTCTGAAGAATTATCAGTTAAATATTGTCAAAAATCTCTTTCTCTCTTGCCTATTAAAACAAAAGTTAACTGATTTAAAGAAATTTTCGATTTTAACGAAACGAATACATGTGGATTAATAAACCATGTTGGTATAATATAGAAGAAACAGCCCGTGGATCTATTCCATATTCTCAGAATGAAAATCAATAATAACTATATTCAATGGAAGAAAGTAGAAATAAACGTATATTTATATAAATGAACCCCCGACAAAAATCATCATTCATTGGACATTTGCACTCAAAATGCAAATGACTAATGAGATTTATATATTTTACTTTGAACCTGAGTATCTCACTCGGTGATGGCTAATCGTCAAAAATAACTTAGGTATTGCACAAAAAAACCATTCAGCTGGCAATGAATACCTTTGCCTAAACAAAGAATATATTATATTCACCGTGTCATAATAAGTGATAATTACTACCACCAGTAATGGGTTGACAATAATCACCCTTTACTTCAAAATTGCGCCGAATAGGCACAGTGCTCTTTTTTTGCATAAATTATCTCCTAAGCCAATTGGATTTGCCATTGTCTATGGCGAGTATACAGTAAGGAGTTACTGGAAAAATAAACCTGCAACAAATTTTGAAGCTAAAATAAAAGTGCCGCCAGCAATGAACTTTAGTTAGAGAATGTAACTAGGTAACGTCGTTTATATGTTTCTGAAGGTGCAGCGACCTGCGTTTTCTTAACAAGACCGCCTCTGTGCCTCAAAATTCTTCAGACTCAGAATATCTCTTGAAACTCCCGTCATCCACGCACCACCCTGCCTGAATACCAGCTGCGCTCTTTTGGCCAATAATGACGCAAATTATTTTCTCGCATGTCTAAATGTAAAAAGCAGTTGCACCGAAAAATATTTCGCGTGCCGTTTATTTCCTGGAGGCCAATTTTTAAGCCATTTTTCTTGAGTCACCTATGGTGATCCACACCTGAGAACGTCTGGTTCGTCTGTCCTTGAAGTAATCATTTCCACCATCTCCTGAAGTCATTTTCAAAATTAAATTGTAAATCTATGGGAAGTGTATAATTGGCTAAGGCAATTTCCATTTTTGTTATTTACAGACATTTAGAAAGTTTTGGGCTAAGTAGACAAGCAGTCTCTTCCCCTCATCTTTCAAATTTTGAGGCGTTAAGTATCTGGGAATTCCTCTCTTAAATGACACATTTTAATGATGGCTGTTAGATAAACAGGTATATAGAATGGCATGACTATTTAAAAAATAAAAACCTACGGTTAATGGATCTCGTGTCTTCGTTTGTTGAATGGTTAAAACGCCGGGATTCATATGAAATATTCAAAGGAATATAGAACTATCAAAAATTTTAAAAGGAAATTTTGACTTGATTAAAATCTATGAATTGTACTTTGTATCAATTCACACTGCAGATGATACAAACCCTAAGCAAATCATAACGTGATACATATTAAATTGATGATTTAGTGAGATTGTACGTCGCACTTGATTCCTCAAATCCATTTCCGGAGAATGAATGCATTTGAGCAGAGTCTATAACCCTTTGCTGAATTATTAGAGATCGTGAGAAATTATAAAAATCAACCTAGAATATTGGAGGTATATTCACTCTTGCATTTCCCGCAAGCTATATCAAATTAACTAATCATGAAAATACCGGCAAAGAGAGAGATTTGGAAATTTACAGTAATTACATGGAACTTCGTAAATAAATAACTAAACATCTTATACCAGTAAACGTTTTCATAAAACATAATGATTGCTCCAAATAAATTAGTATTTAAATTTATGTGAAAAAAATGAGGTAAATTATTTTACAGATTTCTTCCAGGGCAGCGAACTTACCCCAATTTCAGATTTTTTAAAAATGCGTTCAGAAGAGCACAGCAAGAATAAAAATTTTCCAATGCACTAGTACAAATAATGGATTCAAGATAAAAATAACCAATGCAATGCGGTTTGATTGATTTTGAAATGAAAACTTGCATTGCCAACTGCTGGAGCTGCAGCCAAGTTTTGCAATACATTCCCATATCGACTGCTATGTCATCGTCAACATAGACAGATATACGTAGTATCAATGATAATTTTGTAGTGGATACTTCACAAAACCGATATTTGTTAACCTATATTAATATCATTATTTAGCAGTATAAAACGAATAGTTCATCGGAGTAATGTATCTACGTTGTAGCAGTTCGCATTGTTCCATCATATTTATTATTAATGGGAGAGTACCGGTAAATTTATGTTTAGGATGGATACGACCTAATTACCGCTACATCCCTATGTGTCAAATAATAAAACACGAGGTAAACACCCTGCAATACAATAAACCCTTCAATTATGCACACTTTCTGCCTCCCTTAGTTTCGTCCAATATTCCTACTCTCTGCACATCCCTACGTCTACTGTCTAACATTCTCTCCTCTATCACGGTCGTCGATATTTCCTCACCGATCAAATTACTCTGAATCCACTATGACTCCCTGGATTTCAACAATCCTAACTCCTGCTCCACCATGCCTAGTAATTCGTTTGTTTTCCTTTCCGTCCATCATTTATAATCATTTAATATATTATTAATATTATAAATATATAACATAAAAATTCGGTAGAGAACAAATATATATTACTTAATATTCTAATGTGATCTTCACTGCCCACATGTGATCTTCTTACTAGTGCGAAGTGTGACATTAAACCAGTACTTCTATAGTCAATTTTGCAGTATAATTTTAGCCAATGTCTTTGCATTATGCTTCCCCCTGATACCTAACTCACAGTAAAACATTGTTCCTCACATGGCACGTTGTAATCTTCTCATGCATATTGTGATTAAAATCTCACGGAATTAATATTTGAGCTCGATTTATAAAAAAATATATATTTATTTACGCGGTATTTTTCCACGCCAGTAAATTCAGAGGCATAAGAAAGTATGAACTTTGTACATGAGATCGAGTAATTCTTATGAACCAAATGTGATCCCACCAAACAGCGAACCTACCCAATTCCTCTCAACTAGTAAACGTGTTCTACTGCAAAGAAGTTATGAAATACAGATAGATATTTCATATGTTCTTTAGCGTTTAAGGAGGAGTTACTTAAATTTAAATGTTAAGAGTTTAGTTTGGGTTTGATTAAAAGAGATTTTCCTTTAATTATAATACTGACGGGTCACTTCTCAGAGATAGTAACTTTATCCTTCGTAGTATATATGCCTCGAAAAATGTATAAGGAAGGACGAACAAATGTCTCAAGCAACTGATTTTCCGTTAGTTTATTTGGATCTCTTCATACGTGTATTTTGAGGCTTGAACCGTAGCAATATAATGACTAACCATAAGTCTTTCTTTCTTTGCTGGCAAATCAGAATATCTAAGTTTTTTTTAAAAGATACATGCAGTAGTAAAGGAAACAAGTTCATATTCTGGGATAAATAATGCTTCTAAAATTATGGAATATACTTAATTGAAACTCACTATATTCTACAGAAAAAATAATCTTCAATTTTAATCTGACTAGTAGGAAAATTGAGGACTTTAAAGTTAAAAATATATATATCTACAAGTATTGTGTGTTGGAGCTATAAAAAATCTGTAATGGCCACTTGAAAGAAAAAATGAATGACGGAAGAATATATTAGAGAAATAGATCAGAAGAGACGTTGAGCGTTTTCAATGCTCGTTAAGAATGTTTACCAACCTAATGCAAGTATTTCCCGAAATATCATTGACATATGCTTCACAATTGATGGCCAATATTCTCAGGATAGTTTTTTATTTAAAAAATATGCGGTTCGATTTTAAGAAGACTAAAAAGATGTACATAGGGCAAAATATTTTAAAACGACTCATCACCTCAAAATATTAATTCGTCGACCTGTGCTACCTTTCAGATGAATTCTGATGTTGTTTATGGCTGAAGAACATTATAATTAATCTAACTTTCAACGACTTTTTCAATTAGTTACAAGAATACAAGGAAATATGATTGTTAATAGAGATTTCGTGGAAAATAGATATTACAATGAAAGAAAGCTTGAGAATAAAAACAGACAATGAAATATAAAACATAAGAAGCAGCCGGAGGGATATGGGTGGCTTCAATGGCTATCTCTGTCAATTAAATGTTAAATGAGTTCATGATGATAATTTAAAAAAGATCCATTAACTTTAATGCCTCCCCTTTTAGCAATTATGGAGTGGAAATGACAAAAATGAAAAGCCTTTATAAAATGTTATATCGACTGCACATCAGCAATTTTGTTACATATATGGCCTAACTACTTCCTCCTTTATTTTCGACAATCTGATACTATGATAGTCCCGAGCTTTTCCGCGGATATTTTATTTCCAAAAACGCGCACAATTAAAACAGATGAGACAGACATGAAAAAAAGGGCAATTAAAAAAAAACGAAGAGAAGCACTTCCTCTTCTTTCTTCCCGCCAAGGTCGAAAAAAATCTCGACTCCGTATCTACCAACCTACCTGCTCCCGCGCTCCCGGGAGGCGAATATCCCCTTGCAGCGATCCCAACATACGTACACCCGCCATCCCTCTCACCGACATTTCGAGCCAGAGGAGAGAAAAAGACGCTCCTCCTTCCACCTTCCATTATGTATCTCAATGTGTTGCTTCTTTCCTCTTAACGTCGTTTTCCTTTCTTTTCCATTTACCCCCTCGCTCTCGTGCCTGTGTGATAAGTCATTGTCTTAAGCTCGTCAAAGAACAAAGGCAATTATGATACCACTCACTATCTTCCTCTCGCGTCCCCTGCCACTTCTTCCCACGCCCAGGCAACTTCACCTTTCCCTTCCACTCCACCTTTACTCTTCCCTATCCTATGGCCCCTCTCTTGCTTTTCCCTTCGCTCTGTTTACCCTCTGCTCCCCCTATACAGCCTCCTTCATCACCCCCTTTCCCCCTCACTCATCCACCCCCCGAGGACCACTCTCGCACCTCCCCCAATCTTTCGCATTCCTCCTTCTTCCAACTTTTCGTCCCCTCGTCGTGACGAGCCCTTTCGCACCCAGTGTCCCGGTCGTCCAATCCGACCCTCCCCCCCTGGCATCTTTCCATTCCTCCGTCCGCGGGCACACCACCCGCGTCCCCTAGTCCACGACCCTCGCATCCTCCTCGTCTCATGCGTTTCGCCGGTGGCCTCCCTCCATCCGCCCTAGTCTCCCTCTTCCCTTCACACCCACTCGACCGTGCACTTCAAATTTCCGACGCTCAATGTACCGACTCCTTTCTCACCCTCGCTCTCTTCCTCCCTTACCCCCCCGAAAACCACTCCGCGCTCCCCCCCGGCCTCCCTCCCTCCTCGCTTTCTATCATCCTTTCTTGCCTCGGAGAGCTTCGTCTTCCCTCTTCTCCTTCGCACGCGCAATCTTAAGCCGGCGAAAGGTCCCTCCTCCCTCACGCCCCCCTCCTCCACGTCCCATCTCTGCCCCGCGTCGAGTACTGACGTCACGCCACGCCTCCGGTCCTCTCGTCTTCCATCCTGAGGTTCCGCCCTCTATTTTAGCGCTCTTCCAAACACTCAAACTCCCTCCCCCGTCCCATTTTGGAACCGTCTCTCATCTATCTTTCTCACTCAAGCTGATTCCGCCAAATATAATATGATTTTGTTGCTTCGGTATCCTCATTACTACTCCCGGATCCGAGATTTCACTTTTTACGTGCATTAGTTGCCAATTTCATTGCCGGTGCGACTAATTTCGATAATGAGCGTGGTCGCATCGGTTATGATTTTATCTCCTTTAAATTTTGTCGGCATTTGTTGCGGAGGTTAAATTACGTCGCAATTCATGTCCTAGTATAACCCCCTGCCGCAACACTCGAGGTCTCATCGTCTTGCTTCGACTCAGATCTGGAAGAGAGGACGAGGAGGCAAGAGCCGGAATTAGTGACTAGCCCATTTCTCGTGAGTCCATTGGGAATAAATACTCGACGAGTTTGTTCATCCTTCAACTTGCACGAATGGTTTAATACACATTTAGATATAAGCTCATCAGATATGCACTCGAGCGTCGGTTTCACTTATGTCAGGCTGCCTCTCTTTCTTCAGCCACTGAAGGGAAAACAGTGCACGCAAACCAAACTGTCTCAAACCTGGATCAAATACATAAAACTCAGTTGCTATGTACAGGAGTGTGTCCTGTACAAACGGAGGGGATCAAGCTTTGTTTTCATTAAGCTAAAGTATTCCGTCTTTCAACCAGCCACAGCCTCTTCATTTGGCTCAGTGTCTACATTTCGTCGCAAATCCATCTCGCAATCCGATTATAATTCCCAAATACTGGGATCACTGATTGAATCAAATCGAGTGAAAGGGTACGGAAGGAAATACTGAATAATTTTTACCGATATTTGGTCATTGACCTCTCCTTCTTCCACAGTTGTTTACACCCTCATGAGGGTTCACCAGATCCAATGAGTCTCCTCTTCCCTTTGTGTTTTACTGCCCCCGACACCATTTCCATCTCATCAACACCTTCCCTCAAGCAGTCCAATCACTCTTTCCCTCCGAATTCTGGCTGGATTATCTTGTCTTAGCGTGGAAAGCTCATAATTTCATTTGTCATGCGGAGGGCGAATGTGGAGTGAATGCAAAAATAAGAAATTATGTAATTCCATGTTGACTGAATGTGCACGATCGCCTGACGAAGTCTCATGAATTTTAGGAATGGCACTGTCCCATCATACTTCAAATGGTTAGGAATTAACTCATATTTCATGAACGTCTTCACAGAAGTCGATATTCCGTCACTCAAGGGACTGCAAACACTTCCCCTCTGCTCAATTCCACCACGGTCCGGTAACCCCATCCCCTTCCGATCCGAGCGGCAATTTGGCAACGGACTATGACTAAGCTCTTTCCTCTTCCCGGAACATGCTTTCTACATACCAGTACGTGTGTATTTCTCTCTTAGAGAGAATAAGCCGGCCCCGAAGTCAGCGGAGTAACGTCCACGCCTGCCAGGCCAGAGGTCGCTAATTCTATTCCCGCCTAGGTGGATTTTCCTCCATCTACAGCTTGGCTGTATGCAATTAATTTCAATGTAATGTGTACGGGTTAGGTAGAAGAAGGGACGATAAGTTTCAACCTCGCCCACTTAAGTCGATGAATAAATATAAAATGAATAATGGCCCCCTTTTTTGACTATTGTATAACTTAGGAGGCCCTCTCTTTACGAATAGAAAACTGACGTTAACTGACAACCAGTAGCACACTTATTATCGTTTGCCCTTAACAAAGCTGAATAACTCAGTATTGTGTTTGAATAGCATTGATTGATACGGCCGTTTTTCAATTTAACTTCTCCCACAAATCTTCCTGTTAAACTTCAACATGCCTTATAGGTAAAGGACTATTCGTAGAAACATTAGTTCGGAGTAGTTACAATTTGCCAGCAGGGTAAACCATCTCGCCGTGGCGGTGCTCGCCAATTGTAATTTACTCTCCATCATTACGCTAACTACCAACCCAAAGTTCACCAAGGAAATTCACTCCAGTACTCAAGTGGGATTAATATTTAAATTAAGAGGGGCATTTGGCCATAATAAATGGGGAAATTCTTCGTTTCGAGATGCGAAATTATGATTCAGAGATATCTCACTGGCAATCTCAATTCCACACCGGAAAAGGCCTTTTGTTTGTACATCTGTCGATTCTTCTGGCTCCCAAACACTAGGAAATAAACACAAAATATTTCCTCCCATCCATCCGTGCAGTTGCTACCTCACAATCTCGCTATCCTTCTCCCTCACCTCCACTCCTTCCACAAATCCCATACTCCGCTCCAGTCCTTTGTGCGACGGTATCTCCCTCCCCCCATCCCCCCTCACTCATTTCGCTCTCTCTCTCTCTATCTCTCGACTATCCCAATCCTTTCATTCCCTTTCCACCTCCTCCCTCACCTTTCCGTGCCTTCATCGTGCCCCCTCCCCCTTCTCCGTCTCCCATCCCTTTTTCAAAGCCAGCGGGGAGAGAGAGAGCGTGTGCCCTGTCCTCTTCAATTTGACTCCCAATGAATATCTTATTCCTCTCCACGGTACCGTGGGTGTGGGCGGGCGGGCGGGCGTCGGTTCGGAGGAGGGGATAGACGGAAGTCGAGGAGAGGGAAGAGGGAGCGGGCCGAGACGGGGTATACCCGGCGTGCGGCGGCGGAGGGAACGCCGGGGCAGCGGGAAGGAAGGAGACGGGGGAACTTCTCTGTTTGCTGCACGCGGGAGGGGGAGCCAGAGCCAAAATGAGTGTGAGTCCGTGCTTTCTCTCTCGCTCCCTCCCTTTCTCATTTTCCCTCCCCGTTTCTGTCCCTTTTCCCTCCCCGTCTATTTCTCCAAAGCAGGCGCGCTCGGAACGACTGAAGAACTGGCGGAGGGAATGGGGGCTTTCCAAGTCTCGTGTTTTTTTATTTCCTAGGAGCATTCAATTAAAATGCTGCCAAAAAGCGCGAGGCGGCTTAGCAGGATTCGATTCCACGATCCGGGGGCGTATTATTTAAAATGTGTTGACGGGTTTGAAATGGGAGGGGAGTTTACCTAGGAAATGAGACGGGCCGTAGAATTACTGCGGAAAAGGGATTGGGAAACGATTCGCCGCCTTCAGCGCTCTCTTTGCTCCTTCGTGTGATACCGTCGGGACAATTGCGAGGCACGCTGCGTTTCAAATTTCCATCTTGGATCCCGAAATGAAAATAGGGAAAGGAAACGTCTCTTCTAGAACGTGGAGCTCAAATATTTTGCCTAACAATTCCCCTTGTGGATTGCCATCTGCGAAAATTCTCCACCTCGCCTCCCTCCCTCTCCTCTCCCCACACGTGAATTGCTATTCATTCCTCTACATTCAATGATCTTCCTTTGTAACGACACGTTCCAATTATTGTATTTTTGCGCAGTTGACACAATTGAATTTTTAAGAGATGATATAAAGGTTGTTATAAAGCCTTGTAGCAATTGAAATTAATTTTCGGCAAGTGCTCAGAAAATGTGAGCAAATGAGAAACGTTTCTCTCACCAGTAAATCCTTATATCCGGATCGTTTATTCCCCGGGGGAAATTGACGAGTAGAAGTGAAGTAAAATGAAACCTGCTTCGAACAGGTTTCCTTCCCGGGGGACTCCTCAGGGGCTATGCAACGCACAAAGGGTGGAAAAACGATACGCTCTCCAAAGTGTTTGGCTGAGTAAAGTTCAGAAAAATCCTTTTTGCTTACGGAACAAGCCTCTGGTGAATTATGGTGAAAATTGGAATTCGCCGAGTAGTAGCGTCGTTTGTTTGATTTTTTTCGATTGCATGTTTCTGATTGGTGGACTGATCGATACATTTGGGACAGTGCGTCATTTTGTGCATGTTCCGGGTGGGGTATCGATTTGCTCTGCGATGGGCGGGGGGGACCAAAAACGTCAAAACGACGTAAGGGGTGCATGAACTCGGGAAATGAAAGCAAAAATGTTGGGGTGGAGTGAAAACTTTAAAACAACGGTGGAAATCCGTCCATCCGACAGTTACTTACGGCTGCGTTGTTTTAAAAAGACAAAACTCTAAATATAATGACTATAAAATGCTTGACTTACGTAGAAATCAATTTAGTGACTATCTACTTAAAGACGGAATTAAAAATGGACCCATTTATTTACCGTGAAACTTGAAAGGTGATACATTCACTGCCTTCATCGCTGACGTCTGTTATAAGCACATGAAATTTTAATGTCTTCCAATTAATATTTTATATATCCACAGATTTTAATTGCAATAAATATTTTGAAATGCCTTTCACAAAATAAGTATGAAAGCAAAGTAAAAATCGAATAAATTACTTTAACCGATAACAGGAGTGATAATAAATTAGAATATTTAGCTCAGAGTAGTACGCTATTATCCTATTAAATGTGGCTTCACAAAATATTTTGGCATTAGGTTTTGGTTGTGGAATTTAAAATGAAACAATTTTGTGGAAGATGCCAGTCAGAATGAATAGGTGAGTTTATATATTAGTTTAAAAGGTAAGTCTCCTATAGATTGTTTACACATGACAACAACTCCATGCTTAATATTATCATCAATTTCTTTCGAGATGCTCCAGCGATTATATACCACCAAACGTGAAACCTCTCATCTAAAATTCCGTTATTAATGCTGAATATTTTTATCAGAGTTAGCTTCTTCATTCCACCAAAACGTCTCTGCATAGTCTTTACATCTCCTATGACGAATTTTGGATATCCATTCCTCATCCGCCATCATTCCTATTGCCCACTCTTTCTTCCGTCATCGCCTTCAGAAGGCTATTACACCCTTGTATATTCCCACTACGTTTTCCTTTTATACTCAGCAGCCTGTCCAGAAAACTATTTAATTGCGCATATCCGACAATCATAGGAGAGAATTTCTGTATTTATTGCTATTAAGAGATATTTCTCTTGATGATATGCCTGCGTTGTCATTCCTATTGCTAACAATATTCCTTTCTTATCGCTTTCATCACTGCATCATTAGTAGCCAGACAAATTCTTTCACATTTTCCAGGCTTGTTTTTGTGGTAACATGTTAGTATTTTATTCCACAAACCAAATCATTTGTTTTCTCTTCATAAACCTGCAAGCAGTTTTTTTCATTTCCTTTAATATTATACTCAACATCGTCATTATTCTCACAAAAAACTAAGAAAACAGCGAACCGCGGTGCACATATTATCTAATTTTCACTTTTTTTTTCGTATTTTATTTCCCTTTTTTGATAAAAAGATGGATGATGACAAGCGAAGAATTATACTTTCTTCGTATTCATTTCTTTAGAACTATTTCTTCTTCCTTATGCTGAATTTAATAGCTAATGAACCCTCTTATTTACCTTGCAAATTTCTCGATTATCATTGTAAATTATTCCTATATACTTGATGATTCTCATAGTAACTCAGTCAAAATTGCCAAAAATTAGCTCAAAGTAATGGAGAAATTAAAGGTCGAAGGAAGTAGTTACTCTTTAAATATTTCTAAGGAAAAATTATTAGGCCTAAGATGACTTATCTTTGGATCGGAATAATCTTATTTCTGATAATGGTTAACAATTGTTCGTCCCTTGTCCCACCCTTTGGTGAATTATTCTATTCAAAATACATGCATAAGACATGTGCAATAAGACAATGTGCTCTCCTCTTCATGTGGGAAGGACTATATTCCTTCAAATATCCTTCTGAATCTTTCACAGTACACATTTCCCAGGGTTTGTATATCCTTCTAATGACCTTCTTTACAAGGTGCTTCGGTAGCTTCCAGTGAATTTGATCAATTCTTCGGAATTTTAAGTGGAAACAAGTTTTTATTTACTCAAGAGTTCAGCCTTCTACGTTCTGGTGCTCGACCGATTTTATTCTCTTCACATGTTCATTCCTTCCCCCTTAAAGTATTTTATTAATTATCGATATCAATTTTATAATTTGCATCCCAAATGTAATTTACAATTGTAGAACTTCTTCGAAATGATTCCTTATAGTTATTCAGTTTGAATACATTTTTTCTGTATCAGTATTTATTCACGTTTTCTTTGTTCTTGCATTGCTGCATTTCCAACTTTTTTTGAAAAGATAAAGTGCTATCTATTTATTACGCAGCTTTTTCTTTATTTCTTCCACCATTCTTTACTTCTTTTTTTCTTTTATGATTATGTTAGTTTTAATATCCAGTTTATATGCCTCAAAAAGGTTTTCAGATTATTTCTTTCTTTTTTACACCCTCGGTAGTTAAGCATCCTTTGAAAGGCCAGTTAATTCTTTATTCCATCGGTGATTTCTTATTGATTGTTTGAGCACCTCAGATGCTGAGAACAGAGAGTAAAAGTTGCACCAAAACATAACAGATTTAATTAGCGGTCGGCAAAATTGAAAATCGTTATTCCTGGAGAAAAATGTAACAAAAATTCCTAAACAAAACTTAAAATTTTGAATCAGAAGAAACAATATAATTTTTATTTCATTTATATTACCGCATTTTTTTTATAAAAAAATAACATTGTTGATTGTTGAACATTTCAGACACGAGTACTTCGTCATTACCAAATGATAATGGAGGAAGCTCTGGTCTTTGACTTCATTTAAATATTTCAGCTTCACCAGGTGATATCTTCATCTGTTTCATGTCAAAGAAGACATTTGACAGTTTATGTCCTTGAAAGATGGTTTTCAATACACTTTTTCCCCCCAAAGTCCATTTTAGGAGAAAAATTCCGAGTACCCTTAGTCCCCTGTCGAAACCCTCAAATTCCTTAAGTATTGTTTCCTTGCCTATCTCTCACAACTTTATACCAGCATCTTAGGTTAGTTGCATTTTCCGATTCTTCGATAACTTTGTTCCCTTCCGCTATTTTTCCTTATTAATCTACCACTTTCTTTTCATAATGGGCCGATGACGTCATCCTTTAGATGCTTTCATCTTAATCCGATAGGACAGATTATATTATATTAAAAAATAAATGTAATAAACGTTTAGCTCTAAAATAGCAATGAGGTACAACTATGGCACTTTTTACCGAGCAGTTAAGAGAACATAAATATTTACATCTCGAAAGGGAACAATGGGACCAAGGGTTAAGGTCCCTGTAAAGGAGAGGAGTCGTAATAGGTTAGGGATGGTAAGGCAGTGGGCTAGTAATTAGATGAAGCAGCTTCATATTGGATAATTAAAAATTCCTTCAGATCTATAACTGTTAGTATTTAGAGCCTATAAATTCTATCAGCCAAGTGGAATGCTGCGGCATCAAATACTCTACAATGGCCTTTACCTAATCAATGTCAATCAATATGGGACTTCTGTGGTTGGACGTTAATTTATGAGAAATGGTGCTACTTTATACTGGTTTCATCAAAATTATTACTCATTTGCACTATATGAATGAAGCTACAGTCATTACAGTATAATATTTGCATCCGTAAATCGCCAATCTTGCCCTTATCATTCAAAAAGAATGTGAATTACAAGTAGATGTACCGCTTTAAAAAAAGGAGGAAATGAATGAGGTTCGTTACTGAATGAATAAAGGAGAGCAGAGAATTGCAAAACAGATGCATGAAAGAAAATTGAATAGTTAAAGAAGAAGGAGTAGACCGATAAAATCATGGGTTTTAAGTGTCCAAGATACAATCAAGGTAGGGAATATTGGAATTCTCTGGAACAGAGCAGTTAATACTGAACTGGGTAGAATGGAACAGAAGCCAGTATGCAAGGACAATGGAGCAATAGATGTAAGATATTAACCAAATTAATTTAGCTTCTATAAATAACCTGAAATCAATACACGGATACTCCTGCGTCAAAAGAGGAAAATATGATAAGTAAACTGAATGTAATAACCCTATTATTAAGGATTTTTTGACGAAGCTGTTATTTTAAATTCAAGAAGATATTATCGAATCGGTCATTTTATGCTACTTAGTTGTTTTCATATAATATAACACCTTCACTTGGAACCCAATATTTTTCTCCTTCATTCAATTGAAAGATAAGAGATTTTACACGATGTTAAGTAAAATGATCAAAGAAAATATTAATGGTACAAAACTACTGTATCCAGCCCGAAGGTTGAATTCATAAATAAAAGTAAATTAGCATTAAATACCAGATTTTAGGTACAGCGGGTCACTCCAAATACGTACAAATTTTAGCGCAGAGGAGAATGAAAACGATGCTCACTGGACCGTGATAACCAATTATCCCTGTAAATTTAATATTGGGTTTTTCATATCCATTAATTATAGTATTTTTAAGAGAAAAAAACTATCTTTGCGGCAAGTTATATTATTTGTTCTATTATACAAAGGAATTTTATATTTATTATTCCAGTTACATTTAGCTCAATAGCAATTTTTTTCCATTGATTGTGAATTTCCGCATGAATTCATGATGCTGACCATTTCCACGAGTGTGTGCCAATCAAGATGCTCATGAAGCAATAACTGTGGCGTTATTCCAATTAACCGCAACCCGTTTTCATACCTGATAATATTTTTGCTGTATGCATTTAATAAATAAGAAGCAATATTCAACTGTGTGGCTTGCTTTTGGTAAGAGAACTTTGAAAGATATAGCCCAATTTATTTATAAACCTGGGAAAAATAACATTAATGCATGAAATTATGAAGGATTTCCAAAAATAAGTTTGAAAGAAGTCCTCATCTTACTCTTGCATTCCAAGGGAAAGTTTTCCATTGTTATTTTTTTCAATTGTATTTGTTCTTATATGTATATATATATATGTATATATATAAATATGTATATATATATATACATATATATGTATCCACAAAATAAATCCTCGGAATATTTAAACTACTCGTAGTATAGTGAGATGTATAATATCTGGTTTTTCAGAGTATCATAAGTATGTCTGTGACTAAGTTTTCACTATTGTCGCCAATTATTCATTACCAGCGTACGTATAAGTCAGAAAATATGAAAATTGAATAATCTTATTACATAGTAAGAAATTAATAGCTCAAAATAATCCAAATATATCAATTCCTATGAATATTTTGAGTTGACTGAAATCGTCGATCAAAATAATACGAGAGGTTAGGTTATTCCCTGGCAAATGACAGGTGGTAAATTGATGCGTTTCCTATGAGCAATCTTTTCGCGGGCCATTCGTTGCAATGCGATTTCGTTTCTGGCGGGAGTATAAGCGCCACATTATGGGAAAGTAGGATTTGCTCCGGACAGAGCAAATAAATGGAAGATATGAGATTGGTCTTTCTCCGCGCACACTAGGGAGAAACGATTTGGTTTTCCCCTAAATCATCGGTTCAGGCCGTTCTAATTCGGGATTTTGAAGCATATTTCTCCATTTAAAGTGATTTCATGGGCCTATGGCATCAATCAACGGTGATTCTACCGAGGGCCGTTTATTTTATCGGCAATGTGGAACATCCTACGTTTATTCGATGCATTTTTATGAGATGAGGGAAGATATTTTATTTGTTTAGGTCTCTCAACAAGAGTGCGTAAAGCGCTGAAAGGGAATTGCTAGAATCCCTTTTATTCAAAGCCAATTTAATAATTATTTGAATTAAAAAGTTTTCAAATTAATTCTGTTCTTTATCGGCCCTCCGACGGAATCAGATGGAATTGATTTACTTAGCACGCCATTAATCAGTAACTCCCCATAAAAATTGCAAAGGCTCGGGACAAATAACCCAAATGACTACACAATGAATGTTGTCCACATAGGCGTGTTGAACAGTTTTATTTTTAATCAACCCCTCAAAATAACCATATTTTGAGGGATTACTTGGGTCAAAGATCCTGTGGAGATATTGAATGCCTCAGAACAAACAAAACTGCGTCTGTTTTGCGGATAATAAGTTAGCTTATTAAAGATAGTTAATATTAAAAGCTTTCGATTTATAAAAAAAATTGGTGTTAAGTTGATATATAATCTTGTTTATTAAGTTTAGGGAGAAGTATGTTAGCACAAAATTTTATAGCAAGTACTAAATTATGATGCGTTGATTAATGCATACAATTTATCGCAATTTGAGAAAACTTTAGCTTTTGATAGAGGACAATTCATTCATTATTAAGTGAAACCAGTGGGTGGAAAAAGAAACTTAATGGAGAATTTTTTGCTCACCGGACATCTCTGCTGATCTCTTCAGAAATCCTAATTATCCACTCCTGGCTTGTCATCAGGTTTTCCAAGGCCCAAAACACCAGAGCTCTACATAGTTGAGGTGGTACTCGTACCCTATATGGTTGAGTTAAGGGGCGGGAGGGTTAACCACTTGACTAAACCGTCCCGGTTGTACTAATATTTTCTTATTATGATTTATCATTACTCTTGATCACTCCAGGATCATGAGCCATACTATTAAACTTTACCAGTGCAGCAATTGAAATTTTACACGCCGCCGTATTACGGGGGATTCGCTTTTTCTCTCATTTACCGTGACATTTCCCATTCAAAAACATAACAAGAGCAAAACACGAACTCATTCGCCTCCCGTATGGTAACGATGCTTCATGCCCAAGCTAAAGCTGCCGTCCAATTTTGCATGGATTTCGATTAGATGGGCACAATTTAAATTTGAAATAAAAGAAAAAAAAATGCAAATAATTTCTATGCTGGAAGTAGAAAAATATTGGGAGAACGTGACCTGCGTCAAATGCCGGTGCATGCGAATCCGGGTGAACTTGGAGGGCGCAAACGGGGATACACGGAGCCCGAATTCGCCGAGCGTTCATTAAGCCGCGGGGCTGTAATTAAAACCGCATTTAGTTATATAGGTATTTATTGTCAATGGCGCGTCAACTGTAAAGGCTATTAAGCACCGTTAATTTAGCCCAAGCGTGCCCGCCTCTTAGAGAGAGAGAGACACACACACACACATATGCACCACGCTTCAAAAACACACTCACAGACACACCCGCGCGCCCACGCACACGCAAACAATCTGAGAGCCTCCCTCCCGGCACAAATATTGAAATTTGCGGTCAGGAAATTGACCAATACATCCGTCCACTTCCATTTTTTTTCTCGCACGCCCATTCCTCTCCCATCCATTTTTTTTTTAATATTCCAACCCTCCTCCACCCCCGCCATCGTCACTATCCCTCATTCCCTTCCCGCGCCGCCCTCAACCGCACACCCTTTCCATTTTAATAACCCGCCAAATTAATTCCTCGGGTCCTCCCTATTAAAACATTTATAAAAGAACGACGAATTCGTAATTATAAAGCCGGGAGCCGAAAAACCACCCCATCCCCCACATGAAAATCCCTGCAGCCGTTGGCTATCCCTCCCCATCCCTCGTGCGCCCTCTCCCGCCCAACACCCACCACCTCCGTCTATCCGCCTCGTGCGACCTCAAAAGCTTCCTCCTCCGCCTCCCCTCTCCCGGCTCTTTTACCTCCTCGACCTCTCTCCCCCTCCCACACCCACTCCCTTTAACTCCCCACCCTACCTCCGTACTTAACCCTCATCCACCTCCCCTCTTGCTCCCGAGTTCGAATCTCCATTTCGCTAGCTGCCCGCTCTCTCGCACCAATTCATTAACGACTGTCACGTAGGCGGGATTGCCGAGGATTGAGATAGTAGGGGGAGGGGGGTAGGAAGAGAGATATCGAGAGAGGGGGGGCTGGTTTTGGGGGGGATGAGGGTATGAGGGATGTGTATGCGGGACGGCCGAAGGTCTTGTGGAGTGGGTGCGGAGGATGAGTATGATGAGGGAGGGCGAGAGGGGTGCCCCTCTCCCCTTGGGTCTTTATGGCGACTGTGGCGGATGGGGTCGACCGGCTGTCAGGCGGGGCAGCCAAGAGCGGGGAGGAGGAAGAGAGAGAGAGAGACAGAGCCTCGGTGCTGGGCGATCGTCATGCGTTTCGCATCAACTTTCGCATGATCGACCCCGGTGTGGCACCCGACCGGGGGGGCGGAAGGGGCCCGGGGGGAGGGGGTGGGGTCGAGTCGGCTGGCGAGCGTCCGCCGATGAGTGGGCCGGGGGTGGGCTTTCAAGGGCGATTGGGGTGTGGGGGGTGGCGCCGTTTGATCGTCTCTCTCGTCGGGGAGGGCGGCGGGCGAGGGCGGAGGGTCCGTCCGTTTGATGGGGTGCTGCCGGTTGCATAATGCCACGGGGACCACGCCTCGACGGTTGGTTGACCTAATGATCGATTTTAAAAGGCGTGTAAGCCAAACCGGGGTTCTACCTCCTCCTCCGACTCCCCTCCTCCCGACCCTCTCGTGCCACGCCGTCCCCAGCACCGGCATTCCTCTGCGCGCACCGCTTGCATAATTGTGACATCCTCAGCAGGATAAAGAGAGGACCGCCGTGTGAGAGGGGAGGGCGAGGTGGGTGGGGGCTGGGTGGATTTGGGGGAGGAGATCGGGGAGGGACGCGCCATATGCACAACAGGTATTGGAATAGAAAAAATTTAAAATACACGGCCTCTCCACGCCCTGGACACCAGAGACTACCCTGTGCTCCATCCTCGGCGAAATATTTTACATTTTAGTCTCTTAAACAGGCATCCATCGTGAATTTTTATACTTATCATATAAAATTAATTGTGAACTTCCAACATTATACTATTCAAAAACGTATGCAGATGAATAAAAGTTTCATTATCCAATGAAGAAGTAACCTACTATTCATCAACGGATATACGAGGGAATATTTATTTCAGGGCGCTCACTATGTGAAACTGATATCCATAAATTTAAACGTTAGTGACAGGCTCCAATTTTGGAAAACTACGCAATGTGAAATAATAAAATGATAATTTTCCATAGCGCTTTGTTTCCTACAACGCGTCAATGCTTAAACGTGAGAATAGTAGTTATAATAATATATATTTAATGTTCCAAAAAAACTGGCTAAAGCACTCGATCAGACATTGAGGGATCCGGGTACGAATCCCAGTTGAGGCGAATGATTCTTCCCCTCCAAAATTTTTGCACTATATTAAATGTTGACAGTACATAAAATGTATCTAATATTGATACTCATATTTCAGCACTTAGATAGTCAATATTTTATTAATTTATTTAGCATTTAGATAGAGGAAAACTCACCCAGATGGGAATCGAACCTGTGACCTTTTTTTTGGGAGACATTGACACAGTACAACATTTAAATTACGTTTCTTCTCTAAAAAATGTGCTTTGTTGATAATTCTAACGTTTTGTCATATTATGAATGGTGGTAAATAATCACAAGAAGAAGGATTAAGGGAATGGCAGCATGAAAAGCAAAGAGTTAAGAGTCAAGTGAGCCATGGTAGAATATTTCGGGAGAAAACGTCAACGGGGACCTCTAAAAGAGGTATGAGAAGTGCGAACTTAAATATAAGGCCATAAATATTTCAATAATGACGGAATGGAAGAAATGACTTTGGAATGGAACTTCAGCGAGAACTTAGGAAATGGGTGAGCTGCTCAGGATCTATCGAAAAAAGATGGCACAGAGGTACATGGTAGAATATCGGAATAAGACAGAGTCAAATCTGTAGGTAAACAAAACCGGTGAAAAGGAAATCGCGGATCATATGTTAATTGCTGGCCTTAAGAAAGACAGAATCAAGTAGAAAAAATTCTAAAATGTTACAAAAAGAATAATAAATCAACTCTACCGAGAGAGAGAGAACGAAAATTGAAATTAGGAATTGAGTGGGTAGTTGAAGCATAACGCAAGAAATAGTTGATTTATGCTGAAGAACCATGCAGCATTTTTCAAAATCGTAGAAAAACGAGAGTTCGGTGCTGTGATGGTTGAAAATGGGAAGCTTTTTATTATGATTATGATAGTGAGAATGAAGAGTCGAGATAAAAAACGTGTCATAAAAGATTACGCAAGAAAACAACAATAGGTTATTTAAGATGAAAAAAAGGGAAGATTGCTTACAAAAAGTTGAATGCGAAGTTAGCAATGAATAAAGACAGGCAGAATGATAGAAATAAACAACATACCATTTGAAAAAATATACATATCAGGTCAAATATCCCTCTAATTTTCAAAGTAAATATCGATATCCGTAGAGGATATGATGCCGATGAATTAAATTTGAAAGTAATCTCTTCTAAAAAGAAAAAAAATGGTCCATATAAGAACATATATGATGCACATCCCGAAAAACTTGAGAAAAAAATGGAAGAATAAATTTGTGAATATTAATTTGGATCTATGTAGAAGAAGCAGAAAAGTGAGTCTGGCTAACAAACTTTTCACAGACAAGAGGATACTTATGGACCACCTGATCTTTGTTGTCTTAGCGAATCTGAAGAAATCATTTCAAAACACGGAATGGAATACAACGCTGCTTGTTCTGAGAAATATTATATTTAACTCCAAGGATACCAATGATAAGGAGGGCAGAATTGATCAATTGTGGTGAAAGTAGTGAAGAAAATTAATCAAAGAAAGGAGGATGCTTAAAGGCAAGAGTGCTCATTATCGTCTTTAACATATAATGTTTTCATCGGAGGAGCAATGATACAAAGGAAAAGCTACCAGATTAAATACGCAGATAGAAGATAAGTATGCTTTGGTTCCATTCATGCCATAGAGTATAAAGAATAGAATCTAATGTTGACTAAACGAAATAAATGTTAAATGAAAATTATTCTCTGCAGCTGTAGTAAGGAGGGTAATTCTCAAATAAATCAAAAACAGAATCTTCTTGAATGTGGAAGAGTTTCTATTTCGTGAATAGGATCGCAGCTGGTGGTAAAAACTAAATTGAAGTGCAAGACAATAATCTAATTAAAAAAGATGTGTATACTTTGACTATGACTTAAGTATGACATATATGTATATCATATATATCACATATCATTTGTTTGGATATACGAAAAATATTCATGAACGCAGCATGTGAAGGAAATTTATTCAAAGGTTTTTGGACGCAAAAGAATAAGCAACAGAAAATACAATAAATATAATGCGCAGTAAAAATGTGGTATCAGAAGAATTATCTAAATAAAGTGAGCATTGAAGAATTACTGTGAAGAGAGAGAATTACTATTTGAGACTAAAATGAGGAACACCAAATGTATTTTGAAGAACAGCAGCTTCATGGAAATAATAATGGAAGAAACCTTGAATGAAAAAACTGCAGGGGACGGTCACGGATGATTTGCGAGAAAGTAGCCTAGCCTATTATGCCTAAATAGCCTATTATGTGGCTAATAATGATAGAGCATCCACGCGATTGCAAAGTAAAGTACTGAGCAAACATTGACGCAATCATTACTTTACGAACAACTACTATGTGGGTAATGCTAGGCAGGAGAATAAATCAGGGCTGGTCGCTATAACAATTATTTTTTAACTCGAGGAATATGCCAAAAACTGCTACTGATGAGAATTACTCTAATAAAAATAATATAATTATGATACATAATATTTATAATTATAAAATATAATAATTATTATATGAACATAGTCGACCCGAAGGTTGGTTTGGTCGGTGATGGTAGAGATCACTCGGTACTAAGCCCGACGGCGAGTGAAATTCATCCATCAGGGTAGAGGAGCCAGTTCCTTTCCCTGTGCCGCCTATGGTTTCCCAGGAAGATCTGGCACCCGAAGAATCACACAGCTTGGGTGGAGCTGAGGGTGCCCAGAAAGTTTTGCCCGGGACACGAACCTAGGCCCAACGGTCAGCAGTCCAAAGCTCTATTCCTGGACTACTACATTCCATAATTATAATATGTTAATATGTAATAATTCAAACATAGCAGACTTAATCAGGCCTCAGATTAAGTTTTGCTGAGCATTTATGAATAACAAATCTATTCCGGATAAGGTAACAGATTGTATTAATTTTTCTAATGCAATACTGTGTATGATATATGTGGGATAAAAATAAATAATAAGAAAAGAAAAACGACGCATTCTAAAAAATAGAAAAGTTAAGTCTGAGTAGTTTGTTGCTGATTAGGGTAGATAGATAGATAGAGGTCTTTATTTGGGCGAAATCGAGACCAAATGGTGCCTTCTTCCTTTTAACCCATGGGGGCAGGGTAGGCAGATTGATTGTATATTTTTGACTAAAACGTATTCGAGGATTACTCAGGGCAAAAATACGGAATCGCGCATACAAGTAGAACAAATTAAAGGAATAACGTAACTAATATTAGTATAAGCATAAGATTTGGAATTCAATACCTGGACTGAGTAGAACAAAGAGTGAAGGCCTAATATGGAACAATAATTTGCATGGTTCGTTCTTAAGAATAATGGGGCCGGGCCGATAAGAGGCTAGTAAGAAATGATTAATTACAGAAATGAAGAAAATTAAGTTATGGATAAAGTAAGGAGAGAATAAGAAAAAAGGTATGTCAGATGTAGAGAATTTGAATTCGTCAAATTTGGTGGCGGGTATGTCAGTTTGCACCGGTATTATTATTTTATTATTTATTTAAGAATTACGTTGCAATTAGGCAATTGTCCTGGTGGCAACGGTCAAGTTTGATCAATGATCACTCTTACACTTAACGGGATGCTTGACGGCTTTCTTAGGGGGAAGAATGCAAGGACAGAGATGGAAAATAAGAGCACCTAAAATTGCAAGAATGTAGAGCACAAATACATAAAAAAATATCCAAGAAAAAACCTCACTAGGCTGTGTAATAATGTTCAGAAACCACCGCAGACCAACCGTCAAGCATTGTAATAGGTACCAGGAAATACCCGCATACTTGTCAGAGATAGTCAGAAATCATGTATGATAAAATACTCAACAAGTTCAAGAATAAATGTTTACTTTTCTAATGAATAAAAGTTTGATGCATTAAATCCATAGAAGGATAAATAATGATATTGATTGATTGTAATTAATAAATTTCCACCATAAATATCTATTTGCAAAATATTTTAACGCCATTAACTAGCCAAATGCTGCATATCATATCCCTTGAAGTCAGAAAAAAAAATACGATTAAGGTGCCTGATATAATCGCATGAAATAAATTAGCGAATGGGGAGTGTTCCGATTCGCTTTTTGGTGTCATTTTCGACCAACAGAAAGTCGCCTTTTTGAAATGCGTTATTCAGCGTTTCGATTTATTTGGAAACAGAAAGAACTGGAGGTGCTTGAAAACAGTGCCGAACGTCTGCCGTATCGTTTCTTTCGAAATACGCCTGTATTTTGAAAATGTACTCTCATGTGCGAAGAGTCGGCATTAACACTGTACGAATAGAGGGAAAAAAATGAGCGGTCACTCTTCCACCCTCCCCATCTTTTCCCAGATGTTACATTCGATCCGGCAGGAGAACGAATGGAAGAGGAGGGGGATTACAAATTGATTTCATCCGGCACAGGGATTCACGTCATTTCTACTGGTATGCTCGTGTGAAACTACAAATTTTACCAATCACCAGTAAAGTCAGGAGCGAAAAAAAATTGACTTCCAAATTTGACTTATCACCATTGTATGATGCTAGGGATCTCTATAATATATTCTAGAGATGATTTTCTTAGCAGAGGAACGGGAATAATTCTCCAAACCAATTAAAGTAATCATTACTGTGAGTTTCATAAACATAAAAATAGCTTCATATTGCTTCAAGCGTTCGCCCAACTTCGAAGAGTGGATAATATTACAAACTGGGATCGTGCCTTGTTTATCCACAGTCTGACAAACTTAATTTAATTCCATAGATTTTTGCAGAAAATATAATCAACCTCATTTATATAGTTTTAAACTTACGATGCGACTAGAAATCCTATGAATTCTGAAAAAAAACAATACTGGACAAATATTTCCATCTTATTTAAAGTCGAATTAGCCTAGAAAGCAAGTGAAGGCAGCGAATTTTAACGTAAACAGCTTCCTTTAGACATTATTTTTCAACGTGTTGCAACTTTTTCAGCACAATTTGGCAGGCTGATAAAATAGTGCATCTGTCATTTATGTAATTTATTTTAAAATTTTTGTAAATATATTTTTAAAATGATGTATCTTATTCTTTAATCATCCTATACAACATGTACATATATAACATATATGTATTTATTAATATTTATTTATTCATTTTATTAATAACAATTTCGCATGCAGGGGTTTTATTAGCCGCACTTCTAATTTGCTGTCACTAGTTTTCAAAATATACACTGCATAAAAATGTATTTATACTAAATGGAACACGGCTCATGAATTACAAAAAATTGCATTAAATATCTGCACCCAAAATAAGAACAGCATACGAGAGATAGCTGAATATGCGCGCTAACATCTGTTGTTGAAGATTTTATTTCCACATTCAGCTGCTATGACAACGTCCTAGATATGATGAAACTTGAACGCCGTGAATTTTGTGTGTTCGTACCGATGAAAAACGGAGAGAATGCTGGGAAAACGTGCAGAACCAAGTGATAGCACTGTATTCGCAGAGTCGGGTTTTAAATTAAATCTATTTTGGAGCATAAAATCGACATAGCTCCGGGAAGGCAGATGAAATAATACAGCAAAAGAGTTTCTATTATGGCATACAATATCTCAAACAGATTCATGTCAAAGCGATGCGAAATGTTGATTCACGAGTTGCTAAAGTGAATACAGAGAAGTACTGGTGAACGGTCAGAAGTGCTACGTAACAGAAACGAATTCAATGACAATTAATTATAATAGTGACGAATTGATGTTAGTGAAGGATTGAATGCATCTTAATTGGTAGAAAATTAGGAAAATTGCGAGAAATGACGCGGGAGTAATTTTAGTGGAGTTATCCGAGGATATAACACAAATGCGAAAAATTACACGGTGAATAAATAATTTATTGAAACTGGAGCTCGATCCTTTTCAAAATTTCTTCCGTATGCGTGCACTCCAGAAGGTAAATTCACTAAAGATATTGCTCTGGTATTTCCAGCAGTTTCCTTGCATCAAGGTAAACACCAGTGTTTAAACGTTGGCTTTGACCTCGTGGACTGTGATGCTGTGAAAACCACTACGATTGCTACGCTATGACATGTTCTATACTCCTTCAGAATGTCTTGTTAAGTTACATACCCATGGAATTGTACAGATGAAGAGCTCGTTTAACTAACTGAAGCACCGGGCGGGAAATCGAGAGGCACGCGCTCGAATCATGGTCAAAGTGAATGATTTTCCTCCTGTGAAATTTCCCACATTATTAAGATTGTTGATTGAAATGTCTTCCTATTCATCTTCGTAATCATAGAGAGTAGATTCAGATATTGATGGGCTGAAAGCTCGTCTTGTTAGCCATCGATTGAATGTTGCACGAAAGGTGTTTTTGGGACAATAACATTTCCACTACCTAGCCTATGATCTACTTGTGCAGTATAATAATAATATATACACAAACATATAATTAATATATAATATATATGTTTACACAATATATTAATGTACGGTTCTATAAGTGGAATTTGCTAAATTGCATAAGGCACTCCCAAAACATATTTCACTTCTGTTACTTGGTTGTTTGGCTTCATTGAAACTATTTCGAATCCTAACGACAAAGTTATATCATTTTAAAGATATCGAATAAATAATTTGCAGTGAGAGACTTTGTAAAGAAAAGGCCGTAGATTGTGTTGCTTAATTTTAGTGCCCGCAGCTCTTTAGTCTAGTTCAATAATGGAACAAGAGGAGGTAAAGAGAGGAATTCGACTGATGTTAAGAGTTATCCTTTTGACCGTTACCTACTTTTCATCCAACTCGTCAGATTTCACTTATTCTTCCCTCATTAAAACATTAATTATTTGACATGAATTACCAATGAATATTAATAATGGCCATCTTCAATGACAAAATACTCGATGTTTCCTTTCCTATTGTGATTTAGTGAGGGGTTAGGACCCCAAGAGCCGCAATTGAACGATATATTATAGCTCATTAAAAGTGAGCTGCGTTTGAAAAAAGGTGTCTCTATTGGTGCTTGAATTTTAGAATATTTTCTTACAAACGGCATTGCTTACCAATGCCATTGGCAAAATCATTTCCATTCGAAAAAGCATTAATGTTTAACTTACAGCTTCGACTTCCTCTTATCCTGATTTCGCCTTAAGTCATCGACTCTACACACTTTCCAATGTCTCAATTCATATGAATATTTTCCTCGGATAACCTCCAAATATGTCCTCAAGTCTTTGAGATATAATTACATGTGGATTTGTACATGAATATAATATTCATTTTAATGATTATTATTAAACTATAGACGTTTTTATAATTGCAAATTCCTAGATAATTAGAATGAAGTATGGAAAGGAAATAGAAATAATCAGAAAAGCATAGAATCATGTGAACATTTCGGGCTGTGGTGCTATCAATCAAAGTAAATATTATAGTAATAATTAACATGTTCACATCAAGAGACAAGATGTACTTTTGGAAAGGTAAGGTGTGAAAACCAGAGGAACAAGGGCTATGTCTATTGAACAATTAGTTGAAAGCTAGCGAAATAGAAAAATTAAACGGTGACTAAAAATTGCCATTACATTTTACCGTTGATTTTTTTCTCTGAGATATTTTGTATTCTCACAAGTCCACACTCTCTGGTCAGTCCAAGACGTCACACATGATATTCTCCACCAATTGTCACGGCTATAATCCAATAATTCAAAAGAAATTTTCAAAATAAATCAGAAGAACATGAAATGATCATGAGAAGTTGACAAAATTTTTTTCAACCACATTTGACTCTTCATTAAAACTGTCAAGGCATAATTAGTTTGGTATGTCGTTCATAACAATGGATCATGCAATTGACAAAACATAATCAAAGGCTTGTAATTAATAATTTGGTTAACGCTTGATGGACAGAAGAAATGGCATAAGCTGGGTAGGAGTACGGACCTCAGGGAATTATGATTACTCAACTGTGAATCCGGAAATTTTCATCCTTTCCCATCGCAAACGGAAGTATATTTGCACTCCCGCGTCTCCCTGCCTTTCATCACAGCCAACGCTCTCCCCGCATAAACTCCTATTTTCTCCTCCAGGGGCGTCACCGATAGAGAGCGTTTCGAAGTTTATTGAGCCGAGTGACGAACGATAATGCGTGGCAACCATCGGAGTAAAGAAGCGATTGAATACTCTCCCACGAGTGTGAGCGGATGAGAAGATTAGAGAGGAGTGCAGGAGAATGTATGGCTTGGGTAAACAAAATGGGGCTTTAAAAAACAGTGACTTATTAAGATTACCAAGAAAAGATATTCTTCAATTTCCCCCCCCCCCCAATGATTAGTACTGAAAATCGGCAGCCAGCAATCCAGCAGAGCTCGTTAGTTCTATGATATTTTGGTAGATGTATTTAAACTATGTATCCACTGAAAATTCAAATTTGTGATGTAGTACTTTCCACAGTTATATTTGCAAGAAATGCACATAGTAAATAACAGTTTACATCATACTCCTACTAAGGAAATACCGGGAACCTTTGTTGTATCATAGCACAAAACGTAGTAAATACCTCAGCACAACTGTTAATAACTGATGTAAAAAGTCATTACTGGCTGTAATGATTTTTTTGCATCAGGGAAACAGGGGATGAAGCATTAAGGAAGTGGCTGCCAATATTTGAACATTGTAGACGTGCTTAACATTTCACTGGTTAGTAAACAGTTTATACTTACGATCATTGCTTAATGTTACTAAAATAGCTGGTTAAATGCAAAATGTTTCACGGAAATTTAATGGATACACCAATATCGCCGCCTGAAAATCACCGATAGGGGAGTGATATCACGCATGACATGCTCCATTGAAACTATATAACTAAATAATTCATTCAATCAATCAGATGGAGATGTTGTATAATTCAAACTATTAAAATAATTTTTACCCACAGCTTTAACTGCAATACAGAGTGTTTCAAGAACTAATCGTGCGAGACGACCTCCAGATGTAGTGTAAAAAGTAATTTCATAAACTAAACTTCTTACTATGCTTAAAAAAACTGCTTCCCAAAGGCTTCGTAGGAAACTAGTCCAATCCCTCGTTTTTCGAGGGAAAAATAAAATATCAAAAATATTGGCCTCTAACCATAGCACGAAGGGGACCAATAACGTATTTAGGATATCATTACGAATGAGATTTCCATTAAATATAAGATATTTAATTTATAATTCAACCTAATTCGTTCAATAGATGCAGGCTAGCTGTGGTGGAAGTTCGTCTTTATGAGAAAAACAAATTTTCACTTTTCCACAAGTTTATTGGTAATGTACGACGCGTTTCGGTTCACAGAACCATCATCAGGTACAAAAAATGTCAAATAGTGAATACATTGTATTTTTAATTGTTTGAAGAAGGGGGGAGGAAAGTGGTGAGGAGTAAGGTTTCAGGGGACAAGAGGAGGTGTAATTGATTGTACCTGATTATGGTTCTGTTAAACGAAACACGTAGTTCGTTACCAATAAACTTGTGGAATAGTGCAAATTTATTTTTCTCATAACATTTAACCGTAATATCCTGGATAAAATCGGTGAATGATTGCCCAGAGAATTCTTCAATTAAAATAGTTACGGTTATGTCTTCAAGATATCACCATTTATAAAGCCTTCTTCTAAAACATTACTTTAGTGTACAAAGTCAGTTTCGCGTGAACCAGCAATTCGGAAAAAATGGCATGTTAAAACGTGTAGTCCAATATTTTTAATTTAGTATTTAATCAATAACAAATAAATTTGCATTAGAGGGGAATTTGGTTGGTAAAGTGTTTCTTAAACATTCAAGATAGATTGGAGAGGGAAACCTATCCGGTAATCATGCGAGCGAAATGGACATCAGAGTGCAGGAGAAATTGCACGGACGGCTATGAGGTGAACATACAGGGAATCGTAGAGGACACTCAATGATATCGAAGCCCACGCCAATAGCCAAGAGACCATTACCCGCGCCACTAGTTCATCAATTTCTGGTACAATTCCTTGATGCCAGTGAATAATCGTAAATTTAGTACCAAAACCGTCGAAGGGGCGATGCAGGACAAACTAATTCGTATTACACCTGGTTCTAAAAGGTGCTCCATGGAAAGTTGGCCGAATCTCTTTGTTTGTAAGTGGTGGAGAACTATCCGGATGTTAAAAAGATTATGGTAGAAGGGAGTTCTGGTTGGTTCACCGATATGTTATTTTGCTAAGAAAGTTTGGCTGCAACCCACGCTCCACATATTAAAATATCATTCTCTAAAGAGGTTTTATTTTAAAAAACGGAGGAGAAACACAAAAAATGTAACGATTGGCCTGCGCACAGGTGAATAGTTGGTGAATCAGTGCCAAAATTAGAAAATGGTCATAAGAAATAAATTAAATACACGCATTATTTTGCTGATCATGATAAATGAAGTCTGCGCCTCATCTAATCTTTAGATTCAGTGAAAGGAGAGACACTAACCTTATTTTGAGTGAAAAACCAGATTTTATGACGGAATTTTCTGGAATATATATCCAAACGCACAAGCACCCCCAAACACAATATGATGTGGTTTTGTAATTCAATGATTTTAAATGGAATTAGGGACACTATCCCATTCACACGATCGAATGGAACCTTTTATACTTAAATTCGCAATTAGTGTGGAAGCTTATAAATGACAACATAGTCACGTCTTCGCAATAAAATTGATGAGCTTGAATTTCTCTGACTCCATAATTATGAGCGTTTTAAATAAAATAACTAAACTCATGAAAAAACTCTGGTAGCACACGCGTCTGATTTTTTATGGTAAATTTTACAAAGTACTATTAAATAAATATATAAAAGCACTCAAAGGGCATTCCTGTGCAAGTCCGTCCAGAACAAAAACTCATCTCAGCATTACAATCAAAATCGTGAAATAGAACATTATCGCGTTACCGAATGTGCTATGATTAAACTAAAATATGATCTGGTCGGTTGGTTTCATCGATAGTTACGAAAATAGTGATACATTAACCGTTTCAAATGTGTAAAAAGCTTGAGCTTGGTAGATTCTGAAGCGAGGAAAATATACACTCACCATGAAAGAGAATCCAAAAATAATGGACGGCAAAAACATCGCCACGTGTTTGCCAAAAAACAAGTGATATAAGCGAGAATTAGGGAATGCAAATGAGCGGGCGGCAGGAAGTGATAGAACGTGATGATTCACCGAATGGGAGCACAATGGGAAAGAGGCGAGCCTCGCTTGCAGTCGCGGGGAGCCCAGAAATTATTGTTGCGATGGGATGGCAGTGCTCCCGGGAAACAAAACACTCTTCCCCGAGGACTGTGTTTGCTGGAAAGTGAAGCCAAGGTGCGCAAGTGTGGGTATTTACACTGCAGAAAATTGGGTGTGTTGCCATCCATAAAATCCGCCTGAAACTTTATTAAACTAAGTTAAAGCGACGTCATGATGAGCGTTTCCGATTGTGCTACCCTGCCTTCGTCGAGTATTATGTCGACGCAAAATTAGAGTGGGTTTTTTGGGTGACTTTAAATTAAAGCTCGAAGGAAAATAGGTCAGGGATTTGTCATAATTTTAATGAAGCCCTGATCAAAAGAAGAAAAAAACATACAGCGTGCACACACAAAATTTTCTTGCAAATCTCCCCTGCGGTATGGAGAACCCATTATGGAAGTAAGCACTTCAATGGAAATTGTGCTGATATGGCTTTAAATGGCTAATCTGGAAATGCGAAAAAAAATATCTACTCAAAGGCAGAGGAGAAATATCACGATATTACGGATAAAAATTAATATTCTGAAAGCATATATTGCGGTTAATTTCTTACCTGCTCCACTGTGCCTAAAAATATCATTTCAACATATTAAATGGGAGAAATTTTCATTAACAAATTCTCAGAACCATTTATTATCCTTATTATGAGTGCTTAATCACTAATAACAAAAAACTGCTTCGGTTAAAACAGCAGGATATTGAAATTAAGTTCAGTAAAATTCTAATTATCAGGAATATTTATTACAATTGCGTTTTTCGGCTAATCCCGCAGGAAAATTATAACGACAGTCTTTCTCCAAGACTACTGCATGCGTCAGGACTGACGCGATGTTTTTTAAAACTTGTATTATTATTATTATTATTATTATTATTATTATTATTATTATTAAAACGCACATGTGTATATAGATAATGTCAGGTAGTACACAAGTCCCAAGTATAACAATCAAACTTGGCTTGGAAAAGTAACATGGCATCTCAAATCCAATCAATGTCACAAAATATAATAAATAAAATTTGTCAGAAAAAAAACAATACACTTATAGGAAACTTCTAAACACCTATCTCAAAACACAAAAAAAATCCTCATGCAAATTCCGGGCGGAGCGAAAATGGTTTCATTGCAAAATGAGGCTTAATATTTGGAAATCCGATTTAGTCTCTTCTAATGATGTGATATCGCACAATTATCTCTATTTTAATTTTGGAATTTTTGAAATGTTTGGAATACCTACTGAATTATCATCAATCTCATGAATTCAATTTTTAATTCGCCGATACGGATGTTTGCTCCAAATCAAGCTTTTGGTCAAGTAAAATATATTAATATCGGACATTATACGGGTCTAAACAAAAAAAATACAATCCCACGACCTCGAAGGTATAAACACTATCGAGACATTTCCAACTACGAATGGGGATGGTATGACGCGGCACAAATTCTAACTCTTGACTCAGAAAAACCACCGGACCAAAGCCAACGTGCGGATATTATTTTCCCATCCCCGAGGCCCTCGACTTCACGCGCAAGCGCTGGACACGCGGACACGCGAAGGCCACCTCTCGTTTTCGCGCACGCGAGAAAAAAGTGGGTGGGGCGGGCTTCCTCATCCCCCGGGGGCCTCACGAAAAAGAAAAAAAAGGGCCACGCGAAACTTCTCTTCCCGGGATGAAAAGCGGATGAAACAAAAAAGGAAGGAAAACTCTAGGGCACGTGAGGGCAGGAAAAAGAGAACGCGGAACATGGCGACGAAAAAGCGCAAAGCTATAGATTCGGCATTAGGGCACGACCGCGTGCGCACAAAGAGAGAGAGAGAGATACTGCTGCGAAGAGAGAAGGGAATCAACGCCACCGCAAGCCCTCAAACCCTCTGGCTGGCAGTGTGCACGGAAAGAGAGAGAGAGAGCGTTAGAGGAGGTGGAGGGGATTCGGAGAGAAACAGATAGGAGAGAGAGGGAGAGTGAAGGGTGGGAGAGAAAGGGGTAGGGGAGACAGAGACGGAGGACAGACGACCTAACTACCCGGGGGAAGGTTCAGAAATTCATTGGAGAGGGATGGTTTCGGGCGGGGTGGAGGGTGAGGGACGAGGAAGGGGGATGATTCGACCGAGAGAGCAAAACAGAGGGGTGTAGGGGGTGGGAGGGCTACGCGAGAGGGGAAGCTGCACGCAACGGGGATGAGGGCGGGAGAGAGTGGAGTGTGTGTGTGGGGGGGTGGGGAAGCGGGGGATGATACCGCGCCAAATGACCTATGCTGCCCGAGGTTCATGCATCGAGGCGGCATCCTCTATGAGTCCAATCCACTCCTTCCCTCTCCCGCCGCGAGCCTTAAACCCACTACCACCCCCTAATCTCTACCCCCACCCAACAAGCTGCCCCAAACCCCCGCGCGCACGCACATGTCCACACGCATCACCCTCCACAGGCCGCCCAAAGCAGTCCCCTTTTTAAATTTGCTTTTTTCCCCTCCCCGCATTCCCTTTGACCCGCCATCGGCGGACGCGCCGCCCCGCTGGTAGTGTACGCACATCTCACCCTCCTCCCCGCCACCCCCACTTCCATCTCTAACCCCCTATCCCCACGGTCCTCTCTCACGCCCCCTTCGAGTCCCGTACTCCCATCAGTTTCATCCCCTTGTCTCTCTCTCTGCCAAAGGTCTCCGCCGCCGAGACCCACGGGCCATCGTCTGCGCGCAAAGCCTATGCCAAATGAACCGCTCCCTCCTCCCACCGGCCCCTCCTGATCCCCGCCTCCCTTTCCGCTCGGTAAGGACCCCCATCTCCTTCCCCCTCCCCGCACCACCCTCATCTCCAATTTCAGCTTCCTTATCCGCGCCCCGTCCTCCTCGCCCCATGCCACTCCCGCACTTTCTCACCCGCCTCCTCCGTCGCCCTGCCGTCCCTCATATCTCGCCACCTCTTCGCAAAATCCCCTTCTGCGCCCGGCTCTGCCCATATCAGCATTCCGAACGTGGGTCCATTAAACTACCGAATAACCTAGTTGGATCTTCACTCACTCCCCTTCCTCTCCCGTATCCACCGGAGCGCTCTCTCTCTCCTCATCCTCTTCCTTCACATGCTACCCTGTCTCTTCAGAGGTGGATGGAACTTTCACCCCCTACCTCTCTTCTCCACATACTCTCTCTCTCTCTCCGCATCTCTCTAAGCTTTGGCGGAGTTTCCCTCACCATCCCCCATCACTCCCTCTCATTCACTCTCGCCCCACGCTGCCAGGTCCGTAGAAACTCGGTTTACGTGGGTAACGACGTGATAAGGAGGCTCCCCTGCGGTGTGTGGAGATGAGTGGGTAAACGAAAATGGAGTGAAAGACGTTCTCTCCACTCGACACTACTCCTCCCTCCCCCCTGCCCTCCTCGCACACACTTTCATTCGCTCAAACCTCCCCCCGCAGCCACAACGCCCCAATTCAACCCCGTTCGTTCCCGGACGTTCGGCTGTGCGAATTTTTTATTTTTATAATCTTTGCCATCTTTTCGACGCCGCCAGCTCGCGATAGCAGGGGATGGAGTCTGGAAGGCCTCGACAGAGGGAAATGAAAGAGGATGGGGGAGAGAACAGAGTGGGGAGCTGGGTACTTCTGGAACTCGGTAGAACGCCAGTCGTTCGCCCCAGTCATATTTTAAGACCCGCTCTATTTAGGTTTTCAAGGAAAAACTTTCCACGCGAACACCTCAGCATAGCAATGTCTTAGGCATGTTGAGAAAATCCACGTTTGTTTAAATAAAATAGAGCGTGCTGTTTATGCACCAGTATGCAAGTACAACATTTCAAAATAGATACTTTTTTCGTGAACGAGAAAATTATTTTATTGCCTCCCTCGTTCGTTCTTCATAGTTCAATACGTAAATTACACAAAAATTGATTGACTTAGCATGAAATAACAGCCAAATCTATTCTAATACAGAAGAAAATTGCCATGCAAGCAAATATGTACCGAGTTACGTGAAATTTTGGAAAGAAACCAATATTCAATCCCGGGCTCGGGAGGATAGGTTAGAGCGCTTGAAATTCTCTAGAAAAAGAATTATTTAGCCATTAAAATTTGCACATTCAGGAATAATTTCCATAGTTTGAGGTGAATGTGACTTAACAGACATAATTACGCTTAACTAACTAATATTTATATCCACGTTTTCAGTTTTCATGGTTCATTAAAACAAGAATATTTATTTGCAAATATTCACATTTTTAATTGAAGGAAAAAAAGTTTCTTCCAATTTAATTTTTGCAGCATTCAATTTCAACCGTGAAGAACTACATTTATATTAGATCGTGAGGAATGGAAATAAAAGTTATATTTTTATTTCCGTTGGTTTCACCAATATGCTACGCAAGGTATTCTTTCGTCAGTTTGTTAAGGACTAGTTTATTTCCAAACCGTTTCTCCGGACTCCAAGTTGAGGTGAGCCCTCTGAATTCTAATGAAACTCTAACTGTAACGCATATTCCTTCCAAGTCAGTCTCACATACTATGCATAACATTTATGGACACATTAGGTCTCTAGATGTAAAAAGTGCTAAAATTTAATTTTGTTAATTTTACAACATTATCGTTCATGATATACTTATGCTGAATTAAATTTCTTTGGACATGCATAGCTCTACGTTTTAGAAAAGCAATGGCGTCTCATAGCCCCCATTCATGCGGAGAACAGGTAAAATATTTAAGAAAGGGAAGTCACGACGAAAAGGTAAAATTTATGAAAGCTATTGGAAAAGTAACTAAATGGCGATGTTTTTGGGAATAGAATTTGAGACGAGAGTTTCAGATCATAAGTTAGATATTGAGAAGCATGGGTTTCAACATTCACGGCATCTCAATCAATTCACGGATAAAACAAACGGATTACACCAAGCAAACTGATTTCATCGGGGCCTGCCAAAGCTCTAATAATTGTCCAAAAAATCTGAACTTTTAAATGAATTTCTAAGGGAACATAGTTGAAAAGTTTTGTCACAAACTAAATGGAGAATGAAAACGAGATTCTGAACTTAGAATTGCCTTAAAATAAATTACATATGGCTATAGTGAATTGTAACGCATTTTAAGTTCGAAGTGTTTGCAAATTTAATTAAGGTCAGGGTTTAAAACACTTCAGGTTACAATAAACGCTGACATTTCGCATTCACATTGCAAGAAGTAGGCAAATAATATTTGGAAATCATAATTAAAGGAAATCGGAATTATCTCAGAGACAGGATGAAATACAGGGGGAACCACAACGGTACGAATCAGCACATCTGGAGAAAGCACACTACTGTCAGTTCAATTATGATTTACGAATTGGGACAGCAAATTGTGTTTTCTCTTACAGAAATAAAAGCAGCTATGTTAATTCCACTTAATAAATTAAAATTAAATGGATTTTCCATTGATGTTTTTTAACTCCGTAATGGATAAGTTCGACGTCCAGTCTGAAACTACGACTTGTTTTCTATTGTACTCCTATTTGGATGAACATAGGTATTGTATCCAAATATGTGACGAATGGTCGCGTCGAAAATCCTTACCATCCATTGCGTCCGTAGAAACTATTAAATTGTTATAAATGAAGATCTAAGAAGAAACAATTTAAGTGGGTTTGTGATAAGTGCTGACTGAGGTCAAGTCACTAAACTAGCCAATTCTAAACGATGCGATCATACATCAGTTTGCCATTATTATCTCGTGAATCTAATGAATATTTATACGCTTAAATGATACCTTTTTGTCTATTAGTACTTGATGCAAATAATGCGAGACTTTTTCTAGGCAAAATTATATTCCATCTTTGTAGAAATTAATTTTATTTATCAAACTTGGTAAAACTTACGAGTCTGCATCGTTAAGGCAATTGTAATGCTTCCGTCCGCTCTAGGAGTTAGACATCTTGGCTAATCTTGAATGAGGGAATAATCGGACCATTCGGGCAGGAAAATTAATTCAGACAAAAACAAATAACTAGAAAGGTGGAACTAAATAGGATGCTGCTTATCTGAGGGGTAATTTAATACACGTAGTATCGTGCACAGTACGCACACTAGCTTCCGCCGCCTTCGGGGCTCAGATTCTACTATGGGAGAAAGAAAAATTAGTTGGCATCGGGTGTCTGGTGAGCTCTACTTGACAAACTCTCCAATTGGCTATAAGGGAGAGAGTCATCTAGCATCCCCTTGAGGTTTTTGTCAAACTTGATCTGAGTCCAACGCCAAGATCCTCTCCATCCCTTGCTTTAAATTGCTCCTTCATTTTTTGTTGTAATTAATGCCAGTCGTCATGCATTTTCTTCCAAGACAATCATACAAAACTCAACTGGAAAATTTGACGTAATCCTAATTCCAGTCCAATGACATCATGGCCATCAATGCAATGGTTATTTTATTATAAACGGCGAACAGGCCATAAAAATAGAAGAGGATCAAGTGGGACCATAAACGCAATCGTTGTTGAGTCAATTCATGAAATCGGGGACATTTCAAAACGCACTCGGAATACGACCCAAGTTTTTACGTGGCCCTAACCCACGAGCAAACTTCCAGAATACATCACTCACCACGTATTTACTAGGAGGCGATGGGGCTGGCTCGCCGGAGACATCATGAGCAAAACCTTCAGACTGGAGGGTTAGTGAGAGAGCGAAATACAAAGGATCGGGGAGCCCTCTCCTCTTGGAATGGGGGAATGACGGGAGAGAATTTAATCATGGAGATGGCCATAACATCCTCAATGGGTGGAAGCCGAGAGAAGTCCACATCCCCTCCTCACTCCCTCTCCCTAAGCTGTCCCACCCCCACTCCTCCCCCCCCCCGCGCTCCAGTTTGAAGTGATGGGCTAGCGTAGGAGGACATTTTAGACGCTTCGACACACGCACGCGAGCTTGGCTTCCGTACATATATAGCAGAAATACATACATATGTGAACTTACATGTATATATTTATGTAAACATACAATACGTACATACTTAAATATATAGTTAGTACACACACATATACATTAATCCGCTCTCAATCACTCACTCCAAAGTCCACGCTAAGACGGCATATAAGGATGACTCGACCAGTAACATCCTCGATCCTCATCCTCCATCCTTCTGAGGCCATCTTTGTGGGGTCACTCTTAGTGACTTGTGATGATTGGGTTTCCGAGCAGCTAAACCTAATTTCACCCTCGGGTGGTCCGACGTGGAGAAGGGTCCCGCGATCAATGCCAATATCAATGTCGTGGGGATCCAAAAATCTATTTTCGTGCGGCAAAAATCCTACTCGGGCGGTCAAGTCTTCGGATCCATAGATGACAGAGTTAACGTAACGTGCTTTGTGGTTTTCAGAGACCAATTGAAATTGATTTAAAAAAAACGACCACACCACTGAGATATTCTTGAATATTTGGAAAATATACTTTATGATCGTCATCCAGCTTCGGCGAACTTAATTTAGTCATCGCCAAATGACTTATTCACGAGTGCGTCGTCAACAGGCTGAGAATCAAAGAAAAGACGAGCTGGGAACGTTTAATGTGTAAGACTTTATGACAGAGTACACCCACAGATGGCATATATTTCTGATAGTGGTAACTGAATTACCATATAAATTGTTTTATTTTATTTTATTCTACTCAAATATTTAACCTCCATATTTAATAGAAACATACATATAAATACGGGCCCCGGTTGCGGCGGGATAACGTACTTTCCTGCCTCGTCCAATCTTGAGGTCGCGGGTTTAATTCCCGCCATGGAGGGGTTTCTTAAACCTATATCTTGGGTTTTTTTTGCAAATGTATTTAATGTTATATTATTAATCTTATGTAAAGGTCGAAAAATGTGGCTGTTTTGTATTATTACTGAATAAATAAATCAATTGCCCGCCGTTCAAAAAGTAGAATGTGCACAGCTATTACAGAACGTATGCTCTCAAACTATTTAAGTAAATTATCCATTAGCAGCAATTTCCATAATTTTGCAGCTTAAAATGCTATAGAGGGCATTTCCTTCAGAGTATAATTTTGTCTGCGCTTGAAAGGGATCTCCAGTAATCTTCGCGTATTGAGTGAAAATAGCCATTCGTCCCTCGTTAGGACTTCAATGAAGCCACAAAACCACAGAGTAAATGTTCTTTGATGTGGGCCGTGATCTTAATATGAAATCCGTCTTCCAGGTACTAATACGGAATGTACATTCCACATATAGATTCATCATTCTTACGATTATAATTGAAATTCTTCGTATGGCGCTGATAAATAATACGTTTTACAATTACGATGAAGCTATTTGTAAAGAATAAAAATCCTTCTTTGGACCAGGAATTTGAATGAACTTGATGAAACTTATACTTCAAAAATGTTGCATTCTAGTACGCATAGGGGGATGCCTCCGTAAAATTACTGTCGCGCCATCTACCGCAGTTTCATTGAACTGTTTAGAATATTTTTAGTCTTTCGAAACTAAATTCGTTAGCGCAATAGAGACTCACTATAATTTATTTAAATTTTAATTGATTTTTTTGCTGTATAGCGAATCAAATTTGTTCACTTTTAAGCTTGCATTTAAGTATTTTCCTGGAAAAAAATCCTTTTGTTAAAATGGACTTAATGCATAGGTATTTCTTTATAAAAAACCAATACATTTGGATATATGGAAAATAATACTTTGGCATACTTGGAAGTTCGAAAGAATATCCATCCGTGAACATCTATAAAGCATTATTTTGGCGATGTGAATGATAAATTAATTTTTTTGTAAAAGTATACACCGTTGGCCATTACATTCGTGTTACAATTACAATCGAGGGGTCATTAGACAAGATACATTACAAATACGGAATAATCTCAGCTAACCAAATGTCTAAAAAGAGGAAAAAAATACTTCTGGGCATAACTTAGTGCACTCCCATATATTATCATTTTCTCCACGTAACGTTTTCCCAAAATATTTTTAGTGCATGCCAATGAATGCCACTATGATCAATCAGAAAAAATCAATCAAACCACTTTTATATTTAGGAAGATGGCACTGTGCAAATGCGCGGAAATATGATGATCTAATTTCGTGATTTAAACCGTGACATTGAAGCCCGAGCCGTTATTGATAGGCCATGAGAGGAATCATTCGGAGAAGGAGAGGAGGGCGGAAGGAATTCCCACGCGCTTGAAATATTTCCGGGAGACTTGCATAATAGATAAAAAGGAAGATGAAATCCAATTTGGTCGTAAATCAAGAGCGACAGCTAATCATTCCGCCTTTTACTACGCATCCAACCCTCAAATCTCCTCATCCAAACGGCGGGCACCGATCGGGACGAACGGAACAAAATAAGCAATTCGCCTTGCGGAAGTCGACAAGAGGGCGGAATGAGATTGGTGATTCGTCGGCGGGGGAGATAGCGGGAGACGGCGGAAGAGTACGAGTGACGAGCACACCCGTTAAAGTATAAGGAGTGTGCCCCCGGTCAGAATTAGTAAGAAGGGGGAGTGAGCGAGGAGACGAATGGGGAGAAAGAATACGGGAGAGGGGCGGGATGTAGAGGCGTCCGGCGGGTTCCGCCGATGAAGCGGGGAGATAGGGACGGGACGCGCCCGTACACGAGACGACACAAATGGACGCCGTCGCCCTTCCGCGGGGACCCCCGGGAACGCTGAGGGATGGACGCCCGGTTGATCACACGAGTGGATGCGGCCCCGCGTTTGTTGTCACCGGGAGAGAAAGACAGAGGGTGGAGGGTTAAGGGGTGGTGGAGATCGAGAGATGTTGTGGAGAGGGGGATGAACGCGCTAAGGGGTAAGTGTGGGAAAACCTTGAATGGGGTGAGAGAGAGAGGAGGGGGAAGGTGGTGGTGGCCGTGGGTCGTAAGGGGGATAGGGGGAGAGACGAAACGGAATGATTGAGCAAGGAGTTAAGGATGGAAATTTGGGAAGGGGGGCGGGTACCCATTTGTGCGGGGGGAAGGGAAGGGGAGAATACGGGAAGGGACAAGCGGTGGGCGGTCGTTGGTGGTGGGGGGATGGGAAAGGGACGTTAGTGGATGGGTGTGGAAGGTGGATCGGAGGGACAGATGGGAGGGTTTGGGACGGGAGCGGCGATGGGGGGCTGGTTCGGGCGGGAGGACACGGGTGACGGGTTGGTGGCGGGGTGAGGGGAACGGTGAGGAGTGAGGTTGATTGATAATACGCTTTATTTGTCTGTCCCTGTGTGGGAGGGGGGATGGCTAACGGAGGAGGGGGTGTGGCCCTCCTCCGTTAAAGAGTCATGGGCGGTGGAATTGGGCTCCGGGTCGAATTTCCACGGGAGGGGGGCGGAGGAGGGAGACCACGGCCGAGGAGAGAGTGTGGCGGTGGTGGTCCGGGGAGTGCGCAGAGAGGGATGTAGATTGGTACCGAGGGGAGGGCGGGTGGGTGGGAAAGGGAATTGGTGGGTGCGGAGCGGGCGTTCTCGTTGCGGGACCCCAATCCCACTCACAGCCGGCCCCTCGCCTTTTTCCACCACCGATCCTCGCCCCACCAACCTCTCCCTATTAGTGACTGAAACCTCCCTAGTGCTTATTAAAGATAGATATATATTAATTGCGCGCAAAATGTAATAAGACTAGACATTCTTCTCGTACTCTTCGCTCTCCCAGTGCTCATTCCCTCTTTCGGGATGCACAGGGGGGGTTGGTGTAGGGGCGGAGGTGAATGAAGGGGATAGGGTGAATAATTGAAGCAGGACTGGGATTTGTTGCGGAGGGGACGAAAGAAGAATGAGTGGGAAGACAGTGTGATTGCGTCGTATGTACGTACGTATGTGTGGGCGGAGGAGACTGGCAGAAAGGAGGACATGTGGGCAGAAGGGAGTGGGAGACGAGTTTAGGAGGAGTATGGTCTAGGGGCCATTATCCCGCCAACTCAATCAGTCTTGGTTAATTCAGTCCTGCAAGAGCGGGAAGAATTTACAGTCTGGGTTCATTAGGCCCGGCGAAGCCCTTTGATGAGTCGCTCATACGTTTGTAGAAAATCGTCGTCGGGGATGGAGCGGAAGAAGAAAGGGTGAAGGAGAAGGGTGTGGCGAGGAACGGGGGCAAGTCTGAAGAGACCATGGTTCCTCGAGGAAGTCTCGTATGTATTTATGAGGTTTTATAGCTATCGTGTTTAAGTCAGATGGTGAGCCGCTCATGAATTATAAAGATGCTTTCTTGCATACCTGCATTGCTGCTGGTATGCGTCATAAGGAAAAGGCATCCCTAATATCGAATTAATATTCTGTTTTATAATTCTTCCCATCGGGTAGTTTGACGAGGTCGTCAGGAAGCCACAATATGGCGCAATTTATGACCCCATTGAGAGTTGATTTCAAAGCACTCTGAGGGACGGAGAAAAATGATCGTTTTGATCGATAAAATATCTATGGGTTTTCCGGCAGTCTCGCGTGATTTTCGTTCACAATTTTAGGTTTCGGTGTTCACGATTTGTTTTTGTCAACCTCGCACAAGATATAAAAGGCAAAATGGAATGGTGGGGTTTCTCAAAGGTCATAACCATAAGGTGCCCTCCCAAGTGGCAGGTCTCGTACGTTGCTTATAGTGGTAATGTGCCACTAATATTGCTGCATTGAAATTCACTCGAGTGAAAAAGTCTTATCTTTGATATGGAATCCAATTAGCCGTCTACTTTACCCCGAAACGACAAAAAAATCTCATGAAACTGCGCATGTTTCAAAGCTCAACCGCTGCTGACTGATGATCAGTAAAAATTAATCAAATAAGAAACCTTTCGTCAGTTTCAGCAGAATCTTGGAACTCATATTTTATATTTTACATTTGTTACAAAAGAACATAAAATATCGTAATATATATCCTATAATAAAACTAAGATGAACTTTTAAAAAATAAACCAGAGTACATGCAAAGAATGAATCAACTTTTTTAAGTATCCGGAACTGACTAAGGCTTCTCCTCGCCTTAAATAAGAAGATATTTTCAGAAAATAACGATGATATTACTTGCTCTAGGTTATTTTCATAAGATGAAAGAAAGAATGAATGATGGATATAAGTCTACACCATTCGAGAAATACATAACCTTTCGCGCTTCCGAACAATTTACTGACAACCAGCGGGCTGACACGCAATGAAAACTCCCCCAGTCCCAGTATTAGCCCCGCTGCGAGACATAAATGACACACAATATACGAGCGCAACAAATAATATATGCGAAACAAATAACAGCAAAATGCCTCCAAGCACCCAGGATTCTTCCCGACCGTTCCTTCACTACCAAGCAGGGCGTATAAAGCCTCGAAAACATTTTCATTCAAATTGCAAACAATAAATCAGACGTTTCTGAAATATTGAAGGGAGAGTGGAGGAAGTTGGTGCGGGAGGGTTCGAGAGGTGTCGGGGGTGACGCTGGGGTGGAAGGGAGTAGATCGACGCGGGGTTTGGATTTTTTTCCCTCGGAGAGCCGGGAAAGGCCTTGGGTTTGCGACTTCGGGGGTGTGCGAGGGGTGGAGGGGGGTGTTTTCTAGATTATGAAAAGGTCTTTCATGAGGAAGAAGCGTTCCGTCATAACAGTAACCGATATCGTTGAGTCAGCGAGACGAGTGGGGGTGACAACCGAGCAATGAAGGGGAAAGGAGCGAGGGGGTGGAGAGGAAAATACGGGAGGGGTAGTTCCAGGGAGAGAGGAGGGGAGCAGGAGCCGGTGGTTTCAGAGAAGGGGGTGCTAGGGTGACGGTGAAAGAGGGGGAACGATTTGGCAAGGGGGAGAGTAGGAGGACGGCCGGCGAGCGAACGTGAGTGTGTTGGGGATGCTTGGAGTTTGGGGGGATGGTCCGGTCGGGAGGTACATAGATGTTAAGATAGCCAAAAAAAGAGAGGGATGAAGGATGGATGGGAGGGAGGGAGAGAGGACGGCCGTGGGAGAGACCGGGGTGGATGAGGCGAGAGAGGGGCGGTTTTCGGGGGCCGGAACCACGGAAGGAGGTGGAGGAGAGTGGAGATGGACCGGATCATCAGGGCCGATAGGATGCGTTTGCGGGCGGCGATGCGAGTTAGTCATGGAGACCTCCGCAATCGTCCGTCTTCCGATTTCGAAGCCCCAAAGCTCTGCTGCTTCGTAACCCCTCCAAGTTCCCCCTATCCTCTTGAACTTCCCCCATCCGAACCCCGAAGGCCAAAACCGTTCTCATGTCCCGTCTAGCTGCGGAGAACACACGGAAAAGCCCCCTCCCCCGCCATCTTCACCGCGTACGTACAAGCCCCCATCGTCACTCTCACTCCGGCCCAGCCGACCTCCCTACACTCATCCCCCTCCTCCTCCCGCCTCCCGCAAACTCCATCCCAGGGGACAGACAGATACAGATGGGACATAAAATTAACAGGCGCAATATAAACCCGTTAAGAGGGAAGTTGAGGGGACGGATGAAGCGGAAAAGGGGGGGCGGGATGTTGCGGTGACGGGGGGCCGGGTGGGAATTTTCTTGGGCGGGAGGGTAACGGTAGTGCTGAGGGGACGAAGAAAAGAGATGGGATTGCCGCGAGACGGCGCGCGAAAAAGGATGGCCTAGGATGACGCTAAGGGAATGAGTACGTATGAGCCTACTTGCTCTTCGGACGAGGGTTAAGGGAGACGAGAGAAACTTCCAGGAGGAGGAATTGGTGGCTGCGGAAGAGATTGAAAGGGACGGGTGGGGGTTAGATTGGGTTGAATAGTAGGGTGGAGATATAGGGACGACTCATAGTTAGCTTGGTGAGGGGGTTCGAGGAGGGGTGGATGGCAAATAGGCAATTGGGGGGATGAGGGCGGTTTGGTTTGAAGCCCAAGAACGAATGGGGAGATAGTAAAGTTGTTGAACTTGGTTGGTTCGGAAGATTGGGGTGGGGGTAGGTGGCGTGGAGAGTTACAGGGGGTAATAGAACCTGAAGCGATGGTGGCCGAATGTATTGCTCGGATTGGGGGGTGACTTGGGGGTTGTGGAGTGGAGGGAGAGCGGGAGTTTTTCTGCCGGGTAGCAAGAACGAGGCGACGTTATGATGCGAAGAAGGATGGCTGAGCGCGGGAAACATAAAAGAATTCGGGTGGAGATGGAGCATGGGGGGGTATGGGGGTTGTGTAAGAAACTTAAAGGAGTCTAGGGTGGAGGGACGGCAGATGTGATGGTGGAAAGGGGACGAACAGGTTGAAATGTGCCTCATAGGGAAATGGGGTGGTCGTAGAGTCGGCTAGGGGAGGCGCGGGAGTGATGAAATGAAACGGGCGTGAGTGCATGGGACCGGGGGAGGAAGTGGTGATGGGTGTAAAGGGACGTTGATGGCCGCCGCGGGGAGGGTAAGCAGTGCCGCGTGGTGGAGGGAGAGTGGGGAGAGCGACGAAGGAGAGGCTGGGTGCGCGGGAGTGAGCAGCGAAGAGGCAGAAGATTCTAGGAGAAAAACACGCCTCCGGGTGCGACTCGAAAAAAATAAGGCAAGGTGGGTATATTCCGAAGCAACATTCTTTGGAAGGCTCGTAAGTGTCCCTCTACCTCCTCCCGATTCCTCAGCTGGTTCGTGGTGCACGGGGACCTTGAAGCGACATAATTCCGCCACTCGCCAGCCTCGACCACACGTTCTGTCGGATAACACTTTGAAGGGACTCCGACAGCCTGGACTAAGTTAATAGCGGCTCTTTCAGTCCGTCTTGCAGACTATTTCTTGTCTACCTGCCCTCCCAACTTACTCCTATCTCGCCATATACGACACTCCTCAACCCATGCAGATTATTGAAATCCTCCGAAGAGACAACCTCTAACGTAATTTAAGTTTTTACACTTAAACATCACATATATATGTACAAACTGTTTCCTTTTGCTGCTCGACTTATCCTCAAAAAGTGTGATGAAACGTTACTCTATATACGATATACTCTCGGAGAGTAAGTTGAGCAGCAAAAGCAAACAGTGCATACTTGTCTTAAACACAATTAAAACGTTGTCACAAATAAAACACATTCCTCTCATTCCCGACGAAGGCGGTCTAACAATTCTTTTCATATTTCTTGCATAGTTTATGCATTTTTATGCATGCTCAATCACGTGCATACATTTTATACATTCCCACACGCATGCACATCCTTCACGTCGAGGAAGACGTGTGTGCCACCAAAATTTTCCAAGAAAATTTGAAAAGAGGATCAATTTTGTGTTTTCGTCAACCATAAAACGCCTATATTTATATTCATGTTTATGTAGCTTACTACCCTTACACTTATAAATAAATAAATGTATATATATTTATGTACATGAACATATATATTAATACATATATAGATGAGGAAATATATCGAAGCTGGTGAAATGACTTTCGCTGGGCGCTCGCGAAATGTAGGAGGTTTGATGACGAGGGATGGGGACATAAGACAGAAAAAATACGATGAAGACGAGGATAGGATAAGAGAGTGGGGGAAAAAGAGAGAAAATTGGTTCGGGGGAATGGAGGGAGGAGTGCATGAAATATTTTCCCAGAGATCGGGGTGTTAGGAGACAGAGAAGTTGAAATTTGAACGTGGGGGACTCTGAGGGGTGCAAGGTAGGACGGGGTTTTATTCGAATGTATGAGAAAGGGAGGGAGAGGGAGGAGGTGGCGAGAAAAAGAAGATGCGGATGAGGGAGGGCACGTTAAGGATTGGAAAGATAGTGGAGGAGGAAGTGAGGGAAAGGGGAACGACTCTGCGTCGGTTTTTATGACACAATGCAAAAGGGGTCGTGCTTGGAGGGTGGGGAGAAAGAGATAAGTTCGGGAGCTAAATAGAAAATAGGAAACCTCATAGTGATCGAGGTAATTACTGAACTAAAACGAGTACGTAAAACAACAGACACTGATAAGATAAAGCAATTGTCAAGTAATGTATTGAGATGAACCGAATCATTATGATAGAAAATGAAACGCGTAAATTGAAATATTTTATGCATATTTGATAACCGTGATGTTTCCTACATAGCTCATTTTCGATTGATTTTTGAAGAAAATTGAAAAGAAATTACAAATGATTTCAATTAAGTAATACAATATATATATATATATATATATATATATATATATATATATATATATATATATATAAAAGTATGACACTAATAGGTAACAAATGTTGGTACGAGTAAATTATTCGGAAACAGTTTCACGATTTAGTTTTTACCAACACTTTCAGTCCACACCCTACCCTACCCTATAAAGCATTCCTCCCCCTCTCAGTTCCTCACTTTAGGAAGAGGCTAAAGATAGGGTTGGGGGATGGTGAAGGGTGAACGATAGAGCGATGGAAAAGAGGAGAAAGGGTTGAGGGGCGGGAGGATAGGGTTCAGGTGAGGGCGCAGAGAGTCGGAGACATGGTTATTGAGACGGAGGTGGCAGGGGTTGACGGTGTGTCGCATGAAGGAGAGGGGTGAGCGAAGGAAATAACATTTATATGAGGGTAGGGTGTGGGAGACAGCCGAAGAGGGAATGGGAGAGGTGGCGGCTGAACACGCCCGCCGAAATAGAGAGTGAATTGCTGGAGAGCGGCGGGAGGGCGGCAGGGAAGGAAAGGAGATGTGTGTAATATTGGGCTGGGAAATGCGATGCGAAAGATGCGGACGCGAGGGAGGGAGAGAGAGTGAGGAAGGAGGTGGGATGGAAGAGGGAGTGGGTGCGTGGAAGGAGTCTCGAAGGAGAGAGACGGGGATGATGGGAGAGGGAAGCGCCGGTGCGGAGATGAGATTCTTTTGTAATAGGCGAGGAGGAGAGGAGCTGCGGAGAGACAGACAGACAGATGGACCGGATTAGGCGTGACGCGAGTGGAGGACGGAGAGCCCAAGTCGGTTTTCTCATTTTCTTAAAGATAAGACGGGCGGGATAAGGGAAGGGAATGAAAAGAGTGGGAAGGATGAGGGAGGAATTCCCGATGAGGTGGTGGGAGACGAGGTGCCGGTCATGGGAAAAGATTTGAGGTTTGGGGGAGGGCGAGGCGGCGGGGGTGCGCGGGGGTTTGAGAGGAGAAAGAGGAGAACCAAGCGGGTTTTGAAAGTGGAACGGAGGACGCGGGGGGTGGGGGGAGGGTTGGAAGGAGGGAGAGAAATTTTTAGAGACAAGCGAGAGAGGAGAGCGATGAGGAAAACTGGAGGGAAGGGAATTTATTCACTTATATTACTCGCCAAGAATTCAAATACCGCCGTAAAAGCACGGTGGAAGTGCACGCAACAGGAATTTCTGCAAAATATTAAAGAAAAGTGGGCAAAACTCATGAGAGGGGGTTTTACAGCAGCACGAATGGGACTCGTTGAACAAAATAAGAAAAAGTAAATTGGGATTTCGCGAAGATGAAGGTACTGGCACCGATGCTAGCACATCCGTCGCTTCTAAGCCCGATAAAAACTGGACAGCGTAACGATGACAGAATCTGAGAGTTTCATACTTGTTGATGAATAATGAAACGGGGCAGAAAAGCAGACTGAAGTAGAGATTACCTCTTAACAGAAGGCTTTGACTAGAAAAAGAAGAAAAAACTTGTTAAAGCAGGTAGAGTGTGATGGTAATCGGATAGAGTGCGAGCGTGAATAAGTCACGAAAATTCGATTTCGTTGACTCCAAAATTCGGAATATATGCAAAAGATTGTTCTAAGATGAAGTGTTTATTTATCATTATCAATGCATGTCCAAGAAAAATAATGTTCTAGCCCAATACATTTCATATATGCCACTGTGCTTAATATGTGAAATTCAGATGTAAATTTGTTTTTTGTATTTGCAAGTTTTATGCATGATACCGGCAAGGAAGGACAAAGGCTATCCGAGAAAAGGATGGAGATTAAAAGATTGATGATTGATAGAAAGAACTGAGCTTAGAATAACCTTTATTATTATTACAGAATCATAAATAATAGTTTAAATCATAATGCGTACATTAAATTCTGAGGACTACCTAAATGCACAATAATAATGACATTCGAAGCAAGAAGAAATGGCAATTTAGAAGATGGAATATAAGTTTTAGACATGGATTGCCATATAAGTATTTATACTTTCTAATAATGAAGTTTTGTGAGGTGGAGCATAAAAGCGACTTGAGTGAGGAGCGTTATGTTTAAACTAATGCCGTCATAAAGAAGACCAGTCATTATGGGATAGATGAAGGTAATGAATAAGTGAAGAGGAATGAGAGAGGAAAATATAGCAATGTAGGCTTGAGGGAAAACAGCGAAGGAAGAGGAGATCGCAGGGAAAAAATGTCATCGGGAGTTAAGAGGAAGAGTTGAAAAAGCTGAAGGATTGATACGATACGCCCGAAAGCGAGGCGTTGTGACAAAAGCAGAAACAGCATCATCGAGGAGTCGGGGTCGGAAGAGATAAGGGAGAGAGAGGAAGGAGGAGGAGCAAAGATGAAGAGGGGTGGACGGTGACGAAAGCCTTCTCGAGGAAAGGGAGGAGAGACTTTCGGGTGATGGGAAGGGGGTCTGGGAATATGAGATCTTGGGGCGTTTTAGGTGGGAAATATGGGAAAAAGGAGGATGAGAGGGGGGGGGGGAATTGTGACAGTCGTCTCCCGGAGGGGAGTGAGGGGGAAGACGAGCATTTTCCTCGTTTCCCACCCTCGTTTTTTATTACTGCTTCTTTTATTATTTCCATGAAGGATTGGGGAATGAAGTGAAGTGAGTCGCGAGGGGGAGGGTGGCGACCTGGGCGTCGGAATGCATTTAGCCGTCTGAATATTGCGCGGAGCGGATGCCCGAGAGCAGATGCATTTCGAAGGATTTAATTTCTGCCGTCGGAGAAGTGAGGAGCGCCATGTTTTGACCTTTCTTAACTCAAATAAGAAGCAAATCTCCTAAAAACTTGAGGAAATTTGAGGTCACCATGGTTCTGGATAGGAAGACTCCAAAAAAGGAGCTGGGAAACTTAAAAACTTCCTCATCTTGAACATCAAATTTATTTCAGTAGGGAAGTTTTTTTTTAAGTAAAAGGTTTGTCAAACTTAGGTCCGATGGACATTTCACGAATTCTTTACTGGAATTATTCCAGGATATTACTACCTCATAGCTTGGAATGGTGGTCGCTTTAGTTAAATGGAAAATAAATAATTTAAAATGCCCCTAAAAGATATTAGAAATGTGCTAAAAATAATAATTATTATTTATATTGATATTCCACGGTTTGGTGTAGGTAATGGATGGACAAAGGCTATACAAAGGCGCAATGACACATGTATTTGCCTATAATAGAGAATCATTACCTAAAATTCGTCAATATAATGAATGCTTCTTCGATTCTGTGTACTTCCTTGTCCTCATCGTTCCGTCAAATATTGCTATCCTTTTCCTATCACTCTATCGCTTTCACAACGGTTTCCCCTCTGTCACAGCCTTCAACATTCCATTGCCAATAAACATGCTCTGCATCCACTACTCTTGCCTCCTTGGATTTCTCCCAACAGTCCTCTCTCCTCCCCCACCTTAATACTTTTTCGTAATCATCCCACGAAACAATGATGGACACTGTGTAGAGTGGTTTTGAACGGTACGGAAACATTTATTTGAAGCAAGATGATTGGCGCAGATTGGAGACTTTTGAAATATGACCGTTGGCATTTTTGGAAAATGAAATCTTTCATTTAACTCAATATGAGCATCTACACACATAAAAAGGTTAATGAAAGCGTGGCAAACAAAGAACACAACGTGAGAATAAGATCAATTGGATAAACTAGTGACAAAGTATGCCACCTTAAGACGGAGAACATTTCATCATTTATCTATTGTCATGTACTATTAGTTGGCCATGGCCCAGAAAGCGACTCGATCATGAATGTCGAAGAACTATATTTACTCAGCCATCTAAAGATGATGTTGGCAAGTGATTTGATAAACCAACTGAATAATCAATCCCTAAAATTTCAACACTTACGGCAATGAAAATCGTACACTCAATAACAGATTTGGTTGATATTTCCAACCTTCGACTTCACAGCACGAAGTGAACTCAGCATTAAAACTACGTTAATATATTACTCCTCTCTCAATCTATCTCCGCAAGGATGGACTGAATGCTAGGAAAGAGTAAGGAAACACGCTTGTGCAAGTCCAGAGAATTTTGAAAGATAAAAATGGGAAAAAATAATAAAAACTATACTACGGAGGGGAACGAGGAGACAAAAATAAATGAATTACCCTGAGAACGACGGAGGAGCTTCTGGCGTCGATTTCATTTGCAGGTCGTTCATGGAGAAAGTCGAAGTGGAAGGACGGGAGTGGGAGGGGAAGAACACTGCGAAGTAATAGGCGTAAAACTGCGGACAAATTATATTTGCATAGGCATATATGTGTTTGTACGTACACATGCATATGTAAGTGTGTGTGTGTACATATAAAAATAACGGGGACGACCCTGGGGACCCTCTCCTTCACACCATATCTTCCCAGTAATCCATAGGCGGTACGGGGAAAGAAACTGGCGCCATACCTAGATGCTTGAATTTCACACGCCGTTGGGCTTAGTATTAGGTGACCTCTACGTATTCGACCAGGCTTTTGGTTGATAACTGTGGTTCTGTGGTAACTATGATTGATATATATTGGATTACCTAGACACATTCATTTCCTCCCTTAATGCTTTCTCTTCTGGCTCCTTCACCTCCATCCTCTATACCTCAGTAATCACTTTCCTCGATGCAATTAGTTCTCTCACTGATCAAAAATTGCATATTTCTGTCCGCATTAAACCCACCAGCAAATAAATATACCTCCGCTACACCAGCTGTCGCCCATTGTACATTAACGCTCTCTTTCGTACTAACTATCCAAAAGCCTCACTTACCCCATCACGCCAAAACTCAACACCCACGAGCCGGCATGAACCTGGCTCTTGGTAACCCTTTAGAACCTCGGATTGAATGTTGCCCACTCAGGGGTACACGCTTCTCTTTCCCGTCGACCCCCACCGGTGCCGATCACCCTCAAAAACCAACCAACCTTGCCCTTCCATCTCCTATGCATCCTACTCTCCATGCCCTACACGTCTTGCCCATCACCCGTATACTCAGTTTTCTTCCTTCCGTTGAGAGAGTTCTCGTCAAGAGACTGCTATTGGGCAGACTGGGCTTTTGTTTCAGCATCTTAGCCGTAGACCCTTGATTCATCTTCCGTAATGACATTTTTTAGAAAACCTGGCTCATTGTTTGCAGCATGGAACAACTCCCCTGCAACGGCAGCACGAACTTATGACGCTGACGAAATAAAAGAGAATGCGACGAGGCAGGTAATGGCAATTCCGAAAAAGAACTTTGCCGATTGTTTTGAAAACTTAAACAGGCGCTGGGCTAATTGTGTGAGGTTCCAAGGGGAGTACTTTGACCGGAACCAAGACCTCATCGTTCTAGATAGGTTATTTTTTTCAAAGTGTTTACATGGCAGGATCCTTTCCGCCACATGGCGAACACATGTGCAATCCCATGGATATAGAAATAAGGAATAGGGATAGGGACACATAAAACACTAACACAAGAATGGTTAAGTGGGTGAATTGAGCAGATCACAAGCGTACAAAAGTCTCCTTGACACGAGCTAGGGATCTTTATCTTGCCGGGCCGATGCTCTAGCCATTGAGTTATCGAGGAAACTTAAATTACACTGAAATATGCGGGGGGTTTTCTTCGGCCAGAAGATGGCGTTGGGGAGTTATATGTATGTATGTATGCATTTATATATATATATATATATATATATATATATACACATACATTCATACATACCTGTATAACCATAAACACAGTGCTAAACCCGACGGCATGTGAAATCCATACAGGGTAGGGGAGAATTCCGAAAATTCGCACAGCTTAGTTGGAGCCGTGGGTACCTACTGAGGCTTGCCGGAAATCGAACCCGGGTCCTCCAGTCAATTGTCCAACACTCTACCCCTGGCTATCGAGTAAATTATATGAATATATATTAAGTGTTTTTTTACATTTATATGTATCCATACTAAAATAATGTTGCATAAGCATGACAAATCATATAACAAAGGACAAATAAAAATCTTTTTAAATAAATTTATGTTTTCTGTGGTTCATACTGCCACGCTTCTACGACAAAATATTGTTTATATATATATATATATACATATATATATATATATATATATACACATATATATATATATACACACATATATATATATATATATATACATATATATATATATATATATATATATATATACACATATATATATGCAATATATGTATATATATATACATTTTTATATGTATATATTGCATGCATGCACGCACAAATAGACGTACTGATGATGAGAGCGAGGGAAGGTAGAGGGCATTAATAAATAAAAGCGCGTGGTTGGAAAAAAAGAGGCATCAAGATAATCGGGAATGGGATGCTAGTGTATTGGGGAGTGAGTGAGAGTGGAGAGAGCGGGAGGGAGAGAGAGTGATGAGGATCCGAAGTGAAAAGCAAAGTAAAAAAAATTGCAATGAGGGAGGGAAAGGATGTGAATGCATTCGATATGGGAGGGAATAACCGGATGAATACGCTGGGAAGAACCGAAGGGAATAATTGTGCGGATGCAAAAGTGAAAGAGGGAAAAAGAGACGGAAGAGAAGTTTGAAACGGCAAATAGCGGACGGAAAGACAAAAGGGTCGCAGGAAAGGGGAGTGATTGGAAGGCAGGGCTCAGAATGGGAAATTAAAAAGGGGCAAGGGGAGGGGGCGGCGGTATGCGAAGCGGTGTGAGGTAGCTGGTGCTCGGGATGGGAAACTGTTGAGAGCGGCCGCGGACCGGAGGAAGGGGTGGAGAGGAAAGAGGAGGGGTGGGATGGGGGAGAGAAGGGAGAAATGGTTTCGGGGTGCATGCTAAAGTATATTTTCTGTATTTTGCAATTGATAGAGTGCAGTTTCGGGGTTACTTCTCTACGGTATTTGGTGCATTAAAGTGAATAATAACAGACACGGCCGTGAATAAAGATGATTCTCTAATTATTATATGTTAAAAATAATAATAATTTAAGCACTGAATAAATGTATGCGCAACCAAAAACCATACTAGACTGATGAATAAATTCAAAAAATTATTTTTTCGATTATAAATAATGTACTGATAATGATTTTATTATTTTTAAGGGGCGAAAGACATGCCAGATTATTGAATGCGGAAGTATACAAATACCTGAAAACATCTTCATCATCTCAATTTTAAGTTCGGTTGAATACCACCCTCCGCTTGAGTTGAAGAGATTATGCTTCTATGAGTTAAAAATGAAATATAAAACTTGATGAAAATATTTTCATTAATTTTTCAAGATAGAAGAAAAAATCAATCATTATAATGGAGAAACCCATAGGCCACGTGATAGAAAAATACCAAAACTGAGTACAGAAACCGATGCACATGGCATGAATTGGAGAAGTTACAAGTGCTCTTTCCTAAACCCATCGTATCTAATTTTGGAACCACTCCATTCTAAAAGCCTAGAACGGAACTGTACATTAAATAATACATGTCATTAAATAACTAACAGTAGAACCACTGTAGAAATGCATCCAGAAAAATTGATTTCATTGGAATAAATTTAGAAAAGAGATATGCCATACCTAATGTGATTAAAGATAGCACATGCGTTCCAATCTATGGCATTCAAAAGATCTCAAATGCCTGATTTCTCTCCAATGTCAAAAAATAATTAAAATGGAACTTGAGTAAACCTTCATAGGAAATATTTTAACTCATTAGTAAAAATATTGTTGAATAAAACCTTTCCATTATACTTAATACCAAGTATTTTATCCACGATAGAATAATTCAGTGTAAATAGTTTTGAACGATACTCATCCTTCCATCAGAAAAAAAAGGTTTTTCAGGCACTCTTTGAAACATGGAAAAAAACACGATGCCTGAGAGCTCTGAATTGAAGATGCCATTAAAGAAAAAGATATCGGAAGTAATGTTAGAACAAAATTAGCATGCACGAAAAAAGTATTGAAAACAGGACGAATAGTAACAAAAGACAGAGAGAGAGATTTGAAAGTAACGGGGGGGGTGAGGTAATGGGTAATCGACCGCCGCATTGGACGAATGCAACTCATAAGGGTGCTAATCAACAGAAACAAAAAAGAGTGAGAGGAGGGACAATGCAGAGCGTCGAACTCGGCAGAGTGGACGCGGTGCGAAGGGAAGAGGAGAGAGAAAGAGGGAGTGACAAGTGGAGGGAAGAAGAGCGGAGGGGCGGAGAGAAAAGGGAAATGGACGAGGCAATGAGAGGAGCGCGGAGGGGTAGGTGATGGAGGTGCGGGGGCGGGGAGGAGTGAGGGCGGTTGGAGAGAGAGACAGAGAGATGGCGGGAAGGGGGGGAAGAAGAGATGGGAGGGGCAGGAAGGAAGAGGGAAGGGGAGGAGCAGAGGCCAATAATTTACGGCACGCAACCCACCCCTTTGCGAACTGCGGTTCACTTTAATTGGACGGGACATTCGTTCGCTTTTTATCAGCGCCTAAGCGGTTTATTACAACGAGGGGAACGAATAGATGATGACGGTTGCAGGGATGGCGAAGAGGAAGGACGAGGGGGGGGGGGTAGGAAGGACGCGATGGACGAGGATCGAAAGGGAGGAAGGGAGTCGCGGGAGGGGTTAGGGTGGGAAGAGCGAGATGTGGTGGCATAGGCGGGGGTGAAAGCATGGCTGGACGGCGAGGGTTGAGTGAGAGGAGACGGCTGGCCAAGAGGAAGTGGGTTGGGGAGGTGGGAGAGGGCGGGTGTAGGTCATGACGAGGGAGAGAATAAGGACGGAGGAGGCGAGAGAGTTGGTTTGAGAGTCCAAAGCGGCGGCGATGGCCGCGGTGGCTGGATCACTACGGGATGATGACCAGGCTCAGAGAAAAAGTGAGCCAGAAAGGGTGGAAAGAAGCGGATGAGAGATGCAAGAGTGGGAGGGGATGAAGCGAAAGTGAAGGGAACGGCAGGAGGACGGCAAAAAATGAAGAATTACGAGTGGGAGAGGAGGGAAAAGTGGACATCGGATAGTGAAGGTAACAGAGGGCGGGTAGATTCGAGAGGGAGGATGACCGGGGGAGGACGGGGCGGGCTGAGGGCGGGGAAGACGAGAGAGATCGGGAGGGCTGGAGACGCGGTGAATATTTTTTTCACGTTTTGCTAATGCTGTGACCACTTTTACGTCAGCTTAGGACTAATCCGTACGATGATTCCGAGTTGACAAATTGGTTCGCCTGACCAGAGGTCGGGATAAAAAAAAGACCAAAAAAAGCGGACTCCCTTGTGTTTCATCGTTATTTTTTGTCCGCTAGGGGTGGGGGGAGGGTGGGAAGGTGAAACCTCTTTGAAACAGTGTGTCTCCCCTCCCGGCGACAATCGGACTTCTCTGGACGCGCCAAAATCGTCCGGCGTACTTCACCCGTGCACGTGGCTGCGCGAGAGAGACCGGGGGAGGAAGGAGCAGGGGTTTAGGGGGAAATGTCGTGATGGGAAAGGGAATTTATAGACCGACACGGGGTGAATTGAAGGGGTGGGGGAATTTCGTAAGAAATGGGAATTGTGTTGGAAAAGCCCTTGGGAGGTGGGATGGGGGTGACAGCAAGGGAGTGGGAGGGAGGCTGTGTGGGGGGAGGAGGCGCAAACCCTATTAGACGTACTATTCGCTCGCTCTCTTTCTCCCTTCTGGTCCGTGGGAGTCTTAATCTTATCTGGGCCTTAGCGACATAACAGGGAGAATAATTGTGTTCTTCCAATTTACATTTTTGCGGATAACTGGGAGGGGGGCGCAGTTGGGAGGCACGGGGGCGAGGGAGGGTATTCTGGTCTGGTTCGAGTTGGTATAGGGAGAGGGGAGGGAGTTGGGAGTGGCGGAGTAAGGGGAACCGGAGGAGACGGGGAATAGGAGGGACACTGGAGGTGTGGGGTCTCCCCCTCTCATTTGCGCGTGGGCTGGGGAGGGAAGAGAGGACTCGGTGTGCAGGGTGGGAGATGAAACGGAGAAAGTGAAAGGGGAATGGATTAAAAAAATCGTTGAGGCAAGGAAATGGATTAAAAAAGGGGCGGAAGGGGGTGGAATCGGTAGTAGTGGCGAGAGCGACGACGGTTTGTAGGCGAAGCGTATTAGATAGGAGCGGCCTTCGAGTGCCACATAATTTCTAGAGGTAGAAGTCCCCCCCCCCCGTCCTGTAGCTCTTTACCACATGGAACGGCAACTGTAGGTTAATGCCTAATGCATTCATTTACTTTTACATGGTTTTCCTGCACGGTATCGCTAGGGTGAGTGGCAGAGGGTGATTCAACAGCAGACGTACAGCATCGAAAATTAGGTTTTTCATAATTTTAAGTTGAAATATACAATATATATATATATTTTTTTCTTTATATGTATATATATAATATTTAAAATAAAGTAGATCATGTTATCTACTGGTGCATGCACTAAGGTATCTCGCCATCTAAATGAGATATATACTATTCTATGTATGAGAGAAGAGCTGTTAGTATCAATAAAGACAATGTACAAAGTGAAGGTGAAATAATTTCAGCATAATATCCGATTTAGAATGACAAACCCCGCCCCTTTGGTGTTTGCTTAGTGTCATTATGATTGTCATTCTTGGGAAAAATGAATCTAAAATACGTCAGTTCTACACTCGATCCCACAGGGTTTTAATCAAAATGATCAGGATATACATATAACTGTTCACGAAGGTAACTATTTCACGACACTAATGTTTTGAGGTCAGCGGGTATTCATCATGATCGATAGTATTACGAAGTCAAATAGAAGTCATAAGTACTATCATCTTTAGTACTAGTTTTGTAGGCAGAAAACAATGATAAAAGTAATGTGCTGCCGGTGAATCATAGTGTTTTTATTTTTCGACAAGTAAGGCATAATCTTTTGCATACATTCCGAGGATTCATTTATTATACGTACTCGCGATTACGTTTTCATGAGGGCATTTCATGCTTGGACACATTGACCCAGGTTTCCCAACTGCTGAATTACAAATATATTTTCTGCGCCCTTTGGAAAGTGGTGAACATATTTCATACGTTAGCAAAGTTTTGAAGTTGCATGATTTTTAATTATAGTTCTCGTAGAAATGGAAAAGATGTTGTCAGTACCTTTGTGTAATTTATTACAATTGAATTAATTAAAAAGATTTTTCATTAAACTAACATAATGCCCAGCTTTCCTTTGCGAAACATTCAAATGTTAACTCCACATTTCCTGTCCAGGTGGCCTTTTTTCCACGTGATTTTCGATTTATCAAGAGGGGGTTAAAGAGGTCGTTTAAAGGTGCGTTCTCAGCTAGATTCGTGACAATTGCCTCGGAACTCACGACTAGAGAAGTGAAGATAAAAAAGTGAGCCGCGAATGAATAAAAAAACCTGAGCTCTTATCTCTTTGGTTTCCCACCGGGAAAGTTTCGTGATACGTCCACGCCATGGGTAGGCGTATTTTTATAAATAAATTTTTTATAGAAAACCATGTTGACTTTTCCGCTCGATGAAAATTGACCTTAACGACCGTAGATTTCATTTATAGGGTGGGGAGAGTATGGACGGAGAGAGAGAGAGAAAGAGAGGAAAGGATTTCCATAATGCATCTCTCTATCTAAAATGGGCCTCGGTATTTAGATTTTTTTACTCTGTTTTGCTTCGAAAGAGGGTTTTATGGCGACGGAGATGTCTGCGGTCGATATCTCACCGTGGGGAGCTCAGTTCTAATGGGAAGGCTAGGGAGCGTTTCTTTTTTTTAATCCGGAGGAACATTACCATAATCGAAAATATCGAAATAATTTTGTTGCACTGATCCTCAGTGAGAAAGAAGTAACTGTAATAATTTTTCCCATTTTTTTTCCTTCTGAAGGTTTCTCGTAACTTAAAAAGATCGATGCCGAAATAATCTTACATCGCAAGCGGACGCTAATGAAATGCAAACAGCAATAACAGTAAAAATAAGTTACCCTTAATCTCACTTTTACTACTATTGTTATAATGATTAGCCCTCCGTATTTATCATCCATTCCATCATCATAAATCCCGTTTTGTACACGGCTGTACATACAAAAGAATCTGTGCCTCGCAATCATTAATAGGTAATAATAAAACCGTGGGTCGTCCAAAAATGACAACTAATAAAATCCACTTTTTATGGCTGCAGATACGAAGCACAAACTCATATTGAGCTCTATTTTGCGAGTTCGAATATAGAACTTCGGACTTTTCTTCTTTTTGAATTCGACTTTCAATGACTTATCGCCAAGAGTAATGCCAGGAGAGAGGAAATCGAATGGCCAAAGCTATGTGATAGTTATATAATGACTTGAGCAATCTGATCTATTTACGCTGCATGTTGTCGCCGAATATATTTCTTCTTATTCATGTGAATCCTATTTTCGAGCTTTAATAATATGAAATTATTGGCCAGTATTTATACCCACACGAGGTGTGCACCTGTTGTTTATGCTAGGTTTCTATTAAACTTTAAGAGTTTGGGAAA